>NC_057934.1:27275022-28724754 GCF_018555375.3 Anguilla rostrata
ACTTTAATAGATTTACTTTTAGTTCACTTTTAAATCAGAATTACAAAATACAGGAATTGACAAAGGGGAGATAATTACACCACCACAGACTCCTGTAGACCTGCATCATGCCCCCATTTAAACCAAACACTGGCTTAGTTAAACAATTTTCAGTTGTGCCATTAAGGCAAATTAAATCTAACTTTCTTTTTTTAATGACTGCAGAATGTCAAAAAATTTAAGCCGACAGGAATTCCTAAATTTTTACCGCAGATTTCTGGAACGGGCGAATAGTGCCAGACCTAACAAAAGTCCCAGACTGGAGTGTAAAAGATGCCACAAGTTAAAAGCACCAGTCAACTATGGCAAGCAAGACCAAATACAAATTCTAAATACATAAGCATAACATAGATAACTACGTGACAACACGGGTTATGACTGGTTCGGCGCTTTTGTAATTTAGCAAAGTAGCAAATGTATAACAAATCCACTCGACTAGGACTACTGTATTAGTCAAGACCGCTCCCGACTCAGTTTTCAAATTAAACAGATTTTACACACTTATCTTCAAGGAGTTTTTGATCCAGGACATGTATA
This sequence comes from Anguilla rostrata, assembly GCF_018555375.3. Taxonomy (NCBI): domain Eukaryota; kingdom Metazoa; phylum Chordata; class Actinopteri; order Anguilliformes; family Anguillidae; genus Anguilla; species Anguilla rostrata. The sequence continues at coordinate 27,275,599 of NC_057934.1, forward strand.
GTTTAACCTGTTTTACATATGGGATCTATGTATTTCACTGCAAACTTTTTTTTTTGCCTAGACAATTGCATTTCTGGCACTATTTTCTCTTAATTATTCATATAAACTAATCTAAATAAAGTTAGTATTGTAAATGGTACAAATGTCCTGCTTCATTTAAGCCATTTTTTCAAATCTCTGTGATGCTCACATCTGGAGCTTTAAATAAGGTACCCCCTAAATGGGCAAGGACTGGGCAGATTTGGCTTGGGAGTGAAGGGGTTAAAATCTGGAGGAATAGCTTGTAGAAATTTAGGCAGAAAGAAAATAAGAATAATAATTATACAAGAGAACAGACAGTGGGCTGCTGAAGCAACAACACTAAAAATGCCTTAACAGAACCTGCTATTGACACTCCTGCTACTGAAGTGCCAAACTGAAATGGAGCCAACTTATTAAATGATTGACAGTTCTAGAATACGAGTCTGTTGCCACCTTGAGGCAGACACATACTTCAGTGATGTATGTGTGTGTGTGTGTGTGTGTGTATATATGTATGTATATATGTATGTGTATGTGTGTATATATATATATATATATATATATATATATATACACACACACACACACACACCTCATATACTATATCTAACGTCCTCTTACTGCACCCCATCGCACATCTGCAAGAGGAAAATTAAGTAATGCATCACACTAGGTGGAAAAACTCACCTTTCTTCCTTAGTTCTGGTTTGCCTTTCTTTACGGTAGCCATGACCATATCACCCACACCAGCAGCTGGTAGTCTGTTCAAGCGTCCCTTGATACCCTTCACAGAGATGATGTATAGGTTCTTTGCACCTGGGCATAGAGCAAATAACATTACAAACAAGATTCACTCTAACCTAACAAGCTACTGAATGCATTTAGATTAATGACTTTGATTTCTTGTTGGAAATGACTTGGATTGTGTAATGTCTTTTGGCATTTTGACTTGTGAATGCATCCCAGCTGGCTTGGGAACACGCCCCCCCCCACCCTCAGTTCAAGGCTAAAAATGAAACTGCCTAACCAACATAGGTTGGTTATCAACAACAACATTGGGACCTAAACATTGATTAGGGGGGTGTTGGTCTGAAAAAGTTTGAGAATGCTCAGCTTTAGATAAAGTTGTGTTTACTTTTATACAAATGAAATATTAAATTTTGGGACAGTGGGACCCACAGATCTTTTACTGACCGACTGCTCTCACCTGCATAGGCCAAATATCTCCCACTAACCTGCAGAACTCCCACCCCATTGCAGACCTCAAAATACTACTATGAACATGTACAACCTGAGTAACCAGAAACTGAATACCAATAACTTACTGAACAGCTCAATTTCACAGAACAAATTGCACATTTAATCATCCAGCAGCTTTCTGGATCACTCACCTGTGTTGTCAGCGCAGTTGATAACCGCCCCTACTGGGAGACCCAGTGAGATGCGGAACTTTGCTCCAGATGAACCACCACGTCCTGAAATAAGAATTCAGTTGTGCAAATTTAATACAGCAAAATTACTTTAACATACTTCCAGGCCCCATCTTGAATGCACACAGTCTGCCCAATTACAAATATATCTAGCTGGATCAGTTAAAATCTAACATTTTTGAGAACTGCCAATACCTAATGTAGCCTACATTTCAAAAATGTAGCATAAGGAACATTTTAAAAGGTTACGGTAGTTATCATAAATTAACTAATGTGCTTAAAAAAATTAAAAATAAAAACGTTCAATGTAAACCTGATCTAGCTACAGCTTGAATCTAAATAACAAAAAACATGGGTGATTTTGGGAAAAAAAAGTCTGCATGTCCTTAAATTCTCATTTATAATTTCTGTTAGCTTACAGACTTCCTATGTTAAATGTGCATCAACTATAACTCCAAATTCACTTATTACCAATGAAAAATAGTTCAGGGGTCTGCAACCCTGGAGCAACACAAAACCTGCAAGGGTTTTTACCTCAAAATCACAACAACTTTTTCCGAAAACAAGAACCCTAGTTGGGCAAATTAATAGTAGACTATTTAGTCAATCAAGTAGAGCAGTGGCTCTCAACCTCGGTCCTGGGGGAACACTAATTATGCTTTCCAATGCACCACAATTGCACAGAATTTTAACAAGCCCTTTAAGTGTGCATTTCAAATTTAAGGGACTTATTTACCCACTTATGCCACATTGTCAGAAATAACTAAGCAGGCATGAAAAATAAAAGTTCAATATTCACATTGCGCTAAATTGCAAATGATTAAGCTGTTGCCCCTGCTGACCGTTATCATCATCACTTCCCTTCCCAGGTGTCAGGCTCCCAATTCACTTTCACTCATTTTCAGGCCCATCTAAATTAGCAGTTTTAAAGTAGAAAAAAAAGTTAAGTCGTAAAAACAGATACCTTTTGACCTTAGTGTTCTTATCAAGTGATTATCCTCTAAAGTCACTATTCATTTTGACGTCCAGAAAATGAACATAAGAGAGTTGGTAGCCAGACAACCAGGAGAAACAGCAATGCTGTCAAGGGTCAGAAGATGTTGCTAGTATTCATGCTATGTAAATAGAATGGGGTAGTCGCCACAAAATCACAAAGTGTAACCATCCCTTACGAGGGTAGATAATCCACCTAAACACAAAAAGCACAAAGAAATGTTAGAAAATGAGGGATTGCAGCAAGAATCATCAGTTCCACAGGACCAAGTTTGAGAACCACTGAATTAGAGTGCAACAAAAACCAACAGGCCCCAGGATTCTAGTCAGCATGGCAAACCCCAAATAACAGCTTATCAGCTTGCTAGAACAGGGGTGTCACACTGCAGTCCGGGAGGCCCTCAATGTATGCAGGTATTTGCGGCTGTCTTTCAATCGGTAGTCAATTAAATAATGGAGAATGAGGTGTGGATTCTAGTCAATCGACACCGGAAAAAAAGGAGTTCAAAGACCGTGTGCTTAACAGCTTGGTAGTTCGACACCGCTGAGCTTTAACAGGTTGATAACATGCAGCCTAGCTAATAAAATACTTGAGAAATCCTGTAATTTTTTCCACAAACGTTATTAAACTTACTGAAAAATTAGCCAAAGTGAATCTGATGTTCAGCTGTCAACCAAGTATTTAATGTTGGCCTAACCTAAGACGTTAAGTTTTGTTAGCTAGGCTAAACAAGAAATTTAACTGGAAAGTAAGCTTTAACTATAAGGTTACATTAACAGTAAGGTTAAGTCGCAGCAATTGACCATCAAAACCCGCGAAGATGCATTTCAAAGGCGTGCAATGTCGGCCTATTTGTTGGCCAAGTTATTTCGGCCAACGTAATGTAAAATTGTTCTAAACGTCAGACGCAGCAGACTTGATTAAAAAGTTCGCCAACGTTCCGATTACAAGATCATACGGTTAAGTTAGCTTTAACAGATTTCACTTATACCTTAGTCTAGTTAACTGGGTATTGCCGTGACAAACCACACATTTTCATATTTATCGATAGCCAAGACCGCGACTTAGCGATTTTTGCAGAGGTTATCCTGAGTCTAAAGAGGCCTAAACGCAAACTAACGTTAGACTGAAAATGGTTAGCCATTCTACGCAACTAACCGCGAACATACTTAATAACAATACTAATAATCATGCGAGCAGTAAGTAGTGTGTACTCCTGTGAATCTTGTGCAAGTGTATGGTGGTCAAATCCTCGCTAGTACAACTGAATCATCATAGCATCCGCCACTTGCGTTTCATTAAATTTTATTTGTACAGAACTGAAATTAATCACCTACATGTAAAATTACCACAAAATAATCTTTAAATGTTTAATTCAATGTGATTTCTGCCATTTACAAGTCATACATTACATGGATGTGCGTGGATTAACTTCCCTCGGCGCTTGCTTACCTCTCTTCGACATTTTGGATCGAAAGGGGAAAAGGAAGACAAAACAAAGAATTCTGGGGTATGAAGAGCCGAAAATGCCTTCGTCACGACCATAGAGTTCAATGGTCACGACAAAGCGCTGGAGAGTTACGTCAAAAGAGTGTTACAGTTTGTAGTCCTAAAGCACGGAAGTAAGTTCACATGTTGAGCCATGGGTTCCCTCGGCAGATTTCCAATGCTTTTTTTCTGGTAGGGATTTCGATTTCTGCGGAAAATAAAGCCTGTGGTTAACGTAAGCCTAAGAGAGTATCACATCTGCTTCCATGAGGTAAATGACACCCATTGATATCTCAGCCGTAAATTTTGAAACCGTTGCGTGCTTTAAAAAAGTACGTTGCTATATTGAAACTACAACGGTTATGGCGTGGAGGCGGGCTTGAATGGAAACTTGAGTGGTGCCTGGCTAGCGTTGTTGTACTTTCAATATAGGAACTTGCTTGTAAGTTACTTCTTTAAAATACATAACGGCTTCGAAATTCAAGACTATTATTATTATGTGTTCATTAATATGTGTAATTTATCTCGCAGAAAAAATATGAAAAACGCTTATCTTAACCACAGACCTTTTCCATATAAATCGAAATCCCTATGGAAAAAAAGATTTTATTTAACGATTATAAATGTACAACAATTAGGGGCTTTACAGTTGCTTCAATACATATAATAAGGGGTCACACAAGTTTATATTGTGAAAAGAGAAATAATTATTTTTGAGCTCGTTTACTTTTTACATTTTTTTAGATTTAGAGAACAAAGACAGATCCTTAAAAATATTGAATACAGGAGGACATGAGCTATTTACATTTGTGAATAAAAATGTAGCCAAAATAATAAGATGGGTCTCTTCTATATTTTACCTTTTGATTCACCATGGCAATACCAAATTTTATCATCACGAAGTTGTGTTAATACTTTACTTTTTGATTGGACCCACATACGAAAAGAGGAAAAAAAGGTTTGAACCATTTTACTGATGTTCTGCGGTTTCAGCCTCCCACAGTTATGGCAATGGCTAGAGACAATTATCATAATTTCAGTCTCAAAAACTCCTTAAAGGGATAGATCTCATTAATTATTTTAAAATGCACTTCTTTAGATTTAGGAGAAATGGGAAAAGAGAGAAACCTAATTGCACAAACCTCTACATTTGTGCATTCTTAATCAACCTGAATAGTGCTGATTTGACAAAGTTTCTCTTAACAAGGTGCTACCACGCTTGTTCTTTTAAAATTCAACCCCTTCACAAATTGAGAGTATTTTATAGGCTTCAGTTTCACATATATCGTAGCACTTTTGATTTGTAAAATAAAAGAAAGAGACTAACTCAAAATTTATATCATCATCCAGTATGTTGCAAGAGGGACCAGAACCAGATACCTTTTGGAAGCCAATGTGTTGCATATATATCTGAGTTTAAAGAGGATGAATCTGTTATTCCAAATCGTGTTGTTAATGTTAAAGGGGGAGAATTTATGTTTGTATATTCATTTCCAATAACGGAAGACCTCTTGGTGAAATGTAGAAGGGTATACTGGTAGCTTATATATGGAATTCTCCAAATGTGGTGGCATATGCCATCACTCACCTTTGCAATTCTAACAAAACAAAAAAAACACAAAATCATTGGATACATATGAATTTGATTTGTTTCTGAATTGTACAATGAATTTACATGGTCTTTTTTGTTTATTTTATTTTTAAAAAACACTGCAAGAAAAACTATAATGCTGATGAAATGTGTAATGACATTTTTGTGATATATATATATATATATATAAATAAATAAAATTAATAGCATGTTGGAATAAAATTTATATATATATATATATATATATATATATATATATATATATATATATATATATATATATACTGCATGGATAACAAATAAATCAATCATCTAAAATAAATACATAAATATTTTTAATAAAACCATTGTCACTGCATTTTGTGTCATTGGTGTTACTGTCAAATAGGCTAAATATTCCATTAAAATAACATACAAGGTTTTTTTGATGTACTTCCTGTGGTAAGAGGTCATTGGAGGAGGAGCTAACATTGACAGCCAGAGCACCCCACCCTGCTCAGACAGGTTTGCTTAGGGCCACCAAAATCCTAGGGCCAGCCCTGTGGACAGCACATGGTGAGTCTGGACACTTTTTTGACATTTTGTCTCAAATCTCAAATTTGATGATGTATTGGGTAATCTTGCAAAGCTCACTTAAATATGACAGTGGTGTTACCATTTTTATGTGAAAGAGTGGAATTGTAATAAAATAAATCAAGCACATAGCTAATGCGTTCTTAATAGTTTTATGAATTTTGATCTGAGAGACTGCAGCCTCCATTTTACAAAAACCCTGATTTCCAGAAATTTGTGTTACCATCTTTGGTGTTACTCTCTTTTTGCTAACACCAAAGACAATCAGTAACTAATGACAAATATAGTATTTCATAACATCTTCCAGCTCATGATAAATAAGTAATAAATAAATAAATAGGTTCTAAATGAATGTACACCCTTGTTATTGTTGCAATATCATAATTCCTTCAAATTTCATTACTTGTTAGGTATGGCCAAATGGAGTTTTGCAGAGAAGCAGATCCAGTTTGCAGGGCAACATATCTTGAAAAGAAGCATCAGACAAATGTGAAGGAGGTAGAATCCAAAACGAGAGTGAGGGTACATGACCTTTCAGAGAGAGGAAAGAGGCTATTGCGATCAAGTTGGCGGGTCAATCAGGCAAGGCGTAGGGAGAGGCTGAAGGCAGGACAGTCACTTTTGACCCCCCCCCCCCCCTACCCCAGTGTCTCCAGATAGTGTCCCCAGTATGTCAAGGTCAGTTACGAGATTCAGAGATTGCATGAATAGAAGCATATGGTAAAATTGGATTGTATGACATCTGGTTGTTAGAAGAAGCAGAGAGAGGTCCGATAGTTCATGCAACATGGGGGTGGGGGAAACGTCATTCACACAACATGGGGGCGGGGGCTCCGTACACAGCCCTCTAAACCATTTCTCTTTGCATGTGTGCCTCAATTAAAGATTTTTAAAAATTACCACCAGACAGAGGGCTACATTTTCTGCCACTGAGATTCTGTCACAGCCCTTGGAGTGCGAAAGTGATTTAAAGGAGGATTTGTCCGAGACTGAGGGTAATGTTGAGGAGGACCCTAATTATGAGGCATCCTCCTCTGATGAGAATGAGGCCCTTGGGATACCACAGGTTGACCTCCCTGAGTCCCTTGAGATACCACATTTTAACCCTCCGGTTGTCTCAACCACGATGAATTGACATGCTCACTTTCAAAAATGGAAAGCTGCTATGGTCCCGCACCCCAGTTGACAGAAAGGGTAGACTTAGTGCTGCTAATGTTATCAAAATGGTTCTAGGCCCCACCAGATATGCTAACAGGCATGTACTTTATTTCAAGCTTTGAACCATGTCTGTCCTGTATATCATTTAGGAGATAATGCGGTTTATTTAAGATAGGGGATTCTTACAAAAAGCCCTGGACTGTAAGTGAAGTTTTAGGGGTTAAATTGTTGGAAAATTGCACATTTAAAAAATGAATGGCTGTTTGTGGTATTGTAGACCAGTTCTACATCTGATCAAATAGGGGGGTGTCTGGGACTGAAGCACAGTTTTCTTCTTGAATATATTTGCAGGAAACAACAAATAAGGAAATGTTACTTTTTAAGTTATGATTTATGTTATTTTATGGAGGGTGGATAGAAGGTATTTCTTTCTAAGAAATATTTAATATCTTTCCTGTTTTTGGCATTCAGTCAATCTGTGTAACAATACCTTTTCCATTAAAATACAAAAAAAAAAAAAATTTTTTTCCTCACACATTTATTTGACAATTTCAATTTGACAAATGTTTCAGTAAAAAATAAAGCAGTTCTGGAAATATAAATGTCCAGTCAAGTAATCTAACTAGTCCATCCGGGCCTTCAGGGTCCGAGTGGTGATCTTGTCTTTCTCACTGTGAACACAAGATAGATCAAATTGTACGCACTTAAAAACAACTGTAGGAAATTACAAAGGAATCTCAACACCTTTCAGACTGAAATTTGTAAATAAAAAATTTCAAGACCAATCTTTTAACTTCTGTAACAATCTGTAACTTACATGACATGCACAACAACTCCCATGCCAGACACTGCATCTCTATCCACAGCATTCAGCATTGCTTGTGAAATGGTCTCAAACAGGTCCTCCGGCTCCTGTAGAAGTTTGCAAAAGGACAAATAATTATTTTGATTTAAAAGGCCCTCTTGAGTAATGAAACCGGTATGACAGTTCACTTCAACACTCACAATTTTATAAAAAGCAATAACACATATAGTTTGACACCACTCGCAATCTTTATGGCAATTTAACTTAAAAGCAGATATATTTAATGAACATTTAATGCATGAATAATTATTACATTGAGGGAGAAACCAGGCAAGGTGGGGAGCCTGGGGTCTTAATGGAAATACATTCAGTGGTCCACAAAGCCATAGCGTCTCTAAAGCCGGGAATACACCAAGGGGTACAGTATAGTCGGGGTACAGTCTGCCTGATGTGTGCGTGTTGTCTGCCATGGTCGGCCCTTGCAGAAGTCGTCTGGACCCTGTCAGTGTCAATCAGCGTGCAGTATAGTTTTTGCTTGAGGGATGTTTGGGTACATTTAAATCCCTGTTTTCCAGTGATAATGTGGCGTGTCCACCTCCACCTAAATTGTTTGTAATGTAACCACACATACAGTGAACTCTAAAATGTCTGTCACAAAGACATTTTTTCTCGATTACCCTCTGTACTCCACAATTTTAGATTTGCTATCAAACAATTCACTTGAGAATAAAGTGCAGATTCTCAGCTTTTTTACATTTTGGTCTCACCATTTTTATACATAGTCCCCCCCATTTCAGGGCACCATAATGTTTGGAACATATTAATGTTATGTAAATGAAAGTAATCATGTTTAGTACTTTGCTGCATATCCTTTTCATGCAATGACAGCTTAAAGACAGAGACCAACAGACATCAGGTGCTGAGTATCTTCTCTGGTGATGCTCTTCCAGGCCTGTACTGTGGTTATCTGCAGCTCCTGCTTGTTTCAGGGCTGTTACCATAGGTTTTCTCTTCAGTCTGTGAAATGCATGTTTAAGTGGATTCAGATCAGGTGAGACTTGGCCAGTCAAGAATTTGAGATTCCTTCCTGGTATGAAAGATAAAAGCTATGGGGAAAGACTTAAGATGTTTAACCTCTTCAAGCATAGTAAAATGAGACTCAGGGGTGATTTGATTGAGGCTTTTAAATTAATAAAGGGGACAAACAAAGTGAACTACAAGAGATTCTTCAGGTTGAGTTCTGTTAGTAGAACAAGGGGACATAAATGGAAATTAACAAAAGGTAGATTCCATACAGACATTTGGAAGAAGTTTTTCCACAGAGAGTAGTCAATGTGTGGAATAGCCTGCCAGGTCAGACTAGGCTTGATACAGTGTTATATACTATCTAGTCTGTAGGTAATCAGAGGACTAATTTAGTTGAAAAATGGCGAGCCTTGTTGGGCTGAATGGCCTGTTCTCGTCATTATATTACGTTATGTTATGAAAGCTCCCTTATACCTGCATCAAGAAAGCAATTGAACACACCTGAGTAATCAGAATCACCTGAGAAGCCATTTTTCCCAAACATTTAGGTACCCTATGTATAAATTGCAGTAACTTCTACATAGTGAAACCAAAATGTATAAAAATACACTTTATTAAAAGCTGAAAATCTGCACTACAACCACATGTGAATTTCTTGACTACAAATCTAAAATTGTTGGTACAGAAAAAAAACTATTGAGAAAAAAATGTCTTTGCCACAAACTGTACCAAGCTATAAACAGTGAGCTCCATATTGTTTTCAAATCAGAACCTGCATGCGTGTGTTCATGTGTATAAATGAGGATAAATTAGTCTAGAGTAAAGCTTTGTGTATTGTGCTGCTGTTTGGACCACGTCGACAGCAGTTTGAGACAACCAGGAGAAATTCTTGAAATCTGCAATCTAATGCACCTCTAGTTCCTGACACAAATTCCTAAAGGCGCTCTGTGCTTGTCACTGAGGAAAACCATGACTTAATCCCAATGAAATGCCTCCTACGTTTTCTCTGCTTCTTTTTATTCTTCATCACAAACAAGATTACACTTGATAAAGCCAGTGCTAACTGCAGATTATGTTCAGAATCAGACATCAAGTTCACTCTTCTCTTGCTGTCTATACTCTTCCTGTGTATACACCAGACAAGTCAACTCTTCAGCCTTCATCATGGTTTTGCTTGCTTCCTATCCAGCAAAATTCTAGTCACTGCCCTAAAATTATGTCTTGTGCTTGCTGAGGCCATCTCCTCGGCTAGAGGTTGATTGTCTGCCTCGAGCAAAGAATGCAAATAGGTGCAAATAAGGCGGCAACTGTTGGCGCAGTGTGACCATTTTGTCAGAGCTGAGACGGCTCACTCCTGACCAGTGCCAACGAGACCCTCCACTGTTGTTGGTCAACTATTGAGCGTCCATCAGCTTTGTGTATTCCTAACTTAAGAACTGAGGTGATGCAGTGATTGAGGAGGAATAACCATAGCGTGCCCAAAGAGCCTAGGTCTAAGACCCTTGCTGCTCAGATACAAATGAAAACCAACACTGGGTGTTGTACATGACCATGCTCTCAGGTCTGCAATGATTTCCCAGCCCAGAAGAGCTATCATTTATTGTCCAACTACACAGACACAATTATTTGTGCACAGAAAGAATAAAAATTATTGAACACAATGACCAATGACTCTTAACCTGATAAATTAATGTATTTTTTCCAACAATATTATGGCGCAGACTCTTTTAAAACCCACCGCCAAATGTTAGGCAGGAGAGGCCACCAACATTCCCATTCGTGATCTAACAATGTGCCTGCGGGATGTGTACATGCACTTACAATGCATGATATGCGCATGCATGCACTTGCATTCATAGCATTTTTACATTACAGATGTAGATATACATTTCTTAAACTGAAGTGTGATCAGCGTAATCTTTTCTTGCAATTCGTACATGGATCACCCAATATGGATACTTAAACCCAACAGTATGGCTTTTGCATCACATTCCTCGTTTTATTTCAAATCCCATGTGCTGGAGTACAGAGCCAGAACAAATGTGTCACTGTTTTAATACTTTAGCATTTTACCGTGAGTGTAACACACACATATTACGCAAATTTCCAGAAGTATGTGGACACCCCGTATAATTAGTGGTTTCGGCTATTTCAGCCACACTTATTGCTAATAGGTGCACAAAATCAAGTATACAGCCGTGCAATCTCCATTGACAAAGATTGGTCGTGGAATGGGTTGCACCGAAGAGCTTTACCAATGTGGCACAGTCATAGGATGCCACCTTTCCAACAAGTCAGTTCATCAAATTTCTGCCCTGCTAGAGGTGCTCCAGTCAACTGCAAGTGCTGTTATTGTGAGGTGGAAAAGTATTAGGAGAAACAATAGCTCAGCCATGAAGCAGTAGGCCACAGAATCTCACAGGATGAGTCCGCTGAGTGCTGAAGCATGTAGAGCGTAAAAACCATCCGTCCTCAGACGCAACACTCACTAGAGAATTCCAAACTACCTCTGAAAATAACATCAGCACAAGAACTGTTTGTCAAGAGCGCCATGAAATGAGTTTCCATGGTTGAGCAGCCGTACACAAACCTAAGACCACCGTGCGCAATGCCAAGCATCGGCTGGAGTGGTCTATAAGCACACTGCCATTGGACTCTGGAGCAGTGGAAATGTGCTCTCTGGAGTGATGAATCACAGTTCACTATATGGCAGTCTGATGGATGAATCTGGCTTTGGCGGAATGCAGAGTGCCAGCTGTACTGGCCCGAATAGTGCTGCAATATCTAAAAGACAACAGTGAATTTTCATGAACTGATTAAATATTGTGCTCTACAGCATGATCACGAGACTCAATTCAGCAAATACTTCTGGGCTGGGCTTGAGACGCGAGTGCCAATATAGCTGCCAAATTTCAGGACTTTTTGTCAAACCATTTATTCACATTTTTGTGAATTACTGCACTGCACTGTTTTTTTTGGAGTATCAACTTTATAGAAACTTTTTAGAGGACGGGCAAATTTATGTCCATGTTCCATGTTCATACATCAAACAGTCTAGGAGGACATCTCCTCCTGGACAGTTTGATGTACTGTATAAACATGGAACATGGACATCATTAAAGGTTTTCAAGAAAATTCAAAATGGTGAAAAATCAGTGTGGGCACAATGGTTCTTGAGGCATGTATGTCCTCCAGGCCAAGACACATGTAGTAATGTGAAGTTCATGTTGGTATGTTGAACAGTGTACGAAATAAACTTCTTAAAATCATAAAGTTTGAAACATTATTGCAGTGCCTCCTATTAGCCAAATTTGGTGTTGTGGCACTGATCGCCGGTCTGTACATATATAGAACATTTCCTCCTGATAGCTGGTAAGTGTGTCAAATGAGCGCTGAAATTTCATTGCCTGATGGCAGCTATATTTTTCCACTGTCAACTTGTCTATTTAAGATTCAAAAGGAGCTGTAACCAAGACCCAGCAGGTCCAATTTGAACTTAATTAGCCATCATGTTTAGGAACATTTTTCTAAAATTCTCCATAATAGTGCCACCTATAGGGCCAAGAATGACCTAATTGCGTGTCCTTCCATAAAACCATATACAGATCACATGTGTAAGTTTTCATTACGATCAGACATTGCTTTCAGGAGTTACAGGTCCTTATGCAAAATATAGCCACGCCCTTAAAATGCATTGGGTTGTAGAATCCATTCTGTTTGTCCAATCATCTTTCCTTTTATAGCTTTTAAAGAGCTCTGATCAGAGTATATTAAAGCAGGAACTATTTTTAGGGAAAATTATTCAGTTCAAAAAAAACATTGCTTTTGTCGATTTCAATGTCATGTAATCCTGCAAAGGGTAGTGTCACCAAGCTTTGTGTCTTTGTAAGGAGTGTGATCCTTTTCTTGGCGTGTGATTCATCTACACATTATAGCACAGTGGGTGTGTGCAGTTATCAATGCAAGATTATCTAATCAAATCCTAAATCACGTTCATGAAATGGAGTAAACCAGAATTTAATTAATGAGATAATTATGTACACATTAAATTATCCTGGATAGTTGAAGTGACATATGTGAAACAGGGCCCTGGTTTTCCCCAATTTTCCTTTCCACTTAAAGAAAGAAAGCATCTTTGTGAGTGTCTCTGTAAAAGCACTATACAGCAAAAACTGAACAACATTGAAATTGAACTTTAAAATGTCAGTTCAAATTGAGTAAGTGAAAACCTTACCATGTCAGGTTCCCAAAGGGACTCACACATGCCGTACATCTGTTCAGAGCAGGTACCGCTCACCACAAAGTCCTCTGTTACCATAGGACAGCCAATCAGGTCCAGAGAGCAGATGAATGGTTCAAAAGTCTTAGGATCAAGGCCAGCAATCACAGGTTCAATGTAGTATGGACCAAACCTGAATGGAAGGAGGAAACAGTAAAAGGGTATACTATGAGGTAATTTAGAACACAATTTTAGAAGATATGAGAGAGGAGCGAAAATAAATGACAGAAAGTAATAAGGGGAGAGTCTGGTTTGATGGTAACCATGTTATTCAATGTTATGGCAGTCAGACTGACCTTCTCTCATACAGCAGGTTGGACACCATACTCATGAAAGTCTTGGGCTTGATCTGACGGCCTTCCTTCAATTCATACAAGTTTAGGCGGAATTTAAGACGCTGGGACCTGAGAGACAAACAACAAATAGTTCACTTTTTCAGTGCCATAAATGTACATGAAAGTGGTCTTTCACTATAAAAGACAAGGCAAAACAACTCCTTTTTTAGGACAAGCTGAACTCAACTCAACTCTTGCACTATTAAACTGATTCCAAAATAAATAGCAAAGCACAGGTTAATGAAGAACCAGACAATATGTAAATTTATTACCAAGCGTCCTTTTGGGGTCTCCAAATGGCCTTTTTGGAAACCCGCATAGAAAACACAATGCAGAATACTCATTTTTGGTGTCATTAGCTGCGTCCCAAATCACTCCCTATTCCCTATATAGTGCACTACTTTTGGTATCAGCCATTTTGTACTGCGTCCCAGCTGAGAAACAAAATTATAGCACAATATATAGTGAACTACTTCTGCCCCACAATGCACTGCAAAATGTAGGGTACAAGCTCTGTACACTATCTGGAAGCCCAAAATCCCACAATACACTGTGGTAGGGCTTTACGGTTTTGTTTCAACAAAGATGGCGGTTGGAACAAGCGAGCGGTAGCTACTTGTATAAATGCAAGTTGTCCATAGTTATGTCAAATCATGAATTCAATTTGCATATTCAATACAAAAAAGTCACCAATTTTCGTTAGAGTGCCACGTGTAACGTTAACAGTTTTTCTCCGGAGAGCTGCTTGCTAGCTAAGAAGCTAGGTAATCTCGGTAGCAGTGCTACTCACGCAAAACGTCATTTTCCGTCCGATAAAAGATTTTTGAACGGTATATTGCTATACGTTTTGTTGATGCCAATATTAAAGAATATTTAACCGAGAATTTCACATATACACATACAGATTAAGTTCAAAAAATATTTTATCAGTGACCGAAGACGAAGTTGCTTTGTCGCCACATCAATAACGAACACAACTTCCGTTATTGTGCGACAGATATTCAAAAGATAGTAGCGGTGCAGGGTGATGACAAGTGTCCCAAAGCAAACGTTCGTTCTGCCGCTCACTCCCTATGTAGTGTGCTACATATTTTCCACTATATAGACATTAGTGAATGAGTGAACAAGTGAGTCATTTGGGATGCAGCCATTATCACATCTGAACCAGGATTCATCCAGTGTTGTGGCCATGGCTCCATTGTGCTTTTAAGCTGATCAGACACAGCCACAATCATCTGCATCCAGTTAAAAAAAAAATCATTTAAAAAAAAAAAAAATCTTGTAGGTCAGAACAAAACAAATCTTCCACTTCCACTGTGTTCGAGCTTCTGTTACTTTTAGTAATATTTAGAATAATTCTGACTCATGGAAAACAAACTCCCAAGGGTTACCTTTCAGAAGAGACCAGGATCATGCCTGCAGCCAAAAAGGTTTAAGAACAATTTTGTTTTAGGCATGTCATTTTCTGTGCGTGAGAAGGGGTTAATTTGTCTGACAACAATTAATCCACATTACCTTCGACAAAGACACTTACACAGTTTGCACATCAGTGGCAAGGCCAGCTAAGCCAATGTAGAGGCGCTCTCCCATGGGGAAGATCTTCTGAAAGTCAGTGGTCACCATCTGTGCCTGGACCCCAAAGCGTCGATCGGAGGCTATTGCCACGCAGTCCTTTCCACGCATCGCCATCACCGCTCCTCCATTGTATGACATAATCGACTGAATAAGGAGGAGAGGAAGAGGTATTCACAAGTTTTTCACTATTGAAAAGAGTTTTATTATTAAATGAACTTCTTTACATATTCCATCCATCCATTATCTATGCCCGCTTATTCCAGGGCATGGTCATGGGGTTGCTCGAGCCTTTCCCAGCATGCACTGGCTGAGAGGCAGGAATACACCCTGGACAGTTAAGACAGATTAATTCTATGTCCAACAATATTAAAACAACTATGATTAAGATGAAGATTGAGGAATATTTTGGAGATCCTTGATAATGAAGATTAAAATTAGGCAGAAAGAAAAACATTAGCCCAATTGCCTTTCTTATGCTGTTTGCTGTCATAATTACGGTACTGTCCGAAGTCGCCTATAAAGAACGAACAAATTAATTAATTAATACTATGATTTGCCCTGTCAGCATCCCTTACAGGATTATAAAATCTAGAGACTAAGGCTGAAATTCTTTGGTTCCCTTCATGTTTCCTCATGGCATATGCTGCAATATTAATAAAAGGTATTTTAAAACTTAAGAAGAGTGTCTTCGATAATTTTTTTCTTGAAACCAAATAAAATAACAGGCTGTTAAAGTAATAATCTCGAAGATTTTCATTAAAATAAATGTCTTTTAAGTCACTATCTATCACTGCATTGGGCAACACAATGGTGATTGAGCCTATTTTTATATTAATTTATACTATTATAATTATCATAATTCATGATTAAAAAACTACAAGCGGCGCACAGTTAGTGACGCGTTTTTCATCACCCATCAGTGGTTGGTCCGCCAGAGAGGGTAGGCGGAACTAACGCAACAGGCTCGCTCTTCAACTCACTTGTGTGTGAGCGGCGTACTGTTTTTTCCGGTGTCTGCATGCGTTACAATAACAGAGAAAGGGGGGGTTGGGGGAGTTATGGAACCCTAATAAGTTTTTGTGTAACATTAGAGATCATATTATTTGTTGATGCAGATTTCGTATTACATTTAATGACAATGTAACTTTACTAAATTACATAGTTATTTGCACAGCTAACGCTAGCTACCGGACCATGTCAAGAAAGACATTAGTTTAGACAACGTTGCGCACAGTATCCATCTCTCATATCAGGTAACGTTGAGTTAGCTAGCTAGCTAATGTAATTAACACAATCTAATGTCGGCTAACAATTAGAAAAAAACGCTAGCTAACGCTACCGACTGGTACCAACCTCGCAAACCGTCTCTCGAATGCAATGCTACCTTGTTGCAACGTTGCAGTGTAGCTAACTTAAGGCCAGTTCAGATCAATGATTCGCAACGAGACTGGATGCAACTTGCAAATTCCAAGACGTCTGATTGTAAATGTTCTAAAACTGCACTTGGCGATTTGACAAGGACGGTCTTTTAAAACCTCAGGGCAGGCAACGGCTCTGCTACTAGCTAGCCAGTTCACACCGCTGCAATTTTCTCTGCAACATTCTAAAACCGTTTCGCCTGGTTGCGAATCATTGATCTGAACTGGCCTTAACGTTACCGTTATTTACATTACCATCGAGTTCATCAATATATTATAATGATCGGAATAAAGCCGGGGTATGTGGAGCAGAGCAGGGTCTGATTTCTGAAGATGTCATGCAGGAGAAAACTAAATAAAAGAATACGGCAGTATGGATTAGCATTGTTATTATTTTATTACGCTTCCTCATATGCTCCTTCAGCCTTTATGCACTTTTTGATGAAATCTCCTTTGTTTTTGTTTTATTCTTCTTGTTCTGATTGCTAATTTAACACCCAGCTCAGCTTTATTCTCGAACAGTTCAGCTAGCAAAACCAGAAACACCAGGGGTAACATTTTGCAAGGCAGTTGTTTCAAAAATACCACACAACAATCATTCACAAAAAAGACTGCTTAGTGTGCACGAGATACATAATTGCACGAGCCACAGCGAATCCCGCGAATTCTTCTCTGCAGTGTAAATACGTTCATACTAGGCAAAAGGTGGATAAAGAACGCTTGCAGAAATTGATCATCACTAATTCTACCCCAGGTTTGCTACGGCATTTTAACCCGGCTCGGCAGTGTAAAGATATCTTGAGTTAGCCTAATGTTAGACAATGAATGAGTATGTACATAACGTTACTTTCATAACAACCGTTTTTTATTCAGTAAATAGTGTTATAGTTGGCGTGCCAACTGACTGACGTCACACAGGCGACACTGGTTGGATCCGGTTGGATCTTTGGGAAGTGAGGTCCAAAAACACACCTGCAATTACCGCTTCTCGCCATAGAGAACGAAACTGGAATCTTCGAGATTGTCACTTTAAGAGTTTATTGTCCTGTTAATTTTAAGGCAATAGCCTATATCCTGATTGGTTAAAAATCTGCGACATGTCAGCTAACTTTTCTGAGTTATTCCATTAACATTGTTAAGTGTTAGTACATTTATGATATGTAAGCAATTTTTCCAAAACGCCAGTTTGTACTGCTTACAACTGTAGCTACCAATTGCTCAGACTCAAACTCGGGGATACACTTTTTCAGGTAGGCTAGCTAAATTTAGGACAGCATGTGAAGCTGGTATTGTTACAGAATTCCCTTAATATTCCACTTAAGTTGAGCTCAATTGATTCATAAAATGACAGGCCTATAATAACGTTTCCCACAGTAGCTAGGCCTCACATTAACATTGTTTCCTTGTATCGAACATTGAATTAGCGCCTTTTATTGTTTTGGCCAATTCCATCATAGCCAACACAAACAACAGTAAAATGCTCTTTACTGTCTCTGTACATAGGCTTGCTAATTAGTTGTCGGTGCACATCACCATGAGGTCGCGATCGTCAGGTTCTGTATGATTACCGTTTTTTATCTGTGAGGATAAGATTTGGTCAGCCATGCGAGTAGAACTAATTTTAGCAGTCCGATGATGCTGAAAAGTCGAGGAGCTCACTAATGTCAGTTTTAACAACATAAACTGTTTGTCGTGGTCAAATTCCCCGACATGACAACTGGTGTTTAATTATCACCTGTGGAGAAGGGGGGTGGGCTTTGAGTAGTCCCAACATCACTGCTCTGCACTATCCTTGTTGTACACGTGATTAGGCATGTGACCAAGGACACAACTGTTGAGCGAAAAAATTGTACTTCCTGGTTCTGATGTGCTCCCCATACGCTTGTACTGACGTCGCTGTCTCTACGTTGCAAGATGCCAAGTTACATCTTAGTGGGGTGGCATGCCCCATACCTATACAGCACAGAAAGTTTGGCACTTTTCAGGGTTCCCTGATAACCTCCAGACTCTCAGCCCTTAAAACAATTCATTTCTGTACCTTCTGACCCCATTTCAACAGAATTCACAAACAACTTCACATGTCCACACAACAAAACCCCAAACTTAAGGGATTTTGCATTTTTTCCTTCTTCTTCTACTTCTTTTCCCTGCCCGATTACATCATCAAAAATGCTCAAGGCCCATAAAAAAATTTGTCTCACCAAATTTGCTGCCCTGATGTCAACTTGCCTTGAAGCTCACTGAGTAGTGCTTTTCCCTTTGGAATGTTTTGGACGAATGACAGACCAAGGTTCAAATCCCCCCTGAAGCAGATCTCTAACTCATTACATTAGCTTGATAGCTAACTAAAAATAAAACATTTAAACTATTGCTTTTGCATCTGTAAAATCTTTGCTGGAAACTAATTCATATTTCTGAAATCCAAATAAAATACACCCACATTTTAGACAGTTCTGCTTTCTGCATTTTTTTCACTGAGTTTAACATTAGCTACTTTGCTAATGACATGACAGACCAACTGTATAACGTTAGTACAGACGCCTCTGAAATTAACCAGTAACGTTTGCGTTACGATTCGGTCCAGTAGGTATCGTTACTGGTCTTTTTTTTAAACTTCTGAAAGATAATGACTTCTTCACGCCAGGTAGCCTATATCAATTTCCAAAGTCCAAACGGTTCACATTCACCGCTACTCCTATTAACTGATAACAACTTTTTAACTAGGCTATTGTAGCTACCCTACAATGCCACATTTCTGAATTAATGTTACCTAGCCCTATAGATCCTCTACCAACATCCAAACACTTAGTAGGTCTGTTGTGTACAATAGCTCATTAGAAACACTCCCATATCAAAATATGACATACACTTTCATTAATTTGTTGTTCATGGTAAAGGAAAATTATTGAATCCATGCCTGTGAGTTTCTTTCAGAATCCAGGCATTTATGTTCATGCATGTCTGCCATAGCCTACATTTATATATGAATTACTATTATCACTTATAACAAACACAGTACAAAAAAAAATGATCTGATGAAAAACACGTTTTCAATGTACAAAAATGCCATGTTACTCACCCATAGCCTACAAAGCACTGCCTATAAGTCATTATTTCAAATCGAGATCCTGCCATTAAGGGCGTTTTTACACCTATAGTTTGTTTGCTCTGGTCCAAATCAGTTGATGAGTTTGTAAACTTGGAGCGTTTTCCCCTTGGTTCGGTTTCTTTTCACACAGATAAAAATCCAAGCGAACCAAAATGCATCACTACAAACCACGTGAGAACGTTCATTCCGCTTATTGGTCAGATGTGTCTGGGGCGGGAGCAAGAAAGTAAATACAGGAAGATGGTCCTGTGTTCTGGACTAGTGCATATTTCTGTGAGAGAAACACTGCTATGCAATTTAACATAGAGCAACGGCAGAGTTGGCATTTGCTCATAACCGTGGTAATTATCTGGGCAATATACCAGGCAAAACTATACCAGCAGAATGCCGAATGCACTTCAAGGAAACGTCTTGGAAATACTATACTGCTTCACACTTTGCAAAGACGACGTGCTGCCTTCAGATGACTGAGCAGAACAAGGGAGCTAATGTAATAAAATATAATAAAACGGCTACAGGAGCCGTTTAACTTGCGGGGTACACCTGGTAGTTGGGTCGGATCGAGGTCGGATCACGTTCCCACCACAAACAAACCGCTCCAGAGTTCTTTTGGGACCGGACCTAGACCACCTCCTCTCAAGGGTCTCGGTGCGGGTGTTTTGGTCTGCACCCGAGTGCGATTACTGTGTTCACACCTGCCCAAACGAATCACACCAAGGGAGAAAACGAACCAGAGTCCAATTTAACTGGACTAAAAAGCGCAGGTGTAAAAACACCCTAAAAGTATTGATATCAAAATTCTGTCAAGTTACATGAAACAACATTGGCTAATTAAACAAGCTGTATTCCAAAGCAATGCAACCCAATGTTTCCTAAATTATTTCAAGTTACTTGGCCCTGTGTTTTCAATCTTACCACCTGAAGACTATCATCCCATCTTGGGTCACGTCAAAGTGTCAAATAACCAAAACTGCCTCATGCAAGACATTTAAATGAATGTATGGAACTGCTGGGCAATACCTAAAGAAAGGATATGTTTATACTCGGTTGTCAAGTTCATTTGACAAATTAAAACCACTAGCCAACATTGTGTGTGTGGGTCTGTGTATAGTAGAGTTCTCCTTAATGTATGCATCATAGTAAAGGCTTTTTATCTACATGTTGTTCAATGGACTTAAGTGGACTTGATCCTGAGTTTGGTTACACTGTTGTAAGTCGCTCTGGATAAGAGCGTCAGCTAAATGCCTATAATGTAATGTAATGTAATATATCTAGTGTTGGGAAGAGCTACTATCTTAACAAGCCTACGTTTTCCAGTACTTCTAATATTTATAAAAAATCAAGTAGGTAAAATTGTAGGCTAGCTGTATTGGCATAAAGGTAAAATCGTCAGACCAGCATCATTAGTGGACAAAGAAAATCCCAGATTAGATTTAAAACACCATTGTCCGATATTGAAACCAAAACCTAAAATGAGCCAGGTCGCGTCACCACCACGGTTGCACTGCGCCAATTGCATTGGCAAATTTTGTTACTATCTCCTGAAAATACAAGACAAATTGTATAGAAACCTATATTTGCATAAAAGTAAAATAATTTCACCAATATCATATCTGGACAAAATCCCAGCTTTTAGATTCATACCATTATCTTTCAAATCGTCAATCGGGCGTACCTGTCTGTCAGACAGGAGCCGGAGTGAAATGGCATCAAAACGGGACGAACTAGACGCATTTTTTGTTTTTGACACGGGGATCTACCAGCATGGCCTCTGCGATCGACGGATTGGACAACGCTGCCTTAGACCAACTCATAGTATTACGTGTTACCCGAGCCTAATTAAACTTTTTTAGTTCTCATTTCACCAATAAATGTCACAAAAATCTTCTAAGAACGCGTGAACTCCACGAAATTCACAATGGGTACACAGCTCTCAGTTGAAGGAATAGGAATACAGTGGTTCTGTCAAACTAGCAAATCACTGGCTATTACATTACCTAACATCAACCTTGAGACAGAAACAAAGATCTAAAACTGTGAACCAAATTACAACGCATCCGAAGGCAAGCTCGGCAATATATTACTATTTGGAATCTATACTCACCATTGTGAATAATTTTGTCTGCCGTTTATTCGGATTACAATTCAGAGTGACTACACAGTTTTGTGTTTCTTGTGAGCTGATCACCGTACCGCTTCACTATGTAACGCTTACTTCCGGAGAGAAGGGTTTTAGACAAACAGGTATTGGACAAATGTGAGGAACCGAGCACTCAGAGATGCCTCCTATTGGCTTATACGCGAAAGCACCACCTCAATAAAAGTAGTTTGATTGACGCGTAGAGACCGTGTATGACGTAACTTCCTGAGTCGAATGGTGGAAACCATAGACATACGGGCTGTGTCCCAAACCGCTTAGTTTCATGCTCTGATTGCGCATAGCGAGCATGCCTCCATTTTGGAGTGCGAGTCCAAACCGAAGTACTTGGAGCATGGAAGTTTGCGGTTTGGGACCAAGCGGCCAAAACCGGACTTCGTTTTTGAAGCTCATTTCCTGGTGTTGTAGTTCCTGGTTGCTCACTAGCGCCACTACGGATGGCTCCAGTATAGGTGTTTTCATATCCGGTTTCCATGTAAGTCTACGGTACAAATGCGATCAAAATACAAAGTCAATAATTTTTTCTCACAAGAACAAATAGTCATAATAGGTGTATTGTATTCGTCTTATGACTGTCCATGGGTCGATTTCATGATTTATTGCGTCATTTGGGCACAGTGCCAATATTTGTTCTGGACCAATGAGGTACAGCTTGCGTCACTTCCGGATTACTGCAGAGGACTGAGCTACAGGCTACAATCTGTGGTCACTGGGGTGGGAGGTGGCGTCTCTTGGCCTTGACATTGCGGCTCCGACCACGGTCCACCTGTGCGAAGTCAGAAAATGCAGGCATCCCATTTTGTAGTGGTTTCATTATAGCGTGTGCTATTTACAGCTGCACTAGACGACCATAAAATAATCCTCCTCTGAAGTTTTGCGGTAGCCGAGTCATTTTTACTATTTCCTTTAGCCCACTTAACCAAATAATTAGTTGGCAGAAAGCGTAATCAGCTAACGCTTATTTGCTATATGTGGTAGTCCAGTAGCCTATGCTAAAACAGTTCGCAACTTCGGCTACCAAGCCATTTGACTAGCTAGCTAACCCTAACCGGCAAATATTCCATCTGTCAAACGTGTTTGACGGCTTGTCAGTCGTGTACATTCCGTAAATGTCTACCTGGGCTATGCTGCACGAATGTGACAAAGCTAGAAGCTAGCAAGAAAATAATAATAATTAGAAATTCATTGTTTTTGTCTTTATGCAACAGGTGGAAAACTTGCTCTTCAAAGTGCGTTGTCATATTTACACGCCTGTAAATCAGTTATTAAAATACTTGGTAGATTTGTTAATCACCGCTGACAGTGTTAATTTTTAATCGGTAAAAAGTGACTTGCGAACGATCGGTCAGCTAGCGTCACCCAGCAAGTATATGTATATGTATAAACATTAACAGGCCAAACATATGTGTGGATGGGTTTGTAAGAGTCAAGATTGAATGAATAGGCCACAATATGTCCAAATTGTCAGATTTCATTTCTTTTTGCATAGCGTTAATTATGAGAAAGTGAGAACAGTAATGCATATAAATGTACACTATGAAAAGTATGCATACATATACATACATGCAAACATGCACACAGCTTATGCAGTCCCAGATGTAGACTGGTTTGATTGGGTGGCAGAGGTAGATTTTGGGGGGCCAAGTTGAGGACATGATTTGTGATGAGCAGCGGAGCGGACCTGGGTGTAAAAAAGCAAAGTAACCCTTTAAGAAACGGTTGTGGATTATGGCTATCCTTGTGTGAATTTGTACAGTCTGATCAACATGTACCGTTTAGAAGTTTCGCTTTGCTATATATGTAAAACAATGGCTGTGACAAAGAGTGCGGTGGTGTAAGTATAAAAGAGGCTTGCACCATCAGAAAAGCAACAGAAATGTCCCCAGTGTATGTACTCACTGATTTGATGGCCATCCAACGAGCCTTCATTGACAAAATTATCAGCAAGCTCGTAGAATTAAAGCTCCCTAGGTCGCAACTTGTGTACCCTCCTGTCCTGCTCCGTATTCTGTTATTTTGTCAAGATGCACTTTTAGTGTTTATCAGGTTTATAAGGCATTTTGATATGCTTAGGACTCCTCTGTGCAGTTTTCCTTAGCTAGATCACAGACTTTATGTTAGAATTCGAGAAGGAAAACAGGAACACTTGACAGTGGAGAACAGCAGCACAGACATATGTCCTAGCAATTTTTGCATATCAAGAAATAACAGTAGTATGAGAGAAATGAGGAGAAATTATTAAATTGAGCAGTTTAAACAGTATGTTTTTAGCAGAATGGGTATGTAGGTAACGTTTGACATGATCAGAGACTATAGTGCAAAGAAAATAAAGTATTTGTGGGCTTGGAGCAATGTTAATGTTTTTAAGGGCTGAGAGTCTGTGGCTGTTGCTGTTATTTCTGTGGGGAATCCTGAAAAGTGGCAAACTCGATGTGCTGTATAGATATGGGGCATGCCCCGCCAAGGCGTAACTTGGCTGGGTGGTATACCTGCCATCCCAATTTCATTCCAATGTGGCCTACATGGTTTTACGTCACATTATGCACACCGGCTTACACTATGAAGCTGTGATTGACTCATTGATGTTGAAAATGGTTGAACTGAGTTTCCTTCACAGAACCGGCGTATCAGAATACTATAATTGAGAATAATTGAGTATTAAAAGCTTACCCAGGATTACGTGAATTCACCGTCATTATTGTTTTGGTTATATTGTTATTTTGATATTACTATTAATATTACTAATAATAATGTTACATGCCATTACTTTCTTGTGTCCTTTCCTCATGGTGAGGAATCATGATGAATAAATAAATAATAGGCTAATAAATAAGTAATAAAGCTGGTATGGTAAATAACCTGGTACCGGGTTTAGCACTGTCGCCTCACAGCAAGAAGGTCATGGGTTTGAATCTCTGCTCAGGGCCTTTCTGGTCTAAAAATGTCATTAAATTAAAGCTGAGAATATGCACTTTAACCACATGTCTAACCACAATTGTTTGATTAAAAGTTCTAAAATTGTGGAGTACAGAGACAAATCAATAAAAAACTTTGTCCCAAATAGTATGGACAAAGCAGGAACTTTACCCCGGAACTAGGAACCTTTTTAGGAACTCAGTGCGTTTCCACCGCAGGAACTAGGGTCTAAATTTAGTTCCGGGGGCTTTATTTTACCCCCAAAAAAGCTGCTTGGGGTTTTTTTGGTTATAGCCTGCCAACGTCTTGGAATTATAACGTGTGCTCTTCTGTTCTTTTCTTGCTTTAGTATTCGTTTTATAAAATGCTAAGCATTCGTGCTGGGACAGCATATTACCTACCAAAACATTCAAACGGATTAATACGGTTGCTGAATATTTTCTTCCGGATTTTCTTTGTTAGCCCGTTGTAATTGACTCAAAATGTTTGATTCAGTTATGTGAGGTAAGCGGTAGTTCTGTGTAATTCACATTGGTGATACAGTAAAAGCAAATTGGAAATCACCTTCCGCACATTTTGTCAGGGTAAAATAACAGGTTAATTCTAGTAATCGTCCCTTTAGCCTTTTCAGACTGCCGTAATTTTACTCTGCCATTCTTCAATTCCACAAAAAGACCAGGACGATTTATGGTGCATGATTCGCATCTGGAGGGCACACTTCGCTGCTCGGCTAGCAGTAACTTCGAAGGAAAGCAAACGGTGGCTGTACCACTGCTAATTTAAATTTTCACGCAAGTCTGAGTTTCCGTTCTATTCTTGTCATTTTGCGATTAGCCTATATGGAATTGACGATGAGAAAGTAATCAAACAGCAAATTGTTTACAACGTGTGCATGTTTTCTGCATGTTGTTGCCAGTTATATTGGAAATGTGAATGCATTCTGTCGCCTCGGATGTCAAGACATGAAAGTGAATGTTCGCATAAAAACATAATGAATGTGTTTGAGAGGATATATAAAACAGTTACAATCTGACTATTGGCCTGTTATATCCTATTTGTTGCATAACAATGGTCCAAGTTCAACTACCAACAACAGTTTTGCTTGAAAACGGTAAAATATGCCCAAACGGCTGCAGAAGAATATTTCAATTCCAGGTGATTAAATCGATAAAAATCAATAAATACAAAAGTAACCATATACAGTCATTGTTGGTAGCCCGTTGTTCATAAGTGGAATAAACCCCTCCGGGCTGTCCCGGTTATTAGAAAATAATGTAGGCTACTTCGATGGTAGTATGGGGTTACAGAAGAAATCATAGGACAGATGGACCGACGACAACGTCGCTTTTTCATACGTCAGTGGGCTAATTTGCCTAATCTTCGCGGGACTTTAGACCGCGGTGGAAACGCAGACAACCATGGGCTGAAGGAACCTTTTAGTTCCTTGAAAAGTAGTTCCTGGGACTAAAAGTTCCGGGTACTTTTGGTGGAAACGCAGCTTATGTATATACATAAAACAAGCAGAATAGCAATATATTAAAAATGGTCTGATCTCATACTCACACACACGCACACACACGTATACGTCAAGAAATTAACAAATTATTTAAACAGTTTTATCTTGCCTGTCCCCCACCCTCTCCAGAATTCTTCCTCACTGCAGCTGAGAGAGATCAACATTGCTGTATAGCCTTTTGGTATGGAGGAATATTTTGGACAAAATTAAATAAATAAATACATGTGAGCATAAATAATTAAAATTTTGTGGCACGAAATGTACGTATTTATTTAGTGAATTATTTATTTATTTCAATGACACTACGTGTGCGACATGAAATAAGGCTTGAAATTAAAACCGTCACTTTCACCCATCAAAGTTGGGAGGGCGGGCTCTAGAGAGCACAGTTTTTTGATTGGTGCATCGACCTGATTCGATTGTTCATGCCTAATTCAACATGGCTGTGCTGGAGGTGTGTTGTTGGAGCCTCCATTTGGTGCTAATAACCATGCTACCTGTGCTGTTGAATAAAAGAAGCAACACATTTGAATTTCTGACATGTAGCAAAGAAGGAAGGAACATAGGGCGCGGGAACATCAGGCTGAGCTAGCATAAGGATGATGCCTGAGAAAGCTAGCTCGGCACACTGAAAAGCTAGCTTGGGGCCACTGAAATTACCTTGAACAGAGGTGAGTTCAAATTCAGCGAACAGAGGCGAATGTTAGTGGTGAACAAAAACACAAAGGTAACAGAAAAAAGTTAAATAGTTTGCAAACGTTCGCCTTGTTCACTGTATTTGAACGCACCTCAGGAGTAGTGGAGTGAATAGATGGTACATTTACAAAAGATGATTCTGGAGTTGATTGTGCAGAGACCTGCAAGGAATTCAGTGCCTCTTGAATCAAATTAGCCACGTCGCGGAGTAATTGTGGGCAACTTTTTCTGCTTATGATGACCGCCCCTGACCGCCTGCTGGCACAACATAGTGTGCTGCTGTGCTTTGCTTGCATTAGGAATCCTATCACTCATCGCTGGATTGCTGTGGACTGTAGCCACTAGAGGCGGGTCTCTCAGAAATACTCAACTCAAATCTCTAAGCCTCCTGTGTTTTGTGTACTTGCTAGAGCCCACCCTCCCAACTTTGATGGGTGAAAGTGACGGTTTTAATTTCAAGCCTTATTTCATGTCTGCAACGTCATCCTGCTCATCTGAATAAATAAAAAATTAAATAAATAAAAATCACAGTACTGCATTTGGTTGGCCACATTCAATATTATGCTCCATCATCGATTTTTATTTTGAATTGTCTAAAATTCACTCAAATTTGGATCATAAATAGTGAGGGTAGTGAGAAGTGGCCAACAAGTTACCAAATCAGGCAAGGGTGCTTTTGGTTCAATTGTGCAATCACAAATTCGCCCAACAATTAATGCCGGGTCCATCCATCACATTTTTATTTCGCCATTGATACCAAAAATCAGTGGAAGCTAGTGGAAGGCTACCCCAAACGTTTGATTCAAGTTAAGTAATAAAAGTCAATGCCACCAAATACTAACAAAGTGTATGTAAACTTTGACCCACTGATATAGTACATAACAGCTTAAATAAATCTGTCTCTTAGCTATTATTTTGAAATGACCTCTTATGGAAATAAATTAGATACCCCAATTGACTTAAAACAGGAAATGTATGGTAACATGAAATGTGTGGACTTGTGAAAAATTGAGTTTGAATGTCTTTAGCCTAAGTGTATGTAAACTTTTGGACTTAACTGTTCAACTTTGACATAAGGTACAGCTCAGGAAAATCTAACAAAGATGCTGATGGACTGTCTAGGAGACCACATGGTGTAGTGATGGAGGCAGAAGATTCCCAGAAGCATGCAGAGAGAGTGGCAAAACTGATGTCCAGGGTAGTGGAGGATCCTGAATATGACACCCATTCACCAGAGGTCCTGAAAGCAGCTGGTGCCAGGTATGGAGTTAAGACACATATTGGCATGCACATTGTCTCTAAAAGTGCGGAGGATTTGGTGAACGGCAGTGAAAAGGAATGTTGTGCCATTGAGACTTTGGATACTAGACAGGGTACAGAGGGTTTTGGAAGACCCAGAACCTAGGCCCGGACAGCAAGTCTTACCTGGTTTAACACTGGAAGATTGGAGTCATATTCAACTAGAAGATGCCACCCTAAGGAGGGTCATATAGCTTGGAAAAGATGGTCAAAAACTCGACAAACGAGCAAGAAGGTCACAACATGTATGTATCTGAGAGAATGGTCTCGGCTGATGTTGAAGGCTGATGTCCTCCATCGGAAGGTGATTCGGAATGATACACCCCACGAACAGCTGGCAATTCCTGTTAATCATCGTTCCTGAGCCTTAGAGGTCATCCGCGATGAAGTAGGACATATGGGGTGCGAGATAACCCTCGATCTAGCAAGGGCTTGGTTCTATTGGCATAAGATGACCAGAGATGTGGAGTTGAAATGCAAGACCTGTGAGAGATGTGTACTGCGGAAACCCCGAGCACAGAAAGCTGCCAACTGGTGAACTAGTCCCATGAAGCTCCTTTGCATGGACTTTTTCCTTTGCATGCACAACAATAGGAATAAGGGAAAATCGATTGGATTTTGTTGATGTTGTATTGAACAGCGGAATATTACTGTTCTGTTAATCACTTCGCTAACGTGGCATGTAAAACTGTCATTTTCATTGGTACAGAAACATAAATTCAGTTCATGATTCAGTTTCGCTGTGCTGAGTGTTATATAATTACAAGGAATACACAGGCGTTTTATTTAATGAATCCAGATCCCAATTGAAAGTTACAAAGTGACAAGATTTGCAGAAGAAGTTACTCATGGAACCGGTAAGCGGAAGCTGTCTCCAGTTCTTGTATATCTTTATGGTCATCAACTACCTACAGGATCCAAAGTTACCAACCATTTTATGACAGGTTACCGGGAAGTGGGTGAATTCTTCAATTTTGAGGGATATTTTCATTGAGGAAAAATAATTACTCTCAGGTCAACATGACTGAACAAGAGCAGGTTCATTATAATCAACTGATGCTCTCCTTAACAACCATGCAGAATGAAGTAGAGCGCAGAGCCCAAATAATACAGTAATGTACAAATATGTATACACCTTCCCTTTGTTCTACATTCTATGTATTATGAAACCTAAATTGTGTTGGACCAGTGCAGAATGGGCATCGTTGACCTTTGATCTTTGATTCTCGTGGATCCAAAATTATAATTTTTATTCACTTATGATTTTGAGATAAGGCATACCAAACCTGTCAATTTAGTGAATTATGCTTGACCTTAATTGACATGATAGGCTATTGTCACCCCTAGGAAAATGAGAACCGCATTCCAAACTTTCCACTCAGAAATACTTACACTCATTATTTTGAAAACACAGCTTTTTTTGTTTGCAAAGCATTTTCCCAACTATCCAAATGATTCCCAAGTTCTCAGAAGCTCAATATCTCTCCAATTCTGGTATTTCTGTATCTAACTTAACCTAAAACTAGGTCCAGAAATGTAGTACACATAATGGCAATGTAATGGTGATCATGCCACAAACACCTACACACAGAGTATGTGACACCTGCTGCTGAAAGTGTAGGTTTAATGGGTTAATAGTGTGACATCAAATTGGTTTCTTTGAAAAAGAACAGTTATACAGAGGAATTCATTTGCTAATGTTATTTAATGCCAGAACATTTCTGGAAGAATTGGTACATTTGATCAACAGAAGTATTTTGCTATACCCCTATTGTTCCATGTTGGTCATTTGAGAGAGGGTTAGTTTGGAATTTGCAATTATTTAGGCCAGCAGAGTGTCTGTACTCTATTCTAAAGCTGCACAATATAGTTTGCAACTATGCAGTAAACAAGATTTGGTCCATGGTGTACATTTGGTCCATGGTTATCACTCAATCTATAATTATCTCTTTGTCACAACAAAATAAATCACAATACAATATGTATATAATATCACAAATATATACAGATAGCCTAGTGGAAAAGGCCCTGGGGCCATATTTATAAACATCTTAAGACTAAAAGTGGCTGCTAACCTGCTGATTTAGGAGAGAATCTTAAAAATATTGAGTGTGTCAGTGCTTTGGGGCTCCTATAGTTTTTGGTCTAAGAGTAAGCTAATTCACAAAGCATTTTAGCACCAAAACCAGCTCCTAAATCTGCAAGAAGTTTGGGGTAGTCAAGAGGATTCCCAAGTCACTAGGACCAAAATCACAAACAGTCCTAAAATTAGCTGCTGGCGGCAATCCGCCCCGTAACTGGGTCAATATTTTTTAAACATTTAATAACATCAAGTTTCTAAAAAAGGTATCGCCCTCAAACGCGAGGGCAGTATAATAAGAGTGGACAGAAGTGGGTAAGTCGCAGCTGTGAGGAAGCATATATGTTCCCATACTTCAGTCTTTTAAAGCCATCCCGACTCCAAACTTCCCTTTAACCCGTTTGCGCACATGCCAAATCTGGCCAATCCTTGCCCATTTAGGGGGTACCCAATTTAAATCTCTATAACTCCAGATGTGAGCATCACATATACTTGAAAATGGCTTAAATGAAGCAAGACATTTGTACCATTTACAATACTAAATTAGATTGGTTTGTATTCATAATTTAGGAAGAAATAAAGTGCCACAAAGGCAATTGTCTGGGCAAAAAAGCAAAAATGAATTTGCTCTTTTTTAGTTTGCAATGAAATACTGAGAGATCCCATATATACAGCAGGTTAAACTATACATGGTTCTGGATCAAAAACTCCTTGACCAAAAGTTCATAAAATCAAAGGGTGGATATGTAGAACTACTAAAGATCTATGAAGCAAAAACTAAGCAGTGTACTCAGTGTCTCCAAATCTATCCAAAATGTCTAAATTATGCATTGCTGTGAATCACAACATAATCACGTATTTCACTACAAATCAACTGTTTTGACTCAAAAAATTCACTTCATCACTTCATCTGCATTATTTTTAAGTGGGAACCACAAGCTTTCTGACAGTACAGTGGCCTAAAATATCTAGAAGTCCAGAAACATATTCAAAATCTCTCCAAAGATGAATGAAATGCGTTTTGTCCATTATAAATAATATAAATGAGCCCCTTATGAAGGTTTAAGATGAAGCATTGATATCAGATTAAAAAATAATGCAAAAACATTGTCACACAATGCAGTACAGTACCTAAATGTGTTATAATTAACTCTCGTCTATATTTCTGTTCTCTACAGTACGTAATAATTTTTGGTATGGGGATGGGACGACATGAAAACAATATTCCAACTTTGTTTTCCAACTTTCATGTCATCTGGTGCAAGAAACACAAAAATTACTAAGCTACCAACGAACGCTTACATTACAGTGTGAAATACCCTCATTATAAAATACCACTAGCCTATTTAAAGACACTCAATTTCAAAAATAATGTATATAACCAAAATATTTTGAGCAGTAATATTTACATAGTGATGATGAAACGTTATCTGTGTTAAGTTGATAGAGACAGAGACAGTAAAATCAATGCTGTAGTTCTCTCCTCTTCTGTCTTTCAATGCTGTAGTTCTCTCCTCTTCTGTCTTACTCCAGAAAATGATGTCAGCTAGGTTTATCAGCAAACATATGGTTTGGCTATGCTCAGAAGTCCTTAATAATAATAATATTACCCAAGAAATTATGAAAATCATTGATAACGCTTTGTAGGGTGCAGTGTCATTTACTGCTACTATGCGTAATGCGTAAGTGAAAAAACTTTTGGTTACGCTGATCTATAACATGCCATTCCAAAAGCAAAATTAGACACGTTATACATCGTTAGAAAGCTTATAAAAAAGCTTATACTGTCACCTACTGAATAAATGAATTGTCAATCAAGCCAGACTGTACTAAAAAGGGCGACAATTCTGTAAACAACACGTGTGGTATTACGCACAGCTATTTTGGTAGGTACCCAGGCGTCACAAATGCGCGTATATTTCACAAACGGATTGTCCAAGACAATATATGACTACTCAGTCTTGAAAGGGGAATCTCTATGCATGAAACCAATGGTAAGGTTGTGTATTTATTTCATATTTAGTCTCAAATACTGACTGTAGAATGACATGGTATAATTTTTGTAAAATTTGTCTTGTTATTTTGTTATTCAGTGAGCAGTGTTTTCACTGCTTTATTGGCATATCTTAGGGCTATTGTTGGGTTTATCTTGTTGCTATGATGAAATACAATTATTTGAGTAGTGAAAGAATGCTTTTATGAATGCCCAGAACCCAGATAGACACTATTGTCCATTATGACATGGGTGCGGGGTGTAATTGCAGATGAGACTGCAGGGAGGGGGTGCTTGTTAAATGATCGACCAGCACAACAATGGTGATGCTGTGAATCTCCGGATTCGGTATAGTTGTCGTAAAACAAAGCGTTTCTGTTTTCAACTCACACTTTGGTTGCAAGCGCAATGTATGTCTGAGTTGAGCAATCTAGGCACGCCGACATGCCGACCACTGGGGGGTTTGCGCTAAGTGGTTAATAATGTCCTTCCTTGCATGATCTATTTTTACATTACATTACATTTACATTACAGGCATTTGGCAGACGCTCTTATCGAGCGACGTACAACAAAGTTTATTACCATAACCAGGAACAACTGTGTTGAAAACCCTAGAGGGAAATACAGTTCCAAGTGCAGGGAACGACCGCATAGTTTAACTTGGACCCTGTAGGTTAATCTGATTAACACAAACAAAAACAGCAACAAAGCAGTCTATGCAAATAAAACAAACAATAGTTGAGTAGGCACAAGGAGACGTGACCGGGAAGCGCAAGTGCGAAGAGGGGGAGGTGCCAGGCGTCCTGAGGTAGCGGAACGGAGGAGTCTGGCTGGCATGTAGGGTTTGAAGATCTTGTGGAGGTATGCTGGGGCTGATCCCTTGACTGCCTGGTATGCTAGGACCAATGTTTTGAATTTGATGCAAGCCATAACGGGCAGCCAGTGGAGGGTAGTGAGCAGGCGGGTGACGTGGGAGTGTTGAAGACCAGACAAGCTGCAGCATTCTGAATGAGTTGCAGGGGTCTGATGGCAGATGCCGGTAGGCCAGCCAGAAGAGAGTCGCAGTAGTCCAGACGGGATAGTACCATTGCTTGGACCAGGAGCTGGGTTGAGTAGGTGGTGAGACAGGGCGGATTCTCCGGATGTTGTACAGGAAGAATCTGCAAGCCCGGCTTACCGCTGCGATGTTCTTGGAGAGGGACAGCCTGTTGTCCATCACCACTCCAAGATTCTTGGCACAGGGTGATGACGTCACTAAGGTGTCCCCTAGGGAAATGGAAAAATCAAGGAGGGGAGAGGTTAGAGCAGGAATGAAGATTAGCTCTGTCTTACCCGGGTTGAGCTTCAGGTGGTGATTGTCCATCCAGCTCTGGATGTCCCTCAGGCAAGCACAGATGCGGGCAGGGACCTGTGTGTCCAATGGGGAGAAGGAAAGTAAAAGCTGTTCTTGCATCCAGTATGGTTTTTTTATCGTTTGAATGAATGAATGAATGAAACATTGCATTTATATAGCACTTTTCTAGATGCACAAAGTGCTTTACAGTGATCAGAGGGAAACTCACCTTGACTGCCACCACCAATGTTTGGAGGGCAATGCACATCACACTTGTTGCTATCAGCCTAATAATTAAAAGCTGGTTTCATATACCCAAATTATTTTACGAACTGCTAGACGTGTAATAAGCTGACCATTTATTAGCAAAATATATACTTGACTGATCAGTATATTACTCAGTATGGTTTTCTTCATTATAAAGGTGTCCTATCTTATTTATCCTGAATTTAATGAATAAATAAGGCAATTGATCATAGGCTACACAAGGGGTTTAACATTTGAACCATGTTTATTTCAAATTCCTGTGCGCATTTCAAAACATTTAGCCTATGTAAAAAAAAGATATGTTTAAAAGGATAGCAATTGCTCTTGGATCCTAAGCACTGTCTGACAATGCAAATCATGTGTATTCTGAGAAATGCAGTTTAACCAAAAGTTGCACAACGCCATAGTCAAGTGGTTGTGAAAAGGTTTTCGCCAGAGATTTAAACTGAGCGGTTTTCTGCCCTGCCCCGCCTCAAGGAACTGCTACGTAATCACAGGGAATTGACATGCTTAAATCAAGTGGGAAAGATGTGGGGGTAGTCATCACAAGGATCTCACGCTGATGAAGGCATACTTTAAGAGGTACAGTGCCTTCAGGAAGTATTCAGACCCCTTAACTTGGTATTTCTGTTTTTTATTTTTAATAAATTTGCAAAAAATTTCTAAAAACCTATTTTCACTTTGTGATTATGGGGTATTGTGTGTAGATTGATGGGAATAAAAATGAATTCAATCCATTGTACAATAAGGCTGTAACGTAACAAAATGCAGAAAAAGTGAAGCGGTCTGAATACTTTCCGAAGGCACTGTACAAAAGTACAAAATTGTGCAGAGTACAAAATTTTTTGGAAAACGTTAAGCCAAAAAAATGTTAGACGTTTTCTACATTTAAGTTGGAAGTAATCTGGGTTCTCCTTCAGTGATTGCAGAAACATGGTTTTCAGTAATGAGTCAGGACATATTAGTAAAGTATTGCTTTTTTAGATGTCTGCATCTAGAAAAAAGATGTAGACATCTAAGAACATTAAAGCAATATAACATGTTGTTATGCAATGATACCATTCTACGGAAATAATATTTCCCATTTAACACTGAAGAAAAGATGGATGTCTCTCTCTCGGAAATGAATTCTTGGTTAAAGAAATATTAACCAGTCATGGTGGGACTTACAGTATTGACAACAATAACCCTGTGGTAAATCAGTGCAAGTTCTGTAATAATTGGATGAATGGTAAATGAGTTATGACCATTAATATGTCACACCAAAAGGTGCAAGCTGAAAAAAAAATTCACATACAAATAGGCAAAAATTCCAAAATGACCGACTTTCATGATCTTTGGCATGCACGTATGAGTGCTTCCTGAGAATACTCACACCAAATCTGCTGTGAATTGGACAAAGGGTGTGAGAGTTATGCCTAGTGCACACTACATGATTTTAGCCAGGTTTTTGTAGTCACAGACTAATTTTCAAGGTCTTAAGAGAATCTGAACAAAAATCCCCAGTCTTTGCTTGATTGGTGCGCGCACCCGTGACCAACAGTCTTCTAATCTGACATGGTCACGGACTCACCCGATTCAGTCGTAAGCTCCTCTGCGACTCTTGCGAGAATGTCAAAAATGGTTTGATTTTATCTCAAGTCTTTAGGCATGGTTCATGTAGTGTGATACACAAACTCTCGTATTCCCACATGGAAGCGTCAACAGCCAATGAGATTTCAACATACAGCCTATAGTTATTGGGTTATATAGTGGACATGGTGAAACAACTAGAGGCAACTCTTTTTGCCATGTGTAGTGATTTTATTGAGCTTTAATATAATGATTCTTATGTCTGAGAGGGAGATAAGGTGATATCATTGCTGTAGCCTATAACATGGTTAGATCAGATGTGATATTTTGTTTACATCAGCACATCTGTGACAATCAGCGTGGCTCACCCCAGGCGAAGATCCTCGGATGCACATGCACTGCACGTGTTCTTGCAACAACACAGCACACCAAGATCTAGTTTATTACAATCATGAATCCTGTAGTGTGTGACTCCCTGTGATTACCAGTCTTTTGTAAGTCGTGTAGTGTGAGCATTTCTTGGATAAAAATACCAGTGATTTTTCGGAAAGTCATTGAGTGTGACATGCTCTCCATTGTTAGGATTTTAAGTGTGTAGTGTGCCCTAGGCATTATGACCTTTAAAACAGCAATAACTTTGAGCTTTAATTATAGTGTCCCCATGTGACCTATTGAGGTGATATTTCATGTCTTGATTACATATATTTGTCAAGAGTGTGTCAAGTTTAGAGTCTCTACAATTTACCATCTCACAGGAAATTTAGCACATCTATGGAGAAAAAATAAAAATCAAAGGAGGACAGGGGATACACTCAACAGGCTACACCCATTCCCCCCCCCACCCCCCAAATAAATTCTTCAGGTTGAGTTCTTGTCAGTAGAATGACGGGGCAATGAGCATAAGTAGAATGAGGTAAATTCTGCACAGACATCAGAGAGTATCTGTGATGTTAGAAAAGTCTGAAGATTTTCAGTATGTTGGGCTGAATTGTCTGTCCTCGTCATTAATAAAATGCATTTTACAAAGCATCACTGAACCAGAGGCTTGCTCATACCACAGTATTTAGACTAATAAACTTGAAAACATGAGAAATTACAGAATTTTACATTCCAGGTGGCCACAGAAACCTTTTTGGGAAATAAGAAGAGGAAAAAAGCCAAAATTATATTGCAAAATTACATGGGACTATTAAAAAAAACACTAAACAAGAATAGCCTAAACATTTCAAATGGAAAAACACCTATAATGTAATTGACATGGCTCCTTACCGTGGGATTCAGTAAGAGATTTCCTTACATCTTGATACCTCAGGCCACAGACTTGGACCATTTTTCTACTCTAAATAGTAAGGACAGCACTTGTCCTGCTTGGTTTATTTTTCCAAAATAACCTTTGTTGATCTTTCAGAAACAATGATTTAAAGCAATTTGCTGACCCAAAATTGCAATGATAGCTAGCTTGACCTACAATGGGTCCCTATTCAGAACAGTGACAGAAGTGGGATTGTTTCCCCCCTTGCTGGCTCTACCTACATGCTTATGACTAAGCTAATGTAATGTTACTGACTATCTGCGTTAGTACACTAATGTAAATATCCAAACGTATCTCAGTCAAAATATCAGAACCTGGTGGGCATTTTAGATCACATTTTTTCTGAAAGAGTGTCGCAATGTTGTGACCCAAAACTAAAATTTCTTATCGACATGGATGTGTAATGATGAATAATCAATCATCGATTAATTAATATCCTCAATTTCTGTGTAATATGCTTGTATAATGAAGGATTTTTAAACGTGTTTTTCACAATGCAGCTGTAGCAATAGGAAGGCAAGAAACCTTGGAACACAGAGGAAGTAATCCTCATTGTTCAAACCACCTTTGTAAAGACCACCTTAATTTGAGCATTAAGCACCCAGTCTTCTCATCAATATTTCAAAAGCATTAGCACATGGAAACCATTTCTGGACATCAGGGTTTCTGATCAATCCAATCGATTTAAAATTGGATGGCAACATGACATTCGAAAAAGAAAAATCTCTTGAATTCTTGTAATCTATCTGTTAAGAATGAGCAGAAAGCATGTGCAAATATCTGTACATTTATTTATTTGAAAAAAGAATGTACATTCGCATCAGAAATTACCAACACTTTGTTTGGATATCAAGTATGGATAAAAATGTAAAAAGTGTTCATGCCATAAACCAAAAAATATTGGCAATGAGTACCAGTGACTCCTGGATCAAAAATATTTAATAGTAATAATACAGTTAACCCACTACAGACACAACTAATTATCATACATTCAAAGACCTAAATAATCTCAAGTGTGGTTACTGTGGTTACCAAAGATTTTGAAAAGAAAATGTATGTACATAAATTTTAAGTCCCGACTTGTCCTCTCAAATCAACAGCATGAGTCTGCAATAGCGTCATCATTTACAAACTTTACCAATATAAATGTTCTTGGGGTTCTGTGGAAGGAGGTGCACAACAGCAGATGCCACATCATAATGGGAGGGAGACTGACATCATGGCAGACCGGTGGCGAGGATACTGCCCAGGAGGGTACGGTCCTTCAGAGCATTTTCAACATCCCTCTCCTCAATCTTCAGGGACACCTACAGGACAGAAAGCCAAATTACATCCAGACAGGTGTTGATTAAACTCCCCAATGCACTGACCTCATGTCAGTTGCAGGTATGAGTAGTTTGTCCTAGCAGAGTCAAATCATGCCAAATCAAATAAGATTTACAAGTTTTGCATGATTTGGTCTCAAATGGTCCTTATACTTCCATTCAAATCAGGCCACGTTGTACTTCATGGCGATTAGCTATCTTTAGATGAATGCTCAGCTCTGATTTGGCGATATCATTCACATTTGGGAAAAAATAAAGCCCCAGCTAATATTGGGCTGGTACCAGCATAGCCTCCATTCAAATATATATATGGATCTGGTAACTCTCTTATCATATTATAATAGTTTGCAAGATGGTTAATGTATCTGCTGCAGAGCTGTGGTCAGCTTGTAAACCCAGAATGTCTCGATGGCTGATGCGAGTTCCTCTTTGCTCTTGGGTTTGGCTTCACGGGACACATACTCCATCGCATGCCAAATGAGCTCAGTGGGATTCCAAACACTCATTTGCAAAACAAAAGCAGGGTGAGTGGAGAATTTTCCACACATCAAAATGTTGAACAAAAATAGTTTATTTCAATAATTGTCTGTTTTACTGTACAGCTACTTGTTGCAGACATTGGGAAAGTTGGTATACAAGTAACAATTTTTGGATTTTGCTCATTTACTGAGAAAATATTTTAGCACTATGAAACTTTTTTGGTATAGGACTGAATGGTGCGTAGCCTACACAATCCTAAAATGGCAACTGTAGCAGCAGTGTACAAAAAGTTATTAACCCTGTTAGATTTATGATCATGATTTACACATTCTGAATGTTGAATATTGCTTTAATATCATCCCGTCCCCATACCAGAAAACATGAGAGGTAATGATTACACATTTAGGTACTGTACCATATTGTGTTATGTTTTTGCACTATTTTTTCATCTTAAACCTTCCTAAGGGGCACATGTATATGCTTTATAATGGACAAAAAGCATTTTATCCATTTTTGAGAGATTCTGGATAGGTTTCTGGACCCCTAGATATTTTAGGCAACTGTACCGACGGAAAAAGCTTAGACTTCCCACTTGAAAATGCCATGAACCCCTAATGAAATAAAAGACAAGAGAATGTAAGGCTAAAATGTTTTGTTGTTTTCTTTGTGGAAGCCCCACTTTACCTGTATGTTTGATTTGCATAAGCTTAGGTAAATTAAATAATAAAAATCGAAAAGCTTCCCTGGGTAGAATACATCTTCAGCTATTATGCTTCACTCAAACTTCCCCTAGTTGCATTTTCTAAAGACAAGCACATGCACATGAGCTGGGAGCAGTCTGCAATGGGAAGACAACATCCCTTGCTATACCGAAAGGTTGCTTGAAACACTGGTTGGGGAGCAGGTCAGAGCCACATGAGCCAGTCCTGTGTGTGTCATTAGCCAACAACAACCGTTTACTACGTACTACTGCTACACTGATGGCTAGCGGCGTCAAACGTATCCAGCATTACAGCATCAATTTCTGCACCAGCAGCAACTTAATTTCATAAAGATTATGAAACCATGTGGCAAAACTATTATCTTAAAATAAAGGACACAACTGAATCCATATCAACGTTTATATATCCAAATTATAGCGGCTTTCTTAATATAGGTTAAGGGAAAATGCATCGAGGCACATTACAGGAGCACTGAGAAAAGCGCTAAAATGTACATGACAAACACAAAATAAGTAGTGAAAGAAATACAAGGGGCGATTAAAAAAAAAGAAGTAATTTCTTAGTTCATTCAGCACATTTCTCCCTGCCTTATCCTGGGAGTGCAGTTTATATAGCCTATGTACCATCGCTCTCCTCTTATCAATTCCACAGAGAATGCACAGCTTTGGTGGTTTGCTGGAAACACACACGCACGCACGCACGCACGCACGCACGCACGCACGCACGCACGCACGCGCAATATTTCACGCAGTTGTCATGTAGCTATTCTATTCAGTTTATTCAAAGTCTCAGTTACAGTGAAAACCTGAAAATTTGTCGGTGGCGTTCTCATCACAGAGATCTAAGCCTATCATTTTTATAACAACAACATTCGCAATTATTCATCCCCACCCTAAAAACTTTACCTACTTCATCACAATTGCAGTGAATACATTTTGTGTGATTATGTGCAAAATTAGTATTGATAACGCTTCATAGGGAAATTCGTAATAAAACACCGGTCATTCCATAGCATGCCAGAGTAGACAGCAACGCGTTGTAGGTACCATGGACTACAAAAGACACAAAACTACAAAGTCCATATATCCACCTCAAAGGGACTCATTTAACCACACCTCCTACCACAGCCTTCCTGTTACAGTATTGGCTTACTGTAAATTTGAAACGTGCAACCTTCAATAAAACTGAGGTTGCCGTTGTTTCACACTCTCTATTCCATTTTCCTTTCCCAGGATTTGCCACCCTTCTCCCATCTCCCTCTCGCGTGAGTCCACACGCCAGGAAGAGTTCCCAAGGCCTGCAACCAAGCAAGGTGCGTATACCCTCGGCTATTGGCTGCAGGAGGAACAAGGCGCTCTGAAACGGTCCTACATGATTAGCGGTGGTCGAAGAACCAGGAGAGTCACGCACAACCGATGTATCCTGCAGAGCAAGTCCCACCAGGCAAGCGACCTGCGACAAGGAGCAGGCTGCATGTTTTGGAACCAGAAACGGGTGAGCGGCTTCTCCTTTTTTTACGACAACTCCCACAGACTTCGCACTGGAAACCAGGAAACATCTCTAACAACCAACCAAAAGCGAAGGACTCAAGTAAGGATGTTACTCTGGGCATAGCATAATTAGCAACAGACTGAATGTTGTAATGTTTAGGACTGAATGTACAAAACGGTGCTTATAATGGTTATGGTGTTTGAAGGGTTATTATAAACGTTCTGTATGTACGCACAAAACAGATCCTGCATGTGATCCTGCATGTGATTCCCTGATGGACAGGGAAGCTCGCTAGATAGTCTTACTCCATTTAAATACTAACTGATCATAACTAGAGCCCGACCGATATATCGGTTTGGCCGATATATCGGCCATTATTTGACTTTTTTGACGACATCGGGATCGGCAGTTATGACGCTGATGTGCCCCGATTTTTTAATAAGTATAATAAAACAACAAAAAAACAATGATTATTTATCTGTACTTGTCTGTTCGAACGTTGTAATTGCTATTTACTAGAATTATCCAGTAGAGGGAGCTCTAATACAAGTGTGAACTGCAGCAGCTGACACGCTACTTCCCTAATAAGACGTTTGTCACTCGTGCCTCATCCAATATTCTCTACTGCAAGACTCGTCTGCACAGATTCGATTGCCGCAATAAAGGTATGTATATTTAGTGAAAGTTTTTAATTAAATGCGTTTATACGACCACTATGTTTATCAATCCTCATTATCAAGCGAGCGAGCTAGCTAACATATTTGGTTCACTTTAGCAAGCTAGCTGGCTAGCAAGCCTTTATGAAGTGGCATGAGCACATAAGTAGCGTAGGATCTACATTTCCAGAGGACATCGCTGTACTCTCAGATAAATAACCAGCCAAAATAAAATGGTGATTGAATGTATCACACATTTGTTTTTTTTAAATCTGAGATAATGATATTAGCTACTAGCCTATATGATGCTGTGTAAATAGCCAACGCATGATTGCAAGCGAGTGTGTCATCTAGTCATGCGTCATCGTAGCAAGCTAACCAGACAGTAAAAACGCAGATAAAACACTTCTAACATGGATCATTTTAAGCCATGTTATCTAGCTTTGTCGTGATAACACGAGAGAAGGATTGCTGTTTAGCGCGGGTAACCTGCACGAAAGCGCATTGTAGTTTTCATGCATTTCATCCAGTCAATTTAATTTCATCTAACGTTACACTTGATTCACTCTTTAGCTCTGCTAGATAATGTCTTACTCTTTGAGATCATGTAGTAGAAATAAAATAAGAAAATATAATTCATTTAACTGAGAATATATAATAAGAAGTAATGAGGCTGTGTCAATAGCTAATGCATTATTGCGAGCGAGTGTGTCATCTAGTCACGCGTCAGAGCGCATTGTAGTTATTTTCACCGCCTAATTCTTATGGACAGGGATGCTCGCTAGATAGTCTTACTCTTTGAGATCATGTAGTAGGAATAAAATAAGAAAATATAATTAATGTACTGAGAATAGATACTAAGAAATAATAACAAATTAATAATAGCAACAACAACAATAATAATAATAATATTCATAAAAATACATGTTTGAAACTGGAAATAAAAAATTTTTTGATCTGAAAGTTTTTCAAACTGATTTGAAAATGTTGCACTTTTTGACAAAATATCGGTCAAAACATCGGTAATCGGTGGGCTAGGACTCTCCAAAATCGGGATCAGCATCGGACCCAAAAATCTGGCATCGGTCGGGCTTTAATCATAACACAGCATGTTGATCTTCAAGAACGCACACCGATAGCCATATAGCCAATATCCTTCATCTGTTTGGCACGCTTGATGAGCCATTGGTTAATCACTACTTCCAGCTAGTTTCAAACTCTGCTCCATCTTAGATCCTTTATTCTCCTGGAACACGTGTCTGCAGTATGCAACTCCACACACAGGAGAACATCCAACACTCCTCACACACATACACACACGCACACACATGCTCACATAGTTTATTGTACCTCATTGTAGTAAATTGTGCTTTGCCCTTTTCGGTACTTCGTATTTAATATACTTGATTATATTTACAAGGTTGTCTGTATTGATATTACTCGTGTTGAATTGAGTCAGCCACTACTAATCAAAAGGACTTAATAGAATACCTTCACCTCTTAGCTAAATCATTTATATTAATTTAGTATAAGCTGAATGTATGATATTATGATTTGGTTAAGATTAGTGTTGCACAGTGTACCGAAACTTCGATAGAATTTTCCGACGTTCGGTACTTTTAGGTCAAAGGTAAAAGCCAGGGAAATGTGTCCACCACATTACTGATTGAGAGGATGAAAGGTGTAATTTGTCTGAATCTTTGCTAGATGGCAGTAGCAACTAAGGTAGCCAAGTCAGGTGGTGTGCACTTGTGCATTCGCCTCGTTGATGCAGCGCAAGCTTTGACTCAGTTCACTTCAGTAGCGACTAGCGGGAGAGAGACAGAAAAGTAATGCCTTTCTGTTATGTAAGATTTTATTTCTGTTATTATTATGGTGTTGATCCAACACTGTTCTAATTTGGAAATATTTTATTATAGGAAGATGCTGTATTGTTATTAAAATATGCTGTTTTTAGATCTATTTTAAAGTGAAAGACCTGTTTAAAGATTCTTTAGTTTACAATTGTTAATTTTTGAAATATATTTAATATATTTTTCTGTTTAGTGTTCAAACACTATAGGCCTATGCTTATTAATATGTTGAACAGGCTTCAACTTGAAGGTTGTTAATAAACCAGGTTGTTAATAAACCGAAAATGAAGTCAACCCTTGTGGACAATACGTTTCTGGGCTGCGTTTCCCAGTTTCGATGTACCTTAACGTTTTACAAAGGTTTCTAAGGTATACCTTTCAAAGGGAAACCGCTTTTTTTTACGAGTGTTTCCCAGACTATACCTTAACAGCTGCCTTAAGGGACACTTCCAAAAGTACATCGTAAGTTGGAGCTGGCCTTCATTGTGGTGCTGAAAAGTTTATCAATCGATGCCAAGCGAATTGATTGTCTCACTTGTAAAGGCTTATGAATGAATGTTTTAATATAACAAGTGTTGTCATAATCATTTTACATCAATCTAATATTGCAGAAGAGGAAGCCATGCCTACTAAAGATCATCTGCTAATCTCTTTAAGAGTCCGTTAAGACGAGACCTTGTGGATAAAATAAAGAGCATCAATCGG
Organism: Anguilla rostrata; assembly: GCF_018555375.3. Lineage (NCBI taxonomy): Eukaryota > Metazoa > Chordata > Actinopteri > Anguilliformes > Anguillidae > Anguilla > Anguilla rostrata. Next base: position 27,319,775 of record NC_057934.1, read on the forward strand.
GACATATAAGCCATAGTCTGGGACTTTGTGGAAGCCCAGGAAGAAAGATATAGGCTACATATGGGTGAATTATTTTGTTCTTATTGAAACAAAGGTCTAATGTTAATTTGTTTTTGTCACACAATATATAGGAAACTGTAGCAGCATATCCACCGATTTCCGCGGACTGTTCTCTGCTGTGCAAAAATGATCGTAGATGAAAGGCAAAAGCGCGTCTGTGGAAATTGATCATGATTAATTCTATGCTGGGTAGGCCTACCTGTTAAAGTGATGTTCATCCACCTTGATTTGCTATTGGATTATCTTAAGTTTAACCAAGAATATCATTATCGGGTTGTTTACCGAAAATCGTAAAACATGGTAAGAAAGAAATGTTCTGTAATGTTGATATTTACCCAGTGCTATTTTGTTTTATATAGGAGGTGTAAGCTAAAGGAAAAGGATGTAGATCATTTGGCTATGTTTGTTCATTATGAGCCACCGCACCTGTATGTGTGTTTATGGCTAGGCCAATCAACGTGCTCTAGTTCCCTCTAGTTCGGTCATGCAAGTAGACTCATTCAACGTCGGCTTTGCTCACAGGGTTTTATATTCTTAAATAAACCGGCGGTTTGTTCCAAGTCAGAAGGTATACCTTAGCTAAGGAGGCGCTGGGAAACGAGACCTAAAGGAAGACCTTAAGGTATACCTTACGATGCACGTAGCGCTAAGGAGACTCTGGGAAACGCAGCCCTGATCTATTAAGGTAATTTTGTGTGAAGAAAATAGCACAGACACAGACTTAACTTGGTAAACGTAAAAATAACTGATGGATATCTTCTATAGTTAGAGAAAATTATATCTGAAAAATATCACATCAACAAAGCATGGTCATTCTGGACCTTATATAGCATAAACAACCTTCATACTGCAAAAACAATTTCAAAATCAGGGCCTAAGCTTCATTTTCATTCATATGGGCGTTTGGAACAATGTGTACAACAATATACTGCTTCTGAACAATAGTCACATTAGCCTATCTGAGAAAAAGTATCTGGATTCCTTAACTAGTTTGCTTAATTTAATCTCTGGTGCTGAAATGCACTGAAAACAGTGTAGACAGTGCATGCCTCCAAGACTGGATTCTGACACCTGTGATTCAAATGAATCAAGGAACTAGAATCAGTGGATTGAAAAGTACACTTTATATTTCAATCCACCCACAAAATAAAAGCCATTCATATGGCATACTTTTGCAGTAAGGCACTACGTATGCCACACTCAAAGCAGGGGCAGTACCTTGGTAAGACGTGCTTCCTTGGCTTTCTTCATGGAGAAGATGCCTCGACTCTCCAGCAGACTGCAGAGGGACAAGCACTCTCCCTGGCCCACACTTCCCACCTGTCTCTGGACACACAGACGGCTGTACACTTCGTGTAGCTGGGAAGAGAGGGAAGATGGTTAAGAACAGGCTATAATATGCAAACTAAACCATGAATGCATGACATACAGCATTCCTGTCCTTGTGATTTGGGCTCTGATGGTTAATGAGCACACACAAATTCTCAGATGTGCAGAGCAGTGAAGAAAGGTGCCCAGTTCCACAAAGCACAAGTTATTTAAGACAAATCTGTCCTTATTCAACATTATGGTAAACCTTAAATTGCTCAAGTGATCTTAGAAGACCAGAACGTTACATTCTAAATGTTGCCACATACAGGAAGACGACATGTCGAGCTAATAATTGCAGTGAAGCCGGACCAACCGCAGTCGCTGTCACACAAAGTCACCATCTAAGCCCTATATTGTCATGGTGCTGTATTTGTCATGCCAAGTTATTCAGTGCTAAGGCAGAGTGAGTGTGTGTGCCCACTGTCTTTTTCATCATCCATAGAATGTCTCTTTTTATAAACCAGTGAAGGAGGGGATGGGCTGGGGGCTTCATGTAGGCAGTCATGCACATGGCTTTTCACTGTTGTATTAATCATATCAGAGAATGACTGCTGCAAAAATATAAAAACTCTTCACTTTACCAGTGTTTATTATTATTTTTGGAAACACAGTCAAAGATAATAGGTTTTGAGTCAGGCTACTAGGCTGGTCACAACGTTTCGGAGGTGGGAGAAAAAGAACAAAATTAACTGTCGTGTGTAAAATTTCATTATAAGCGGTTCAGGAACTGAACTTTATGTTGCAGAAGGAACAAAAACGGAAACTACAATTGAGATTCTGCTTGGAACAAACAGAAAAAAAGATTTCATTTTCAAGTACTGATCGATACTAGGTGAAATGGACCTTAAATTAGAAAGCAGTGACATCTCAGAGTGAGTGCATATGTGTCACGTGTCCTTACCTTCCCTAGAGGTATCACGCGACTCTTCCCATGCTTTGTCAGCAGCAGCAGGCAGCAGACCAGGAGTTTCTGTTGGAGGGGGAAGTGTTCTCCTTCTCCACCTCCAGTGGCCATGCGGTCCCCATAAACCTCAGAAAGTACCCTTGCCACCTGGGGGACGCTCACATGGGACCCTTCAGAGACCCAGAAGGAGGAAAGTGTTGCTGTCCTTTAAACTATACAGTACAGGCAGCATAATATGGACAAAAAGTTATACTTCCAATTTTTTTGCTACATACAGAAAATAATAATTTATATATGGCTAGATATAGCAATAAATTCCCATTGGACATTTAGCTATATCTGCCATCTACTCTTGAAACTAGCCAATGGCAGGACACGCAGATACAATGAACAAAAAGGCACATCCCATTGTTTGAATCCTTTTAGGTAAAATACAACTGCACTTACTTTTGGCAGTTTGACCAAGTTTAGCTAGCTTTCTAATGGTACAGACAGTGTTATGTTAGTGAAGAACAGTGATGCAGACAGCACTGAAATGAACCATAAAAATCTGCGCCGCGGTAGGCAGGCCTACCAGTGAGATGCGAACCAGTGCCATAGTGCTACCCAACTCTATCCATGACTCAGACAAGCTATACATGACTACAAGGTAGGCCCTAAAACCTCGAGCTAATACTGCAGGCTTAGTCTAGCCATGGCTTGTTTGGATGGCCTGCAGCTGGGTACTATTGGAGTCCTTTCATTACAAACATAATCAAAATGCTCAAGCATACTGGCACTATAAATCAGTAAATATGACTGTTCATTGCCATTTTATTTCCTTAAGCATTATTGATATTCAAATTAAATCTGAATATGCAATTCATACGTTTAGGAAAAATCCCGAAGGGGGAGCCATAGGCTATGGGTTTCATAATTGCAGATTTATTGATTGTCTTTGTGACAATGGTCAAGCTGACAGCTGGGGCATTTCTACTGTAACAGATTTAACTAGCCCACTGTAGCGAATACCCATATTTTTTAAGTAATGTTAGCTAGGCCTACACCATCTACGTACAAATAATTAGAAGGTCTATCGTGTGTACAATAACCCATTAAAAACCCTTTCCATACTCCATTTAAAAATATGACACTCATTTATTGTACTACATGATAAAGGAGAAATGACTGAATAAATTAGGAAACAGTGGGTAGCATAGCTTGGGGATATCGCTTGTTTAATTTGTGGGAGCCAAGACAGCCAGTATTAATTGTTGTAACTTGACCTTTTGACATCAATACTTTTAATAGCAGGCATATATTTTGCCAGTTTAAGTTAAGGACTTATAGACAGTGTTTTGCGTGCAAGTAACTGTTTGTACGTTGAAAATGTGCTGTTGTTGAGATCTGTACTATACCAACAAAAAATATCCTGGGTACAAAATTGCTTCCAACATTTTAATCACCTGACCAGACTATTTAAACCAATCTTTACAGCTGAACAATACTGCTGCCATCATCTAGAATGTATACAAGAGACAACACATTTTTTTCTCTACAATACAATGGTATATGTTCTTACTTGGGATGGGTCATAATATTTGTATTTCACATGAAGGGTGAAAATCTATTTTTGATGTCATATTTTTAGAATTTAAATCAAGGGTGTACTCATTTTTGCAACCCTTGATTTAAGAAAGTTGCCTAATTTACTTATTTTACAGTTATTGATTACATATTTTTCTATGTTGTTATTAAGTATACATTTAATAATTTTCAATTTTGTAATCTTTCCATGAATTGTAATGGTGATCATTTAGAAATAGAAATGTGTGCGCGGAGGGGATGTACTCATTTATGCCGTATAATGTACGTATTTGGTTGTTACGAATATGCTTGGTGGCTTGCTTCGCAGGCACAATGGCACCTTTTCAATTTTCTGCGTCCTACTAGCTGAATTAGCATCACACGTACTATGCAATTCTCTCAATGAAGAATGTACAAAGAGTTTCTGTTGAGGGCATAATTTTCTTAGGATCTGACTGCTCGAAAAACTGCTCTGTTTAAAAAAAGTAAATGCTATATGACTTGATACTTTATTGATGAGGCTACAGCTGTTCATAATTATTTCACCTTCACACTGGAATTTGAGTGACGAGGGAAAAAACATGTATTGGATGATTTTGATAATGTTCGACTATAGGATATAGTTTGTATAGTCCAAAGGTCAGTCTCTTAACTTAACATTTAGTCCCTCTCTGTTTAGTTAACGTAAAAATGCAAGTGTGAGTAATGTAAGAACAGCAAAGACATGCAAACAGTGCCAGTTATTTTCTGGCAACAAATAATTTATTTTCACTACTCTTACTTTACCCAATCTACACTTCCTCTGGAAGGCAGATTGCGACTGGTCAGAACATGCAGCGTTGGTTTGAGTGTGAAAAAAGTCCCAATTGCAGCTTTTAGCTATTTTGAAATCACACATGTTGTTCAAATTGTACTTTCAATATGAATTTGATTAATTACTCTGCCCTACTATGCAGTAGTGGATTGTGCAGCAGTCCGCATAAGTGTACATTCAGTACACAAAGATCTCTCCACAGCTGTTGCTTTTACCTTTAGAGTCAGAGGTCAGGTTCAGCTTCCTCCTCCTTGCATCAGACTCCACAATTTCCACAGCTCTCCTTCAGAAAGGTAGAAGAGACTTTGGTCAAGTTAGTCCATTATCCACAATTATATCACAGTATTTTCCATATTATTGACAATAAACCATATTTGAATTTCCAACACCAATTAAAGTAAACTGAAGCACAGGCTACTGTAACTGTAGAAGAAAAAGAAAAGAAAATGCAGTTATAATCAAATTAATTTCACTATTACTTTATAGGGCACATGAACACTAAACAGTGTGAAATATGCAATAACATCTAAAAATAGGACAATAGGTTAAAACATTAAAAACCCTAATATACCCAGAAAATGTGTGTATACTATACAACATATTCAATTTTCAATTTATGATTTAAAAAAATAAAAATCCAAGCTTCTAGGTTAGGAACAGATGAGACAAAAAAAGAAAGTATTATATTAAATGTATATATGCAGATGGCACTCCACGGGCCAGGACTTGATCAGGAGCAAGGACAAAACAGACCCCCCAAAGCAGGATGAGAAGACAGGTGATTGAGGTCATGAGCATGTGTGTGCTGCACCATGCCATTTTAATATGCTGCCATTTTTTTTTTCAGAATAACAGAAGAAGCACCCTGGGTTGACCCAGGGGGAAGGTCAATAGTGCATAACTAAGATAAATGTTTCAAGTAAAAACCACCTAATTACGTACGAAAGGGAATGTATAATCATGCTTTGCTGACTCACTCCAAAATCCTGTGCGAGCTGTTGAAGTGTTTCTTTTATTTGATCAAATATAATAAAGAAGTTATCAGTGTGAATAACTTGCAAGGTACAGTCTCTCTTCCTTTAAGACCAGTGTGATTTCCACAACACACTTTAGACATACATATTATAGTAACAATATTATCGGGGTAGTGTGACTGGACATGGTGGCAATTCAAGATCAAGGAACGAGAAATCATTATATTGAAAAAGCTTTGTTTGGAATTAAGTAGGCAGACCAAACTTCCTCTTTTTCCCGGACATCTTCTTTTAGAGAGCGAAAATATCCAAAGTGGGATATTCCTAAAAATGTCCAGTTAGGTTTCGTATTCCAGACCACAGGCTATATGAACAAACAGGCTAGTGTTCCGTGCATAACAACAAACTGCCCCAGTCACCTTTTTTGAAATCCAATATATGGTCACCCTAAATTCAATTTAAAAATACACTTCCAGGTAGGGCTGGGCAGTAAACTAGATCGACTATTATCAAATGTTTTTCAAAGCATAATAGCCATCATCGCATGCAAATGTTCTCACTTTATCACATCTTTTTCTTTAATCATGGCCTACATGATCCAGTAAACATCCAAACTTCAGAGACCATGCAAAATGCTGAAGTAAATATAGCGTATCACCCAGCCATATTTCCAAGTATCCTTAAACTAAAGAGTACCGTCAATGGTTTTGCAAAACTGCATACCGCTGTGTGAATTCATACTGGTATAACAAAGAAAACACAGTATAGCCTACTGCTCAGCCCCAAGTTTATCCATTGAAATTTACAGATCTGCTCATAGCAAAGCCTCTTAACATTTCACTGGTATATTTTCAGATTAAGAAAGTAAATGAAAAAAAAAATTTCTAAATAGAATCAAATTTAGCACCTTCAAAGAATGTTTGTGTGTAGCGCCTCCTACCTGCAGATGTCCAGAGCTTTGCGAGCATCTCCTGACACTGCTGACACCTTCCGGGCGCAAAACTGCACTGCTGCTGCATCCAATACTACCTCCCCTGACACCTGATGCACAGAAGGAAAAAACCCTAATATTGACCCAAGCAGCATACAGTCTAGTTTCAAACCTAACATTCCTTTTGAAAATACTTGGGTAAACTGCAGCTCAGTAATAACCAACATCCTATATTTAACATTGTCTGTTCAGCCCTTCTATCCTTAATTCATAATTAGACTAGTTAACAGTGGTGGTTGGTGAGCTGAATACTTTAATCTGTTAAGTTTTCCGCCCAAACTGATAATTGTTCTCAAACTGTTTTAATTAATTTCCCTTGGTTAACAAGTGTACCAATGATCTTAATAATCAACAGGCAGGTAACCGCACAGCTTATTCCTCATTGTGTTCTGGAGATTCACTAGCCACTGCCATTTAATAAATGCACAAAAATAGAACTAAGATGAGGGGAACCACAGTATATACTAGTTAAATAAACTACTCTTAATAAACAATGCTAATGACAATAATAGAAAAATTTATTATGCAAGGGCACATATTTATAATGGAAACATACAGTAGAATAGCAATCCCCAAGGAGCCTTGCCACTGCTGCATAAGAAATTTCTAGCGGAAACACAGCAGATTTAATCTCCACTGTAAAGTACGCCAGTTTCCCAGAGCTATTGCTTTCACAATACGTAACCCTTAGGAGAGGTCATTTACAAAGTTAACAGAAATGTAGCATTAAACTCAACTGTGAGCCTTGTAAACTCAATCCAAGTTGGCAGGCACTTTGGTGTTTTTTAAAGACCTTTCAGTACCCACACATTAAGAAGACTTCCAGATTATCTTTGAGAGTACTGAAAGGTTCATCAAAAGGACCCTGCCAAATAGGATTGGATTGCAAATGGAAAAATGTAAGCTTTCAGGCTCTAACATTTGCCATGTCCATTGCTATCCCAATCACAAGCCTTGTTGCATTGCGAGACGCCCTATGCTCTGACCTGTGTAAGACGATCTTGCATGATGGCTATGAGCTCCAACCTGCTATATGGAGGGAAGTGCAGCAACAGCGGGCGGCAGTGAGGTCGTGACTGCAGCCGGGGAAGAATGCGGTCCGTAAGGTCAAGTGCATTGGCGATACCTGCAAGTGATAGACCATTACCATGAAGAGTTAACCGTGATGTTGTCAGGGGTCATGCAAGATAAAAGCAGCAACCAGCAATCCCAACACGAGACTTACCGATAAGACAGAGACGAGATTTCGGGAGGTACGGCCATTCAAAGATAGTGTAAAGGACATCTTGGGCTTTACTGTCCAGCTGATCCATCTCATCCAGAACCAGCAGACTGGGAAAGAGAGAGATTGTGAAATAAGTGAAAGAAGGGCAGCAGCGGCAAGTGGTACAAGGCATATTATTACATTATTTCTGTGTCCAGGCAGGCAGGACACTCACACTGGGGGTCCTGTGGTCGTCAGAAGGTTCTCCAAACACCGGACACTGTGGCCCCTGGAGGCCCCAAGTTGCTCAACCAGGAGGGGGAAAATCGACTGGGAGCTGCGCAGCCTCATGCAGTTGATGATCACCTTTTGTACAGATTGCAGCTGATCCTAGCAAAGGGAGTGGGCTGAGGTTAATATACTGCACAGCAGTAGAAGTAGGAACAGCCATTAAAGCACTGAGCCAAAACCAATCTGGACTTTTACAAAAATGCAGGGTGGCATTTTTTACTGGCTCAGTGAACCGTTTTATATAACGGTTCTCTAAATCTGGCATGCAGACATAGTATGATTTTTTTTATTTTTTTTATTCTTTCCAGGCAATCAATCAATAATAAATAACTGGATTTCCAAGAAGACAGTACATACATTTTAATGTATTTGACACTGATTATTATTTTTGGCTAGGCGCGTGCAGGACACCACCTCTAGCTGTGCAGTCAACACAATTATCTGTATCTGTATTGGCACAGGAACAAACTTACTAGTGCAAAATGTATGCTTTCCTGCTGAAGAAAAAAAGCAATTATTGACTTAATCATCCAGAGATGAGCTCAAAAAAAAAAATCAAAAAAAAAAAAAAAACAAACTAGAAATACCGCCTCGCGGCTGTATGCCTCCACCAACCAGTAGCCAGTTTGGATATAAAATGTCATCACTTCATCATTTTATCCTATAGGACATTTGTGTGAAACTTTGTCATAATTAGCGTATGAATTCTTGAGTTATGGCCAAAAACATGTTTTGTGAGGTCACAGTGACCTTGACCTTTGACCACCAAAATCTAATCAGTTCATCCTTGAGTCCAAGTGGACGTTTGTGCCAAATTTGAAGAAATTCCCTCAAGGCGTCCCTGAGATACTGCGTTCATGATAATCAGGACGGACGGACAACCCGAAAACATAATGCTTCCGGCCACGGCTGTGCCGTCGCGGAGGCATAAAAACCCAACAAAATGAAAAATCACCCAAAGCCACCAAGTGCCGCAAACAGCACTGTATTACGCAAAACGTTTTACAAAAACATCTAGAAAAACATCAACAGCTTTAAATATGGCAGTTGCAGGCAGAGCTTCAATGGATGCTGGCACGTTTTCTTTTTTTGCGTTATATTAAACATATAGCAGATATGCAGAATAAACATAGGGCCATTTCAGTAGCGCAGAAAGTGCTTAGTCTGTCTGTCAGTATAAACTTTAAATTATGAACTTTAATATCAAAATGACTTCATTAAAGGTTAAATTTGCCTGCTGAATTGATTTGTGGAGTGACAGGCTGATGTCAGCACTCCACTGGCCACAAGGCAGTGAATCAGGATCAAGGACAGAACGTGCTCCTCAGCAGCAAGACAAGGGGACAGGTGATCAAGATCATGGTGTGTATGCTGGGCTGTGTCAATTTAATCTGCTGAATTTATTTAAGGATAAAAAGCAAACAAGAAAAATAACTAAATAGAAATTAAACTACCATATTCAGCGCTATTAAAGGCCATTACGACCAATTATTTGTGATTAGCAAACTGAAACTGGCGACTCTTTGGAAAATAATCTCAAAACTTGTTTGCAACATTCTACAACAGACCCATTCACATCAAAGCGAGAAGATATAATGTTATGGTTACCATAGCCACAAATCTCACCACTTCCTTGTTTAGTTATTTCCTTGTTTGTTTCAATATAAATATGTAGGTAAATTTAGCAAACATGGATGAAAGTAGTAGTGATAATGAGATAATTCAATTGGGGCAATACGACCGGATATTATGGCAATGCAAGATCATCTAGTGACGATGAAATCATTATATCAAACAAGCCTGCTTACACTAGGAGTTAAGAGCATATTTTAGTTTTCTAACCTATTGTACATTTGTGCTTTTAAAAAACAGTTGCAATGCCAAACTTGTAATTAATACGGCATACCATTAAGCATCATGTAAAACATTTCCTGTTAAAAATACATTTCAAAACTAAAAAATTAACGTAGATATTCTAAATAAGCCATTATGCATAACCACATTCACAGAGATAGGAACTAAAGGGGTACTAGAGATGTGACAGAGCCCCTATCTGTGTAAAATGACTAGTGTTAGAGAACAGAAAAAGTATTAACTTCTCCAAACAAACAAATATATCATTATCTAATAGATGATTGCATTGAAGCAAACAATTAAGCATCTAAGATGTCCAACCCTGTTCATGGAGATCTACCAGGGTTTTTACTCCAACACTAACAATGCACAAAGCTAGGGATCACCTTGAGTTGCTAATTAATATAATCAGATGTGTCGAATTAGGGTTGAAATGAAAACCTACAGGATGGTAAATCTCCAGGAACAGTGTTCACGCTCTCTCTTCATGTGGCAACCAACGGTGTTCCCCGGGACGTGCCGCATGAAGAGAAAGACAGCAAACCCACACAAACATAAAATAGGCTAAACGCCATCTTCACCCGTCCCCCTCACGGGTTCCAGGCAAAAACAATTAACTAAAACAACAAATGAAAATAAGGAAGACAAAAGAAAGTAAAACTGAGCGAAAACTATTTCAGTTCCCCGCTCTGTAGCTGGACTGCTTTCCAGCAGACCAACCCCTCCAAATTTTCAGTGGGGGTTCACTGTTCCCCATCTTATTAAAAAAAACCAAACTGAAATTAAACAAAACTCAAATAAAGAAACTCCATCTTGGTGTGAGCTCCCAGTCTTGGCCCCAAACTGTGAAGAGCAGCACACCTTCAAGCACTTGGGCTGATTAGCTAACGCAGCTCAGGTGCGTGTGCTCTCTCCACCAGCCGGCGCAGCTGACACCAATCTGCCTCACCGGCGGACCGAATGCCACACCCATGTTTGAAAATAAAATGCTTTGCTAATGCATCTTTGTTTAAACAATGCAAAAATGGATTTAAGCCCTAATGTTCAAGAGCAGAACACAACAATAAGATGTGCCCACTGGCCTGGGGCCACTATGAGATTGGTTCGGGCCAGTTGGTTGACCTTTCACTTGCACATCGGGCAGTACCCTAAATAAGACTTATCGGGGTCGAAGAGAAAGATGTTTTTACCAGCCTGGAAAATACAACCGCTTGCTTATCAATAACAAACAATACAACTATGTCATTCATTCATTTTTGTACTGATAACCAATGATTAGCCTAAGCCTTACAGCTTGATGATTTATTAATATTTGAAGTATTAAATTCTCAATCTGTTTGACATATTTAACCTGAAGAAAAATAAGTTTTCAACATGAAAAAAATGGCAAATTACTCACACATACAAAGCACTGTTGATAAGTCATTGCTTCAAATTTGCCAAATCTAGGCCAGTCTTTAAAAGCACTGACATCAAAATTAGATCAAGTTACAAAAAACAATATTGGTAATCTAGGCTGACACAAATTAAACCAGCTGTTTTCCAAAACAATGCTACTGAATGTTTCCAAAATTATTTCAAGTAACTTGGCCCTGTGTGTACAAGCATAAAGTACATTAATGGGGCAAACATATGTCTGGATAGGTTTGTAAGATTCAATATTTAACAGGCATCAATATTTCTCATTTTCCTCTGTATTTATTTGACTGTTCTCACTAAGAAAATCGACAAGTCATTATCTTGCACTGGTTTCCATACGACCAGTAACCATACCTACCAAACCGAATCACTGAGACTTTGGTGCATAACAAGGTAGTTAAAGTTAAACTCGGTCAAAATGCCCAAAGCAAAACTGTCTAAAGTATGAATATACTTTATTTGGATATGAGTTTCCGGCAAAGATTATACAGTTGCAAATGCAATAGTTTAAATTTTTAGGCAATAATAGTTAGCAAGAAAGCAAGTGTAACAAGTTAAGAGATTTGCCAGAGACCGAGGGGGGATTTGAAACTCTGCCTCTCACATGGCCAAAGGTCCCATAGGCAAACACGCTACCCAGTATTCACTTCTATGCATGTCCGTTATGTGTGAGTATCCGATTTTTTTATTGGCTGATGTAGCAAAAAGTCCAATGGGCAGATGTATTCTTTGTGGGCATTTGTGATTATGTAAATCGGCAGGAAAAAGAAGGAAAAAATGCTAAATACCCTAAGTTTGGGGCTTTATTGCATGGACGTGTGAAGTCGTTTAAGAATTCTGGCTGTTGACATGGTCAGATGGTACAGAAACTACAAATTAGCCGACTATATCATTACTGCTGTAATAATTTGGTCTTTCGTTAAACTTCAAGAATCTCACCTTAACATTCAAAATCCAAGACACAAAATTCAAAAAAAGATGAAGGTTGTCCATAATTTGATAATTTAGTGATTGGCAGACTTTCATATCTAACAAAAAGACTAAAAAAAAGTCTTTTTTAACCAGGGCTACAGATTGGCATTTTGATCCTTTAGAGTAAATAATCTGTATTATCTACTTGAAAGTGGTCATATTTATTTTGGCAGCTGGGCCTACTGAAATGTACCTGAGGCAAGTAGAACACTGACCTACTGGCCCAATGAGGCAAGTAGAAAAAAATCCTTATCATATAGCCTTGGAGACATACATACTAACCAAGAAAAACAATAAAAGGATAAATTCGGAAAACTATAACTTCAACTTGAACGTGAGCAGCAGCCTGTTGACACAAAATGAAGCTTCTGCAACCTCACTGCTTCTAGCTCTTAATAAATTCAACAATCAATGAGTCAAAAAATATTCTCAAATACAACTTAATTTGACAACATTCATTTCAGTCATCATTTAGACTTCAAACTCAATGAATGGCAATGTAAAGTGCCAAATCTGCCGAATTGTTTTTGAGACAGTCAATAAACAAGGCACCTGCCCCTCTCACCTCCATCTCCTGCAGTATGCAGTTAAGACAGGCTGTCTTCCCTGTTCCTGGCGCTCCAGAGATGTAGAGGCTGGCAGGAATACCCAGCTTCACCTTGTCTGTCAGAAAGGATCGAATGGAAGCACACTCCTTGTCCCTGGACAACAGATGCTCAGGAACAGCAGTGTGGAGTGCCTGCTTCACACTGTGGTAACAGGACTCTGTGTGACAGAGAGAACGTTGGATATAATTTTACTTCTAGCATTTGAACAATGAAGGTTCAGGGGACCATAGAAATTTCAGAAATTCAATCCAGGGGCTAAACTGCAAGAACACCTGAATAGCCAGTAACCACAACATCACACAATGAGGACAGACTATTTTTAAACTACTATGTCATGATCAGCTACACTTCAAAACCATTTATCAAGTTATTTCATGACCAATACCCAGGTAGCAACCGTGGGGGGTCAGTGAGAAATTATCATAGTAACAAACATATGAATGAGTAAATTCAGTTACAAGGGACATACTGGAGGATATACAGAAAAGGGATGGTTAAATAAATGCATAGCTGGTAAAAAGAAGATTTTCAATCAGTGGAAGATAGTTACTGTGTAGTGGAAAAGTGACAGTATGACACACAGTGAGGGCATCAGTAAGAAGGGGACCTGGGAGTAGGAAAACAGGCAGGAATGATTGCTCTCAGTTGCTCAGAAAGGGAGGAAACTTGCCTTCTTCAGAGTACAGCTGAGCTGCAGGAGCCTTTTTCTCTGATTGGACAGAAGCGCTTGCAGGGGTATCCTGAGGCTGGTGGAGGGTGGAGTGAGCATTAGGAGAGGCCAGGTCTGCAATGGGGTGCTTTGGGGAGATCAGCTCTTTGTGCACATGTGACAAAACGGGGGTGTTCTCATCAAAGTTCAGCTTGCGGGGTGAGGACAGCTCGGGGCACTTCTGCTTAGGGGGCGAGCCCAGGAGGGTAGGGGGAAGGTTGCATCCATTCTCATCTCCTAAAAGGTTAATACAGTAAAGGTCTTTCAATACAGTAATAACAGAAACCAAACACAATATCCTGCAAGACTGCATATATCCCAAGACTGAGCAGATTACAACTTATATGAAACATACAGAACAGAAACTAGGGTCGTGATATAGCCAAAGATGTAATTTTCAAAGTAATGTAATAAATAATTTTTTTTAACTGAAAGTAAGGCCAAATGTTAATATATTAACAAACATTTATTAAATGGATTGTCATATTTTGTCTTGTACTGCCAAACACTTAATGGACAAGAATGGACATTAACTGGACAGTTAACAGGTAACTAAAAAAATGTATACCAAACAATGAAATAGTTGGTTAATGTAGTACAATTCTGTGGGGCAAAAATGTAAATTTAAAAAACCCAATACAAGCGGCTACGTTCAACACAGGAAGGATGAGGGGAGGGGAAAAACTGAAGCTTTTATCTTTTGACAAGAGCATGTGGCCTATGATGACAAAATGGAAAAGGTTGCAATGGCCCGTAAACAGTTTTAATCAATGTACATGTAAATGTACACAGTTAACCTGCAGTAGACCTGAAAACAGTTCCATGAAATACAGCCTCAAAACATAATTCCCCATTAGACAGCTTTGTTAGCTGTGCATAAATGTAAAAAATAAATCATTATTATTGTTTAAAGTATTATTACAAATCTTTATTTACAGAGCATTTTATATAATGGTCTGCAGCCCAAAGGGTATACAGAAAAAGACAACCAATGAAACACAATAGTATCAATGAATACTAAATGGTTCAAGGCAAACAAGCTGTTAGCAAAGAGCAAGCCAACAACTGGTCTACTTCCAAAAAGACTATGCTGACAGGGAGAAACTCTGAACTGACCAATACGTACCCATACGCTTACGAGGGCTTAGTGGTTGAACGGCTGCCCTGGGGGAATCTGGGGCACGCTTGGGGTTCAGAGCAGCAGATCTGGGAGACTTTGACTGCAGGATCTTGGTGGTAGTTTTAGGGTCTGGTGGAAATATAGACCCCTGCTTTGGCCTGGTTGCATCCTTGGGTCTGGAGCCAACAGACTTTCGCTTCGGAAACTGCAGAGTGGGCTGGCTCTGAGAGCGGGTGCTAGGCATCTTTGTCTGGGCTTGGGATCTGGAACTGAAGCAAACACGACAATGTGCCGACCTAAAATATGTTACTCAGTGCAAGTCAGAGTACCAGTGCGAGCTGATTGACTGGCTCGTTATGTATAAATAGAATGTTGGAAATACGAATTAAAGGTAATGCTTTTTCAACTGAGACGCCAACAGACCACTATGGCTCGTCATAGCGACAGAGTCGACTACCTTACCATACAGTCAAGCTAAGACATAAAACATAAGAGGACGTAAATTCACTTTCAATGTTCATAAGTTTCATCCCACTTTTGTTAGCAAGCAACCAAAAGTGACTTGTCGCTAACAAAAAACTTAGATTACAGAACATCAACATCAACAAGTTAAGATAAATGGGACTACATTAACTAAATTAGTAACTTGTCTATAAATACGACCTATTATAGTAAAGTCTTATAAGTATACAAAAGAATACCGAGTTACATACCTGTTTCTTTCGACGATATCTATATATATATATTTCGACTTAACGTTACCAAACTATGCTTCTCGCTGTTTCCTTATACCTACTAAAAACTGCCGCCAAACTGTTCTCCCTCCTTTACGCAAGTTCCGCCTGACCATAGATCGTATATATCCTAGAGTGCAAGCCGTAAACATTCATACATAGATATGCTCATGCTCACTAGACTGGCTGGCACGCCTTCAGCGCAAGGGACCAGCTTTCGGTTCTCAACCTCAGCACCGGAAATACTATCGCCCCCTGTTGATCTATAATTTTCGCTCAAAAAAGCAAGTTTCCCCATTGGGCTCCATTCATTTTTGACAGCAAAAATAAAATACTTCCACTCAAATATTGATGTTCACCCCGTGCATTATATTAAGAGGAAAAATCACTTAATATTTTTCCAAGGTACAATATCTTTTTCCTACCAAACATTGAAAAATATGCATTATGTAATAAAATATACACATTTTAATGAATATCTGGACCAAACCAACCATTGTTTCAGAAACTGCAGCACATAATGAAATTTATGATCACAAAAAAATTGACCAATGAGGTTTTCTTTGGTTGTTAAATCACCTTATGTCTATGAATTCAATGGGCTGCAAGCCCTATTACCCTAAAGCATGCGCAGTAGAGGCTGTCCCGTTACTTCCTAAGCTTCACCGCCTGGCCCCCCTTGCCCTCTCCAGTTCCTGGCTGTGTCCCAAACAGAGACTGTAAAAAATATGGACAAAGCTACTGTGACGTCACCCATTTACTCTCCGCGGGTCTCTAAAACACGTTTTGAAGCTCAATGGCGGGCGCGGCCATGTTGTCGATTTGGAGCCAAAACCATAGAGTTAAGCGGTCTTGTGATTTTCACAATGTGATTGACAGTCCGGTGCGGAAAAGCCCATCAACCTGAACGAACGATTGCAGAACGAACTTGAGGCTAGCTGACTGTCTGCCGTTATGTTTTAAAATATATTATCAAATGTTTACGGAGTTTAATTTCCATCCGTGACTGTACTGTGTCATGTAATCACGTAATATGTATGACAATAATACAATTATGTTCAGTTATCTTCAATTTATGTTTCTCAGCAACACAAATATGCTTAGCTAGCATATCAGCTTGCCAGTGAACTAGGTAGCCTATCCGTGGTTAGCTCACGCATTAGCAATATGAACCACAGGGGAAGAACATCGACTACACTGATGGTCAATCAACCAGAGATGTGTAGGCTACTGGTGATTTGACTAGGCTAATTTTTCGTATAACTGTCTGGTAGACCTGCTGTTAGTGTTAACCGAGCAAGTTATCGTCGTAGGTTTTCGCCACAGTCAGTAACTGCTACTAGCTAGGCTACTCCATCGCCGTTTGTGGTGTTCACTTGCTGGGTGACACTAGCTGACCGATCGTTCGCAAGTCACTTTCTACCGAATAAAAATTAACACTGTCAGCGGTGATTAACAAATCTACTAAGTATTTTAATAACTGATCTGCAGGCGTGTAAATATGACAACGCACTTTGTACAGCAAGTTTTCCACCTGCTGCATGAAGACAAAAATAATGTACATTGAATTTCTAATTATTATTAGGCTATTTTTTTTATTTCTTGTAAATCATCAAAACCAATGGAGAAAAGCCAATATACGCAAGGAGCCCCCAGGACCAATTCTGAGAACCACCGTCTTAAAATACTCTTGTCGGTTTCTTAAATGCTAAAAACATGTTCCTTTCTAAATGCCAGTCTTACAAAGATGGTTAATTTTGTTAAATTCTGTGTGTGTGATTTCATCGTGTGTTGTATGTTATTCAGCAAATAAACCTTAAGACTCTTAATTTGCTTCGTGAAACTGAAAATTTTGCAGTGTTTATCCCAAAATCGGGATTATAGTAGCTTTGTCACATGCGTGAAGCATGGCCCAGGTAGACATTTACAGAATGTACACGACTGACAAGCCGTCAAACACGTTTGGCAGATTGAATATTTGCCGGTTAGGGTTAGCTAGTCAAATGGCTTGGTAGCCGAAGTTGCGAACTGTTTTAGCATAGGCTACTGGACTACCAAATATAGTGTGGCGATCTTGCCTGTGTGTAACTAAATAATTGTTAGCTTGTTAGCGGTTAACTTGTCCCGCTCCGCGATCGTGTAAATACTCGTTATTTTGAATGTGTGTAGCCTGCTAAGAATCGCTTACGTAGCGCTAGCAGCCCTCCGGTTTATGATTTGCACCGTCATGTTTCTGTCATTAGTCAATTAGCCAATACTGTCGTTGTATTCCCTGCCTTTCTCTGTTTTGCGTGTCTCGTGCTGCTGTTTCCCGCTGTATGTAAATTATCCGACCTTTGTGTGATGTGACGTTAAGGCTGTGTGATTGGTTAGTCCCGTTGCGCCGGGGCAGCCAATCACGTCGAACGGGGTTTGACAAAAGCAGGCTTCGCCCAGCTATGATGGTCAGTCTACGAATTACCGTTTTGAAGAAATGTCACAAATAAAGCGAAGCTCCCCGGGAGCGATTCGAAAACAGCCAAGCCAGTCTCCGTCTCTGCTTCTTCGCGAAATCGCCACATTGGTGTCCGGAAGTGGGATTCAGCTAGCTGAAGTGGAGAAGGCGATCCGAGAGCTGGAAGAGAGACTGGGGGTACCGAGGCGGCGGAAGACCGAGGCAGCAAAGACGGCGATGGGCGCCGACCTGCAGAGCTCGGTGGTGCAACGACAGAGGGCCCCCACACAACCAGACGGAGCCAGTGCTGTTCGACTTACGCACCCGAGGGAAGCTAGCGCTAACACGCCAGCCAGCGCTAGCATGCCAGCTAGCACTAGCATGACAACCAGCACGCCAGCTAGCATGCCAGCTAGCATACAGCTGAAGCTAGCCCGGTTCAGTGGAGCAGCGCAGTGGGAGACGTACCTAGCCCAGCTGCAGCTGGCTGCCTGTCACTGCGGCTGGAGCGAGAGCCAGACGGCGACGCACCTAGCACTCGCCCTGGAGGGCCCAGCGCTGCAGGTCCTGCTAGACCTCGATGCTGCCGAACAGGGCGATCTCAAGGCGCTGACGACAGCCTTGGCAAGGCGTTTCGGCCAGAGGCGGTCAATGCAGAGCAGCCGGGAGAAGCTGAACAGCCGCCGCCGTGAAGGAAAAGAGAGCTGGGGGACCGTGGCTGCGGACGTGCGGCTCCACGCACGGCAGGGCTACCCGTCCCTCGACTCGGCAGGGCAGGACGAGCTCGCGCTGCACGCCTTCCTCCAGACCCTCTCCCCGGAACGGCTGCGCCAGCACGTCATCCTGACCACGCCCCGCTCTCTAGACGACGCTCTGAAGGAAGCAGAGAGGGCGGAGGACGTCCTCTGCTTGGCCCCAGGGCAGACAACCCGGCCCCGTGTCCGCGAAAGCGACTGCTACGAGGGGGAGGAGGAAGAAGTCCGCTGGGCACGCTCACCCCCAGCACGACGCGGCCGCTGCTATCGCTGCGATGAGCCAGGGCACCTGGCCCACGACTGCCCAGCACCAGCGCCCAAGCCCCAATCGCCACGGCCCGCGGGGAAACAACGCGGGGGCGGCGCTGTGAGGAACCGCTGTCCCAAGAACCCATCCTCAATCAGGAGCAGCCTGCTGCGCCTGAAACCAGTTCGGTCCCACTCGCGAAAGCAAATATTCCATCTGCCTTTGTGAAGGCGGGAACCGAGCAAAGTCCTTCCATTACGAGAGCCGAAAGCAAATTCCAGCCCGCCCTTTTCAGGGCAGGAGAGCAGCCTGCCCTTTTGAGGGCAGAAGAGCAAACCATCCAACAGCGAGTGGGCCGACTGGGGGAGGCGGGCGGGCTATACCTGCATTGTAGGCTGGATGGGCAATCCTGCTGGGCACTGGTCGACACGGGGGCCACCATCTCCCTGGTGCGACCAGGAACGCTCCCCAACACTGCCTGGTCCCCAACAACCACTCAGCTGCTTTCAGTGACGGGACAGAGGCTCGGCATGCGGGGCAAGAAGATGGTGAGCGTGGAGGTCGGAAACCGAGAGGCGGTGATGCACGAGTTCTGGCTGGCCGACATCAGCGACGTGTGCATAATCGGCCTGGATCTGCTGGTCCACTGGGGTGCCACGGTGGACATCGCCAACACCAGGCTCTCCATCGGTGCCACCACCCTCGCCCTCCACGCCACCCCCAAGAGGAAACGCAGGTCCAGGAGGACCCGTCACCGAGCAGCCTCAGCCCACCCTCACCAGCTGCCGCCCCAGCTAACCAACACAGAGCGTGGCTTGCCTGCCCCACTGTCACAACCTGCCCCCCCCTCTGTCGAGACGGTGGGTGCTGTCCGCGAGCTGTGGCGACGCAGCTGCAGCGGCCTCAACCCTCACCAATGCCAACAGCTTGAACGCTTGCTGGAGGACAATGCAGACCTCTTCGCTGCCCGCTATGAGGAATGCACGCAGACCGAGCTAGTGCAGCACACCATTGACACTGGTGACGCTGCACCGGTTCGTCTGTGCCCTCACCGGTTGTCACTCGCAAAGCGGCTGGGGGCAGAGGAGAAGGTTAGAGAGATGGCCGCTGCAGGCGTCATTGAGCCCGCACGGTGGTTAGAAGAGCTACAAGAGTGCGATTTCCAGATCGAGCACAGGGCGGGGCGGCACCACACCAACGCTGACGCTTTGTCCCGCCGGCCCTGTGCTGAGCTGGATTGTCAACACTGCCAGCGACAGGAAGATAAGAGCCAGGTGGAGCTAGCGGTGGCTACCGCTACCATCAGCGAGGCGGGGTGGCTGCCAGTGTCGCAGGAGCAGCTGCGGGAAGGCCAGGAGGCCGACAGCACGCTAAGAAAGGTGAGGGGCTGGCTGGAGGCAGAAACACCGCCACAGTGGGCTGAGGTCTCGGCTGAGGGGCCCGAGCTCAAGACCTACTATGGGCAAAGGAGGAGCCTTGAGCTGCGGGACGGGCTGCTGTATCGGCGGTGGCAGGCACCCGGGCTTGGAAGCGACCTCCTCCAACTCCTCGTTCCCCGAGCGCTCCGCCCCCAAGTCCTCGGGTTGGTGCATGGCTCGGTGGGGGCGGGCCATTTCGGGAACAGCAAGACCCTGTGACGATTGAGGGGGCGCTTCTACTGGCCTGGGTGCCGCCGGGACGTGGAGCTGCACGTCCACTGCTGTGACTCCTGTACGGTATGCAAGGGGCCTATCAAGCGCTCCCGCGCCCCTCTACAACGCTACGTGGTGGGGGCCCCGATTGAGCGAGTCGGGGTGGACGTCCTCGGCCCCTTCCCTGTCACTGAGGCCGGTAACCGCTACGTGCTTGTGGCTATGGACTACTTTACGAAGTGGCCCGAGGCGTACGCGGTGCCGGACCAAAGTGCTGCAACAACAGCGGGGAAGCTGGTCGAGGAGATGTTTGCCCGTTTCGGGGTCCCCGCCCAACTCCACAGCGACCAGGGGCGAAATTTTGAATCGCGGGTGCTGGCTGAGGTCTGCAGTCGGCTCGGAGTAGCGAAGACCCGCACAACTCCACTCCATCCCCAGAGTGACGGACTGGTTGAACGGTTCAACAAGACCCTGACTGCACAACTCGCCATCCTCGCCAGCCAGCACCAACGAGACTGGGACCGCCACCTGCCCCTGGTCCTGTGGTCCTACCGAACTGCCGTACAGGAGTCCAGCCTCTGCACGCCCGCCGCCCTGATGTTCGGACGGGAGCTCCAGACGCCTGTGGATTTGGTGTTCGGGGCCCCGCCCGAAAGCAGGGAACCAGCCCGTACAGAGGCCTGCTACTTCCGCCAGCTGCTGGAACGACTGCGAGTGGCACACGATTTCTCTCGCCAGGCCCAGGACACTGCGGGACTGCGGCAGAAGCGCGCCTACGACCAGCACTGCAAGGGGCAGGCCTTCAAGCCAGGTGATAAAGTGTGGGTCCACTGCCCAGTGCGCAAGAAGGGCCTGTCTCCTAAACAGCAATCACATTGGCGTGGGCCTGGCGAGATCTTGGAGCGGCTGAGTGAGGTGACGTATCGCCTGCGCATGCCAAATCGAGGGCGCCTGGTGGTGCTCCACCAAGACCGACTCGCACCTTACCAACCACTCGCCACCGAAGACGCAGCTGGCGGACAAGGTAGCAGCCCTGTCCCCTCTACACCACCGGCAGCAGAGGAAACGGCACAGCCCACCACGGGCCGACCTACTCGGAAGCGACGGCTACCGAATTATTTAATCAACTACGAGGTAAATCGCATAGAAATTGTGGGTCGTCGGGGACTAGCGACCCTTTAGGTGGGGGCTGTGTGGCGATCTTGCCTGTGTGTAACTAAATAATTGTTAGCTTGTTAGCGGTTAACTTGTCCCGCTCCGCGATCATGTAAATACTCGTTATTTTGAATGTGTGTAGCCTGCTAGGAATTGCTTACGTAGCGCTAGCAGCCCTCGGGTTTATGATTTGCACCGTCATGTTTCTGTCATTAGTCAATTAGCTAATACTGTCGTTGTATTCCCTGCCTGTCTCTGTTTTGCGTGTCTCGTGCTGCTGTATGTAAATTATCCGACCTTTGTGTGATGCGACGTTAAGGCTGTGTGATTGGCTGCCCCGGCGCAACGGGACTAACCAATCACGGCGAACGGGGTTTGACAAAAGCAGGCTTCGCCCAGCTATGATGGTCAGTCTACGAATTACCGTTTTGAAGAGATGTCACAAATAAAGCGAAGCTCCCCGGGAGCGATTCGAAAACAGCCAAGCCAGTCTCCGTCTCTGCTTCTTCGCGAAATCGCCACAATAGCAAGCTGATTATGCTTTCTGCCAACTAATTATTTGGTTAAGTAGGCTAAAGGAAATAGTAAAAATGACTCGGCTACCGAAAAACTTCAGAGCAGGATTATTTTTTGGTCGTCTAGTGCAGCTGTAAATAGCACACGCCACAACAAAATCACTACGAAATGGGATGCCTGCATTTTCTGACTTCGCACAGGTGTAGCTACCATGGTCGGAGCCGCAATGTCAAGGCCAAGAGGCGCCACCGCCCACTCCAGTGACCATAGACTGTAGCCCCTACTGTAGCGTAGTCCTCTGCAGTAATCAGGAAGTGACATAAACTGTACCTCATTGGTGCCCAAATGACACAATAAATCATGTAATCAACCCATGGACAGTCATAAGACGAATAAAATGCACATATTGTGACTATTTGTTCTCATGAGAAAAAATTATTGACTTTGTATTTTGACCGTATTTGTACCGTAGACTTACATGGAAACCGGATATGAAAACACCTATACTGGAGCCAACCGTAGTAGCGCTAGTGCGCAATCAGGAACAACAAGACCAGGAAATGAGCTTCAAAAACGAAGTCTGGTTTTGGCCGCTTGGTCCCAAACCGCAAATTTCCATGCTCCACACTAGCGTGATTCACTTTGGACTCGCACTCCAAGATGGAGGCGTGTTCGCTATGCACACTCGGAGCATGGAAGTATGCGGTTTAGTATGGAGTACTAAATGTGCCAAAATTAAATAAATAATAAAATGAATAAATGTGGAATTAATTAATTAATTAAATAAATAAATAATTTTGTTTCGAAATAATTAAATAATTCCCACCTCATGGCTATTTAATTATTTCATGTTGTATTTCCGAATGGCTTTTTTCATTTCACAATGACACTTTTCCGAATGACGTATTTCCGTATGGCGTTTTTATTTCTGAACCCCCTTTTTCATTTCATAATGACACTTTTCAAAATGGTAAGCCCTCCTATCAATCAACACAAGCGGGGCTGGACCTGCCCAATGATTGGGTAATTTTTGTAATCGATTACTTGGTCTTTTTCTGAGCAGTGCTGGTGGAATCCATAGAGGTTCCTATGTAGGCTCTATGGTGGAATCTATGGGCTGGAAGTTAGTTTGCTAACTATGCTCGTTTCAATGCTATAATGTAAAATTTGGACAGGAGGAGCAAGGTAATGCATCTACTGATTAAAGATGCAGATGTTTTCTGTACATGACACAAAACTAGCTTTCTAGCTTCGGTTAGTGCGGAGAGAGTCCTGCTGGCAAGACCTGCGAGTGGGGTGGCTACAGTGGCATTTGCTCCTCTGGCTTGCTAGTTAGGTAGTAAGTAATTAGTTCTTAACTAGCTAATGCCAGCTGAATAATAAATAAAGAGTAGTTAGGTAAATGCTGGATCAAAATAAATAGTAACTAGAAATACCGCCTCGCGGTTGTGTACCTCCACCAACCAGTCGCCAGTTTGGATATAAAATGTCATCACTTCATTTTATCCTATTAGACATTTGTGTGAAACTTTGTCATAATTAGCGTATGCATTCTTGAGTTATGGCCAAAAACATGTTTTGTGAGGTCACAGTGACCTTGACCTTTGACCACCAAAATCTAATCAGTTCATCCTTGAGTCCAAGTGGACGTTTGTGCCAGATTTGAAGAAATTCCCCCAAGGCGTTCCTGAGATATTGCATTCACAAGAGAATGGGACGGACGTGAGGTCACAGTGACCTTGACCTTTGACCACCAAAATCTAATCAGTTCATTCTTGAGTCCAAGTGGACGTGTGTGCCAAATGTGAAGAAATTCCCTCATGGCGTTCCTGAGATATCGCGTTCATGAGAATCGGGACGGACAGACGGACGGATGGACGGACAGAAGGAAGGACGGACAGACGGACGGACAACCCGAAAACATAATGCCTCCGGCCACGGCTGTGCCATCGCGGAGGCATAAAAATAGTTAAAACTAGCTTTCTAGCTTCTGTCAGCTTTCGAAGAGACAGTAATAAAGTAGACAGCCCTTCTGGCCAGGAACTGTGATTGGGGTGGCTAGCGGCAGTAGCCCTGCTAGCTACCAAACAGTAGGTTCTTAATCAGCGATGTTCCTAGCTAGCGTTATCTAGTTAACATGCTAATGATAATAGTAATGAAAAACAATCTAGCAGTTCGGTATTAGAACTTTTCCGCCACTTGAACTGCCCTCCGTTATTATTAGTTGTTTGGGTCGTGAACTATCACAGCGCATTGTGGGATACTCGTGCCAGCGTAGTGTCCAGTGTTTACATACTACGGTATTTCACAGAATGTAGTATGACATCTGGGCATTTTTCAAATACCATTTTATGCATACTGTGCTTTTGGATATACTAGAACATGTTCACATACTAATTTGTCCTGCTAATAGTATGCTAGTATGCGATTTTGGACACAGCCAATGAGACGTGATAGGCCTGTTTCACATTTCCAGCTACGTAAACCAGACGTAGGTATACTTTACTTCCAGTTGTCTTAACAGTCACCATTGAGTATAATTTGGCAGCGACAAAGAGCAACCAGTATTGTAGCGTTCCTCTGTGTGGCAATTCAAAAAAGTACAGCCATACCTATCATTTCAGAGCTTTTCCACGGATTTAATTAAAAAAAAGAAATTGATTCATGTGATTAGAAGAGATGAGGGAGAAGATTTAATCGTAAGGAGACACAGCACTTAAGTGTAGAATACACTTCAAGGAGAGTTACACACAGGTGCATATGGAGTTGGGCCGCAAGTACCTCAAGGCCCAGTCAGTGCCTTACAGATTTGCTTTGAATAGCTTAGTTAAGACAAAAGTAGAGAGACAGCCACATTGAGAGGGAGAGGTGATGATGGTTTTGGAGAGAAGATGGAAGGTGACGGCGAGCTTGACGCCACAGTAGCAATCAAGGATCACAACTACGGTTGTCATCCACCCCCGGGTGAGTGT
The DNA here is from genome assembly GCF_018555375.3 of Anguilla rostrata. Taxonomy (NCBI): domain Eukaryota; kingdom Metazoa; phylum Chordata; class Actinopteri; order Anguilliformes; family Anguillidae; genus Anguilla; species Anguilla rostrata. The sequence goes on from NC_057934.1 coordinate 27,345,076, forward strand.
GACGTTACCAATGTTAGCTAGCTAGATATGATGGGTTTGTGTGTAGAAATATCTGCGGTTGAGCTGAAAATTTGATCAGTAGGGGTTGAATCTTTTAGTGGCAGATTTTAATGGCAGCTGGCAGGCTCCAGTGGTGGCTGTAGCAGCTGCTGGGTTTTCCCGCCAGTGGACTTCACTTGACAGCTACATAGGAAAGGTTATCTAATAATTAACAGTAGGCTACTAGAGTTTCAGTGTTTGTACAATCACAACATGAAATGCATTCGTTCAGTCAAACCGGAATGACAACCTTCGAGCTAGCTGGCTAAGTGTATTCATTGGTAAACAGCATGATAATTTTGGTTATCCAGCAACATGGTCTTGTGATTTTCTTGTGTTTTAATAAATCATTGCACTTGTGGCAGTTGCCGTGCTCCAGAGGCGGCTCCAGTGGCTGCCTGGTTTTCCTGCCTTCCAGACCTTTTAGTGGCTACTGGCAGACTCTAGTGGTGGCCACTGGACCACAGCAGCTGCCACGAGTGCAATGTTTCATTTAAACCCCAAAAACCGCAAGGGGTGGTATAATGAGTAAGTAGCTGGTCTTGTGACCTCAAGATCATAGGTTCAATTCCCAGGTTGAACACTGCCGTTGAGCAAGGTACTTAATCTGCTTTGCTATAAATGGATGTAATGTAAATGCTATGTTAAAAAAAAATGTGTAAGTCGGTATGGATAAAAGCGTCTGCTGAATGCTTGTAACATAATGTAAAAGATTAAATAAATCTCAATTATTATTATTTCCAAATAATTGGAAATGATGAAAATTGTTAAATTAACTGAACATATGATTTCACACAGAAAATATTCTGAGAAATCCCTCCTAAATTAAAAATTGTGTTGGTTAAAAAAAATGTTATGATGAATTATTAAAACAAACAGGACCCCACAGTACATTGGTAGACTGCAAGCACAGTTAATGTTGATTACTACATATTACAGTAAATAGGTTAACATCATGTGTCAAAGGAATGTCAGGGATATTCATGTTTTTCCAATGCAATACAAAATTACACTCATTCAGACAAGGCTATCAAATGTACATGAGACTGAGAAAATAATAGTGATCATTTTGTTTTTGCCTAAATGCACGGCAAAGTTAAAATTATTTATTTGGGATTTTTAGTCTGGGTTCTATGGATATTTGCATAGTCTACCAGAGTAGAAAACATTTTAAATTAAATGATTATAACTGTAATTTGCATAAAAACCCCTCCCCAAAACTCCATGTTTGCTAAATTTGCAGGCGATTGAGTTTTCACTGGTTGTTTATTTTTAATCAGGAGCACTTGAAAATGTTTTTGTGACCATAGAGGCAATGGCAGCAAGGTCCAAACCTGGTGGCAGACTAGCACAACTTCAGGTAACCCTTAGACCAGTGGTGTCAAACTCGTTGCCATGGAGGGCCGTGTGTATGCAGGTTTTCATTCCAACCAATTAATGCTGCCTTAATTGAGTCCAATTACTCATTCAGCCATATGCGTTTAACTGCATTGAAGCACAGAATATAAGAAAATTTTTATTTAGACAATGCGGGTCACCATAGACGTCAGGTCACCATTGTGCACAAACCTGCATCCCTAATTCAGCAAATAATTTAACTAATTATATAATCAAGATCTGAGGCTGGAATGAAAACCTGCATACACATGGCCCTCCATGGCAACGAGTTTGACACCACTGCCTTAGACAACAGAAGAGAAAACAGTAGGAGGAGGGTGAAATACCAGTCTTAAAGTTTCAGGTAACTCTCATATTGTATTGCATTATAACTTTGTTTTGTGTTTAAAGAACACGACACTGCATTATTACTGTAACGTATATGGGCTTTCCAAGCAGAAGCAAAAGTCATGATGGGTAGATCTTTGAGAGGGTAGTAGTAGCTTGCTTTTAGGTTATTTACTTTCACTGTTTCAGAAGTAGCTTTTTTTTTATTTATTTTTTTTTAGAAAATCTGCACTTCTCCTGTTTAACATTCTATTTACATACATAGAAATGCTAGTTTTCCAATGCTCATGAAAATGCTTTCAGCTCAATGGAAATAATGCATAATGAATAATGACATTTGCTAGCCTGTATACAAAGAGTAGATTGATTGCTTAGGGAACAGAGTGGGATTTTAGTGATATCAGTACCATCACTGTAGTATTATTAGTTGTTTGACTTGTTGGGAACAGTTATTTGATTATAAAATACCATAAACATCAACCTGAGGTGTCCGTTTCAGCCCTCTTTTGGGTAAGGGGACTGCATTGTTATGATGATTTAAAAGAAAGCTGTTTTTAGGCACAGGCGTCTAAACAGCTTGTTTTGTGCACTGTGACTAAATTGTAAATGTGATGGTAAGGCAGAAAAGGCTGAGTTAAATACCCCTTTTTTCTGTAAATCTGTGGAAAATTGCTGGGTGCTGAGGAGCGCACCTGTCATTAATTTCATGCAATTAGTCACCGGTGAATGCGGTGCACTTCTCTCCCCACCCCTTTTACACTGATATTGCAGTCCACACACAGACGCATTCTACAACAAGCCAATCAAATCATTTCTTTAAATTGTACTTACCTTGTTGCTCTCTCTTTTCCTTAAACATTTAATGCATCAAAGAACAAAATGCGAGTACAGCTAAACTGTTTGTTTCCAAGTTATATTATTGCTGGTGGCAGTATGAAATCCTGTGAAATACCATGCCTCTTATTTCAATGTTTAAAAAAATGCAGTGCGGCTGCTTTGTTTAATTTGTTTGTAAACTGTAGCTCCGTTTATTTATTGTTTCATGTTTATTGCATTCAGTATATAATGATTGATAATTACCTAATTAGCTTGTGGCTCGTGTAGTACACTGTTTCCACTGGTTAATTTATTTAGGTGCGTTATAGCATGACAGACATGCTAAAGAGGCAGACAACTTGGTGTATGTAATCTTTTGACCCAATGGAAATCTGATATAGTGAATTACAGCTGAAATAAATCTGTTTCTATTCGATTGTTTTAAAATGACCGCTGATGTAAACAAAGCTGAAGCCCTAATTGACTTGCCAAAAGAAATGTTTGGTAACATGAAATGTGCGGAGTTGTGAAAAACTGAGTTTGAATATCTTTAGCCTAGGTGTTCGTACACTTTTGGCCTCAACTGTAACTATTCTGGTGTGTTTTCACAATGGACTTATTTGTTTCAGTGCACAGTTATAGTAGACATACTAGCATGAACTACATGATCAGTTATTCAGTGGATAAATAAGGATAGGTCCACACAGGTATCAGTATCAGTTCAATTATATTTTACACTATTTGGTTTGAAATGACACTAATGAGACTTCACCTTGATTATCTTTTGCATTACAGCTACATTACAGGCACTTATCCAGAGCAACTTTAACATAGCATTTATGCAGCTGGATATATACTGAAGCAATGCAGGTTAAGTACCTTGCTCAAGGATAAAACAGCAGTGTCCTACCAAGGAATTGAACCTGTGACCTTTAGGTTACAAGACCAGTTCTTTAGCCGTTATACTACACTGCCTCATGAAATGATCCTCTATGACAGTTGATCATTTAAAGGTATGCTCAGTAAGATAGTTACTGGCTTGTTCCACAAAATGACATTAATATATCACGAGGGGTTCGCAAGTGTTGTTGCTCAATGCCAGTCATTCCACTCTTACCTCAATAGCTGCAGAGATTTCATATTCTCAAAACAAGCTGTCCAATCCAGAACTGTTGTTTTGATGGGAGCAATAATTTTGCCTCACCCCCAGGTGGCAACCTTGCATGCTGAATTTGTTGCGCTTCGATTTGCGCAAGCATGGAAGAAATATATAGCGGCTAAATGACAAGACACCTGCAACAAAGTCTAAAAGCTTTGTTTGGATGAGACAATCTGCATTACTGTTATCTTATGCAGCTGACTACACTGGAGGAACTTGGTGTGGAGGGGGAAGTTTTTTTGACTAATAAAAAACGCATCCCTTTGAGGCGGTATACTACGCAACCAATGGCGCCACCACTTTCATGAAAAAAGCATTAGAGGATTTCTCCATGTCAGTAATAGGTTAAGTATTCATTTTAACTTGACCATTCCTACACTAGATTTTCATTTTAGTAAATCATACAATAATAATAATAATAATTATAACAATAACCGTATAGCTACCACTAGTTAAATAATACGACATGTTTCTTTCCCATTTTAGCCCAAGAGGAAACCCAACATCGAAGCGAGAAACCAGCTGTGAAAAAGTGTCACGATTTCCTTATGGCTGTCCAGACCCTGTTGAATACAAAATACAGTAAGCCCCTTCATTGACTATTCCCAGCAAAACTGAAGTGAAATTGATCTTGTCTTTTTCCTGTCTGTGTGTCACCATATTCATTGTATTCATTAGATGAGGCTGGAGGAAAAGGTTGGCTGCCGTACAAAAAGAGGTGGAGATGGGAGGGCTAAGTGCCACCACTGGAATGCCAGTCACATTAACCCTAGAACACTAACGTCCGTCGAGTATATCATACGCAATTTTGGAAAAAAAAAAAAAAGTTGTAATAAAGATTTATTAACGTACAAAAATACAAGGCAAGATAAACTACTGGACTTTCAATTCTCCCTATGAAAAGTGACAAAAAATGAAAAGAAGGTATTGAGGAGGGTACTACAAAAATATTTTGAAAATTTGTCAAAAATTAAATAAATGTTTACATATAATTCCTGAGAACAAAAACAACTAGAGCTAAGAGCTTCTGCGTTGGCCGACGTAATCCCGGGACATGTGGGCCTCGACTGGAAAAGGCGCAGCCTTCCAGCATCACCACAAACTGTAGGGGAGATTTTTTTGAGGCGAAAAATCACTAATTGCCAATTAGCAATTTTTGACCGTATGTATCCCCCTGTAAATGGACACTAACTGATATTTATTCATACTATTTTATACTAAATAAGGATTGCAGGCAAATTCCAAGACCATTATAACTTACGGTACCTATGCATTACACGCAGTCAGTGCAGACAGGGTAGTAGTGGCGAGGGCAGACTGGTCGACGGCACACATGACACCTGTGCCTCGTCTTCCTGTCTGATCCCTTAGGGCACTCTGCACAGCTCACCAACGCACCACTGCTCTCTGCTGCCACTGGTCCTGTGGTGCCCGCAGCAGTGCCAGGGGTAGGGAGATCGCATACACCACAGATGAGGAGCTTCAGCTGACGTGACAGATATCATGTGTGCCGCCGGCCAGTCTGCCCTCGCCACTACTACCCTGTCTGCACTGACTGCGTGTAATGCATGGGTACCCTTTGGGTAGGTCTCCTTCATCAGTGTTTGCACGCCACCTACATTACCACTCATCACCGCTGCCCCATCGTTTGTGCAATGAGTTTGTCAGTCAGCCCCAGGGGCTCAAGGGCTTGTTTGATCGCGTTGGAAAGGCCGATGGCAGTTTTATCCTTCACTTCGATGAACTCTGGGAATCACTCCGTGACAGTGTTGTCTACCATATATCGCAACACCTATGACCATTTGGGATTTGCATGATATATCAGTAGTCTCATCTGCCTGGACAGCAACAAACTGGGTCTCTCTCAATTGTTTGGCTACTTCCTCCCTGTAGACGTCATACATGCAATCCAGGAGTTCGTTCTGAATGGTGTCCCCCTCACACATCGTCTCAAAAATGCACCTAAAAATGCCTGGGTTTAGTGAGCTGGCTGACTCGATGTGACCACGCAAACCCATTTCGCACTTCACATACCCGGGAAAAAATCACAAGCGTTGCATAGTTAGTGACTTGTTTTCCATCACCCATCAGTGGTTTGTCCGCCAGAGAGGGTAGGCGGAGCTAACGCAACAGGCTCGCTCTTCAACTCACTTGTGTGTGAGCAGCGTACTGTTTTTTCCGGTGTCTGCTAGCGTTACAATAACGGGGGGGTGGTGATGGTGGGGGTGGTTATGGAACCCTAAAAAGTTTTTGTGTAACATGAGAAGTCGTATTATTTGTTGATGTAGATTTTGTATTACATTTGATGACAATGTAACGTTACTACATTACATAGCTATTTGCACAGCTAACGCTAGCTACTGGACCATATCAAGAAAGACAACATTAGTTCAGACAATGTTGCGCACAGTATCCATCTCTCATATCAGGTAACATTGCGTTAGCTAGCTAACTAATGTAAATAACACAATCTAATGTCAGCTAACAATTAGAAAAAAACACTAGCTAACGCTACCGACCGGTACCGTCCTCGCAAACCGTCTCTCGAATGCAATGCTACCTTGTTGCAACGTTGCAGTGTAGCTAACTAAAGGCCATTCGCAACGAGATGAAACGGTTTTAGAATGTTGCAGAGAATATTGCAGCGGTGTGAACTGGTTAGTAGCAGAGCCGTTGCCTGCTCTGGGGTCTCAAAAGACCCACCTTGTCAAATCACCAAGTGCAGTTTGAGAACGTTTACAATCAGACGTCTTGGAATTTTGCAAGTTGCATCCAGTCTCGTTGTGAATCATTGATCTGAACTGGCCTAAATGTTACCGTTATTTACAGTGCCATCAAGTGCATCAGTATATTATAATGATCTGAATAAAGCCGGGGTATAGGTGGAGCAGAGTCGGGTCTGATTTCTGTGTAAAGATGTCAAGCCGGAGAAAACTAAATAAAAGAATACGGCAGTATGGATTAGCGTTGTTATTATTTTATTACGCTTCCTCATATGTTCCTTCAGCCTTGATGCCCTTTTTTGATGAAATCTCCTTTGTTTTTGTTTTATTTTTATTTATTTTGTTTTAGTCTGATTGCTAATTTAACACCCAGCTCAGCTTTATACTCGAACAGTTTAGCTAGCAAAACCAGAAACACCAGGGGTAACATTTTGCAAGGCAGTTGTTTCAAAAATATCACACAACAATCATTCACGAAAAAGACTGTTTATTGTGCACGAGATACATAATTGCACGAGCCACAGCGAATCCCGCAAATTCTTCTCTGCGGTGTAAAGATGTTAATATCGGGCAAAAGGATAAAGAGCGTTTGTGGAAATTGATCATCACTAATTCTACCCCAGGTCTGCTACAGCATTTTAACCCGACTCAGCAGTGTAAAGACAGTTTAAGTTAGCCTAATGTTAGACAATGAATGAGTATAACAACCATTTTTTATTCAGTAAATAGTGTTATAGTTGGCGTGGCCCAGGTGCCAACTGACTGACGTCACACAGGCGACACTGGTTGGATCCGGTTGGATCTCTGGGAAGTGAGGTCCAAAAACACACCTGCAATTACCACTTCTCGCCATTGGTACCGCCAAAGAGAACGAAATGGAAATCTTCGAGATTGTAACTTTAAATATAAAATACATTATGCCACAACGTTCAGAGGTTATGAGCATCTTGCACCACAGCACCTCCTTTGGTGGGGCACTGTCCCACATGCCCCTAATGTAAAAACACGCCTGCAGGCAATTAATAATTAACCTTGTATATTTTTGGTCACAATATTTGAAGAACTGATAAAATAGGTTTGCGTTTCTTTTGGCTAAAATACCATTTACACCAGCACTGTTCAATACATACTACAAGGCTTTCAGAGAGTCTACACAGCAAGAAAAGTGTCAACACTTCAATCCAAAGTGAGTTAAACCACCCAATGACACACTTGTATCTAAGTAGTAAATAATCATACTGTAAATATGGGAAAATCACTACAATCACTCTTCAGGACAACTAGTCAGGATTAAATATTCATGAATCGCAAAATAATCTAGAAGTGTTACAATTCCTGAAGGAATTGTGTGGGCTTGCTTCAAATTCCAACTGGCACTGTCCTCAAGTCTCAATGCATTTCAATGAGGGTGCATAGCTCAGAAGAAGCACGAAACCGTCCAGACCCACGGTGCACCGTAGCGTTACATATACAGCCGGGGATCAGCAAGGAGCGATTATGTTCCAGGGATTAGTCATATCCTAAAAGTGTCATGAGTAAAACTTGGCTAACTATCTAGCTAGCTATGGCATGTCCTCACCTCTGTAACGTTATTTGTTGTCCTCCGTGTGTCCATAAATCTGTATTGGTAGTTGTAGCGTCTGTGTGTCCATACATCTGTATCGGTGGTTGTAGCTATGTGTCATTAGCTCCTACTCATGCATGCAGGATAGCATTCGTACGCGAGTTGTAGCTGTGTGTCTGTTGCTCCTACTCATGTGTGCAGGATAGCATCCGTATGCGCTAACTAGGTTAACAAATGCTCACACTCACCGCTCATCAGGGGCGACATAGCTCAGGAGGTAAGACTGATTGTCTGGCAGTCGGAGGGTTGCCGGTTCAAACCCCGCCCTGGGCATGTCGAAGTGTCCTTGAGCAAGACACCTAACCCCTAACCCCTAACTGCTCTGGCGAATGAGAGGCATCAATTGTAAAGCACTTTGGATAAAAGCGCTATATAAATGCAGTCCATTTACCATTTTACCATTCATCAGCACCCTCACCCCCCCCCCCACCCCAGTTTGAAAGGTTGCAGTCTTGTTTAATTTGTAACGTGATTGACTTAAAAGTAAGCCCATCGTTTTTTCAGATAAGCAAACGCCTGCTAAGCAAAATACTACTGTACTAAAGAGAGCATGGGATGGTCAGACCAGCCATGTTTCAAATGGAAGCTTGTTGGTTTTTATTGGAAATTGTGCCTGACCATAGCTAACATGAATATGAGCAGAGGCATTTTGGATTACAGAAACATGTAAATAAACAAAAGAGCCACAAAGATTCAAGTGTTGAATATACATTACATATGGACATTTAAAACTTTTTCCTGAATGATTTATTTCAGTGATCTGAGCTACTGTTCTAAAAGCTGAAAGGGTATGTAATTTTGTCATGCAAAAATAAATGAGACCAAGTAACCAAGTTTCATTATGTGGGTTACGGTGTAATAAGTAATTGTGGGAGTAGGGGGGGGGACTGCTTTTATTTTACTGCCATTTATTGCCCTGAGCGCTGATAAGGGGACGAGTGGGGTTGTTGGCCAGAACGGAGTTTGTTGCAGGCTTTGAATTTGCAGCGTGTTTGTGGCCCATTTTTTAATTAATTATAGATCTTTGCTTTATTACCATTCTGTGGGTACTGAGGCCCACACCACTAGGGCAGGATGAAACATATTAAAACAGATATACTATGAAGTGACCTTAAGGTCAGCCCAACAGGGGCAATTTAAAGAAACCTCACAATAATGGTCAGTTTTCTCATGTCCCTCAGCAAATGAAATAGAAATTTGGTCTCAGTTTGTCCGTTTCTTCCTATATAGGCTGCTATTTCGCTATTTGCTAAGGGAAGTCAGAATATTTAACTGTAACATGGACCAATGTGCCGACAAATATCTTGTAATTTAAGGCAACTAATTTGCACTTTTGATTCTTGCAAATATTAAGCCTATTTCTGATAGCCTATGCTTTTAATACATATAAGTGTGAAATTTGCTCCTACAAAAAATAGGCTAAATAGAAACTTAATGGAAAAGACTAAAACCTACAATGAAGTTGTCTTACCAACAAATATTGTCCATTTAGCCAACGCCAGATACAGCCAATATCCCTCCATTGTTCAAAAACTATTGAAACAATCAAAGAGACTTGCTGTTTCTTTGGTCTGCATAATTCATAATTACAATGAACCTAGCCTTTGTCATTTTTATTGAAACAACCTTATGAAGTGGCTGTCGTAAAATGCTGATAATAGCGTTAAAAACGACAGTACCTCTCTGTAGCCTTAACGGCTGACTAGGTGTCATGAAAAGTAATATGTGACAATCTTCTGCATGTTCATGTTCAGCCCAGCACAGCTGCTAATAAATGTGTGGTCAGTGAAAACCTGCAATCCTGACTGGACATTCACTTTATTCTACAGTGACAACGGGCCATATTTAATAAGGATTTGTGGGACTTATGATACAAATAATGTTTTTCCAAACAGTGCCTACCCATTGCATTCATAGATCCTGACAGCTGTTTAAAACCCAACTTCACCAGAGAGCGGGACAACGATGTTGCTTTCCTGCCATGCGTTAGACACATCTTAAATACTGGCAGTGCATTTAAATGAACTCACTGTGGTTGTGCTCATTTACATAACCAGTATTCGTAAATACCGTACTAAATTGAAAACATGTCGCAATGTAGAATTGTGTGGCACTGACGGTAATTTGCAGCATGCTCAGTAAATATGGCCCAATGATTGCTTTTTTGAAACATGTGAAAATGTTTTGAGTTCCGTTTCAGCACTGACTTACTGAAAATTGTCTCTGTCACACGCCAGCGTGACATCCCTGGGAGGGAGATGCGGCACTACCAGGGAACACCGTTGGTTGCCGCATGGAGAGAGAGAAAGAGAGAGCAACCACACAAACATGAAATAAAATAAACACCATCTTCACCCTTCCCCTTCACGAATTCCAGGCTGAAACTACAAACTAAAATAACAAAGACATAAGAAAGCAAAACCGAGCGGCAACTTTTCAGTTCCCCGCTCATAGCTGGCCAGATTTCCACCTGACCAGCTCCTCCCACTTTTCAGCAGGGGTTCACTTTTTCCCGTCTTCTTAAATGAAACAAAACTGAAATTAAAGGCAACTCAAATAAAGAAACTCGCTCTCGGTGTGAGCTCCTGGTCTCGGCCCCGAACTGTGGAGAGCAGCACACGTTTAAGCACCTGGGCTGATTACTTAACGCAATCCTGGGGCACGTTCAATCTGAAAACAGTGTGCACTGTTTTGCTACCGTTTACGGGTTGAACGACATGCTTCCTCGAAACGGGTTGAAATGGTGTGCAACGGGCTTTGAGGTATGTTTACTTTTGTTTGGTGGGTGTGTCAGAGGTGTTACCCAATCAGCAGCAATGTGTATATAAAAGCTGTATTAAAAAGGCAGTACGCACAATGGATCCAACTGAAGTCCTTTACAAATGTGTCCACTGCAGCTTGGTGTATGCAACAATTGAAGACATTAGAAGACATGTTTGTCGTAAGTATTTTATAGTAAAGTTTTTTAATAGAATAAGCTAATAATTATTTAATTTAATTTATTGTATGGGTTATTGTATGTGTTGATTTCCATAAACACTCTTTATCTCATGTTTCTGAAAGCATTTCAACATTATAATGTAGTTGTTTAATATAATTAGCTTCATTGGTAAAATGTGTGCTCCCCTTTCTGTCTCAGCAATCCCTTTGGAATAGGCTAGTGCATTGAATCCTCAAGCTCCACTAGGCCTACACGTTCCCGCTGCACCACTGAAGTCTCCGGCTCCTGCACCACTGAAGTTGTCTCCGACTCCTGCACCACTGAATTTGTCTCTTGCTGGACCATCCCCTGCCTCTGCGCCAAAGTGGGCACCAGTCTCAAACCCCCAACAAATGCAAAAGGTACATTTTAAGTTGATTCCTCTTTCCTAACACAATTTTAGTATTGATATATTTTCTGTGACTAATCTATTTAAATGTGTGATGTAGATACAAAGCCATCGACGCACGAAGCAACCTTGCTTATAATTTGTCTAACGAAGCAAATGGCTGAAGACTTTCAATCTCCTGTATTAAAGAAAGTAGAAGTGTGGAAAAAGGTAGCTGCAGAAATGCTGGCTAAAGGATACGACTTTGAAGCAGAGGCATGTGAAAATTAATTCAGGCAATTAAAACAGGTTTGTTTTGGTACTGGCATTTGTATTTTTTTGGGAGTAGGGCAACTTGAAGACATTTGCATCCACATCTGAAGCACCCCAGTGGTTTGAGCAGCATGTCACTGAGCAGAGGAGGCAGATGTCGGAACTCATGGTCCTGCAAAAACAAGCAATGGAAGTGGCAAGTGAAAGGAATGACATCTTAAAACAATTTTCTTTAACAAAGAAAAAATAGGAACTTATTCCCACATTCTGCTGATGGCTTAGGTTCTATTTTGTTTGTTTACTGGCATGATTCATGGCATGATGTAGTCTATGCTGCAAGGAAATAAATCACATTTGTGCCTTTTTATTCAGTATTTGTATTCTTCTCATTCATTTACGAAACAGAAACTTCTGAAAACTTAGATGAACCAAGATGACCTGTAGTACAGTGGAAGTCAAAAATTTACATACACCTTAGCCAAATCCATTTAAACTCAGTTTTTCACAATTCCTGACATTTAATCCTAGTAAACATTCCCTGTCTTAGGTCAGTTAGGATCACAACTTTATTTTAAGAATGTGAGATGTCAGAATAATAGTAGAGAGAATGATTTATTTCAGCTTTTATTTCTTTCATCACATTCCCTGTGGGTCAGAAGTTTGCATACACTCTGTTAGTATTTGGTAGCATTGCCTTTAAATTGTTTAACTTGGGTCAAACATGTCGGGTAGCCTTCCACAAGCTTCTCACAATACGTTTCTGGAATTTTGGCCCATTCCTCCTGACAGAACTGGTGTAACTGAGTCAAGTTTGTAGGCCTCCTTGCTTGCACATGCTTTTTCAGTTCTGCCCACAAATTGTCGATTGGATTGAGGTCAGGACTTTGTGATGGCCACTCCAGTATCTTGACTTTGTTGTCCTTAAGCCATTTTGCCACAACTTTGGAAGTATGCTTTAGGTCATTGTCCATTTGGAAGAGCCATTTGCGTCCAAGCTTTAACTTCCTGGCTGATGTCTTGAGATGTTGCTTCGATATATCCACATAATTTTCCTTCCTCATGATGCCATCTATTTTATGAAGTGCACCAGTCCCTCCTGCAGCAAAGTACCCCCACAACATGATGCTGCCACCCCCGTGCTTCGCGGTTGGGATGGTGTTCTTCGGCTTGCAAGCCTCACCCTTTTTCCTCCAAACATAACGATGGTCATTATGGCCAAACACTTCAATTTTTGTTTCATCAGACCAGAGGACATTTCTCCAAAAAGTAAGAACTTTGTCCCCATGTGCAGTTGCAAACTGTAGTCTGGCTTTTTTATGGCGGTTTTGGAGTAGTGGCTTCTTCCTTGCTGAGCAGCCTTTCAGGTGAGGGTTAGGGTTATGTCGATATAGGACTCGTTTTATTGTGGATATAGATACTTTTGTACCTGTTCCCTCTAGCATCTTCACAAGGTTCTTTGCTCTTGTTCTGATTTGCACTTTTCACACCAAAGCACGTTCATCTCTAGGCGACAGAATGCGTCTCCTTCGTGAGCAGTATGACGGCTGCGTGGTCCCATGGTGTTTATACTTGCGTACTACTGTACAGACGAACGTAGTGCCTTCAGGCATTTGGAAATTGCTCCCAAGGATAAACCAGACTTGTGGAGGTCCACAATTTTCTTTCTGAGGTCTTGGCTGATTTCTTTTGATTTTCCCACGATGTCAAGCAAACAGGCACTGAGTTTGATGGTGGGCCTTAAAATACATCCACAGGTACACCTCCAATTGACTCAAATAATGTCAATTAGCCTATCAGAAGTTTCTAAAGCCATGACATCATTTTCTGGAATTTTCCAAGCTGTTTAAAGGCACAGTAAACTTAGTGTATGTAAACTTCTGACCCATGAGAATTGTGATATAGTGAATTAAAAGTGAAATAATCTGTCTGTAAACAATTGTTGGAAAACTTACTTTGTGTCATGCACAAAGTAGATGTCCTAACTGACTTGCCAACACTATAGTTTGCTAACATGAAATCTGTGGAGTGGTTAAAAATGAGTTTTAATGACTTCAACCTAAGTGTATGTAAACTTCTGACTTCAACTGTATTTTCAGGGTCTACTGCTTGACATTCATTTCCATCGTTGCCATCCACATCATCACAATCCTCCATTTGGTGCCCTTCCTCCCTCAAGAGGAAATTGTGTAGAACACATGCAGCTGTGATTACCACCGGGACTTTTTTGAGGTCTTCCATGGGCAGGTACTTCAGTCATCTCCATTTCCCCTTTAGAAGTCCAAATGCCCTTTCAGTCACAACTCTGGTTGTGCTGTGGAGTGTGTTGAATTTCTTTTGCCTCTGGGATAAGTGCCCATTATCTCTGTATGGTGTGATGAGAGATGTGCTGAGTGGGTATGCAGAGTCTCCAAGCAGGTGGTAGTTACTTCCCATTACATCCTGGAGGTGGCCATATAATGGGCAGTTCCCCTGGCATCGTGCACAGACCCCGGCCAACCAGTGTACGCATCCAGGAACATCATCTCTAATGTACACACTGCCTGGAGTTAAATACTTGCATGTCCTTTCCTGTTTATGTAACTGTTTCTATGGAGTGTGGGTGCTGGGATGGGAATGTGTGTGCCATCGATGGCTCCAATGACTCCAGAGAAGCCAGTTTTGTCTTGAAAGCCATTTTCCAGGTTGAAAAGCTCATCCTCTCTGGGCCATCGTATGTACCGTACGTACTCAGTCCACACAGGACCTTGCAAATGTCCGAGAAAACATAATGCAGGGTTCCTTTTGACATGTCACATGTCTGCAACACCCCTGAAGCTCTCTTGGTTTGCCAGCAACCAAATGGAGCACAGCAATGTATTTGGGGTGTCCAAGGTTAAGTTTACCAAGAAAGGACCAACTTTCTCACAGAGGGCCTGTGGAAAAGTACGTGCAGCATTAGATTATAGTAGAAGTTTCTACACCCCTATGACGCTGTAAAATAAGTTGACACAAATCTTGCTATAATGGCTGTTGTATACACACTGATGCACATACTGCTATATACATTGTGGGAATTGTAGGTAAGTAAATATCTAACATCAAAATAAATTCACAAGAGTAAGTATATTGTTTACACATGTTTATTTTACATCAAAGGCAGAATAACTCCAATAATAAGAGCACAAGCATATAAATCTGGAGCTTATTAAAGTCTGTCTAAATATCATTTAGTAATTGCAATGTCTTCTGGTGTATGTCCTTTCCTTAGGAAGGTGTGCTAGGCATTATGATTAATGTAACAAATAAATATACTGTAGGCTATATTTAAATGACATGGGCCTACCCACTATTAAGAGTGGTCTGCAATGTGATTTAAAGACATTTGTATCTTTTGCTATTGTATGTAGCATTGTGGAGTGACACTTTCATAAACTTTTCTACTCCACTCTACTCGTCTAAATATATAATGGTAAATATTACAATATCATATCACAACAACAGTGATCAGCAATAATGATAGGCCTAATACTCATAATAAAATAATTATCTCATATAGATCGTAACAGTCTCGAAGGTAAGAAGTGGATTATCCTTCACCTGAAATGTTTGCCTTGTCATCCTGAAATGCAAGGCAAATGTTGGATCACTATAATTAGAAACCACAGTTTCCACATACCCCTTCACTCGATTGGGATGTTCTCTGCTATTCTGGATGGCAAGGGCAGTGACTGTAACATTGAGTGTATTTTGTAGTATTAAACACGTATTTAAACTGATTTCATTAGGCTCCGAAAATTCTTCCAAAAGAACACAAAGAATGGCCTTCTCAGCTGCTGTAGTTGCAACACTTGCGTAACACAACAGGGTGTTCAACGCACCACCGTTTCCGTTTAAATAAACCTTTTGCTTTGAATGCGCTCCAGGCGCGTATGCTTTCTCCACCAGGTGGCGCAGCCAAGACCAATCCACTTCTACAGCAGACCAAATGCCACAGTCTCCATAAAAATGAACAATTTGCTCCGTTTTGAAGTAAATTTGGTTCAAAAAACTACACTGGCCATTTTTGTAATAATAGGCTGCGTTTTCTGAAAATGAAAATATTTCTTTCTGAGCTGTAGCCTATTTAATCATTTTTATGCACAATTTGAATGAGTGGCATAAGGTTGAGTGCCAAATGGGGTAGGAGAATGTCAGACAGTAGGCTATTGAGAGTCAGACAGAAGCATTGTAGTTTTGGTCTTTTCGTATTATGAAAGAATATTTTGGCAATAAGAAAAATATAAAATTACACCATCCATATCCTTTAAAAATGATGATGAAGGCAGATGACACATTTTTAATTACACAACATTGCATTTGGTTCACCCTTGCACTAAAGTAGTCTACATAATGATATACATAATGAAAAATATGAATGTTTTGAAATCTTAAAATGATCTGTGCAACAGATATCTCCCTTTAAGCCTTGGTTCAACCATGTGTACAGCAGGTATAAGGATATTAACCTGTAGTGCCTTCCTGGGGCAAGGGTAGATGACATAAAACATCATGCTCCCGCAATCATCAAAAAACACTCTGCCTGTGTTCACGCGGGCACAGATAACTCCAGGTTGAGAATCAGAAGTTTTAAAGAAGGATTTTATTTAATTGTATAACAGTATCAGTACTGGTAATCCACTGGTAATCTTGTGATCTCCTGCCCATTTCCCATTTTAAACCATGGCGCTGAGAAATTCAGCCAGCTCAATGCTCTTAATGTCTGGGTGAAGAAATGGTGTGTGATAAATAACCTAGACTTTATTGATAACTGAGACTTTATCTGGGGAAGAATCTTTTTTTTTTTAAGTGATACAGACCTTCATCCCAGCTTTTGCAGAAAAAAAGCTAGGCTGCTGCACATTTATAAAACTGGGGGATTAAATATGCATAATCCAGTGACTGTAAAGCTTGTTCACTCTCTGAGCCTGCAGCACTGCTCTTGGATTAAGATGGCACTTCTTAAATGATGATACTATATCTTTTAATTTGGATTTATTATTAAATGAAAGCAAGCTGAAAACTGGTGATCACTAGGGCTGGGACCACTTATCAATTGATTGATAATTATTGATTACACTGTGAAATCGATAAACAAGACAACATATATATATATATATTTGCATAAATAAATGTGCTGCACACCAGTCACTTATCCAGGCACTAAGCATCAGTTTCTGTCAGAATGCGGTTCTGTAACAATCACCACAGATGCATGGACAAAGATATGCCAAGAAGCATATCTGTCCCTTGCAAAAGGGTGTTCAGTAAGGCAGGCCAGATTGCAAAAAAATATAATAAACTCAGGTCCTGAGTAAAACCAAACAATGTGGATGCAAGACTCCTAAGACTGTAAAATTGCTTAAAGTATTGTGTACTGTAAGGTCAGGATTAGCCTCATACTACCATGCAATGGAACATAGCTTCACCCCTTAGTGCACATGCCAAATCAGCAGTACAAGCAAAGATTTAGTTTGCACCCCTCACACAAACTAAATATTAAATAGGTTTAATTGTGTATGATGTCTACATTCAATTCTACAGCACCTCTTAAAACTAGGACAACATCTGCTGAAAAAAAATCTCCTTGGATAAGAGACAACGCCCACAACCTGAAAAGGGAATGCATAAAAATACAACAGAAGTGGAAGGCCACAGAATTACATGTCCTCTATTTGCAGATGAATCATTTATTAATGTCTGACAGCTAAGAAATTAAAGATGTAAGAAAAATTATTTTCTGATTTAATTGCTACAAATCAGCATAACGGTTTTTATAATGTACAACCAATCGTCTTTTCAGCCTTGCACCTACTGCTCCTTCTACTTCATTCTCTACTGATGGCGAAATGTTTTTATTCTTTTTCATTGAAAAGTTTGCAATCATTACATCTAAGTTCACTGATCCTGCTCCTTCTGTTGATAGATCCTGTCCTCGCTTAAACTTGCAGAGTTATTTTATGCTGATTTCCTGCCAGGATCTCACAGATATTATGTCCCAAATGAAACCATCCTCCTAGATAGTATACCACTGGGCTCCTTAACCCCTTCGTGCAATGCCCCTAGTGGTCGGCACGCCGGCATGCCTACATTGCTCAATCCAGACATCCTGTGCTCCTGCAACCAAATTATGAGTTGAAAACACAACCTCTGTGTTCTAGCTTTATTAGTAGATGATTCAGGACAACTATGCTGAGTTTCTAAGTGCCTGGTCATCCATTTACCAAGCACCCCCTCCCTGCAGTCTTATCAGTAACTACACCCCCCACACATGACACCCTCAACAATAATGTCTATGTGGACATACATGAAAACATTCAAACATTTTACCACTAAAAAATTGTATTCCATTGTAACAACAAGGTAAAGCCAACAACAGCCGAAGGTATGTCAGTACAGCTGTGAAAAACGCTACTCACTGAACATTGAAATAAACAACAGGAATTTAAAAAAAATTGTACCATGTCATTCTACTGTCAATATCTGCGACTAAATATGGAATAAATATACAACCTTACTATTGGTTTTACGCGTAGAGATGTCCCTTTCGAGTCTGAGTGGTAATATATTGTCTTGGACAATCTGTTTGTGAAATATACGTTCATTTGTGACACCTGAGTACCTTCCAATATAACTGTGGATAATACCACACATGTTGTTTATGGTGTTGCCGTCCTTTGTAGTACAATCTGGCTTGATCGACGATAGGCCTTTATCACAGCGGAATCGGTTACCGGAAGTGTTCGTCGAAGCAGTGTATCACCTCTTCCGGTTTTTGCTAGCGGTGTGTTCAACATGGCATCGGGATATCGCTTCTCAAGTTCACTTTTGACTTTGCCGAAATTTGGCCAAGATGATGTAGTGTGATTAGTGAAGGAGCATTCACAAGTTAAGGGTTCCAAGCTGGACAAAGGCTACAAGTTGTTCTTCAAGCAGTTTATTTTTAACTATAGAGGCAAGTTAATTGCCTCTATAGTTCATTTCAAATATTGTTTATTCAAAACACAATATAGATCTTCCTTATCGTGTACTTACCAGATGAAGGGTGACATGCGTAGTTATGGTCTGTTGTGGGTTGTACCTCGTCCGCTTCTTCCACAGCAGAAACTTTGTTAGCCTGCTTAGCAGCATGGTCTCGACGAACGTCTACTCCAAGGTGAGCACTAGCCCGGTCAAAAGCTGACTCCCAAGATATCTGAGCTTTCCCCCAGTTGTTCCAGAAAAATTGGCGTGGTGCAGCACCGGTTTTCAGTCTTTTCTGCCACTCTTTGAGACATAAATATTTTGAAGTGCATGCTGCATACGAATGTGCTCCCACGGACTATATTAAAAGAAGGTCCTTATTAACTTCACCCAGGTGCTCCGCATTTCTTTGTCTTTTGGGAAATCGTGAAAACTAAGGTAAGGATGCCTCTGTTTTGAGTTAGAACAGCCAGATACACTGCAATAACACCGGCGAGAGGATTCGGCCATTGCTTCTCGATAAACCGGAAGTACAGATACACTGCTTCACTGAATTCCAACCTTCCGGAAATAGGAAGTGTGATAAAGGCCTATTAATCGATTCAATCCACCTTATTCCTAGCTCCCATGATACCTTGTGTGAATTATGGGCGCGACTTCCACTTTGTTACACCACTGAACCGGAACCCGCGTTTGTGAGCGATAGCAAATTAACAAAACGATATGTGGGAACAAAGCCTGTCAACCCTGAAACAATGTTGTCATACCTCTGCGTTCTACGGTCGATGGATGGGAGGATGACATAAAAAAGTGGCCTCAGATAGTATACAGTAACATATGGGACGGAGTGTAGCACAGTGGGTAAGGAACTGGGCTTGTAACCGAAAGGTCGCAGGTTCGATTCCCGGGTAGGGCACTGCCGTTGTACCCTTGAGCAAGGTACTTAACCGAAATTGCTTCAGTATATATCCAGCTGTATAAAATGGATACAATGTAAAATGCTATGTAAAAGTTGTGTAAGTCGCTCTGGATAAGAGCGTCTGCTAAATGCCTGTAATGTAATGTAATGTAATATTTAGCTACTCTATCGAGTCTGTTGCGACAAACGGTGAAGCGATGAAAAATCTTAAAAGCTCCAAGGCGTATCAATATCACCACAGCAACAAGGTTGGACGTGTTTTGTTAAAGGAGGCGGGAAACAACCTTGTTTACTTGAAAGCTGATTTTGAACCGAGTCAGAGCCATAAAATTCCACATCACCGGGCCTGGGTTTTGGTTTCCACATCAGGAGAAATACAAACGGCCGGGTGCTCCTGTGTAGCAGGACCAGGGCGGTCTTGCAGCCACGCAGCTGCGGTATTGTGGAAGTTAAGTAGTCTACATGGTTCTTTTGACACTGTTGTCATTTGTCAGAGCTATTTGTAATCACAGTTGCAGCTGCTGAGTGTAGTCCATAACTGACGTTTTTTTAATGTAGGTTGAGAATGCAGTCAGACAGGGTAAGACAGGGGTATCATGCACTGATGTTCAGAGGAAGTGGAATGCAGGCACAATGAAGAATGTAGAGCGGAAGAAGATGAAACACATCAATTTCAAGCATCATAAACCTGACCACATTTATTCAGACTCCTCAACATCAATGTCAGATCAAGTAAGCTCCCCCAAAATTTTCACGGATCATGCAGAATTTAAAACTTAATTTAGTTCCTCTGTGATGGCACCACTATTTCAGCTTCAGACAAATGGTCTCCTTCAGCTGTGTTACAGGTTAGATTTAGAAAATAGTGACTCCTATCATAGCCAGTGAGATCTACAAACACCTCATACAGAGCACGGCACAACACTTACAGTACTTGTCAGAAGAGTCTCGCTTTTTATGAGACCTATGTGAAACTAAGCCCAGTACAAATGGAGAAGCTGACTGAAGAAACGCAGTTACAAAGTGAATCTCAACTGTGGCATGATGCGAGAAAGCCTGACTGCCAGCATAGCCAAGAGAGTCCCTAAAAGGAGCACTACAAACCCTCCAAAATTCCTGACTGATCACTTGCACCCAACTTTCACAGGCAATACTGCAACAAAATATGTAAAAGAAAATGAGGACAAAGCCATACATCTCATGGAGGCTCAAGGACACACTGTAGAGAGGAGAGGCTTGGTGGTGTGTCCTGACTAACCTTGCTTTGGAGCCAGCCCAGATGGCATTTTGGACTCCACACAGGTCTTTGAAATTAAGTGTCCACTAAAGAGTGCCATGTCACTGACAGGGTTTCTTAGTTGGCCAAATGGTGACATCCAATGCTTGAGCGATGGGCAATATGTCATACTTCCCAATGGGCAAAGTGGATACTACCTCCAGGTAGGGGAAAAATACTGTGACTTAATTTGGTTATGTTTGAACTAATATGATAAATAATTGTGAACCTCCATTGAAACAAATAGTAAACCATTCATTTTATATATCTTTTTCCAGGTCCAGCTGACAATGATGTGCATGGGAATGCAAAGCTGCAAGCTCGTAATCTGGACCACAACTGAGCACCTGGAACTGGACATTGCATATAACAAAGAGTACACAGATGCACAAATGCTTCACCTCAAAAAATTCTATTTTTCACACATGCATCCTAGATTAGTAGATGATTTTGTGGCCAAGAAGATGAAGCTGTAGGGCCGTCTGGGTAGTGTTGAGGTCAAAGCACTCACCTACCACCTCAGAGACACAGGTTCAATCCCCGGCAGCGGGGGGGGTCAGACGTTCCTACGAACACAGTTGGCAGTGTTTGCAGATGGGAAGCCGGTGAGGGCATGAGTCCTGATCGTTGCATTAGCGACTCCTACTGGTTGGTCAGGGCGCCTGTTCAGCAGGGAGGTGATCTTGGGGAGATAGCGTGAACCTCCGTGCGCGTTACGCTCTCCCAGTGAAACTCCTCGCTGTCAGGTGAAAAGAAGCGGCTGGTGACTCAACATGTATCAGAGGAGGCATGAGGTAGTCTACACCCTCCCCAGACAAACAGAAGGATAGTGCATCAACCAGGACCATGATACACACAAGGAATTGGTATAACGACTAAAATTGGGGAGAAAATGGGAGAAAAATGGCAAAAAAAAGAAAAAAAGATGAAGCTCTGCCCCAAATACCTCGATCTTTTAAAAGTACATGAAGCAGATAAATAGGTGTAGTACACACAAAACAAATTCCAAGAACACAAGGTAACTTTTTTTAAGACAGACAGACTCATTTTCATTGTTACAAATTCATTTCATTGTTAGAAACATTGTATTGTACTATGGATTAGACATATCATATATTAATATTAAATACATTTATATCAATATTAAATCTCTTCATGATTTCCACTTACAATTAGTTCACCTCTTAAATACGCTAGACCAGCAGAAATTTTTAGAATTTTATCTATTTCGGGGGCCAAGTTGATTGGCACTGTTTGTGAAAGAAACCTGTACACCTTTAGACGCCTTATTGCTCGTTCCACATGAATGCGGGCATGAGCAATGCGCCGTGTGTAAGTGACCTCCTCATAGGTGAGCTGGCATCCCTTGTAAGTGAATGCTGGCATGATCAAGTTCACCCTATGCTCCTCCAGTAAGTCCCTAACTGTGAAACCTTGGTCACCCATCTCCAGCACGCAAATAGTCTAAAAACCCTGTGTTCTGTGTAATGTACCTATCACTACATTTACCACCATAAGCATCTGATATAAACACAATAATTCTAGAGGGAGAAATTACGACTAAATATTTCACAGTGTTGTTGGCATAGTATGATTCACTTCTAGAGTCCAGGTTTTTCGCTTTCTGTAAGACAGTCTCTGTGCAGTCAAGTACACAGGTTGTGTTCGGGAAGTGATCTTTAAAAGCTTGTGGCAAGGTAGCCTTGATTTTGTCACGGGGCAACCATGGAATAAGATCTTTGATATGTTCAGATATTATGTCTATCCACATTCCAATGGTTTTGCTGACTTGACCTTGTGACATTTTAAATCGCCGCGCTAAATATGCCATGACAAAGTTTTGTCTCAATTTCATTAAGGTTATTAGAATTTGGCCCACAACAGGCACTGATGATGATGTAGGAGCAAATGGTTGTAGGCAGGATACAAGGGTATGAACTCAAGGAGTGGAATCCCAGTATAGAGAGAATCTGCATCACACTCCAAAATACTATTTGCTACAGGGTGCTGTTCAGGGGATGGTGTACTGATCCCACACATGATGACAGATGGTTTTGAATAAGTGTGGTCCTCCATCCCTGGGTCTGATCACTGAGTTTGGGCATCACAGGTGGTCTTTGATGTAGAGCATGGCTCCTAATTTCCATCCATGTCATTAGGCTCAACTGATGGTAAAAATACAGTTCACAATTATTGGGGCATGTGGCATTATTATAGCTGTAAATTAAATTGATGAATTGCAGTCGGAACACTATTTGGTTTTGATAACATGTTTTACAACGTTTCTTTTCAGAGACTATTTGAAAGTTTTGGGGAGAATAAAAACTGCATCACTTAAGTAAGTATTTTTTGTTGACAAAAAAGGCTTCTGGACTTTAAATGATGATGAAACTCTTAAGGCATGATAAATAACTGTTCCCCCAAATTAGTCTGCATTTTACACACTTTGTGTCAATGTTTCAGCACTTTTTATGTAGCTGTTTACATGTCCAGGCCCTCTAAATTGTCAAAAAATCCATATAAAACATCTCAAACTGTCAACATGCTCAAAAGACACAGGGACAATTAGTTTGCCCTACATTTCAGACACTGCTGAAAATAGCTAACCAGCTAAAAAAAACTAACCAGCTCGTCCACACCGGACCAGCTCGTCCACACCGGACAAACCACAATGATGTTTTCTACATACATCTTACAGGTTTTTTTACAATCCCTTTTGTACAATCTGTAGTCACATTTTCAAAACTCTAAACACAATTAGCACAACATCCATCTGTTGTGGACCATATCATTAACACAATTCATGTTGTTTTCACAGAATATGCAGTCAATTAACACGTTTTAAAATGCTTAAAGTTTCTTTACATACAAGCTTACCCAATACCAAAATTATGGACCTTTCTTGTTTAATTTACAATTGCTAGCACACAGCATGCCAGAAATAAAAACCTAATGTTCAAAACCTTAAATATAGTATAAAGCCCTGCAACAACAGCAGCTCAAACGCTATATTGAAACAGCTGATACGCATTTTTGAATGAACAGATCATTGAAACATTGAGAAATAGCTGATTTACTGAAAGCTGTGTAAAATAGACCAATCACAGCTGATTCCCATCTCAATTGGAGACCATACACAGTAAAAAGGGAACTTTTTGGGTTGATTTTTTTCATTGCGGATACAGAACAACACAGAAGAGCAGAAAGAGAAAAAATAATGTCTGGACAAGGGAGAGGAATAGTTGGACGAGGGAGAGGAAGAGGACCAGGGAGAGGAGTAGCTGGACCAGGCAGAGGAGTAGTTGGACCAGGGAGAGGAGGAGTTGGACCAAGGAGAGGAGTAGCTGGACCAGGCAGAGGAGTAGTTGGACCAGGACAAGGGAGAAGGAGAGGTAGGGGGAGAGGAGTACGAATGTGTGGTGGTGTTCAAAGGAGAGTAAGAGCTGTTGTCACTGATGAAATAAGAGCCACCATCATAGACCATGTGATAAACCATGGTCTATCACTGAGAGAGGCTGGTGAAAGAGTCCAGCCTAATCACAGACGGTCAACCGTGGCTTCCATTATCCAGACTTTTCAACAAACCAACAGGTAAGTAATGCATTTCACAAGGGCTTCTTCTATCATTATGTTGCTATGTCCCACAGTAACTGTATGCCACCAATCCCAATGCAAATACATATGTTGTATTTTTGTACCTCTGGGGGAAGCTCCTCAGTGAAGACCAAGAGCATGCCATTGTAGGATTGGTCATTGCTGACAATGCAATAAAACTGAGAGAAATTCAGCCCAGAATCGTAGAGGACAACCTGGCATTTCACACTGTGGAAAGCATCAGCCTGACTACCATTGCTCGGACTCTGACCAAACACAGAGTTCGAATGAAACAGTTGTACACAGTTCCTTTTGAAAGGAACAGTGAGCGGGTCAAGGAACTCCGGCACCAATACGTCCAGGTATGGTGTCTATCCAATATGCCTTGTTCTATAGTGAGTTTTACACTATGCTACTCTACATGCAAACATGGGTTACAGTACATACAGTAGGACATACTGAAAAGCATTTACACATACTGTGTGTTTGATTTCTTTCAGAGAGTCATGGAGTTGGAGGCTAATCAGAGGCAGGGTTTAACTTGGAAAAAAGACGAGGCAGGGTTTAACTTGGCAAAAAGACATTGGCGGGGAAGAAACATCATCGGGAAAAGGGCCACCGTTGATGTAACAGGTCAGAGAGGAGCAAATATCACAATGTGTGCTGCAATCTCGACTGCTGGTTTGGTCCTGCAGAAATACCAGATTGGTCCCTACAACACTGAGCGCCTTCTTTTGTTTTTAGATGACCTCCATCAACAACTGGTGCCAGAAGCAGAAAGGGAACAGGTGGGAGGAAACAATGTAGCATTCCACCATTCACATGCAATCACAAACTGGTTTGCAGCCCATCCAAGAATGGTTTCCCTTTTCCTCTTCCCCTACTCGCCTTTCCTCAACCCCATTGAGGAATTTTTTTCTGCATGGAGGTGGAAAGTGTATGATCAGCGGCCACATGACCAAATGTCCCTCCTGGATGCAATGGATGCCAGCTGCAGAAACATCTCAGCTGAAGACTGCCAGGGGTGGATAAGGCATGCCAAGTGTTTCTATCCAATGTGCATAGCGAGAGACGACATAAGATGTGATGTGGACGAGAACATGTGGCCAAATGCTGAAGATCGTAGAGATTAGAACAGGACTGTGCATTTTTGTGTTTTTTCCCTTCTGTGCCTTTTTTAAAAAAAACTATAATAGGTAAACGCTTCTTAGCAATTGTAAAAAAAACTGTAAATCATACCTGATATCCTTCTGGCACTGTTGTCAATCCTTTTGAGGACCCGATGTTTTTTCCCTGGTGGTCGTTCGTAGCCCAACCACAAAGTAGGGTGTGGGTTTGCCTCTGTTGGTTTCTTGTCAACAAAGTGACATGAACAGACATTCGGTGGTCTCTTCAAGTTTAGGTTCTTCAGCCAATTTCGTCTCGATTCATCATCTTTTGGCAGGCGCTGGAAAGTGTACAACTGATGACGCAGTCCCTCTTTGTTTTTGGCGCATGATCAAAGCATTGTTGTTGAAGCCACACATTTAGCTTAGCCTGGTTATTAGTACAGCCGCGAATGACGCAACATGTAGGGGAGAACCGGGACGAAAGAAACAATTTTTACTTTTATCCCGTTTACTCGAAAGTTAATATTCATGACAAACAACTTTTATGTGTCCTTCACTAATAGCAACTGGAATTTTGTTTCTAGCATAAACGAGTCAGATATATACCAGCCGCAAACAGGATGAGTGCAATGTTTCTTTCGTCCCTGCAGCGGGGGACAGAAGAAACACTGAATCGGGTCGAAAGAAACAACTGGTGAAATGTGTGTATTAGTGGTCTTATCTCTGTGTTGTTGTTTTTTATTGCTCATTCCTTTCAGCAAGTATACTGTTACCCACAATTTCATGTTAGTGTCGAGTCAATAAACAATGGTACAAGTTTGAAATCCATGAAAATCAACCATGCATCAAGCGCGTAATGATGAATAAGCAATACAATTTTGTCTTGCAACGTTAATTGGTCTGAAATGGATGACTTCATAGCTTTTGCAACACTCCTCACAGATTTCCCTCCTACCAATACTTCTTGTGACGCCCTCTCAAACACATCTGGCTCAAACAGTCCTCTACTGGTCTTCCTGACTCTAACTCGGGGCATGCACTGCAAAATACACCGAAAGAATACATTGCAAGCTGTGGTGAATCATGAGTTATATTATCTATTAAAATAATAATAATAATAATATGAAATATTCTCTTTTCATTCCATATTAAATTAATAACACTAGTTTCAGGGTAGGGGATAAATAAGGTAATGAAGAATATATAAACAAATAATGTTAATAATAATTTAAATAAAATCAACATAAAAAAACCAAATTATTATTATTATTTTTTGTTGGTATGTGGACCCCTCCAGCAGTTGTGGCCCTAAACGACCGCATAGAGTGTTTACGCCAGCGGCCAGCCCTGATTGTAAGCTGCGGTGGGACAAAAGAAACACTGAGGGGGTCGAAAGAAACAAAGTGTTTCTTTCGTCCTACCCCTCCCTCGCTTGCTTTCAACTTGACTAGCAGCTAACACTTGCTAGCATGAAACTCGAAATCTATGCTGTCATTTAGTCCACAGTTGTAAGTAAATTATGCATGTTTGGAAAATTCAAGACATAAACACACTTGTACGACCAAAAAACACTTCCGGTTTCGATATCTTACTTACAGCGGTCAAAAATAACTTTCTTTTAAAACTCGACAAAAAAGTGACAGACGTGACTGCTTTTTTCTGGAGTGGGTTACACAGTTTGCACATACTGATGTAGTTACGTCATTCGGGCTTCTGTAGTTTTCGCGGAAATCGATGTGTTTCTTTCATCCCGTTTCTTTCGTCCCAGTTCTCCCCTACCTGAGGTCCATAATGCCATTTCAGGCAACGCTAATGACACAGAAAGAAATATATTCCCCCAAAAAGCAATATATGTAACACTATATATATTAGATGCATTTGAACGGACCGCTGTTCGTGGCTAGCCACTCCGAAGCATAATAAGTTGTTGCCGCTTATGGCTACTTCCATTGCTTCACCGGAAGTTACACCCAAACTTGTTTCCACAGTAGTGCCCCCAGGAATAAGATGGATAGGTGACAGAATAAGCTTTCTAACGATGTATAATATGTCTAATTTTACTTTTGGGATAGCGTTTTATAGCTCAGCGTAAAGTTTTTTCTCATTGCCGCTGCATTATGCATTCAGTTTGTGGTAGCAGTAAAAGACACCACACCTGGCGAAACTTTATCAATAACATTCATAATTTCTTGGAAAATATTATTATTCTTGAGAACTTCTGAGCATGGCTAAGGCATATGTTTTCTGATAGACCTAGCTGACATAGTTTTCTGGAGTAAGACAACACATAACATTTCATCATCGCAATGTAAGTATTACTGCTCATAATATTTCGGTTATAGACATTATTTTTGAAATTTAGTGTCTTTAAATAGGTTAGTGGTATTTTATAATGAGTATATTTAACACTGTAATGTAAGTGTTCCTTGGTAGCGTAGTAGTTTTTGTGTTTCATGCACCAAATATGACGTGAAATTTGTTCCTGTATCCCTAGATATTTTAGACCACGGTACTGACGGAAAGCTTGTAATTCCCACTTGAAATGATGCAACAGTGAGTTTCTTGAGTCAAAACAGTTGATTTGTAGTGAAATACGTGATTATATTGTGCACTGCTTACTTTTTGCTTCATAGATCTTTAGTAGTTCTACATATCCGACATAGCTCAGGAGGTAAGGCCGATTGTCTGGCAGTCGGAGGGTTGCCGGTTCAAACCCCGCCCTGGGCGTGTCGAAGTGTCCTTGAGCAAGACACCTAACCCCTAACCTCTAACTGCTCTGGCGAATGAGAGGCATCAATTGTAAAGCGCTTTGGATAAAAGCGCTATATAAATGCAGTCCATTTACCATTTACCATATCCACCATTAGATTCTATGAATTTGTGGTCAATTAATTTTTGATATAGTTTAACCTGTTGCATACATGGGATCTCTGTATTTCACTGTAAACTAAAAAAGAGCAAATTCATTTTTGCTTTTCTGCCTGGACAAATGTAAGTTAGTATTGTAAATTGTTCAAATGTCTTGCTTCATTTAAGCAATTTTTCAAGTCTCTGATGCTCACATCTGGAGTTATAAAGCTTTAAATAGGGTATCCCCTAAATGGGCAAGGATTGGCCAGATTTGGCATGTGCACAAAGGGTTTAAAGAGGTAATGGTGGCTGTAGGCCCTGACCTGTTCTCTATTGTGAATAGTTAACATTTGTTTTTCTGCTGGCTATGTTCCTGAAATAGATGCACCACCACTATGATGTTCCCACGCACTAAGGGGTGCACTCAGTGTAAAGATCATTATGACACTGCATAATTACTGTTACCATCTATATGGAATTCATGTTGCTAAAAATACCATTTTCAATATCTCTGACCACCTCACCTGTTCGCTTGACGTTTGCTTGTAGCGCTCAATGGTGTGTCCTCAATGAATGTGTGGGTTGGGTTGAGGACTAAGTATGTGTGAGTGGGGACTGCAAAATCCTACATAGTATACCTTTAAAATAAAGCAACACCGGAGATTGCATCACTTAGCTTTACACAGGGATAGCAGGATTACGCTTCTGGTAAAATTGAATACAGAGCTCAACTACCAAGCAGGAACACCTGAACAACTTTGAACAGCGTTTCAGAGTAGAAATTTATTAGAACACCCGCACCACTGTCCAAGCTAGGGACGTCAAGGGCCAATATGGTGCAAGGACTAAACAAGCACAAAAAACTACTGAGTCATGAATACAGGAGTAAGCAGTGCAAGTCAAGCAAGACTAGTATCAGGAGGGATAGCAGAGCAGCAGCAGCATGCAGAAAGAGCAATGGCATGAACAGGTAAGTTTGGTAATTTTAAAACCCCTTCCATTAATGCGTAAGCAATCATGTGACCAGACAGCGCTTCTTGAGTTGTCTTCCTAAACTAGCTCCAGAGGCTTCACATCATTAGTTGTTCCTGACTTACTCTCACTGTGGGAAGAAGCTGTTCCACAGTCGTCCACCACCTCTCATATGGTCCTTTCATCTCTGGACAAACCTTTCTGCCAGTGGGGCTTGTCCATCACAGTCACAACTGATAACAGCCCCCAGTTTGTGTCAACTTACTTTGCCAATTACCTCAGCAAACAGTCAATCAAACACATCTGGACTTCTGAGTGCAATCCCCAGGCAAATGGGGGAATGGAATATCTCAACAGGACCATTAACCCTTACACATGTAAGTTCCAAATTATTTCCAATATTTCCGCAGCATCAGAGTTTGTTCTGCAAGTGCACAAGCTGTTCTAGAATGCAACTTTTACAATGTACATCACACTAGCCTTTGTATGGTTGAAGTTGCTCTTGATATGAGTGCTGGATCAGATTACCTAATTGTAATTGTAACCTTACCCATTACTGGGGAAATTACCAGACATCAGCAGATATTAGCCACCTTCACCTTTCATGTGACCACATGGCTCTGCACAGTGTGTAGCTGCACATCGTTTAGCATGCACTGCCCTTTTTCATTTGTTTCAATAAAAAATCAATGTCAGTCTAAAGAGTCCTGATGTTCCTCTCCCCACAAACCACACAGTCCACAAGTATAAGATGCACACGGGTTTATTGTGCGCTCCAAATGGACGAACATATAACCAAACAAACAAACAAACAAAACACACACAGTGCCCCAGTCTCACTGCAGGCTGAGCACATAAACAATTAGCAATTAATTGTAAATGCAAACACCTTTGGTCGCAGAGCCAGCAAAACCGCTCCCTCTCCGCCTGCAGATGGCACTCTAACCACACCACCCCTCCACAGTCAGCTAATGGTTTGTGTGGTGAAAATGTTTTTGTCATATTATTTGCATATTTTCAATACTTGTTAGAAACGATGTATTCCGATTCTAGTAAACATTGTAATGAACATCTATGATGCCTGTAAAGTACTTTTTGAAAGGTAGTACTGATCATGATACGCTAAAAATTAAGCTAATAACAAGGGTGTAATAACACTAGTGTGACTGTATGCTTGAGGGACCAATCTAGCGCTCATGTGACCATATGCTCCAAAGGGTTAAGGAAGTGTAAATGCCTGAAGCCAAATAATTGACACAGCCTTGCACCTCACCCTGCTTCACAGTACAGCAACCAGGCACTCCACTACCAGTGTGTCTCCTGCACCTCTCATGATTGGTAGGGAACTCAGGCTACCTCGGAACTGCCTTTGTCCCAAACAAAGTGTTGTCCCTCCAATGGCAACCCATATTGCTGAATCAGCAATATAACAAGACTAGACAAGTTAAACCACAAACTGAGGACTGGGTGAGGGTGAGGATAGACAGCTATCAGAACAAGCTTTCTTCTTTCTGGTCTAAGAAAAAGCCTGGGCCTGGGCCGGCAACTGGGCCCAGCCACTTTCAGGCTCCAGAATGGTTCACATCGGCATGTAAACAGGATTATACATTAGTTATGTTCATTGTGTTCCTCTAAGAACTGACAAGACGTGATATAAGCATGTAATGTAGAAATGTGTCGCCAAGATCTAGAGTAAAACGTGAATTCAGATTACTCCTTGCATGCATGTTTATTTGCTACACTCATGACATGATATATGAAACATCCATTGCATTATATTGCATTCATAATGCTCTATGCCAGTGGTTCCCATTCTCAGACCTGGAGTACCCCTGTGTGTGCTGATTTTTGTTCCAACCACAATCACAATCTCAGAATTTTATGTTTTTTCTTAATTAGTTGCTTTTCATGTTTAAAGAGATATTTACCCTCTTAGACCACATGATTTCTTATTGTGCTACATTGCAAACAATTGATAACAAGCCAAACCTGCATTGTGTTAATAATTTCAGGAAATTAAATGCATCTTCAGCTATGTGTTCAGAAGTCTATTGATTAACCTCAGTCTTTCAATTGGTCTAAAAATGTTGTTAACTTGTGTATCAAGAGGTACCTTGTTTTTTAATTCCAACCACAACTGCAATCGCAGAATTTTAACAATTTTTCTTTTAATAGAATAAATTCCCATGTTGTGCTTATTGTGCCTCTATGAACATGGGAATTTTATTCTTCATGGCTATTTTGACATAATGTAAGACAACCTAAGAAAAATTAACAACTTGTTAAAATTCTGGGATTGCAATTGTGGTTGGAATGAAATAAAATAATAAACACACACAGGGTTACTCCAGGACTGTGCACAGGGGCGGTTTTAGTTATTTGGAGGCCCCAGGCAAAGGCCAATGTGAGGCCCTTCTCCATTTTGCTTAACGCAATCATAGCTAGTGAATTTGTGAACTATTTTGAGGCAGCTCTTTTCAGTTAACAAAGCCACAGAACTAAAGGACAGACCCAAATGAGAATTCTAAATGAAGAACTTCAAATGACCTTCAGTCAGTTAGAAGAAGACAATATGGCAAGAAAAAGATTATACGTATATAATCTTTAATTCTTTCAAGACAAAAGTATAGTACATGCTTTTTGATAAAGCATTTGAACATTCACTATTCTCTAGGGGTAAAAGTCCCGGTCAGAGCGGGTGTCTGGTTTGTGGTGGGCTGCAGCTGTCTGTCTGTGTCGCCTCTGACACTTTCCTTCCACACTGTAGCTGGTTCACCGCAACCAGCAGATCAGTAACACTAGAAGTTGTAGTAGGTGCGGTGGGTGCACAACAGGCTGAGGCAGCAGTAAGGCTGCTAACGTTAGCTAGCTCAGCTTCTTCAACTAACGTTACACCTGTTGTAACATCAGCTAGAGTGAGAGCACCTATTTTCGACCACCTTCGTTCGACAGACAGGAAAATGTAAACTGATTTGCAACTATATATGAAAAAATAGGTGAAATATCGGTAACAACCTGTACCTAGTTACGTAAGAAAAATGTCCTCGTTATCCTCCAGTAGTTATTTTTCACGATTTTTTTAATGTGCCGGCAAATAACTCAGAGGTGGTCCAGCGCCAGATTTTGGTTACTAAGGGTCGTGTATCGACCACCCCATATAAATGAATGGAACTTCACATAAATTTGCTAGCATACTGTATAAGTGTCATGTCTTGCGTATTTGAGGTTAATATGAGAAAGGGTAGTCGCTATCAGCATGTCTAGGAATCTGTACATATTCACTGTTGTAACCAAAGTCGCAGGATGCAAAATAACCGATAGGAAAGCAGTTTGAAATTATGAAGCAACATCTGTGCCATTGGATTTAATGGGTCGCGATGAGATAATTCCGAGCGTGTTGCTTGTCTTAAAGTTGATATAGTAAATAAGGTTGTGTTACTATATCAAAACCTAACTAAATGTATATGTATAAAGTTGTTTTTTTACATTTAGACAATTTATTATGTGTATTTTTACAGGACTTACATTTAAATAGGTAACAATGTCCAGTTTGTTCTAATAAATACGAAGTAAATACACTAGCGGTTAGGGTGGTCGATAATAGGTGCTCTCACTCTACTTGTTGCTCCTCCGTCGTGGAGTCTCTGGCTGTTTTACTAAAGAATTTTGTCAGTTTAGGCAAACTTTCCTTAAACTGGGCCTCTTCCTTCTTCATCTTTCTCTTCTCAAATCCACTGTGAAAACGCTTTGTGGTAACAAAGATCATGACTCTCTGTCTCTGATGGCAACTCAAATTTCTACGTCATTGATTAGGTGCAAATGCAGGAAGGTCAAGGTGGAATAGTCCATTAAATGTGAAATGTGGGTGATAATAAATATTGGCAAATATAGATATTTAATTGGATAGGCCCACATTTACATGTAGACAGATTAATTTTGATCTGTTACAGATTATCATTCGTTTGGAGTGACAAGAAAAAAAAAATGTTTTAGAAATTAAAAAAAAAAAAAAAGGAAACAAATTCACGAGGCCCCTTCGGCGGACAAGGCCCCAAGCAACTGCCTACCTATGACCTATGGTAAAACCGCCTATGACTGTGCAAATGCTTATCAGTTTTCTGAAAATTTTACTAATCTCTCTGTTCCTCTCGGTGTTCTCCACTGTACTACAATTTTATGAACATAATGATGCATGTTTTATTTCATCTGATATTCTAATTTATATTTTTTAATTGAATGACAAATATTAGAGGCAAACAACTACATACTAGTGTTGAATTCATAATTTAGAATGAAATCTATACCTCAAAAGCCCTTCTGGGTGTTTGTTATTGCCTCACAAACACATATACATATCTCACACTCACAGCGCACTGATCAGCAAAAGAGCAGCACTTCCCCATTTACTGCTGAA
Source organism: Anguilla rostrata (assembly GCF_018555375.3). NCBI lineage: Eukaryota > Metazoa > Chordata > Actinopteri > Anguilliformes > Anguillidae > Anguilla > Anguilla rostrata. The sequence goes on from NC_057934.1 coordinate 27,378,855, forward strand.
CCTGTCTGGACTCTGGGAGGGTTAATCCAGTGATTGCTCAGTGGATACAAGGGATTAATCCCCCTCTCTCAGCATCATGTCATCTCCTCTCCACCAAACACACCACAACCCCCATGGCTCTTTCAAGAACAGATGTGTGGCTTTCACTCATAATGGCTCTGGCCTGTGCCCTGTCAACAAAGTGAGGATTGTAATGATAGTGGGAGAGGGAGGCAGAGGGTTAGGAGGAGGGAGGATGAGACGCACAGGGGCAGACAGGGAGAGAGAGAATGATGCTCTGCAGAGGAGCAGTAGACACAACAAGGAGGTAATGGACGGCCGACAACCAGGTGGCTCCTCATCTTTCCTTCTGCTCCAGCACACTTATCCCCCAGCCCTCTGCCTTTGATTTTCTGATACTCAGGTAAATTCATTACTGTTATTGGGCTTCTCTGCTGTACTGTGTTATCGTCTGTACAATCACAGTATTACCCAATGATTATTATTGTTATTGACTGGCTCACTTCTGTGCTTTTTAGGATACCAGGGACTCAGCTCCCCAGTTCAGAATATCTGGAGAGGCACACTCTGAATCAACAGCAGCGATGGATTCTCTCACTAGCATCCTCAGTTGGAGACAAACAGACTCTGAATGGTTCAGGGACTAGGGAATCTCTTTCTGTTCCAGTAGAGAGAATGTCAAAGATAGTTTGAGCAGGATATATGTGGATTAGGGGACATACTGTTGACAGTCTCTATTCTACCACCACCCTTGAGCCCACCATTTCCCCTCTCCCCTATGTTCATCTCACAGACACCAGCCAAAGAGGGACAGGTGAGAAGGGAGGTGAGAAAAGAGAGACTGTCCTAATGGTCTTAAATTTAAGTGATTGATTGTTTTTCAAAACCCAAAACAAGAGACCAGAAAGGATTCAGAGAAGATCAAAGTAAAAGGAGGTTACTCAAGGAATAACTCATAAAATGGATGGCTTAGCAGTGCTTTTGGTGCTCCTACCTCTGTCTGCACAGGTTACTCCAGTCATGCAGAGAGAGGTCAGATTCAGCCCTATAGATTCTGAGGGGCCCATGGAGAATGAGAGAGGGAAACCACTGTCTGGCTCTCTGTCCCCCAGTGTTAGCCCTAGCATGGAGCCCCTCGAGGAGGATGAATGGGCACCAGTGGAGGCCTATTTGTACAATGCAAATGCAACCCTCCTTGCCCAGGCAAATTGTTCAAGGGCTTACCGTCTGCCCGGCCTGCAGGGTGTCCCAGCTGGACTTCGTTCCTACCTAAGCCCTGCTCTGGATGCCCTAACCAATACAGCCAACTTCCTCAACATGATCTTCCAGACTAATGATTTACGTGAAAGCAGTGTGACAGAGGATATGGAGTGGTACCATGCCCTAGTACGAGGTCTACTGGAGGGTAATCCACTCATCCGTCGGGCCCTTCTTACTTTTGATGCCCAGCCTGCTGCTTCTCGCCCTCAACTGGTTCTACGGGCCTCACGCACCTCCTGTAGGTCCCAAGATATCTTGCTGCAGGACCTGTCCTCTGCATGGGAGTTGATGCACCCCCCACCCCCTGCACCAGATGCCAGCTGGTTCACTGCCCTCAAGTTTCCTGAGCTACCACAACAGGCACCATCCCTTTCCAAGCGATTGCTGCTTAATGACCTGCGTACCTTGACTACACCCAAGTGGGGTAGAGGAGACAGCTATGTAACAAACCAAGATGGAGTACGTTGGGCTGATGCACCGTTTCTGGAGTGTGAAGGTGGGCGATTTGTGCCTGACTGGCTACTCACACTCTCAACATCCTTCTATGGCCTCAAGCCTGATCTTAGTCCAGAATTCAGGTCAGTGCCCATTTGTCATTGATACCAGTTTGTGTGTGTGCAGGCATGTTTGAGCATGTATGTGTATATTATGACTGGGATGAGCAGAAATATTAGCTCTATTTTCTTATGTAATATTAAATGAGCACAATATTTGTCAGTTATTCACACATTAGGTGATTCATCTCCTGGTGAAAAAAATTATATATAAAGAAGCCAAATTACCTATTATCTTACAGATACTCTATATCTGTAAATGCACTATTCCTGCCATCTCAACCTCCATTTTGGTGTCTTGAAATGTCACATCAAATCAAGATATCTGTGAGTTTGTAAGGTAAAGCTAATCTGCACTTCAAAATTGCAGGCTCCATATATAAATATGAAGCATATACTGTAGAAGCATAAATAAAACTCTCCTATGATGCTGATAAACAGTTAATCTTGTAACATTAGAAGTCCAATGTGTAAGTAGTTTATACTAAGTATAACTTGATTTGTGTTCATAAAATTTTGAAAAAACATTTTCACACATCTGTCCGCTCTGGCAAAACTGGTCTTCTGATGTGGCCTGTGTTAGCATTTGCATCATTTATATCAATTGTCAATACAGTTCCCTTCAGGCATTTTGCCAACATATCATAAACAAAGAGATGTATAGGCAGTACTGCATATCTGTCAAAGACTGAGATTGTGTACCGTATATGCAAATAACTTCTTATGTTGAAAACATTTGTGTTCAGATTACATTCACAAATGACATCTGGATCCCGCATCCCTTTCAACACTAACTGTTTTCAGGGTCTATATGAATGGAGCACCTTTGATTAGTGCAGAGACCTATGTTCAGCCTATGGCCTTTTCTTCTATTCAAAATGTTCATTTGAAATTTAAAATATTAATACCTGAATACCTTACTTTCTGTGATTTGTCTGCATCTGTCACAGCTTACTCTCTTTTCAGGTTAGCTTAATTCTTCAATCTATCTAAAAGACAAAGCGGATTTACTCATGAAGTTCATCTTTGGCAGCCATTAAATAATGGAAATGGAGAGAAAATTCCACTTTTCCCTTCATTAATAAATGAGCATTTTTTAATGGTATGTTTGTTCAATCTCAACAAACTAACTACAGTGCCATGTGCCATGTGCTCTGGAGAAAGTTTGAAATCTAATTGAAATCGTAAACCTTGATTTAAAAAACAAGTCAAACAAAATGATTTGTGATATACATACAGACAGTGAGCTCTATAACATTAGGGACGTTCGTGATTTGGCTCCGTACTGCACAAATTTACATTTGTAATGAAACAATTCACATGTGGTAAAAGATCAGCTTTTTTAAAAGGGTATTTCTAAACAATTTGGTTTCACTATGTAGAAATTCCAGTAGTTTTTATACATAGCCCCCCCATTTCAGGGCACCGTAATGTTTGGGACAAATGTCTTCACAGGTTTTTCTGATTAATCAGGTATATTCAATTGTTTACTCGGTGTAGGTATAAGAGAGCTTTCAGGCTTTTGATTTTTCTTTTTTTTTTTTACTTAATTTTTTAAAATTTTCCATACAGAGTTATAAGTACAGTGAACATAAACAAGTGGTCACCAAGAGTAATAAAGTGTGTATAATACATTTCACAATACATTATATTATAGATTCATATTTAATGTTTACCGGTCCAAACTATGTCAGGGGTTACCATAAAGTTCTCAAAACAGACATAAGGTATATTAAAGTTTCTGTTGTATATGTCTACTATTACATAAACATTCCATAATGTGCGAGCCAGGTCACTTTTGCCATCACAAGTTCATTCCACAAAATATGTATTGATACCACTGATCATTTAGTATGTCCCAGTCCCATATCATTATCCACGTCACAGCTTTGTTGTCCTTATCAGTCACTGCCTGCTGTCCTGCTCTCTTTTCCTGATCCTATTGTTTTCAGATTTAGCAGCAATTTTTCCCAATAAATAAAAAACTGCACTGCCTTAATGAAAGGGTTAAGCTTTCCATGTTATAAATATCCTTTGCAATTTCTATCCACTCGGATCTTGTTGGTGGTTCTTTTTTCATCCACTTCCCAGTTATCGCTTTTTTACTGGCTGCAAGTAAGATACTAAAAAGTCATTTTCATATTCATCTTTGGATTTGATTTTAATGGGGGGGATGCCCAGGTATATTGTTTTAAAATTGCATTCAAGCTCTATTCCCAGTATTGCATTTATTTCTCCAGTTATGTCCTGCCAATAAGACTGAATTATATTACAGTTCCAGAAAACATGATAATGAATAATGATCTGCCATTAAATTCCCACACAACCTCCAGCAGTAACTGTGGTCCTATTTACCTGTTTGTAAGTATTTTATTTTAGGTGCTATAAAGAACCTGATTATATTTTTCCACATGAATTCCCTCCAGTAATCTGAACTTGAGGTGGCAGCTTGCATTTTACATAAGTTCAACCATTCCTCCTCAGTGATGTTTATGTTGGTTTCCTTCTCCCATTTTAGTTTTACATACAGTACTGTGCAAAATTGTTAGGCACCCTAGATTTTTAAATATAATATATAGTATATATTTGGTCTTAGATGTTTTTGTTTTCTGCATTAGTGTGTCAGTAGAAAAGAGCAAATTTGAGATTTCCAAACATGAATTTTCCAAAAAATGAAATTTAACAGATACCTTTTTGTATTTTGTTAAATAAAGTAATATTTTAAGTAATAGACTACTTTTCAGATATAAACTTGATCAAGGGTCTCTGGGATTACCTGGAGAGCCAGAAGCAAGCGAAACAGCCAAAATCTGCAGAAGAACTGTGGCAAGGTCTCCAAAATGCTTGGAACAACCTACCAGCCGATTTTCTTATAAAACTGCCGGACAGTGTAAGAGAATTGCTGTAGTTTTAAAGGCAAAGGGTGGTCACACCAAACATTGATTTTATTTAGTTTTTAACTATTTACTGCTCTTTATATTATTTTTTCGATATTTATAACCTTTCATTTCATTATTTTTGAAAGCATCTTAGCTGTACAGCATTTTTTTACAGGTGCCTAAGACTTTTGCACAGTACTGTATATTGTTGAGTGATTCTTGGCTGACTGTAAGCAGGAGTAAATTCTTGATACTAACATTCTGTTGAGGTTGTGTTTATATGCCTCAGTAAATATATTCACCAAAGTAGGTATATCGTCTTCCTCATGTCTGATATTCCTGTCAAAGTAATGCCTGACCTGCAGATATCTAAATCTTGTTTTTCCAAATTATATGTATCTGTGAGATTCTGGAAACTGTCCAACCCTTTACTTGTGGGAATGAGGCAGTACGATGTTATATCCCTCAGATTCCACTTCGTGAATCTCCCATCCAACTATGCAGGTCTAAATTTTCTGTCATAGGCAATCAATCTCAATATTTTCCCCTTTCTTTCTAACTCTCGGTTTCTGCATTCCTTAAACTAAATTTCCAGGGGGACTTTTGTCCAATAGTTTAAATTACTTAAGTGTGTCTGTTTAAGGATTCTATCTCCCAGTATAGATTGAAGGGCTATCTCAAGTTGACTTTATTCCAGGTCTTTCCATTTAGCATCATATTCTTTATTACACCAACAGACCAAGTGCCTTAGCTGTGCTGCCTTGTAGTAATCTTCTAATGATGGGAGACCTCTACCACCTTGATCCTTGGGTAGCTATAGTGTGCTTAGTCGTACCCTGGGTTGTTTGCCCTTCCACACAAACCCCGAAATCGTTCTCCTCCATTCATTAAACTGTTTTGTTGGTATCTCTACTGGTAACACTCGGAAAAGGTTTATTATCTCTATTTGATTATACAGATCCAGTGGTAGTAGAGACCATCTATTAAAGTCTACTTTTATAGCTTTAGTAATGGGGATATAGTTATTTTTATAAATATATAATAAGTCTCTTGGAATTTGGAACCTAAGATATTTAATAGAAAGCGTGTTCAATTTCAAACCATATTTCTTATATGTATCATAATCTGGTACGTGATTAAATATAAGGGTTTGGGGTTTGTGTAGATTTAACTTATATCCTGAATACGAACCAAATTGTTTAAAGAGGCATATCAGGCTAGATTCAGGGTTGGTGAGGAACAGCCGGACATCACCTGCGTATAGACATATTTTATGCTCCGTTTCTTTGAATAGTACTCCTGTTATTTCTGTGTCTTCTCTTACTGCATGTGCTAGTGGTTCAATGAATAGAGCAAAGAGAGTAGGGCTTAGAGGGCATCCTTGTCTGCAGCCTCTTTCCAAAGCAATAGAGTTGGAATATTACCATTTATTTTAATTCTTGTGGTAGGAGATGAGTATAAAGATTTTAAACAATTAATTGCCTTCTCATTAAAACCAAAACGCTGTAATACCAGGTACAAGAACTCCCATCTTACAGAGTCAAAAGCTTTTTCAGCGTCAAGGCTAATTAGTAGGGCGCTGGTTTTGGTCTACAAAATCCATCAAATGCAAAGTTTGTCAGACATTATCATATGTTTGTCTTTGTTTTATAAATTCTGTCTGGTCTGTGTCTATTAAATCCGGAATAATGTGCTCTAGTCGTTTTACAATTATAGATGCATATAATCTATAATCTATATTTAATACAGATATAGGTCTGTATGAGCCGCATTCTGTCCTGTCCTTACCTTCCTTCGGAATAATTGGTATCACTGCCTCTTTCCAAGACACAGGAGGCTCTCCCCAATTAAGTGTGTAATCAAAACACTCAAGGAGCATTGGTGTAAATTGTTCCCTGAATGTTTTGTACCATTCTGCTGGGAAACCATCTGTTCCTGGTACTTTATTTGTCTTTAGTCTCGATATGGCTTTGTCCAGTTCCTCTATGGTTATTTCCTGAGTTAGCATTTTGTTTTGTTCATTGCCCAGAGATGGTAAGTCCAATGCATTTAAAAACCTGAGTATAGTTGGGCGGTCAGCACTTTTCGGTTGAGAGTATAGTTCTTTACAGTATTTTTCAAAAGACTGTTGTATCTAGTTTGTTACATATCTTATTAGCATCTTATTCCATCCTTTCTGACTGCTGCTTCCTTATCCTCCATGCCAGAAGTTTCTTGGCTTTTGGTCCATTTTCATAGAACCTTTGTTTGATAAATTTCAATTTTGCCTCCAGTTGATCATCATATATTTGATTTATTTTCAATTTAGTTTCTTTTATCCTATTGATTATATTCGGTTCATTGTGTTCATTATGTTTAGTCTCTAACTCTTTAAGTTCATAAATTAGAGTTTTCAAGTGTTCTTGTTTTTCCTTTTTTTCCTTGAGGACCAGCTTATGAGTTTACCCCTGATTACCGCTTTTGCGGCATCCCACAGACTACTAGGAGACACTTCTCCATTATTGTTATGTTCCAAATATTCATTAAGCTCTGACCGAGTATATTCTTTAAATTGTGGGTCATTTAGAAAATTAGTGTTAAGTCTCCAGATTGTTTGTTTGGGTTTATTATCCAAATGTAAAGTTGGATATACTCCTGAGTGGTCAGAAATAACTCGTAACTCCTATCTCACAGTCTCTAATTCTATGCCTTTCTGAATCAAACATAAAGAAATAGTTGATTCTTGAGTGGACTCTATGTGCTGAGGAGAAGAATGTAAATTGTTTTTCTAACGGATGGAGATCCCTCCATATGTCTATTAAACACATTTCTTTCATCATTTTTCTCATTAGTATAGCTTCTTGACTAGTTCGTTTTGTAGAGTTAGTGGAGTCAAGCCTTGATTGCATCTGAATGTTCCAATCTCCCCCGCAAATCAAGACACCTGAGGTTTCCGTAGCAATCATATTAAATATTTTCTTAATAAATGATTTATCCTGTCCAGGTGGTCCATATATATACATATTGACTAATGTAACTTCCTTTTGGTCGATAAGCCCTTTCACCGGGACATATCGCCCTTCTTTATCAGTAATTTCTGAGGAGAACTGGAAATTTACTTTATTTGATATTAATGTGGCGACCCCTCTTTTATGGCCCCCTTTATAAGAAGAGTAATAGATTTTAAATCCCAATTTTCCCAATTTTTCATGCTCTGAGCATGAGCGGTGAGTCTCCTACCAAAAAATTATTTGTTGTTTTTCTCTTTTCACCTTTGCTACGAGCTTGCTTCTTTTGATTGGAGATAGTAACCCATTAATATTTAACATAACTATTCTATATTCTTGGTAATCCATGGACCCTGTATGAGTATTGGTATGAAAATATATACCCAAGATGACCAAAAAATATACACTTCTGAACAGAACATAAACACAGATGTAACAGTATAAAAGTACAAAATGAATTGACTTCTATTTTTGAAGTTTGAGGTGTAACTCCTAGTTGAGGGGGAAAGCCTCCGTTTTACGCAGGGCCCCCTCTAGTGTGCAAAGTAGATACGTTCCCAGTACCTGATTCGATGCACAGAAAGTAACTATCTACTCCCAGATTTACCGGTCAATTATTTCCCTTAGTGTAGGCTACGGCCTGGCTTAGTACCTGCCCCTCCTATGATTCTATAAAGGTATTTGTACTCTGTTGGATTAGAGAATAATAAAAAACCAAATATACCATAGCATTAACATTTTTAAACATTCTTCAATATGGGGCATTTAAATAGATTTGCGAGATAACGGCATCATTCGTAGCTTACCGACCCTTTCATCATAAACAATTCTTGAATTGAAAAATTATAATGTACGTTAATAAAGGGTTTTACCAGTCTTTCACGCTTTCTGGCATTTCAAGTTTATAATGAAGTCAGGTGGTTTGGACAATGTCTCTTTGGAATCCTTGTAATTTGTCCCGACAGTGCTAACCAGTGGGTAGCACTGTCGCCTCACAGCAAGAAGGTCATGGGTTCGAATCTTAGCTTGGGGCCTTTCTGTGTGGAGTTTGCATGTTCTCCCCGTGTCCACGTGGGTTTCCTCCCACAGTCCAAAGTCATGCAGGTAGGCCGATTGGAGACACTAAATTGCCCATAGGTATGAGTGTGTGAGTGAATGGTGTGTGTGCCCTGCGATAGATTGGCGGCCTGTCCAGGGTGTATTCCTGCCTCTCGCCCAATGCATGCTGGGATAGGCTCCAGCACCCCCCATGACCCTGACCAGGATAAGCGGGTATAGATAATGGATGGATGGATGATGGATAGTTGGCTGACTGGTATTATGATGTTCAGGGGTGCACAGATAGGTCACCAAGCCTATGAACATGCAAAACAATATTTTATCACGTACTGTATACTTGTTAAAGGCAAGAGAAAATAAAAACAGGCTGCGGAAATCCTAGATAATGCATTCAAAAAACACATTGACTATTATAAGAATGTTAGATAATAATATAAGAATATTATAAGAGGCAGCATTTCAGTCCACCGTAAATATGTTTACCTCACCACTGCTTACTATGTTATAAAACACTGTAATCAAATCAACATATCTACAATAAGCGTTCAACTAGGCCAGTTGCTTGGCTGTGGTTAAGATGTCAAAAACCAGTGTTGTCTAAATTGTCTTAGGTTTTGAATTTGACTGTCGTCACTATGACTTGAAATACAGATTTTTTTTTTTGCATTTTCAATTGATTTGTATTATTTTGCAGCAGTGGTTCTCAGCTTCAGTCCTGGAAACCATCTGTGTATGCTGGGTTTTTTTGTTCCAACCACAACTGCAATCTAAGAATTTAAACAAGCTGTTATTTTTTTTCTTAATGAGACTTCTCGTGTATAGCGGGACTATTTACCTTCTTAAACCACACTTCGTTAGAAATATGCATGCTATGAAAAATAAATGTGCCACATTCACATTTGTGCTATATTGCAAACAAATTAATAAAAAGAGGTAACAGTTTCCTTAATTGATTTAATTAAAAGCTGTGGTGAATCCATAGGCTCCTAGTTAGGTCGTTGAACACATTTAAGTTTTTATTTATTTTTTCCTTAAACTTATTATCACAAGGCAGGTTTGCTTCGTTATCATTTGCTTTGTCTGAATTCTTCATTATACTGCATATCAAATGACTAGGTTTAGATACCACGTGTCCACACTTTCACCAGTTAGGAGAGTATTGATTCACCTCTGTCTTTAATATGATCAGTTAAAACATTTTACCTGATTATACTATTTTACCACTGTAAAGGTTTATATTGGTTTGTTCCCTCGACTGCTTACCATAACAGATGGCTTTCCCATTAAATTGCAATGGTTTCTATTGGTTTTGATAGTCACCACTGGTTATTAAACACATATTTAAGATTTAGTTCATCACTGATGGTCAATATTTTTCCTCTGCTGAATCCTGAATTCCAAATGGATTTTTTACTATGACACAATACACCTTGTCTTGCATAACATAAAAAATTCAATGAACCAATATGCAACACTTAATCTTTTACTCATCTTGTAATAAGGCCACCCAAAACCACAACCAATTTTTGATTTATAATAAATTTAACTCCCCCCCCCCCCCCCCCATAGACTTACAATGCTAGAATGCAAATACTTCTCAATTAGAATATTATATTATTTTGCTAAAAATAAACACAGATAACTACATATGTTCATTAATTTTCTTTACTTACCTTCGGTCAATTGTTAAAATAATATATGTAACATTTGTAAATTATTTGACTTTTATATATTTAGACAAAGCTAAAATAAAACAATGAGGTGCAGTCTTCCTATAGGGGTGCCGTCAATATGTAAAGAAGTAATAAGAACACATATGTAAAACTACACGAATAGCGGAGCAATGCATGATCAGGAGATATTGCTGATGTTCACAACATAAATTTATTTAATCAAGGGGACAAACATTTCAATTATTAGAGTAAAAAATCATTTAAATGTACACTAGCTTTAGTGTGTGGTGCAATGAAGTCATCATTCATCTTGACTCACGTTATTGTTAACGTTGTAGTTGGCTGCGGTAGCAGTGGCAGTAGCCGCAGGTGGTTTTGCTGATGCTAACGTTACATCAAGTGGCTCTTTGCTGCTAGGACTGGCGCTAAAGTTAACTTGCTCCTCCTGGCCTGCATTTAGTAACATAGGATTAGACTTTTGAAGCTCTGTTGTGTCATCTTCTAACTCTGTTCGTGTTCTCTTTGTGTTGTCCTTTTGGAGCCAGGCCAACATTATTGTAAGATTAATGTAACGTTACTTAGATTAGCCGCCGACAGAGAAAAACAGGCAGGCGAGAACGGGAACAGGTGAGCATCACATAGTGCCCCCAGTGTCCCCTGGGTAATGTAGTTTATTTAGAGCCATTATAAATTGCCCAGAGAACCTGATATGGAGAGGGCAGAAAAGAGTACTGGCAGCTTGTGAGAAGTGCCGGTGCGCAAGAGAAAGTCACGGTACACCAAAGAGTAAAATGTAGAAGTGCTGGTACTGCATACCGGTGCATACTGCATACCGGTGAGTACCGGCCCACTTCGAGCACTGAGTATCATGATCTGCTCCAAATATGTGAATAAACACAGAAGAGAATATTTGGGTTCATTTAGATTTTTACACAGTAAATGAAATGTCAAAACAGTTTTCTTGCCATCATATGAATTCATTAACAGCAGCGATCATTTTATGAAGACATTAAAGGTGAATATAAGATCCCATGTAAAATGTTTTTTTAATTTATGTTTTCAGCGTACAAAAATGCCAAGTTACTCACACATACAAACTGGCAAAATCTAGGTCTGCCATTAAAAGTATTGATATCAAAATAATACCAAGTTACTGTAGTACAAACAATATAGGCTATCTTACCTCACACAAATTAAACAAGCTGTATTCCAAAGCAATGATACCCAATATTTCCTAAATTGTTTCAAGTAACTTGGCCCTGTGTGTACAAGCATACAGTACATTAACAGACCATAAATATGAGTGGATATGTTTTTAAGAGTCAAGATTGATCTGTATGTATATATTTAGCTGTCCAGGCTTTTTGTAAATGTGAATTTGGATGGCAGGTACTATGCCATCCAGCCAAGTTACGCCTTGGCTGGGCATGCCCCATACCAATACAGCACCAAAGAGTTTGGCACTTTTCAGGGTCCCCCACAGAAATAACTGCAACGGCCACAGACTCTCAGTCCTCAGTCCTTAAAAACATTAATTTCTGTACCTTCTGACCCCATTTCAACAGAAAGAATTCACAAAGAACTTAACACGTCCACACAATAAAGCCCCAAACTTAGGGGATTTTGCACTTTTTTCTTCTTCCTCTTCTTCTTTTTCCTGCCTGAAATGCTCCTAGCCCACAAAGAATATGTCTCCTAATTTGTACATCAACCAATAAAAACATCAGATACACACACAACATGAACATATAGATACACAAGTTTGCACATTTAAAGCAGTACAACTTTGCACCTCTGACATCTACTTCCCTTGTGGCTCACTGGGTAGTGCCCTTGCCTTTGCAATTTTTTTCAAGACTGACAGACCTGGGTTAAAATCCCCCTCCGACTAAAGCAATCTCTAACTCTAACTCAGGTGTCTGTTCACCTGGTCTTAGAAAGTCAATGAGCAGTAAAGTGCATGTGTAACAGGAACTCGACTCAACAACTGGTAGTTATAAATTATGATAGTAACAAGTAGTTCATCTGCACACAGTTGGCTAACGCACATTATCACTTGAAGGGGCCTGGTCAAAATAGTAATGTTATATATCAGGCTACGGACGCTAAGTGACAGACCAGAAAGATTTATCTAGCAAGTGCACCAATTTCTTTTTATTTTTAATAGACAAACCCGAAGGGATATCCCTTATCCCTCAATAGGAAAGAAGGCCTATGGGGGTATTATTGTCTTATAAATAATAAATAGTATGAACCTTACTGAAATAAAAGATTCAGAAATACTAATGGTTTGAAGGGTTCATTCGCTTGTAAAAATTTGGGCAACTCATTGGTTGAAGTGAGCACATATGTGCTGCGATTGGCCTGAGTAATGCAAGTGCTGGTGAAAAGATGTGTTAAAATCAGATTGGTTGAATAATCTCAAAACTCCATAAGGAATACAATTGATTCCATATACATTAGTCGATAAATAAATGTACATCATGTAATTGTCAAATGAATGTCATGCATTGGGAAATTCTTTCTGAAAAAAAAAAAAAACCTATCAAAAAATGAAAACATATTACATTTGTCTGTTCAGTAGATATTTGTTTGTGACTGCTAATTCCAAAACATTTTTTGTAAGTGAAGGGAATCATATAATTAACTGATAATATCAATGAGTAAACAGACAGAGTCAGAAAGTATGGCAGCGAAGATTGGTACAGCAATAATGAATATACATATTAACCTAAGTGTTATGTTAGACAGAATCGGATTCAGATTGGGTGTGTCCTAGCCGATACCAAATCCACAAAATATGGTGGTATCGGGAGCCGATACTGATCCATGGATCGCATCGGGACATCCCTAGTATCAATACCTCATTTTAGAACCATGTCCACAATGTGCCTGGGTTGTCTTCTCCCACATTCTGCCTCTTCCCTCTTTCCTCCATCGCTTGGATGTTTAGGCTGTTCACCATCAGGTTGACCTCATAGAGGTGTGACCTTTGAGGTTGCTGGTCACCTGCCTCTTTAGTGTGGCTGATGGTCTCAATGGTAACAGGGACATAAAATATATAAACGCAGAGCATGTTCATTTAAGTCTAACAAATTACTTCAGCTACCCATTCAAGAGCAACGTACGTGTTCTTTGAGCACCAGGAAGTTGACGTCCACTCTTTGAAACAGTTTGAACAAATGACTGCGATGGAGAAGAATATCTGCTTCGAGGTGGATCACAGCAACAAATCTGTATGTAGCACAGAATGTGTACAGGCCCCATGCCGCCTCCACCTCCTCTACATGTGCTGACCGCAGCTGGCAATGTCTGGTTTTGTGAAATCAATCTTGTGTCCTTCACCTCCTAATGAAAAATAGCAAGGCAATAATTTGGAAGCTGAGCTCTTTAAATGAGTACAGTCAATTTGAGGTGGTCCACTACAAGTGAAGTAGCAGCTGCATAGAGCATTGCTGTATGATTAACTCTGTTTACAAATGCAGATCTAGAGGTCTGCACATAAGGCACCTCATCTGCAGCATCTCTGGAGACTAGTGCCAGGCAGTGGGAAGCACAGTGCAGACACTAGCCAAGGCCATGTGTTGGTAAGCTGCTTGGCAACTCATTTCTACCACCCTGTTCAAATACTTTAAATTATGTTGCACTCTTTATGGTTTAAAGAACATTTTACTTACAATGCATTTTTATCTAATATTCTATTTAAAATATTTAAACTTAAAACACACTTTTTTAAAAGAATGGGTTGAAGACTATCATCACAGAAATGCTGTCAGTTCCCAAACCGAAAAACACAGTTGCCTGGGATGCCTTTTGTTTCCACAACTTCTCGGACAGCTTCAACAACGATGTTGGCCTTCCCATCCTAAATGGGGACAATGTCCAAAAACTGGTTAAAAAGCCGCCCTTCTTTACCAAGGTACCTAAAACAAATTCCATCAGAATAATCATGCCATCCTTACACAATGTATGGTTGCAATGATTAATTATGAATAGAAACATGGCCAAATTACCGGCTGTGGATGTCCAGTTGCTTGGTCATCGCAACATCAGTTGACTCAGCCATTTCCAGACCAATGACCTATTTTTGATTCAAATACGCTGTACTTTCAGATGAGAGAAATAATCCAAGCAGCTTGCCCTGGTCTAGCCTCGCGAGCCAGTCTCTTTTTTCACTTCAATGCCTTGATGTTCTGGGCATAAATGAAGGAGGCAACCTTCAACCAATCAGAGTGCAGAGGGGTGGCGCTCCAAATGTGGTGATGATTTTGGCCAGGCATTGTCTGAAACGTGCACCGGAAAAACATTACCGGAGGCAAACTTTTCCACAGACCCGCATCAGTTCGCCACTATTTGGGGAAAATGGCTAACGTTAACGTCAGAGCACCGACCACACCATCAAAGTTTATCACCGAGGTATGTGGAGTCTGCGGTTCGAGGTTCAATACTAAAAGAAACAAACACAATTTATTTATCGATGATACATTTTTTTATTTAATTCCTTTTTGGTTCAACAATTCCACTTGCTCCTCCATTATTGATTGTAACGGACAAACAATCAAAACCATTGCTTCTTCTGGCCATTTTTCTCAGTATTTATTTGATAGCAGACTGCATACTGTAGGCCACGCTTGAAAAATTAGTCTTTTGCCAAATCCTGTAGGCAAGCAAGCGAGTACATCTCTGTTCAATAACAGTGTATCCAAACATACGAGCTGAAGGTCCTTCAACAAAGTCATGCCATGTATTTGGCAAGTCTGTGATAGAATTTAAATTGTCTTCGAATTTGTCCATAATTCTGTTTTTATCAGATAATTTGGGTTAGCTCGATAGCTTCGTCCGTTTCGCTGGTGTGTTTCAGACGGGACTTGGATTGCAGCAAATGGGTGATGGGCTCCAAATACTCTCGGTGTGAGCTCCTGGTGTCGGCCCCGAACTGTGGAGAGTAGCACACCTTTAAGCACCTGGGCTGATTAGCAGTGGCGATTCTAGACCCTGGGGGGCCCCAGGCAAAGAAGCCCATCGAGGCCCCCCAACCCCACCCCCCCCTCCTGTGCCCCACACCTCCATAAAAATGCATTCAGTCAATTCAGTCAAAAAATGCATTCGGTCAATTGTGCTTGATCAAACGTCATAATCATTTATTAAAAAATAATAAATAACATCTCTCTAGGGGAGACACACACATCATCAGGGAGTGTGTGGATAGCAGCCCTGACCTCCATCACCATCTCCTCTCCATCAGTGTCATCCATAGTTTTTTCAAGATTTAGGCACTGCTTCTCAAGCCTTCCAGTCTTAATTGCCTCTATCATTTCCTCTTTGGAGAAAATAAAACCATACAGGTTGTAAATATCCTCCATCTTTGACAACCTGGTAGTGATGCTGCTGAGCGCCGTGTCCACCGGTGGAAGAAAAAACTCCCGATTGAAGAGGTCATCTGGTGTAGACAATGTTTCTTCTCTGCCCTCATATAGAAACTGCCTTGTTGTTCTTCTTCTCTTTTCGAGAAGCTTCATGTCAATCTCTAGACTCTCTGCAATTTATCTTGCTTCTGTCTGGCAGGAAGCAAGCCCACTGTCCCTGAAGTCTGTAAGGTAGTTATTGACTCCAACAGTGGGGCTTTGTAATATTTTGCTAGCATGGTTGATCTGGTATAAGACATTGTACCAGACCACCATGCATAGCAGAAACTGCCAGGTCATCAGCTCACCCCATACGCCCTCCACATTGTCTTAGACTGCGTTGTTGCTGTTCTTGTTTGTGTTAGTCTTAATCAGTTTAACCTACAGGGTTCAAGTTGTACTGTGCGGTTGTTCCCTGCACTTGGAACGGTACTTCTCTCTAGGGTTTTCAGCCCACTTGTTCCTGGTTATGGTTATACACTTTGTTGTACGTCGCTCTGGATAAGAGCGTCTGCCAAATGCCTGTAATGTAATGTAATGTAATGTAATGCTTGTACCATCTCTGGCATCTGGTACCACACAGCCTTAACACTGTCGATCCTCGCCTCCCATCTTGTCACTGATAAAGATTTCACTGTGAGGTCTTGACATGTTGTTGCAGAATTACCAAGCATGACACAGATGAACTAAAAAGGTTATACAGTCTCTGAAAAATACCAAAGAGGGGCATAGACAGCACAGAAGATTTTTCTGCATCTGCCACAACGAGATTCAGAGTGTGACTGCTGCAGGGAACACACAATGCCTTGTTGTTCAACTGCAGTATTCTTGCCTGATCCCGTTTGTGTCCCATCATGTTGCTCCCATTGTCGTAGGATTGGCCACGACAGTGTGAAATATTTGTTGTGCTTTTCCAGAAGCATATCAAACAGGCCTTTTCCAGTTCTGTCTTGTACATCAAGAAAGCCAATGAAGTGTTCACTGATAGAGGCACCAAAGGATGTTTCACAATTCAGAATTCGCAGAACAACAGAGAGTTGTTCTGTGTGGCTTATATCAGGAGTGCAATCCATTATGACAGAGTAGTATTTGGCCTTGGCTACCCTTCTGATTATCTCCTCAACTACTTTGTCTCTGACCAATGCAGTAATCTGCATTACTGCTGAGGTAATGCACTTTGGTTTCCTGGTTCTGGATTCTTTGCACATGTTCAGTCATGACCGGATTGAATTTTGCAATTAATTCAATCTGCTAGAAAGTTTCCATTATGTCTGTCAAACAAGACATTTGTATGGCCCCTTAGAGCTTGGTTCCTTTCAGCTAGATGGCATATGATGGCAATGATTCTTCTGATGACACCCTTCCAGTGTTCCAGCTTCTTTGCTGAGTGCATTTTCCCAGTTTCCAAACAGAGTGCATGCTAAGCAGAAGACAGCATCTGCTTTTATAGAGTAGACCAACCATGACCGTGGAATCTTTTCCCCATTTTTCATTTTTCTATAGTAGTGATCTTTTGTGAATCTCCGTGGAATTTTATCCGCATTTTTAGGAAACTCTAGGTCAGTAACCTGAACAGGCCCTTTTCCGACAAGAAAACAAAGCTTTGCATCTGGTACCTTACCAGGCAAGTCTGCAGGGTCATCAGATATTGTCCATGTTCCGATTCCCTCTGAACCCTTGGTGGTGGTGGTGCTGCTGCTGCTGGTGCTGGGGGGCAGGGTGTCCTTGTTATTATGGTGAGGTAGATGATCCTTTTCCACCACAGGTAAGTGATCCTCTTCCACCATACAAACATTCCCTGTCAGTAATAAAGTAGAATGCACACACACAAAGCGAGAGAGAGAGAGAGAGAGAGAGAGAGAGGTATGTGTGATGGAGTGGGGAATTAGGAAGACCAGACGCGACAGAACAGGTTTCAAAAAGCTATTCCCCACAAAGAGAATAACCACCAAGTCTCTAAGAGAGACACAGGGATATGGGAGAAAAAATAGAAAAGAAAAGGGCTCCACGGGAGACTATCCCAAATAAATAAGGCAATCCGCTAAACTGGAAAATGCCGAACTGAGGACAAGGAGTAAACGAAAGCCTATAGAAAACGAACAGAAAACAAATGCACCTGAAGGTGAACTAAGTGACAGTTCCACTCAGGAGCTGAAACTAAGAGACCTCGAGACAGCTAACATAAGCTAGGGCGAAACTACACCTGCAATTCTCTCTCTCAAAGAATACCTCCTGAGACCAACCCGGAAATACGGAGTTCGTTCAGTACCAGTACCGGCTCTCGTGTATAGGCGACACTAAAGCGTTGTTTCTCTGTGAACACAGACCTTAAGTAAGGTTCAACAGGTGCAACTGTGAATGCACTAAACACGCCTGCAGACCTCTAACCAATGAGCGCAGGAGGGCTTGCAGGCAGATCAAAATCTGCACGCGTAAGACCCATTTAGCTATATTGATGTGGCACACTCAAATTAGTGAAGCAGGAGGGGAAAGGAATCGAGCTGAGTGATACATCCACCCAAAACCATGACAGTATGATAGTGTTTGAATGCATGAACTTGTTTATCTGCTTTGTTAGACCATGTGAGTGTATTTGTACATAATTGTGGGAGGTTATATTGTATTGTAAACACTTCGGCAAATGTAAAATGTTCATTTGACATTACATTACAGGCATTTAGCAGACGCTCTTATCCAGAGCGACTTACACAACTTTTACATAGCATTTTTACATCGTATCCATTTATACAGCTGGATATATACTGAAGCAATTTCGGGTAAGTACCTTGCTCAAGGGTACAACGGCAGTGTCCTACCCGGGAATCGAACCTGCGACCTCTCAGTTACAAGCCCATGGTGATGGTGTATCTGTGCCAGTTTCTTGGAGGAGAGTAACAGTGTTCACTTGTCTCAATTGGCCACTGGGCGAAGCTATCTAATATTATGAAAGGGCTTGGAGTAGGCCTACCTTCTGTAGGAGTGATGACATGATGGGGAGGCAGCAGGGTGTCATCCTCATCATGTTCATCTTGTGCTGTACAGTATGCTGTCCCTCATCATGAACGGCATATTGTGGTTGTGTGGAAGTTGATGGAACTGCTGCAAGAAAAAGAAAACATATGAATGCAGAGAGAGAAAGAGAGAGAGAGATCAGATGGAAACAAAAAAAGGGGCCAGTAAGCCTAGGATACATTGAACTTACAGTCAGTGTCAGTGTCAGAAGTGGTAAAGAATTTCAATAATGCTCAAAAATAAAGGCCAAAAATGGAAAACAAATGACATGGCAATAAAGTGATTTCTGTGCATAGATTGAGAAAATACTAGTGCAATTGACCTATATTGGGCTCCACAACAAGATAATTAGATGGCAAAAAAGTCTGTTATAAAATGAGACTATGCTTCCTAAGTTAACTCACTAACTGGCTTGCAATGTGAAGCTAAGCTAACATATCTACTACACATTAACTAAACTTAACCATCAAGGTGTCGTATATGCAGGCACAATTTCCTACATTATCTTACCATGCATCTTTCTTTAAAGGGTTTATTATGTATATTAACTATTTTTATTTTGTATCCAGATGTCAACTAAATATGTAACAAATGAAATGCTAGTTAACTTTAAAAATGTTTTGTTAGCTAGCTAAACTCAGTGAGCTAGCTGGATAGTTAGCTAGTGATAGCTAGCCAGCTATCGATAACATATCTAAGTTTGTTAGTAGGTTGCGTATCACTCATATGCCGTTAAAACTTAAATTAACTTGTGACTTGCTTTTTCATAGCCTACATCTGTGTGTCAGTTTGCAAATAGCAAATAACACTTGTCAACTGCTTAAAAAATAAGTGTTTTAAGAGATGTTGCCACAAGCTGTGACTCATCAGAACAGTAATGCTTAATGAGATGAACTGACACATTACCTACCTAGCTAACGTTAGCACATTTGCCTGCAGTATAAAGTAAAATCAGTCTAATCATGGCATATTTATTTATCATAATTATATCCACTTACCACTGTCCTGGTGTCCTTTTTCCTCCTCTTCTCATTTTTTTTGTTTCTGGTGACCAGAAAGGTATGCTCATTTCATTGTGCTGTCGTTTACACCTAACGTTGTATGTATGACAATTACAGATAGCTAGCTGACTAACGCTATCCAAATGTCATACGGTAGCTAGAAGGGGCCCCACTTAGGGAGTTTTTGGGGCAGCGGCGGTGCACTGTATAGTGCCTTTATGGGAGGTTTAAGGGGTTTATAGTTGTCACTGCAAAATGTGCCAATATGAGTGGCCATATTGGTCCCTTTTCTCAAATGTTTTTTGGGGGCCCCAAACATTTGCCTGGTTTTCCTTTCCTGATGGTGTGCCCCTGCTGATTAGCTAACACAACCCAGGTGTGTGTGCTCTCTCCACCAGCCGGTGCAGCTGAGGCCAATCTGCTTCTCTGGCAGACCGAATGCTACACCATGGTTTTACACATTTTTAGGCAGAAGCATGGATATTGGATTAATGATGAACTGCTGTGGAAATACTGCATTAGATCTAGCCTATTTCAGTGAAAGTTTTGTTTAACTTTTGTTTACCCAAAACAGCATAGCATACAAGACAGTAATAACATTGCTATTTAATCACAAGACACTAGTCTATCATTTTATTACAATGTTTACCATCCTGTTAATATATGGCACAATTCAAGGTTATCCAAAAAGTCAACTACAGGATGAATTGGTAGCTACATCTTACCAGCAAGCTTTAAAGTGTGTACTCTGGAGTAAAACCTTGTGCACTGGGGGATTTTCCCCCCCCAGAGTAAGTATTTTTGTTGAAGCCTTCTACTTGAGATTTAAAACTCTTGATGTACACTGTAAAAAATGATTCTGTGGTCATGTAGATTTTACAAAAATGTATTGTGTAAAATATATTCAACTGAATTGTGTACTTGATTTTGTTGCAATGATTTGTGTTAATATAAACTAAAAATTGTTGGAATAAAATCATTTTATTCTTATTGTTTAAAACTAATGCATTCTGTTTGTGTAATTCCAAATAGATAAAATATTGAGTGAATCCACTGTAATGTAAATGAGTAGTTTTCAATTTACAAGCATTTCCTGTGCACACGTTTTTGGATGTATTTCAGTCCACGCATTTGCTGGCACGGTGACTGCATCTATCTTGATGGTTCTTCCCCGTTTCACCTCCTTGCAAATACTGGTTGACTAAGGTAATTTCTACCTGGAAAATGTACCGTAAATGAGTTATGTTACATGATATGAGACTAACAAACATTTTATAACTTAATGTCTTGTCATTTTCATTTGAACTTGTAAAAACTAATTACAGTTTTGTGTTGCAGGAGGGTTTGGAGGAGCTTGAACAGCTCACAATGGCAATTGTGATCTTGAAGGAGGGAGCTTCTACAAGTGACAGTCTAATTTTAGCCTAATTGTACCTGCTGACATTCAAACTATTTTGAGCCAAAACAACATTGCCACCCTTGTAATGTTTTTTGCAAGGGTATAATGGATTGAATGCCTTTGTTTACATTTTCTCCATTTTTCATTAACGCGCTCAAGATTCTCAACATTTGCAAGTAACATGTATGACGTTTTTGTAATTTTATGTGATGACAGTATACAGGTAGAGGCCATTTTGTAGAATTATGGTCATTTTTTTGCTTTAAACTGTACTTTGTTCATATGTTTTGAGATAAGACAACACAGGATGCTTTTTTGTATAATAATTGTAGTGTCAGAGTGATGATGCATGTACTTCCTTGTTTGGTTTCCCAGCATGCCTTGCAACTACTCTAAAAGAGACTGTTTATTGTTGTTTTCATTATTAAACTGTTGTTATTTTTGTGTTTCATTGCATGTAGGTGTCGTTTAGTGTTATTTTTATATTAGGCTTCCGTGTAATCCGTTCTTTTATTGTTATACCGTGAGTGAGACGAGCGTTGTGTTTTATGGCTTCAGTGACGTTCCCCTTTGTAAACCAAGTCTGTTTCTTATTGTGCCTTGTTGTTAAGTGCCAATAAACGGTTTGAAGGCTAGTTCTGGTTCTATCATATATCTGTCACGCCGTTCAACATAATAATAAAAAAGTGAAGAGTTGTTCATTATTAATTCTGGAGTTTGTGTTATTCTTATATTAAAAATATTTAGATTTAATTAACTGTATTGAATGAATTCAAACAAATGCACTGATTTAATATAGATGAATATTACTCAATTATGTTTCACATATGTGTATAATTAAATTCATTTTTATTAGTACTATTTATAAACTTGGTGGTTTCTCTTTCATATCAACTCAATATTTTTGCTTTAATGAATTCCTTTGTGTTTTCTATTTGCATTTACTCATATTGAATGGATAACTTTAAAATGTCTCATTTAATTTATATTTGCTCAATACCAAACATAGTTATATTTAATTAATAATATTAATTAAATATAACTATAATATAATATCAACTTTTAGACCAGGAACATGCTTGGAATTCCCTCATAGCGACCATTAGTAAATGCAGTGGCACATACAGAACATCGCTTCACAGTTTCCAACTGCTGTTCTAATGGCTATTTTGCATCCTGCGACTTAGGTTACAACTGTGAACATGTATGGATTGCTCGAAATGTTGTTAGGGACCACCCTTTTTCATATTAACCTCAACACACAAGACAGGACACTTCTACAATATGCTGTCAAGTAGAGACAAGTTCCATTAATCTCTGTGGGGGGCCGATACACGTCTCCGCTGGGTGACTTCTGACATATTTGCCGGCACAGAAAAAAATCATGAAAGTATTTTTTAAAAAAAATAACAACAAGATAACAAGAACATTTTTTTCTACATAACTAGGTACGGGTTCTTACAGATAATTCGCCTATTTTATATAGGCGAGTTGCATATATGTTTATGTTTAGCTGTCCATTGCGTGAACCCGGTCAATAATAGTTGCTGTCACGCAAGCTAGTTAAAATGTTTAGAAATATAGATATTAAGCTAGACTGGCTAGTTAATAACTCCAGGGTTCTTATAAAAGTGTTCAAACAGAATATCTAGCTAGCTGCTATGTTAGCTATGCAAGATACTTACAAGGTGAACCACAGTATTTTGAATCAGAAACGAATTTGTCAGCTAGTCTAAATAACTTTTTTGTTTGTTAGTATTTAAGCCTTGATTACAAGAGCTAGCAAGCCACTTTAGTAACTTTGGAATTTTTGTTACGTTCTTAGCTGGTTGTCAAACTACTTTGTGACAACTTTACTTGTAAAAATGTTGTGAAAAACTTGCTGAGACCACATTAAACATTGTGATGTTGATGGCATAACTCTAACTAAAACAGCTGTACACAGAACCGCTGCATCGACAGCCAAAAAACTTACTATTTTTTTTGCTCTGCCTCTGTACTTCTGACTTGCTGTCACTCACCCAATACTGTCAGCGTCATCGACAGTCATTTTCTCCCCGGCATCTAATTCAGACTCACACCGCATGTAACATGGATAACACTAAGTCAGTTTTAGCTTTGCCATTGTACATCTGATTGAATATACTGTATAGCTTGCTGGCATAAATCATAGAGTAATAACTGTAATACCGATTAGATTAACTAAGAAACATGATGGCAGATTTATTGGTTTTCTTAAGTTAAAGTGTGAACAGTTGAATTGACTGCTGCGGCACTTTCGTGAAAAAGCATTTGCCCCCTCACATCCAATACTGATGTTGCTATTTGGAGGGGGGGACATTCAGATGACTGATAATCTACCGATATTCCTCTTTTTTTGCAGACATTTTCTATTGGATCCAGAAAATCTGAATCTCAAAGAGAAGCTGTGACAAAGAAATTCACTGGAAGCAGGAAATTAACTATTTGAACAATATATTTTATTAACTGAACTTTTTCAAACAAAGATTGGGGCAGGATAACATTTTGAACAGCAACAATTGCTTAACTATTATCATACATAAAAACTATAAATAACAAACACAAATTAAACAGAAATAAAATGCATAAAATAGTTTAATTTGAGCAGAGCGGAAGCAGATTTATGTGCTATCACTTGTACTAGGTGCCCTATGGAGGTGCTTGCTTTATCCCGCTATTGTATAGCTCTCCACGTGTGCTTGCTTTAAATATCTTGTGGCTAATAAAGATACTACCATTGTTTCATATGGCCGGTAGCCTTATATGAATAAGGCTGGTAGCCTTATATGAATCACCAAGCCTTGGTAGACAAGTTAGCTCTTGATTTACACAGTTAATGTTACCCCGAGCAAAGATGTAACAGCGTTCTTAACTTCAAATATTACCATTTTTGAACAACCATGTAATAAACAGCCAATTTCAGATAAGTGGAAATTACGTTTTGAATGATGACTAGCTGATGTGACTATTGCTGCTTGTGTCAAAATTAAATTGTGTCTCCAAATCAAAACACTGTCGTGACACAACTGTGAATTTCTTTAGCCATCAGTATGCTTTTGAATTGTTAGTGTTGTACTGTCACACAGTATCATGTTGTTTGAATATGCTGGCCAAAACAAAATTAAAAGATAATTGAGATGGTTTTGTTGTTTTTCATTTTTCAAAATTATAGTAACGTAGGGATGTAATGTAAAATAAAATAAACTTGAGAAAAAGAAGAAAAATAAAAACAACTGTATTGGGAATAACCAAAAAATGCAGCAGGAAAATAAAGAAACATAAATCATTCTGGGTCCCATCGCTGCTCTTGGTCATGCCCCTTATTTTCTTCTATATCACTCATTGTTTTTCCCTAGGCATGCAGAAGAGAAAATGAGCTACTTTCCTCTTCCTGTGCAATCACTCTAGTTGCGGAGAGAGGTGGCATGTTCTGTCCACAATGTAATCGCAGGCGTTTCAGCACAAACATAAAACAAAATTGTCATTTGGGCTCACTTCAACACGTCAGTTAACCCCTTCGCGCAATGCCCCTAGTGGTCGGCATGCTGGCATGTCTATATTGCTCAATCCAGGCAATTTTGTGTTCCTGCAACCAAATTATGAGTTGAAAACACAAACTGTGTTCTAGCTTTATTAGTAGACAATTCAGGACAACTATGCCGAAAATTGAATTTCTAAGTGCCACTGGTCCTCCATTTACCAACCACCCCCTCGCCGTAGTCTCATCTGTAACTACACCCCCCATGCAAGGCACACTGGACAATAGTGTCTATGGGCATACATGAAAACATTCTTTTACCACTAAAAATTTGTATTCCATCGTAGCAACAAAATTAAACCAAAGGTATGCCAGTACAGCTGTGTGAAACTCACATTGAACACTGAAATAAAGAGAATTTTTCAAAAAATGATACCATGTCATTCTACTGTCAATATCTGCAACTAAATACAGAATAAATATTACGTTACAGGCATTTAGCAGACGCTCTTATCCAGAGCGACTTACACAACTTTTACATTGTATCCATTTATACAGCTGGATATATACTGAAGCAATTCCGGTTAAGTACCTTGCTCAAGGGTACAACAGCAGTGTCCTTACCCGGTAATCGAACCTGCGACCTTTCGGTTACAAGCCCAGTTCCTTACCCACTGTGCTACACTCCGTCCGCAAATATACAACCTTACCATTGGTTTTATGAGATGTCCCTTTCGAGACTGGGTGGTCATATATTGTCTTGGACAATCCGTTTGTGAAATATACGCTCATTTGTGATGCCTGGGTACCTTCCATGTATGTCTGGTATAAAGTAAATACAGCATTTCACAGTAAGAACAATATACCAACAGTCAAACATGGTGGTGGTAGTGTGATGGTGTGGGGATGCTTTGCTGCCTCGGAACCTGGGCAAATTATCATTATTGAAGGAATCACAAATTTGGCTCTGTACCAGAATATTCTTAAGGAGAATGTCCAGTCATCTGTCTGTGAGCTGAAGAGTTATTGGGTATTGCAGCTAGACAGTGACAACAATCAAAAACACAAAAGCAAGTCCAGATCTGAATGGCTGAAAAGAAACAAAATTAAAGTTTTGGAGTGGCCTAGTCAAAATCCTGAACTGGACCCAACCAAGATACTGTGGCAGGAGATGAGTTCATGCGCAAAAAAACACCAGTTTGTATGAATTAAAGCAGTTCTGCAAAGAAGAGTGGGTTAAAATTACTGCACAGTGATGCAAAATACTTAAATCAAATTAAAGAAATCATTTGCTACCAAAGTTGGTGCAAGCAGTTATTATGCTGAAGCAGACAATTACTTTTTCACATTGGTGATATAAGTGTTTCATAATGTTTTTCATTAAATAATTGAAATCATAATTAAAAAAAAAAAAAAAGTTTATCACAAATTAGAGTTTTGGGTCCCAAATGAACCCCTTAAAGTGGGTTTATTTGCATTCATTGCACTTTTTTATGGTGAAATTGTCTATATATATATATATATATATATATATATATATATATATATATATATAGTATACATATGAATATGATAAACATAAATATACAGTTGAGGCCAAAAGTTTACATAAACCTAGGATAAATATATTCAAACTCAGTTTTTCACAACTTCGCACATTTCATGTTACCATACATTTCTTTTGACAAGTCAATTAGGGCATCTACTTTGTTCTCATCAGGTAATTTTAAAACAATTGAATAGAGACAGATTTATTTCACCTTTAATTCATTATATCAGAATTCCAGTGGGTCATAATTTTACATAGACCAAGTTGACTGTCTCTTTAAACAGTCAGGAAGATTCCATAAATTGATGTAATGACTTTTTAGAAGCCTCTGGTTCACTCATTGTCATAATTAGGAGTTAATTGGGAGTTAATTGGCACCTGTGGTTGTATTTAAGTGCCTACCTTTAGAGCCACTGCATTTTTTGCCCTTGATACCATGGAAAAACCAAGCAACTCAGCCCAGACCTCAGAAAAAATTGTGGACCTCCACAAGTCCGGTTCCTCTTTAACAACTGAAGGTACCACAAGCATCTGTACAAACAATTGTATGCTAATATAAAAATCTTGGGACCATACAGTCACTGCATCATTCAGGAAGGAGGCACAAATTAATTCCCAGGGCTGAACGAACTTTGGTCCAAAAGGTTCAACTGAACCCCAAGACAACAACAAAGGAACTGATGAAGGAATTGGAGGTATCAGGTACCAAAGTATCTACATCCACCATTAAGAGAATCCTTCATCGCCCTGAAAGGCTGTCATGCAAGAAATAAGCCCCTACTCCAAGACCAGCATAAAAAAGCCAGAATGAAGTTTGCACGTGATCACCAGGACAAAGACCTAGCCTTTTGGAGAAGTGCTCTCTGGTCTGATTAAACAAAAATTTAACTGTTTGGCCATAATGAACAGCGCTATGTATGGAGGAAAAAGGGTGAGGCTTTTAATCCGAAGA
Source organism: Anguilla rostrata (assembly GCF_018555375.3). Taxonomy (NCBI): domain Eukaryota; kingdom Metazoa; phylum Chordata; class Actinopteri; order Anguilliformes; family Anguillidae; genus Anguilla; species Anguilla rostrata. The sequence goes on from NC_057934.1 coordinate 27,406,084, forward strand.
ACATCATCCCAACTGTGAAGCATGGGGGTGGCAGCATCATGTTGTGGGGTTGTTTTGCTGGAAAAAGGACTGGTGCACTTCAGAAAATAGATGGCATCATGATGAAGGAGGATTATCTAGAAATACTGAAGCAACACCTCAAGACATCTAGAAAGTTAAAACTTGGTCGCCACTGGGTCTTCCAGCAGGAAGATCCTAAGCATACCTCCAAAGTTGTAACAAAATGGCTTAAAGACAACAAAGTGAAAGTATTGGAGTGGCCATTACAAAGCCCTGAACTGAGGTGCATTCAAGTTCAGCGAACAGAGGCGAATGTTCGTGGCGAACATGTTTTCTTTGAACAGTTAAATTTGAACGGCCTTTTACGAACATTCCAAATTGCTTGCATTAAACATAAACAGACATGGCGACGAGAGCGTTTGTACTCACAGCCGCTTCTGTGATCATCGATGATAAAAAACAATAGCTAGCTAGCGAACAATAATAACATTGGCCAGCGTTAGCAATAACATTATTGAAAAAAACAGATCACACTTAACGGCATCTTCAATTGAAATACCCATCTGGGAACATTTCCCTCAGTCCAGCGTCCATTTTTGTTCGCCGCAAACTACCCTTTCAGACCGTTCGCTTATGTTTGCAAATGTTCACGGCGAACACAAAGCTAATGTTCGCTTTGTTCGCTGAACTTGAACACACCTCTGAATCCCATAGAAAATTTGTGGACTGAACTGAAAATGGAATGCTGCATCTTCGAAATGCAGGACATTTCAATGTCTGTATTTTATTCTAGAGGTGCAAAGGTGGTCCAAAACTAATATACTGTATTTTGGCTATTCCGGCATATTTGATTACAAGATACGTATTTATGCAAGCAAATAAACATAAGAAAGTGTTTAAGTTTGCATTTATCATAGTGTCTTAAATAGCTGGCAGGTGGAGATTCTTAGTTATTTGTTATTTAATCAATGTTATTTGGCTAAAAAAAAGTTAATGGCAAACAGAGAGTGAGCTGTGCATACAGTACATGAGTTAGCCCCCCAATTTATCACATAATTCGTAGTGAGTAGCTATAACAATGTGAACTACTCCTTTAAGAAACTTATGTGAATTATGGTTATCCGTATCCAGAATTTAATGATCAAGGTTTAATGTTTAGCACTGGCGCTTTGCTAGGTTGCTATGTACATTTTTTAAATTGTTGAGACACACAGTGGCAGCCCATTGCAAACTATAGCTAACATACTGCCATTATCAGAAACCCAATACCAATCCCCATGAAAAGCACTATCTACTTTTTCATTTGAAGGACATCTGGCGAGCCTACATTTAAAAAATCATGATGATCTCTTTCAAATTAGCCTCCTTAGCTCTGATACTCTTGACAGAAAGTAGCTGATAGTCAGCCCATTCAGTCTCTCCTGTCTGATGCTGTTCCTCAGGTAGTTCTTGATTTATTTTAATTTAAAAAATGATTCATTAATATAAACAGCGCTATGCAGCTGTGACGATGACAGGCAATGTCATAATGAGCATTTTCGCAAGTTAGGAGATTGATGTGTGTGTTGACAATCATGTTTTAAAAAATGTTCTGAATGACAGCAGTTGAGCAGGGAAGGTTGTTGATATATCTGTAGTTTTTTCTTTCCTCTTCTGAGATCTACTTTTTGTGTTCATAATGCACTTTGATACACATAGTTGTAGCTGGTACTCCTCTTTGCCCTCTTCCTCATCTAGCTGGATTACCTTAAAAATTAAAAAACAAACAGTTATGACAAATAGACACTTGACATCGGACGGACACATAATCAGATATAAAGACCGGTGACAAATTAAAAGAAAAACCGGAATAGATGAGTGGAGAAATATAATGAATGCAGATGCTTCCATACAGGTTTACTGCATGGTACAATTAAGCAATTAACATCCTATCATACTCTGTGGCATGGATAAAAATGCTGAGCAGGCCCAGTTTACCTTAATTTTGGATCAAGATGGCAAGAGGAAAAGATCTCAGTGACATTGAAAGAGGGTTCATCAGTCATAAAAGACTGCTGAACTGGCTAGTGTTTCAATAGGAGCAGTGACTAAGGTGAAATCTGCATTTAGATCTATAGGAAGACATCAGTCAGTAGGGTCGGAAATTGTGGTTGAAAGCACACATTCGATGACCGTGATGCTCGTGCATTAGTGCTGTATGTAAGGAAAAATAGAAGTGCAACTCTTCCTCAAGTGAGTATATTAATGCAGGATGTGGTCAGACTGGGTCAGCAAGAACAGTCCATGAACAACATAGAGACATACATAGAGAGGGATATTATAGTAGGGTTGCTCATTGCAAAGACAAATGCACAAGAGTGGTGCGAATACCATAGGCACTACAGGGATGTGAAAAAAATGATATGGTCAGATGAGTCATCCTTCTCCATGTTCTCAACAAGTGGGTGAATGCATGGTACAGGCCTGAACGCTTGACCATTACAGTGAGGGGATCCAGTGGCTCTGTTATGCTGTGGGAGGCATTTTCCTGGCATGGTTTGGATCCTCGTCCCCTTAGAGGGTAGGGTCACTGCAAATCAGTTTTTTATTTTTAATAAATTTGCAAAGATTTCTAAAAACCTGTTTTCGCTTTGTCATTATGGGGTATTGTGTGTAGATCGATGAGAAAAGAAATGAATTAAATCAATTTTAGAATAGTAAGGCTGTAACGTAACAAAATGTGGAAAAAGTGAAGGAGTCTGAATACTTTCCGAAGGCACTGTATAATCAGAAAATAGGTTGTTTGTTTCAGTATGATTAAAAATTAGGCGCTACCCTCTACCGTGTAATCACTCGTCGGAGGGAAAGGCATCATCGTCTGTTTGGTCCTAAAGTGGTCAAGAAGTTTTTGATCCAGGACATGTATAGTTTAACCTGCTGTATATATGCAATCTCTCAGTATTTCATTACAAACTAAAAAAGAGCAAATTCATTTTTGATTTTCTGTTTAGACAACTGCATCTGTGGCATCTTTATTTCTTCCAAAAATATGAATATAATCTATATACTCATATAAGTGAGTATTGTAAATGGTACAAATGTCTTTCTTCATTTAAGCCATTTTTCAAGGCTCTGTGGTGTTCACATCTGGAGTTATAAAGCTTTAAATAGGGTACCCCCTAAATGGGCAAGGATTGGCCAGATTTGACATTTAGTTTGAATATGTTGTTGTTGACTTACCTGATGAATTCTCATCGTCCCAGGTACTGCCTTCAGGTACGGCGGTACTAATTCGCCACTTGTTTTGATGTCCTCCTCTGTTATTTTGAAGAGCCTCACAGATGAATTGAGATTCAGTTGCTCAAAGAGAGTGTCGGCATCTGGTATGCTAGTACCATAGGACACAATTCTATCTGCCAGGTTTTTCAGGGCGCCACCCACTCCATCAGGAGCACCCTTTCCGTGGAACGCCTCCGTGAAATTCCATATTACATGCTTAAATCCTCGCATGAACGGCACTGTTCAGGCTAGGTAAAAGTTGGTTCTATTCCGATATTGAGGTGTGGGCCCATCTGAGATGAAGTGAATGTTCCTGGCATTTGGAGTCTCCTCTCGTATGCTCCTCAGAACTGGGTCAAGGTGAGCCCATGTGGCTGTGGCGTTGTGCTGAAGACAGGCTGACAGCGATGCGAAATGACTCCACCCTGCCCCCACCGAGATAGATAACTCCAGTATGGAGGATTACCTGCGGGTTGCCACCTCCAAAGTGAGTTTCTTTTATTTCCCTGGTGCATTTACAAGTGTAGTCCACCAGCTTTTCAATGGAGGCATGCCTCTTCTCAAGAAATACATTCCTCACTTCCTTCTCTTCAGTGGACCCATCTTTGCATTTCTTTGTTATTGGTACAGATTTAGTGACCCACTCCTCCCATATGATGATGTTTCCTTTCGTTGAAGGTTGTGCCTGGGATTCTCAGACAGAAATCTTCTATGAAGATTTCCCATAGTGTCCGTTAATGCTCTCTTATGGAATATCTGGCCCTTTTTTTCCCGAATTTCTCCGGATTTCCCATTTATTACAGTGGAGACTTCATCTTGATGAAGGAAGCGGCTAACAAGTGTGCGCATTAGTCTTCTCTGGCTGTTATTGGGTAATGTTCTCTGATGATCTCTCTTTGTAGTTTTCTTCTGGACCTCTCTGCCTTCCATGTTGACAATTACCTGCTTCCTCTTGGCCATCATCTCAAGTCTTTTCAGTCTTTTCTTTAGGTTGACCATCTCTTTGGTCCTCTCTTTAACGTCAATTTTGATAGTGTTTTCTTTATTCTGTTCCTCTTTTTGGGTGATTCCTTTGGGGTAGATGTCTTCATTGGTCCTGGTGTCTGTAGAGATGTCTCTCTTCTTTTAGGAGTTGAGTTGATTACAGGGACATTTACCCGCTGAGGTGAGAATGGCTGTTCTCTTGGGGAGGCTGTGTCTTCTTGAAGAATTTGAATAACTTCTTTTTCTGTAATACCTAGTAGTTCTTCTGTAATACCTTTTTGAGTTTTCCCGCCACTGTTTTTTCTTCTTTTCATGTTGCTTCTTTGTCAGATCTTGAGATTTCTTGATTTTACAGTTTTTTTTTCTTTTTTGATATCTGGAAATGGAAAGGAAGCATGACATGAAATGAGCATGTCTCAAAACTAGGGCTGTCAATCGATTAAAATATTTAATCGTGATTAATTGCATAATTGTCCATAGTTAATCGTGATTAATCACATATTAATCGCACATTTTTTTATCTGTTCAAAATGTAGCTTAAAGCGATATTTTTCGAGTGTTTAATACTCTTATCAACATGGGAGTGGACAAATATGCTTGCTTTATGCAAATGCATGTTTATTTATTATTGGAAATCAATTAACAACCCAAAACAATGACCAATATTGTCCAGAAACCCTCAAAGGTACTGCATTTAGCATAACAAAATATGCTCAAATCATAACATGGCAAACTCAAGCCCAACAGGCAACAACAGATGGGCATATTGACCTGCTAAATATAACATTACTTAGTAATATGAGTAGTCACACAATGTAGTGTGTCCAACTTTACGCTTATAAAGGTTCACTAAAACATCCCGTTTATTTTAAGCATTAACACAAAATGATGGACCTCAATGCATCGCAACAACAGACGCATTGTACAACAGGTACATTGGTCAGCTAAATTTTCCATTACTCAAAGATCATTCCCTGGATCCCTCGCACTTCTAAAGCAAATCACACAATGTAATTGTGTCCAACCTCACATGGGGAAAATAAAGGCTCACAAAAACATCCCCTTCTACTATGTGGGATCAAAACAGGATGATACAAAATAAAACAAACAATAAATAAAGTGAGCAGGAAACAGTGGAAAGGGAGTATAATACAGAACTAGGACTCGAATTGGATATTGCAGTTAGGCTATCCTGCTATTTCTTTGGATACAACAGTTACTGTAGTCTACTTATATTTTTTTGCACCGAGCCAGTTGCTTAAACAGACAAGCCTGTTTACATTGTCGGACGACAGGGCAGCTCCCTTCTTCTGAACGATATGCCCAGACAATGAAAAAACTGCGTTCACTGTGTTTTACTCGAGAAAACATGGATTCCCACAGAAAACGCTACTTTATTTTATTGTTAAGGAGTATATTAAATGAGTAAATAGAGTGAAACCGCAAAACTAGCTAGGCTGCAGTAGTACTGAAATGTAAATATGGTATCACTGTCAGGTGTTTCATTATATGATTTGCAGCATTTATTTCTGAGCAAAATAACGTTTTCTAGCTAAGCTGGCTAGCGAAAAAAGTTGCTGATGGACATTGTAACTTTTAAATTTTACATATTGCTATAATGAATGGGAAACATAAACGATACTAACGCATATCACATATTCACACACCCAAATGAAAATGCATGAAAAGCCTAAATACACCATTTTTCTTTCTTACCACAAACTACAAATGCTGCCATTTATCTTAATGTGACGTCACCATTACATTCATTACATTACATTCATTTGGCAGACGCTTTTATCCAGAGCGACGTACAAAAAGTGCATTTCATGGTCATAGACAACTGCTAAACAGGTTCAGTAAGGTACAATACTTATTTTGTACAGCTAGTTCTAGCCAAGAACACAGTTCACACAGTGAACACTATACTGACCTAACCTCTACAAAACAAACTAGGCAGAAGAATAAGCTACAGTATTAGGACAAATACAAATTACCAAAAAGTGCTGGGATGGGGCAACATGTAACAAGTGACATGAAGGGGGGGGTTTTTAAAAGAGTGAAATATACAGCGTGGTGGTGGTTAGTCTAGGTATAGTCTGAAGAGATGAGTCTTCAGGCCACGGCGGAAGATGGGTAGTGAGGGAGAGGTTCGGAGAGGGACGGGGAGTTCGTTCCACCACTGGGGGGCTAGGGTGGAGAAGCTCTGTGATCCCTTTGGGCGGGTGGGAGGGGTTACAAGGCGCCCTGCTGCCGCAGAGCGGAGTGGTCGAGCAGGCACATAGAATTGAGTCATGTCCTGCAAGTAGATGGGGGCTGTCCTGTTGGCAGCAGTGTAGGCAAGGGTCAGGGCTTTGAACCGGATCCTGGCGGCGACCGGTAGCCAGTGGAGTGATCGCAGCTGAGGAGTGACGTGGGAGAATTTGGGGAGGTTGTAGATGAGTCGGGCAGCGGCATTCTGAATTATCTGTAGTGGCTGTATGGCACAAGCTGGCAGGCTTGCAAGGAGAGAGTTGCAGTAATCAAGGCGAGAGGTCACTGTAGCCTGGACGAGCAGCTGGGTGGAGTGCGTCATCAGGTATGGTCGAATCCTTCTGATGTTGTACAGAAGGAATCTGCAGGACCGTGATGTTGCCTTGATGTGCTCCTTGAGGTCCAGTTGGTCATCCAGGACCACCCCCAAGCTCTTGGCAGAGTGAGAGGCAGTCACTGTGGTGCCATCAACCGTGATTGAGAGCTCACGAAGTAAGGAGGTCTTGCACGGGAAGAAGAGCAGCTCAGTTTTGTTGAGGTTGAGCTTCAGATGGTGGCTGGCCATCCAGGTGGAGATGTCAGCCAGGCATTGACCTGTGTGGCCGAGGGGGGGAAAGAAAAGAAGAGTTGTGTGTCATCTGCATAACAATGATAGGAGAAGCCATGTGAATTAATAACTGAACCAAGAGATCTGGTGTATAAGGAGAACAACAGAGGACCCAGTACAGATCCCTGCGGCACTCCCGTAACAAGTGGATGAGAAGCAGAGGCAGACCCCTTCCAGGTGACCAATCCGGAAGTCGGAAAAGTCGGAGCTCAGAAATGATGCTCGAATTTCCGATCTATAATTCCAAGTCCTACGACTGTTCAGTTGCTTTTTTCACAAGTCGGACCTCATTTTTTACTAGTTCCGAGTTGTCTTGAAAGCAGCATAAGGGTCGGGCAAACGTTCATAACAGAACTGCGTTAACGTGCATTAAAAATTAGTGGCGTTAAAACAAATTTGCATTAACACATTATTATCGCGTTAACTTTGACAGCCTTACTCAAAACATGGGAAAAATCTTACTGTTATGGACACGGCATCCTATAGTAGAGACTGAATGGCTTACTGACTGTGTGTGTGTGTGCGTGCGTGTGTACACATCCTATAGTAGGGACTGAATGGCTTACAGACTGTATGTGCACATCCTATAAACTAGGATGTACAAACTAAATGGAGTGTGAGCGTGCGTGTGTGTGTGTGGTGGACATTTGCACGAGCATGTGCAGACTTCCTAACACTGTAGGGTATTGACTTCCTATAGACACTGTATGAGGGCATAGGCTTCCTATAGACTGCTAATTACTCTTGCTGTAACCTTTCCAACCCCTAACCTCTCTCTCTCCTTCCTTCTGTACTCTTCCAGCAGTTCTGGGTTGGTGTAAACTTTTTCTCTGTATTTTGTCAGTCTAGCCTTCGCTAAAGCTTTCTTCTTGTCACTTGCTGACTGTCTGAAATGAAACAGGACATAAAGCAAAATATCAACAGTTAGTAAATAATATTTAAATTAATAGTTCATAATATATATTTAAAAAGTATAGTCTGTATGATTAAATTCTCATTACCGAAACAGAAGTTCTCTCTACCACAACTGGCCTTAAATTGCAGCCGTAAGTGAGAATGATGTGAAGGATGAGAAACCTTAGCATGTTTTGCTAACAATAGAGAAGCCATGATGACTAAGCAAATTTTTACTCAGTGTACATAATTAGACATTAATGAAGTATATTTTCTTAGAAAATTTTAAATCTAACGTTTTTATAAATGTGGGGAAACCACCTGTATAGGTAATGATAATCAATACTGTTGTGTACACAGTATGACAAGAGAATGTTTAACTTTTAACTGTAAAAAAAAAAAGAGATCTGCTTACCTGGTAGCCATCTTGAAGGTACTGGCAGATGTGTTGCTTCATTCAAAATCAAACTTTATTTAAAATTCTGTGTGTGTGTGTAAACAGCCCTTCAAAAATGTTGCGGAGGATGAGAACATCAGCCATGGACACTTTATTTTCCACAATCTTTTATTATTATTATACATGAATTTTTTTTCTACTTTCGGCTGTTCCAGTTTGGGGTCGCCACAGCGGATCATGCTGATCTGCATATTTGATCTGGCATATGTTTTTACGCCGGATGCCCTTCCTGATGCATCCCTCCCATTTATCCAGGCTTGGGTCCGGCACTACGAATGCACTGACTTGTGCATCCCCAGTGACTGGGTTTTTGGGGCATTGGCTGGGATACGATTTTATTATTATTATGCATGAATATTCAGTTAATAATTTTTTTGTCATTTGAAAACATCTAGTAGAACATCCATTTATTTTTTTCATTTTCATTTTCATTTTACTCTGTTTAAATTACAACATAACATGCATTCAGAGCTGGACGCATTGCGGTAATGAGAATTTCAGCAGAAAATGCAATAAAATACAAAAATAATTAATTCCTATGTAGAACTTACTCTTTGTGCAAGGTAGAGAACACTATTATCTTTATTATGATATTTTGTTATATTACTAAATTACATGTTTTATATTTTAAATCATTACTGCCATGGTATTTTAATGGTTTCATGAGAATGACCTTTGGACTTGGGGCTACACCTAATCAAAGGGCCCCCTCAAAATTATCACGCAATATTTTCAGGCTCTCTCAGGTCTTGGCTTTTTAAATGGAAAACAAACAAAGTGGGGAGTCATACACTATTCCAGCCAATCAAGACGTTGCTTCAGGAGCACGGAAGGGAGGGGTGTAATTTGATTGGCTGTTGAGCTCAATTATGAACAACTTTTTGCTGTTGAAAACACAACAATATTAAAAAAGTGAGTCGGTATGATTAATTAGTAAACAATTTATTTTGTGGAAACAATTATTTCTAACCTGAGACAAGGATAACATCAAGGCTAAATGTACAGGAAACCACGGCACAACTATAACATAAAGAAAGCTATATGACTATAAAACACAAATTAAATGCTAGGTCCTCACAGATAGCACAACACATGCACACACATGTTACAGTAGCCTAGGCTATTCCATGATAACTTAACTACACAAATTGTTAATAACCAGATGAGAGAAACAGTTCAATCAGTTCAAATACTATCAGTACAGTCCTAAACAACACATAATAATTCTTGCACCAATGACATTACGTTTACTTGTTCATTGGACCGACTCTAGACTAATCAGGCAGCAACATTCGACAGTCCTAAACAATGCATAATCATTTTTGCACCAATGACATTACGCTTACTTGTTCTTTGGACCGACTGTAGATCAGTCAGGCTCGCTTGCTCATCAGCTAAAGAAAGTACTGTTTCAGTTACGTAGGGGTAGCTACGCTGTGATGTATTCGGTTGAACAAGCCAGCAGCAAGCTAGCAAAGTTTATAGTGATACCCCAGTGCATTATCCTTTTAGCTAACCTAGCTACTAACGTTAGCGTGCAGACTGGGTGTGCTGATCGTTACACGTGTGAACACTCCGGTTTAAAACGGTTATCTACCTACTTTAATTTATATATATAGCTATAGCTATATTTAATTTAAGGCCTCTAAAAATGACAACTACCTCTACACTTAACAGACTGAACCTGTACAAAGGGTACATAATACACAGCACTCATACGCTGGTATGCACTTATAGCTGGCTAGCCACCTCGACAGCATTTTCAGTAATAGAGGGTATGCACATGACATCACAGTAAGTGGAAGTCACTACGGTTACACCCACTGAGTGGCAGAAAGACTACTGAGTGGCAGTGTTAGCGTTCCGCTTGAATGCCGCGAAGACACAAAAAACATCTAAAATGGGAAAAAGCTGTTGTGCGATTGACTGTACAAATAGATTCAACAAGAAATCGGAGCTATCTTTTTACAGACTGCCGAAAGATAAAGAAAAGAGAAGCAAATGGATCGCTGCAATTTGCAAAAACAACTGGAATCCAGGCACCGAAACGTGGATTTGCGATTGTCAGTTTGTGTCAGGTATGTTGGATTTTTGGGTAAAATCATACCTTAAGTTATGTACTGTATTGACTACTCATCAATTAAATATTTAGCATCTTTCATTTATATTCTGTGTAACTGTAAATTTTTTGTCAGCATTTATTTTAAAAAAATATCCATGATGATGAACCTTGTCTTCTACAAACAAAGGGGGGATGGTTAGATAGTGTTAGCTAGCCAAGCATATAAATTAAGGTATGATTTTACCCAAAAATCCAACATACCTGACACAAAATAACAACCGCAAATCTGCGTTTCGGTGCCTGGATTCTTCTCTTTTCTTTAGCTTTAGCTTTCGGCAGTCTGTAAAAAGATAGTTCCGATTTCTTGTTGAATGTCCATGGACCACTGCCTTTAATTTAAGCAGATTATCGTTTGTTTTACTCCTGGTTTCCTCTACTAAAGGCAGCCATGTTGCAGCATGTTTTGCCACTCAGTCCGACTGAGGGGGCGTATTCCGGTGGGAAAGTGACGTCAATGCATACGCTCTATATGGGAGTACTGTATGCAGCTGAAATCCTCTATGGAAAGCAACCTCACAGCGATCTTATCTTCGATCAGTAGGTAATGTTGTGCTTCACTTTGGGTGTTTATTCCGATGGAAAAGAGAGAGAGCCAACTTTTTTTTATTTTAGTCATCGACATTTCCTTCTGATGTCTACGACGGCGATCGTGACCACAACATTTATTTTGCCAATTTTGTATAGCTATTTCCGTGGATAAAATTGCATTTATTATTATTATTTATTGGTAAAAAATTTACTTCATATCCAGGGAGGTAGCTAACTACTTGAAAGTTAGATCACATGTGTAGCCGTTTACTAATACGATTGCATTTCAGGGTTATTGCAAAATAACCCGTTAAACCAGAGAAATTCCTGAGTCGTCTTAGAATCTTTATCGCAACAGAATGTATCAAGGCTGGCAGCATCGGCATAGCAACGGACGCTGTAACAAAACTTTAAGAACGTCACAATGGGTATAACAGCTGTTTTAGAATGTCATTGCGTCACCCGGACCACTTTTGCAGCCCGGATAAAAATTGGCGTGACACTGCAACAACTACATGTCATCACTGAATTTGAAAAGAAGGAATTGTATTGGACCATAAAACAACCAGACAATTTGTCTAATCATCTCATCGTCTCTTTATTTATATCCTACACATGAACAACGAACGGGCTGCAAATTTATAGGCTACCGAACTGATGTAGGGTTACTTCTGTCCACCAGGGCCCTGCCAGCCTGCGGGCCCTGGGGCTTAAGCCCACCTTAGCCCCGTTGTTAATCCGGCCCTGGATGTCTCACTATTATGCAATTAAGTAGATTCTACTGTAGTTAAGTAGCATAGGCAGCTTGAAAAAACACTTAGGCAGCCTGAATAAGACATTTCAATGCTGAATGGTAAAAAAAACTGAAATTAGCAACAGCTGATGGTCATTGGTCCCAATTCTTATGCTGATTTGGAACATGGAGATGACTCATTGAATGGTATCATTGTAGTTCAATGTCTGTGAATTTTGCCTCATAGTCATTGTGTGATGCTGTCTGGAGCTCCAGATCCATCATCCAGTTCCTCTAAACTGCACTATTCTGAACTATACCATTTGTTCTTCTATTATTCCTGTTAGCGTGCACCTTAGCTGGTCAACCCATTTTTCCCATGGCGCGCAGGAACTGCCGCTGTGGGCTATGCATGGCAAATTGTGGTCACTCACTCACTCACTCACTGACTCACTCACGGACGACCCTTGAGGGACGTTTTGTGGGACGCATGCGCAGGTGGTGCCAGCTAAAATGTGTCTGCGGAACTGAGTTGCTCCGTGGGTCTGGGCGGTTATGTGCTTGTATTTTCTGTCTGCTAGTTTACACCATGTTAGCCCATGGAGGATGGGCTCCCCCTCTATAGCCAGGTTTCTCTCGAGATTTCTTCCCATTGGGGGGATTTTTCTCACCGCCATTTGAGGGTTTTCTCTCCACTGGGAGTTTTTTACCTTATGTTCTTCCTATTTGGCGGTTAATGGCGGTTTGCTCTCTTTGCTCTTTCTGCTCTGTCTCTTGCCTTGCTACTCTGTAAAGTGTCATTATGACAGTTCTCTGTAAAAAGCACAATATAAATAAAACTGAATTGAATTGATTTGAAAATAAAAAAATTGATTAGTACAGAGGAAAAACAACCAATTTGACACAACTTTCCCAATGCTTTTGCATTTAACCGTGTGTTGTTGTCTTTGTTGGTTTTGTTTTGAATTGGCATTGAAACAATTGACAGTTCTGTTTGTGTATACTGTTGCTGCAGGGGGGTGATCCGTGTGGATGTAAGTCTACAGAGTTTTGACCTGGACCAGTGTGCAAAGGGGAAGGATTGGTTTTCTAACACACACCAGTGCAACCGTACTAGCATGCAGGTGAGTCTAATATTAAGTTTCCAGAAACTAGAAATTGTCATGTTCTGTGGTTGCTTTCATCATACATTCATGGCCACTTTATTAGGCACACTTTCCTAGTAGGACCTCCTTTTACCTGCAGAACAGCCTGAATTCTTCACAGCATGGATTCAACAAGGTACTAGAAACATTCCTTTGATTTTTTCTCCACACTGATTGGTAGCGTCACACAGTTTCTGCTGATTTTTTAGCCTCATATTCATGCTGCAAACCTTGTGTTCCGCCTTATCCCAAAGCTGCTCTATTGGAATCTGATCTGGGGACTGTGTAGGCTTTTGGAGAACAGTGCAGTCACTGCGATGTTTGTGGAACCAGCTTGAGATGATGCATGCTTTTGATATGCCGCATTATCCAGCTGATAGTATCCATTTGAAAAGGGTGGACTTTGGCCATAAAGAGATGCACATGATCAGCAACAATGCTTAGGTATGCCATGCCATTCAAATGAAAATTTAATCCAAAGGTAAGAAAAAGTAAGTTGAAGAAGCAGTCTCCTCAGTGAATGAACAAAGCCATACGGTAGAGTTTGAGACAAAGAAACTGCATACGATATATAAAAACAAGATATATAAAAACAACAGCACAGAGAGTAATAAGGCTCAATATTGTAACGTGTGATAAGGTTAAAAAAGATTTACTGGAACTTTACTTTGAAAGGCAAATTGCCCAAGATGCAAAAAAGTAATACTAAATGTTTCTTTCAATACTGTTTGGCTCATGACCAACCTTTCCACAAAATCTTGTGCAAATCTGTGAATCCATTCAGGAGTTATGCACCTTTTTGTGACAGGCCACACACCCTCACACAAATATGTGACCTCTTCTTTAGCTCATGACCAAACTTTTCACAAAATCTTGTGAAAATCTGTGAATCCATTCGGGAGTTATGTGCCTTTTTGTGATAGGCCACACCCATTGCCACGCCCCCTCACACACCCTCACACAAACACGTGACCTCTTCTTTGGCTCATGACCAAACTTTCCACAAAATCTTGTGCAAATCTGTGAATCCATTTGGGAGTTATGCGCCTTTTTGTGATAGGCCACGCCCCCTCACACACCCTCAAACAAACATGTGACCTCTTCTTTGGCTCATGACCAACCTTTCCACAAAATCTTGTGCAAATCTGTGAATCCATTTGGGAGTTATGCGCCTTTTTGTGATAGGCCACGCCCATCAGCACGCCCCCTCACACAAACAAGTGACCTCTTCTTTGGCTTATGACCAACCTTTCCACAAAATCTTGTGCAAATCTGTGAATCCATTCGGGAGTTCTGTGCCTTTTTGTTATAGGCCACACCCATTGCCACGCCCCTCTCACACCCTCACACAAACACGTGACCTCTTCTTTGGCTTATGACCAACCTTTCCACAAAATCTTGTGCAAATCTGTGAATTCCTTCGGGAGTTATGTGCCTTTTTATCATAGGCCACGCCCATCGCCACGCCCCCTCACACACCCTCACACAAACACGTGACCTCTTCTTTGGCTCATGATCAACCTTTCCACTAAATCTTGTGCAAATCTGTGAATCCATTCGGGAGTTATGTGCCTTTTTGTGATAGGCTACGCCCATCGCCAGGCCCCTTCTGGGCTTCCAGGCTCTTGATCAATTGGCCTGAAAGTTACTCAGCTGTACCTTCCGGTCATGACCAACGGCCATGCCAAATTTCAGCCTCCTGGGGCAAAAACTGTGGCCACAACGGGGTGGGACCCCTTTTTGTGCTCCCATTCCATCATCAAGTTCGCCGATGACACAACAGTTATTGGTCTGATAACCGACAACAACACCACGGACTACATGGACGAGGTGATGGCACTCTCAAAGTGGTGCCAGGGGAACAACCTGGAGCTTAACGTGGAGAAAACCAAGGAGCTGATCCTAGACTTCAGGAAGAGGGCTGAGCATGTACCCATAACTATCAATGGGGCGGCTGTGGAGCAAGTCAGTAGCTTCAGATTCCTTGGAGTCCAAATCTCGGAGGACATGAAGTTGTCTCGGCATGTGGACATGCTGGTGAAGAAGTGCCAGCAGCGCCTTTACAATCTAAGAAGGCTGAAGAAGTTTGGCATGTCCTCACCTGTCCTGAGGAACCTTTACAGGTGCACTATTGAAAGCATCATGACTGGCTGCATCACCACCTGGTACAGCAACTGCTCTGAACAGGATCGGCGGCGGCTTCAGAGGGTGGTGCGGTCGGGCCAACGGCTTACAGGTGGCATGCTGCCTAACTTGGAGGACATATACACCAAGAGATGTATATGCAAGGCCAATAAGATCATTGCTGATCCCAGCCACCCGAGCCATGGCCTCTTCATTAGGAAGCAGTCCAAGAGGAAGCCTGGCTATATCAGTATCAGAGCTAAGACTAACCACCTCAGGAACAGTTTCTACCCCCAGGCCATCCGGATGCTGAGCTGAGACTCCCAACACCTGTTCAGCTCCACCAACACCTGACCCTGTCCCCATAGACCCCCTGTTTCCATCCATTCACGCCCCCTTCCTCCCCCCATTTCCTCCCACTGTATTTTACAGCACATACATACACTTAATGAGACTCTTTTAATCTTATTTATTGTGAACGCGCTTACATACATATGTGTATATTGGGTGTGTATATGTATGTATAGGCATATGTGTATGTGCATGTATGTATGTATGTATATATATGTGTGTGTATGTAATATATG
The DNA here is from genome assembly GCF_018555375.3 of Anguilla rostrata. Classification (NCBI taxonomy): domain Eukaryota; kingdom Metazoa; phylum Chordata; class Actinopteri; order Anguilliformes; family Anguillidae; genus Anguilla; species Anguilla rostrata. The sequence goes on from NC_057934.1 coordinate 27,421,776, forward strand.
TATATTCTTTTTTATATTTTATTCTATGATTTTATTGCTATTGTTTTTATTATTATTACTACTATTATTATCATCATTCAATTGATTGACTGTTTATTTCATAGGGATGAGTAACAAACAGCAACAAAGAATCTCACTGCCATGCTAAGGTGTATGTGATCAACAAACTTGACTTGACTTGACTTGTAGACCAACCGACTGACCAGTGGCGGCTGGTGATAAAACATTTTGGGCGGGCGCAGTTTTGGGGGGGACAAATAAACTGAAGCAGCACTTCATAGCTCAGCAAATAAAATAAATAAATAAATAAATCTAAAAACAATACAACACACTAATGTTGCCTAAACAATGGCCAGTAGCACTACTTGAACATATTTTGCCCTCCTTAATAATATAAAATAATATGTAGAGATGACAAAATGCCCATTTCTCCTACATCACCTAAAGTTACCAACAGGCAACAGCTCAATTTCTAAATATGGAACTACTAAAGTCATTTTTACTGCCACTGTTACATTCTATGAAGTCATAAAAAAGTAGGAAAATATTAGCTAACTCCAATGTCATTTATAGAGCCTTCTGCTGCCATCTGCTGGACAAAATGCGAATGTGAATGCTGAACTTGAAAGGAGGCAACAAAATTCACCAACCCACGGAATATCCCGGGATTATCGGAGCTCTCACTCTCATCGTGGCCACGCAAAGCCAACTCAAAGGCTCCACAAAATTTAGCAGTCTATTATTCTGGACAGGATGTGTCGATTTTGTCTTCTCTTCGTTGTGCCTTCTAATGCCAATCCTGTAGCCTTCATCTAGCTGTTCAGCAGTGCTAAACTTGCCAAAAAAATGTAGTCTCACACTATTGTCTACACGGCTGCAGCTACTTTCGTGCCGTTTGCATTTTTCAGAAAGATGTTATAGGTCTTGTTCCCCCGTCGTTGTCCACGACGCTTCGGTGCCGACACTTTGAAATAGCAAACAGGGAAAGCAATAAAAGGCATTACTTACACCACATCCAGCTAGTCAACTCCGTTTGTCATAACAAGAGCCCATTCCGGGTGTATGCTCGTCCTCGATCACTTGCCTGCTGCTGAATTTGTAAAATGGGTCGGTCCGGTCCAAGCTCCTTTATCTTCTTTTTTTCTTCCAGTGAACACCTTGTGTAAGGGCGTTTTTGTAAGGAAATAACTCAATTCTCTTTGATTTCCGTGATTCTACTTGAAGTTGCCATCTCCTGAAAGTACTGGTCAGCTAGCTAAGGAGCAGGAGTGACAATCGCGCATCCGTAGTTATATTAATGACGGGCGTGAACATGAAAGATAGTGTTGAGAATTGTCCAATCACATTAGATCAAAAAACATAAAAACAATACCAATTCGCTGCCAATAAAAGTAGGAGTGTCTGGGGCGCAGAGAGCTGCGCCCCGTGGAAAATCTGAAGCAACCGTTTAGAGAGCAGCTTCAGGTCACCTGCTTGCCAAAAGTTGAAAGACTTACATACACACTCATTTGACCGGCGCCCTTCACCCAGGAAGTAGGCTATAATCACACAGAAATTAACCAAATACAATTTGATTTTGGAATCAATTTTTAATGAATGCTGGCAGGCGCTGACAGACTACCAGGCTCATTGTATGAGTAAACTATTTTTATTTTATAATTATTTCGCATTTAGGGGGGCGGCACCCCAGCGCCCCGCATTATAGAACCACCACTGCGACTGACCGTCTGACCAACCGACAGACATAGCTATAGAGCTTCCGGTCGCAGCTAAAAAAGAAGGGGCATTGCTTTATAAGAATAAGGATATTGCTGACATCTTAAATATTAACTTTGTTGAGAGTTTTACTAGAGAGGAGTTTACCAATAAACTGGAAGACATATTCAGTACTCAGAATGTCTTAGCTAATGTTGATATAGAGGATAAATAAAGACAACTAAAGACAAATAAGGCAATAGGCCCCGATGGCACATACCAAAGGGTACTCAAAGAGTTAGGTGAGATCAGCTTTAAACCACTGGCAGGTATTTTTGACAGCCTTTAGAAACTGGAGAAATACCAAAGAACAGGGAGTAAGTTAATATAATATGTATTTATGAGTAAGAGGACAGTACTGATCCAGGAAACTACAGGCCTGTCAGTTAAACTAGCATCACATGTAAAATGCTGGAATCTATTATTAGAGACAAGTTAGAATTGTTCTTGAAAATAACAACATCCTAAGTGATAGGCACTATGACCGTTGAAAGGAAACCCTGCTATAGTGCCTAACCTTATCTCCTCTCTTTATTTTTCCCTGGGGCTTCTGCCCTTTCCTCGCCATGAGTTCAAAAGACCGCTCCAACCTGTTTCCTCACCCTGAGTCCACAGGATCTTTCTAACCCTGTCTCTCGCTCCATGGTCATAGACCGCTTCAGCCTGTTCCTCCCCTGCTCAGGCATAGTTGGGTTCCTCCCAAGATTTCTTGCCACAAATCCTGAACAAATGTTTCCTCAATCTTTAATACAGAGCTGTAGGAAACGTCTGAAATAGCAGAATGTGCAACTGCTTGACATTTTATCCCCCTGAGTATCATGCTCAGGGGGATAAATGAGTGACGCTACTGGTTCTTTGGTGCAAGGGAGAAGAAAAGGAAAAACAGCAACCACCAGTCAAAAAGCATGCTCCATCATCAATTTCCTCCCCGTAACACAGTGAGAGTCAAAACAATTGATTTGTAGTGAAATACGGAGTATGATTATGTTATGATTTACAGCAATGCACAATTCTGATATTTTGGATAGATTTGGAGGCACCAAAGGACACCAAAACATACTGTTTACATTATGCTCTATAGGTTTTAAGTAGTTCTGCATATCTCCCCCTGATTTTGCACACTTGTGGTCAAGGGGTGGATGATCCAAACATGAATAGTTTTACCTGTTTTACATACAGTGCCTTCAGAAAGTATTCAGACCCCTTCACTTTTTCCACATTTTGTTACGTCACAGCCATATTATAAAATGGATTAAATTCATTTTTGTTCTCATCAATCTACACAAAATACCCCATAATTACAAAGCGAAAACAGGTTTTTTGAAACTTTTACAAATTTATAAAAAATAAAGAACTGAAGTATCACATTTACATAGGTGTCAGAGCCTTTACTCAGTACTTTGTTGAGGCACCTTTGGCAGCGATTACAGCCTTAAGGCTTCTTGGGTATGACACTACAAGCTTGGCACTCCTGTATTTGGGGTATTTTCCCATTTTCTCTGCAGATCCTCTCAAGCTCTGTCAGGTTGGATGGGGAGTGTTTGCACAGCTATTTTCAGGTCTCTCCAAAGATGTTCTGTAATGTAATGTAATGTTCGATCAGGTTCAAGTCTGGGCTCTGGTTGGGCCACTCAAGGACATTCATAGACCTGTCCCGAAGCCACTCCTGCATTGTCTTGGCTGTGTGCTCAGGGTCATTGTCCTGTTGGAAGGTAAACTTTCGGCCCAGTCTGAGGTCCTGAGCGCTCTGGCGCAGGTTTTCATCAAGAATATCTGTACTTTGCTCCGTTCATCTTCGGTCCTTCACCCTCAATCCTGACTAGTCTCCCAGTTCCTGCTGCTGAAAAACATCCCCACAGTATGATGCTGCCACCACCATGCTTCACTGTAGGGATGGTATTGGCCAGGTGATGAGCGATGCCTGGTTTCCTCCAGACGTGACGCTTGGCATTGTGGCCAGAGAATTCAATCTTGGTTTCATCAGACCGGAGAATCTTGTTTCTCATGGTCTGAGAGTCCTTTAGGTGTCTTTTGGCAAATTAGAGTGGGCTGTCATGTGCCTTTTACTGAGGAGTGGCTTCCGTCTGGCCACTCTACCATAAAGTCCACTCTACCTGGAGTGCTGCAGAGATGGTTGTCCTTCTGGAAGGTTCTCCCCTTTCCACAGAGGAACTCTGGAGCTCTGTCAGAGTGGCTATTGGGTTCTTGGTCACCTCCCTGACTAAGGCCCTCCTCCCGTGATTGCTCTGTTTGGCCGGGAAGCCAGCTCTAGGAAGAGTCCAAGTGGTTTCAAACTTCTTCCATTTAAAAATGATGGAGATCACTGTGTTCTTAGGGACCTTCAATGCTTTAGAATTTTTTTTGTTCTTTTCCCCAGATCTGTACCTCGACACAATCCTGTCTCGGAGGTCTACGGACAATTCCTTTGACTTCATGGCTTGGTTTTTGTTCTGACGTGCACTGTCGACTGTTGGACCTCATATAGACAGGTGTGAGCCTTTCCAAATCATGTCCAATTAATTGAATTTACCACAGGTGGACTCCAATCAAGTTGTAGAAACATCTTAAGTATGATCAATGGAAACAGAATGCACCTGAGCTCAGTTTTCAGTGTCATAGCAAAGGGTCTGAATACTTATGTAAATGTGATATTTCAGTATTTATGCTTAGTTTACCTAAAAGTGTGTGAAAAAATATTTCCTAATAAAAAAATATTATAAATATAAAAAAATATTTCCTAATATCTGTGTGAAATTTACCCTTTGGCAGTTTCCATTTATGCCCCCTCATTCTGCTAACCGAAAAACTTGAATAATTTCCTGTGGTCCTTTGTTAATCCTTTAATAAATTTAAAAGCCTCAATCAAATCTCCCCTAAGTCTCCTTTTACTAAGCTTGAAAAGTCTAAGCATGTCTAGCCGTTCCTCATTACACTGATCTTTTATACCCGGAATCAATCTGGTTGCCTGTCTTTGGACCTTTTCCAGCGCCTCTATATCTGTCTTGTAGTACGGTCCCCAGAACTGCACACAATACTTAATACTTTAAAGTGTGGTCTGACCAGGGTATTGTATAGGGTGAGTATGATCTCCTTAGATTCATACTCAATACTCCTGGCTATGTATCCCAGCATCCTGTTGACTTTTTTACTGCTACAGCACATTGACCAGACCCTGATAGGCTTTGATCAACTATTTGATCAATTACTCCCAAGTCTTTTTCTACATGTGCACATTCTAATTTTGTACCACCCATGAAGTAATCCTGCCCTATGTTTTTATTCCCCACATGTAGAACTTTACATTTAGTTATATTGAATTTCATTTGCCAGGTTTCTGCTCACTTCTGGATTCTGTTGAAATCTTCTTGGATTACTTTAGTAGATTCCAAACTGTTGGCTAAACCTCCCAGTTTTGTATCATCTGTAAATTTAACTAGTGTACTTTCAATGTCCGTGTCAAGGTCATTTATGTAAATGGGAAAGAGCAGTGGACCCAGCACTGTTCCCTGTGGAACTCCACTTCCCACAATACCCTAGGCTGGTAACAGAAGGAAACTGGGCTATTGCCATCAGGGCACCTAAACTTTGGAATGATTTACCTATTGAAATTCATTCAACAAGCTCTATATCTAGGGAGGTCGAACATTCTGCCTGCATCTGGGCTCACTGTAACCGGGCATTTAAACAGGAAATGACACAAAATCTGAGTAGAAAAAACTATTACATCATTTCAAAAGTGCACTGACAGTTCAGTGATGTTACTTTTTTAACTTTAGAAGTCAGATATTATTATGCTAATTTGAGTCCATTTATGAATATCTGTGCCTGGGCAAAATCAAAATCAGTGGGGTCATTGTAAAAATTGAACTACATTGAAGTGATTATTACACATTTTATCACAAGAAAAACTCACAGTGAAATGTTTTAGATGTATTATTTATTATACGTTCATATTATTCATATAAAAACATCACAGCTGCCAGAGTTCTGAAAAGAAAGCAGCACTCACTATCTTATTCAAAATAATCCCAGACGCGATTTTGTATTGCTGAAATTAATTGTTATTCAAATTGTAGCCATCCCCTGTCTTGCATTAATCATGATTGTTCAGTTCCGATTTGTCCAAGTTATGCCAGGAAAAAGGCCCTATAAAATGTTTTCTGACATGGCTAGACAGTTAAACCTCGATAGAAGAACAATATTTTATATGTATTTAATTGCCAACGTCTTGTCTACATTGTGCTATAAAGCATTTTAGTTTCACAAATGGGTGTTTTTTGTAATTTTGTGAGGGAAGTGGCTAATTTTCTAACATCGTATCAAACCCTTAGGTGATTTTGACATTTTTTCCACTATTCTCAGTTTTTTACAGATTAAACTGTTTTATCTAATAGACAGCCCCTCATGCAACCCCTTTTCATGTGTCCCTATCAGAAAATGTCAAGTTTTGGCCTGGATATGATATGAATTAGTTGGTAGGCCCTATTATTTGAGGGGAAAAAATTTAACTTGCAAAAAATGTTGCCAATCTGCTGCTGTTGAGAAATTTTTTACATTAAGCGTGTCCATGAATTTGTGGTATGGTCACGTGAATATCCAGTATTACGTGACAGCAACACAATAACTTGCTTTTTAAATGGGGTAGAGCAGTTGTGACACGATAAAACACAATAATAATAATAATAATAATAATCATCATCATCATAATCATCATCATACAATGCATTGCGCTAGATTAAATGTTGGACAGAATCCATTTCTGGACTGCTTTTGTTGCCAAATTTTTGGATGAAGGAATGCTGGAAATAAATTAAATGAAGACTGCCAACTTTAATCCAGCCCCAATACTTTCAGCAAACATTACAACATATTCCAGCTTCAGAAAAGCCTATTGATACATCTATCAATTCATGAGGAAATCAGAAAAAGATTATACTCTTTCATAAAGTGCCCAAAAATGTCAACACAATTTCAACAATCCAAGCAACTTATTTAAAAATGTTAATAGCATACTATTCACATTACCTTCCTCCCATACACAAAATATTTAGGCCTAATATTTAAGATTTACAGTACTGTGCAAAAGTCTTAGGCACCCTCGATTTTAAAATATAGTACATAGTATATATTTGGTCTTAGATGTTTATTTTTTGTTTTCTGCATTAGTGTGTCAGTAGAAAAGAGCAAATTTGAGATTTCCAAACATGAATTTTCCAAAAAATGAAATTTTACAGATACATTTTTGTATTTTGTTAAATAAAGTACTATTTTAAGTAATAGACTACTTTTCAGATAAAGACTTGATCAAGGTTCTCTGGGATTACCTGGAGAGTGGAGAGCCAGAAGCAAGCGAAACAGCCAAAATCTGCAGAAGAACTGTGGCAAGTTCTCCAAAATGCTTGGAACAACCTACCAGCCGATTTTCTTATAAAACTGCCGGACAGTGTAAGAGAATTGATGTAGTTTTAAAGGCGAAAGGTGGTCACACCAAACATTGATTTTATTTAGTTTTTAACTATTTACTGCTCTTTGCATAATTTTTTTGATATTTATAACCATTCATTTCACTATTTTTGAAAGCATCTTAGCTGTACAGCATTTTTTTACAGGTGCTTAAGACTTTTGCACAGTACTGTATGAATTTTAATTGCATATAAAATTTCCATCCATTTGGATTACACAGTTTTAACATAAACAAACTAATAAACTTAATGTGATGCATATTTGTCAGTCAAATATAAATGAAACAAGTAAGAATGAGATTTATGTAATAGTACTAATAAACCCATTGTGTTTTAAATACACAATAACCAGGTTTATATATTTATGTATTCAATATTAATAAAGCTTATTTGTTTAAAATGCTTAATAACCAGGCCCAGTGGTACAGTATGTGGACTTGTGAGTTGGCTAGAAATATTACAGGCATTTAGAAATGTTTGCTAGTAGTCAGTTGTTAGCAATATTAGTTATGAAAGTCAGGCTTGTCTGATGTGCCATTAACGTTAATATTTTAGCAAATCTAGGTACCTTGTAATATGATTAAAGACAAACATAAACATACTTTATTTATAAACATATGTTAGCAAGCTAATACCTGATAGTTAGCCAACATTAGGTACCTTTGCAAATGTTCCAATTAACTGACCAACTAACAAACCTTTGGAATTGTCTTCTCGTACCAAGCTAGATAAATTGCTAAACTACACGTCATGTGGTGGGAAAAAACTGGTGCCCCTACTTATAATGAAAAATGCACCATTAATATTTAACCCTCATGCAATACCCTACACTTAAGCCTCAACAGCCTACATTACTTGATCCTCTGTGTATGTGGCAGCAATGGATTTCCCTAGGAAAAGGTATTAAGTTCTTGGCATTTGCATTTAATGTCCATTTAGGGTTTTAATGGATTAACATAGGGATTGTCAGACGTGTGTCCACACCACCCACAGCACCAAGAGGAGGTTTAGCAAAGTAATTCTCAACAGAGAACCTGACTGCTCCCCCTTGAAAGATTCCATTATTGGGATGCCATGTATGCCATCCTGTACAGTTTGGTGGGGCAGCACTTTTCAAGGTTTCCCACAAAAATAAACACAATGACCAGACTCTCAGCACTTAAAAACATTCATTTATGTAGCTTCTGACCTCATGTCAACAGACAGAATTCACAAAACAACTTTTTTGCATTTTTCCTTCTTCTTCCTGCCAGTTACATCACAAATGCTCCAGGCCCACAGATACATCTCCCCATTGGACATTTAGCTACATCAGGCAGTTAAAACATTGGATACACATGCAAAATGGACGAAGTGCTCCCCCAGCAGCTACTTCACTGGCGCACTAGGTAGCTCGCACTAGGTATGGGACCTTTGTATGACTGACAGGCACAGGTTAAAATCCGCCTTGGACTCTTTTTTGAAGGCAAGTTTTGAACACGTTACATTGGCTTGCTTGCTAGGTAAAAATTGCCTGAAAAATGTTAACTATTGCTTTTGCAACTGTATAATAAAAAACTGTAAAATAAAATACACCCAAAATTTAGACAGTTTTAACATGCTTTCACAATTTTGTCTGAGTTTAATGTTAGCTACCTTGCTAACGATTCAACAGACCGAGTGTATAACAGACTGCTCCAAAATTATTCCCCGAAATCGGAGTTGTGTTTCGGTCTGTTAGGTAACGTTACTGGTTGTTTGGAAACCGGCAAAAGACTTCTTCATGCCTGATATATCGATTTTAGAATGGCTTGTTCTCCGCTGTGCCATTTCTACGCATTACCTACTTTTTAACTTGACTTCTGTAGCTATCCTGCGCCACCACATTTCTAAATTAATGTTAGCTAGCCCTATATCCCTCTTTACATAGCCTACAAACAATTAGGTCTGTCATGTAGGCTACACAATACCACATTAAAAACAATTCCATTTAAAAATATGACAAAGGCTTTAATTTATTTGTCATTCATGGTAAAGGAAAAATGGCTGAATCCATGCCTATGTTTTTTTAAATTTTCAAATATGTGTTTGCATGTATTTGTGTGCATGTTGCTAATAGCCTACATCTATAGCATTACTATTGTCACTTAGTCATAAGAAACAGTAAAAAAATTCACGATAACTTAAGAAAAACATTTTTAACGTGCAAACGTTATTTCGTGTGGTTATTTCTGTGGCGAACCCTGAAAAGTGGCAAACTCTCGGTGTTATATGGGTATGGGGCATGCCGCCCCACCAAGGCGTAACTTGGCGGGATGGCATACTTGCCATCCAAATTGCTGGTGCTGTGTGATCACTGCCAGTGTCTTTTTTTCAGGCAAGATCTGCTTTACAGTCCAGGTAATTGGCATTTCACTGTACATTTACTTATCAGTGAGATATCAATGTGTTTCCCCTTTGATTACTTGAGAGTATATTGCTACTTTTTGTCTGATATTACACTGGCTTCAGGGTGTGTTAGCTATTGATCGCATAGCTAGCTAGTTTAATAGATCAGGCAAACTAGCTCATTGGCAGTATAAACTTGCTAGCCAGCTAATGTTAGCTTTGTGCATAATCATCAATGCTGTTCTGAATATACTGCAGCTGAAGGCCTTGTTCCCTTTTAGGTGCTATTAATCTGAATGAAGCGTTCAGCCTCAGCCAAATAATCAATTCAGCTACCGTTCCCTGATATGATTACACTGATGTCCAAAACAACAGGGAGATCATATAAAACTGACTGAGCATCATATAAACGGGAAACATTGCAATTAATTAGCTCTGATAATATTATTAACTTATGTATCATATTCACTTAACAGACTAGCTATGATAACAGTTGAAAATTGCGCAATGAAAATGAATTAAATAAATATAAATTAAATATAAACTGATATGAAAGAACATATTGGCCTATTTCTTTGCAAATTAATTCATTTTTTAACAAATAGAAATTACAATACAAAAAATTTGTAATAACATTTCATTTAATTCTGTACTCTCGGGTTGGGCCAATGTAAAAATTTTCAGAGCGGTTTGATATTAAGCCAAATACCGGACCGAACTAGTAATACCGAATTTTACCACGTAACTCAGCCACTCCCGAGTGGAACATAATTAGAGCCCATGAATGAGATTGTAGCGGCAACACAATCAGGACAACTGAGTGACACATCGTGTTTTTATTTCTCACAACAACCATTCAACTTAACTTTTCTTCTTCTAAAGTTTAACATCAAAATAATAAATAAAATAAGACTTCGTCCTCGTAAAACTTAAGAAAATATCAAAATGTTATCCATAAACAAATAGGCCTCAGTAAATAACAAAATACAACAGCATAAATAGACATCGGCCTAGTGCAGAAACTGTTTATAAAGAGCAAAAATATCAAATTGTTATCTATAAGAAAGAAAATAGGCCTCAATAAACAACAATTTACAACGGCATAAATCGGTAGCCTACTCAAACAGTGCAATCAGAATGGAAAATGTAAACGAACTGTAAACATCAACATAGAAAGTATCAGTCAAAACTAAATGTCCGGCTGAGGCCAAGTGCAACATGAGAAATGCTTTAGGCCTACACCTTGTAGCCCACACGTTATGTTCAAATAGGAAAACTGTTTCGCATAACAAATATTAAAATATAGCTGCAAGCGGCGATTCTGGGGTTCAAGCCAACACAGACCGTTAGAAGGTGAAAGCTGCAATAAGAACTAGTCAGAATCAGAGTAATTGTAATAATCAAGTCCATTTATAAATATAAGGAATTTGACTTGACACAATATGTTCATTGTCAATGAATGAATGAAAAGGTTTAATTGCACAACAAACTAACAGTAGCATAGGACAATCATCATCATGTCATACAAGAACTATATGAAATAGTCATCATATCATACAAGAACTAAATACATTTTTAAAAATGACGGTTTGATTGTGCATGCATGAAAACTATTTAATGTGATAGGTATTGGTTTTGGGAAAAGGGAGCCTTCAACACACTTATAATTAATGATTATATTTCTGTTTGTAATTGTTATTTATTTTACTGGTACACTCGAGGTGCCACATAATACCAGGATATACCCATATATACTCATTCGAGCTAAATCCAGTTCCAATTTACATTCTTGAATGGTCATTTTTAGATGTGAAGCACCTTTATGACCGGCAATGTCACTCAGTCAGTAATTCAGTCAGTTAATTAATGGTTCTTGAGGCAAATTTGTAGAGTGAGAATAGATGGATGTCTGTAGCAAGTTTTGTTTAAATCGGACTCACGGCGTAGGAGTTATGACCTTCAACATTTGCCAGTAGACTGGTGGCGCCCCCTATTGGGCGATTTCAAAATAGTTTTACACACGTGGTTCAACAGTGTTATGAAACATATCCTGCAAGTTTTGTAATGGTTGGACAAACGATTTTTGATTTATAGTCTGATTTGGGTTATGCCGCGCCCATTTTTTATATTTGTAGCGCCCCATAGTGGTCGATTTTAATGAAGTTTTCAGGGTATGTTTTAGGTACTTATGTGGACATATCCTGCAAGTTTTGATTGGCCCAATGATTGTCGACTTTGGTCTATTCATGTGCTGAGCCACGCCCTTTCGAAGTTCATTGGTCAATATCTTCAAAACGCCATAAGATATCAACAGGCTTTTCATAACATTTGATAAGCTAGTAGCCAGTAATGATCCACGGCAAATTTGGTAGCAATCGGACCTACAGTTTAGGAGGAGATGTGTTTTGTGTTTGTGAAATGTGTTTTTCATGCGGACTTTAGTGGTTCTTGAGGCAAATCTGTAGTGACGATAGATGGATGTCTGTAGCAAGTTTCGTGTAAATCGGACTCACGGCGTAGGAGTTATGACTTTTCAAAGTTCAAAATTTTGACCTTTAATTATAGCACCCCCATCAGGCCGATTGGGGTCATATTTCTTGGGTAGCACTTGCACACAACTTCCAATCAATGGGCAGAATTTAATGTCTCTACCATTTACCATCTCACAGGAATTTACGCAAACATTTCTGAAGAAGATTAATAATAAACCAGCACAAAAGCAAAAACAATAGGGTTTCAGCCCTTCGGGCTTGAACCCCTAATAAAAATAACACTGCAAACTGTGCAAAGATACAAAATAATGCCATTTAAAGCCTGCATAGGTTTAGTCTAGGCTTTCTCAGGGTGTTAATCCTCTACAAATTCTTGGCCAGAAACACCAGCATGTCTACTTTTGCTGGCTTCAGAAGGGACCTTTGAGGCGTAACAACATTCCCCGCTGTGCTAAGCACTCTCTCTGATGGAGTGCTTGTTCCACCCACCTTTGATTTTTTGATCTCCTAGTTGCCGGCCTCGGCACTAAATTGCGCACGGCCTGTAAATCTTTTTTTTTTGCACTCAGACACTAGTGGCTGAACAAACAACAAACATAATATGTTAATCACGTTGTCATATTGTTTATTACTAATGCAATACAAGTTGGATTTAGTGCCGTCGGCACAGGTTGCTGATGTAGGCTACTTTTTAATTTGCCAGAACGTCTCATAATGACAAATGCCGGTTCAGTCGATTTGCATAAAATCAAACCGGTTTAAGCTCGTACACCGGACCGGACCGGCAAAACCGGAAACTGACCCAACCCTACTGTATTCATTCACTCATGCTTTTATTTATTGAAATAGATCATTAAACACAAAAGGTCAGAATCCCAACAGAAAAGCAGGTGTCTTAAGCCGGGCACCCACCGCACGCGTATCGACCGCGAGCGCACTACGCGCGTAACTGAAGCGTAGTTGAAGTACTGTTATTACAACGGCAGCGGGCGACGTCGTCTCCACCAGATGCGAACGCGTCGCGTACCGGCTGCGAAGCTCGCGCGACACAAGCGAACTGAAGCGTAGTTTTTCGCTTCTGTTCTATTTTTTCGGCTTGTCGCGCGTCACGTTGGCCTGTTTATACACAGAAATATGCTCTAAAATGCTAGGTATACATGCTCTGATTTATATTTCATTCTTATATTACTGGGGGTGTGTCCCTAGTTACCTCCCAGATATTTTTTAAGCAGCTAAAAAAATACAAGCCTTTTCGTTTTGTAAAAATAAATAAATAACTGGAACCTGGGGGAAAGGCAAACTTAGTTTCGCTGTCTTATTTTCCGGAGGGGGTGGGGTAAATTTGAAAATACACCACAGAAAGACGTAGGCTATTGAGTGACGTAAAGGGAATGCACCGAGCAGCGGTTTGTTAGCTCGAGTATTGGAAGATAGTTTTTAACCAACCATTGCTCAGCCTATTTGACTTCTCCGATGTCTTCGTTCGCCGTGCTTTCAAAAAGGGCTTGTTAATAAAAATCAGATAATCCACAGAGCTTTAAAAAAATCAGATTATTTAGTGGTCTTGCCGATGAAAATGCACCTATTTTATAATGAAGTTGTAAGCAAGCCTTTATTGCACTTGTATTTCAAAGCTTCCGGTGTTCATGGCGTTGTGGTGTTCATATCCCTTCAAGATTAAAACTGTTACTGACTTTTTCATGATTAGCTGATTTTACTAAATCTGATCCTATAAATGTTTTGACGTGAATGGCAAGACAACACGGGAATTCCCAATGGTTGATTACGGATTATTTATTATTATTATGATCATTACATATTCTTCATGAAATTGGCACGCTTGTTAACCAAGCAAATAAATTAATACAGTTTGAGATTGATTGTTATGCAGGCTACGTTGCGATTTAAGTTTATGGTACTTCTTGAAAGCGTTTACTTTCTCACGTATTTACGACGTAAAAGCCCACTGCAGACTGCGAGAGCTACTAGGAATATATAGCTTTTACGCAAGCCTTTGCGCGACACAAACGGAACCAGTGGAGACACCCTACGCGTCGCGCCGTGCTGCTTCGCCGTGCTGCTTACGCGACGCATACGCGACGCGTGCGGTGGGTGCCCGGCGTTAGAATTTATATTTTAAAAATAGCGGTCTTTTGGCAGGGGGTGGGGCGGGGAGATTAGTGTGGAAGAAGTCTGGAGAAAGTCTGTGAAGGTTGTGAAGGGCAAGTGGGTACATCCACTGTAATTATGTACTTATGAATGTTTGTCATGTGATAAAGGAGAAAACACACCACTGAAGTCTCCTCCCAATGATATATAGAGTAATGAAAATAATTTTATAGATAGCATGTGCTGTTGCTATTTACTGCCTGGATTTTCACTTCAAGAGATAATATAGAATAGTGGTAAATGACTGTATTTACATGGCATGGCATTGATTTTCTATCACTCCAATGGCAATCCAGCTGAAGCAATGTGAGGAACAATATCAGTTTACCCTCCTCGAATCCTGACCTAAACAGTTAAAATTCACATTAGATTACCTGTCTTTGGAAAGATTAGGATAAGGTTGAGAGATTTTGCACTCATACTGCTCTGATCATTTATATTATGAGCCATCAGAGGTGTAGCAGTAAGTTTGACACTGGGGGAACACATGTACTCCCCAGCCCCCACCCCTGCCTGCATCCATAATAAATATTATAGGGGCGACATAGCTCAGGAGGTAAGACCGGTTGTCTGGCAGTCGGAGGGTTGCCGGTTCAAACCCCGCCCTGGGCATGTCGAAGTGTCCTTGAGCAAGACACCTAATCCCTAACCCCCTAACTGCTCTGGCGAATGAGAGGCATCAATTGTAAAGCGCTTTGGATAAAAGCGCTATATAAATGCAGTCCATTTACCATTTACCAAATATTATCAGGTATGAACCATCTTTCTCATCCATTCTCACCTACAAGAGCTGGCATTGTTGTTCCTTTATTGTTCTGTTTGTATGTGAGATATCTCCTGGTCAGTAATAGACTAACACCCTCAAGAGGGCAAAAGAATGAAAGTATCATGTTTAATCAACTTAATGAAACCATATTTAACCCTTTAATATTGAAATATGTAAATGAAATACATCACCAACATTCTGTTTTTAGACACATAATTAAGTGCATACATAATAAATGTGCAATAAATATGTCTTACACAGTGTGTGGAGTGCAGATGAGGCATGTCAACTGAACAAGGTTGAAGAGCTACTCTACATCTCAACACCACCTCCCCTCCACCTCTCTACCCAGCCAAACCCTCTACTGACACATCTATAAAATCAAAACATATTTATTTACATTATGTATTGTGTGGGCTAATATGACAGAGAAAGACAGAAAAATAAGATAGATAGTTTGTCCTCAAGAGGAAATTATTTTCAGTTACAACAGAAAACAAGCCATCATCCCTTTGCAAATTTCAGCTGAAGCCACCAAGCAAAAGCAATTGCACAGTTCCCTATATTGAATAAGCCCCACAAATCTTGTTTTTTGCTTCGCTGTATCTGTGCCATTGCAGCTAGCAAGCAACAAATCACAAATCTGATCCCAAACCACAGGCTCTTTAGCCATACCCACCTCTTCCCAAACAGAAAAGAGCACCACGCCCAGAAACATCCCAAACTCATTTTAGAATTACAAACACAGGTAAAGGTGCACAAATTAGGCGAAGCTTGATACAGTCAGAGATTGGCCTGTCTGGAAGAGCACAGGATGGACTGCTCTGAATAAAAATGCAAAAAATGTTGCAACACAAATGTGATTTGGGTTTGGATTGTGGCTGTGGGATGGTGTCCACACTTATTAAAAGAAAAGGGGCTGTCGAACATACTTCAGAAAACTTCCCTTCAGCTCTGTCCTCCAAAAAACTGCATTTTTAAGAAACCGAAAAAATGTACTCTTTCCAAACAAGTTTTCACAAGCACGAAGAACTTCAAGAAAAATGCATGTACCATGTGTGCTGTATGCATTTTTTTTTTAACTTTGTCCTTTTCTAATTACCAGGCATTTCCCCCCCACTAAATTCCCCCTTTTTCATCTATGCAACCATGCATTACTCTGGCTTTCCAACACTTTCTGTTTTTGAATTTACCTTTTGTTGTTGGTGATGTTGCTAATAGTGATGGCAATAACAATAGTGATAGTTAATATTATTATTATTCATAATAATAATAATAATAATAGTGCTGATAATAATAATAACAACAATAATAATAATTATGATGATTTCTTTGTATGCTGTCTTGACATCTGGGGGGTGGGGGGGGGGGTGGGTGTGCTCAACAGTAGGACATGGGGGGCTGTGAGGAGTGACTGTTCTGATTGGGGAGCGGCTGGGGGTTTCGGCAGGCTTCGTTGGCGGCTTTGTCGCTTTGGTAGAGTGCGCATGTGCGCTGCGGCCAAGCCTTAGGGTGATTGGCAGGTGCTGTTGGCCGCCTTGGGGCGCTGCTGCGGTGCGTGTGTGTCCTTTGTTGGAGTGGTGGGGTTCTCTGGGCCTCCTGGTTGTTGTCTGGTTGGGGTGGACACTCCTTGTGGTACTGGCTGCAGTCAAACACTCTATTCGAACATGGCCAAATGTTTTGCTCTATTGCTTTTCAAGGCTGGGGTGGAGGGAGGGACCAGGGGATTGCACCTATCGTCGCAATGACCACAGACCTACTTTTGGGGGGGTACGTGAGATGTAACGCAACCTTTTATGTTTCACCTCAGGAGTTGGGTAGTTCTATATGCTTGTCTGTGTTTGAATTAGGGTTTTTGTCCCTGTGTTTAAATGGTTATTTTACTGTATGTGTATATTTGTCTGTGTCTCTGTGTTTGTCTTTGTCTGGGTGTTCGAATCAGTGTTTGTTCTGCTTTTGTGGCTATGACAGGTTGGGTTGGGGGGCCCTTTTTTCATATCGTACTATCTGCGTCTTTGTGCTGGGGGGGGGGGGGGGGGCATGGGAAGATACAGGACCTCTTTAATAACTGTACATTACTGATGACAATCTTGCTCTTGAATCTACTTGTTCATTAACTTGTTCTTCTGTTCTTATTTTTAATATCATGAACAATATCTACATCAATCTAAGATTGATGTCGTGGAATGTACAGGGCCTCAATATACCACATACACGGACTAGCTGACTGGACCTACGTCATCGTAAAAAGATTGACCTGGCCATGATACAAGAGACACATCTCCTTCTGAAAGATATTTTTAGAATAGCTAATAAGAACTACCATGGTCTGGCCTCCTCATCCTTCATTAAACAAGTGCGAATCCGCAACAGCTACGACCGCACATGTGCATGCATCCATGTGTGCATGCATCCACGCACACACCCTCACACAAACACGTGACCTCTTCTTTGGTTCATGACCAACCTTTCCACAAAATCTTGTGCAAATCTGTGAATCCATTCGGGAGTTATGAGCCTTTATGTGACGGCCACGCCCCCTCTTGGTCAATTGGCCTTGGAAGTTACTCAGCTCTAGCTTCGGTCATGACCACCGTTCATGCCAAATTTCAGCCTCCTGGGGCAAAAACTGTGACCGCTGCAGGGTGGGACACTTTTTGTGGACCAACCAACTGACTGACAGACAGAGCTATAGAGCTGCAGTCGCAGCTAAAAAATCCAAAGGTGTGATGATCATTGGGAATTGTAAACTGCAACTTTCCATTCTTCGTACAGGGGTAGATGCAGACTGCAGAATAACTTTTGTTAAAACATTATTGTTTTCCAAGAAAGTTGCATTTGTTTCAGTTTATGGACCTAACTGCCAGTAGCCATACCACCATGCACACTGCTCCTGCCGTATGGCTGAAGCTAAGCAAGTGTGGGCTTATATCGGTAGCATGGTGCCCCCTAGAGGAGAATACGGTACATCCCCACAGACTAGAGGACCTGATATTCTCTAATATTCCTCTTAAGCACTGTAAACTAAAATTCAGCCTTACCATTTCACATTTGATCTCTCTTTGAGGTCCTATCGGGGGTTGGGTGGGGGTGGGAAGGATACCATACCTGTCTGTTTGCTTTGCCTGCTTTGCTTGATTTCAGTGCCGATTTTGTCGTTTTTTTTCTGGTTTTTTTTTTGTCAGTCTTATTGTCTTCGTCATCATTTAACAGTATAAAATAAAAACATTTGATCATAAAAAAAAAGAAAAGTCCTTTTTCACGGTCAGCCTGTTCTCAGCCACTTACCACATGTTTGGTGAGAATTCCGTAACAGCCATCTTCACGCCACCCTGTCTCCTTCTCTCTGAGCTGCACCATGCCTTAAGAAGCAGTCTGGTCATCATCACAATCATAGACAGGTGTGGTTTGTGCGATTTTCCCCAGTGCTGCATGGGGGTGACCTTTCCTTAATGCTGAAGTAGTCAAGCATGTCACTGGGGAAATACCTGTCTCTGATTATGTGGCCTAATGGGCAGCGCCAGTGATATGCTCAAAGATCTGTAAAGCGCTGACTTGTGGTCAGGGCAACACATAGCCTACACCTCCCCTCAGCTATACACCTCGTCAGGGAGCGAATGAGCACAGGCAGTGCCCTTGTCTAGACAGTATTGGCATTCCTGTGGTGCTGTCCTGTTCGGGAGAAATCACTGTAACTGGAGAAACTCTGAATAGTGTGAAATGGTAACTATGATCTGCTGGTCTAAAAGAATGTGTATCTGTCTTTTCCCAATCTTTCTTAGTCCAGTGTTGATGGTGCTTGGCTCACTGGAGTCTTTTCTTCTGGTTAACAGCATGTAGCTTTTTCGCAGATACACACCCTTTCACCGATTCACTGTAGTCAGGGAAGTGTAGCCACGGCAAGGCACTTCAGTCTTCCTGGTGCCAGGAAGTCTATAGGCCTATAAAGTCCAGTAAATTCTATGATATTGTAAAAAGATTCCATTATATGTGTAGACTAGAGGTCATCTTGTATTGTAAGCTACACCTGCATTTGCAACTTGCTACAAAGAATAAATTGTGACAAACATTAAGAGATGCAGTAATAATCTATAGGCCAAAAGCACAGAACATAGGCTATATATGTGACCCATGCCTATTATAATTATTTGTAAAGATGTAAAAAAAAAAACCTAATAATTATTAATCTTTTGGCAAGTGTGTGGACACCTTACATCCAGCATCTCATCCAAAATTATGGCCATTAATACGGAGTTGATCCACCCTTTGCTACTATAACAACCTCCACTCTTCTGGGAAGGCTTTATACTAGATGTTGGATCAATGCAGCAGGAATTTGCTTCCATTGAACCAGAACAGCATTAATGAGGTCGAGCACTGATTTGGTGATTAGGCTTGGCTCGGAGTTGGCTATCTAGTTGATCTCAAAGGTGTTAGATGGGGATGAGGTGAGGGCTCTGTGCAGGCCAGTCAAGTTCTTCCACACCATTCTCGAAAAAGCCATTTCTGTATGGACCTCATTGTGTGCCCAGGGGTATTGACATGCGGAAACATTAAAGGGCCTTCCCCAAACTGTTGGGGAAGCACAGAACCGTCTAGAATGTAACCGTGAATGTGCTGTAGCATTAAGATTTGCCGCTACTGGAAATAAGGGGCCTAGCCCAAACTATGAAAAGCAGCCCCAGACTAAGGGGTGCCCAGATACTTTTGGTCATATAGTGCATCTCCTCTACACAACCCTTTAAGGTGTAGAGGCCAGCTCAGACCAAAAGTATCCCATATTTTAGGACCCATATTTTCCCTGATCTCCTGCTGATTGGCGAGAAAACTTTACCTATAATGCTGACATATGTTGTGTTCTAAACTCACCACCTGCGATTAAACAAGATGAATGACCTGCAACGGCAAGCTCCAGCATCAGATGTTCAGAGATGGAGTAGTTTACACTGCTGAAATTCCTCTCTGCAACATTCTAAAATGGTTTTCTTTCATCGTGACTATTTGGTCCGAATGGGTCTGAAAATCATAAATATGTGTTTAGAATGTTGTTAAATGGACATTCTCATGCTGATGCAACAATCTCTACTGGCAACTGAAAGCAATGGAGTTCAAAAACAGCAACTTAGAATTTAGAAAAATCATTCCAAGAAACCTACTCTTCAAAGGGTTAAAACCTAGTGCAGTAGGTCATATTGTGGTGCTTGGTCTTTGAATTGCCACATGCCCAGTGGAATGTAGACTTGTGAGTTGGCAAGAAATGTTGAATGGTAATCAGTTGTTAGAAATAGTAGTTTGGAAAGTCAAGCTTGTTTGATGTGCCATTAACATTACTTTTTAGTAGGTACATTTAATATAATATGATTAAAAACAAACATATAAACATATTTATAAACGTGTTAGCTGCTTGAAATGTGAGCTAGCTTGTGCTTGCTAGAACCTGTTGCACTAGCCTGCTAGTTAGCCAGTATTAGGTACCTTTGCAAACTTTACAATCAACTGACGGACTAACAAACCTTTAAAATTGTCATCTTCTTGCAAGATAGATAAATTGCTAAACTGCAGGTCATGGGGTGGTAAAAAAAACTGGTGGCCCTCGTTTTAAAGCAGCCTTTAATGAAAAATACAGCATTCACATTTAACCCTCATGCAATACCCTGCACTTAAGCCTCAACAGTCTACTTGATCCTCTGTGTATGTGGCAGCAATGGATTTCCCTAGGAAAAGGTATTAAGTTCTTGGCATTTGCATTCAATGTCCATTTAGGGTTTTACTTGGATTAACATAGGGATTGTCAGATGTGTATCCACACAGCCCACAGCACCAATACAAGGTTTAGTTATGTAATTCTCTGACAACCTGACTGCTCCCCCTTTAAAGAGTCCATTATTTTACATGCCCAGTATGAGCTCTCGCTATAATGTTAGGGAAACCACCATGAAATTATACTGAGATCCATTTAAAGTTCTGTAACCCACAAGCAACTACTACTTTCAGCTTTTTATGCAACATCAGTATAAGCCATCAGGTATGAACTTATAGCTGCAGATATTAGAAACTTTAGTTAGCACTCTTGTCATCACTGATTAATCTTATAAGCAGTGGTGTAGTATTAAAAAAGCTGGATAAACTCTGCATGCATTTCAGTCGTGACTATTTTATGGTGGTGGCTATTTTGGGTATTTATATGTCATATATATGAGGAATAAACCACAATGGCTGTCCCCTTATTGGAAAATAATATGCAACGTTTATTCCTCTTATACAACAGGTTAACAACAATGACTATATACAGTGCCTATGGAAAGTATTCAGACCCCTTCACTTTTTCCACATTTTGTTACATTACAGCCTTATTCGAAAATTGATTAAATTAATTTTTATTCTCATTAATCTACACACAATACTCCATAATGACAAAGCAAAAACAGGTTTTTAGAAATTTTTGCAAATTTATTGAAAATAAAAAACTGAAATATGACATTTGAAGTAAAACTTCATAGTGCTAGGCTAAATATTTTCTGCGTAAATGAGCTAAATCCAAAAACTGTTACATTCAAACCAACTCTCTCCTATGTCTGTAATAAGTTATTAATTTTGAATGTATTCAAGATAAATTGCCCGTAGTCTCTTCTGTCAGCATCTAGTTCCTTGTTTATCAAATAGGGGAAATAAACATTTATTGAAATTATGGATTTATTGGAATTGTTTTTTCATTTACCTTTGCTAATAATGCTCAGCACATTTGTACTGGGATAAATGGAATTGAAATGGCATGGAAAATACTCAAATATTCAAATGTTTTCTTTTCTTTGTCTTTAATTATAGCCCATTTCTCTGTTATTTCTCAAATTTTTGTCTCTGCCTTTTAAAATTTTTTTTTACAGTAATTCCACATTTTGCAACATGTGTAATCGTGTATCCTGTTTCTTGGTTTTATTTAGCTTTTATTCTTGTCCTCAAATGCGCGTTTTATATTATGAATCTGATGAAAAACACGTTTTCAACGTAGAAGAATGCCAAGTTACTCACACATACAAAGCACTGTCTATAAGTCATTCATTCAAATCTAGGCCTGCCAATAAAAGTATTGATATAAATATTGTATCAAGTTACATGCAACAATATTGTCTATCGTAGCTCAGACAAATTAAACAAGCTGTATTCCAAAGCAATGCTACCCAAATGTTTCCTAAAGAAATTCAAGTAGCTTAAAGTAACAATCTCGAAGATCTCCATTTCATTGTCTTTGGCAGTGCCTATGGCGATAAACGGTAATTGCAGGTGTGTTTTTGGACCTCACTTCCCAGAGATCCAAACAATGTCGCCTGTGTGACGTCAGTCAGTTGGCACCTGGGCCATGCCTCCATAACAATTCGAGGTCACCAGTACACATGAAAGCGAAAAGGGAATGATGTCTTCTGAGGCGGTAACTATAACACTTACTATTTACTGAATGAAAAATGGTTATTATAAAAGTAACGTTATGTACATATTCATTGTCTAACATTAGGCTAACTTATTCAGATCATTATAATATATTGATGAACTTGATGGCAATGTAAATAACAGTAACATTAGTTAGCTACATTGCAATGTTACAAGGTAGTGTTGAATTCGACAGACGGTTTGCGAGGTCGATACTGGTTGGTAACATTAGCTAGCGTTTTTTCTAATTGTTAGCTGACATTAGATAATGTTAATTACATTAGCTAGCAAGCTAATTCGTAATTCTTCAAGGACGTAATTCTTTTGACTAATCGGACGCAGCCATATTGTTTTTGGGCTTGGAGCATTTGTGATGATGTAATCAGGCGGGAAAAAGAAGAATGAAAAAACGCAAAATCCCATAAATTTGGGATTTTATTGTGCGGACGTGTGAAGTTGTTTGTGAATTCTGTCTGTTGATATGAGGTCAGAAGGTAGAGAAATTAATGTTTTAAGGGCAGAGAGTCTGTGGTCATTGTGGTTATTTCTGCATCAAACCCTGAAAAATGGCAAACTCTGTGCTGTATAGGTATGGGGCATTCTGCCACGCCAAGGTGGACCAGCCATCCCAATGAGGACCTGCTGCCTTATTTGTCTTTAGATTATGTAATTTAACCAGTACTACACCCTCTATCTCAATATCTGCTTAGACGTTCTGTGTAATGAATATGCCTTGTAGTCTATTATTAACCTCTTTAGTAAAACTCTTAACAAAACAACTATTTAATTTGTATTTTACAACTATTTGTATAAAGCAATGCTCCTTCTTCATTTCTGATGCTCCTGATATCCTCCTTCACTTTCCTTTTCCTGCTGCAGTATTGAAAGAAATGTTTAGGATTACTTTTTGCATCTTGGGAAATTTTCCTTTCAAAGAGCGTCTTGGCTTCTCGTAGTTCTTTTTTAACCTTGGCATGCATATTACAATATTCAGCTTTATTACTTTCAGTGCTGTCATTTTTATATATCTTACATAGTCATTTTTTTTTCTCAAAATCTCCCATATGGGTTTGTTCATCCACTAGGAAGACTGCTTCTTCAACTTACTTTTAGAACCCTTTAGAACCTGTCCCACTTTTCATTCACAGTCTTGCAGTCAAGAAGTTGTGCCCAGTCAATATTACTTAAATTAGCTTGCATCTTGTTAAAATTTGCTTGTCTAAAATTTTAAATTCTGGCCATAGAGAAGGCCTTGTTGATTTGCCAAAATACATCAAAACTAACTGCAGAATGATTGCTAGTCCCAAGTTGCTCGATTACATTTATGCTACAAATTCTATCGGGATCATTACATAGCACCAGATCTAGAATTGATTTCCCTATTTTAGGCTGACTGACATACGGTGTCAAAAAAGGCCATTTATAACATCTAAAAATTCATCAATGCGCAATTAATAGTGGGGTCACTGAAGTCACCCATAATAATAGTCCCACCTTCCTGACAAGCGTGTTTTATGTTTCAAAAGAGCCTTGAATTCACAATACTGTCTGAAGCTGGCAGCCAGTAACACGGCTACCGTGAGGTCCTTTCCATGTTCTCCTGTGAGCTTAATCCAAATATCCTCACTAGGCATGAGTCTTTCAATTTCTGGAATTTTCTGTGTATAAAAGTTTTATTTTACATAGTGAGCTACACCCCCACCTCTCCTACTGGATCAATCCTTCCTAATGAGTTTCTACCCCTCTATATTATATTGAGGGGTAGAAACCCCATCCTCCTCCCCAAGCCATGTCTCTGTAATCCCAACTATGTCATAGTCCTCAAGTTGTCAAAATTGATTTTTTATACTTCTAGCATTTAAACAAAGACATTTCAGATTATTACTTCCACACATCCTCTCCTGTACCCTCACCCCCCGTCATCCCAAGCCACCCTTACTAAAATTCCACTTTGAGAAGATTTCATTGGTGTTCACAGTATTATAGGAAGCATTGACAGCTTCCTTCCAGGCAGTCTGCACCTCCCTACCTTTTTCACTCTCTGACATCTCTGCCCCCCCAAGTCCCTAGTTTAAATAGTCCTGTGCTACCCTAAGCAAATGCTGGCCCAGTGCAGCAGTTCCTCTCCAGCACAGATGGAGCCCATTTTGCTTGCACAGGTCACCCCTGTCCAAAACGAAATCCCACTGCCCCATAAACCTGTACCCCTCTTTCCTATTCCAGGTTTGTAGCCATGTGTTATACCTCCAAATGTCACAGTATAAGAAAAAACTTGCTGTCTGGTAAGTGTATGAATCCGGCCGCAGCACCCCATCCATGAGGCACTGGAAAGTAGCAGGTGACCCAAACAGCCCGAATGGAAGTGTGACAAATTGGTATGATCCATACGAGTGGAAAAAGACGTTTTTTCCATAGACTGTGACGACAAGGGAATCTGCCAGTAGCCCTTGGTTAAATCCAGCGTTGTGAAAAAACGAGCAGTGCCCAACCGGTCCAGGTGATCGTCAACCCTAGGCATAGGATATGCATCACCTTGCGATAACCACAGCCTTTACTCTAAGCTTTCCCCCCTGTGTCGAATTTCCACTGGCCCCACTGGGTAATCGTGAATATCTCCATGCACACACCTTATTAACACCCACGATGCTTACTCAATGCCTCAGGCCGAACCAAGCTTTGATAAATAATGGTTTGTTTACACCCTGAATCCAACAAAGCCTGGCGTGTACGCCCTTGGATTCATACCGGTATCCGGTACATCTCCTCCTGACCAGGGGAGGGTGCTGGCGAACCAGCGACCCACACCACTTGCCCCACCTCCATCAGGGGACAGTCCCTGTGGAAGTAGCTGGGCAGCCCACAATGCCAGCACTCCTGCCCAGGCACTTGAGTAGGTCTCTGGGTAGCCGGCGCTGAAACCACTGAAACCAGGGACTGTGGGGGAACACGGAAGTGTCTGTGGGGAGAGGAGCAGAGTACGGTTCCCCTGCTACTGACGAGGGCCTCCCTGGTGGCCTTCTCCTTAGTGCCGGAACTGGATGAGAAGACAGGGTTCTCTCAGGTCGGGCCCAGGTAGTGAGCGAGGTTGGAGGGCGCTGAGGTGATCCTTTGCCAGAGCAACGGCAGCATCCAGCGAGGTTGGCCTATGGCAGCACACCTATTCAGCAGTGGCTTTCAGCAGGCTTAGCACAAAATGCTCAAGCGTCACCTGCTCAACAACCTCCACCGCCGAGTGCACTGCGGGCTGATTAGCGGCGTCTCGGAGCTGCTGAGCCAGAGCAAAGTGGTGGTTCTTGAGGACGTCAGCAGGCTGTGCGTTGCTTTTTGAGCCTCCCCAACTAGAAGGGGAAGCAAATGCACAGCCCCCTCCTCTGTAGGCCACCCACAGTCAACCGCTGTCTGATTCGTTTCATGGCTATCGAATCAGATAAACAGAGTACATAGCCGTAGCCTTAACTTCCATGTCATTTGTGGAATAGACGGCCATGCAGAAGATTACAGCATTTTCAATTCGTTCTACCACGTTAAGCGCACGCATGCTTTGTAGGCTACATGGCGAGTGGACGTCCGCCAGCAAACCGGACTCCAGGGACTAAGCTAACGAGACAGAGAGTAAGAAACACCTACGTTGGAAACACATCTTTGCATGCAGAGTTTACATGTCACCTTCTTGGGGTCGTCCTTTACACGCTCAAAATGATCACACACGTTGGATGATTTCCTGTCCGACAGAGTCTAATAATTTTTTAACGACAAGGCACAGCTCCCGAATAGAGTTTAAGGGTTTTTTTTTTCCTGCGACTAACCAACCAATGAAAACTTGGTAGACTAAGACTTTTCTCATCGACTAACCACACAGTTCTCGGTTCAGACGCACACAGGCTTTATTGTGCAAATGGTCTTGCGAGGATCTACATCTTACCTCATTTTAAAATTACGCTTTTTTTATTTTGGAGGTCCTAATGACCCACTTGCTACATATATGAAAAATCGAAAATATATAAATACACTATACAAAGCCAAAAAAGGGAAGTGTAAAAATATACCCCAAATAGTAATTTGTAATTTGCATTAAAAATGGACACGGCGGTCTGGACGATAATAGAATTATAGGACTTCGGAAACCTTAGGTTTTTTCAGCTGGAATTATTATTTGCATGCCCAATAAAAATCACAGACATGGTCATTTTGGGTATGAATCATAATGGTAAAAATTATTGTACCTTACCTTCCCTAGTGAAACTGAACCCATCTGGTCAAGGCTTTTGTTTAACATCAGCACATCAATAGTGAGTTTCCAACAGGAATTGGAGGGCTAAGATCTTCAAAACAATCCTGCTGGAATCTGATAATGTGTGAAGCTGCATGACTCCCAGTCTTTGCAGAATATTAAGATGTGTGCACCTCTAGGACTAAAAACCCATGATTTAGCACATATAGTTAAAAATTGTCGGAGTGTGTCAGACTTTAGTTGGCTAGAAGTCGTCTAGTGAATGGGAAGCATTAATGATAAAGGTCTGTTGCTGTTCCCTCATTCGTAAACTGTTAACTTGGAATTTAAACCGTGCTTTTTTTGTTGCATGATATATAATTGTTGTATTGTTGTATAATTATACAGGCCCAATTCATTGTAGCATATCCATTTCCAGTTAAGAACTTTCCCCTTCTGACATACCTGAGCATTACATCATAATTAAGACAATTTTGCTGAAGATGTACTTACAGAGTTATTATCAATAATATATATTTGACATTATTTGAACAAATACGCATTTTACATTTAAAAATGAAAATAAAATTTTTGGGTCAATGTCACGGCCCTACCAGGCAGGTCCCTAAGTTGAAGACATGGTCAGTATATGTACAGAATATATACTGAATATGTACAGTGGGCTCCAGAATTGTTGGCAACCTTAATAAAAATGAAGAAAAAATAAATATAAAATAATAAATGACACAGATATATATATGTTATGTTCAAGCATATGGGAAAACGATATACTTTTATTTCAATACATTTACTCTCATGCTTCAATGTTTTTTTATTAAGTAATCTATTTTTTTCTGAAAACCATAGGTGCCATAATTATTGGCACCCCTAACAATTATTGTAAGTAAAATCAAACAAAATGAAATTGGCAATACAATTTTACTTAATTTAGTTCATCTCAGTCTAAAGGAACTATATTGTGTCATTCCATCACTTCCAGTTTCACTAGAGAATAAAAATTAGCTAAACAAGCATACAACATCCCTTTATCATTGGCATCATCCCTTTATCATCGGCATCATCACCCTTTATCATGGCACGAAGACAGCCCTTACTGAGCACAATAAACAAAACCAAGAATCTGGAGCTTGCCAAACCTCATTGGAATTATGACTGGAAGAGAGTGCTATTGTCAGATGAGACCAAAATTGAACGTTTTGGTCATACACACCATCGACATGTTTGGCGGCAAAAGAGGAATGCATACAGGAGAAGCACCTCATACCTATGGTCAAATATAGAGGTGGGTCATTGATGTTTTGGAGATGTTTTGCTGGCAGTGGTCCCGGGGCACTATTTTAGATCAATGGCACAATGAATTCCACAAAGTACAATGAAATTCTGACAGAAAATGTGGTTGTCTCTGCTAAGAAGCTAGGACTTGGTCATAGGTAGATTGTCCAGCAGGACAATGACTCCAAGCATACATCAAAATCTAAACAGAAATGCTTAAGTGAAATCAACATCTATGTTTTCCAAAGGCCATCTCAGTCTCCAGACTCAAATTCCATCAAAAAACTGTGGTCTGAACTGAAGAAGGGGGGTCCATAAACGCAAACCCAAAGATATCAATGATTCTGAAAAGTTCTACATGGAGCAGTGGTCAAAAATCCCTCCAAATGTGTTCTCTAAACTTATCACAAATTAAGGAAAAGACTCATTGCTGTCATCTTTGCCAGGGGTGTTTTCACAAAGTATTAAACCAGGGATGCCAATAATTGTGGAACCTGTTTTTTGGGGAAATATTTTTTATATTTAATATTAAAAAATGTAAGACTTTGGTTGATTCCAATGAATCATTAATCAAGCACACTACCTTACACATGTTGGAAAATAAAGCTTATGTCAATAACTTTTTTTAGCATTTTTTGTGCATGTTTATCAAGGGTGCCAATAATTCTGGAGTCCACTGTATATGTAAAGTTGGTGCCTACCATCATAAAGTCTCTCATGTTACTTATGCAGCTTGGACCCCAGGAATTGCTGCATGCAACTATATTTTCTTTTTGCTTTTATTTCTTGTGTGATATCCGTGACTAAAATAAGTTGAAATGACTCACACGTCTTTCTCCCACAGTGTGAACCAACCAATGGACAGGGCTTTCGACTGGGACAGTATAGCTGCCACTGCAAAAAGGGGTACTACAGCCCAACAACAGCCTCTCAGGACACATGTAAGTCCTTTGCAAATCCGCATGGTTAAAATGGATTATATGGACTGAAATCAGTGTCAAAAGTTAAATATAAATACAACCTTTTGAATGAATCGTTCATATTCCCAAAGTATACTAATGATTTCATCATATGTATTTCTATTCATTTCTAATAATTTCTATTCATATTTCACAGTTTTGCAATCTGTCTAATTTTTTATTTAAAAAAATTATGTTATCCTATTTCAGTCAGATTCATTCTTCAAATTCAAGTCAGGTATTCAGAACTTGCACATTCAAGCACTTCTGTCTATGATCCACTGCTGGTAAAGGATTTAACCCCACAGTCATGTAGGACAGTTAAAAATTCAGTGGAGAACAATGTCAATAAACTGTCCGATTGTAGTCCGCATTACCTGCTACAGTAAGTGAAGGCACTTGTTTACCATCTCAAGGTAAACAAAGAAGGTACTAGAAAATTCAGACGTGACCGCCCCTTTTTTTCAACTGGCAATGTGGCACCTTACGTCTTTACGCTATATAGAGATGTTAGATGTTGTATAAAATGCTTGTTTTTTGTTTTATTGCTAAATGTTTTTTCAAATTGTACTTTGAGTATTTTTTTTAACTCAAGTATGATATTTGAGTACTTTTACCAACACTGATGCTGAGTCATAATTGTTTTCAGGTGATTATTTGTTAAAAAAGGGTGAATTATATTGTGTGACAATTTTGAAGAAAAATGGCAACCCAGAAATAGGCCTGTAAAACTCACGTCTATAAGAGGGAGCTTACCATTGAAGGAATCTAAATCACAGGCAAAATACAACTTACCCAATGGTTGTCTGAAACTTGATTTACCATTGTTATGTTCCTTATGATGAACATATTGTGAAAAAGTTTCTCCCTTATGACATATTTCGGTGCATTTGTAGTCTGCATGACTGAGAAGGCAGAGAGCTAACTAGTCAGCGTGTAATAACGCACAACATAAAAGTCCACTGTGATGAGAGGTCATCTCAATTATATATATATAAAAAATTGGTTGCATTCATCTAAGAAATGTGATCCCATGATGGAAGCAGCGTAAAGTGCGGGAATAAAAAATATATTTTGTCATATTACAATGTTAATACACTAGGCTGCTGGGTGGTTCATTCAGTTAAGGCACCACGCTCTGGTGCATAGATGACTCCGTTGGATGAAATCTGGACCATGCCAGTGCCGACTGTACAGTAACTCCATAGAGAAAAGCGCAATTTGTGGTTGCATCTCTCTATTGACCCCCCCCCCCCCCCCCTTCTCCCCAGTCAACCGGGTGCCTGTATGTCAAAGGTCTTCCTCAGTGTGTAAACCATGTGTTTCGGTGGAGTCGCGACTGTCCACACTCTCCCGAATTGGCTCAGGGGTTTGCGCATGTACGTGGTTGCAGATAATTGGACATTCCAAACTATGGTAGGATTTGGACATGCTCAGCCCCATTTTGGGTGACAGAATCCTTTGAGGTGGCAGAATAATCAGCAGACCGATTAGCACCTTCCTAGTTTGATTGGCTGTGAGTTTCAGTACACCTCATCCATAAATAAACGCACAAAGCCTTTGTTTATTGAGGATACTCACATTTGAAAATAATTGGAAATCAATCCCAAAATGCTATTACAGCTCTGAATAATTTAGCTGCGGGTAGTGTCATGGACACAGAAGAATTTGAAAAGGAGACTAACAAAATTCGAAACTTTAACTGCAAATGCCGACAGAGGTGAAAGGAAAATTCACAGCAACGGAACTCTTGCAGTCAAAAATAATCTTCAGAATAAATCTAATGAGAATGAACACGGTGTCATTATTAGCACACAACAAAGACATGCTTATTTTGAGCTATGTTGATTTAATGATTCTGAAATTACTCAAAGAAGATTCCAACCAAACAACAGCACCAGAGAAAATAATGTTACCTACAAGATTCACAGCACTGCTGTCTGCCAGTTAATCTTTGCTTAGCACCAACTAAGCCTTTTCTGCCCTAACAGCTATCTAGCCAGCAACATGTCCAAAGGATTTATTGTTATAAGTATGTAAGTATGTTTGCCGCTACATTCTTAGTATTTATACATCAGTATCTGTCTAGCTATCTATCTAGTAGGGATGGTGCCGAATGCATATACCATATTTGGCCACACTCAAAGAATGTGTTCTCTCCAAATGTTTTCTCCTCCCGAATTTGGCCAGTATTCTTTAGATTCAGATCTTTTCTTCCCAACCTGAAATTCTCTCAGAAGTCAGCACCAAGTTTCTTTAGACACACACACACACCTGCAGAGAGACAGCAAGTGAGAGTTTCCCTTAACACTAGGTAGGCCAAAGCAAAGCCATGGGGTTTTGGAGACTTAAAATTAAAATGACTTCAACAATTGTAAATGCTATATATTTCCGAAATATTTGAACCTAAAATGACTACATTTTTTAAATGAGAAAAAAAAATCAATTCCGTAAGGAAATACAGGCAGTTGGTACCATTTTCTTCACAAGGTTTTCACTGAAAGTGAAACTTTGAATAAACTGAATGGGGCATGATGACATGACAACTGTGTAAAATGTAACTGCTCTGTTTGGTCCCACCAAAGCTGTGCGTTCTCTGTGGAATTGATAATAGGAGAGGGACGGTGCATAGGCTATGTAAAAGCACACTCCAAGGAGAAGGGGGGAGAAATATGCTGAATTCGTTATGACCAGAGAAATATTGCAATTTGTATTTCTTAACTTTTTATGCCCCCAGCCTCCGGCCATTTTGTGTTTATCCATGCACGTTTTAGCTCTTTTTTCAGTGTTCCTGTTATATTCCTTGATACATTTTCCCTTAGCCAATATAACAAAACCACTATAATTTAGAAATACAAACTTTGAAATTGATTCAGTTGGCACAATTGATTGTGTGCATTATTCAAAGAAAATAGTTTTGCAATATATGGTTTCTTAATTGTGATAAGTTCGACATAACCACACAAGCGCAGAGTGGTGAGATACAGTTTATTTTGTACAGCGGCACTATTGCTGTTGGTCGCTATCCTGGTAGCGTTGCTGTCTCACTGTAGGCAATGCAGATAAAGGTTTAGAATTAGTCACCTAACTGCCCACAGTTGTGACTGCCGGCCGGTTAAACCACTCCCCATCTCTCTGCCTGCAGCCGGAACCACAACCACGCTGCCCCCTCACGATAATCTTCATAAAATTAGGTTGCTGCTGGTGCTGAAATCAACGCTGTAATGCAGGATACGTCATTTGCCTGATGAAGACCCTGTAGGGTTGAAATGTTGCTTTTTAGTCAATAAAGTATTGGGAGCTGTAATCCAGTGTGGATATACATTTTCCTTCAATCTTCACGTGTACTTTTATCCTGCACCTGGCCTAAAAACAGGTTGGATGTGCACACAGCTACTCTACTGTAATCAAACAATTCACACGTGGTCAAAGTGCAGATTCAGAGCTTTTATTAAAGGGTGTTCTTATACATTTTGGTTTCACCATATAGTAATTACAGCACTTTTTATATGTAGTCCCCCATTTCCATGTTTTTAGACAAATTAACATAATGTCAAATAAAAGAGTCATGTTTTGTATTTGGTTGCATATCATTTGCATGCCATGACTTCCTGATGTCTGTGACTTATCAACATCATCAGAGTCAGGATATCTTATTTTCAGGTTGTCCTACAAGCGATAAAAAACCCTTTGCATTTGAATGGATCTCTATGGGAATTGGGGGGTGGGACTAGATTCAGCTGTAAATTATGCTGATACAGTATGGAACACATTTGTTGGCTAAATGGCTTAAGTCGTCAAGGGTCCAAGGTATCAAATGAGCCTCAAACCACCGTGCTACTGCCAGATATGCAGTAGATACTACAAGCATTGTTTCTCATAAATATTTTTTCCATTGAGTTCAACAGGAAAATCAATCAGGAGAAACAATTCTTGTATTAATCATTTCCACAACTTCAAAAGACTCACCCGGAGCCCTCACACAATGTCAACAAATACCAAGTTTGGATGCTACAGTAAATGGTAAATGGACTGCATTTATATAGCGCTTTTATCCAAAGCGCTTTACAATTGATGCCTCTCATTCGCCAGAGCAGTTAGGGGTTAGGTGTCTTGCTGAAGAACACTTCGACACGCCCAGGGCGGGGTTTGAACCGACAACCCTCCGACTGCCAGACAATCGGTCTTACCTCCTGAGCTATGTCGCCCACAGTGTCACATGACAGGGGGCATAGAGCATCGCTTTGCATCACGTTTTTTTTTTTTACGGCTCTGGGCTGCCCCATCTCTGTGTCCCACGGAGGCATGCTGCATGCCTATAAAAAGTAATAAAAGTTTGGGTGATATGGCAATTTAATTTGGTCTAACTTTAGCAATTATGGGCTACTCGTAATTATGCAGCCCCAACAGCAAAAATAAAACAATTTTTTTTTTCCTGTAGAGGGGCAAATGGGCTGCTGCTCGGGCAACTTTGGCACGGCCTTGTGCACATCCTTGTTATGACATACCATCTACACATTCAGTTAACCAGCTACAATATAGCCAGGCCATATGGATACAACCAGATTCTTCTTTGAAACCACAGATACATTTGACCAAGAAAATTCACCCCCTTGGACAGTTACTTGACAGTGGCACACTGCTAATGTCATTAACTGGGAAGCGCAAGGTCAAACGATCGAATCCTGCCTTGCCCTCAGGCAGATTGTTTCATATCTTACTTACATTTTCTTACTCTTATGTTTGCTAACTAATAATTGTTTATTGCTTTTGTGCG
Organism: Anguilla rostrata; assembly: GCF_018555375.3. NCBI lineage: Eukaryota > Metazoa > Chordata > Actinopteri > Anguilliformes > Anguillidae > Anguilla > Anguilla rostrata. Next base: position 27,455,451 of record NC_057934.1, read on the forward strand.
TATCAGAATATAAGAATCTTCATTGCATATGTTTACCAAAAGTCACTCATGGGCAGCCATATTCATTTCATGATGGCACATTTCTTGATTTTCTTAAAAGGTTACACCAGCTGACCACTGTGCCATTTCTACTAACTGTATTCCTTCACTTGGCTACTGTAGAAAATGTTCTTATCAGCAAATGGCAGGTTCCTACATTCATGTTACCTCGCCCTGTTTTATATCTACCGACATATAAACAATTACTACGTATGTACTGTGTGCAACACCCCATTAAAACATTCCATTTAAAAAAGATGACTCATTCATAATTATCACTACTAGTAGTGAACGTGAGAAAAGTACATTTGTACAAGAGTTTTCCTATGCAATTTAACGCCATACTTCAACAACTATTTAAACAAGTAATTAGTAATACTGTCTGTTTTATATACCGTTAATAATGAAACTCATCTCAAAGTCAAAGTGTTTTATTTGTTAAGTGCACAGTATAACACAAGGTCATTCTGAGCAAAGAAATTCTTATGACATGGCAGGCAGCAACTACGTACAAGCAAGACAGACAAAAATATCAAAAAATATCAAAAATATACATAATATTAAACATTGGCAACAGTATCAGCCTGTACAGATAGGGGATATGGACAATGAGAACAGTATTAACGAGTATTAAATATTTAAATATTAAACATATAAAGTGCAGGAGTGCTGATGAATATGTGCATAACATTGTGATAATGTACATTGAACATACATAGGAAGTGAAGGAGCATCCATAGGAGGTCATGTGATCAATGTGATCCCTGAGATTAATGTTGCTGGTTAGTCTGTGATCATGTCAGTCTTTACCTACATGCCCATTCTGCTAAAAACATATTGTTTCAACTACTCAATTTCATAATTTCTCATAATTTCTCTCGTACTACTGTTATTTCCTGATATGCAAAGATTGCTGGGACATATATCGGTGCTGCTATTTTCCACTCTCAAGTGTTCCTGTTCCTGTCCTTCTCAAATTCTCACGTAAGGTCAGTAATAGCTAAGGAAAACAGCAAAAAGGAGTCCTGCATACAGCTAAGCGTATCAAAATGCCTTATAAACCTTAGAAACATTAAAAGTGCATCTCAACGCAATAACAAAAAACAGAGCAGGACAGAAGGGTACACAAGTTGTGACCTAGGGAGCTCTAATTCAACGAGCTTGCTGATAATTTTGTCAATGAAGGGTCGTTTGATGGCCATCAGATAAGTGAGTATATACACTGGGGACACTTCTTTTGGTTTTCTGATGGTGCAAGCCTCGTTTATACTTATGCCACCGCACCATTTGTCACAGTCATAGTTTTATATATACAGCAAAGCGAAAGTGCTAAACGGTACACGTCGATCAGACTGTACAAATTCACACAAGGATAGCCATAATCCACAACTGTTTCTTAAAGGGTTACTTTGCATTTTTAGACCCAGGTCTGCTCCGCAGCTCATCACGATTCATGTCCTCAACTTGACCCCCCAAAATCTACCTCTGCCCCCCAAAATCTCGCTCTGCCTCCCAATCAAGCCAGTCTACATCCGGGACTGCCTACGCTGTATGCATGTTTGCATGTATGTATGTGTACGCATACTTGTCATAGTCTACATTTATATGCATTACTGTTCTCAGTTTCTCATAACAAACACTTTGCAAAAAGAAATGTTATCCCATAAAAAAACATGTTTTCAATGTAGAAAAATGCCAAGATACATATACAAAGCACTGTCTATAACTCATTCATTCAAACTGACAAAAGCTAGGCCTGCCATTAAAAGTATTGATATCAAAATAACGGCAAGGTACTGTACTACAAACTATTTAGGCTGTCTTGCCTCACTGAAATTAAAGTCGGGCTGAAATTGCTTCACTTATATTTTGTACTACCCTTGGTGGTAAAATAGGCAGTGTCAGCTGTATTATCAAATCATTTACAATTTATAATTTTTTGTTTTGAATTGTAGAAATAGGTGTTTTAAAAATCACTGCGCTACCTACTGTGCTTTTTCCCCACATTTTTTAAATTGCCGCTTATTGACGTCAGGAAGCGGTCTCATTTGCATACAGCGTGTATTTGCTTATTATTGACATTGAGGGCTAGGCTGCATTTGCCAATGTCAAGTCTGGGAAACATGGCACCTTGCAAGCGGCATTGTTGTGTTGAAGGATGCACAAATACTGACTCACTACCCGCAATTCCAAAGGACACAAATGTAAAAAACAAGTGGGTAGAAGTTTTATCAGGTTCATTAGCGTCAAACAACATGAGTCTGCAGTCAGCATTTTAAACCAGATGACTTTTTGAATTTCGCGCAAAAACTGAATGGATTTTGCAAAGAACTGAGACTGAACCCTGGAGCAGTGCCGACTGTCCAGTTGTAGTGGGGTTGTCTCTGCGTTGCGTTTTTTTGTAAGATGACACGACAACTGCTGCGTGGGATCTGCATTTATTGCTGTACAGAGCGATAAAAATATTGTTGGAAACAGGTTCGCTCACAACTTCGCTCTCAATGGCGTGATAAACGGATATTGTTGGTGACAGGTTCGCTCACAACTGCGCCTATTAAAATATCCAAAACGTCTTTTAATGCAGGTATGTAAAACACATGTACTTTTCCTATGTGGTACAAAATAAAAGAAAATGTATATTATTCTGAGAATGGCATGGTATTATCACTTCGGCCAAGGCTGTAGTTGACTAGCACCATACAGCAACTTTAGCAAATAGCTATAATAAAAAAAATGCACGACAGAATGCAACTTAAAAATAGGTTGAGCAGTCCCCACAATTCGACCAAGCACAGTATGGAGCAGTACGGAGGATAACCACAAAGTAAATTTCTTGTATTATTATATTTTGGATGTGTAATTACTGAGTGTATGAATTACCTTCGCCTGGCTTACAAGGAGGATAGCTAACAGCTACATTCGCTAACTTTAGTTGGCATACCTGAAAAGCAATCTTAGCATCAACATAATTATCACACGAAATATAAAGCAACAATTCAGGAAAGCTGAATATTATTTATCTAGCTAGCTATAGAGATTTGTTGACTTTGTACAATATGACAACTCATTTAGCTTTATCTATCTACTGAAATGTAGCTTGTCACCCGATTATTTTATTTTGATGGCTGTCACAGTCAACATTATCAGACGGTCCGCCCACTAGCTGTCACTCAAAACGCAAGGAGTACGCCCTCGACCCCGCCCACGCAGTATCCAACCTCCATAGTAACATGATAGTAACATTTTTGTGATATGTCCAAAAGTATACATTTTTATCATTAAAAAAAACATTTTAAAACCATTTAAAAACAATTTTTCAATGGTATAGAATATAAATAATGATACAGTATTTCAAATTTCAGTCCGACTTTAAAGAAGCTGTATTCTAAAGCAATGCTACCCAATGTTTCCTAAATTGTTTCAAGTCACTTGGCCCTGTGTTTTTTAATCTTACCAACTTACAATGTCATTCAAACTTTTTGCCACATCAAAGTGTCAAATACCTCAAATTGCCTCATGCAAGACATTTAAATGAATGTACAAAACTTCTGGTGTGTTTTTTCAACACACATTTTATGCCTGATTTGAAACAAGTGTTACAACAGTTTTGATTTAGACATATCAGCTAACTCCTTGTCATCCAGAGATCTAGCAGAATGATTGGCTACTGCTCTACACAGGACCACTGATGTAGTTGCTCCATTAGAAAGTAAAAAAGGTTTTGAGAATAGGCTTGCCCCCTGTTATGCCAGCCAGCAAAGTTCTCAACAGCAGCAAATTGGCCACATTTCACATCAATCAAGTGTACCTGATTGTCAGGCAGAAGCCGTAGGGAAGGGAGGGAATAAAACATTTTAATTTTAACTTTAATGAAATGGCAACCTACCAGCATGGCCTCTGCAATCGACTGGTTGATCGCGATCAACATATTGGGAACCCCTGTTATACAGCAAAAGCAGGCATTTATCTCATTGACAAACCATTTCATTCTGAACAATATTTGTCTACCTTACATGAAACAAACTAAAAGTTATATTAATTATGCCATAGCCTCTTTATGCATTAAAAACAAACACAAAAGAAAATAGCCTACTATACAGACTAATTTGGTGTTTGCCATATGCATGTGACCAGGTGGACATTTCTTTTCCATTAATCAGAGGACTGAATTGCATGTGCCCAGTCCTGAAATGGCTACTGTAGCAGCAGTATATAAAAAGGTATTGACCGTGTTACATTTATGATATGTTACATTCATAGCAACTCTCACCTATATCCTTAGTGAAACATGGATGTCATTAGCCTATAGACCCAGGATCGGCAACTGGCGGCCCGTGGGCCAGATCCGGCCCTCTAAAAATATATTTTGGCCTGTAAAAAGCTTCCAGAAAAAAAATTTGTAACAGTACGGGTGCTAGGACCCAGGCGCAGAGTGGGAAAAATAAAAAATAAAAAAATAACACGAAACTCAAAAAGGGGAAAATTAACAAATACTTTACTATAGACAGGCAAACAAGCAGGGAATAGACAAGGCCACGATGGGCAAAAACACAAACTCAAACAAAATCTAATGAAACAGAAAACAAGAGGAACTCACAAACACGGGCAGGGCAGAACACGGTCAGGGCAGAACACAGGCAGGCAGAGCACAAGGGCATTACAAACAAACACTTCTCAGGAACAAACACAAACAGGTAAAAAACGCAGGCAGGTAGAAAGGGTCTGAACAAACGCAAGTCGGGAACAAACACAAGGAACCAGCACCTGAGTCAAGGGAACAGAGAACTTAAATAGACAAGGGGTAACAAGACACAGGTGAACTCAAAAAACAATCAAACCAAAAAAGGAGGGGATAACAAGACACAGGTGAACTCAAAAAACAATCAAACCAGAAGGAGGGGATAACAAGACAAACAATAATACAATTAACAGGGGGGAACAGGTCACAAAACAGAAGTGCCGCCATCTGGCGGCCCAACAGGGAAAACGCAGACAGGAACACCGGTACATGACAAAATTATTATTATATATTTTTTTACATTTAAAAATAAATAAATAAATAAACTGCATATAAATGTACATAGACCTAGGTTATAACAGGTTATAATAGGCTCAATAACATATTATCAAATAGAATTTCAAAATCCCCCATCCCAAACTATCGACAGTTGTGGCTACTCATTTGTGAAGACGCAGGTAAAGCCGTTGTTGGCATTTCAGCAGCCGGAGCAAAAATCTAATTAGCCCTATTTTGTTAAGTAGTCTAATGGCAGATCAGCGTGTTTTAACGGTCTCAAACGCATAATTTAAAGGCAGAGGGAAAAACACACGACACCAGTCGATTCATTTATAACAATCAGTTTAATATAGGCCTACTAGCCTACCAAAACCAACATAAATATGCCTTATAGGCTTTACGTTTCATTTGTGCATGCTTTGTTTATAGAAATGTATTTTTATTGCGACTCTAAAACTCACTGGCAAAAATGTGTCTGACAATGAAAGTTATAGCCTACTAGCCAAAAATAAAAAGGTGATTAAAATGAAAAGTCAGGAAATACAAAATGCCTAAAAGATATGTCTAACTTTATATGGCCAACACATTAGGCCTATTTCAAATAACTGACAGCATCAGTATGCTATTAAAACATAAAATGAAATTAGAATTAAAATGAAAAAGGCGATGTGAGGCCCCGTTTCCCACTGGGAACAGACGACTACAACAACAGAAAAAGGTCTTTGTGTTGCGGGCTGGCGGGAGTCGAGACTCGGGACTGGGATCTGTCATCTGTAGCCTGAAACAAACAGAGAATACAAATTAATCAACAATAAATAGCCATGGATTTAATGTACCACCACAAAAAGGTTTTACTTTTAATGTGTCACTTGTGTCGCTCAATGTGAAAAGTTGCATTTCCCCTGGGAGACAATCTTTGGGATGTCGTGTGTAACGGATGTCAGCGAAATGCACAGGCAGTCCTCCAGTGATTTATTTGACAGTCTGTTTCGTTTGTGTGTTCTGATGGCATTCATCGATGAAAAGGACGACTCACATGTGCAAGTCGACCCAAACATTGTGAGCAAAAATATTGCTAGTTTCTTGATTGTGGGGTATTCCTCAGAGCATGATACCCAAAAAGAGCTCAGCGATTCGGCACTCCTGAATGCATTTCTGGTCTGGCTGGATGTTTGAAAGTCAATCAGTTCTAACTGAATTACTGACTCGTCCAACAATGGCATCACCTGTTTCGCCTGTGAAAACCATTCTCCACCTGCGCTTACTGAGAACGGGTCACGTACAAATGCGATGACATCCTTGGGAATGCCGAAATCTTCGAATCTGGTGGAGAAATTGTCCCTTAGCTGCACCATGAAGTCTTTCATCGTCCCTGTGACAATATCGCTACCTGGTCCTTCTCCCAGCCATTTTTTCAGAGTGCTGAAGTGCTGTAGCTTTCCGGATGAGATGTCTGAATGGAAGAGGTCAAGTTTCTTTCCAAACGCATCAAGCTTTTCAATCAGGTCCAGAACTGTTTTGTTTCTTCCTTGCAATTTCTCGTTTAATGCATTCAAGTGACAAAATATGTCGGCCAGAAAAGCGACATTAGAGAGAAATTCCTGGTTTTCCAGAATGTGAAGGTGGTCAGCTACTGCCTTCAATTTGCTTTTCCTAAGGAAATTCACAACCTGGTTCTGCAGCTCGCAGAATCACTTGAGCGCTTTTCCTTTACTCAGCCAGCGCACGTTGTTGTAAAGTAGCAGATCATTGCGGGTAGCAGGTGATTCTGACACGAGCTGTCTGAAAAGACGGTGTTGGCAGGGGCGGTTTTAATGATTTGGAGGCCCCAGGCAAAGACCAACGTGAGGCCCTTCTCCATTTTGCTTAACGCAATCATAGCTAGTGAAGAAAAACTATTTGGAGACAGCTCTTTTCATTTAAGAAAGCCACAGAACTAAAGGACAGACCCAAATGAGAATTCTAACTGTTCTAACTGAAGAACTTCAAATGACCTTCCGTCAGTTAGAAGACAATATGGCAAGAAAAAGATTATAAGTATATAATCTTTCATTCTTTCAAGACAAAAGTTAGTATATGCTTTTTGATAAAGCATTTGAACATCCACTATTCTCTAGGGGTAAAAGTCCCGGTCCGAGCGGGTGTCTGGTTTGTGGTGGGCTGCTGCTGTCTGTCGGTGTCGCCTCTGACACTTTACTCCCACACTGTAGCTGGTTCACCACAACCAGCAGAGGCAGTAACGCTAGAAGTTGTAGTAGGTGCGGTGGGTGCACAACAGGCTGAGGCGCAGCAGTAAGGCTGCTAACGTTAGCTAGCTCAGCTTCTTCAACTAACGTTACACCTGTTTTAACATCAGCTAGAGTGAGAGCACCTATTTTCGACCACCTTCGTTCGACAGACAGGAAAATGTAAACTGATTTGCAACTATATATGAAATAGGCAAAATATCGGTAACAACCTGTACCTAGTTATGTAGGAAAAAATGTCCTTGTTATCCTTCAGTGGTTTTTTTTTTCAGTACTTTCGCGATTTTTTTATGTGCCGGCAAGTAACTCAGAGGTGGTCCAGCACTAGCTTTTGGTTGCTAAGGGGACGTGTATCGACCAACCCATATAAATTAATGGAATTTAGCATACTGTATAAGTGTCCTGTCTTGCATATTTGAGGTTAATATGAGAAAGGGTGGTCGCTATCAGCATGTCTAGGAATCTGTACATATTCACTGTTGTAACCCAAGTCGCAGAACGCAAAATAGCCGTTAGGAAAGCAGTTTGAAATTATGAAGCAACGTCTGCGCCATTTGAATTAATGGGCCGCGATGAGATAATTCAGAGCGTGTTGCTTGTCTTAAAGTTGATATAGTAAATAAGGCTGTATTAATATAACTAAATATATATGTATGAGGTTGGTTTTTTACGTTTAGACAGTTTATTATGTGTTTTTTTTACAGGACTTGCATTTAAATAGGTAACCATGTCCAGTTCTCTCTAATAAATACAAAGTAAATACACTAGCAGTTAGGGTGGCCGATAATAGGTGCTCTCAGTCTACGTGTTGCTCCTCCGTTGTGGAGTCTCTGGCTGTTTTACTAAAGAATTTCAGTTCAGCCAAACTTTCCTTAAACTGGGCATCTTCCTTCTTCCTCTTCTCAAATCCACTTTGAAAATGCTTTAGATAGTGACAAACAAAGATAGTGACTGTCTATCTCTCATGGTAACTCGAATTATACGTCATTGATTTGGCGCAAATGCAGCATGCAAATGTACAGGAAGGTTGAGGTGGAATAGTTGGTGATAATAAATATTGGCAAATATAGATATTTAATTGGATAGGCCCACATTTACATAGAGACAGATTTATTTTTTATCTATTACAGATTTTCATTTGTTTGGAGTGACAAGAAAGTGACAAAAAAAGGAAACAAATTCACGAGGCCCTTTGGCGGACGAGGCCCCAAGCAATTGCCTACCTATGACATATGGTAAAACCGCCTATGGGTGTTGGGTGCTTGATGTCCCTCGGACAAAGTTGATTATTTTCATGATTTTATCCATGACATCTTTTAGTTCTCCACTTAATCTGGCACACAACACATAAGATAAGACAGTGGTGGATAAGACAGTGAAGGGCAGTAATTTGGGGAGCGATCGCCTTTAATCTACTAACGTGGCCTTTATGTCTTCCAACCATTGCGGGTGCCCCATTGGTGACAACAAGATTCACTTTTTCAAAAGACAGCCCGTGCTGTGTGAATAATTCTTCTAATTTAGAAAATATTACGTCGCTGGTGGTGTGGCCCTCCAGAGGAATTAAACTAAGCAATTCTTCTCTGAATTCTTCTCCATCAAAGTAGCGGACGTAGACACACAGTTGTGCTATGGCGGTGCTGTCTGTTGACTCATCAATCGCAAGAGACATGTTTGTGGATTCCGTCAAGCATGGACCTTTCCACATCATCGGCCAGTACATGGATGCGACGTGCGGCTGTTGTCGCAGATAAAGATACTTGTTTGACTGACACGATAATGCCTTCAATTGCCTTATCTGTAGGCAATTCTTCCAATACCGTCACCATGCATTCTTTGAATATTTCACTGTCGGTGAACGGCTTGTTGTTTCGTGCAAGAACCCAAGCAACTTTTAAAGATGCACATTTGGCTTTCTCTTGTTGGGTGATGCCACAAATATTAATTTTACTACCCTGATGGTAGTTTGATTTTAATGCTTTGATTTTCTTGCGTCGGGCCTCTGACATTGGTGGATACATTGAAGTTTGCATGCTTTGTGTGGAGATGGCGTCTCAAATTATACTCCTTGCTAACGGCCACCGTTTCGTAGCATATAAGACACACGGGTCTGGCATTTACAAACGATGGTAAAACGAACATGTATTTCTGTGTCCATTCTTTATTAAACGTGCAGTTCTCATCATCCACCTTTCGTTTTGGACCTTTTGAGAGCAACATTTTCTTTTGCCAGCAAGCAATAAAAATTTTTTCTAGCTAATTAAGTTGGGTTAGGCATGAAATCTTCCAAGTGTAGGCCTAGTGTTGCCTTGGCTAGACCATCACCGTTAGTCTTTTTCCGACCAATACGCAACTACTGACGTCAAGGTTGCTAGTCTTTTTCCCCACCAAATACGCAGCTACTATGTATGTTTTCGCAGTGTGATCAGGGTAATTACATAATGTTATTGCCATTAATTAAATTGCAATTCTTTGTTACATTACATTTGTGGTAAATTTTCAGTGAACAAATTATTGTAATTACGGTCTGGCCCGCCCACCATCTGCAAAAAATGTTTTTGGCCCGAGGCTAAATGTACTTGCCAACCCCTGCTATAGACTGTGCTCAAAACTATCTGACTATTAAGTTTCACAGTCTGACGACAAAGTTCTATGAATAACCATTTATAAACATAAATTTCACTCAAATACACACAAAAATGTTATGAGTAACAAGAATAGCCTGTCCCTATTTACAGCTTGTCACTAAAATGTGTTTTCCTCTCCTTTCCTGTTAAAATAAGAGTCGCGGTAATTTGACTGCAAGCTGCTGTTCTAGTTTGTTTGTTCATCCCGCGGTCAAAGTGTTAACAGTCAGATATGGATTTGAGTGCTCACATTTGCTACGTGGTGGTGGATGTGCAAACAAGTAGTTCCTGTGGAAAAACAAAAAATATCTTCCCTTGCCTCTGCCGGGCAGCAGCAGTGCCAAATGAAACCCTAAACCACTGTATGTGCTTTCTTGTGCTGATTGCAAAAGTGGCAGAACATCCATTTAAGAAAGAATTCAATTCAGTTAAACATTATTGTTCAAACAAGGGATATATGACTTGCCAGTAGTTTTAAAAGACAATGATAAAAGAGCCCATTAACAACAAAAAAACACAATACTGACAACAAGCAACAACACCAGCACAACAGAGATCAATATTTTGAAAATAGGTATATTGCATTGGAAATTTAAAAAATAACCTATGTTATGAAGCTGTTTGTTGTCAAATTGGGATGGCAGGTATGCCATCCCGCCAAGTTACGCCTTGGCGGGGGCATGCCCCATACCTATACAGCACCAAGAGTTTGGCACTTTTCAGGGTTCCCCACAGAAATAACCACAACAGCCACAGACACTCAGCCCTTAAAAACACTACATTCTGTACATTCTGACCCCATTTCAACAGACAGATTTCATAAACAACTTCACATGTCCACACAATAAAGCCCCAAACTAAGGGGATTTTGCGTTTTCTCCTTCTTCTTCTCTTTCTTCTTCTTCTCATTCTTATTTTTCCTGCCGCATATCCCACAAACAACATGTCTCCCCATTGGACATTTTACCGACACCAGCCAAATCTTCACCTACACGACCCAATCAAAAACTCCCATACACACGCAAAATACCCATACCTTTTTACTATGAAACATTTTCAGTACAAACAGCTAGTCTGCCTGTGGCCTAGTGGGCAAGGTTACAGTCTTGGGAACATAGGGTGCTAGGTTCAAGCCCAGCTAGAAATGTGTTTTTGTAACCTGCTTTTACTCTCACTAATAATTGTCTACTACTTCTCAATTATTGCTTTTGCACCATATCTACCCGCCGTTCACCGAATGTATACACTGCATTATGACGTACCGTCTGCACATTCAATTATTAACCGGCTACAATATTGCAAAGCCATATGGATTCAACGGGAGCTCTTCTGTGCTTACTTGCCTGTGTTCTTCTTTAAAACCACGGACAGGTTTGCTAATGATATTACACGCATTGCATAGCCATGTCATGGTGCTGCCCTAACAAAGTCACAGACTGTTAAACCTCCGGTTGAAGGATTGAATCCCGCCTCGCCCTCAGGCAGATAAGTCCCTCTTTTACACTAACGTTTTCTTACGCTTATATTTGCTTTACCAAAACTCACTCACGGCCACCCATATGCATTTCATGACGGCAAATGTATTCCTTTTATTAAAAGGTTACATCAGTTCACTGCTGTGCCATTTCTATGAACTATATTTCTTCATTTCGCTACCGTACAAAACCTTCTTATCAGCAAACGCCACGTTTCTACATTCATGTTACCTCGCCCTGTTCTCTATCTAGCCACATACAAACAATTACTATGTATGTACGTTCTGCAAATCCCCATTAAAACATTACATTTAAAATCATGATTCACTCATAATTATAACTACTAGTACTGAACATGAGAAAAACACATCAGTGTAATAGATCTCACACGTTACTTAACCCTCCACTTTAACGGCTAGTGCTTTATAGCGACTGTTATATATACCATTCGATAAGGAAACTAAGCTTGCTCATGGTCACTCCATTTACTTCGCAAATACTCTGTGATCATGTCAACCTTCACCTACATGCCCATTCTGCTAAAAAAAACATATTGTTTCAACTATGCAATTTCATCATTTCATCCTAATTACTCTCACGCGGTTGTTATTTTCTCATATGCAAAGCCTGCTGGGACATATGCGTCTGCTCCTATTCTCCACTATCAAGTTTTCCAGTTCTAGCTTAGCAAAACAGCGAAGAGGATTCCCACCTGCAGATAAGCCTATCAAAATGCCTTATAAACCTTACAAACACTAAAAGTGCATCTCCACGAAATAACAGACAACGGAGCAGAACAGAAGGGTACACAAGTTGCGACCTAGGGAGCTCCAATTCTATGGACTTGCTGATTCTTTTGTCAATCAAGGCTTGTTGGATGGCCGTCAAATCCGTGAGTACATACACTGGCCATATTTCACCTGCGTTTCTGATGCGTTTACACTTATACGCCACCGCACCCTTTGTCACAGCCACTGTTTTACATATATAGCAAACTGAAACTGCTACACGGTACACGCTCATCAGACTGTACAAATTCACACAAGGATAGCCATAATCCACAACCATTTCTTACAGGGTCACTTCACATTCTCACTCTCATAATAAAACGCTTTGCAAAAAGAAATGATATCTCATCAAAAACACGTTTTCAACGTACAAAAATGCCAAGTTACTCACACGTACAAGACATACACCGTCTATAACTCATTCATTCAGACTGTCAAAATCCAGGCCTGCCATTAAAAGTATTGATATCAAAATGACACTAAGTTACGGTACTACAAACAATATAGGCTATCTTGCCTCACCGAAATTAAATAAAATGTATTCCAAAGCAATGCTACCCAATATTTCCTCAATTCTTTCAAGTCACTTGGCCCTGTGTGTATAAGCATGCAATACATGGACAGGCCAAACATATGTGTGGATGGCTTTCTCACAGTCAAGATTGATTGAATAGGCATCTATATGTCCAATTTGTATTGGTATGTATGTATTTCGCTGCCCAGCATTTCTGTTGCGTGAATGATTGTATGTTCCTTGGTATAAATGTCTGTTCGTAAATGTGAATGTAACATGCTGCGAGGGAAATGTCCCCATGGGGATAAAGAAGTTCTCTATGTATGTATGTACAATATGTATTTGACATGCAGCATTTATTGTACGTAGCAAATATACAATAACTTGTACATTTACTCAAATTCAGTTCAGAAGCAAGTACAAACATATGTTTCCTGGAGAAATATGCTTCCTGTAGTTACTCACCAGCAGTTTTCTCCATGAATTTCAATGTGTTCCATGGCAATTTAAAATATTTCACACTTTGATCTGACACAAAGTTTGCATGACATTGTAAAATGCTAAGATTACAAAACACAGGGCCAAGTGACTTGAAAGAATTGAGAAAATATTGGGTAGCATTGCTTTGGAATACATTTTATTTAATTTTGGTGAGGCAAAATAGCCTATATTGTTTGTAGTACCGTAACTTGGCGTCATTTTGATATCAATACTTTTAATGGCAGGCCTGGATTTTGACAGTCTGAATGAATGAGTTATAGACAGTGTATGTCTTATACGTGTGAGTAACTTGGCATTTTTGTACGTTGAAAACGTGTTTTTGATGAGATAAAATAATACATTCACCATGGTTGGTGATGTACAGCCATGGTTGAAACTGGAAATGTCCACCCTTTTTGTATCCCAGCCACTCTTTCTGTGTCAACTATTTTCATTTGACCTTTTATCATTTTCATCCTTCATCTCACCTCTTCCTTTGTCCTCATTTTGCTCCTGCCTCTCATCTGCTCTCTGTCCTTCCTTTATGATAGCCTGTCTGCCATTACGATGCTACCCTACTATAGCTAGCTGTCACTGGCTACTTTATTGATTTCACTCCTCAGCCAATTCTTGGAACTTTACTTCAGCTGATTCATCTAGTTCCGTGCTAACATGTCATATAAGTGTACCATAAAAATACAGTCACCCACCACCTATATGTGTTTACCACTCATAGCCATGCTTGCAGCTGAGCTACGGATGAGTTGGGGAGACTGTACAGGTATTGATAGACCTATGTTTAGGGTTCCCAGGGTATCCCAGACTGAGCCAACATTACACAAGAAGTGTGGTGTGCTACATTTACAATCATCCCATCACAATAAATATTTATCTTTCATTTCCTTTAACATTCGCAGACATTACATATTACAAGTTTATTTAAACGCAGAAGTACTCCAGGGCACAACCCCTGCAAGTTTCATGCCTGACTATGAACAATATGATAAAAGAATAATGTTCTGTTCATAGTAGTGTCAAGGAAAAACATATTGATAATATATACAAGATAATACAGACCACAAGCTTACTTGTTTGCTTCAACAAAGTTATTCTGAGCCAATGGGTCTATTTGCTTCTGAGCATAAATAAATCTATTCTAGTAGTTGTGCCAGTAATTCAACAGTGGCACTGTGCTACTGAACTAAAATGATTACTTTCTGAAAGCCCCCCACTGCATGTGCAAATTCTTAGGTATTAACAAAAATGGACTAAGGTTCTATTAAGGAACCTAAACCAGAAATAGCAGGGGGACCAAGGTGCTTTAGGTGTGTTTTATGAATTTTAGGCAAACAATAGCCGTGTTTCCATAAACGTATTTTGATGCGCATTTTGCCATTTTGCACATTTTGCTATTTATGGAAACAGCAAAATGCACAAAAAGTACCTCAAATTCGCAAAAAAGTTTTTACACTCGCTTGAGGTGGTTTTTGCCTTTTTCGAAAAAGAGTTAATGCGCAAAATGAGAAATGGAAACAGTTTTTTCGAATAAGTTCTGACGTAGCGAACATTTAAGTCACATGACTGAACAGCTGTTTCCATTATCAGCATGAAACATGGCAAATACTAGCTGACATGAAAGAACAATTACAACTTGCCCAACTGAAAGTAATTCCTGAAGACCTCTCTCCATTTTTCGCTATAGTTTTTCGCTCGTAGACTTGTTTTGTTTCCAATTTGCAACCCCTTCTTCTACTCTGTTTTTTACAGCCATGTGTAGCGTAGCCTATACCGCCAACTTCTGACGTAACTACGCTTTGCGTAGCCTGGTTCATTCGGGGGCGACATAGCTCAGGAGGTAAGACCGATTGTCTGGCAGTCGGAGGGTTGCCGGTTCAAACCCCGCCCTGGGCATGTCGAAGTGTCCTTGAGCAAGACACCTAACCCCTAACTGCTCTGGCGAATGAGAGGCATCAATTGTAAAGCACTTTGGATAAAAGCGCTATATAAATGCAGTCCATTTACCATTTACCATTCGCTCCAAACCAGTTAATGGAAACACTCTTAATTCGCATTTTCTTTTTTGCGATATTTCAAAAGTTCGCTTAAAATTCGCTTGACAATTTAATGGAAACATAGCTAATAAGGCACTATAATTATATTCTTCTACAATTCCTGTTAGCTTTCACCTCAGTTGTACCCTGCTCAACCCATTATATTTGCTGTCTACTGCTTTACACCAGGCTGGCCAGTGGAGGTTGGGCCCCCCTTTATAGCCAGGTTCTTTGCGAAATGTCTTCACATTGGGAAAAAATGTTCTCGCCTCCGTTTCAGGATTTTCTCCCCACTGGGGGTTTTTTTTATCTTATGTACCTGCTATTTGGGGGTTCAGGCCTGGTGTTTTCTCTGTTTACTCTTTTTGCTCTGTCTCTTGCCTTGCTACTCTGTGTCTTTGTGACAGTTCTCTGTAAAAAGCACTATACAAATAAAATTGAATTGAATTATTTGAAACAAAAAGAAAATATTTTCAGAATTAGCTGATCACCATGTGCACTCAAGAATAATCAAAATCTCTTTATGAAAAATTTGAATGGAATCAATCAACAATAATTAATTAATTGCAGTTTGGGCATCTGCTAACTGGTTCAAAATTTGTTCAGATTCACATAAAAAGTTCTGACTTTTGCTTGTGTTAGAATGAACATAAAAAACGCCAGGCAATAATCCACAAAAAATATCAAGAGAGGCGTTTAAACATGACGAAATGTTGACTTTAGATTAACCCTTATTTCAGAAACAGTTTCATCTTTTGGCTACTACTACTTTAAACAGTAATAAACAAGTACTTACTTTACTTAACTAGTAGTATTTTACAGTCATTCCAATAAAGCTAGCTATCAGCTGTATTTATTTGTGTATATAAACTAAATTTATTTATGGATCTGCTGGATTTATTTGTGGATCAGGATTTATTTATTTATTCCTGAGACAGTAGTACCCCTATATTTTTTTATCTGTTGTTGCTGAACTGTTTGTGTAAAGCACATTGAGTTGCTCCTGTATGAAATGTGCTCTATAAATAAAATTTGATTTGAATTACAAACCCAAAATGGCATAACTTGGAATTAATTAAGATGATAATTTGCAAATAAAAATTATGAAATGTGTTATAAATAGATTCAGTTATATATTTGTTTGTATTTGTATGTGTTTTTATCTTCCCATTTCTATTATGTAAATTGTGACATTCATAATATAAAAAATCTTATATTCATATTCAGATATTTTGGCACTCATTTCGTATGGTACTATGATTTCCATGATATCCAGGAGATAAGCAGTTTGTGGATTGATCCATATGTGGTTCATGTATGTTTCTCTTGTTCCTGTTGCACTTTATTTGTGTCCAGGTGTAGCAGGTCACAGTGCTTCACATTCAAGTGGGCTTTGTGCCCTTGTCCTTCCTGTATGTCTGCCCTGTTGGCCAGGCTGTTTGCGCTGTGAGGACGGGTCCCCCTGCAAGGTACAAGAGGACTGGTACCTACGAGCAGCCGTGTTGACTGTGCAGGGCTTCTTTATGTTTATAGTCTTCATCAGTATGCTTGTAACATACCAGTTCCGCAGGAACAAGGTGAGTGTCATTTCAGTCTACATGAATGATTGTTTTACTGCTTAAGTGTCAACAAGTTTCATGTATCTGTGTTACCCATTCCATATTTTGGCCTGTTTTCCTTTGTCCTGTCATTGCATGGCCCATCATTTGCAGAAATGTACACTATGCTGCAGTGACAGATTACACTCTCATTTCCACCTACACAAACTGTACTGTATACCAACAGAGAGGTTGGCTGATGGTTCATCCTCTTAAGGCACTGTTCCAGTGTGTAGATGGGCCCTATGGTCTGAATCAAATGTGGACTGTGTCAGTGCCGATAGTAGCCCTACATGGCAATGCATAATTGCCCATAGTAACACCCAGGGATGGAGGGATTCAGTCAGCCAAGAATACTGTCTCATCGCTCACGACCAACCATGATAGACTAATCAGGTGCTCGCAGTCTGCTTGCTCAAGCTGCACATGAAGTGTCTTGCTCTGACTAACAAGTAATTGTAAATACCAGGTATTGGAATAGTTCAGAATGGTCAGGTGAACCACAGAAAAATAAATATTTCACAGGGGCATGACCACCAACATTTAAATGGCCACCATTATAATTATTTGGAAAATTTACTCAAAATACTTTTAAAATTCTTTTTTAATTAGCATTTTTTTCATATTGTAAATTTAAATATTTAAGTATTATAACATAACATAACGACAAGAACAGGCAATTCAGCCTAACAATGCTCACCATTTTCCTGACTAAATTAGTGCTCTGATTACCTACAGACTAGATAGTATCTAACAGCGTATCAAGCCTAGTCTTGAAAATCCCCTGTTTCTGCCTCTGCTACGTGACCTGGCTGGCCTCAATCAAATCACTCCTGAGTCTTCTTTTACTAAGCTTGAAGATGTTAAGCACCTTAAGTCTTTCCTCATAGCTTTTATTTTTCATACCAGGAATCAATTTGTTTGCTCTTCTTTGAAGTTTTTCCAGAGCCGGTTGATGCGCTTCTGTTCGGCATTCAGAGTGCTGAACATCAAATGAGGGTGTCAACGATTAAAACAGCTCGGTTCGGAAAATTAAACATATTTCAATTAATCCTCACCTTGCTGACATACATAATCTTGCATTTTTGGATTTAAAAATTAATTAAAACATAAATTATGTTTTATGTTTTATTATAAATTAAGATGAAATATACAATTGTACAAAGGCATTGCATGCCAGGATGAACTAGTTTTAAAAAAGGTAATTTGCATCTATGAACATTCAGCATTCCATGCATAACCTTTTTCTCAACAAAAGAAGCTGTCATGATATTGCATCAGTTGTTTATTTAAATTATTTTCTTCTGAATAAAGAGAAATAATCTCTTACTGAGTAAGTATGAGGAAAAATCTCTTAGGTTAAGCATTTAATGCATTTTACAACAAAATAATACAATATTTGCTGATCGTATCAAGCTCAAATTTAAATTCAAATTCAGCAAGTTTGGACAGACTAAAAACTAGCCTATTTATAACAGGCAAGACATTATATTGGAGCTATAACATCCAAGCACCAATTTATGTCTTTTCATTTGCAGGGATACTTCATGATATGAAAGTGGCCAGCTGCTAACATGAAAATGGATGTCTCAAAGAATTTTGGCATCTTTAGATTTGCATTCACTGCATAACCTTCTCCTCCTGCAGGTGGCTTCTCTGTGGCTGTTTCAATCTGATCTTAATTGTTGCTTTGTGCTGGGGATTTGAGGTGATAACAATAATAAGTTGCTGCAACCTACATTTGAGACAAAATAAGTGAAATGCATATTTGAAATTGTAAGAACCATTGTGTAGGCTCTAGTCCAGTGGTTCTTAACCTTGTTGGAGCACGAACCCACAGTTCATATGCTCTTCCCGAACCTTCTTAGTAAAAATAGTGTAATAATGCAGACTAGACTGAGGGGTGGACCTCTGCGGCGGAGGCTCCACCGAACCCCTGAGACCGACTCACCGAACCCCTAGGGTTCGACCGAACCCAGGTTAAGAACCACTGCTCTAGTCTATAAATATTTATTTATTTATTTCCTTCAGGATGCCCAGAAGGCTTTTCATAGGGTTTTCCATACTTTGTGCATTTGGCAGATAGTGCAAATGCTGCTAGAACCATGCAGTGCCCTCCAAAAGTATGGTAACTTCAGTGTGAAATCAGTTTTTGCTGTATACTTAAGGCATTTGGATTTGAAATCAACAAATGAATATGAGATAAAAGCATGGCATCAAATTATCCGGCACTATGCCAGATTTCCAGCGTATAGCTGTTTCAAAAATAAATAAATGTGTCTAAGCAACAAATAAATGTAGGTGATCCACAAATAAACGTAGCTGATCCACAAATAAATGTAGAAAAAAGAATGCTTTTTGTCCATTGTAAAGCATATAAATGAGCCCCTTTTGAAGGTTTAAGATGAAAAATTGATATCAGATTTAAAAATAATGCAAAAATATAGTCACACAATGCTGTACAGTACCTAAATGTGTAATAATGAACTCTTGTATGTTTTCTTGTATGGGGATGGGATATGAAAACAATTTTCAACCGTCTGTCATCACTGTTGCATGCATCACAAAAACTATTACATTACTAACGCTTAAATTACAGTGTGAAATATCCACATTATATAATACCACTAACCTATTTAAAGACACTCAATTTAAAAAATAACGTATACCGAAATATTTTGAGCAGTAATACTTACATAGCAATGATGAAATCTTATCTGTTTTCAGTAGGTAGAGACAGAGACAGTAAATCAATGATACAGTTCTGTCTCTGTCTCACTACAGAAAACGATGTCAGCTAGGTCTATCAGCAAACATATGGCTTAGCTATGCCCAGAAGTCCTCAATAATAATAGTATTTTCCAAGAAATGATGAAAAATCGTTCACAACGTTTCGTTAGGTGCAGTGTCTTTTACTGCTACCACAGAATGAATGCGCAAGTGAATGCGATGATAAGAAAATTTTTGGTTACGCTAATCCAGAAGCAAAATTAGACATGTTATACATCGTTAGAAAGCTTATACTATCACCTACTGAATAAATGAATTGTCAATCCAACCAGACTGTAGCCTACTAAAAAGGGTGACAAAGCCGTACGGTAAACAACGCGTGTGGTATTACTCTCAGCTATTTTGGAAGGTACTAAGGCATCACAAATGCATGTATATTTCACAAACGGGTTGTCCAAGACAATATATGACCACTCAGTCTCACAAGGGACATCTCCATGTGTAAAACCAATGGTAAGGTTGTATATTTATTCAATATTTAGTCCCAGATATTGACTGTAGAATGACATGGTATCATTTTTAAAAACTTTGTCTCGTTTATTTAGTTATTCAGTGAGCAGCGTTTTCACTGCTGTATTGGCATCTCTTAGGGCTATTGTCAGGTTTATCTTGTTACTATGACAAAATATGATTTTTGAGTGGTGAAAGAATATTTTTATGAATGCCCAGATAGACAATATTGTCCATTGTGTCATGGGTGGGGGGTGTAGTTGCAGATGAGACGAGAAGGGTCCATCTGCGCTCTGCAGACCGGCCTGAGGCGTGAGCGAGGAAGTGCGCATGCACTTACAAGCGGAAGGAGAAAAACAGAGAGAAAGCGGGGTCCTGTGGCGTGATTAAAGTGATTGGGGTCCTGTGGCATGATTACAGTGGATGACATTCGAATTAAATATACTTTTGTATAACCATGCATAACCATGCATGTCACGATAAAATCCACTGTAAACATTTATTTAGTTTATGAGTGGCTGCCTCCCTTCCCATGTCGACAAAATAAAATGCTGCCAAAGTCAATGTTGCAAGGGATTCAGGGATTGTAGTTTCTTAAAGGAATACCACTATAGAACTCTATACACACATATAATTTTGGAAAATAATAGGCCACTGCATATTTTATCAATCATTAAAAAAGAAACACAATTGTGGAATAAACATAAAAGTATAGGGGGTTGAGGGAACCAGTCTGGACTACGCCTACAAATCAGATACTGGAGAAATGTGTATGTTTTAGTCCTACTCAAAGAGTTCTCTAATATGTCTAAATATATAATAAATATATTAATATAATTCAATACTTAATATGAATATATATAATTGATAATATAAAATGTCTCCAATGTTCACAAACATTACCAACATAAACCTTCTTACAGACACAAAATACAGCAAATACAATCAAAATCTCATGTTCAACTCTAATCTTGTCTATTCATTAGTTTTAGTGGTGGGGCTTCCCTTTTTGTTTTAACGTTAGGATAAGGGTTGAGCCTTCACTATTGTCATTGTGCAATTCAAAAAGATACACCAGTCATGCATTTTCTTATGTTTCCGGTTTTTTTTTTCCAATGGATTATTACCTACCTGAAAAGGCTGCCATTTTTGTCTCTGTTAGCCTACTGATTTGCCCTGTCAGAGTAAGTACACTGTGCTCAAATATCCATACATTTGTTTCAAAAATTTTAACTCTCTGATCTTCTCGTGGAACAAGAGGAGTTGGGATTTCTTTTCCCATTACTGAGAGGACCAGGCTGTCGTTGGTCGGGTGGTACCCTAAAGTTGAAAATAAGAAATGTTTGCACACCTGCTATGGGACCTGGCCTTCATCTTTCAGCCTGTAGATGAAAGACCTGCCCCGCCGACTTGGTTTTCCATCACCACAGACTTTCACGGTCGGTACCTGGCTCACAGTGTAAAACATGAAGGAACGTTTCTCAGGGTATGGCATGTCCCAGTACTTGCCCCAGATTTCTCTCCGTCTGTCCTCTGAAAATTTCTCAGAGCATTTTCTCCTGCATTTGGGGCCACTGGTTCTCTTATTGGTGGTTTATGAGTGGGCTCTGGGGGAGGAGCAAGAGTGGGCTGTGGTACTGTGGCTTGAGCAAGGGCGGACTCTGGTGCAGTCAGTGGCGGAAGGGTGAGGTCTTCTGGGGCTGGAGCAAGGGTGGAGTCTGGTGTGACTGGAGGAAGGGTGGGGTCTGGTGCTGTGGCTTGAGCAAGGGCGGGCTGTAGTGCAGTCAGTGGAAGGGTGGGCTCTTCAGGGGCTGGAGCAAGGGTGGAGTCAGGTGTGCTGGTGATGGGCAGATAATCTATTCTGTAAAGCTCATCATCAGGAAAAATGAAAAAATTCATACAATTGTCTAGAATTGTCCACTCCTTCTCTTCTAGTTCTTCTGCAGGGGACATTTTGGTAGCATTTGGCTGCATTTTGCAAGGAATATCCACGCAAGAAACTGAAATGAATAAAGCAAATAATAATTAGAGACATGTATAGGAAATTAATATTGTATAGGCCTATATAACATATAGGTGGATGACTGTCACTCATCTGTGTTTTTTTGTAAATACATATATAGAATAATGTAGTGTAGGCTAATAGATAGCAATTCACATTAATTAACCTGCACCCCCTGTTATTAATTAATCTTATTATATACACTGTTTTGCGACTTTCAATTCATATGCAACTTTTAGATTATGGCTCAGTTTTTTAATGCACATTACAATTAATCATAATTGACTGTTAATCATTATTATCATATAATAATGATTTGTGAATCAAATGTTGCTATCCTGTCAATAATAATTGTGTACGATCTTCAGCTAATACAGATAAAAGTCTTTCATCCTTAAAGAGTGGAGTTGTACCTCTGCTCAGTATGGATTCCCCTGAGTGCAGTGGGCAAGTGGAGTGAGATACGGAACAAAAATAAATAAATAAGATGGTAATAATTGGGCCATACCCTTGCACAAGACACAAGTCACAAACATGGCTCTATTTCAATCTTTCTTTAGTTCAGTTTTTCACTTCCTGCTTACATTCTCACTGGAATCCATATGGAGCAAAGGTGCACTGCACAACTCCAGTTATTAGGGACCAAAGTGTTTCCTAGTTTTGTCCTAGATTAGCTGGCAAGAGTACTCACTTATTATTACATTTATATATACTTATTATTGACAAAATATTAGAATTTGATTCATGAATTATTTTTCTTTGATAATAAGATGATTACCAGTCAATTATGATTAATTGTCATGCTAATAAAAAAACTGAGCCATAATCTAAAACTTGAACATTAATTGAAAGTCACAAAAAATAAATAACATTAAGTGTGCAGTTTTTGCTTCATAAACATGTGATACCTCTTATGTTTTATGGAAAACTGGTGTTCCTAATATTGTGGCCAGTGAGTATATGTTTAATTACATCATGTTTTTTCCACAAACATTTGATCAATATTTGATTCATCAATGTGAATCTTATCAAAATGGGATAGGCCTAATACCAGTGTTTGATCATTGTACAAGGTATGTTATTATTCTATACCTAGGCTACCAAAACTGCTCCGAGCTGCATAGTCTAGCTGATGGATTGGATTGGATTGGCCAATTGGATACATGTTGACAATTTATCACTGTAAATGGAGTAACGTGAACAAAAACGAAAGGGATTACGGTGGTCACTTTAACATACGGAGCGTCATCTCAAAGACTGAACAACTTGAACATTTACTGACTGACTCTGACCTTGACTATCTGTGTCTTGCGGAAACTTGGTTAACTCCTACAACTCCATTAGCTATATTTAATGTACCAGGTTATAATGTGTACAGACGAGATGGAAGTAAAGGGAAGGGGGGCGGGGTTCTGATCTATGTTAAAGAGAGCATTCAAAGTAAACAAATTGAAATCGCTGACAACACCCTGGAGTGTGTTGGGGTCACCATTACACTAGCCCCTGAAATGTCATTTGTTGTACTTGCAGTTTATTGACCACCTACTGCTACAAATGTTTTCTTCGATCATTCATCTGAAATTCTCAAACGCTATGATGGTGAAGAAGTACTTCTCCTTGGAGACTTCAATTTAAACTGGCTAGATAGAGCACTTAGAAAGAGGCTAAAGGATGTCACCAAAATATTTCAGATGACACAAATGGTAAATAAACCTACGGGACTAACAAATTCTTCCAAAACCCTACTGGATTTGATTTTTTACAAATAAAGCAGACAGAATAACAAAAATATATAACTTAATCACTGGTCTTTCAGATCAGAATCTTACATTAGCAGCTAGAACGTTGACACACGATACAGGAATCAAAATGAAATTGAAAAGAATTCCAATATCTTTTTCATTCCAAAAAAGATCTAGAGCTCTTTGAGAACGAAATAAAGCAAACTAAATGGAATGACACTATTGCAGATAAACAGTGTGAGAAGGCGTGTGATGATTTAATGTAAGCTTTCAAACAGATTCTATTAAAATATACCAAAACAATGGCCCGGAAGTTTAATGTAAAATTGAGTTTGCCTTGGTCTAATAGTAACCTATGGGATCTAATGAGAAAAAGAGATGCTTCTATGAAAAAATCCCTAAAATCAGGACTGAATACTGATCGTTTAATTTATAAAGGACTGAGAAATAAAGTCACGATGCAACTTAGGCTAAAGCAAATTTTTTTCTGGAAATCATTAAAGAAGCAAAAGGGAATAGTAAAAAATTATGGAGAAGCATTGATAAACTAACTGGAAAGGAAAAAATCCAAATGTGGTAGCATACAGCTCAAAATAAATGGTACTCTTCAAAATGATAGCTTAGATGTTGCAACAAATTTTAACAATTATTTTATAAATTCTGTCCTGGAATTGGGTCAGAATTTTACACAAACTCACCTTTCTCAAGCTTCAGTTTATGACAGATCTGCATTAATTTTGACACCTACAAATGAAACAAAGATAAACAAAATCCTCTCAACCCTATCAAACAGCAAAGCAAAAGACATATATGGTCTTGATACTGCATTTCTAAAAAAAAAAAAAAGAAAAAAATAGAGAAAATGTAACCACTCCTATAACTCCAATAATAAACAAGTCAATTAATGAGAGCACTTTTCCTAGTGCCTTGAAACCGGCTATAATAACCCCTGTACACAAATCCGGAGATAAGCAGGAGGAAAGTAATTATAGACCTATCAGCATACTCCCCGCCATTTCCAAGGTCACTGAAAAGGTAGTAGCAGAACAATTGATTGCGCACCTTGATTCCAAGGCCCTTTTACACCCTATGAAATTTGGATTCAGAAAAAAACATTCAACTGAAACGGCATGCTGCTACTTCCTTGAAGTCCTTAAAGCAAACCTAGATAAAGGAGGGGTGGTGGGAGCAGTCTTCCTCGTCCTGCGTAAGGCTTTTGACACAGTAAATCATCAAGCACTACTCAACAAGCTGGCTAACTATGACCTTTCCATAACTACACAAAACTGGATTAAATCATAAATAAATGGCCGACAACAGTGTCTGCAGATAAACAATAAATTATCACCTCTAAAAGCCTGCACCATGGGAGTGCCACAAGGCTCAATTCTAGGACCATTGCTTATTAGTATATACATCAACGATCTCCCATCTGTATGCAATGATGTTGAAGTCTTGATGTATGCAGATAACACCGTGTTATACACCCATGGGAAAAACGCAATAGGAGTCGCCACAAAATTATCAAAGGAAATGGAAAATGTTGCTAAATGGCTAAATGACTCCTGTCTTACTTTAAATGTCGGAAAGACTGTAACTGTATTTTACCAATAGATACAAACTTAGAGACTGTCCTGACATCTGCGTAAATGGACAAAAAATTAAAAATGTGGATGAATTTAAATACCTGGGTGTCACTCTTGATCCAACTCTTGAAGCTCCTCCTCCCTTGAGGAACTTTGTCACACTCAGCTCAGAAAAAACAACACAAGCCACTAGGTCATCCTAGTGCAGAATTCCACAACGCAAGACCTCCCTTGGCAAATCATCCTTCACTTTTATGGCCATAGAACAATGGAATAATCTTCCAACAGAACTAATAACATCTACAGATTTTCACACTTTCTCCTGTCCGACAAAACATTGGAGCCTTACACAACAAACTTGCATACATTAGTAAATTATTATGGTGGGGGGGGGCGCTTTGTTTTAGGGTTGGGATGTGGGGATGACTGTGTTTGTATGTTCTTACTATCTTTGTATTTTGTACTTTGTTTTTTAATGTCCTTTCTATTTTACTGTTTAATGTACTTTCTATTGTACTGTCTTACTTACCTGCCTGGGGACCACGGGTGGAAATTAGCAAATTGCTATAACCCGGTACATTACATCTCTCCTTGTTTTATATAAGGTTAATGTTCTTTGTACACTGTCCCTGTTCAAATAAACTAAATAAAAAAATGTATTGTTTTTCTGATATGAGAAATGTAGACACAGATGACATCGATCAAACAAAATAGTTTTGCATGTGGGAGGTTAATGTTTTGCAACCAATTTATTGAGTGCAATGTTTACTAATGCAACAAATAGTAAAGGATACAAGACTTGTGTTTCGGTTTGAATTTGGATGAATGCCAGAGTAGGATACTCAAGAACGACTCATGTTATGGATTTAACGTGTTGAACGCCAGCGAGTAATGCTCAAAATTCATGTTGTGGATTTAACTTCTCAGAGACGTTGTTTGTGGATTAGTGCCGGAGCACAGTATTTCAATATGACGTCATCAACGCAAAACTGGCAGCCTGGCAGGAATCTGAATTCAATTCAAGTGACAGTACAGATGAACTGCCATAACTTTGTAAAAATGTTGGACGCAGTCTTTTATTTTCAAAATCTGAGAAATATACAGCACATTGTTTTATTTTTAAGCACTAACATGCATTGTGAAATTTCAAAACAATACGACTACATTGCATAATTTCTCAGAAGAACTCAGATAAATGGCTACATATAAACTGCATTAACATTGCAACAAAGGATTTTTTATGCCTATGGGTGTCTTCAAGAACTGAGAAATAGGCACAGCGTATTGGCACATGAAAGTTCACTGCCATCGGAAAATTTCACTGCCATCAGTAAATTTAATCTTATCTGCCGATAAGCCAATTGCAGTCGACAAGGCAAATATCGGCCGATACCGATACTCGACCAATATATCGGTGCACCCCTAGTTTTCTAGCTGAGATAATGATTAGCTAGACCACGTGTATACACATTTCTGACCAAAACAACGGCAGCAGTAGTGGGGCGGAATTAGATTATGGATTGTAGCATTAACTAATGATAAATGAAGTCCATTATCATGGGCTAAACTTACCGTTAGTTAGTTAACGGTTAACAAATACATTAGCTAAAGGTTTGTACTTTCAATAAGGGTACTAAATAATGAAAAGTTAATTGAATGCTTTGTAAATGGATTTGTACATCATTAATTAATGTTAACAACTATATACATTAGTTAATGCCAATTCACGTAACATTATTGTAAAGTGTTACCAAGATACCATTGCTTTTGAAATTCAGAAGGTTCCATGAATTACGAGCGATTGTTTTATTTCAGTGTGGCTTACCTTCATGCTGCTCTTTCTCTTTGTTGTTCTCCTTCTGCTTGTAAGCGCATGCGCACTTCCTCGCTCACGCCTCAGGCCGCACTTCCTCGCTCACGCCTCAGGCCGGTCTGTGAGACTGCAGATGGCTGCTGTTGGATGAGACTGCAGGGAGGGGGTGCACGTTAAATGAACAACCAGAGCGACGAAACTCCGTATTCGGCATAGTTGTCGTGTATCGTCTGATGAAACTAAAACAAAGCATTTCTGTTTTTAACTCATACTTTGGTTGCAGTAGCACTGAATGTCTGAGTGCACGCCAGCATGCCGACCACTAGGGGCTTTTCGCTAAGAAGTTAAAATAGAAATGTGTATATAACTGAGATACACTGGCAATCTCAGTCTTTACACACTTAAGCCGAATTTGTGCAACATTTACCTGTATTTGTCATTCTAAAATGTGTTCGGGATGTTTCTGGGCGTGGTGCGCTTTTCTCTGTGGGGACGGGTGGGCGTGGCCACAGAGCCTGTGGTTTGGGATCAGATTCAGTGTTTGTTGCTTGTCAGCTGCTGCAATGACAGATGTTAAAAAGCCTAGAAACAGCGAAGCAAAAACACAGGCAAACAGGGCTCATTCAAACACTATTAGCCCATAGTTAGCCGACTGTTAGCCAAGTTTTCATTAGTGGGAAAAACCAGAATAAGCACTCTGCACAATGTTTTACTTTCTTATTTTTTATAAATTTAGAGCCCAATGTGGGCCCGCCCCAGTTTGGAATGGCCACTTTTTCTGCAACAATGGCTGTGTACGTGCACAAACCCACTGCAGATTAAGGAGAGTATCAATATCCATGGTTCTCCAAAATTCATGGTGTCGCACGCTGTTTCTTGTCAAACTACAGACTACAGCTAAGCTTGCATAGAGTTGAACACAGGCTGTGTCCGAATAGTCAAAAAAATTACATCCTATGTCTTTTCCTAACCACTTTTCCTTGACCTCGATGGAAAACGTCATGAGGTTAAGGAAAGATGTGAAGGAGAATTCAAAAGGAATTAGGAAAAGACAACCGCGGTGCTAAGAGAATCCGACTGCACTTACACTAGGCTATATGCGACGGCGGATGTTATTGACGTGGGTCTGCCGTGGTAAAACTACAATGTTCTGAAGATGGACTACTAAAAGCGAATCTTAGATACTTCGCCCCGTGCATTCATACCGTGTTTAATGCAGGCAATATAAACATGGACAACCAGGTGAAAAATATTACTTCATTACCAAGGTTGTAATTGAAATAAAAAAGGAATATTGGCTACCAGTCACAAAAGTGAAACAAAATGGTTGTCACATTGAGAATGGTTGCTCATGCTCACCCTCCTGTCCACTCTTATTTATCGACATGAATCCCAATTAGTATGATTGTATGAAAATAATTCATTAAATGTAATGCAAGATAGGCATAACATGTTGGGCCTACAAATTTACTACTGTACATATCATCATTCATAAGTTTCAAACATGTTGAATTAAAAACATCTGGCTAAAAACGTCTCATATCCCTTTTTCTTGTAAGACAGACCTCTGTGTTATGGTTATTATGCTGATTATGATCTGATTATAAGCCTATGCATATAATAGCTTAAGAACCACGACACAATGGTGCTTCGCTTTAAATGTTGCTGCTGTAAGGAATTGTGGGATGGCATTATCTCCTTTCCTTTCGTAAAAGGACGTCCAGTGTGCCCTATGCTAAAGGAGATAAGATAGGAAGCATTGAAGCACCTTTCCTTAGCATTTGGAGAATTCGAACAGCTCTCATCATGGCTGCCACTTAGGTACTTCCGGGTCATTTCACTCAGTTAGGAACCTTCCTAAGCAAAAAAGACTATTCGGACGCAGCCAAAGACTTTTCATATGTGGCTTTGGCTGCAATCTACAGGCCCGCAATCAGCTAGCAGGGGTCATTAGATACTGATGCACACGGAACCTTATCTGACTGAACCCCCATCCCCTGGGTGACAGAATCGTCAATTATATTATCGCCCTATGGAACTAATGGCCACAGTCTGCACTGGTACAGTGTGGTGCCCCAAAATTAGCCATTCAGCAGTCCCCTCCACCAGGTTTTCCACTGTCTGACTTGTGAGGCTTCTGACAAGAAAAAATGTATCAAGATATCCTCTGTAAAACAACATTTAGACAGAAGGGTCTTTCAAATTTTAAGGTCCAGGAAACTGAAATCTGAATTCTTTGCTGTTGTGTTGGTTTAATACTTTGCAATAGCATATGGCCCAAAACAACAAAACAAAAACAACATAGCAAGGTCTCTGCTGAGTTTGGCTTGCCAGGTTTTCAGTGGGCTGGGTTAGCTGGGCTGCAGTGAATGTCACTAAGAACCTATGACCAGTGAAATCCTTTCTGCTTGTAATTTTTAATGAGAGACACAGTCAGATAAAATATGCCACAAATGCCACACATTAATTTACAGTCATTGCTGGAAAATGTGAATGCACTGGCAGTAAATTTACATTGACTGCCCTGCGTAGCAATTTAGAGTGTGGACTCAGTATGTTATCATCTGGCTCTTCAACATCATATGTGTAATTGTAATATGTTTCGACTGCCATTTTTGTAACTGTTGGCGATGAGAAACTGTTTATATATGACGTTTCACCTACACAAATACATGCCAGCCCTGTCCTTGTCTGCTGAACAAGTCATGGTAATCTAATAATTTTTTTTTTAAGTTAAAGGTTATAATTGGTTAAAAACTTGAAAGAAAAATTAAGCAGACAATCAATTGTAACTTCTTGGGAATATAACCACAATTTGAATCCAGTTTCCCAGACCATTAAAAGACCATTTTAAGCTTTGGTTTGCAAATGGCCCTAGTGGATATTTGGATATTAATTATACTGGTAGATTTAACATGGACAGTGTCCCTTGTTGTTTTGGTAGGACAAGTTAATAGATAGGTTAGATATGGTTTTCAGACTAAAACAGATTGAGCTTAATGGCCCACATACACCCTCCTGCCTGTTACACACAGGGGTGCTCAACAAACATGCATAAAAATATCAAGATTACAATGTGAAATATTATTGTACATATAAACAAAATACACTGTAATAAAAAGTACAAAGCCATAGCGATTAGTCATAATATTGATCATCACAGTAATCACGAATAAGATTGAAAACTCACAAAATCAGGCACTGTTAATAGAGAGTTTATGTAAGTCAGGTGGTGGCTACTTGGCTGCTCTTGCTCGATTGCTTGTGTCTGACTTCCTGTTTGTGGTGGAAAGAGCGAGGGGAAAGAGTCTGGTGTTGTTTGGAAGTAAAAAAAAAAAACCCATATTATGAGTAAGGTAGGACGCTTTTGCTCCTAAGGTGAAAATCCTTGTCATTTGGGAACTGGGGTAATTTCCCACTTTTTTCCCCTGTTAAGTACGTGGCTAGAAAGCTAGCTGGTTAGCGATTTCGGCCACCTTCTTGGAGAGCAGTGGTCAGTTTTGTGGTTTTTTTGCCCCCTCAGGAGCTAGATATAATTGTAGTTAAATAGTTTACCTTTATTGTAACGTGCTAACATTAGCTGTAGTTTATTATAATCTGGTCCTGGGTAAATTTAGGTTGTATTTTGTTCTGAGATATAAATAAAATATTTAGTTATGCATATGGGAAATAAAAACATTAGGCAGGATTACTCTATGGGAGGAACAAAACTGGAATGTGCTCAATTTGAAAAACACTTGGTAATGGTTGTTCAAAGTCTTTCAGGTTCTAGGCACTGTGCTGTAGCAGTAGAAAATGCCAACAGAATGCTGGGATATATAGCCAAAAGTATTGAGTATAAATCCAAGGAAGTTATACTTATCTTATACAGTACATTTGTTAGACCATACTTGTATTGTGTGCAGTTCTGGGGACCTTACTACAAGAAAGACATAGGTAAATTCTGTACAGACATTAAGAAGAATTGTTTGATGAAGAGAGAAGTCAATGTGTGGAATAGCCAACCAGGTCACGTAGTAGAGGCAGAAACTGTGGGGATTTTCAATACCAGGATTGATACGATGTAAGGTACTATATAGTCTGTAGCAGACATGGGTCAAATACGTATTTGTTTTGGATTCAAATACTTTTCTACGCTTTACTGATCTTTTCTGGTGTACTGGAACCAATTAAATACTCTCAAAAAGTGCAAACCCACCTTTCTGGTCATATTGGCAGGCTCAATTACACCATGTAAGATCAATAGAGCTCAGAAAATTTGAATCCAAAACATACGTATTTGACCCAGGTCTGGTCTGTAGGAAATCAGAGCACCGGGTCAGGAAAATGTTTGCATTTTGTTTGGCATTTTTTGGCTGAATGGCCTGTTCTTATCATTATGTTATGTTATGTTACCCTTTGAAAGGTAAGAAGTCGCTTTTTTCTTTTTAGAAAAGCATCACTTTTTGAGATAGAAATTCTATTTATGTACATACAAATGCTCGTTTTAAAGTGCTCCTAAGAATGCTTTCAGCTCAGTGGAAGTAACGCTTCAATTTTTTTTCCTAGCATGTGTGCAAAGAGTAGATTGATTGCTTATGGCTCGGAGGGGGATTCTAGTGACATCATTTCCATTACTGTAGTATTAGCTATTGTTTGACGTGTTGCAGATAGTTATTGGATTATAAAATACTATAATCATTAACCCGAGGTGTCAGTTTCAACCTTCCTTTGAGGGACGGGACTGCCTTGTTATTTCTTTTGTTATCTCTAGTGGTATCAAGACATCGAGACAGGGTTTTTGCATCAAAGGCCCTGTTCAGACCTGGCATTAAAATGCGTCTTGGGTGATCCAATCCGACCACAAGTGGACAGCTCTAACTACAGGTGTGAATGCACCCAAGACGCATTGAGGACGCATTGAGATCCGATCACTCAGACCACATTCGTAGGTGGTCTGGGTCGTATATGGCCACATTCTTTTAGCAGTGTGTACACAAATGCATCCTGGGCCACACTGAAGGACCGCCTAGTCAACTGACATCCTCTGCTAAAGTGGAAGTACGTACTCATTCGCGCGCCAACGGCGTCATATTAAAGTGTTTTTAAAGGTCTTTGCGAACTTCTTCTCCTTTTAATTTCCAGCATACTAGGTACAGGTGATGCATTGCTGCCTCCCGCTGTTTAAAAACAACAATGCATTTGGTCTTTGCAAACAGAAATGATGTACGTGTTTATTTGCATATTGAGCGGGGAACTGAGATCCGATCACAAGTGGTCACTCTAGACACTTGTGGAGACGCATTCTGATGCCAGGTTCGAACTGACATCCGTCTCGACTGAATCTAGACACAATCTGGATATATCTGGATACAAAGCACAGGTCTGAACAGGGCCAAAGTGTGAAGAGTCTAAGCTTTACAACAATACATGGGTTATAGTGCTGCACCTTGAATCAATGACCGATATAATAATTTAAGACTATTATTTTTAAATGCCAGCGTCTAATTTCATGGTGATTAGGGTTTAAGGGTTTAATTCGCTGAGTGTGGGAAAATGTTGATTATTTATTCAAGCCTGCTGTACCTGAACATAGTGTGAGGTATGACGCATGATCTATAGTCAGTTGGCTTAAAAAATCTTTTTTTTTAATCAGTCAGTATAGTGTACAGGCAGAATGCCCAGGGGAAGCTCCAGCCATTTCACATCAATTCACCCCATTGTCTGGAAAGGAATGCTAACTGTTACTGAGTGGTGCATAATTAACTGTATCAGTTGGAGTTTCAGGCGGAATATAGGCTACCTCATTACTGACTAACATCTCCGTTTCTCTCTCTCAGAGAATCCATGCATCAGGTTTGTTACTGTTGGAGACCATCCTGTTTGGATCGGTGCTTCTGTACTTCCCTGTGAGTCTAATGATCTATTTAATATAAGAATATTTTACTCTCTGTGAGATAACAGTGCTATATCAGATGAACTGTGTATCAAAATATGCAATGAGCAATTTTCTGCATGTGAGGAAGGTGGGGATGGAGGTGGGGCAATTTTTTTATCCTCAGTCTTTATTATTATAGAATATTATAGATTATAGAATAAAAATAATTTTATCCTGAAAATGTCATCAGTGTTGTACAGTAATAAGACTACATAATTATAACCAGTTTCAAATGAGTATCCCTCATCAAGTAAGGCCAGAGTTGCGCAAATGTATTGATGTTTCGTAGCAAATTTGACAAATCTGTAGAATGGACTCCCACATCTGCAAAAGGTTTCCCAGATCTGTAGAATGGATTCACAAACCTGTAAATGAATGTGAGAATACGCAATAGAAGTTTCAAACTTGTACAAAGTCAACTTAGTAATTACAACCTCTCAAATCTTACAAAATCTTGACTTTTGCACCATTTTGCATCTTGGACAAAAGATTTGTAAACTTGTAAAATGGGATTCGTAGTTGTGCCAAATCCTAAGATAAAAAACTCAAAACAGGCAAGGAACTCACCCGTGGAAAGCCACCATGTTCTGTAATATTTCTTCAGGGAACAATAATAACGGATAACTACGTCAGAGTCTGCAATATATGCAGTGGCCAATTTAGAACAATGTTAATGTATTGCTGCATTGAAATAATTTACCAATATTTGGTAGTGTTAGCTGTAGCAATAATTTGGAATCTGGAACAGGTTAGTTCTATAGCTAGCTAACGTCAATTCTTGCTAATTCCGTCATGAGTGTTAGCAATTACAATTCCTAAATCAAACCTGATTTAGATGGAATATCCTGTCCTAGATTGCGCACTCTGTTATCGGTTATCTTGTTCCCTGTATAAATATGACATGGTGTTTCTCCTAAAATTAAATCTCTTTTTAGAGTTTTTTATTTTAGGATTTGGCAATAGACAACAGGTTCACTTCTTAAAAGTAATGTAATGGCAGTATAGCATTATTCTGAATACACTTGTCTGATTGGTTGGAAGAAGCATTGACCCTCCTCATCAGATCATTAGCATTAGCACCACTACGAATCCCATTTTAGAGGTTTTCAAATAGGTACACAGCAAAATTTTGTTTAAAAGTCGAGAGCTTGTAAGGTTGATTTGAGAGGTTGTAGTCACTGAGTTGCCTTCGTAAAAATGTTTGAAACTGTTATTGCATGTCTCACAATTTACAGATTTCTGAATCTATTCTACAGATTTGTGACTTTTGCTCCAAAAATACATCCATATTTATTCACTTCTTGATGCACACACACACAGTACTAGTAAACAGGGGAAAGGGTATCTATTCATTTAGTTACTTACAACTTGATTAAGTCCACCACCTAGCCATTGTTTATTTACCATGCTAGAGAGACAAAACCTTTTCCAATTCCAAAACAGCCTCATAACTACCGTGTCCTCAAAATACGTACTGTCTGCTAAATATGCTGCCTAATGTTTAGTGCATATTTTTAGAACGCACTGGGCAGTATTTGAAAAATGTCCTCCATTCTATTTTCCAATGGTACTGAAAAAGTGTTGTAAGACAGCTCAGCCTTCAAGTTATAAGGCTTCGCCTCTTCCACTCTGACTTATGGGACCCAAAGGTGGCTCCACCTCTTTCTCTCTGTGGAACCTCCTAAACAGTAGTTTGCTTCATAAAAATTGTGCTTTTGAATACACTCGAAACATTAGAAAGAAATATATCATGCAGGGATTTTAAGTACACTCCATGTAGACTGCTACTTACCATTCTCATCTGTACTCAACTTATACTCAATAACAGGCAAGTAAGCTGTTTCGGACACAGCCATTGTTTGTTCTTAGAGTGTGCACTGAGGCTGTGGAATACACAAGCCAGCTCGCTTCTGATTGGCTGGCTATAATAAATTCTGTTTTCTGCACTGGAGGTCTGCAACAGCATCAGTCAGAACAGCCATAACTGGAGGAATAATATCAAATACATTTAAAAAAATGTTGTTTTATACCTACTGACATATTCACCACTAGATTAGTTTCTGACACTGTTGTTTCAGGTTGGTAGGGCACACGATTCTACAGTTTCCTCAGAATTGATCTTTTCAAGACTTGCAACAATCACTCTATCACAGTATCACTATGTGCAGCCCAGACCCACTCACTAGACATTTACACTAATCTCTGAGGAATGGCATCTGCGGGAGGGAATTCTTTTAGTCCCCAGGCCATTTTAAGTTGTTGTATTGCCATTCACAATAGCCAGGTTATTCACATATTCTGTGGTAATGGACCCAGAATATTAGCATGTTCTGTTATTTCACAAACGATTTGGATATTTTTAGCAAGATTTGCATAAAGTTTAATGTGGTTGTCAAATTTCAAGTGAGCTTGTGACCAAAAGTGTCTAAATATATTCACTCCTCTCTGTCAAATTCTTCAGGTCTTCATCCTGTACTTTAAGCCCAGTACCTTCCGCTGTATCTTACTTCGCTGGGTTCGACTGCTGGGTTTCGCCATTGTGTATGGCACTGTGACACTGAAGATGTACCGGTCTGTATTTTCTATTTTTCTCTACCCCTTTCCAGTTAATATCTTTTTCATTATGTGGCAGTCTTACAGGGGTAAACAGTAAGGTAGAATATTTAGAAGTCCAATACAGTTTGTGTGTCATACTGTGATTTCAATGAAAACGATACGGATGGTGTGGTACTATTGCCTCATAGCAAGAACGTCTGGAGCTGGGGCCTTTCTGTGTGAAATTTACATGTTCTTCCAATGGATGGATGGAAGAAAATGATAGTGTGATAGTGCAGTTTGTCCTTCAGTGCATTACGATGCATTATACCTATGGATGGTATAATGGTGCTGTGGGCTATGTTCTGTCAGTGACAAGACAGTGATTGAGATTAGATATATGTTTCTGTTTCTGAAGAGTCTTGAAGGTGTTCCTGTCACATACGGCCCAGAGGGTCTCTTACATGTCCAGCATGCAGCTGTTGAGGCAGCTGGGTGTTATTATACTGACGGTCAGCTGGTTCTTGTCTGCCTGGACGGCTGGAGCACTACAGAATCGTGACCGCAATGTTCCCTTGCTGATAACCTCCACCACATCGGAAGGACAGAGCTTCACCTTGTGTGATCTGGACCGATGGGACTACATGATGGCTTTAGGTGAGTGTAATTATTTTTCTATTGCCAGGATAATTTTCTGGCAACTGATAGTGGGGGGCCAATCCTGTCTTTATTTTCTTGTAATATAAAATATTGCAATATTTTCCAAAAAGAACACTGCAATAGGTATACATAATATGTACATACAGTCCCCTCCAAAAGTATTGGAACAGCAAGGTCAATTCCTTTGTTTTTGCTATACACTGAAGACAATTGAGTTTGAGGTCAAAAGATGTATATGAGATGACAGATCCGAATTTCAGCTTTTATTTCCTGGTATTTTTATCTAGATTTGTTAAACAACTTAGAACATATCACCTTTTGTATCAGACAACCCAATTTTTGAGCAAAGGTATTGGAACATGTGACTGACAGGTGTTTCTTGTTGCCCAGATGTGTCCTGTTAGATTGATTGGTTAAACAATAAATAGTTCTGAATGTCTACTCTTGGTTTTAGCCTTGGGTTTTGCCTGTGAAAACTGCATTTGTGTTATAAAAGATAAACTAACATGAAGACCAGAGAGCTGTCCTTGGGAGAAAAGCAAGCTTAGAAAAGAGGGGAAATCGATCAGAGCCATTGCACAAGCATTGGGGATAGCTTGTACGACAACCTGGAACGTCCTGAAAAAGAAAGAAACCGCTGGCGTACTGAGCAACAGATATCGAACAGGTCGACCAAGGAAAACAACACCAGTTGATGACAGAAACATTGTGAAAGCTGTGAAGAAAAACCTCAAAACATCAGTCAGTGACATCACAAAAAATCTCCACAGGACAGGGGTGAAGGTATCTCAATCAACCGTTCGAAGAAGACTTAGAGAGCAGCAATATAGAGGCTATACCACAAGATGCAAACCACTCATCAGTAGTAAGAATCGGAAGATGAGATTACAATTTGCAAAGAAGTACAGAGATGAGCCACAAAAGTTCTGGAACAAAGTTTTATGGACTGATCAGACCAAGATTAACCTCTACCAAAGTGATGGAAAGGCCAAAGTGTGGAGAAAGAAGGGATCTGCTCATGATCCAAAACATATAAGCTCATCTGTGAAGCACGGTGGAGGAAGTGTCATGGCTTGGGCTTGCATGGCTGCTTCTGGAGTGGGCTCACTAATCTTTATTGATGATGTAACTCATGATTGGAAGCAGCAGGATGAATTCAGAAGTCTACAAAAACATTATGCCTGCCGACTTAATGCGTCCAAACTAATTGGGAGGAACTTCATCATGCAGCAAGACAATGACCCAAAACACACTGCCAACACAACAAAGGATTTCATTAGGGAGAAAAAGTGGAAGGTTTTAGACTGGCCAAGTCAATCACCAGACCTTAACCCAATTGAGCATGCATTTCACCTCCTGAAGAGGAGATTGAAGGGAAAAACCCCCCGAAACAAACAACAACTGAAAGAGGCTGCAGTAAAAGCCTGGAAAAGCATCACAAAAGAAGAATGCAACAGTTTGGTGATGTCAATGGGTCGCAGGCTTGACGCAGTTATTGCAAGCAAGAGATATGCTACCAAATATTAAGTGTTATTTGCTTTCATTTACTTAAATACTCTCTGTTCCAATACTTTTGCTCACCTAAAAATTGGGTGGTCTGATACCAAAGGTGCTATGTTCCAAGTAGTTTAACACATCTAGGTGTAAATACCAGGAAATAAAAGCTGAAATTCTGAACTCTTGTCTCATGCTCATCTTTTTATCTCAACCCCAAATGTATTCAGTGTATTGCAAAAACAAAGGAATTGGCCTTGCTGTTCCAATACTTTTGGAGGGGACTGTATATTGTTTAATGGTACTCTTCTCCTTTACTGAGCCACAGTAGTTTTTACAGCGGCTAATGTCTCAGGGCCTATCACTGAGGGACAATTAAAGTGAAAAAATGTCACAAAGGTAAGTTCAAACTAAAAACGTGTTATTGAAATGCCAAGTATCTTAATAAACTATGAAGTACTTAATCTGGCATGATTTTGCCCTCAAAAAGTGGATGAGACAAAAAATAAATATAAGTCCTGAGCTATACAAATTGTTGAACTCAAAATATTTAATAATGTGTACTTTAATAATAATTCAGTGAAATCAAACTAGGTAACAATTAAAAAAGATATATAAATTCATTTCTGAAACATTTTTTTCATTTGGTTCAAGCCTGGAAACCGAAATAGCCAATTGCATCATTTTGTGGCCAATTAACCTTTTCTTTAGCTGATTTTGAGGTATGCGTAAGATTATTGTCCTACTGGATTCAGTTGTGGCCAAGTTCTTCCTGGCAGATGGACCCTGATTCTGGGTCAAAGTATCTTGATCAAGATTGGGATGGCAGGTATGCCATCCAGCCAAGTTACGCCTTATGCCATACAATACATAGAATACTTCTTTATCCCCATGGGCACATTTCCCTCGCAGCATGTTACATTCACATTTACAAACAAACATTTATACCAAAAAACATACAATCATTCATGCAATAGAAAGGCTGGGCAGCTAAATACATACATACCAATACAAATTGGACATACTGACGCCTATTCCATCAATATTCACTCTTACAAACCCATCCACACATGTTTGGCCTGTCCATGTACTGTATGCTTATACACACAGGGCCAAGTGACTTCAAACAATTGAGGAAACATTGGGTAGCATTGCTTTGGAATACAGTATTTATTTATTTAATTTCGGTGAGGCAGGATTGTTTGTAGTACAGTAACTTGGCGTCATTTTGATATCAATACTTTTAATGGCAGGCATAGATTTTGCCAGTTTGAATGAATGAGTGATAGTGTATGTCTTGTATGTATGAGTAACTTGGCATTTTTGAAAATATGAAAAAATGAAAACAATTTCTAACAATAGGTCAGAAAATATCACTTATAAGACTATATCAAATATACAGTATTAAGGCCACAGTTTAAAGGTGGGTGGACTTCTTCAGTACCCAATTGAAGTTAGCAAGAACACAGCAGCTTTCACATTAAAACAAACGAACAAAAAAATCCTCACTCACATATCCTCATATAGCCCTATGTATTGAAAATGTCAAAACTCAAAACCAGTGTCAGTGGGTGGACTTCTTCAGTAGCCAATTGAAATTGAAGCGGCTTTCACATTATTAAAACAGTACTTTACTGAAAACCAGTGTCAGAAATAACATTTTAAATATTGCCTAGCATTGCTGCCCTTTAAAATACAATTATGGGGGGGGGGGGGGGGTGGAATGTCTGAGTATATGAACATGCCCCTGAATTTTTTTAGTAAGCAAAGGCAAAGATTGCCCAAATTGCCTACATCTGCTCAAAACATCCAAAGGTGCTTCTTCTATTGTCTTTACAAGAAACAAATTCTGCCTTCCTGTCCAACATTCCTGTCAAGCTTTTTCTTGTGAATATGGCACACAGCCACACTGTTCAGGCGTGCTTGTGTCATAGTGCTCCGGAGCCATGTCTTCAGCCTCCGGAGCCCACTGAACCCTCTCTCCGCTTCAGCTGATGACACCGGGACAACAATAAGCAATCTCACAAGTGCTTCAACTTGATCAAAGAGGCCACGGACCTGCGGACACATCCCCTGAAGAATACCAACAACGTCACTGCTGGACTGGAAATTATGCTTGGTTCTGAACATTGTTAGTTGTATCTTCAGGCATTCTGGATTGAGCTCTGGGTACTTTTGCACAACATCATGTACCTCTCCAGTTGACTTGCTCCAGATTTCTGATCATTCGCATTCCTTCCTGCTCAAATCGTTCTCTAATCTGCATATCCACAACATCAAGGACTTTGTAGAACTCTGTTCTGTAATACTCACAGGGGGATGCATGTACATGTAGGTGGCCTATGGACACGTGGAGATGCAATTAGAGTTAGACCAAGCATTTCACACATCTGTGATGCTTTGGTGTGAACAGTTTGGAAACTATCTGGGTTTCTTTTTTTTTTGCAAAAGTGTCTTTTACAGAGGCAACAGCAGAAAACATGCCATCTATAGTCTGTGTTTTGCGCTGGAGGGAAACATTGAGTCTCTCCAACTCCTCTGTTGTCTGTAAGGCAAGCAAAAGACCAAGAACAACATTTCCCTGCTGAAATTTATCATACAAGCCCTGTGCCCTGCCTGCTGCATCTGAGTCACCTGTTGCCCTCTCACTCAAAGCACACAATACACGCTCATATTGGTTCAGCACAGCATGTATGGCACTTGTGCGAACTGTCCACCGACAAAGAGGTCTAATAGCCTGCTGTGGCCCCTCCCCAATGTTCGCGATTCCCTTAAAGATATCCTTCAGCTTGCCTGACTGGCCAAATAAAATTCCCAACTCATGAACCCATTCCATGGAGTTGCAAATAGCAGCTGAGGCAGTACAGGCTTGCTGGGTGATAAGGTTCACACAGTGTGCACCACAGTGCACATATGGAGCAAGAGGTTGCTCACTTCGAATGATGGCCTGTGCCCCTGAATATTTACCACCATGTTTGCTGCTCCATCATATGCCTGGCCACGTAAGCCTGTGATGGGCAAATTGAGGCGTAGCAATACATCCTTCACCACCCTCGCCAGATTTTCTAGTGGTCAATGAAACCTCATACAGGC
This sequence comes from Anguilla rostrata, assembly GCF_018555375.3. Taxonomy (NCBI): domain Eukaryota; kingdom Metazoa; phylum Chordata; class Actinopteri; order Anguilliformes; family Anguillidae; genus Anguilla; species Anguilla rostrata. The sequence continues at coordinate 27,496,368 of NC_057934.1, forward strand.
CAATAAATTCCTTGTGCACAACCAAATCATGGTCAACATACCTTAAGCACAATGCCTCTTGCTCTTTTCCTGACTGATCTCTAGTGCCATCCATCATTATGGAGAACTGCAAGTGTGGCAAATAGAGGCGTAGCAATACCGTTCTAAAATCAATGCGCTACAAAATGCAGCATTCTAAAGCAGTTTAAACAGCAACATTATTCTTTCGCTTTTGAATTGTTGTTACATCCCCTCCCCTTTTCAATGTCCAATTTCACAATTGATCGCAACGTTGAATCACATTTCTAGTTACTGTTGCTAGCTTTATTTATGGTTGCCAACCATCCCGCAAATCGGAATCGTCCCTTACTTGGACAGTAGAATAAGCGTTCCGCATTTACCTCATGGCTACAGGACGCATTTTCTTCTGTATCTTTGTTAACGATTGCGTTTATAGTAACCACTGTTTTGAATATAATTCAGTAGTTAGCTAGCTAGCTAGCCGGGATAAAAAGCATGCCGTGAGACCATTTTGACCTAAAACCCAGATGAATTTTAATATTAGCTAGGTGACAAGTGACGGCGAACCAAGCGCCAACAACTCGCCTCTATGAGTGAAGCCTTTTACCCCAGTGGCTACAGAGTGAACTGCAACGCCTGGTTGCAAAAAGAACTTGAAACCCCGCCCACCCAATGTGAAGTCAATGGGGAAAGCCTGAAAAGAGGCCAATTTTCTCTAAGGAAATATAAAGTCAATAAAGTTTTTACACAAGAAATGATGGTTTAACTAGTTAATCCCATCCTTTGTAATGTCTTCCGTGGGTCTGATTTTTAAAAATAATTCTGCCAAAATTCCCAAATCTGGGTTAATTTCAGTGCGTGCAAAGTGGCTTGTTCTACTACCGTATGACTCCATAAGGATTTCCCCATCCTCGCAGCCAGGCAGAGTGCTTCAGCAGCAGGTGTGATGTTGTGTCATTTTATTCCGATTAGCTAGCTACGATCTCACCATTTTAAGTCCAAGGTCCAAAAATGTTGGGTGCTGCGTTCAACTGTACTAACTGCTATTCTAAGGATTCTTCTCTCCAGTTCTTTCGGTTAATACATTTGAGACATTTTCAGATAAACAAAGTTCTATGTCAAAACGTGATTTCTGACCATTTCGGGGTTTCAGTTCAGTTCCAGATTCTCATAAAGTCTCGTCTTTTATAATTTGTATATGTTGTTGGTGAAATCAAATTTTCACCATTTTTCTTTTGCTCCACTGCTCTTGCGTTGGTTGCAACGGGTAATGGCTGCGCCCTAGTTTGGGCTTCATGTGCCAGTGAGCACTAACCATAGCAAATCAGTGGGTGACATCATGATCATTTCGTCCATATTTTTATAAGGTCTATGCGGCGAATCATAAAGCTAGCTGGCATTCAAACCCGGTTTCAGAGGGTCTTGGAAAAACGCTGTATACACTGCGTGACCGCACCATTTAAAAAAGCAAGACAGAGCTAGGGAGATGAATTTGATTGAGTTATGGTTTCATGTAGTTTTCTTAAATAATGTAATGACAGAAATGACCAAAATTGGTGCTAATTGTATAGTATAAAATGAGAAGGAACTATTTTTTCTAGACAGAATCATTGTTTTCATAGAATTAATGACCAGAGGTTTTTGCAAATAGTGCAAATAGAACTACCAACCAGGGTTTTTGCATAACAACGGTCCAAATAGAACTACCAACCAGAGTTTTGCTTGACAACGGTAAAATAATATGCCCAAACGGCCGCAGAAGAATATTTCAATTTCAGGTGATTAAGTCGATAAAAATCTATAAATATTTTTTTAAAACCATGTATAGTCATTGTTCATAACCTGTTGCGTAAGTGGAATAAACCCCTCCAGGCTGTCTCGTTGGAAAATAAAATAAAAGGCATCGCCTCGGCCGCATCACCACCCCCGTCGTACATTATTTTCCAATAACGGAAAATAATGTACAATGTGGTTTATTCCTTACATAATGTCAATGTCAACTACAATTAGCTTGCATTAAGTTTGTTGGCCAGTTAACTTGCATTTGGGATGATTGAGATAGCTAGCTAGCTAGCACAACAACTAGGATAGCCTATTTCATTTTATGTTCAATGACTAATGTTAGCTGACACATCACATAACAACACAAAATTACATAAGAAAATTCTACATTACTAAGTAGTTAAATAGCCGTTTCACGGCACCAAAATCAGGTTCATGGCAGTGTCATAACTCAGCCCATTTCCACCAGGCATGAGCGATCTTCCCTGGCAGATGCTGAAGTCGCTTGTGTAGCCAGTCTTGCTGTCAGCCAGGACAAACAGCTTGAAGGCCCATTTCGTAAACTGCTTCATCCCGTACAGCACTTTCATGGCTACCATGCGCTCATCGATGGCAAGGTTCTGATGTGCGTGGTAAAAAGCCCTGCATGCTGTGAGGATCTGGTCCTGCAGTGGCTTCACCCAGAACAGGGCATCATAACCAGGTTGCCCTCTCAGCTGGTCATTGAGGATGTCTGCTGCTGGATCACTCGTGTGAAGGCAGGCACTGATGGCAGCAAACCTGTAGCCCAGCATCACACTTGGTGGAAAGGCAAGACTGTAAAACCAGTCTGTCCTCCACAGTTCCTGAGAGAGAATGGGGTCTCAACAGACCCTATTAAATGACAATGAACAGATAGTGCAGCGTGCTGTTAGAATCTGTCCACTGCTTCTGTTCCTCTGAAGTTGCTTGTGCTATATTCTTGTTGGTGTTGTCACAAAGAACTTAAATAGCCTCTTTGCTAAGGACAGCTGGAACAGTTCCAAGGGGCTGTATTCCTTAGTGACATCAAGCTGAACTCCAGGGGTCCTCTTAGGGCAGAAGGGGAACTGATGAGGCTCCTCATCCTCAACACTGATGTCCTAACATTCCCCCTCAAAATCAGGCACTGTGGCTCTTTTTTGGCCTCACTTGTTCCTGTTGAAGCCTTGTGGGGACAAGCAGCAGTAGAAGAACCAACAGCAGCCTCTGAATCTCTACAGGGGCGTGCAGCAGGGGCGGAAGCAGAAGTAGCCCTGCGGGCTCAAGGGACAGGTGGAGATGACACAAATGCTGGAGTGGCAGCAGTAGCTGAGATAGCCCTGCAGGCTCGGGTGAGAGGAGGAGATGACACAGGAGCTGGAGCAGCAGTAGCAGCAGTAACAGTGGCAGCAGCGCCAGTCTTGCAGGCCTGAGGAGCAGGAGAGGGAGTTGCAGCAGAGGGCAGTGGAGGGTCCAGTATATTCATCCCTGCAGAAATAGTGAAATTTTGGAATGGGTACAAATGTCATAATGCAAAAGCATTATAACACAAATTGGTACAAACACCAAAATATGTAATCACACTCAGGCACCTCAATAACACTTTTACTCAGTACTCTACAGTGTGTAATCTTTTGTTGCATGGCCTGTCACAAACATTGCTATTTATAATCGGTTCAACTTTACATTCATCCAGTACATATCAGCACACACAATAATTATTTTCTATCCCCCAGGGGAGAAGTATAGCCCATAGAGACACTAATACCAATCTGTCTACCTTACGTACAATAAAAAGATTAAATTCCATCAGGAAAATGCTGGCAGTATTCCAGTTTAGCCACAAATTGGCGCATGAAACATAACATGTACAGTATGTGAAATGTCCTTATTAGAGAATAGTGCTAACCTCTTGAAAAACAGTAAATTTATTCATTGTGAGTATGAATTCTGGCAAAGCTGACCACAATGAGCCACTACGCTAACTACATGACTATAACATCCATTAGTAAGAACCTTAATACAAATATGCTCAGCATTATTAGCAAAGGTGAACAGCTGTCGACTATAACCACTAGCTATATCAAAAATATGGCAATGGCAAAGGTAGAGTGAAAAAACATATATAACTGCGGAAAGTAATACTTGTCGAGGACCGCATCTTTGCCGTGTTTATATGCTTCCTCCAGGAGAGAATCAATGCTGTCGGGCTCAGAAAAGCCTCCCTCGCTCTTCTCTTCCGAATCGCTCTAGAAATCAGTATCCCCTAGGCAGGGGTATGCTTTAGCCATGCTTAACCTCTCAGCGCACAGCCCCTAGTGGTCGGCACGCCGGCGTGCCGAGATTACTAAACTCAAACATTCGGTGCTACTGCAACCAAAGTGTGAGATAAAAACAGAAACGCGTTGTTTTAGTTTCATTAGTAGACGATACACGACAACTATGCCGAAAACGGAGTTTCGCAGCCCCACCATTGTCGCTCTGGTCGTTCATTTAACACGCACCCCCTCCCTGCAGTCTCATTTGCAAAACACCCCCCACCCTTGACATAATGGACAATATTGTCTATCTTGGCATTCAGAAAAATATTCTTTCACCACTAAAAAATCATATTCCGTCATAGCAACAAGATAAACCCGACAATAGCCCTAAGATATGCCTATACAGCAGTGAAAACGCTGCTCACTGAATAACAAAATAAACCAGAAAAAGTTTTTAAAAATGATACCATCTCATTCTACAGTCAATATCTGGGACTAAATATTGAATAAATATACAATCTTACCATTGGTTTTACGTGTAGAGATGTCTCTTTTGAGACTGCGTGGTCATATATTGTCTTGGACAATTCGTTTGGGAAATATACGCGCATTCGTGACGCCTGGGTATCTTCCAAAATAGCTGTGCGTAATACCACACGTGTTGTTTACGGCGTCGTCGCCCTTTCTAGTACAGACTGGCTTGATTAACTATTAATTTATTCAGTAGGTGAGAGTATAAGCTTTCTAACGATGTATAACATGTATAATTCTGCTTTTGGAATAGCGTTTTATAGGTCAGCGTAACAGAAAATATTCTTAGCATCACATTCACTTACGCATTCACTCTATGTTAGCAGAAAATATGCTGCACCTAACGAAACGTGGTCAACGATATCTCGTAATTTCTTGGAAAATACTATTATTATTGAAGACTTCTGGACATAGCTAAGCCATATGTTTGCTGACAGACCTAGCTGACGTCGTTTTCTGGAGTAAAACAGAAGCGAATAGAACAGTATCATTGATACTGTCTCTGTCTCCATCTACTGAACATAGAGGAGATTTCATCATTGCTATGCAAGTATTACTGCTCAAAATATTTCGGTTATATACGTTATATATATTTTTTAAATTGAGTATCTTTAAATAGGTTAGTGGTGTTATATAATGTGAATATTTCACACTGTAATGTAAGCATTATATGGTAGTGTAATAGTTTTTTGTGAAGCATGCAACAGTGATGACGTCAGAGTTGGAACATTGCCAAAACGTGGTGGACGGTTGAAAATTGTTTTCATGTTGTCCCATCCCCATACAAGAAAACATACGAGAGTACAGAGTATAGAACACAAGTTAATTATTACACATTTAGGTACTGTACCGCATTGTGTGACAATATTTTTGCATTATTTTTTTAAATCTGATAGCAATGTTTCATCTTAAACCTTCATAAGGGGCTCATTTATATGCTTTATAATGGACAAAAAGCATTTTATTCAATTTTGGAGAGATTTTGGATATGTTTCTGGACACCTAGCTATTTTAGACCATTGTACTGACAGAAAGCTTGTCATTTCCATTTGAAAATTATGCAACAGTGATTTTCTTGAGTCAAAACAGTTGATTTGTAGTGAAATACGTGAATATGTTGTGATTTACAGCAATGCATAATTTAGACATTTTGGATAGATTTGGAGACGCTGGGTACACTGCTTAGTTTTTGCTTCATACATCTATAGTAGTTCTACATATCCACCCTTAGATTTTATGAACTTGTGGTCAAGAGGTTTTTGATCTAGCACATGTATAGCTTAACCTCCTATATATATGCAATCTCTCAGTATTTCATTGCAAACTTAAAAAGTGCAAATTTAATTTTGATTTGTTGTCAAAACAATTGCATTTGTGGCACTTTATTTCTTCGAAAATTATGAATATAAACTAATCTGCGTTAGTATTGTAAATTGTACAAATGTCTTGCTTCATTTAAGCCATTTTTCAAGTCTCTGTGGTGTTCAGATCTGGAGTTCTAAAGCTAGGGTAGCTTTAGGGTACCCCCTAAATGGGCAAGGATTGGCAAGATTTGGCTTGTGCCTTAGGGGCTTAAACTTCTCAAGAGCAACAATAATTTCCAAAAAACATCAGCCAAGGCGACGCCACACAACTTCCTGGTACGCTGGGATTTATATTGCTGTTCTGAATGTGAAATTTGTTGCATCATACATTGTTGGAAAGCGTATGCTGTCACAGCTACTGGATTAACAATTGACAATTGTCAATCAAACCAGAATTAACTCAAAAGGACCACAGTGAAATTAACAGCACGTGTGGTTTTATGCACAGCTATCTCAAGGTATGGATGGCAGTGTAGTATAATGGGTAAAGAACTGGTCTTTGAACCTAAAAGTCAGAGGTTCGATTTGGTAGGACACTGCCATTGTACCCTTGTGCAAGGTGCCTGACCTGCATTGCTTAAGCATATATCAAGCTGTATAAATGGATGCAATGTAAATGCTATGTAAAAAGTTGTGTTTGTCGCTCTGGATAAGAGCATCTGCTAAATGCCTGTAATGTAATTTAATGGTATGGAGTTATATTTCACAAACGGATCATCCAAGACAAGGAATGACCGCTGAATATTTTAAGGGACATGTCAAAGTGTAAAACCAATTATAAGACTGTATGCTTATTCCAAATTTAGTCCCAGCTATTCATAGTTGAATGATATTCATCAGGTAATTACAGTAGAATTCATCTTGTTTATTTCACTATTCAGTGAGCAGCATTTTTCCCGCTATATTGGCATTGTGTCTGGCTAATGTTGGCTTTATCTTGTTGCAATGAGGGAATACGAATTTTGTGTTTTTTTTTTTTTTTTTTTTTGTTTTTTTTGGTGGTGCAAGAACATTTTTATGAACTATAATATGGATGCTATTGTTCAATGTGTCATGCATGGGGAGTTATAGTTGCAGATGAAACTGCAGGGAGGAGGTGCTTGTTAAATGGAAAACATACACTCCGTATTTGGCATAGTTGTCATGTATCGTCTACTAATATAGCTAGAACCCAAAGTTTGTTGTTTCCTCACATAGTTTGGTTGCAGTAGCACTGAATTCAGCAATCTCAGCACACCGGCATGCAGGCCACTAAGGGGCTTGCGCGAAGGGGTTAAACACGTTTTGATGAATCAGGGTATACTCGTCAGCTAACACCACTGCTTGTGCGACCTGAGTTACTTTATGTTCATTCAAAAGTAACACACTCAGGTACACAGATTTTGAACTCCACCATGATGATTAAATCACGGACTTGCTCAAACGACTTAACCCCTTGGGCAGCACCCGAGTGGTCAAATATATTCTCCTTCTCAAAGGCAAATTCGACAAAGGTTTGGCCATCTGTTTTCCGATACTGCCGAAACTTCTGACGATAAGCCTCTGGTACTACTCTGGTATATGCCCTAAGCACTGCGGTTTTCACCACCTCATAATCGAGGCTGTGCTCTAAAGACACTGACGAATAAGCAACCTGGACTTTACCCACTAGCACGCACTGCAGCAAGTGTCCCTAGGCCACTTAAGCATGATGGCGACTCCCTCGAACATGGAGAAATACTTTTCCACCTCTGCCTCACAAAAAGGGGAACCAAGTGAATGTTTCTGCTGACATCAAATTCAGGCGATTGCCATCTGCTACCAGCCCGCATAGGAGCGTATCTATGTTCCCAGGGTCCTAAGTTCTACTGCACTTGACGAAACATTGTGAACATTATTTCATAATTTCTTGGAAAATATTATTATTATAGAGGACTTCTGAGCATAGCGAAGCCATTTGTTTGCCGATAGACCTTGCTGACATCATTTTCTGGAGTAAGACAGAAAATCATTGATTTATTGTCTCTGTCTCTATCTACTGAACACAGATACAATTTCATGTAAAGCTGGGGAACATAGGACCCTGGGAACATAGGACCATTTGTCAAGTTCTCATTATGTGCCATATAAATCTGGGGAACATAGGACCCTGGGAACATAGGAATGATGCCGCCCGGATAGCTTCTACCTCTAACTCTTTTAGGTGTGTAGCGGCTGCAGAATGGTTGCTCAAGGAGACCAGTCACACCAGGCTTCAGGAAGGATCTGCACTTTAATTGTCTATAAAGAACAGCACGGGGCACGATCAGTACACACAGTGTTAACAGGCTCTCTCTCATTCACCAGCACAAAAGCTGTCCAAGTTCTGCCTTTTTTGTTGTTGTACTACACAAAATAATACAAATAAAATAAGTGCACAGTGACAAGAATGCATGCCTTTGCATGTGTATTTGAAATGAATAGTTACATTAAAAACAAAAGAAATTGCAAATATCCAGTGAGTAACATTAATACCCATTAAAACAAAATGTAACTTGTTTTACTAGAGGTCTTATCCTTCACTTTACATATAGAATTAAACATAAACATCTTTGCAAAATGAAAAAAAATAAGTGCACAATAAATAAAACCGATCTTTTCCTCCAAGTTCAAGCTACTCATTCAGTGCAGTTCTTCCATAAAAGTACACAAAATATATCACAGATAACAATTTTAACACGGTAACATACCTATAAAGAGCAGCACGGGGCACGATCAGTACACACAGTGTTAACAGGCTCTCTCTCATTCACCTGCAGCGAGTTAGGAAATATGCAATTGAGGAGAAAATCTCTGACAGATCTAACAGCAATAATGTCCGTTTTTCTGACGAAACTCAATGACAAACTCAAGGAAACATTAGCAATGATGTATCTTTACATTTCCATGCACTTTAAACCAGGTTATATTACTTTTAAACACGCTAGATTATTCAAAGGAGAGAGAGTATCACAACACGTCTTACCAGCACAAAAGCTGTCCAAGTTCTGCCGCGTTTTTACAACTACGTCCCTTCTGCAGCTAATTGTGCGTCAATAATTAAAGCCCCCCCTGCAACAATAGGTAAACCGGAGCTATTTGCACATTCATTCCTTCAATATTAAATTGGCGATATACCAAAACTTTGACCCAATGAAAGAAAATATAACACACTGGTTTTGAGAATGTTCACAAAAAAAATAAAAATAAAACAAACATATTGACTCAGCTACATACTCCTCCCTGAACTTCAAAACTGTTCAGTATAGGTTCACAGTTGAATTCTGGGTAACATTAGCATAACTTGTCATTGTTCTCTAACATACATCCATATGCGACATAAGTGTCTCCCAACTGAAAGGGAAAGTGACATAAAGAAGTTGGCCAGACTTCTAGTATCTACTTGCTGAAGAAAGTGCCCTATACACGATCTCATACCAATGACGCAATGACTGGTACCCCTACTTTTGAGCTTACTGTTACTCAAAAAGAAAGGCACATTCTCAATGACCTTAGGACTTATCCTAATAATATGTCAACCGTGTGTCACCTACATGAATAAAGCTTTGGCAGACGCACTGACCAGATTGCTTGTTTGTGTTTTTTTGTGTGTCATGTTCTGGATCAATCTGTTAACTGGCTTTACAATCCTGCCTACTCTTGTCCTGATTTGACCGACTGAGTCACTTGGTAATAGCCTGTCATGGTTTAAAGCTACTTCAGTGTTTTTTTCCTCGGCTCCTTGACTCTCTGGGTGACTGTTGCTTGGCTCTGGTTGTTCCACGCTATGACCAGTCTGTTTCACAACGGCTGTCCTTGTCTGTTTCAGTTCGACGATCCGTCTCATCACTGGCAGCCTGAGTTTCTCTGACATAAACATCTGGTTCAGTATCAGCACTCACATCTACCCGGGGACTGTCACTTGTTTGTGGCTTGTGAATGGCTGGTTCCAGATTTTCAAGGGACACTTGAGGAGGTTCAGGAGGCATCTGCTCTCGATCTGGAGAGTCTTCCTGAGAAGCAGTCTCAGTTACCCATCTGGCAGTGCGTTCTGACCAGTCAAACTCAGACTCAGTCACCAGAAGGCTTCCATCTACCCCACTGCATTCCTGACTTAGTTCAGAGCCACTGTCAAAGGACGACTCCATTCCATGATCCACCTCCACTGGCAAGAAGTTAGCTTGCAAAAGCAGGTTCCTGTGGACTACTCTCTCTTGCCCAGTGTTGGGATGTATGATGCGGTAAGTATTGCACCTTGAGTCTTTGGAGACCACTGTGTAGAGAGTAGACTCCCACCTGTCAGCTATTTTTCTGCGGCCACGTCCACCCTTGTTTGCCACAAGAACCTGATCTCCCTCTTCAATGTCTGTGCCCTTTATCCCTTTGTTGTACAGGTCAGCCTGACGCTAGCATTGACTTGGGCCATCGCAAGAGCCTCTTTTAGGTCATCCCTCATTCTCTTGACATAACTTTGATAGTCTGTGATGTCATTGTCCCTCTCCACATTGTGGAACATAACATCTACTGGCAGTCTGGGAATCCGTCCATACATTAGATAAAAGAGAGCATACCCAGTCGACTCATGAGCTGTACAGTTATAAGCAAAGGTCAATGTCTGTAGCATTTGCGGCCATTTCTGCTTATCCCTGGGAGGTAGAGCCCTGATCATGTTCCCTAAGGTTCGATTGAACCTCTCAGTGTGACCGTTACCCATGGGGTGATAAGGCGTTGTTCTTGATTTTTTCACACCAGCGATCTGCAACAGCTCTTGAATCAACTGGCTTTCGAAATTTGCACCCTGATCTGCATGGATCCTTTGCGGGAATCCGCAGATGCAAAAATATCTATCCCACAGCTGACGTGCGACTTGTTTTGCTGACTGGTCAGAGCATTTGAAGGCATGGGCCATTTTAGTGAAATTGTCTGTCGCCACTAAGACATCCACACTCCTTCCCTGGACATCCTCTGCAGACCAGAAGTCCAGACAGACCAACTCTGAGAGGCTTGTGGTCTTGATACTTTCAAGCTTGGCCCTTCCCTCAGGCTCCAGTGTCTTGCTGAAAACACAGCGCTTGCAGCATTTCACATAGTCTCTGACATCATGCTCCATATCCGCCCAGAAGAATCGCTGCCTGGCCAAGTGCAAAGTCCTGGTCTGACCCTGATGGCCAGCATCATCATGAACCCCACGCAGAATATGGTTAGCCAAGGAGGAGGGTGCCATGTACTGATGGCGCTTTTTCCCAGTTAGAGAGTCCTTCCACACTCTGTAAAAGATGCCATCAAGCATTTTTAGTTTTTGCCACTGTTTCAGGGATTTGAGCACTGTTAACGACAGTCCAGCTCTCTCCCTTCTTGACGACCATCTCCCACGGGTGACAAACCGGATGACTTGTGACAGTGTGGCATCGCTTCTCTGTCCATCTTGGAGCTCTTTGAGTGAAAAGACAGGCAGTGCATCTTGACCCGGTGGGGCTAACTTCTCCAGATCTTGAGCCAGCCAAGAGACTACCCTTTTCTTGGAACCTTGGTCCCACTCAACATGGCACGTCAAGACTGCAGATACTTCGTCATTGGTCAGAGAGAGTCGCTCCAACTTTTCTGATGAAAGCGGACACTCAACGCTCTGGTGGTTGGTACTGACTCTGAACGCCCCCTGCACTACACCCAGATGGACTTGCTGTGACTCATCCAACAGCACTTCATATGGCTCCTCCAGAAGCCTCTGGCAGACACGATCTTTGATAAACGGCTGCCTGCTCAAAGCGTCAGCAATAGTGTTCTTACTGCCAGGTATGTACTTGATGCTGAAGTTGTATGGCGACAACTTGGATACCCAGATTTGCTCAACCGCGTCGAGTTTTGGCTTGGTGAGGATGTAGGTCAGCAGATTATTGTCCGTCCAAACAGTGAAGGTGTGTCCCTTTAGCCAATGGCTAAATTTATCAACAATGGACCACTTCATTGCCAAAAACTCTAGGCGGTGGGCAGGGTAGTTCCTTTGAGCGCGGTTGAGTGCCTTACTGGCGAAGGCGATGGGACGTGCTTTACTTTCACCCTCTTTGACCTGAGACAATACGGCACCTAAACCATCGAGAGAGGCATCAGTAGATAGAATGAACGGTTGGCTGAAATCAGGGTGTGCGAGCACGACAGACTCCAAGAGTGCAGTTTTCACCTGTTCGAATGAGTTGCGATGTTCCTCCTTCCAATCATCCGGATGCAACTTCTTGAATGTAACAGCACGTCGTCCATTTCCTTTCTTTCCTTTTGGTGCAGCAGTCAGTGTGTACAGCGGCTTGGCTATGCGGGAAGAGTCATGGATGAACTGCTGATAATACATGACCATGCCCAGGAACGACTTGATCTTTCTCTGGGAGGGTGTAACACCATCCTCAATCATAAGATCGACCTCTGTAAAGGAAACAATGACCTTAACTTTATCAGGGTCAGTTGACACACCGTTTTCATTGATCACATGTCCCAAAAATCTTACACTTCTCCTGAGTAGGTGACATTTCTTGGGGGCCAGCTTCAATCCATGTGAGCGCAGCCTGCCGAAGACCATTTCAAGCCTCTTGAGGGCTTCGTTGGGAGCACACACAAGCACATCGTCCAAATAGCAGAGTAGGGTCAAGAAGTTCTGATCACCAAATATGCCCATCATGAGGCGCATGAAGCTTGCAGGGCTGTTGCACCGACCCTGGGGGAGCCTGTTGAACTCGTAGAGCCCCATGGGTGTGGTGAAGGCTGTCAGCTTCTTGTCTTCCTCTGCTATAGTGACGTTGTAGTAGCCAGAGGTGAGGTCCATGGCGCTGAATATGGCGTTACCTCCCAGAGCTGCCAGACAGTCCGATTGGTGGGGCAATGGATGAGCATCCTTGACTGTGCGTGCATTTAGCCAGCGGTAGTCCACAGATATCCTGAGCTCCCCATTCTTCTTCCATACAAGTACTAGAGGAGAAGCCCACTCACTGTTGGACTTGCGAATGAGCTCACATTCCTCCATCTCTGTAAGAACTTGTCGGAGCTTGTGGTACTGCCCTGGTGGGACACGCCGGTAGGGGAGTCTGAATAGCCGCTCATCAGTCAAATGGATGCGATGGACAAAATGCTTAGCCAGCCCACAATCAAACTTACCCCTGGAGAAGACGTCATCATACTTATGAATCAGTTCCAGCAGTTGTGATTTCCAGTGGTCTGACACCTCACATGAATCAATATCCAGATCCTCCAGTCCTAAGTCGTGTAGACGGTTATGAAAACTGGAGCAAGAAGGGGGACTGGAGCTGCTACCCGCCTCACCGCCTACTGTCTGACTCTGCACTTGGAATTTTTCGGCTGGCTTTTGCTCAGATGTCCTCAACGGCTATGCAGGTGGACACATCTGCCACTCTGGTGTGACGCTTTAGAGTGACGGTTTTATCAGAGGTGTTCAAAATCCTGACTGGGATCCATCTGTCACCGCTCATGGCGGATACCAACCTGCAGACCATGAGGTCTTTCTTATGGGTTAGTACTTTTGGTGGCTCAACCAGAATGGCACTGCCTTCGGAAAGGGGTGAAGTTGCAGGCAACTTGCCCCAAACCAGGTGTTCTTGCTTTGGGAGAAGAATTACTGCCTGTGTCAGCTTGACAGTGCCGATGAAACCTGGCAGTGTGTCACCTCTCCATCTGTTGATGCCAGACAACATGTTAAGGAATGGCATGACCTCAGGTGCATTTGTGGACTCAGGCTTGCTCAGAACTTGCCAGAAGTGGGGAGACTGTCTGAACTGCTTTATGAGGTGCTTAATAACGTTTGTGCCCAAGATCAGCTGATCTTTCTGCTCAGAGACCACTAAGGCAGGCATACTGAATGTGCAGCCATACACTTCCATCTTCAGGTTATGAATACATTTGGGCTTGACTTGAATTCCACCACAACCAACAAGCACAATGTCATTGTGAACACAGTTGGGCTCCAATGCTAATCCAGCATCTTTAAGCACCTGCTCAGCCTCTTCACTAACGGTGCATGCCATGGAGCCAGTATCTAGTAGACCTTGCAAAGAAACTTTATCATTCACCAGTGCATTGGTGTAGAACAGACTGTCAGATGTTTCAAGCTTGGCTATATTCTGGAACAATACAGTAGTACCAGGTGGGGCAGATTTTAGGCTACCTGCATACACAGACTGTGCGTCTTCTTCACTGAAGTTGAGGGTCTCACTATTGTCACTCACACTGTCCCCTCCCAGGTGTGAGTGACTTAGTTTCCCTGATCAGGTGAGCTGCCACCTTGCTGTACAACAGTGGGTTTGCGGCAGTCTTTTCGCTAATGCCCTACTTCTAGACAGCCTAGACATCTCCGTTCTCTCATGCAGTGTGTTCGTGTTGAGTGAGAGCTGTTACCACAGACTCGGCATGGGGTGAAACAATCTGAGGGGGAAAACTGGGGTCTGGGTCTAGCAGCATCAGGAGGCTGGTTGGTACGCTCTAATACTCTCTCTAACATACTCAGCACACGCTCCAGAGCACTCTGGTCTGAAGCAGCTGCTTCACTTGACTTGGTTGGGTTAGTCGAGGTACACTTGACTGTGTTCACTTGGGCATAGTCAACTTCAGGTTCTGGAGGACTAATAGCCGTTACAGCAGTGGCTACCTGGAGGACATTTGGTTTGGCCATGTTGGTGTTTGACTTTTTCACTTGGTACTCCCTTTGATGTTCATCAGTAGCCTCCTGCACCTCTATGAGTGACCACTTACTTATGGGCTTACACTTGAAAACACAGGCAAGACTAGGATCGGGGCAATTTCTGACAAACATCATTGCTATTTCTGCATCCATATTGTCCATTCTGCTTCCCTGGCGCTTCAAGTGTCTGTCAGCTGCTTCGGCATCTGTATTCAGCCTAACCCAGTAATCTAATAGCGTTTCATTTGCTGCTGCCTGGGTGGCATAGAACTCGGCCAGTGAGAGACAGGACCCTCGGGTTTCGCTAAAATAGCGTCTCAGTATAGTATAGATTGTCTCAGGGGTAACAACTGTGCCAGATGACGAGCTGTTTTTCAAGCTTACTTTGACAATACTTTTTGCTCTGCCAAGAAGATGGCTCAGAATCTCACCTCTTTGTTCATTGTTTGAGAAACCTCTCTTGGACAAATACACCTCCATTGTATCAATCCACTCTTGAATGGAATATTTGTCATCTCCATCACCACGATACATGGGAGGCTCCTTGATATCAGATCTGACTACCAGGTTTACTTTGGAAAGGTCAATGGTTGTGTCTGACACTTCAGCCTTAACTGGTTTAGCTGAGGGAGGCTGGTTTGGGGTGAATGGGGACTGACTGGCTAACAAGCGGCTGGCTATTGACTCACCTATCTGACTCCCCAACTCACCGATGAGATCACGTAACTGTTGGGTGGTATCCTCATTGCTGGAAATAGGGGTGGAAAACTGAGGCTTATGTGAAGGGTTGTCAGTAATATCACCAGGTTCTAATGTCTCCTCACGCGTTAACACTGTAGCCCTACACCGAACCAGTCCATCTGTGATAAACGAACCCCTGCCTCTCCCAATAACTGGTGTAAAGATATTAAGCTTATCCTTTCCTCCGCATGCCATATTTTACAATCAACAAACATATAAAGGTGTAGCAAGTAAACCAAATTAAATCAGTTTTACAGATTTCACAGAAAATTAGAACTTGTACCAATATTACTCCTTTTTGTAGAGATAATCGGTTATTCTGAACGCCTGGATTTATACAGAATACTAGCAATCAATTCAGCAGCTAACAGAATCCACAAGTCCACCAACTTGGCATCACAGATGTCACAAGCACACAGCAGAACCTCGGCGATCGGCGGCGGCTGACCAATGGATCCGGGTCACGGCACCAGTTTTATGTAGCGGCTGCAGAATGGTTGCTCAAGGAGACCAGTCACACCAGGCTTCAGGAAGGATCTGCACTTTAATTGTCTATAAAGAGCAGCACGGGGCACGATCAGTACACACAGTGTTAACAGGCTCTCTCTCATTCACCAGCACAAAAGCTGTCCAAGTTCTGCCTTTTTTGTTGTTGTTGTACTACACAAAATAATACAAATAAAATAAGTGCACAGTGACAAGAATGTATGCCTTTGCATGTGTATTTGAAATTAATAGTTACATTAAAAACAAAAGAAATTGCAAATATCCAGTGAGTAACATTAATACCCATTAAAACAAAATGTAACTTGTTTTACTAGAGGTCTTTATCCTTCACTTTACACATAGAATTAAACACATAACATCTTGCAAAATGAAAAAAATAAGTGCACAACAAAGAAACCGATCTTTCCTGCCAAGTTCAAGCTACTCATTCAGTGCAGTTTCTTCCAAAAAGTACACAACATTCACGATAACAATTTTAACATGTAACTCCTATAAAGAGCAGCACGGGGCACGATCAGTACACACAGTGTTAACAGGCTCTCTCTCATTCACCTGCAGCGAGTTAGGAAATATGCAATTGAGGAGAAAATCTCTGACAGATCTAACAGCAATAATGTCCGTTTTTCTGATGAAACTCAATGACAAACTCAAGGAAACATTAGCAATGATGTATCTTTACATTTCCATGCACTTTAAACCAGGTTATATTACTTTTAAACACGCTGGATTATTCAAAGGAGAGAGAGTATCACAACACGTCTTACCACCACAAAAGCTGTCCAAGTTCTGCCGCGTTTTTACAACTACGTCCCTTCTGCAGCTAATTGTGCGTCAACAATTAAAGCCCCCCCTGCAACAATAGGTAAACCGGAGCTATTTGCACATTCATTCTTTCAATATTAAATTGGCGATATACCAAAACTTTGACCCAATGAAAGAAAATATAACACACTGGTTTTGAGAATGTTCACAAAATAAATAAAAATAAAACATAAACATATTGACTCAGCTACAGGTGCACCTCGGCCTCCTCTCTCTCCTTCAGCTGCAAGCTTTCATTTCCAACTCTAGTTTAAACTGAACCATAGTTTTGGGGCTCTCAGACTTAATAAGGGTTGATTCCCTAGAGTCAGCTTTCACAGACAATGTTTGTTGTTCAAGCAGTCCCTCCGTTACCTTGGCTTTAAGGATCAGTTTAGTCTCAGAGCAGACCACATTGATTTTAAAGTAGTCTGCAGAAGGTCAGCCTTGCAGCAGCTGTCCAAATGTTCGAATGTTGGGTCATCAAGGAACCATTCTAGTTCGAACTCTGTGGTATCGTAGCTAACAACAGAAACACAGGCTATCAGAATTCATAGGAAATTTGTATCTCTAAACGCCCACAGCAACAAAATCACAAAATGACAACACTAAACTGGTACTAGTAGGTGGTATGTGGCAAGACTAATGCTACAAAATTACAAAAGTAGTGCACCTGAAAGTGACACACTAAGCTAGTACTTCAGATGCGATGCAAAATCATAACAAGCAAAGTAACACTGTTACTTTTCCCAAAACTACTATGGACTCTGCACAAAGTAGTACTTAGCAACAAAGTAACCGGGCTACAAATCACAAAGCTCTGGCAATATGTAATCCCTCAAACAGCAAAATAGCATCAAAGCAGAGCTAATTAATGATTCTGATCCCGGACAAGCCCCCAATCTGTTACGACCAGGGGTTAAATTGGGATTTGGGAGGTGGGTGGACCCTGATATCCGGTGGGAGGTGGGTGAAAAAAGGTACAAACAATGAATGTCTCAGCTCAAAATAGTTGTATCTTTAATGTATTGTGCACATAATTGTAATTAAGATAAACAATGTTTTAAAAAGAATGTATACTATTGATGCAAGCTTTTACATAAAATATTTTAAGTTTATTGAGTGTCATTAATGCTGAGATTTTTTTTCCCCACAAAAATAATCGGTCATCCTCCTCTTTTGTCCTCCCTTTCTTCCTCCTTTATCCATCTGTCTTAAACTGGTGAGGCGCAAAACTTTCCTTTGAACTAATCATTGATCTCAAACTGTTTTAATTTATTTTCAGGGATTAACAAGCATGCAAACATCTGACTAATCAATTGGAAAGGGACACACAGTTCTTCGCATTGTGTTAGGGAGATTAAATGATAAATGCGATTTAGAAAAATCCGTTTTAATCACTAAGCAGTGGCGGAATCTTCCCCTGATTTTCCTTGAGTATCAACACAATTAATCCACAAAATAGGCTACTCAATACTATCATATATAGCCAGCTCTCCCCAAATAGGCAGTTTTAGCGAGTAGCCTAGGCCTTATAGCCTACATTTATTTTCATTTGCAGTATGAAATTGTGCACATTTTTAATCAACATTATTTGCGGATACATGCACTTCATTCTCCGCACTAGTATTCATGGCAAATATCTGCAATGCGTAGATTGTAAACAAAATTGAAGTGCAGGTTTTGTTTTTGCTGGTTATTTTGAAAGATAACACAGTAGATAACAGACTGGTGTATCTTGTTTGTTAAGCGTAGACTACTTGGTGATTAAAACAGATTTTTAACGGATAAATTGAATTTATGATTTAATCCCCCTAACATGGTATGAAGACGCTGTGTGTTAGGCTACTTGCCATTTGATTAGTCCGATCGTTGGTAAGCTTGATAATGAAGGAAAATTACTAATGAAAACAGGTTGAGATCAATAATTAGTTTAAAGGAAAGTTTTGCGCCCCACCAATTTTCAGCTCACCAGTTGCCGCTGAATAAACCATTATGTATGTGGGAAATATTCAATCCTAGCTTAGCTGCTGACCAGCAACCTGCTGATTTTGCTCAAGCAATCAAAGTTGCCGTAAATAATAGCCGGCGTTTGTGGGAGCTGTTTATTCATCTCTCTTTAACCCTCTGGGGTCTAAGGGTAAAATGAGGCACACTGGTGATTGTGCGATGCTCTGACATTTGTGTAAATTTCATCAACTTTATATACAGTGATTCCAAAGTGTTTCATATCTTTGTTTTCAGCACAAACTCAGCTACAATAATATGGCAACAGTAAGTAGGTCATAATCATGCGTGGATTGTAAACTGCTCTAAAAACACACAAACTGTAAACAGTAGTTTTGAACATGCACAGGAATGTTGTAATAAAACACTAAACAATTGTGACTAAGACTTTTGGTCACTGAAATGTGTTCATCAAGGTCTTGGGTATCAAAAGATGACAAAATATTTTAGCAAATCCAATGAGAAATATAAAATAAATTGCTAAAAGTTAGTGTTGTGACTACTATTTTTCAACACCAGGTGAGAATGGGAGGGCAAATGGCCTTTCTGTAATGTAATGCATTGGGAAGAAGGACTTGCCTGCTAAGTAGGCTATTCACACCTGGCCGCATGCCTCCCCACCACTAAGACAAAGACTCAGTGAGCCATTTAGAAGACAGAAACAAAGACATCTTTTGATTTTAGAACATTTATTGAAGTAAACGGCATGGAAGATGAGATGAGACTGGTGTACTCTTGCAACGCCTGCCTGGCCTCTTAGATAGTGGTGAACTAGGCCATGTTTCCTGATGAACATCTCTGTAAATATAATAAAAACAAAATTGTTAGGAAATGTGAAATTAAATAAAACTATTTATATAGCACATTTCCTTCAACAGGTGAAAATTAAATGTGCTTTACAAAAAAGGGACAAACCACTAACTAATGAAAACAAAATTTATGAAATGTGACATCATATACAAACAAAGAACCAAACAAACACAACCAGACGCAGAGAGGTAGCCTATAATTTTGAGAAGCAATGGTTAGAATCGTTCGTAATGTGGGAATTTACAAGCGCGCATATTAGTGAATATTCCTACAAACACACAGAGAATGTAATACAGCACACATTTACAAACAATGCAAGCTATCAACGAAACAACATTAGCTAAACTAAATAAACACTGATATTCCAACTCAACTACATGCAACTCATCAATAACAATGCCTCAATCTGAAGTAGGCTAGGTCTGTTTAGCTAAGTGGTTATTTTATTGCTATTTCCCGAACTTACTTAGAGTATGCTAATATCGATTGTGCAAGGACATCAGTTTTAGAATCCTAGCCACAGCACTACACGCCAGGCATGAGCTATTTATTACGAATATGATCGAAAAACATACAGTCTACCTGATACTTCTAACACAACCAGACACAGAGAGCCTAGCCTATAATTTTGAGATGCAATAGTTCGAATCATTCGTAGTGTGGGACAAAACGTGCATATTGCTGGATATTCCTACAAACACACAGATACGTTGCAATACAGTACACATTTACCAATATGATCAAAAGAAATATACTTACACATGAAGTTGATCCTCAGCTGGATCAGTTCGCTGTTCGAAATGACACCGCTCTTCATCAGTGTCGGCTTCCGGACGGACCATTTTCCAAAATTAAACGAAATGTTCACCTCAAAAGAAGTGAATTAGGCTACACTTTGACATTCTATCCCGCTTTCGCAGACTTGGCATTTCTCACATGGATCTCGCATTGCCCCTCCTTTAGCCTCCTTCTATGGAGAGCAATTATAATGTCGTTAACATGTGAATGCGATTTGGGCGGACTTCCTGCTGAGCGAAATTCACATAGTAATGAGTAAAGTTTAACGAAGCATACATGGTCTAATTAATCAAATTTACAACTTTTAAAACAATTCATATTATTTGCCAATGGGCACATTGGAAAGTCGCGATTCTAAGGTTTCTGTCAATGTTTTTGTTGCGTCTGTATGATAACAGCTCGTGAAGTTAATCATCCAAATAGAAACGAAAGTTAATTTCATGTTGTCGAGCTCCGCCGGCGGAGCTCTCGACCCCAGAGGGTTAAAATGTTGCATAGATGAAATTACATGTTAATGAAATTACCTACCGTGTCCGATTCCAAACAATCAAGACAATCTACAATATTTTTCTTAGAGCCCGACCGATATATCGGTATGGCCGATATATCGGCCATTATTTGACTTTTTTGACGACATCGGGATCGGCAGTTAGCCGATGTGTCCCGATTTTTAAATAAGTATAATAAACGAAAAAAACATTGATTATTTATCCGTACTTGTCTGTTCGAACGTTGTAATTGCTATTTACTAGAATTATCCAGTAGAGGGAGCTCTAATACAAGTGTGAACTGCAGCAGCTGATGTGCTACTTCTGTAATAAGACGTTTGTCACTTGTGCCTCATCCAATATTCTCCACTGCAAGACTTGTCTGCACAGATTCGATTGCCACAATAAAGGTATGTATATTTTGTGAATTTTTTTCATTAAATGCGTTTATACGACCACTATGTTTATCAATCCTCATTATCAAGCGAGCGAGCTAGCTAACATATTTGGTTCACTTTAGCAAGCTAGCTGGCTAGCAAGCCTTTATGAAGTGGCAGTGAGCACATAAGCAGCGTAGGATCTACATTTCCAGAGGACATCGCTGTATTCTCAAATAAATAACCAGCCAAAATAAAATGGTGATTGAATGCATCACACATTTGTTTTTTTATCTGAGATGATATTAGCTACTATATGATGCTGTGTCGATAGCCAATGCGTTATTGCAAGCGAGTGTGTCATCTAGTCACGCGTCATCGTAGCAAGCTTAACCAGACAGTAAAAACGCTGATAAAACACTTCTAACGTGGATCATTTTAAGCCATGTTATCTAGCTTTGTCGTGATAACATGAGAGAAGGATTGCTGTTGGAGAAGTGAATCAACCAACAGTTAGCGCGGGTAACCTGCATGAAAGCGCATTGTAGTTTTTTTCACGTATTTCATCCAGTCAATTTAATTTCATCTAACGTTACACTTGATTCACTCATTAGCTCCGCTAGATAATGTCTTACTCTTTGAGATCGTGTAGTAGAAATAAAATAAGAAATTATAATTCATTTAACTTACTGAGAATATATAATAAGAAATAATGAGGCTGTGTCAATAGCTAATGCGTTATTGCGAGCGAGTGTGTCATCTAGTCACGCGTCAGAGCGCATTGTAGTTATTTTCACCACCAAATTCTTATGGACAGGGAAGCTCGCTAGATAAAGTCTTACTCTTTGAGATCATGTAGTAGGAATAAAATAAGAAAATAGAATTAATTTACTGAGAATAGATAATAAGAAATAATAATAACAAATGAATAACAACAACAATAATAATAATATTTATAAAAATACATGTACAATACTGATTTTTTTAAATTAATTTTTTATAGATGGCTGGAAAAGAAAGGAGTAAAAGCAAGGTGTGGAGTTATTTTGATTTCACACACTTAAAGATGGTGCTAATATATATATATTTAATTTAATATCATCTTATACTTTTTTATCTAAAAAGTTATTTGTGTGTTTATTTTTATTTTTATTTGTTTGCTTATAAGTTAAATGTTCTTAAATATAGAAACTTTAGTTTCAAATTGATTTGAAAATGTTGTACTTTTTGACAAAATATCGGTCAGAACATCGGTAATCGGTGGGCTAGGACTCTCCAAAATCGGGATCGGCATCGGACCCAAAAATCTGGCATCAGTCGGGCTCTAATTTTTCTTTCTGTCTATATAAACGACTGTTCCTCCTGAGTTTTTTTTCTTCGGATTTTTGATTGGTTGAGCGAGTAACTGGCTAGAGGGAACACATGGACTGGAGCATACGAAAACTGGATTGTCACAGTTATTTGTAAAAACTGCTGGTCAAAATTATTTATTTATTTACCAAAAGTGAGTGGACGCCGTCCACCCGCGTCCACCCCCAATTTAACCCCTGGTTACGACCCATAGCTCACCTGCGCTTTTACAAATGCGTTCCCCACTGGCCAATTATGCATGCTGGGATTAATGCGTGAGAAATGGTTGCAACATAAAATTATGTGTACTGCAGAGTTTTAGCTAGAAAAAAAATGAATAACTGGTGTTGGCGTCGAACCCGGTCCTGAGAGTGGGGCTTACCTGCGACTTCCCCGGCCAGTCCGACTTTGCCCCTTAGGCGGACAGCTCACGCTGGTTATGGTTAGCTTTAGTTCAGTTTTGTTTCTCTTTTTTATTTTTATAAAACCAAGTCAGTCCCAACATCAAGTGCAAGTGCTATTTTGGTGTTGTGCCAGTATGATAATAAAAGAACCCGAAATATCCCAAGGGTGGCTGAAGGTGCTTCGGCGAATGCATGGCATGGTTACGGGTATGAAGATAACTAAAACAAATACCCGTTTTCCTCTTCAGCCCAAACCGGAGCTCTTCTTGACTTTGGGACTCCTCAAAATGAGGCAAACTCAACAAAATGCCACCAACACTGTGTCTTCCAGCAGAACGTGCAAAAATTTAGCTAATCCTTTTGCATCAGCCCGTCATCACACCTGTCTGCCACCCCACCATTGCATTTCCCTGAGCTTATAAAGAAATCACATGGGTGTAGCCCCACCCCCAGGACCACCTGGTTCACGTCACTTGATGCCAGCAACCAATCATGAAAGAAATGGAATGATTATAGGTGTGTGTGTGTGTGTGTGGGTGTGTGTGTGAATGGCTATGTAACAGTTACTATAAGCAGGTGCACACTATCGGAGCCACAACATTGCTAGCCACAACCCGAAAGAAGACCCCATTAAGCACAAAGTGATATATAAAATGCAAGAAGATGTTTATTATAGAGCACAGCAGGGCGTTAGATCTATTAGTCCTAAAGGGGTTTCAAAGCATATGTACAAGTTTAGCACAGGTTGCAGGATCTCACCGGGCAGGTAGATGTAACCCATGCAAGATGGTTCTCTGGTCTAAAAGTCTGTCCTCTAGTTCCTTACAGATGTTTAGAGTTAGTTAATTAGGACGCTGACTGTCCTTACAATCTGCACTCTATAACTAAAAAGTAACACGGAGTCTGCTATTAACAACTTAACATGTTATAGAAGAGTATATCAGCAAAGATGGTGATGATGGTTGTCAAGATGAGAATTGAGCGGAGTGAATGGAGAATTGCATAACCCATCAGTTTTCAACAAAATGCACATGCCACCACCAATAGACTTCCATGATTTCAAATGGTCCCTGTCTGCCCTTATTAAGTGTAACCGAGCAGCTTTTGATCTGCTATTCCATCCTTAAACCAGCTCTCCGTACATCAGATTAGGTTGCTTTGTCGGACTTCACTGTCATACCGGACATTAGCTATCAGATCTTTAATTCATTCATTCATTTTATCCCAACTAATATAGCATATATGGCAGAAGGGAGTATCAGTGAGTGTTCGCAGGTACAAAAACAGAGTCATTTGAAAACCTATTCATCAATACCAAGATCAATCAAATCGGACAATTGCATCAAATGTTATGCCAGAAACCATTATTCACAGTAATTATGGGTGGCCATCTTGGAAAATGGTGGCTATATTTTAAGGTGGGTGATCTCCTCATATTGTTAAAAAGTGACATCAGGAGATAAACCAGGCAAAATTTGGTCCTTGTATCACTATTTGAATGCTTTTTCACTTATCCATTGGGCTAACTGTAATGAGTTACTGCAATATGTTTAAGAAATTATATGCTTTGCTTGAAATGTTTTTGTTACTCATTTTTGTGTCAGGGTGCGTGGGGGGTTGGGACCCAAACGCAGAGTGAGGGGGAAAACACAAAACTCCAAACGATGAAAGGAAACAAGGACTTTACTTGACAACACAGGAACAAAAGCAGGGAACAAAAGGCCTCGCAGGGCAACTCTTCAAAAACACCAAGTAAAACTACAAAACACGGAAAACAAAGAAACTCCAAGGATCAAAAAAGCATGAAAACATGGAACATGGGCAGAAACACGCGCAGGGCAGAAACATGGGCAGACGCACACGCGACCAGACACAACCAAGGATCCAGCACCTGAGTCCGGGAGAAGGGAACTTAAATAGACAAAACACTGACGAGACACAGCAGGGCACAATGCACAATCAGGCCACAGAGAGGGAAGGGAAAACGAGACGACCACAAAACAATAATTGAACAATTGAAAACAATAATACAATCAAACAGGGGGAGCAGGACACAAAACAGAAGTACCGCCATCTGGCGGCCCAACAAGGAAAGACAGACCGGAACACAGAACCATGACATTTTGTATTTCACAAACAACATTCATTGTACCATTAAGAAAATTTTTTGGGGGAAATATTCCATGACAATACTCATTACTATAACTTATAAGCCTCTTTCACATAGGGAACCTACACCGTTGCTGGGCTCAATTATCCAAGTTATCCAGGTTTTCTCTGTTTAAACAGGTCTTCTAGGTCATAAATAGGAATAGGTCATACTGAACAGCTCAGGGACATTCAAGGTGGCAATGTCATAGGATGCCACCTTTTCAACAAGTCAGTTTGTCAATGTTCTGCCCTGCTAGAGCTGCCCCAGTCAACTGTAAGTGGAAAAGTATTAGAGCAACAACAGCTCAGTCGCAAAGTGGTAGGCCACACAAGCTCACAGAATAGGACCACACAGTGTGTAGCACATAAAAACCATCTGTGCTAGGTTGCAACACTCACTACCTATGGGAACAATTTCAGCACAAGAGCTGTTCATCAAGAGCTTCATAAAATGGATTTCCATGGCCGAATAGTCGTACACAAGCCTAAGATCACCATGTGCAATGTGAAGTGTCATCTGGAATGGTGTAAAGCACACTGCCATTGGAGCAGTGGAGCAGTGGAAACACGTTCTCTGGAGTGATGAATCACGCTTCACTATCTGGCAGTGGAATGCATGGTGCCAACTGTACTGGCTCGAATAGTGCCAACTGTAAAATTTGGTGGAGGAGGAATAATGGTCTGGGGCTGTTTTTCATAGTTTTGGCTAGACCCCTTAGTTCCAGTGAAGGGAAATCTTAATGCTACAGAATACAATGACATGCTAGAGAATTGCGTATTTCCAACTTCATGGCAACAGTTTGGGGATGGCCCTTTCCTGTTTCAGTATGACAATGCCCCCATGCACAAAGCAAGGTACATAAAGAAATGGTTTGCTGAGTTTGGTGGGGAGGAACTTGACTGCCCTGCACAGAGCCCTGACCTCTACCCCATCAAACACTTTTGGGATGAATTGGAATGCCGGCTGCGAGCCAGGCCTTATTCCCAACATCGGTGCCCAAACTCACTAATGCTCTTGTAGCTGAATGAAAGTGAATCCCAGTAGCCATGTTCCAGAATCTACTGGAAAGCCTTCCCAAAAGAGTGGAGGCTGTTCTAGCAGTAAAGGGGTGTCCAACTCCATATTAATGCCCATGGCTTTGGAATGTGATGTTCAACAAGTACATATGGGTGTGCTGTTCAGGTGTCCACATACTTTTGGAAATGTAGTGTAATTCTGAATCCACAGGGATGTAGTGTATTGCTGAATCCACCTGATCTCTCCAGTCCTGTCCTTCGCTCCATGGTCATGGACTATTTCACCCCCGTTCCTCCCTTGCTCATGCCTTGATGCTGTCTGGAGCTCCAGATCCATCATCCGGCTCCTCTAAACTGCACTATTCTAACAACACCATTTGGTCTTCTACTATTCCTGTTAACTTTCACCTCAGCTGTAACCTGTTCAACCCATTTTATTTGCTATGTACTACTTTACACCAGGCTAGCCAGTGGAGGATGGGCGCCCCCTCTATAGCTGGGTTCTTCTTGAGATTTCTTCCCATTGGGAAGTTTTTTCTTGCCGCGTTTGAGGGTTTTCTCCCCACTGGTAGTTTTATTTTTTACCTTATGTACCTGCTATTTGGGGGTTAAGGCCTGGCGTTTGCTCTGTTTGTTCTTTTTGCTCTGTCTCTTGCCCTGCGACTCTGTAAATTGTCTTTGTGACAGTTCTCTGTAAAAAGTGCTATACAAATGAAATTGAATTGAATTGAATTCTGTTTTGTTTATTGGTATACAATCAAATCTGCTGCTGCAAATAAATTACCTTGTGATCAAGGTGCAGAATGTAATGTATCACCCTTGGAGTCTTTTGTGAGTTGCTTGCTCCACATAAAAGCGTCTTGCGTAAGAATGTCATTACCTTTTACATGCTTTACTGGAGAATGTTGCTGCTTTTGTTCACACAAGAGCCATGGCAGAAGATTTCCATAAATCTTACTAGGCCCTGACATGGCAAATTGGGGGAACGGAAAATCATAGAAACATCTAACTTGTAAAATCAACTCTTGATTTCGCACTGCTCTTTTTCGCACTGACGAATACAGAACATTGCTCGAATACTTACGAGTTAAGATGCATATGTGAAAGGAGCTGACGAGCCTACCGACTAAGTAGAAATGTTACAAAGTCTTTCCTGAATGCTTACAGAAGCGTTTAATTTAAAGGATAATACTGATAATTAAAAATTTTCAGTATTGTCGATATATTGAATTTTCAGTTTTGGTATTTTCATAGGATATGTTGACAATACTGAAAAAATGTAAATTACCAGTGTTATCCTTTAAATTAAATGCTTCTATATAATAAGAAGCATTGGTGTGTGTTTTATCTGGGTCAGTGCAGTAGGATTACACCATATATAATTATTGATATACCAGCCATGGTCATATGGTGTAACCCGGGATTTTAGACAGTCGTAGATGGCCACAGTGTCAATGATCTATGTATGCTGGTTTTCTCTCATCCTCAGCGGAGGTACTGTTCCTGATCTGGAGTAGCTTTCTCTGCAATGCTGTGAGGACGGTCCCCTCTGCCTTTCATGAGCCACGTTACATGGGCATCGCCATCCACAATGAACTGCTGCTCTCATCAGGTTTTCATCTGCTCCGGTAATTACAGGAGTCACAACTCAGCATGCAATACTCTCCCCAATACTACACTTTATTCTCACGTTGGTACACATACACCTGCATTCATAACTCAAGGTCACTGCCAACAGCATAAAAACTATGGAAACTAAAAGTGTATAAAATCTTAAACTTACTTAATTACCTGGGGGTACATTACCTGGGGGATCTTCCAGAAACTGGAATTCATTCACTCCAGCTCCACAGCAATCTAACTCAGTAAGAAAGTAAGATACATCAAAATTGTTGTTCTGTGTTCTCTAATGAACTTAAGGCATTATTGATGTGGAACCATAAGCAGAAATATTTTTTCATTACCAGACCCAGGTTAGCCTTAATTATTTGTTTGTTGTGCAAGTGCCCCTCTTGAGAAAAATAGGTCAACCATTGAAACATAGAGAGATAGTGAATATTTCCTGATACTAAAACAGAATTTACCTTTTGCTTGTTTCCACCTTTGCTTCTTTGTTCTACAGGCAGTACTCAACCTGAATGTTATAATTTTTAATTTATCATAGTTCACATTGTGAATCTGTTTTATGAATGTAAACACCTCAATTTTACATTTCACACCAATTTATAACTTAGATTATTATTATAGATTATTTTTTGTAGATAGTGGGAGACCCATAGATTAACCCATAAACAATACTTGGTGGATAGCAGCTTTTAAAAATATCAATGTAGTCTTATTTGATTTATACTTGTTCAGTTAGTATGCTCCATATCACAGAAAACATTTTTATACTGCCAATGCAGAACGTCTAAATCCCCCTAAGTTTGATCAACAGCTACTCCCAAAATATTTTCAAATTGAGAACTATCTCATTTTGTTTGTAATTATCTCCGCCAGCGGGAGCCTGGAGGGGATCATGCGTTTGGTCGCGTGTGTTTGTGTGTGTGTGTGTGTTTGTGCATGTGTGTGTTTGTGCAGCTAATCTCGCAGACTACAGGGCCGATCAGCCTAATATTTGTTGTGCATGCTGACAGCAGGCCAGGACTTGAATTCTCGAATATTTTGCAAATCGGTCAATGACAAGTATTTTATTTGAATTAATTTCCATCATTGTGCATTGAAATAGATTGAGTGCTAACTCCTCACTCCTCCTAACCGGCCGCTAGGGGCTGCAAGTGATCAACAACTGCTTCCAAACGGACAGACACGCCAGGTGAAGATCTGCACTCTACTGAGTGCTCTCCTCTAGATTGTAATTGTTTTGATCATTCTTGTAAATCAATAAATCAATCAATATAGTACATTTTACAAATAAATTGTCACAATACGCTTTTGGGATGGCAGCTATGCCATCCTTCCAAGTTATGCCTTGGTGGGCGGCATGTCCCATACCTGTACAGCACCGAGAGTTTTCCGTGTTCCCTACAGAAATAACCACAATGACCAAAGACTCTCAGCCCATAATACATAAATTTCTGGACCTTCTGACCTCATGTCAACAGACAGAATTCACAATTTCACATGTCCACAAAATAAAGCCCCAAAATTAGGGGATTTAGAATTTTTTCCGTCTTCTTTTTCCTGCCGATTACATCATCACAAATTCTCCAGGCCCGCAAAGAGTCTCCCCATTGGACATTTAGGGACATCAACCAATAAATATGTTGGAAACACACACAAAATGGACATATATGGAAGTGTGCACGTTAAAAAATAAATAAAAAATATTTTACACTACACTAGTAGCTCACTGGGTAGCGCATTTGCCAATGGGCCTTCGGACGAGTCACTAGCCTGGGTTTAAATCCCCCTTGGACAGATCTCTTACTCATTACACTGGCTTGCTTGCTAGCTAAAAAATTGAAACTATTACTTTTGCATGTGTATAATCTTTGTGTGAAACTCATTCATATTAATGAATTCCAAATAAAAAGCACCCACACTTTAGACAGTTTTATGTATATATCAGCAAAATACATTAACTATATACCACTATTTACATCGGCTGATATCAGCATATCGATTTTCTGGTTCCCTGAAATACCTGAATCGTTATCGACCTGGAAAAATTCATATCGGCCAACCTCTTCTAAGTAGTGAAAAGGAGAGGACTCTTTGTATGCAGGAGATTTATGCTTGACTGCAGAACTCTTTGTATACTTGACTGCAGGACTGTGAATGAAAAGTGGGGCAGGTTCAAAAGGGTTATCCTTGAGGCACGATGTAAATTTATTCCAAAAGTAAGGAAAAGTAAGTTTAAGAAGCAGTCTCCCCAGTGGATGAACAAAGTCATACAGGAGAGTCTGAGGGGGAATACATATAGGTATATACAGTGCCTTCGGAAAGTATTCAAACCCCTTCACCTTTTCCACATTTTGTTACGTTACAGCCTTATTATAAAATGGATTAAATTCCATTAAGGTCCTGAGCAATCTGGCCCAGATTTTCATGAAGGATCTCTCTATACTTTGCTCCGTTCATCTTTCCCTCAATCCTGACTAGTCTTCCAGTTCCTGCTGCTGAAAAACATCCCCACAGCATGATGCTGCCACCATCATGCTTCACTGTAGGGATGGTATTGACCAGGTGATGAGTGGTGCCTGGTTTCCTCCAGACATGACGCTTGGCATTATGGCCAAAGAGTTTAATCTTGGTTTCATCAGACCAGAGAATCTTGTTTATCATAGTCTGAGAGTACTTTGGGTGCCTTTTTGCAAACTCCAAGCGGGCTGTCATATGCCTTTTACTGGCCATTCTACCGTAAAAGCCTGATTGGTGGAGTGCTGCAGAGATTATTGTCCTATTGGAAGGTTCTCTCATCTCCACAGAGGAAATCTGGAGTTCTGTCAGAGTGGCTATCGAGTTCTTGGTCACCTCTCTGACCAAGGCCTTTCTCCCCAGATTGCTCAGTTTGGGCAGGCAACCAGCTCTAGGAAGAGTCCTGGTGGTTCCAAACTTCTTCCATTTAAGAATGATGGACACAATCCTGTCTATGCACAATTTCTTCGACTTCATGGCTTAGTTTTTGCTCTGACATGCACTGACAACTGTGGGACCTTATATAGACAGGTGTCTATATCCAAATCATGTCCAAATCATGTCTAATTCATTGAATTTACCACAGGTGGACTACAATCAAGTTGTCGAAACATCTCAAATATGATCAATGGAAGTAGGATGTACCTGAGCTCAATTTTGGGTGCAATAGCAAAGTGTCTGAATACTTATATAAATGTGATATTTCAGTTTTCTTATTTTTAATAAATTTGCTAAAATCTCTAAAAGGCTGTTTTCACTTTGTCATTATGGGGTATTGTGTGTAGATTGATGAGAATAAAAATGAATTTAATCCATTTTATAATAAAATATGGAGAAAGTGAAAAGGTCCGAATACTTTCCGAAGGCACTGTAAAAACGACAGCACTGAGAGTAATTAGGCTGAATATTGTAATATGCATGCTAAAGTTAAGAAACAACTACGACAACCAGACTGGCTCTTTGAAAGTCAAATTCCCTAAGATGCAAAAAAAGTAATCTTAAACATTTAATTAAATACTGTAGTAGGGAAAGGAAAGTGAAGGAGGATGTCAGGTGCATCAGGAATGAAAAAGGAGCATGGATTTATATGGGTAAAGATATTACTGATGTCTTATAATTATTTTGTTGAAAGTTTTATTTGAGAAGAGGTTACCAATAGACTGGAAGGCATATTCTGTTTTAGCAGTTACAGAAATAGATGATAAAGTACTGGATAAATTACATAAACTAAAGACAAATAGGGCACCAGGCCCTGATGGCGTATACCCAAGAGTACTCAAAGAGTTTGGTGAGATCATCTTTAAACAACTGACAGATATTTTTAGACAGTCTTTAGAAACTGGAGAAAGACCAGAAACAAAGTAATATAATACCAATTGTGGGACAAGTGAGGATTAATTAATAATATGCGGTTCCAACAGTCAATGCTTTGTTAAAATGTTCAGCACTCTGAATACTGAACATATTGATATTGCATGCCAGAACCCCCCTCACTTAACCTACATATAAAATATGTTTTTTGGGACTTAATTTAATAATTATGTTTAAAATGCGGCTGTGCCGCAGTGCGATCACTGAATTCATTGATAGGTCAGTCTGCAGTGAACTGGTGGAATCAACCAACAAGTAAAAACAAGCTCTATATCAGGTTTAAGATTAAATAACTGAATTCAATATGAAGCAGTTGGTTAGATTAATGAATTGAAATCATTCATTATTTATTGAATGCATGCTCACTACTTCTAAATGACAAAACAGAAGACATTATACAAAACATTAAACAATTGATTTGGAAATACCAGAAAATAAAAAGAGAGAAGGATAAGCCAGACCTTGCCAAAGTGTATCACCCACTTCCAGTTTGAGCACCACAGGATGAAAGGAAACAAGCTAAAAACACACAACCAAGATACCATCACCAAAAGTAAAAATAGAAAAACTCTTCTTCTCAAAGGCTCCGAAACCAACTGCAACACAGCACAACTTTTTCCTGTGGCCATCTTAAATACCTTGAGGATTTTTGCCCTGAGTGGGTGATGCCAAGTTAAGGTGTCGGAGAGAAGGGAAGGGGGGTTAGACTCATTTATGACAAGAACTGGCCTACCTAACTAATGCATTCAAACTTAAAGGTAAATGTTAGGCATGTAGCCATGCAGGATCTCTGACCCCCGATATGGTGCTTGAGTCTTCTGGTATGTCTCTTCTGAGACAAACTCTTCAGGAGGTGAGACCCATAGATTGCCAGCCTTGACTAGGGTATCAGTGGATTTTCAATTACCCAAATCACATTTGCTTTGATGCTTGTGTAGGGCAGGGCAGGCCACATTCTTACAAACAATATGATATTGTATACAATTCACTGTTCCCCTCTCTAAGGCCATAATCTAAAGGCGACATATCTGACATAATATATAACAAAGGGGACCGTACTAATCCAGGAAACTACAGGCCTATCAGTTTAACTTTCATCAACTGTAAAATATTGAAATGTATCATTAGAAATAAGTTATAAGTGTTTCTTGAAAATGACAACATCCTAAGGGATAGCCAGCATGGTTTTTGCAAGGGACGGTCATGCCTGGCAAACCTTCTGGTATTCTTTGAAGAAGCTACCAAGAGTTTTGACTATTCAAGACTTATGATACTATATACTTAGATTTCCAAAAATCATTTGATAAGGTACCACATGAGAGCAAGAGGTATTTTAGATGGGATTCAGAACAGGATTCAGAACAGGCTACAGGGTAGAACACAAAGAGTAGTAGGAAGCATATTATCTGAGCAGAGAACTGCAGGAAGTGGAGTCCCACAAGGATCGGTGCTGTGCCCATTGCTCTTCCTTATTTATAGCAATTATCTCGACAGGGACATAGAAAGTATATTAGTCAAATTTGCAGATGATACAAAACTAGGAGGCCCAGCTAATAGTTTGGAATCTACTAAAGTCATTTAAAAAGATTTAAACAAAATCCAGTAGTGGGCAGATACCTGGTAAATGAAATTCAATATAGCCAAATGTGAAGTTATGCATGTGGGAAATAAAAACATAACGCAGGATTATTTTATGGGAGAAACAAAATTGGAATGTGCTCAGTCTGAAAAAGACTTGGGAGTAATAGTTGATCAAAGTCTTTCAGTTTCTAAGCAGTGTGCTTTTGCGGTAAAAAAAAGGCCAATAGGATACTGGAATATATAGCAAAAAGTATTGAGCATAAATCCAAGAAAGTGTAGGAATTTTTTTAACAAAAATGGTGTTGAAGATAAAGATGACAAACAGTATTTTTTAAATAATTTAATTAAATGACTGGTCTGGAAGAGGTACGAGTACAGTCTTCAAAAATATAAATCCAATACATGAGTTTATATAGTTTTCAGAGACAAAAAACTACTTTTTCCTGCCTATGAGATTTGTTTAATCACCATGTGCAAAGATTACATTTATTAGGCAATCATAAATTAGGATCAGGGAATCCATACCAAGATTGACCATGCGGACATAGAGGTCCTTTAATCCCCTAAAGCAAAAAGTAAATTTATCAAGTTACCATAAGATTAATATGATATTTCATATAGTTGCTTATATAACACTTCCTGTAAGTCAGCTTTCTAATCATAACCCAGCAAGAGCTGTTACATTTACACAGATAGGGACATCATGTTTTTTGGTCACCTAGCATCCAGTTCCCACTAGAATACAGAACCATACAGACTTTTCAAGGACAGATTCCTTTTTTATTGCAGATAAAATAAATCCTTATACTAGAAAATTTCTTCCGGAACAGTTTTTTAGCTCACTCAAAAAAAAAGTTTTTTTCCTACACAGGTTATCACATTGCACCATTCCTTTTGAGGTAGTACAAGTCTGAATAGCACACATACAAACCTGAAATGGCTATGGTAGCCACATTGTACATTGTGTGTTATTATATTATGCTTATTATGTATAATAGTATGCTTATTATGCATATTTTGCTCTGCCTAACTATGTCTGTAGCTTTATAAAATTGTATTGCAGTCTGTTGGAATAGCATTTTCAGAAATACAGCAATAGCTGCATTCATACCAGTCAGGCAGTCATGATAAAATGCTTGACTGACATATCCAATAGCAAAACTCCCACTTCCTCAGATTGCAGTGAAGTTACGGGGTAGCTAGCATTAGCTAAGTGATGATGGAACAGACCTACTTTAGTCACTGCTACCATACCACCAGTGGGTATCAGTTTGCTCTAGTTGTTACTTTGTAAAATATCAAACCCACAGCTAATTCTTGGGCCATCCTGGCCATCTTGCTAACATTGTCAAACATAACTGGATTTAGTTAGCTACTTATGGCAGCTACTTAATGTTACTGAACGCTGAACTTGATTAGTGTTAGGGTAGCCACCAAGGCATCACAGATTGGCAGTGCATCATAGCAATGACTGAGCATGGTTGTTTCATAATATTTTCAAGGTGAAAATCCTCCATAGTAAGCCTTTAACACCCCCAGGTTTAGCCAACCAGCATCAGTTCAGTCACAAGTCACAAGTGTCCAGAATCAGCTTGTTATTTTATCAAAAAATGAAAGAGGGAAGAAAAATTGTGTTTCATCCAGGACAGTCTGTGTCATGTATGAGTGGCTCGTACGCGTTTGAGTATTTTGTTCCTGTTTGCGGTGTTGAAACACAGGCTGTCTCTAAACGTTTTGTGAAACATCTCAATGACAGGGGTGAAAAAGCAAGGATTCTTTTATCTCAAGTGTTCCTCTACAGTTACGAACATAATTTGTAAGAATGACATTATCTGGGGTAAAACTATTCCCATTTTGGTTGCATAATTGAAAACATAAGATTTAGCTGACATCTCAGTCCATTTTTCAGAAGCATGATGCACATCACGTTTTGGGGTTGCAAAATTTTGTACCACAATATATATCGAATATCCAATCTTGTAGCATATAATTCAGATATTAATTACATTAATTAATGCTTTATTTCCTCACTTGATATGAGTTTAAAACAGTTCTAGTATCAGAGTGAGGTTGCACTTGTGCTAGGACTAACCATAGCAACAGTTTATAACAGTTTATGCAAAAAACCAATAGCTAAAATAAAATATGCGAATAAAAATTGTTTTTATCCTCCGAATATCCTATCTGCAACACTGTTACATCTTGAATAGCATTTTTTGGGTTGGGGTGCAACATTTATTTAGTTTGGAAATGTTGGAGCCATGTATAATATAATTAATTAATTGAATTTAAAATTTGAGTTTAATTGTGCTTTATTTTATTATATTGCATTACTCTTTGTTATTTGGTTGGTATTCATAGACTTTTCTTTTGACATTGTTTTGGTTTCAATTTGTCTGTAGGGGATATATATTGCATCTCATTCATTCCCTAAGGAAGACTACTCTCAGGTTAAGATGCCAAGTTTTCAACTATCACTCTATCAGTATTATCATTAACTTTAACTCATCTTACTCATTGATCATTGCTGTCGTTCTTGCAAGAATATCAATAAAAACTATGTTGCAAGCGGTGAATAAATAATATTTTTTATTTCCATTTAAGAACGGGCAGACTAGTGCATCCAAACTTGTAGTACTTGATTCCAGGACTTATAATAAATGTGACCTGAGACTTGGACTTGACCATCTGTGACATCGAACTTGACTCAGACTTAGAGTTTTTTTTTGCACTTGAACTTATTGACAGTTAGAGCTAAAAAAAAAAGGAGCTCAATAAATGAATAATGAGTAATAAAAATTCATTCAAAAATAAGAAACCAGGTTACCTGAGTTAACTGTATAATCAAGTGCTTCAGGTGCTGAGTAACAACATAAGTCAGCAGACCCTGCGGCTCTCCAGAACCAGGAGTGAACAGCACTGGCTCAGAGATTTAGATTTCTTAGCATTTAAACTTCCTTTATTCACTTTGTTATTTGTTCACTTTCCTCCCTGACTCTCCCCATATTAGATCAACAAATTATTTTTTAAGTGTCTCAGTTAGAAACTCAATTGTATGGTTACTCACTTGTTCACTGTTCTGCTGGAGTGCCTATGAAGGATTATAATTGAAATACAAGTTTAAATCCCAGCAGGTCACAAGGTAAAGACACACAGTTGGCCCTAATCATAATGTGCTTTGTTAACAACTAGCGAATATAGTATTTGTATAACTGTATTTACACCACACCATGTTATATTTAACTCATGGAAAGATCCTCTGCAGTGTTGATGGATTCTAAATGAGAACCACACTCTTTCTTCTAAGGTGAATTGTGTTTTGACTGTACAGCTCACACTGACACCCTAATATCACTGAAGTCAAATGCTACAATGTATCATTCCTACTGGCTCATTGTTGCACGGAGTGTAATGTTTACATGGATACATGTATTTATATAATAGATGTCAGAGAGCTGTTTTGATTGGCTTGAAAAGTGCTGAGGCCATCAGCAATAGCATACAAGAGGGAGTGCTGTATTCATTTCTAAAGGGTTCCCCACCACCTTGTTGCAGACACATAATACTACACAGTGTGACTAACGAATGAGCAAATGAGCTGCCAGAGACTGATCCATAGTCCAACTGGAGGGTGGGGGACAATCAATTTTTGCATAATAGTTACCATATAATGGACTATTCATGTTGCCTATTAATAAAATAAGGATTCAATGTCCCTCTGTGCTTGTAAAAATATTTGCAAAATATGATTTTTTTTTTCTGTTAGTCATTTTAGGACATTAATATTAGTACCACAGACAAAACTTGGAACGGGACTTGGACTATTGATTGGCTGACTTGGACTTAGTGTTGGACTTGAGTGCTGGAGACTTCGGACTCGATTTGGACTTGAGGTAAGGTGATTTGGACTTTGACTTGGGAACTGGAGACTATAATTTGGAAACTGGACATTCCGGTTGAAAACAAGGCATGTGGCAACCCTAAATGTAACATAGTTATGTACATTAGAATGAATGGCTGTGTCAGAATCATCTCACTTGCCTAATATTGAGTATAGTTGTTGAGTACATTGGATGAAAAGTTGTTAAAGGGTAAGCACCAGATATTATAAAAAATTTATATACCAGCCAAACGGTGTTTTTATTTAACTTTTATTTACCCAGGGTAGGTTCGCTGAGCACGGATGCTCTTTTGCAGCAACGCCCTGCTTCACACTCATACACATTTACCCCTGGGAGCTGCCCAGTACAACCACAATCCTCTATTGTTGG
This sequence comes from Anguilla rostrata, assembly GCF_018555375.3. NCBI lineage: Eukaryota > Metazoa > Chordata > Actinopteri > Anguilliformes > Anguillidae > Anguilla > Anguilla rostrata. Next base: position 27,533,794 of record NC_057934.1, read on the forward strand.
CCACTGAGCAGCTCCACTGGAGGGAGAGAACATTTTTTTTAGCCAATTAAATCAGGGGATGATTAGGTGGCAAATTTTTGCGAGAGCTAGATCTGGGATTTTAGCCAGGACACCGGGGAACCCCCAACTCTTTGCGAATAGTGTCATGGGATCTTTAATGACCACAGTGAGCCAGGACCTCGGTTTAACGTCTCATTCGAAAGACTGCATCTCTTACAGCACAGTGTCCCTGTCACTGCACTGGGGTTTATTTGACCAGAGGGAAGATTGCCCCCTGCTGGCCCACCAACACCAGCAGCAACTCAGTATTCCCTGGTGGTCTCCCACCCAAGTACTAACCAAGCCCACACTTGCTTAGCTTCAGCCAGTCAGCAGGAGCAGAGTGTGTGGTGGTATGGCTGCTAATGTTTATTTATATAAAAAGTTTATTTTATGATTCACAAGAATAAAAACATAATTTTATTGAAATAAAGGAAAGAAATAAGCTCTAAAATATCAAATTGCTTACTCTTTTTGCACTGCAGATAATCTTCGGAATGATCACCTACATCATATTTCATGATGTGATAGAGTGAGAAGTGATATACTGTCAATGTAGCTACAGCTAGCCCTTTCTCCATTAAAGAATGTGCCTATATTACGACAACTTGATGCACATGTTGAACGTATTGCAACAACACTAATGGAAACAGGGTTAAATTGACATATGATGCTAGACTAAATTCACTCAATAGAGGTGGATTAGAGTAGATACTATGTTAGGAGCTGAGCTAGTGCCATACATCTGCAGCCACTGATAGTTAACACTGTTAGCAAGCCACCCATATAGTCTAATATCCTTGTACTGGACATACAGGGATGCACACAATTGGTATCTGTCTTCTTCTTGTATGAATCTGGGAAAGATAGCTAAAAATTTCGCAAAAAGTTCTATTCAAAATCTATTTGTTGGCTTTGGGAAGCATCCTCCAACTCTGGCTTAATCAGAATTGTGGTATCAGGATTAGCGATTATGTCTTCTACAGACTCATCAGTTGAAGTCCTTTGATTCAGGATAAAATATTTCAATACTGCCCATTTTGGTCATCTTTTCAACCTGAAGGTACTGTATAATAGTAGAGCTGTTTGTGTTCCCCGTTACATCATGCATCACAGAAGTAATTTTCCAGTGTGATTCCGGGTGTTTCCGTCAGGAGTGGTCAATTTGTTAAATTTGATGCCATACTAACAATTTCAGCGTAATTTAATGAAAAACCACTAGACTAAAAAGAATTGGTCTTATATCTTTGGGGGATGCTATTATGTGGTTACCTATCCTTTAGGTTAAATTTTCCGTAAATGAAGTGGACTTAAAACCCCAGGACAATTTACAGAATTCCCATAGTGTTGGGAAGTTCAGTTCTTTAAAATGAATCCATATGTTGGATTCAGTGCATCAAAATGAATAGAACTTAAGAGTTTTTGAGTCATTTGAGTTGCTTTCTTGGGCTTTATCATAAAAAACATGCATTTTGCTGAATAGGCTGTTTCCTTTTATTATTATTATTACTGGGTAGTGTGGATCCACTCTGGAATTTCGGTCACTTGTGAACAGCCAATGGGGTCATAAGCAGAACAGTGTGTGGTCCACACCTGATGGAATCACATATCTTCTGCGGTGTTTACACCAGGACCTGGTCCCCAAGATCAACCAGGCAAGTTTCCTCTTTGTCTTCAGCTGGGTCAGGTTCAGTTCTGTGATCCTGTGCACTAGGAGAAAAGTCTGCAATATTCAACTAAACAGTCACCCATTACGTGTAATTCACCACTACCAATACACAAATCACTAGGAGTCCTCCTTGTAAAGTGAATCTGAATTAGTCGATCCGGCTCTCAGTAGTTGCGTCAACCAGTCTTTTCCTTAAATGCAGAAAAACTGCTTACTTTTTTAGTTTGTTCTTTAGTTTGCCCGCTCAAACTAATCATAAATATTTACATTTTATTTAGGATTCCATCGTGTTTGTGCCATCTCCTCTGTTGCATTTGTCATAATCCATCATGACCAAGTGAGTGATACAAGTGAATCATAGTTCCCACTAAGGTGTTATGCAAAACAAGAATTTGTCTTTCCCCAATGTTCCACAATTCTACATCCACACCCATTTCTCAGCTCTATGAGCTGCATGCTCCAGCTGTTCTAGCTTTAAAAAAAACTTTGTGTTGTCTGCACAGCTGCCACAGAGGTGACGTTTCCTTCAATGGCTGCAACCTTTGGCCAGTCATCTGCCCCCCTATTACCCTCTGTCGGAAAGTCAATTCAATTGGTGCTCCCGCTCAAATAATTTCAATAAGCTCAAATAATCATGTACTACACTAAAAGCGTATGTGATGTTTACATCAAAGTCATTCATTGCTTCGCCATCTGCAGCTACTATAATGAAAATGAGGTAGGTGCGAGTGAAAATATAACAATAAATATTACATTACATTTATTTGACAGACGCTTTTATCCAAAGCGACGTACAAAAAGTGCATTTCATGGTCATAGACAACTGCTAAACATAGGTTCAGTAAGGTACAATACTTATTTTGTACAGCTATTTCTAGCCAAGAACACAGTTTAGTTCACACAGTGAACACTATTCAGACCTAACCTCTGCAAAGCCAACTAGGCAGAAGAATAAGCTACAGTATTAGGACAAATACAAATTACCAAAAAAGTGCTGGGATGGGGCAACATGTAACAAGTGTCATGAAAAAGGGGGGGGCGAGGGATTTAGAGTGAAATATACAGCGTGGTGGTGGTTAGTCTAGGTACAGTCTGAAGAGATGAGTCTTCAGGCCACGGCGGAAGATGGGTAGTGAGGGGGAGGTTCGGAGAGGGACGGGGAGTTCGTTCCACCACTGGGGAGCTAGGGTGGAGAAGCTCTGTGATCCCTTTGGGCGGATGGGAGGGGTTACAAGGCGCCCTGCTGCCGCAGAGCGGAGTGATCGAGCAGGAACATAGAATCGAGTCATGTCCTGCAAGTAGATGGGGGCTGTCCTGTTGGCAGCAGTGTAGGCAAGGGTCAGGGCTTTGAATCGGATCCTGGCAGCAACCGGTAGCCAGTGGAGTTATCGCAGCAGAGGTGTGACGTGAGAGAATTTGGGAAGGTTGTAGATGAGTCGGGCAGCGGCATTCTGAATCATCTGTAGTGGCTGTATGGCACAAGCTGGCAGGCTTGCAAGGAGAGAGTTGCAGTAATCAAGGCGAGAGGTCACTGTAGCCTGGACGAGCAGCTGGGTGGAGTGCGTCGTCAGGTATGGTCGAATCCGTCTGATGTTGTACAGAAGGAATCTGCAGGATCGTGATGTTGCCTTGATGTGCTCCTTGAGGTCCAGTTGGTCATCCAGGACCACCCCCAAGCTCTTGGCAGAGTGAGAGGCAGTCACTGTGGTGCCATCAACCGTGATTGAGAGCTCACAAAGTAAGGAGGTCTTGCACGGGAAGAAGAGCAGCTCAGTTTTGTTGAGGTTGAGCTTCAGATGGTGGCTGGCCATCCAGGTGGAGATGTCAGCCAGGCAGGAAGATATCTTATCATTGACCTGTGTGGCTGAGGGGGGGAAAGAGAAGAAGAGTTGTGTGTCATCTGCATAACAATGGTAGGAGAAGCCATGTGAATTAATAACTGAACCAAGAGATCTGGTGTATATGGAGAACAGCAGAGGACCCAGTACAGATCCCTGAGGCACTTCCGTAACAAGGGGATGAGAAGCAGAAGCAGACCCCTTCCAGGTGACCTGGTAGGACCTATCTGCAAGATAGGAAGCGAACCAAGACAGGGCAGTCCCGGCGATGCCCATCCCAGCCACGGTGGAGAGGAGTATTTTATGGTTGACCGTGTCGAAAGCTGCAGACAGGTCAAGAAGGATCAGGACAGAGGAGAGGCGTGAGGCTCTTGCAGTGGCAAGTGCCTCCATCACAGCTAGGAGCGCAGTCTCTGTTGAGTGCCCAGATCGGAAGCCAGACTGGTGGGGGTCTAGCAGGTTGTTCTGATGCAGAAAAGAGGTTAGTTGTTTAAGAACTGCTCGTTCAAGGGTTTTGGACAGAAAGGGTAGAAGCGATACGGGTCAATAATTCATTACATCAGAGGGGTCTGAGGTGGGTTTTTTGAGAAGTGGGGTAACACGAGCCATCTTAAAATCAGAGGGAAATATATTTCACAGCTGTATACATGTATGTATACAGCAGTATCTTAAAGTGGCAGTAATTTGTATATTTGCCCATATACTGTGAAATGTTCCAATATCTCAAAATTATTGTCCATTTAAGTGTATAATTTCATATTTAATTTTTTGCAATGTTACTGGAAATGTCACAGGTCACATGCTGAGCCAAAATCTATAAAACAGAAACCAGTGTTTCAGAGTTTTGCTCCTTTACATGGCCAACAACACAGCTGCCTGGAGAAGTCAACCAATGGAATCTTTCTTGTGTGACCTAACCATGTCCACAAAATAACTGCCTGATAACAGTGACACTTTGAATATACAGTATCTGTTCATTGTTTGATTAAGAAAATGCACTACATTCAAACTGAAAAATCCAAGATCCACCTTAACCCCTTTCACGCAGATGCTGAATCTTGCCAATCCTTGCCCATTTCTGGATGTTGTATTTAAGGCTTATAACTTATATATATATAACATATATATATATGTGAGCATCACAGAAACTTGGAAAATGGCTCAAATGAAGCATGATAGTGATACCATTTACAGCACTAACTTAGATGTTATCGCCAAGATAAGTGCCACAAATGCAATTATCTTGGCAACAATAAATTACCACTGAATCTTGAAAAGGATATCTTTATGTGTAAAACCAATGGTAACACTGTACATTTACTCCATACTTAGTTGCAGATATTGACGGTAAAATGACATGGTGTAATTACACAAAATTATTTTGCTACTCAGTTAGCAGCATTTTTCACCACTGGCATACCTTCAGGCTATTGTTGGCTTTATTTTGTTGCTATGATGGAATAGAATTTTTTGGTGATGAAAGAATATTTTTATGAACTACCAGATGGATGCTATTGTCCAGTGTGTTATGCTTGGGGGTTATAGTTGCAGATGAGACTGCAGGGAGGGTGTGCTTGTTAAGTGGCACTTAGAAACTCAGTATTTAGCACTGGTGTAGTGTATTGTGTACTAATAAAGCTAAAATACAGAGTTTGTTGTTTCTACTCATAATTTGGTTGCAGGAGAAATGAATGTCTGAGTTGAGCGATCTGGGCACATGGGCATGCTATTCACTAGGGGGCTTGCACACAGGGTTATTATGGAGTTGGTCGACCCTTTACTGCTATAACACCCTCCACTCTTCTGGAAAGGCTTTATCCTACATGTTGGAGCATTGCTATAGGGATTTGTTTCCATTTAGCCAGAAGAGCATTAGTGAGGTTGAGCACTGATTGGACGATTAGGTCAAGTTTGCAATTGGCTTTCCAGTTGATTCCAAATCTGTTGGATGGGTTTGAGGTCAGGGCCTGTCGAGTTCTTCCACTTTGTTCTTAACAAAACCATTTCTATATGGACCTTGCTGTGTTCCCGGGGGCGTTGTCATGCTGAAACGGGAAGGGGCCTTCCCTAAACTGTTGGGGAAGTACAGAATCGTCTAGAATGTGATTGTATGCTAAGATTAAGATTTGCATTCACTGGAACTAAGGGGCCTAGCCAAAACCATGAATAACAGCCCCAGACTAAGGGATGTCCAGATACTTTTGGCTTATTGTAAGAGGCAATATGCAAAAAAAGGAGAATGGTAAGATTTGAGAAAATAAATAAAACATAAAATTCATAATAAAAGCTAATGTACAAATTAAAAGCCAACCTAAATAAGTGTGTTTTCAGTTTACATGTATGCTCTTCATGGGGAAATTGGGACATTATTTGCAGATGAAAAAAAAAACTATAGGGGTTTAGCATAAAATTATCTATATCCCTATACTTAATAAAATAAGAGAATATAATCCAAAAGTGGGTGATGACAATTCTCATCTATTCCTCAGAATCAGGGAATGGTATTAAAATATTTATTTATTTCCCGTCTCCTTACTTTGATCAAGTAAATAAAGGGTGCTCAAAGACTTTTCCTCTGTACTTCTGATTCCTCTTTGAGAGCTTATCTTTTTATATCTTCCACAGTTTTGCCATGCCCTCTCTACACCCAGACTGGATGCTGCTGCTGTTCTTTACCCATACACATGTCACTGTCACAGTGACACTTGGCCTGCTCTTCATTCCTAAGGTACCCATCAGTCAACCATTTTCACTGGACTCTTCTATTGTCCTTTTTTTTACCATGTGTCTGTTTTGTTGGAAATCCAAGTCACTGTGAAACATTTAGTATATTCTGCTGCATTAGAGATCATGCCATTTGTTATGACAATAAACAGGAATGAAGGCTCCCCAGAAAGCCAAAAAAAGCTATGTGTCACGTGTGTGCGTGTCCGTGTGCGTTTGTGTCTAGTTTGTGTCAAAATTATCGGTTTATGTTGCAGTTTTTGCATGTATCACAGCCACTACGGGAGGAGATAGCAGCAGAGGTGTATGAGGATGAAGTGGATCTGCGGTGCTCTGGCTCATACCTCAACAGCAGCTTTACTTCAGCCTGGAGCGAACATAGCCTTGACCCCGATGACATTCGGGTAAACTCTCTTGCCCCCTTGGAGCCATTCTAATACAAAGGTTTTCTCTCATAGGGCCAGATCCTGGCTTCAGGAACTTAAGTACTTTCTACACACTCTCATCTACACACGACATAGCACGGCTAGCCCATTTGCAGGGGTTTCATTTCTGTGTCTCAACTGGCCAAGAAACAACAGACCCAGACACACTTAAATATATGTCTTACAAGGAAATAACTAACCCAGGCACACTTAAATATTGTTTTGGCTTGGTGTTATGGCTTGGTGGGGCAGCATGCCCCATAGCTATACAGCACCGAGAGTTTGGCACCTTTCAGGGTTTCCTACAGAAATAACCACAGTGAACACTGACTCTCAGCCCTTAAGATTAACTTCTGTCCCTTCTGACCTCATGTAGACAGACAGAATGGTGATTTTATGTTTTTTTCCTTCTTCTTTTTCATGCCAAATACATCATCCCAGATGCACCAGTATCACAATCAATAATTCTCCCCATTGGACATTTAGTACATCAGCCAATAACGAGATTGGGTCTTAAAAATAGCCAGTTGCTGGCACAATATTCGGATACACATGCAAAATTGATATAAAGAATTGCACGTTTTAAAAATTGTGCCATCTTTGGTTTGTATAGAAGCTAGCGTGCTTGCTAACTAATAATTGCCAAAAAATGTATACTATTGCTATTACAGCTGTATAATCTTTGTGGGAAACTCATTCATATTTCTGTTATTTCATGACTAGCGATGGGTATCATTTAAATTTTGATGATGCCCACTCTGAAATGATCATTTTAAAATGGCACAGTGCCTAAAGAATGTCTTTGTGTGAATCTTTTGGAGTAAAATACAACTAAACTTTAGACAGTTTTGCTTTTACCATTTTGACCGAATTTAGCATTAGCTAGCTTGTTGATGGTACCTGCTGTTCGACATCAGACCAGGGAGTCATTGACATGCAAATTCAGTACAATCTACCAAACTATCAATTCAGTAAATTCGTCCCTTCAATTACTCAGACCAGACATTAAAATCGTGTAGCTTGTTACCTAAACTAGTAAACTGAGTGTAGCTTTTCACTATGTCGTATCTACACTAAAAAAAACCCCAAAAAAGTTGGACAGTGTTTGCATGCAATATTATTGAGTCGATTGTGAAAATTATTAAGTTAAGACGTCACATAGCCTATTCTTAATTGCGTGCAACCACTCTCCATAATTTTATTAAGTAAGTGCCACAAATCTTTTTAATAAATACAACAATTTATGTTTACTTAATGATATTGCATGCAACCACGACCCAACATTTTTTTTTTGTGTAATAGTGTTCTCATGGGCTTTTAGCCTCTAATAGGATCTCTTGTTGGGCAGAGCTACTAGCTTAACCACATTTTCCTCTTCCTTGTGTGTATACTTTGACTATTTTGAAAAACAAGTAGAAATGTAGGCCTACCTCTATTAGCATAAAAGTAAATAGCTCAGTAGATCAGTATTATATCTGGAAAACGTAAAATCCCAGCTTTAGATTGAAAACACCATTATCCATTAGATATTGAAAGTGAAATTCCCTGCCTATAATGGACCAGATTTATTGCACCACAAGTGCTCTGCCCCATATAAACTGCATTGGCAAAGTTTACTATCTTGTAAAATATAAGCCAAATTGTATATTAACCTATATTGGCATATATTGGCGTCTTTAGACCAGTATCATATCTGGATGAAATCACAGCTTTATGTTTACACCTTTAATCGAAAGATATTGAAAGCAAAATTGTGCATTGCTGTAAATCATAACATAATAGTATACTTCACCAAATGATGGTTTAAGATGAAACATTAATATCACATTGAAAAATAACACAAAACATTCTGACACACTGTGGTACACACACTTACAAATGTAAATGATTACATATTTATGTGTTTCTGTACTCTACTGAATGTAAAAACAATTATGCCTCAATGAGTGCTTGTATATTACTGTGTTATGTTACGATTGAATGCACAATGCTGTGCTGAAGGAACCATTCACGCAGATAAACTGGGCTCTCACTTTGTAACAAACTTCAAATTCATCATTCCATATACCATTGGAAAGCTTGTACATGATAAAATAGTTATCAAGCAAATCAGAACAAACTGAAAGGCGTCACAATTGTGTAAAAATGAAGGGTGGAGGGGAGTTTACACATGGCCATGTAAATCCCTCCCCCAGGCTTTATATTTGTATGTTTATTTCTCAAATGGATTGTTCAAGACAACAAATGACCACTGAATTTTGAAAGGGACAGTTTTATGTGTAAAACCAATGATTGTATATTTATTCCATATTTAGTAGCAGATATTGATAGTAGAATGGCATGGTGTAAAATTCCTTGTTTATTTCGCTCCTCAGTGAACAGCGTTTTCACCACTGTATTAGTATACCTTCGGGCTATTGCTGGATTTTCTCTTGTTGCTGTGACGGTATACAAAATTTTGGTGGTGAAAGAATATTTTTATGAACTTCCAGGTGGATGCTGTTGTTCGGTGTGTCATACTGGTGGGGTAGAGTTGCAGAAGAGATTACAGGGAAGGGGTTCCTTTTTAATGGACGATCTTCACGACAATGGTGGAACTTATAACTCCATTTGTAGCACTGCTGTAGTGTATCACTTACTAATAAAGCTAAAACACAGAGTTTGTTGATTTCACTCATAGTTTGGTTGCAGGAGCAATGCATGTCTGAGTTTAGCAATCTGGGCATGCCGGCTTGTGCAAAGGGGTTAACTGAATTCTTCTCAACCTAGTTTTTTTTTTTTTTTAACCATAGGTGGTCTAATACTTTTGGCCTGTACTGTACATCCTGAATGGACTCTATGTTCATGATAGATAATGTTTATAATTCAACAGTAATGGGGCTGGGCGATATACTGCAATGATATTTATCGAATGCAATAGTGTCCATCACCCCCAAGTGGTGTATTGCCATTCTTTTCATCTTTTTTTCTTTAATTAAACCTGATGCAGTAGTAAACATACAAACTTCAGGGGCTGCGTGAAATGCTTCCTGGGAAAAAAACATCACCACTGTTGTCTATTGGGTGTTGATAAGACAGCCAGTCAGCAGCAAGGCCCTCCAAGCGATTGACAAAAAACACATCACATGCTCACATGAAAACTGTATGGCAATCTGAATAAAGAAAAGATACATGAAAATCTAAGGAACTCTAAAATGCACCTATGGACTAGTAAATATATAGATATAATGTATCTAACTTCCCATTACTATTGTAATATTTACTGTGTAATTTAAGTTTATTACTAATAATTTGGAATTTAAAACTAGAAATACAAATGGTGTGTTTTGTTTTTCATTAAAGTAACCCAATGCACATCTAAATATATTCTTGTAATACTTGTGCTTTCTCCATCTCCTTCCTCCCTCACTCCATCCCCTTCTTCCCTCACTTCTCTTTGACTTTCACTGTTTTTTCCTTCATGTACTTCCTGTCTTGCTCTGACCCTCTACCCTGTGATCCTCTTCTGATTCTTTCATTGCCTCACTCTCTTGTTACCCTGTTTGTCCTTCTATATCCCCGCCCCAGGATGAGCTGAAGAAACTGTATTCTCAATTGGAGATACACAAGACCAAAAAGATGACTACCAACAATCCTCATTTGCAAAAGAAACGTATTTCTCGCAGGACTATAGGACTTTCAATCATGAAGCGCATAACACAGATCCCAGAATCTATGAGTCGCCAGTGCAGCTGTGAGAACAAGGAGAGATCACTGGTTGTGGGAAGAGGTAGTTACTCAGGGTCATTCAATAAGAATAAGGTTTTGGAGTCCAGTAGCATCAGGTTCAAGGAAGAATCAAAGCATCATGGGCTCTCAATTCACAAATCACAGAGCACTCATGACTATGTCAGAGATCATCAGTTCTACTCTAGAGACACTAAGGACCCCTTAGTGAGAAAGAGCCTGTCAAATAAGGCTTCTGTGAACTCTGACACAGAGTCTATGGATAATGTACCACTGGTGTACAAATCAGCCAGTGCACACAACCTTTCATCTGACAAAAAACTACAACTGGAGCCAAACAAGTTACAAAAGTCACTGAGTGTAATGACAAAAAATAACATGTCCACTTCTCTGCATCCCAACAAGACGAGCAGTCTTGAATACAACTCAGAACATAGCAGAGAAAACCTATGGGAAAGAGATCATTCAGAATATAATGCCACAATCAGGACACAAACTACAAATGCCCTTCTCTCTGGTTCATTTGATAAAGAATGTCACCTCCCTGAAAACAAGAGTCAGAAGCATGTAACTTATGCTCTGTCTCAAGACAGTTACCAAGGCACTGCAGAAAAGGTACAATCACCTAGCAGCCAGCAAAGTCTAATTTCTCCTTGGAACACTTTTCCACATGATCCTCCAAGAGATAATGCTACTCTGTCAAGAAAGGAAATGCAGATGAATGAGAGTAAAAAAGCTCCACCCAGAACTGGGAATGAGGAATCGGACTCTGACTCTGAATCTAAGCCTAAGATTCCTGTGTCCTCCAGTGCACCAGGTTCTCCCCTCACAGCCCACATAAGACAGAAAGATCATCGGGTCTCATCCTGTTATGGCCCCCCTTGTAGCTTTAGCCTCTCTGTAAAAGGCTTAGTGAGGTTTGGGAAAGCCAGTGAAAAGAATAAGAACAAAAATGCTTCAGATCATAAGGAGGTCTCCCCTAAGTCATTGAAGACAGTCCCCAAGATTAAGACTGTTCCAGTGATGAGTGACAATAAAGAGAAAGCCCCCATTGTAATTCCAAGTAAATCACCTCCACAGCAAAGAAGTGTTAAAAATGATAGCCGCTGGGAAGTGGAGGGAACTAAACCCTGTCTTGTTAAGCAGGCTGCAATTAGAGTGTCCTCCAATGAGTCCCAGGAGGCAGACACAAAAAAACAGAAGAGTCTGCCTGGGGGTAGTTGCATCTGTCCGCAGGAGAAACTAGAATCCGAGAAAATAAAAAGCCCACATTTTGCAGTAGCTCATACTTCTAAAAATAGTCATGATCAGAATGCACCTGCTCAAATGAGCGTCAATACAGAGGTATGTCCTAAGCCATTCCAACACAAAACACAGAGACAGCAGAGCAGCATACCAGACATCTATCCCTGTAGTGTGAAAGAAAGCAATGTCTCCTCTGTCAAGAAGGACACTGTAAGATCTGCCTCAGTAGGGATTAAAGATATAGTGGCAATACTTAGGCAAAGGAGTACACATGCAAACATATGTCCTTGGGATGTGCAGGACCGAGAGATAACCACAAAGAGACAGGCTAGTGACTGCACAAATATGTGTCCCTGGGAATCAGAGGAGCCAAAAAAATCAATAAGCTGTCAGCAGAGTGTTTATGCAGACATATGTCCATGGGAAATGCAAGAACAAACTCCGGACAATCAGGACAATAAGGACAAAAAGGATAAAAACATACATGCCACAGTAATGATGACCACTAAAAAATTAAAGGAAAGAGATCCTCCATTTCAAAATGCTGTCAAGACAGAAGTATGTCCCTGGGATGTTCCTGATCCATGTAAGCAGACACCACAAAGACAACAGAGCATTGTAGCAGATGTCTGTCCCTGGGATGTTCCTGATCCATGTAAGCAGACACCACAAAGACAACAGAGCATTGTAGCAGATGTCTGTCCCTGGGATGTTCCTGATCCATGTAAGCAGACACCACAAAGAAAACAGAGCATTGTAGCAGATGTCTGTCCCTGGGATGTGCCTGATCCATGTAAGCAGGCACCACAAAGAAAACAGAGCATTGTAGCAGATGTCTGTCCCTGGGATGCTCCTGATCCATGCAAGCAGATGCCACAAAGACAACAGGGTGTTATGGCAGATGTCTGCTGCTGGGATGTTGAGGATCAAGATAAGACAAAAAGACAGGAGAGTTCACATACCAATATATTTTCCTCTAATTTCAAAGGACACAATAAACCACCAATATCCCAAGACAGTGACCTTGCAAGTATCTGTCCTTGGGAAACACAAGATTATTCTTTAAGCAAGGAGGACCAGTGGAGAGCTGAATGCAACTTAAAGCCCACTATTACAGCTGCTACCAAAATACATTTGGATAGGCAAATGCCATCTAAGACAAGTGTTAAGTCAGAACAGTACACCTTAGAAGTCCTTGAATCATCTCAACCTGCACCAAAAATATGTTTGGACAGTATAGCTGATGTCTGTCCCTGGGATTTGGAGGAACCAAGGGAGCAAACAAAAAGGCAGAAGAGTCTACATACTGGCATCTGCCCTTGGGAAACACAAGGCATTCCTAGTGAGAGCAGCCAAAAAGAAGTGATGTCCTCTAAACACACTCTCTTAACATCCCTTAAAAAGTCTGGTGACCAAATTTTGCCAATTGATACAAGTATGAAGGCAGAGGTATGTCCCTGGGACATTCCTAAGTCAAGCCAACTGACATCAATTCAACAGCACGGCACCATAGGAGAGGTTTGTCCCTGGGATGTGGAAGAAAATAACCTCTGCCAAGAAAAACAGAGTACTGTTAGGTCCTCATTAGAGAGTGTGAATGAAGCAGAGAAAACAAAACATCACCTAAAGAGTGGACATGAAGACATCTGCCCTTGGGAGTTAGAGGAAACAGAGACTACAAAAGGACAAGAAAGTGTTATATCAAAGCAATCAAGAATCAACACAGACATGTGTCAACCTCAAGCACTTCCAAACATGGTTAACATTTGTCCTTGGGACACAGAGGATATAAAACCCTGTCTTGTTAAGCAGGCATCTATCAGGTTATCCTCTGATGAGCCATTAGAGGCAACAAGTAATAAACTTGTGCTTGCTTTTGCTGAAATACAGGAAATGGAGGAGCCCATAAGCCATGACTATGTTCGTGCTGATATCTGTCCTTGGGAAACTGAGGAGACAAAAGAAAAGATGGAGAAACAGGAACATATCTTTGCCAACATTTGTCCATGGGAAGCTCAGTCACCTGAAAAGATAGAGGCAGAACGCAGTACTCATGCTGAAGTTTGTCCATGGGAAAGAAAAGAGCAGGAAAAGGCAAAAGAACAAGAGCGAGTCAATGCTGATGTCTGTCCATGGGAAACCGAGGAAGTTAGGTCTGAGCCGGTGGCTCCACTAACTACAAAACAGTCTAGTGACAGAGAAATGACAGGTGGGACAACTAACCAGTGGGAAATCGATCAAAGGGAGATGGATAAACAAAGTAAGACTACAGGAGATGAAACAGGTGCCAAGGCTCCTGAACCCTCAAAGAGAGAAAGGAATTCAAATCAACCAATAGTCAGCCTCTCACAGAAGATTGATGGAGATAAATCCAGTCTGACTTTGTCTTGTAATGATGCAGTGTGCTCCTGGGAGATACAAGAGGTCAAACCAGCATTGCTTCATAAGGAAGATAGCAATTCAGACATCCCTCCCTGGGAATGTGAAGACACAGTTGATGACAATGATGCAGAGAGTGCTGCAGAGGCATTTTTCTTCCCTGCTGACTTATGAGCCACAAACTAGGAACACTCTAGCATACATTAAATCTGATCCATGTGTTTGAAAGACACATGTCTTTGCCTCTACGAAATCAGGAGTTTACTGGGATGATCAGAATGACTATGGTGTTCCTAAATCTGCTGAAAGGCAGTACACCACTGGGCCACAGTCTGCCAGACTGCTTTGCCAACAGGTGTTTCCCTTTCCTTGATTGAAAGTCGTCTTGAAGCTGTCCCCTTTCTTCATCCTGCCCAATCCCTTACTACATCCTAAAATGTCAATTTTATGATTTGTAAGAGAAAACATGAAACAAAATGAAGATTAAGGCTAAATATCGTAAATGACTTCTGTAGCTAATGACCTTCTTCAAAGCAAATCACTTCTCTGTGTTGTATTTCAGGATTCATTTGTATGGTTCAGTTGATTCTATGATGAAGGACTTTGCAACCCTGGTTTTAGAATTAAATGATGAGTTAAAGCAGTGGATTACAAAATTAACCCACCTTATCTGGTTCCTTGAGTCTGAAGTTGATTTTATGGGTAAAATTAAAACCAGCTTACCTTTGCAGCCCTGCAGAACCCGAGGTCCTCTGCTGCAGAAAATCTGTTTCTACAAACATCTACTAAGTTCCAGTGGACAAAATAAGGACAGAAAAACATAAAGGACTTTCAGGGGGTGATATCTACTGTTGCCATCTGAGGAACCTGAACCTTGCATCTGGTCCTTGTGCTTCTTGTTGTTTAGTGTTTGACGTTATTTTTACATTTTCATCCCTGCCTTTTTGGAATATTCAGCTGTGTTTTGGTTTCTGAACTTAGGACTATTTTGGGAGGGACAGGCTGTGGTTTCATATTTTCCTTCATTCATTTCTTTTGTGACTGAACCTGTGTGCAACATTTATTGTTTAAGGTAGTTGACCTTCGTCTTTACATCGTCTTTAGAGACCTTGTATTTTGTTGTAAAATAATAAATTTCTTAATTCCAGTCTGATTGTGAGTTGTAAATTGCTCTGCCTATCAGTAAATTTGTTGATTTAATTGAAAACTAATATATTCAATAATATTGACCAAATAAAATTAAAATACATGTATTTTATATGTTGAACAAGTGATAAGTTTTAACTGATTTGTTCAGTATTCAGACTGCTGAATGTTAAACAACTGTTAGCCATTAGTGCTGTTGGATTCAGAATATTTTACACAATCCTCGCTGAGCCAGCAGTCCCAAAACACTGTGACAATTGGTTAAATGGTGTAGGAGTTTGAAAATTCAAAATGGCAGACATAAATAAGTTACAGAAAGCAGTGTCTCAAGAGCTATAGCCCTAATTGTTAGAGTGATAGTTATAATCATTTTTCAATCGTGGTGCCCATGTGCCCCTACATTTCTGAAATTTGGAAATGCTAATTCAAAGTTACTATCTGATGATATATATCAAGTTCCATAGGTATCTGACTTTGCATTCAGTTATGGCTCAATATGTCATTTATGTGCCACACCCTACAATTAGCATATAGCAGCTAAATGATAATGAGTACCAAAAATCTTTCATCTAAGTCAAGGGAGTCCCTAGATCCTTTTTGTCAAATCTGGAGGTGACTATATAAATGGTCTAGGTCGGAGGAGATTGCAAAAATAGGTTTTTGAGAAAATTTTAAATGGCAGACAGAAAACAGATACAGAAAGTTAATGCAGATGTATTCAGGATAACCCAATTTTTTTTTTCTCAATCCAATATTTCAAGTTATAATAGTAAAAAAGGGTTGCTGTAGCATCCCCTGTAGGTCAGTCATCAAAACTTTAAAGGCTGGGAGGAGGGCAATACTTGCACATAGGTGCCAACATTCAAGAGGATATGGCACAAACAAGAGTGTAAAATGGCTGCTGAAATTTCATAGGCTGATGGCAGCCATATTTTTTATCTATCTATCTATCTATCTATCTATCTATCAACCTGACCTTGCAGATTTTGGTACAACCTTAGGCCAAGACAGAGCATACCAATTTGACTATGAACAGTCAAACCATTATGGAGTTATAAGTGGTGCCCCCTATAAACCACTATTTCTGAAATGTTGAAGGCCAATTCAAAGTGAGTATCTGATGACACGTGACATGTTTTGCATTCATGAGTTATGATTCAATATGTAAAATATTTGCCATGCCCTAAAATTTATTGGCCTATAGCAGCCAAAAAATAAGGGGTACCAAAAATCAATCACTCTTTATTTATATAGAACCTTTCAAAACAAAGTTACAATGTCTTCACAAGATAGAATAAAATAACAATTCACAAAGTAGACAGAAACAAGAATTAATAAATAACAATATGAATAACAACAGGAGATGAAAGAATTAAATAACCAAGAGTTAATCAAAATATTACTTCACATAAATATTAAAAAGAATACAAGTAGTGATAATGATTAAAAGCTATAAAATATTTCAGATGCACTGTGAAGTCAAATAAAAATTTTACCACACTGTGAAGTCAAATAAAAATTTTACCACACAGTAAAAGCAAGCCTAAAAATATCACCGCAAACAGTAATTAAAGGGGTCCAAGCAGAATGCAGTAATTATGCATTTTTAAGCTGTAAGGACCCATACTGGATGAATGGTACAAACATTTTCAGTGTCCTTCAAAAAATTGGATGTACCTAGCTTCTATCAACAAACGCACAAGATTCATAAGGATCAGCCATTGCTAAGAATTTCACACGCCCACTGAAAACTGATTGGCAGATGGCAGCCATATTTTTTCCAGATATGACTTTATGATTGTCCATCCATTGGGAGACTGACACAAAGACATAGCCTTCAAAGTTTCAACTTGAGTAGTCAACCAATTGAGGAGTTAGAGGCATTTTTATGTTTTTTTTTTTGTTTGTTTTTTTGTTTTTTTTTTATGTATGCCACCGCTTGGCAAAAAGCCAATAAAGGAGTAGTAGTGATGTAAATTATATGATTTTCTATTTACCACAACCAAAGATTTTCATGGTAGTATTAAGTCAGGAGGTCAACATACCCACCAAGTTTCATGATCATTGGCCATTAGTAAGGCTGTCAACTGACTACTGATTGGTTGATGGCGGCCATGTTTGGACATACTGTTGGAGGACTGCACAGAGATGTACAACACCAGTTTCAACTTGATCAAACTGTTGAGGAGCTATAGGTATTTCAAATTATTTGCTTGTTATAGCAAGCGTGCTAGGCATGGGGGCACCAAAATTTTCATGTATCCACAGAATCAAGTTCTGCACTTATATACCAAATTTGGTGAGTGACATAGTGGACATGGACATAGTGTTCATGAGTTACAGCTGTGAAAATGGCCACACCCATAAAAATTGATTGATATGTCATTGGAAAATGCTTTGCAGCTTCAAAAAATAAAGATAGAACTTTTTTTCAGGTAACTACTGGAATGATGAGAACAGGCCATTCAGCCCAACAATGCTTGCCATTTTCCTGACTAATTTAGTGCTGATTACCTGCAGACTAGATGGTATCTAACACTGTTTTAAGCGTAGTCTTGAAAATCCCCAGAGCTTCTGCCTCCACTACATGACCTGGCAGGCTATTCCACACATTGACTACTCTCTGCATGAAAAAAAAATCTTCATAATGTCTGTATGGAATTTACCATTTGCTAATTTCCATTTATGTGCCCTCGTTCTACTAACAGAACTCAACCTGAAAAATCTCTTCCCTTTATGAATTTAAAAGCCACAATCAAATCACCCCTGAGTCGCCTTTTACTAAGCTTGAAGAGTTTAAGCATCTTAAGTCTTTCCTCATAGCTTTTATCTTTCATTTCAGGAATCAACTTGGTTGCTGCTCTTTGAACTTTTTCCAGAGCCTCTATATCTTTCTTGTAGTACGGTCCCCAGAACTGCAAACAATACTAGTGGTCTAACAAATGTATCGTATAAGATATGTATAATGTCCTTGGATTTATACTCAGTACTTTTGGCTATATATCCCAGCATCCTGTTGGCCTTTTTTACTGCTACAGCACAGTGCCTAAAACCTTTCCAGTTTTGTTCCTCCCATAAAGTCATCCTACCTAATGTTTTTATTTCCCACATGCAGAACTTTACATTTGGCTTTATTAAATTTCATTTGCCAGGTTTCTGACCACTTTTGGATTTTATTTAAGTCTTGGATTACTTTAGTAGATTCCAAATTATTAGGCCTCCCAGTTTTGTATCATCTGCAAATTTTACTAATGTACTTTCTATGTCCTTGTCAAAGTCATTGATATAAATGAGGAAGAGCAGTGGTCCCAGCACCGATCCTTTTAGAAATCTAAGTATATAATATCATAAGCCTTGTTATAATCAAAACACTTGGTAGCTTCTTCAAAGAATACCAGAAGGTTTGCCAGGTATGACCTTCCCTTACAAAAACTATGCTGGCTATCCCTTAGGATGTTGCTATTTTCAAGAAATACTTTCAACTTGACTCAACTTGTATTTCACGTGATGCAAGTTAAACTGACAGGCCTCTAGTTTCCTGGATCAGTACAGTCCCCTTTCTTATAGATTGGTATTATATTACCTTGCTTCCAGTCCTCAGTTATTTCTCCAGTTTCTAAGGACTGTCTAAATATACCTGCCAGTAGTTTAAAAATGATCTCAGCTAACTCTTTGAGTACTCTTCGGTATATACCATCAGGGCCTGCTGCCTTATTTGTCTTTAGTTTAAGTAATTAATGTAGTACTTCTTTATCCTCTATTTCAATATCTGATAAGACATTCTGAGTACTGAATATGCCTTCCAGTCTATTAGTAACACCTTCTCTGGTAAAACTCTCTACAAATTAACTATTTAAGGCATTGGCAATATCTTGATTCTTAGAAAGTAATGCTCCTTCTTCATTCTTGATGCACCTGATCAACTTTGACTTTCCTTTTCCTACTACAGTATTGAAAGAAACGTTTAGGATTCCTTTTTGCATCTTGGGCAATCTGCCTTTCAAAGAGTCTCTTGGCTTCCTGTAGTTCTTTTTTAACCTTAGCACCCATATTACAATATTCCGCCTTACTACCCTCAGTGCTGTCATATATCTTATACAGTTTTTTTTCTCTAACTCTCCTGTATGGGTTAGTTCATCCACTGGGGAGAGCGCTTCAACTTACTTTTCCTTACCTTTGGAATAAATTTACACTGCACCTCAAGAATAACCCTTTTGAACCTGCCAGGAAGGTTCAGAAGTTTCACCCAGTCAATATTACTTAAATTCTTGCATCTTGTTGAAATTGGCTTGTCTAAAATAAAAACTTCCAGCCATAGAGGAGGCTTTGTTAATTTGCCATAATACATCAAATCTAACTGCAGAATCGTTTCTCGACCCAAGTGGCTCAATTACCTCTATGCTATAAATTCTGTCCGGATCATTACATAGCACCAACTCCAGAATTGATTCCCCTCTTGTAGGCTGATTGACATACTGTGCCAAAAAAGGTTATTTATAACATCGAAAATTCTTCCTCTCTTTTTCCTTGTCCTGTCATCATATCCCAATTAATAGCAGGGTAATTAAAGTCACCCATAATAATAGTACCCTGAGCTTTATCCAAATATCCTCACTAGTCATAAGCTGGTAAATTTCTGGAATTTTCTGCACATTAAAATTTTCTTTTGCATAGAGCTACACCCACACCTCTCTTACTGGATCTATCCTTCATAATAAGTTTGTACCCTTCTATATTATATTTATCCCCATCCTCCTCCCCAAGCCATGTCTTTGTAATCCCAGCTATGTCACAGTCCCCACTATTTATAGCAGCCTCAAGTTCCGAAAATGTATTTTTTATACTTCTAGCGTTTAAACAAAGACATTTCAGATTATTACTTCTACACATCCTCTTCCGTTCCCACACCCCCCGCTGTCCCAAGCCATCCTTTCTACAAATTTGCTTTAAAAAGACTTGATTGATGTTCACACTATTATAGGAAGCCCTGACAGCCTCCATCGTGGCAGTCTGCACTTCCCTACCCTTTTCACTTTCTGACCTCCCTGCCCCCCAAGTCCCTTGTTTAAATAATCCTGTGTTACCCTAAGCATACGCTGACCCAGTGCAGCAGTATTCCTCCAGTTCAGGTGCAGCCTGTCACGCTTGTACAGGTCACCCCTGTCGCAGAAGTAGTCCTGTACACCTCTTTCCTACACCAGGTTTGTTGCCACATGTTAAACCTCAAAAAAAAACTTTGCTTCCCTCTACTATTGCAAGTTGAAGGTTCCCTGGTACAACTGATAACATTATTGACGCGGTTGTTACCAATCAGGTCAGTGAAATACTGTTCTTGACTGCCTCATTAAAACTGCCCATTAGCACTTTTAATGAGTCCAAATGAATCACAAGTTGTCCACCTACACTCCTGACGACACACCCTCTTTAAGGTATGCATGTTTTCATTTCACTAAGACAAAGAAGGTTTTGAGGTTCTTCTCAGCTTCTCTGCACTTTGGTCCAATATCAAGGAACAGATAGTATTAAAATTATTTACTGCAGTATCAACATGCAGATTTGATCCCATCAAAAGTCCCCATCCAACGGTGGCCATTGGAGGTGTGAATGTATGTGTCTGTGTGTGAGTGTGGGTCTGCATGTGTGTATGAGGATGTGTGGGTCAGAGAAGGTGTGTCAGTGTGTGTCTAGATAAAAGGAAGAAGTTTGTAGCAGTAATTTGGGAGTGGGCATCTGAGTCCTGCAAAAAGGTCTGGAATTCTACAATTCATTTCTGGTTCTTTTGGAATATTCTGCTGACTTTTATTTTTTACATTTTGGATTACTTTGGCACAAATAAACTGTGGTTGGTATCTGCTTTCATTCATTTCTTGCATGACTGTCCATGTCTGTAACCTTTTTTTTAAGGTAGTTGAACCTCATCTATAGATTAAACGTGAATATTTGTTGTAACTTAATAAATTTCTTAATTTTCATCTGGTTGTAAGTTGTACATTTTGATAAAGGATGATCCAACAGTTTGCTCTACCTATCAATGAATTTGGCTTCAAACAAGGGTGTATTATATATATATTCACATCACAAAAACATCTTATGGGTTAGAGAGGTGAATAATTTTGATTGTAACTGTATATATAGCTACATAGCTCAGGAGGTAAGACCTATTGTCTGGCAGTCGGAGGGTTGCCGGTTCAAACCCCGCCCTGGGCACTTTTAATGAGTCCAAATGAATCACAAGTTGTCCACCTACACTCCTGACGACACACCCTCTTTAAGGTATGCATGTTTTCATTTCACTAAGACAAAGAAGGTTTTGAGGTTCTTCTCAGCTTCTCTGCACTTTGGTCCAATATCAAGGAACAGATAGTATTAAAATTATTTACTGCAGTATCAACATGCAGATTTGATCCCATCAAAAGTCCCCATCCAACGGTGGCCATTGGAGGTGTGAATGTATGTGTCTGTGTGTGAGTGTGGGTCTGCATGTGTGTATGAGGATGTGTGGGTCAGAGAAGGTGTGTCAGTGTGTGTCTAGATAAAAGGAAGAAGTTTGTAGCAGTAATTTGGGAGTGGGCATCTGAGTCCTGCAAAAAGGTCTGGCATTCTACAATTCATTTCTGGTTCTTTTGGAATATTCTGCTGACTTTTATTTTTTACATTTTGGATTACTTTGGCACAAATAAACTGTGGTTGGTATCTGCTTTCATTCATTTCTTGCATGACTGTCCATGTCTGTAACCTTTTTTTAAGGTAGTTGAACCTCATCTATAGATTAAACGTGAATATTTGTTGTAACTTAATAAATTTCTTAATTTTCATCTGGTTGTAAGTTGTACATTTTGATAAAGGATGATCCAACAGTTTGCTCTACCTATCAATGAATTTGGCTTCAAACAAGGGTGTATTATATATATATTCACATCACAAAAACATCTTATGGGTTAGAGAGGTGAATAATTTTGATTGTAACTGTATATATAGCTACATAGCTCAGGAGGTAAGACCTATTGTCTGGCAGTCGGAGGGTTGCCGGTTCAAACCCCGCCCTGGGCGTGTCGAAGTGTCCTTGAGCAAGACACCTAACCCCTAACTGCTCTGGCGAATGAGAGGCATCAATTGTAAAGCGCTTTGGATAAAAGCGCTATATAAATGCAGTCCATTTACCATATATATATATTAGTGTTGTAGTACTCGAGACCATATTTTGATGGTCTCGGTCTCGTCTCAGTCTCGACTGCATTTTTATTTAGTCTTGTTTTGGTCTAGGAGAGAGAGGACTCGGAATTTTAGGTCAAGACCGGCTGAGACCACAACTACAGTGAAACAGCATTACCTGTCTAGGCTTTATTTTAGTCTATTTTTTTCCGTGATTGGATGTAAAACTTCCCTCTTCAGTTGCAACCAATAACTTGGCTTATTTTAAGTACCGCAGGCACCCGCCCCTCCTCCCTGCACACAGGAGTGTTACCATCCAAGGACGTGCACAAGGCCGGGCTAAAGTTGCCCGAGCAACAGCCCATTTGCCCTCTTTGGCTGAGCTGCCCCTCTGGAGGAAAATTTTTTTTTTTTTTTTTTTTGCTGTTGTGGTTGTGTCATACCAATTTTTATCTGGGCTGCAAAAATGGTCCGGGTGACGCAATGACATTCTAAAACAGCTGTTATATCCATTGTGATGTAGTTAACGTTTCGTTACAGCATCCGTTTCTGTCGCGATAAAGATTCAAAGACAACTCAATTTAAAGGCAATTTCTCTCATTTAACAAGTTATTTTCCAACCTGAAATGCAATCGTATTAGTAAACGGCTACACATGTGATCTAACTTACAAGTAGTTGGCTACCTCCCTGGATATGAAGTAAATGTTTTTACCAATAAATAATAATAATAAATGCAATTTTATCCACGGAAATAGCTATGCAAAAAAGGCAAAATAAATGTTGTGGTTGCGGTCACCGTCGTAGACGTCAGAAGGAAATGTCACTGACTTGAAAAAAAAAGTTCTCTCTCTCTCTCTCTTTTCCAGCAGAATAAACACCCCGGAATGAAGCACAACATTACCTGCTGACCGTACATAAGATCGCTGTGAGGTTGCTTTCCACAGAGGATTTCAGCTGCATACTCCTGTATTACTGAAAATGCTGTAGAGGTGGCTAGCTATAAGTGCATACCGGCCTATGAGTGCTGTGTGCGTTGTGTTGATGGTAGCGTAGCGCTAGAAGCTAGCTAATTGTTAAATAGTCTACTTAGCTACACCACTATATCAATACATATTAGGCTATATGTATTGATATAGTGGTGTAGATTTTGGGGGAGACGCAGGAGATATGTCCCCCTCAATATTTAGAACATGTGCATTTGTCGTCGTCCCCCCAATAAAAAATATGAAAGAAGCATTTTTCCATGGCCCACGAGGTCATTTATCAATATCACATAACATTTCCAAAACCATATTTGATTTGAACCCTCTGAAGACGAGCGTCTCGCCATCTTCTGGACGAGCTCAGTTTTAATGCTAGAGTGAAGATGTGGGTATCATATGAAACTAGAGGCCTAGAGGAATCTGGACATACCAGCCATTTCATGCTAAGTTACTGGGAAAGTGAAATTGCGCTCCAAAGTCGCGACATTTTGACGAGGAAAAAAATCGGTAGGCTGCAATTTGAATATCGTCATTTATATTGCAAATTCCCTAATTGCCGTTTCCACCCTCTTCCCCACGCTGCCGGCGGGGCTCTTGCCCCAACCCTCGAGAGTGCTTCGAGAGTCGTCTGGTCTCCCCCACCTCTGCGGTCCAGCCCCTCCCTCGTCATTGCCTCCACCCTGCCCACATCTTCCGCCACCTGCTGTTCCCCATCACCGCCACCCGGCCCCACCCATCATCTGAGCCACATCACATATCATATCTTGTGCATAAACTGGCTGACATGCTGGTCACCAGTCGGCACCCTGAGCCGACCAGAGGAGGATGGGTTTCCCCCTTGAGCCTGGTTCCTTCCAAGGTTTCTCCCCATCTGCCACAGGGAGTTTTTCCTTGCCACTGTTGCCTTAGGCTTGCTCCTGTGGGGGTTTAGGCTAGGGTTGTCTGTAAAGCGTATTGTGACAACTGTTGTAAAATACGCTATACAAATAAAATTTGATTGATTGATTGATATACTGAACCACAGAATCACGATAAAGTCACAATTTGGGTCTACAAATATGCAGCACAACAACAAGCATGCATACAGATCCCTGTGTCATTATACTCTGGCCCCCAACATAAAATACATTTTCCAAAGTGGCCTGCCAATAAAGTTGAGTATCCTGTTATACATTATGATTAAGAATGCTCTTTTGATGTGATTGATGTTCATATTACCAACAATCATATAGATTCTTCCTCCCTGTATTTCAGGTTCTTGGAGTACAAGGCAGGGCAACGGACAGCTGATGTCACACAGCCAACTGAAAAAAATTCTCAATTCGACATTCCAGTGAATTTCCTGAAAGCATCCTATTACGTGAGAAAATCAACCTTTTCTATAGTCTCTCTATGATCTACACATTCATGACTGCTTCGAAACCCTGTAAACATGTATTACTCACCTCATCTTCCAAAACTGTACCTTCATCAGTTTCAAAAGTTTTAATCCCAAAGTGTGAAATTAGAAAACAGCAATACCTCAAATATCACCAATTAAAATATATTATTCAATCCAAAATTAACATTAACATTAATTAAAATGAACTAACAATGAACTACAACCCCAAATGAACTACAGCTCTAATGGAAGAAACTAAGGAAATAAATCTAAAAAAACTGCTGTCCAAGCTATATAAACTACTTCTAAACATAGACACAACAATATCCCTCCCAACAAAAAAATTACAGATTGAGGTCTCCCAATGTTGACTTTTGGACACGGATCTGTAAAACCACATTCTCAATGTCTAACAACACTAACATACAACTCACCCAGAATAAGGTCACCCACAGATCACATATCACTAAGTGTAAACTGTGTAAAATGGGCCACACAGATTCAGACGCATACTCTTTCTGCACACTCAATTAGTTTCATGCCACCTGGGTTTGCAACTCGACTCAACAATTCTGGAAACAGGTTATGAGTGAAATATTGATTTAAACTGCAGTATTCCATTACTCCAATCTCTGTCTGCTTGGAGTCCTATTCACCCTTAACCCACCGATTCAGAATTCTAAACTCATACTCATTGTGCCATCGCCAAATCAAAGATTCTTCTAAACTGGAAAAATAAAAACAATCGAATTGTACGGATGAACCGTCTGATAGTATACATATCAATGGAAAGAATGACAGCCTCTATACAGAGTCAAATGTGTCACTATAAAGAAACCTGGGCCCCATTCATCAGTTCGCTAAATCTAACAACAAATATGCCTACTAGCTAATGACACCAAAGACTTACCCCACAACATACAAATGCACAGGCAAAAACATGTTGCTTGCCAACACTAAAACAAAACACCCTCCTACCCCAAATAACATAAAAAATCACTGTGCCAGTCTGAATTGGAATCCCAATTTTCTGTCCTTCAAAAGCCTGAGTGCACAGTGAGTCATATCAGTTCAACATTGTGTGGCTAGCAGCCCTTCAACTTTGTGTCCTCTGGGCTTTGAAAAGTGACTGCAATATTAGGAATGCATGTGCAACTTCTCAGACATCTCATATTGTCATATTGTCATGTGTAATTAAGAGGCAATTAATGGAATACATATACTGATACATGATATGAGAAAAAAATTACAAAGAATAAAGAGCAGTGACTGCATCTCACTCTGCAAAGAGCCTAGGGTGGTCAAGGAGCGCATCAAGGCAACATCACGATCCATACTCCCCCCAGCTACTTGTCCAGGCTGTGGTAATCTCCCGTCTAGATTACTGCAGCTCTGTCCTAGCAAACCTGCCAGCCTGTGCCACACAGCCACTACAACTGATTCAGAACGTTGCTGCCTGACTTGTCTTCAACCTTTCTAAGTTCTCACATGTCAATCCCCTGCTGAGATCACTCCACTGTCTACCAGTCGCTGCCAGGGCCAGGTTAAAAGTCCAGACCCTGGCTTACACTACAGCCAACAGGACAGTCCCCACCTACCTACAGGACATGATTCAACCCTACACGCCAGCTCAACCACTCTGCTCAGCTGCAGCAAGGTGACTTGTACTCCCTGCTATCTGGGCGAATGGGTCTCGCTCATCCCAACCACGGAGCTTCTCCACCCTAGCTCCCCAGTGGTGGAAGAATTCCCCAGTCCTCTATGAACCATTCGGTCATTGCATACAGTTCAGGCCAACTTGAGGTACAACTAGGCTAAAGACATTCAAACTCAGTTTTTCACAACTCTGCACAATTTCATGTTACTATACATTTATTTTGGCTAGTCAATTAGGGCTTCTACTTTGTTCACATCAGAGGTAATTTTAGAACAATTGATTAGAGACAGATTTATTTTAGCTTTAATTCACTATATCAGAATTCCAGTGGTTCAAAAGTTTACATGGACCAAATTGACTGTCTCTTTAAACAGTCTGGAAGATTGCAGAAATTGATGTAATTACTTCTTAGAAGCTTCTTATTGGCCAATTGGCATAATTAGAAGTTAATTGGGAGTTAATTGGCACCTGTGGCTGTATTTAAGGGCCTAACTTTAGAGCCATTGCCTTTTTGCCCTTGATACCATGGGAAAATCCAAGCAACTCAGCTAAGACCTTAGAAAAATAATTGTGGACCGCCACAAGCCCGGTTCCACCTTAGGAGTAATTTCCAAACAACTGAAGGTACCACGAGCATCTGTACAAACAATTGTATGCAAATATAAAAATTGTGGGACCACACAGACACTGCATTCACCATTAATGGTGTCGCACAAGGAAGAATCCCCTACACCAAGACTGGCATAAAAAAAGCCAGACTGAAGTTTTTGCAATTAACTGTTTGCCAATAATGATCAGCGCTATGTATGGAGGAAAAATGATGAGGCGTTTAATCCAAAGAACACCACCCCAACTGTGAAGCATGGGGGTGGCAGCATCATGTTCTATCTAGAAATACTGAAGCAACACCTCAAGACATCAGCTAGAAAGGTAAAACTTGGTCCCAAGCAGGACAATGATCCTAAGCATACCTCCAAAGTTGTAACAACATGGCTTAAAGACAACAAAGTGAAAGTATTGAAGTGGCACAAAGCCGTGACCTGAATCCCATAGAAAATTTGTGGACTGAACTGAAAAAGCGTGTCCGAGCAAGGAGGCCCACAAACCTGACTGAGTTGCACCAGTTCTGTCAGGAGGAATGGGCAAAAATTCCAGCCAATTATTGTGAGAAGCTTGTGGAAGGCTACCCCAAGCGTTTTATTCAAGTTAAGTGAGTAATGGCAATGCCACCAAATACTAACAAAGTGTATGTAAACTTTTGACCCACTGAAAATCTGATATAGTGCATAAAAGCTCAAATAAATCTGTCTTAACTATTATTTTGAAATTACCTGTTATGGAAATAAAGTAGAAACCATAATTGACTTAACACAGGAAATGTATGGTATAATGAATGTGTGGAGTTAAAAATTGAGTTTCAATGTCTTTAGCCTAGGTGTATGTAAACATTTGGCCAATTCATAAGAAAGGGTACCACATGCGAGACGTGTTAATAAAATGAAGACAGTAGGAATTAGAGGACGTATTTCAGAGTGGATTCGGAACTTGCTACGGGGTAGAACACAAAGAGTAGTAGTAGGAGGGATATTATCTGAACAGGAAACTGCTGGAAGTGGAGTCCCTCAAGGATCACTGCTGGGACCACTGCTCTTCCTCATATATATCAATGACCTTGACAGGGACATAGAAAGTACATTAGTCAAATTTGCAGGAGATACAAAACAGAGGCGCAGCTAATAGTTTGGAATCTACTAAAGTAATTTTAGAAGATTTAAATAAAATCTATAAGTGGGTGGAAACCTGGCAAATGAAATTTTATATAGCCAAGTGTAAAGTCTGCATGTGGGACATAAAAACATTAGGCAGGATAACTTCATGGGAGTAACAAAAATGGAATGTTCTCTATGAAAAAGATCTGGGAGTAATGGTTGATCAAAGCCTTTCAGGTTCTAGGCACTGTACTGTAGCAGTAAAAGGCCAATAGGATGCTGGGATATTGGGGCATTCGGTCCGCCAGAGAGGCGGATTGGTCTCGGCCGTGCCGGCTGGTGGAGAGAGCACACACACCTGGGTTGTGTTGGCTAATCAGCCCAGGTGCTTAAAGACGTGCTGCTCTCTACAGTTTGGGGCCGAGACCAGGAGCTCACACCAAGAGTGTGTTTCTTTATTTGAGTTGCGTTTTGATTTCAGTTGTTTTTTTTAACATGACGAAGAAAAGTATTCCGCCACTGAAAAGTGGGAGGAGCTGGTCAGGTGAAAATCTGGCCAGCTACAAGCAGGGAACTGAAAAGATGTCACTTTGTTTTGCTTTCTTTTGTCTTTGTTATTTTAGTTTGTTATTTTAGTTAATTGTTTTTGCCTGGAACCAGTGAGGGGGAAGGGTGAAGATGGTGTTTATTTTATTTTGTGTTTGTGTGGGTGTACTTTCTCTCTCCATGTGGCAACCAACGTTGTTCCCCGGCACTGCCACATCTCACTCCCAGGGGTGTCACGCTGGCGTGTGACATTTTGGTACCCAAACCCGGGGTGAGCAGTCTCAGCGTAAGCCGAATTAGCCTTCAGCTGAATTCTTGGGTTTGAGGTATGTGGCATTCGGTCTGCCGGTCTACAGTGCACTGGTGGAATCAACCAACAAGTCAAAACAAGCTTTTATATTATAATGAATTGAAAACATACATTCTTATTGAATGCAGGCACGCTACTTCTAAATTACACAACAGAAGACATACAGCAAAACATTAAACAACTAACCTAAAAATACCAGAAAATAGAGAGAGAGAGAGAGAGAGAGAGAGAAACGGATCGGCCAGACCTTGCCAAAGTATCACCCACTTCCAGTATAAGCGCCACAAGGAACGCAGCTAAAAGCACACAACCCAGGAACCTACACCAAAATAAAAAGAGGAAAACTTCTTCTTCAAGGCTCTGACACCAACGCAACACATAAACTTTTTCCTGTGGCAATCTTAAATACCTTACCCAGCATGGCTTGAGGATGATTTGCCCTGATTGGGTGATGCTGAGTTAAGGTGTAGGATAGAAGGGAAGGGGGGTCAGACTAATTTATGACAAGGACTGGCCTACCTAAAGATTGCATTCAAACTTAAAGACATGGGAAAGGGAAATGTTAGGCATGTAGGGTCTCCGACCCCCGATATGGTGTCCTGTGTCATCTGGTTTGTCTCTTCGGAGGGGTTGAGACCCATAGATTGTCTGCCTAGATTAGGGTATCAGTGGATTTTATATTGCCCCAATCACATTTGCTTTGATGCTTGTGACCGGGAGACCAGGCCACATTCTTATTCACTGATTCCCTCTCTAAGGCCAAAATATAGGAAGAATTTTTTCACACAGAGAGTAGTGAATGTGTGATATAGCCTGCCAGGTCATGTCATAGAAGCAGAAAGATTTTCAAGACTAGGCTTGATATGGTATTATATACACTCCTGGGCAAAAAATGGCAAAATATTAAGCTTTTAATGGTCTTAACAAATCATTGGTCAGAAAATTAGAAAGAAATAATTAAACAAATGCACTCCTGAGACCTCCTGTGCCACCATTTGCTCGTTTATTTTTGCTGCAGCGAACTGTTTGGGGAAAAGCTAGAAATAGGGAAATTTACTTATACAGTAGACAAATTAACATAATGTCAAATAAAAGAGTCATGTTTTGTATTTGGTTGCATATCATTTGAATGCCATGACTTCCTGATGTCTGTGACCTATCAACATCATCAGAGTCTGGATATCTTATTTTCAGGGTGTTCTACATGCAATACAAAAACTCTTTGCATTTGAATGAATCTCTATGAGAATTGGGGGGTGGGACTAGATTCAGCTGTAAATGCTGATACAGTATGGAACACATTTGTTGGCTAAATGGCTTTAACTCATCAAGGGTCCAAGGTATCAAATGAGCCTCAAACCACCATGCTGCTGCCAGATATGCAGTAGATACTACAAGCATTGTTTCTCCTGAATATTTTTTCCATTAAGTTCAACAGGAAAATTAATCAGGAGAAACAATGCATGTAGTATCTACTGCATATCTGGCAGCAGCACGGTGGTTTGAGGCTCATTTGATAGCACTGATCAGCATAATTTACAGCTGGGTCTTGTGTATCACGAAACAGAGGATCAGGAAAGCTATTTTAGCTTGCTATTCAACAAAGTCCACAAGATTCATAAACCTTGGCCTGCGACGGTATCGTTGCTGTAGTTTCGCCACCTTTCCCTTTTTAAGTTTATAAGGGAGTTTCATGATAACAGTTCTCATATTGGAAAGGTTGTCTATTTCTTCCATGTACTCAATTTCCTGCATTGCATTAGAACACCCTCTCAGGAAAAGTGAGTATGTTTGCAAGGGCTTTCCATCATCTGGCTTAATCACTGACTAACTTAAGGGTCTTTCCATGTAGGCGGTGGCTATTTTTTGTTAATTTCCAAAGTGTTCTTAAAGCAACCTCTTTGCCTTTTCATACCCCCTTTCTAGAGCCATATGCAGGCAACTGTGAATGAGATCTCTAGGTTGGCCACTTGTATATTGTTCTAAATATATAATCTGTCTTTGCTGCTTTCAGTTTTCTCCTCTTTGCCATGTCCAAATGCTCTAATCTGATCTCTGACACAGATCTCAATTTTCTTTGGAGGAAGAGAGGTTAGCTTCTGTTGCTTGACAAGAATTTCTGTTATTTCATTTTGTTTATGTATAATACTGGAAAGATTAGCCTGACCATGAATGGGCTCCTAACGGGTTCTGTGGTGATCCTCTCCTCTTCACTCTGGCTCTTGCTTCAGCATCTTGTCCTCAGTTTGCGTGGCAGACGTTGGGGGCACTGTGATATCTCTGCTAGGGCCTCTGGGTAAACACTTTGCCAAGGGATCAGGCGCTTCAACTTTTATAGAATTCAGCTTATGAATTTTGTTTATTCCATTCAAAGATGATGTTGTGATATGTTGTGGAGATTCTGCATCCTTTAAAACATTAATCTTAGCTGTTGCTGCAGCCATCTCAGTTTCTAGTTGCAATTCCTCCATCCATTACCTCAAAGCATGCTGCTCTCCTAGAGCAGCAGCACAAGCTAAAAGCGCTGCTCGCTTAGCCTCTGCTCTAATATGTTCTGAACTTCCTTAAGAACTACAGTGTGATCTCACTGATGGAGAACCTTTCCTACTAGATCTCCGACTTGATGCTACAGAGACACTGTCTTCCAGTCTCGCATCAACCTCTGACTGCTGTTCCTAGCTACATGATGGTGTGCTTCACATAACCACCTGATGTCACTTTTTCTTTGACACACTTCCACGTTAAAATACTCAGTCCAATACTGTTGAAAACTTTTTTTATTACTCATGCTCCTGTCTTCCACAGCATGCAGCACTTAGGTAGCTAGCTTCCTGTTCCTCACAGTTAGCCTCCATCTCGTTATACGAATACTTTGTGAGAATAATCCTATATACATATATCATACTCCACAAAAGATACAAAATTGTATGAAATTAAACAAAATCAAATAAAATATAGTGAAACATAGTGAAAGTAAATGGTCAAAAAACCATATTTGCTCCCAGCCTAAAACTAGCTCCTTACTCTAGCTTGTACCTTTTTTCAATGATCTGCCTAGCACTTCTTTTTCCTATTTATCTAACACCCTACTCCACTAGAGGGAGCTTTAACACAAAATGTAGAGTTACAGATGCAATTATAAGGTTACAATATCATTCCAACAAACGGTAATGCTTTCATGTATGTTACATAGTCAAATGGCTCCTACACTGTGTTCTCAGCCTTTATTGATCACCATACAAGGTTAATGGGAAGTAGCTAGCACAAGCTGACAGCACTAACCCATAAAAATGGACATTTAATGGTACTTGTTCAGTCGAACAGTAAATGCGAAAAACATTTCATTATACACTGAAAACAAAAATGTAAACGCAACACTTTCATTTTCACAGCCATTTCTTATGCGTTTAAATAATACCTCTAAGATTTGTTCTATGTGCACAAAGATCTTATTTCTCTTTTGCCCACAAATTTGATTATATCACTATTAGCTAGCATTTCTCCTTTGTCAAGATCCATCTCCTGCACAGGTGTGGCATATCAAGATGCTGATTAATAGCCATGATCACTACACAGGTGTTCCTTATGATGGGTTCAATAAAAGGCCACCCTAAAATGTTCAGGTTTTTGTTGTTCAACACCATGTCACAGATGCCTCAAGAGTTAATAGATCATGCAATTGGCATGTTGACTGCAGGAATGTCCTGTAGAGCTGTTGCAAGAGTAATGGGTGTTCATTTCTCCACCATAAGCGTTGTTTCAGAGATTTTGGAAGTTTGTCCAACAGGCCTCACAACCGCAGATCACGTGTAACCACACCAGCCCAGGACCGCCACATCCGACTTCTTCACCTTCGGGATCGTCTGAGGCCAGCTCAGGGACAGCTGATAAAACAGTGTCAGAAATCACCTCAGGGAAGCTCATCTGCGTGCTTGACGTCCTCACCGGGGTCTTGATTTGTCTGCAGTTCGGCATCACAATTGACGTGAGTGGGCATGACCTGACCTTCGATAGCCACTTCTTCCATGTTCTCCCAGTTCTTCCATGGCCTGCAAACTCACCAGAAATGTGACCCATTGAGCATGTTTGGGATGCTCTGGACCAGCGCATACAACAGTATGTTCCAGGTCCCACCAACTTCGTACAGCTATTGAAGAGGAGTGGGACAATATTCCACAGGCTACAATCAGCAATTTGATTAATTCAATGCGAAGGAGATGTGTTGCGTTGCATGAGGCAAATGGTGGCCACACAAGATACTGATCGGTATTCTGTTAATTTCATGGTATCATCTTTTTTGGGGAATCTGTGACTAATAAATGCATATCTGTATCCCCAATCACATGAAACAGAAGATAAGTGCTTAATTAATCTATTTCAGTTGACTGTACGTTTATTACCTTTGAACTCGATATAATCTTTGAAATTGAAAAGTGTTGCATTTATATTTTTTAGTTAGCAGCACCAAGATTTTCTGTCGCACCCTCAATTAACAGCAAATGTCCCAATAGAAGATGGAATTAAATCTTTAGAAGTTATCAATTTTCTGAATCGTTATCAATTCCGCTTGGCCACAGTAAAGCCAGGTGATCTGAGTGCATTGTTGCTATGTAAATTATGTCAGAAGGATTCAGCGTTGTTGTTTGCTACTTAAACTTTATAGCACACACATCACAGTTATCATGATTGTAGCCTGAAATGTCTATTTTCAAAATCCATTTAAACCATTCACCAATGAGCTGGGACTTTAAAGTTATAAGGCAGGCTTTATCAAGTGTCCAGGGAAAATATTGACCTGGCTGTTTGTCAGAATTCAGAGAGATCCAACTGCCATAAGAGAGTGTGTAAACTCAACCAGTAAGAACCATTGTTACTTCAGTTTCAGAACCCCATAAATGTAAACAATCAAATGTTCAGTGAAATGTGTTGGCTTTTGGTGCCGTCGGAGTCCCGCTCTTATCATTGATGGAACGTTGGGAATGAGCTAAAAGGCCACAAAAACAGCCATTATATCACATTAATATTCCATATATGCGCAATCACTGTTTACAATACATTAATTTGATATTTTGATCACAATACTTATGTTAATTTCCGGAAATAGATTTTTCGATTGTCCTCTCTACGAGGATAACGACATCATTGATTCTCTGTCTCTATCTACTGAACTCAGATAACATTTCATCATAGCTATGCAAGTGCTACTCCTCAAAATATTTTGGTTATTGTCATGGTTCTGTGTTTGTCTGCGTTTCCTTTTTTGGG
This sequence comes from Anguilla rostrata, assembly GCF_018555375.3. Lineage (NCBI taxonomy): Eukaryota > Metazoa > Chordata > Actinopteri > Anguilliformes > Anguillidae > Anguilla > Anguilla rostrata. Next base: position 27,567,989 of record NC_057934.1, read on the forward strand.
CCGCCAGAGGGCGGCATTTCAGTTTGTAGTTCTGTTCCTTTTCTCTGTCTTAATTGTATTATTGTTTTCAATTATTCTATTATTGTTTTTTGGTTATCTCGTTTTCCCTTCCCTCTCTGTGGTCTGATTGTGCATTGTGCCCTCTTGTGTCTCGTTAGTGTCTTGTCTATGTAAGTTCTTTTCTTCCCTGACTCGGGTGCTGGTTCCTTGTGTTTCTGCCTGTCTTTCCGTATGTGTTTCCAGGTGCGCCTTTGCCTCTGTGTTTCCGCCCGTGAGTTCCTGCCCTGCCCAAGTTCTGTTCTGCGTTTTTTGGGAGTTTTGGATTCTCTTCTGTTTTATATTCTTGAAGATTTGCTTTTTGTGTTTTTGAGAGTTGCCCTGCGAGGCCTTTTTGTTCCCTGATTTTGTTACCTGATTTGTTAAAGTAAAGTCTCTGTTTCAAATTACCATTTGGAGTTTTCTGAGTTCCCCCTCCCCCCTCTGAGTGTCTTAAAATAGGTTAATGGTATTTTATAGAGGATATTTCACACTGTATCGTAAGCATTCATTGGTAGCTCAATAGTGTTTGTGTTTCACTCGGTACACTGCTTACTTTTTGCTTCATAGATCTTTAGTAGTTCTACATATCCACCCCTAGAGTTTACACACTTGTGGTCAAGGAGTTTTTGATTCAGGACATATAGTCTCATTATTTCATCAAATTAAAAAAGAACAAATTCATTTTTGCTTTTTTGCCAAGATAATTGCATTTGTGGCACTTTATTTCTTCCTAAATTATGAATATAAACAAATCTAAGTTAGTATTGTAAATGGTACAAATGCCACCTCTTCATTTAACCCTCAAGCGACCAACATATTTTGCATACACTAATGACCAACTGGGGTCAGATTTAAAACTAATGAAAAAGAAGCCCCAATCAATTAAAAAACAGTTTTTTTAAAAAGAAATTAAAATGTCATTAAACATGTAAAATACATTTCATTTTCATGAAAACAACAAAAGTATATATCTATATTATTACAATTAGAGCACATTTAGTAATAATTAAAAACGAAAATGTTCATGTTTCAGTCATATTTTGGAATGAAAAAAAAAAACAATCCAGATTAATAGTAAAATGCTGATTTACCATGACATTGATGCTGTAATTACTGCAATATTGTTCAGTTTTGACATTTTTGTTTTTTTTATGAACATTTAAACAGGAACATCATCTAAACATGACTGGGGAAATGACCCCAAGTTAAAAATAATGAAAAAGAGGACCCAATCAGATTTTTTTCTTTAAAAATATCATTAGACATGTAAAAAAACCTTTATTTTTCCATCAAAAAACAAATATACTCTATAGTAATAGAGTAATGTTTTAATTGCAATTACAGCATGATTAATAATGATAAATGGAAGTATCCATATTTCAATCATATTTTGGTCTGAAAAAAAGCGTAATCCAAATTACTATTAAAATGCTAATTTACCATCACATTGATGCTATAAAAACAAGATCTAACATACCAATTATGGATGCCCTTTTACCCCTGTATTCTACAGGCAATAAACGCACACAATCTGAACTAAGCTATGCATAGCGCATACTGGCTTTTGACAGGATGAGAATACATGTGATGCCTTCAGGTCAGTGTTGCGGTCGCATAAGCAACACCTTTTTCGTTGGGTGGGATTAGCTGCAGAAGGTGGCTTCCCCACAGCACTGGAACTTGGCCTTACTCCTGGGCCCGGTCCATGAGGGGGCAAGAGGGGGCTTTACCCCCCCAGTTGTACTTTCTCCCCCCCCCCAGTTCAAGTTTTATGTACCCTATAGAAAAATCGTATTAATTAATGGCTACACGTCATCTAACTTGCAAGTAGTTGGCTATCTCCCTAGATATGATTTAAATGTTTTTAACAGAAAATAATAATAATAATAATAATAATAAATGCGATTTTATCCACGGAAATGGCTATAAAAAAGGCAAAATAAATGTTGTGGTCGCAATCGCCGTCGCACACAGCACTCATACGGCTGTATGCACTTATAGCTAGCTAGCCACCGCTGCAGCATTTTCAGGAATATAGGAGCATGCAGCTGAAATCCTCTACGGAAAGCAACCTCACAGCGATCTCATCTACGATCAGTAGGCAGTATTGTGCTTCACTTCAGGGGCTTATTCCGCTCATACAGCTCGTTTCCAGCCCAAACCACTGCAAAGAGAGCAAACTTTTTTCATTTTTGTCAGTGACATTTTCTCCTGACGTCTACGACGGCGATCGCGACCACAAAATTTATTTTGCCTTTTTGTATAGCAATTTCCGTGGATAAAATTGCATTTATTATTATTTTCTGTTAAAACATTTAATTCATATCCAGGGAGATAGCCAACTACTTGCAAGTTAGATGACATGTGTAGCCATTTACAAATACAATCGCATTAAAGGCTGGAAAATAACCCATTAAACCAGAGAAATTGCCGAGTTGTCTTAGAATCTTTATCGCCAAAGAATGTAACAAGGCTTGCAGCGTCAGCATAGCAACGGACGCTGCAACAAAACTTTAAGTACATCACAATGGGTATAACAACTGTTTTAGAATGTCACTGCATCACCCGGATCATTTTTGCAGCCCAATTCAAAATTGGCGTGACAACATAATGCGAGCCCATGATGGCTTCAAATCCAAAATGTTGCCATATTGGCAGTTTTTGTTTTCTTTGACGCCAACTCTGTCATGCCTCGTCACCCCAAAAAACACTCTCTAGTAAACAACACACCATGTGCATCGTCTTCCCCCCACCCACCTTTGATTGGTCCACTGAAATTTGATCTCCTTGTTGCCAGCCTCGGCACTAAATTGCACACAGCCTGTCAATCCTTTTTTTTTTTTTGCACTCAGTGGCTCCGTTTATAAACAAACATAATATAATGTTAATCATGTTCATATTGCTTATTGCTAATGCAATACAAGTTGGATTTAGTGCCGTTGGCACAGGTTGCCAGCCTCGGCACTAAATTGCACACAGCCTGTCAATCCTTTTTTTTTTTTGCACTCAGTGGCTCCGTTTATAAACAAACATAATATAATGTTAATCATGTTGTCATATTGCTTATTGCTAATGCAATACAAGTTGGATTTAGTGCCGTTGGCACAGGTTGCTGATGTAGGTTACTTTTTAATTTGCCAGAACGTCTCATAATGACAAATGCCGGTTCAGTTGGTTCGCATAAAATCAAATCGGTTTAAGCTCGTAGCAGGATGATAACCTACTGTTTTACTACATAAAAAGATTTGCCGCCTCGCCATTTTTAACTGCCCACTCAAGTCATTTCATCCTGGTGCCGGGCCTGCTTACTCCCATACTTAGCATTGCAGCTCGAATTGAGGTTTGGAGTGTTGGGGTTTGAGCTCTTCTCTTTATGTTTGGCATGACTAGGGCATGCCCCAGCTCTTTCAGGAAGATTCGACGTCTGCGGCTGCCCTCTGAAGACATCCAGTCAGGGAAGTTTCCCATCCAGATGATGAAGGCGGCAATCCCTGCAATGTCGATCAGATTGAAGAAGAGTACCATTGGCCATCTGTTGATCTTTCTTCTTGATGTGTGAATTGTTGCAAGATTATCAAGATTGTCAACACCACTCTTGGTGGCATTGTAATGGTGTATTAAGTCTGGTTTCTGCTGCTCACCCTCAACCTTGGTGTCCTGATGCATGGTAGACAGTGCCAGTACTGCTTTGCCTTTCGATGGTAAATATGACACCAAGGTAAGCTGTCCATGAAAGCCAAAAATTGAGCTGTTTTTCTCTCTTGCAACGTTTGGCTTCATCACCTCTGGAATATGTGGTTTGTTAGATCTAATAGTGCCAACATATGTCAGTCATTATGTGTCACTTGATATCTTGTCCCCACAGAAACCTGGATTCTTATAAAGACAAGTTGATTGACAAAGTCAAGACATTTTGGAAGGATCAAATAAATTACCATTAAGATATTAATAAAAGTATATGCCTTGGATCAGATATTACCCCAGTTGGTCGCTTGAGGGTTAAGCTATTTTCAAGTCTCTGTTACGCTCACATCTGGAGTTATAAATATTTAAATAGGGTACCCCCTAAATGGGCAAGGATTGGCCAGTTTTGGCATGTGCGTGAAGGGGTTAAGCAGGTAACAGCTGAGGTGAAAGAAAACAGGAATAAGAGAAGACCAAATGGTATACTTCAGTATAGTGCAGTTTACAGAAGCCGTGTGACAGATCTGGAGCTCCAGGCTGCGTCAAGGAATGGCAGGGGAGGAACAGGCCTGAAGCAGTCCATGATCATTGAGCGAGGGACAGGGTTGGAGTGATCCTGTGAACTCAGACTAACCCACCTAACCAACATCAATTTAATTAGCCAGATATTGAAATGAACAGCATGACAGGGTTTTCTGTTATAACAACATTTATTTACACTGCCAGAGATACACAAGCGTGTGGATCCAGAAGGCAGAAGTGGACTACTTGTGCCACTGAACAGCTTTGGGTTTCACCACCTCATAATTAAGCTCATCAAATTCTTCCCAGGGCTTCAGCTGTGGACCAGGAATCATAACGGTCTGAAACACAAATGTCCAAAAAACCCACGGAGCCCAGTTAATGCACTGAAAACAAATCAAAGCTGCCTTCAAATGCATACATAATGTAAGAGGTACTCTCTATGGTGTTTCTTCTGCCTTCGCCCAATTTATTCGTAAAAAAAAATGTATACTATAAAGTACAGCTAAAAGGAAAAGTCATATTTGTCCTACACATGACATCTCTCCTAATGCAAGAGTTGTGGTTTAAATCTTTAATGAATGCTGAAACAGCAAAATTAAGAAATGAGTAAATAATGCTTAATATTAAAAAAAGGTATCCATGTATTTGACTATTTTATCCTTATTTTTAATTTATCATCTTTTATAATTCCACTGTGAAGCACTTTGGGTTGCTTGAGTCCCTGTATGAAAAGTGCTCTACAAATAGAGTGTATGATTATTATCATTTCAGTTGTAGTTGAAGCATTTGTATTTAAGAGCTGAAGACAGCAAGAAGCATACAGAAGTTCATGTCTTTGTCTAATCAGAAAATACTCTCAGTTCTTCAATATACTTTCCAGAAACCCCAAATAACTTCAGTGAGTAACTGTCATGTGAGTTAACGTGTTTTGTGTACGTTTTGTTTTGTGAATTCCTGTTCAGATGTTAAATGTTGTATATGTTTGTTTTATCTGCCTTTTCTGTGGGAGTCACCTTAATAATGGGATCCTTGGGTGGGGCCCAGGAGGGAACAATCTTGCCATGGAGTCTCCAGCGACTGTAGGGGTTCACCAGGTGTCTTTCCAGAACAAGGTACTCCAGGACATCCCGTGGCACCTCTTCATCCACCACCATCAACCTCCCAAAACGGTCATAGATGGCGAGGGTCTTAGAAGAAGGATCAGTTGAAAGTGAGAGGAGGTAGAGGAGGAAGAGAGAATATAGTCCCTTACCAAAGCCAACAACAAAGTCTCTTACCTGTCGAGAATGTATGCGCACTGTAACCTGTCCATAGAGGTTGCCTTTGCTGACCATGTCAGGGCAGCGGGCATGCACCACACGAGGGGGTTCGAGGGACTCCACAAACATCCAGCGCAGTGTCTTATAGCGATTTCCTCTCACCATCTCCTGCACACCATCCAGAATGAAATGCTTATCAAACAATGAGAAATTTAGCTTCAACAGAGTAGCATATAGTAAATGCACTTAGGCCCACCCAAATACAAGTGTAAAAATTTAAATTGTCTTTTTTTGTGCTCATTTGAGTTACTAAAAACTTTGGGGATGGCTCATTCAGTTAAGGCACTGTTCTTGTTCCAGGACTTGGGTAAGTTTCATTACATTACAGGCATTTGGCAGACTTATCCAGAGCGACGTACAACAAAGTTTCATGGTTGGAATCAACAACACACAATTCCCAATTGCATGGCGTAGGATTAGCAAGGGTTCAGTTAGAAGGTTGTACATCATATCGTTCTCCTAGTGAACCCCGCGGGTCAATTAGGGCCCAGCAAGTCCACTTGTTGAACTGCACATTAAGTATGTGAAGTGTCTCTTGTTTCAGAGGCTTGTCTCTGCTCTGCCGAATCAATAGCTAGGGTAGGGGCCTAGTTACACAACATGGCCAAAAGTATGTGGACACTTGACATCTAACATCTCATCCAAAATTAAGGGCATTAATATGGATTTGGTCCACTCTTTGCTGCTATTACCACCGCCACACACCTGGAAAGGCTTTATACTAGATGTTGGAGTATTGCTGAAGGGATTTTCTTCCATTCTGCCAGAAGAGCATCAGTGAGGTCAGGCACTGATAGGGCAATTAGGCCCGTCTCGTGGTTGGTTTTCAAATTTCAAATCCTAAATGTGTTGGATGGTGGTTGAGGTTAAGCCACTGTGCAGGCCAGTCAAGTTCTTACACACCGTTCCACAAAACCATTTCTATTACAGCCTCGCTGTGTGCTCGGGGCATTGTCATGCTGAAACAGGAAAGAGCCTTCCCCAAACTGTTGGGAAAGCACAGAATTGGCTAGAGTGTGATAGTATGCTTTAGCATTAATATTTGCCTTTAGTAGAACTACTGTATGGGCCCTTGCCTAAACCATAAAAAACACCCCCAGACCAAGGGATGACCAGATATTTTTGGTCATACAGTGTATACATCTCTCAACATAAACATGTTTTCAATGTACAAAAATGCATTAATGCATTACTCACACATACAAAGCACAGTCTATAAGCCTTGAATTAAATCTTGCAAAATGTAGGCCTGCCATTAAAAGTATTATCAAAATGAAGCCAAATTACAACAAACAATATTGGCTTTCTTAGCTCATTCAAATTAAACAAGCTTTATTCCAAAGCAATACTATCCAATATTTCTGAAATTATTTCATGTAAATTGGCCCTGTGTTTTTCATTTTACCTTCTGAAGAGAATGTGGTCATTCAAGCTTTATGTGTCACATGGAAGTGTCAAATCCCAATCATTTATAGTGGTAATAATCTGCATTTCAGCTGTGAAACACCTTTAATATTTTTAAATGACTACACTTGTCATGTGTTTAAATGCTTGAACAATTGTCTGTATCCAGTGCTTTATGCCAGCTTCACACGACAAGATATTTTACACACCCAGACTCTCATCACGACTCACAATTTGTGTGAGATTGAAACAAAAGGTTTGTGATGGTAAACAAGGCAATATATATACCATACACTGTCAACAGGAAATAGGTGCATGGTAATGTAATGTACCTATTTTTATCATTGCACATCAGTAATTTCAATGGGTGATCCACACAGAAAAAGCCTTCCCCTTTATTATTACTCCCCAAAATTCCTGAGGGGGATTTTTGTTCGGCTGTTCCTGAGTGTAGGCCTATTCTTTACACAGTTGTTAAAAAAATTGTGTATACCAAGACTTTTTAAATGTTTTACATTACATAACATAAGATAATGATGAATTCAGCACAACAATGCTCACCATTTTCCTGACTAAATTAGTGCTCTGATTACCTACAGACTAGAGAGTATCTAACACTGTATCAAGCCTAGTCTTGAAAATCCCCAGAGTTTCTGCCTCTACTACGTGGCCTGGCAGGCTATTCCACACATTGACTACTCTTTGCGTGAAAAAAACTCTTCCTATTGTCTGTATGAAATTTACCTTTTGCTAATTTCCATTTATGTCCCCTCGTTCTACAAACAGAACTCAACCTGAAGAGACTCTTGTAGTTCACTCTGTTGATATCCCTTTATGAATTTAAAAGCCTCAATCAAATCACCCCTGAGTCTCCTTTTACTAAGCTTGAAGAGGTTAAGCATCTTAAGCCTTTCCTCATAGCTATTATCTTTCATACCAGGAATCAATTTGATTGCTCTTCTTTGAACTTTTTCCCAGAGCCTCTATATCTTTCTTGCAGTACGGTCCCCAGAACTGCACAAAATACTCTAAGTGTGGTCTAATAAATGTATTATATAAGATAAGTATAACTTCCTTGGATTCATACTCAATACTCAACACAATATATCCCAGCATCCTCTTGGCCTTTTTTACTGTTACAGCACAGTGCCTAGAATCTGAAAGGCTTTGATTAACCATTACTCCCATGTTTTTTTCCCCCCAAACTGAGCATATTCTAATTTTGTTCCTTCCACATTGTGAAAGAAATCATACTATTGTAAATGGACTGCATTTATATATAGCGCTTTTATCCAAAGCACTTTTTTGTGCTTGTTTGACTAAACTTCATCTGACCCACAAACATACAGTATATTAATGGGGCAAACATATGTTTGTATATGTTTGTAAGATTCAATATTTATTTAAAGGTATACTATGCAGGATTTTTTATTAGAAATTATTATAAAATAGCTACGCTAAGGCATATCTATGAAGCACAGGGAATCTCGGTCTTCACACACTCTAGCCAAATTCTTGTACCTTTTACTTTTATTATTTGTCATTGTAAAATGTGTTTGGGACGTTTCTGGGCATAGCACTTTTCTGTTGGGGGGAGGGGTGGGTGGGGCTACAGAGACTGTGGTGTGGGATCAGATGCCAACAAAGTGTTTGTTGCTAGTTTGCTAAGATGCTAAGAAGCCTAGATACAGCAAAACAAAAAGACAAGCCGACAGGGCTCATTAAAAAACTAGAGTCAACGGTGGTCAGCTGAAGTTCGCCAAGTTTGATGCAGTTTGCCTGTTCTCTGTAGGACCTGTAAGCAACATTACTTTTAGCTAGTTACCTTAGTTAGATGCTTGAGTTTGGGTAGCTTTTGTAACTAATTCTGTTCTTCTATCAAGATGGCTTCCCCCTATGGGAACTGCTGTTACTGTTTATAGTTGCAGCTTAGCTAGCTCATTAATTCACCTGCATTTATTTCAATCAGGGGAAATGAATTTGATACAGCATGCCAGCATCCTGTCCAGAAAACACTGCATGAGCCTGAAACCACAAACACTGCAAAAGCTTGTGTTCCTGAAGGTGAACTCCGCAGCATTGCATCTCTAGCCTGAACTGAAATGCCCTTAAAAACCTTTAAAGAATGTTGTATTTTATTTTGCAGTAGTTTTGATATTATTAAGTCTACTTTCATTATTTTTCCTCTAAGCCTATTATTTACTTTATTTTTGCCAGATTGTGATGAAAAGCAGGCTATTGACCTATGGTTTATTTGTAGAACTCCACAGCCTGCTGGCTATATGTTGATTGTTCAAAAAGAAATTGATGAATTTCAGGACAATGTGTTCTTGATTTTATTTTTAAAGTCTACAGAAATGTTCACATATTGAATATCTTCATAAGATTGGAAGACAAACCTGTTTGGCGTTTTAAAATTTTAAATGGGTGAGATCTAATTGTAACTTTAATTGTAAATTAAAACTATGCGCTATTAAATCCTTGTAACCGACATTGAGCATAATACATTCATCTTGAGACAGTGATGAATCTGACTCGTATTTTGTTTCATTTCATATATACTCATGTTTACTACTGACCGACAAGATATTCAAGAGATACAAATAAAAATGGCAAGAAACATTACAAATGAGCAAATCAAATGGACCAAACAGAGCGAGAATTCATTTTCTTTTGAATGTTTATAGAGAAGTAATCTTTCCTCAACTCATACTGACTCGTACTAACATTGTTAGAAAGTATTATTGCAGACATCCGGTTTTCAAGCAGAATGTCCAGTTTTTACATGATTTAACTAAAATAATAAACAAATAACAATAAAAAAACATCAGGTTTGTTGTCACGTCTAGACAATTCAATGATTAATTGATTGAATAAATTTACCGGTAGTTTGTAATGAATTTGCATGTCTGTGACTCCCTGATATGACATCCGTTTCTAGGAGTTTCCTCCTGTTGATGGTGGTTCCACGGGGATTCCCCCAGTCTAACTTGGATTCAAAGGCTCTATTGTTCGCTAGCTAGGTAGGTAACCTCAATGTTACGGGTGGCACATGAAAACTGGTAGCCGCCAGCAGGTTTACTCTTCTAAACTTCACCGTAATTAATCTCACAGGCTAGCTAGCTATTGTTCAGTACAATATTGTTAGTAATTATAAGCTAACAACACAGAATGTTGCTAGCTAATATGCAGTTATGACATCCAAAGAATAGCTAGGTAGAGCCAGCTACTAGTTAAACAGGCGTCTAGTTAGGCATCCAGTACAACATTTTCACATGCCAGTGCTGGCTAACTAGCTACTCATCAGTAACGTTAGCAAAGATTGTAAATGAAACGCTAGTTTAATTTTCCATTTTAACCAAACTGAGCTGAAGTTAGCAAGCTAGCTAGCCATGTAGCTGGTTAAATAAGGCTGTGTAGCCAAGTAGCCAGCCAGCTGTATGAATGAAAGAAACGTGGCCACGTAGTTGGCTACAACATGTTTTGGTCAACAGAAGTCTAACAGTTTATAAATTCAGCCCAAGGGTTTATGGCCTAACTTACCTTGCAACATTAGTCATGCAGGTATTGGAGTTATTAAACAATATTATTTGGGGTTTGCGCATGAAATGATAGATTGCATTTAAACAAAATATAAATGAGTTTCCCACAAAGATTATACAACTGTAAAAGCAACATTGTTACATTTTGTCCAATTATTATTACCTATCAAGCAAACCCTTGCAGGAAGAATGTTCAGTTATAAACAGCAATTCAGTTTGGTGTCCTTTTTAAAAGCAAAAGTTTCAGACCATCAAGATAGTCAAGAATACCATACACTACCCAGGCTACTTAAACATAGAAGTCAGTTGCAAGATTTACCCATTTGGTCAAGATTTGGTTGCAGCAGTGGCATGCTAACCTAGTTCTGCTGCAGCCGTGTTTCTGCCACGACCATGTTTCTCAAGCTACGAACACCGTTCAAGTTTTGTCTTTGTGTCCTTCATCATGTTTGAAGGCCAAAGACCAAGTCTGGAATTCATCTGATCTCCTTCTACCATCTTTGAGCATAAAAACTTTTTCTTCGCAATCTAGTTACACAGTCGTGGACAAATTTAACAGACTGACTTTACTTTTGTGGAAAATTACAAAGATGACTTGTTTCAAGTGTATATCTTTATGTTTAGCGCCTTATCAAATACTCAAGCCTTCTCCTCAAAAGCACTACGACGGTTTTCTAAAGATTTGAATTTGAAAGATATATGGCGGGCACAGAACCCTACCGTTAGGGATTACACTTACTTCTCCCCAAACTACAAAATGTTTTCAATGATCGATTATGTTCTTTTATCCCCAGAGTTAAGTTCACCGGTGAAGGATATTCATTTTCTCCCAAGGTCCCTGTCAGATAATAATGCCATTATAGTCTCTTTTAATTTATCTGCTATTCAGGGCAGGCCCTCTAGGTAAAGATTCAACACCTCACTTCTCCATAATGAAGAATTTCTTCCACAGCTTAAAACAAAACTTCATATAATTTATTCATAATTAATAAAGATTCAGTTACAGATCCGGCTTTTATTTGGGCTGCTATTAACCCTCTGGGGTCGAGAGCTCCGCCGGCGGAGCTCGACAAGATGAAATTAACTTTCGTTTCTATTTGGATGATTAACTTCACGTGCTGCTATCATACAGACGCAACAAAAACATTGATAGAAACCTTAGAATCGCGACTTTCCAACGTGCCCATTGGCAAATAATATGAATTGTTTTAAATGTTCTAAATTTGATTAATTAGATCATGTATGCTTCGTTAAACTTTACTCATTACTATGTGAATTTCGCTCAGCAGGAAGTCCGCCCAAATCGCATTCACATGTTAACAACATTATAATTACTCTCCATAGAAGGAGACTAAAGGAGGGGCGATGCGAGATCCATGTGAGAAATGCCAAGTCTGCGAAAGCGGGATAAAATGTCAAAGTGTCACCTAATTCACTTCTTTTGAGGTGAACATTTCGTTTAATTTTGGAAAATGGTCCATCTGGAAGCTGACACTGATGAAGAGCGGTGTCATTTCGAACAGCGAACTGATCCAGCTGAGGATCAACTTCATGCGTAAGTATATTTCTTATGATCATATTGGTAAATATGTGTACTGTATTGCAACGTATCTGTGTGTTTGTAGGAATATCCAGCAATATGCGCGTTTGTAAATTCCCACACTACGAACGATTCGAACTATTGCATCTCAAAATTATAGGCTAGGCTCTCTGCGTCTGGTTGTGTTAGAAGTATCAGGTAGACTGTATGTTTTTCGATCATATTCGTAATAAATAGCTCATGCCTGGCGTGTAGTGCTGTGGCTAGGATTCTAAAACTGATGTCCTTGCACAATCGATATTAGCATACTCTAAGTAAGTTCGGGAAATAGCAATAAAATAACCACTTAGCTAAACAGACCTAGCCTACTTCAGATTGAGGCATTGTTATTGATGAGTTGCATGTAGTTGAGTTGGAATATCAGTGTTTATTTAGTTTAGCTAATGTTGTTTCGTTGATAGCTTGCATTGTTTGTAAATGTGTGCTGTATTACATTCTCTGTGTGTTTGTAGGAATATTCACTAATATGCGCGCTTGTAAATTCCCACATTACGAACGATTCTAACCATTGCTTCTCAAAATTATAGGCTACCTCTCTGCGTCTGGTTGTGTTTGTTTGGTTCTTTGTTTGTATATGATGTCACATTTCATAATTTTGTTTTCATTAGTTAGTGGTTTGTCCCTTTTTGTAAAGCACATTTAATTTTCACCTGTTGAAGGAAATGTGCTATATAAATAGTTTTATTTAATTTCACATTTCCTAACAATTTTGTTTTTATTATATTTACAGAGATGTTCATCAGGAAACATGGCCTAGTTCACCACTATCTAAGAGGCCAGGCAGGCGTTGCAAGAGTACACCAGTCTCATCTCATCTTCCATGCCGTTTACTTCAATAAATGTTCTAAAATCAAAAGATGTCTTTGTTTCTGTCTTCTAAATGGCTCACTGAGTCTTTGTCTTAGTGGTGGGGAGGCATGCGGCCAGGTGTGAATAGCCTACTTAGCAGGCAAGTCCTTCTTCTTAATGCATTACATTACAGAAAGGCCATTTGCCCTCCCATTCTCACCTGGTGTTGAAAAATAGTAGTCACAACACTAACTTTTAGCAATTTATTTTATATTTCTCATTGGATTTGCTAAAATATTTTGTCATCTTTTGATACCCAAGACCTTGATGAACACATTTCAGTGACCAAAAGTCTTAGTCACAATTGTTTAGTGTTTTATTACAACATTCCTGTGCATGTTCAAAACTACTGTTTACAGTTTGTGTGTTTTTAGAGCAGTTTACAATCCACGCATGATTATGACCTACTTACTGTTGCCATATTATTGTAGCTGAGTTTGTGCTGAAAACAAAGATATGAAACACTTTGGAATCACTGTATATAAAGTTGATGAAATTTACACAAATGTCAGAGCATCGCACAATCACCAGTGTGCCTCATTTTACCCTTAGACCCCAGAGGGTTAAAGGTTTTATACGTGATAATACAATTTGGTTTTCTTCCTATTTAAAAAAGAAGAAACTACAGACAATATCCCAATTAGAGCACAATTGTCTTGAACTGGAGAAAATTCTGAAGTCAAATTATTCAAAAGAGACAGAACTTCAACTGAACATAGTAAGAAGTGAAATGAATAATCTGTTAAGACAGCGTGTTGAATATTTAATGCACATCACCAAACATAAATATAACTCAGAAGGGAGTCGTCCCAGCCGGCTTCTTGCTTTGACGTTAAAACGCCAGGAGAACGGTTTACACATTCCTTTAATTAACTGTCCAAAGAAAGGACGCCTCTTCAAAACAGCTGAGATCAATGAGGCTTTCAAAGCCTACTTATCAAAATTATATGTCTCTGAGAAACAGACCTCCTCAACCGGCCTCTGTCAGGACTTCTTGCAGGACCTGGACCTCCTCACTCTTTCTCAGGAGGTTTCCTTGCAACTGGATTCCCCAATCTCTTTAGAGGAATTATACCAAGCTTTAAAACTCACCAGTAAGGGGCGCTCCCCTGGGATTGATGGCATACCGGCCGAACTATATTTAGCTCTTTGGGAAATTGTAGGTCCTGTTTGGTTGTCTACTATTAACGCTGCTATCGCAAAGGGTCATTTCCATCGGGACCTTAATCACAATACCCCCCAAATCTGGTAAAGATCTCCAAGAATGTCCAGGCTATCGTCCCATTTCCGACATTAAAATATATTCTCGTACTATTGCTCTGCGTTTAGAGAAAGTTGTTGGCAGCTTAATTAATCATGATCAATCAGGTTTTATAAAAGGCCGCCAGGCTTCAGACAACATCCGTCGATTGTTGCATGTTATCGCTGAAACTGAGAAAATAGCCTCACCCAGTGGTCTCTTATTTTTAGACGCGGAAAAAACTTTCAACCGTTTAGAGTGGCAGTACTTGTGGTGTGTTCTAAAATAATTCAATTTTGGTGATAAATTCATAAAGATCCAGGTCTTGTATGCCAATCCCTCAGCAAGAGTTTCTACAGATGGATTGTTCTCAGAGCTGTTCAGTATCTCTCGCGGATCCAGACAGGGCTGCCCTCTTTCCCCTTTGCTTTTTGACCTATCAATAGAACCATTAGCTCAGCAGATTTGTCAAAGCACGCTGGTCTCCCCAATAAAAATTGGGTCCTCCAACCACTCTATTTCATTGTATGCAGATGACGCGCTGTTATACCTGTCTGACCTACTCTTCCAAATGTGCTCAAAATTATTGAGGACTTTGGGTTACTATCAGGGTTTAAGATCAACCAATCCAAATCAGCTCTGATGCTACTTAATGCAAAGGCAAAAAGAGTTAATATCCCACATTGCATTCCATTCGTTCGAGAAGTGACCTATTTAGGCATTGACATATACCCATCTATAACCTTAGTTGTGAAAAACAACTATGCAAAAATTTTCAATAAAGTAGAGTGTGATATAAACAGATGGATGCCACTACCATCATCAGTTCCTGCTCGGATTGCCTGTATTTAAATGAATATTCTTCCCCGCATCAATTTTATTAGTTCTATGTTGCCACTACCTCCCCCGAAAAACTACTTGACAAGGCTAGACTGCCGGTTACAGAAATTTGTCTGGAATGGCAAGCGCCCCCGTATAAAATGGTCTACTTTTCAGGGCAAAAAAAAATTCAAGGTGGTTGGGATTGCCCCAACTTCAAATTATATCACTGGGCCTTTGTGTTACGTACATTAAAACACTGGTTAAGCCCTGGCATGGGTCCTCTATGGAAAGAAATAGAATTAAATATAATTCAGCCAATCAGGTTACAAGATTTTCTGTTTGCAGGTCTTAGCCAAAAAAAATGTGCTCTACGTTGTGGTGTCCTAATAACATATGTTCTACAAACTTTTGTAGCTGTGGAAAGATTTCTGGGTCTTAAAAAAGTTGGTACAAACATTCACCCATTTGGAACAATTTAAATCTAACAGGTGGCAGACCATTCACTCTAAATGCATGGGCACAAAAGGGTATACAAGTACTTGAGGATAATGCTGGTCATGATTCTATTCTTGAGTTCCAGGACCTAATATCTCGCTACGGGATCCCAAAAAACTCCTTTTCTTCTACTTGAGACTGAGATCTGCACTGAAGGCATATAAAGTCCCCTGGGGCACAGATCTGATTTGCCACCCAGTAGTAGATTGGATTGTGGGGGCAGAACCCAAAGGCAAAGCCTCGTACATTTATACACATCTAATGACGTGTTAATGACGTATTCCACTGTTCTCTTCCCCGGCTCAAAATTATGGGAAAAAGACCTAGAGCAAAGGGGTGGGACAATAAATTGGGACATGGTATGGAAAAGTATCAAAGAACCCCAATCACCAATTAATTCATTAAACCATAGAATGTCATGTAGCCATAGAACCTACATGACTCCACGGAAAAGACATCTTATGGGTTTAGCACCTCACCCCTGGTGCACATATTGTTCTCCAGGAACAATTGGTACTTTGATGCATGTCTTATGGGATTGTCCTCAGGTGCAGAGATTTTGGGCTCAGATAGTTGATATCACCTCCTTTATTATCAGCAAACCTCTACCTTTGGATCCTGTCCTGTTACTTTTAAATGATGTAACTAGATGTATGCTCTCTGGAAAAGAATGTAATCTCTGGCTAGCTGGAATGACTGCTGCTAAAAAAATCGTTGTCCAGCATTGGCTCCCACCTCACCAATTATCTGTCAAACACTGGTTGCAGTCTTTTTTGGACATTGTATACCTGGAAATATCATCGGCCAGGGTCAATGGTGCTAGACCTGGCACAATGAAGATGTGGAAAGACTCCATATCCACAAGTTTATAATATCCCATGTATGCAGTGGGGGGAGTTTGAAGGGTTTTTTGTTTTTTCTTTGCTGTGAAACAATTCATTCAATAAAAATTGAATTACAAAAAAAAATAAAGGGCACTCATTAAGACACCTTATCACGTTTTCTTCCTGTAGAGGGCACATCATAATTTATTGCATGAAGGGGCACCCTAGAGGGCACTCAATAATTTTTTTCCCATGTGAAAGGCAGCCAATAGGGCACTTCCTCTCGTTTTCGCCACTCTAGAGGGCACTTTAGCGATGCTTTTTCAACCATGGGGGCGGTTGCCCCCGTGCCCGCCCCCCCCCCCCCCCCGCCCCCCGAGTCCGCCAGTGAGTCTGCGACCCATTGGGAGGTGAAGCGGAAGTTCTGGAAACGATACATCCGGTACACTCCTGCCTATTAAATAGAGCAGAGAAAGCTGGATATAAGTAAACTACTCATTTTTAATTCTGTGTTCAATAGTATATGTTTCAGTGCTTAAATATATTGCTATATACTGAATATGAAGGAATTTCAATGATTAAAACGCCCTGTTTCGTGTTTTCAGATTGCCACGAAGTCTAAAACTCAGTCTCCCATAATGCTTCCCTTTTCACATCAATTAAATTTCCTCAATTGGACTGTTCTCATGCCACTGGCAGGGGTTTCTGTAGTGATCTGTTGTCCCAACAAGCGTGATTAAAAAATCCGATTTCAACGTGATTTAAAATGGCACTTACAATTTCACAAATAAACTCCTTCTTTGACAGAAAGTTGGTCATCAGTAGCCTATCGAAGACAACTTGCAACCAATATCAAGCCCGACACAAAAAACAAAAACAAAATGGGCACGATTGTTTTGGTAAATCCCAAGAGACTGGCCAGCCGAGGATTAATAACATCACACCTGTTCCGGTATTTGGTACACAAATCGGACCGTTCGCTCATAATACAAAATGTTTTATTAATGTAAAGCTGCATATTGATTGTTTGCTGATAATATCAAGCCATGTAATTTTGTGGTTGTAGATTCAAAGCTTCATTTGCTATCTATGATGAAATGCGCTAGCATAGCATGTAGCAGTACACCGGAAATATGGTTCAGTGGGACTTCCACTTCACCTTGCTTTTGACATCACCAGGTGCTGGGTTATCTTTGCTAGAGATGCTCTGTGAGCCATCTTCAGCTCCTGATTGTTTTGTAGTCCACAATTGTAGTCACAATGAAGTTCATTCAGCATACGAAATGCAGGTTCAATTAGGTTCAAGATCAGAAGTCTGACTTAGCCAGTTAAGAATTTTCCAGTTTTTGGCTTTGAAAAACTCCTTTGTTGCTTTAGCAGTATGTTTGGGATCATTGTCTTGTGGTAGGATGAAGTGCCATCAAAAAGCTAAGCTACTAAAACTAAGCTCTTTCTCGATCAGAGATATATTAATGTTTGTTCAAATAACAGCTTTACGCCACAGTAGTTTTCACTACTTTTAACAATTATTTAACGGAACAAAATATTGTTTTAAGGAGATTTCCTCTAGTTTCACATGTTTAGTCGTTGTAACTAATGCCATTTCACCCCTCTAGAGCAAACAAAAATACAGAATGTGAACTTATACATATCTGAATATTAAACGTACTGAATATTGAATATATGTTGAATACATAGTCTACGGTTTTCAAGGAAAATAATAAAACCATTGGTATTTATTCAATATCAATTCCTGAAAATGTGCTATTGTCCCAGCCCAACCCCTTGACAGGATAGCTACGACAAGAATTTCATTTGTACAAAATCTGTGCACAAGAACATTGTAAGACAAGTCCTCTCAGCAATCACTTGTGCTAGTTTAAATTTTCTGTCTCCTGAGAAAAATCAAGAAAAAATATGTCTTTGTCGCAAACATTATAGCAAGCACTTTAGTACATGACAATTGCTAACTGTGCTACAATCTGATTTTGTGATATGAATGTCATTGTGTATTAAATAAGAAACAGACCAACTTGTGTAAATACGTACAGGGTAGCAGCGTTCAGTCACCAGATCATGCAATTTCTCCTTGTTGAAGCTGAAAAAAAAAAAAAAAATAGCGCAGTGAGCAAGACATCTGGCAGACAGATTCGCTGTATTATCTATCCCAGTCTCACTTGGAATTTACTCCATCCAGACCTGTAACCGTAAATCAGTTTGTGCAAAACCCACCATTCAAAAATAATAAATATTTATTTTGAAATACTGAGAGATCCCATATATAAAACAGGTTAAACTATATGGCCTGGATCAAAAACCTCTTGACTACAAGTGCATAAAACCTAAGGATGGATATTCAGAACTACAAAAGATCTATGAAGCAAAGAGTAAGCAGTGTATCCAGTGTCTCCAAATCTATCCATAATGTCTAAATTATGCATTGCTGTAAATCACAACATAATCATGTATTTCACTACAAATCAACTGTTTTGACTCAATAAAATCACTTTTGCATCATTTTAAAGTGGGAATTACAGGCTATCCATCTGTACAGTGTTCTAAAATATCTAGGGGTCCAGAAACATCTCCAAAATCTCTCCAAAAATGAATAAAATGCTTTTAGTCGATTATAAAGAATATAATTGTGTCCCTTATGACGGTAAGATTGATGTCAGATTTTAAAATAATGCAAAAACATTATCACACAATGTGGTACAGGACCTAAATGTGTAATCATTAACTCTTGTGTGTTTTTCTGTACTCTACCGTATGCAATGTTTTCTTGTATGGGGATGGGACGACAATATTCAACCATCCACCATGTTTTGACAATGTTCCAGCTCACGTCACATCTGGTGCATTAAACACAAACCCTACTGAACTACTGACTGAGATATCAACGAATACTGACTGAGATATCAACGAATGCTTACGTTACAGTGTGAAATATCCTCATAAAATACCACAAACCAATTTACAATTTTAAAAACAACATAAAAGCGAAATATTTTGAGCAGTAACACTCGCATATCGATGAAGAAATCTTAACTGTCTTCAGTAGATAGAGACAGAGACAGAGACAGAGAATCAATGCTGTTGTTCTCCACTCTCCTCTGACTTGGTCCAGAAAATAGCATCAGCTGAGTATATCAGCAAACATATGCCTTAGCCATGCTCAGAAGTATTGCCACCTCAGAGTGAATGCGTAAGGGGGCGATGATGATTGACAACTTTTGGTTACGCTGGGCTATAAATGCTATTTCCAAAGGAAAATTAGACATATTACACATCATTAGAAGGCTTATACGGTCACCTACTGGATAAATTAATTGTCAATCAAGCCAGGTTGTACTAAAAAGGGCGACAACACTGCAAATAACATTTTTATTTATATTACCCACAGCTATTTTTGAAGGTACCCAGGCGTCACAAATGAACATATTTCACAAACAGATTGTTGAAGACAATAAATAACCACTGAATCTTGAAAGGGACATGTTTAACCAGGTAAAACCAAAGGTAAGATTTTATATTTATTCTATATGTAATCACATATATTGAAAGTAGAATGCCATAATATAATTCTTCTATAATTCCTGTTTATTTCAGTGTTCAGTGAGCAGTGTTTTTCACAGCTGTACTTGCATACCTTCAACTATTATTGGCTTTATCTTGTTGCTATGACAGAATACAAATTTTTAGTGGTGAAAGGATGTTTTTATGTATGCCCAGATAGACACTATTGTCCAGTGTGTCATGAGTGGGGGGTGTAGATGCAGATGAGACTGCAGCGAGGGGGTGAGTGTTAAATGAATGACCAGAGCGACAATGGTGGCGCTGCGAAACTCCGTATTGGCATAGTTGTCGCGTATCGTCTACTAATGAAACTAAAACAAAGCATTTCTGTTTTTAACGCATACTTTGGTTGCAGTAGCACTGAATGTCTGAGTTCAGTAATCTCGGCACGCCAGCGTGCTGACCACTAGGGGCTTTGCTCTAAGAGGTTATGGTCAATTCTGCTAGTTCAGAAGGAATTATTTTTAATTTTGACAAATTTCACATTTATTTTCACTTCCCAAAAACAGGTTTAGATAAACTGGACTTGCTTAAAGGTACATTGAACCTGCAGTCTTTCTTTATATGCCCCATAGACGCCATGGTGAAGCTACTGGCATAGAAGAAAAAAACAAATCTAAAAAACATTGAAAAAGCCCGAACTTAACAATGAAACAGTTGCATAAAATACTATCAGAACCGTTAGGATTGATGAAAAATATTACTAAAATAAGACCCAGGTTGAAAATGTCTTTAATGTCTGCTTCACACACTTTGTATCGTTTCCAGATGGCTGACATTTTGAGAAAGATATACAGTAGCAGTAGCATTCCAATGTAGCTTGTGCATGAACTCTGCTCACATTTGTTACATAATGAAGCCGGAATACAGATTGGACAAAATAATAATAAACCTGCTGTCTACCAATCACGTGTTATGGAGCGAAAACCAGCCAGGTCCCATCCAGGGCTGATTGATCAGTGCACCCCTAATTCATTCAGTGTTGCTCAAACTTCCCACCCCATAAACATTTACACATGACCAAATCATACCAAATTTCATACAAACAAATACTGCATAGGCTTCCTGAGTGTATTATTTCCTGGGCGACACAGTTGGCAACTGTACGTTTCCCCAATGGAGCCACTGGCCACAATTCGTCACTGACATGGTCTGGATTCCACTCAAGTCTGTGAGGCTCATGAATGATCTACATTATGATGCCTTAATCAAATGAGCCATCCAAAACTGCATTTTAAGTCCATTCAATTGATCACTGATTATTGAGCTCCAGAAGTATTTTATGTTATGTTATTCTCATTTAGATGGGTAGAGAACCTGGGCATGGGGGAAGGGGTTCTTCCTAAGCTTTTTCAAAAATAATAAATCTAACCTTACTAACTTTGTTTGCAAGACAAGTAAAACGTCTGCTTAAAGTAGGGATGTTAACAGTTAAGCGAATAACAGTCAATCATTAATAAAAATGCTGACTAATATATTTTATTGATTAAATAGTTCAATTTCAGTATACCATATAAATTAATAACCTAATGCTGGTGATTAGATTTTAGACTAGAAAAACGTTACTCCGTCGTTGGACACAAATCCCCTTGACTGGTGGAAAGTTAACGAGTCAAGGTTCCCTCGACAGGCAGCAATAGTAAATGCTATTTGTCCATCAGCGCCATCTGCGCACATCTTCACAGCTGCCGGTCTCACCTTCAGCAGACTGCGCACCAGAATGATCCCATAGCACACAGACATGCTCACAGTCCTTAACAAAAATGCTTAGGTATTAAGGTACGTAATGGCATATAGGCTATGTTGTTCATGTTATGGATATGTTACAGAATTCAGGAATATTGGTCAGGAATAGTGTAGGAACAGGATAATGAAACAAAAAAAATCTCATTCATTTTCCCATCCTTCTCAAATCTTATTGATGTTACAGCTTCATTTCAGTTTCTCCGGAAACATCACACGGTTTCCGCCAGTGTATTGCAAGCCCGGCGGCCCGCCGGACCTAAGCATCGGGGAATTTATTTATTTATTTTTTTTAATGTATTTTTAAGATGTTTTTTAAACTACAGTTACAGTGGGGCGGCTCGGTTGGAAAGCTCACCAGTGACATCTGTTGGTTAAAATGTGAACGCACTATAGGAAAACAGCAGGTCTGAGATCAGTGTTCTTTACCATCATTGTGCGTAATGACGTTCAACACTTGACGCTTCCAACTATCACAAGCTAACGTTACCTAGCAGGCCACCATTTCTTATTTAGTAGGCTAACTACGTTACAAACTGCGTTATCACTTCATCTCGTTGGTAAGGACATTCTTTTTATATTAACTTAAGCAGTGTGTAGATAACGTTATAATAGAAGCATGAATGTAAAGTTCGATACATTGTAACATTACATGACTTAATTGCCATCGAATTAACGATTTCACTTGTTTATTAATAATGTTAGCTTGATGACATTGATGTGCACGACAACGTTGTCATAAAATGTTTCCCGACCATGAAAACTGCCTGACTTGTTTACATTTGGACAGATGTGGCTACTGAGTAAATCGTTGTTTCTGTCGCAGCATTTTCGACACAAGTAATATTGGAAAAATCCTAAAATTTCTTCTTACGGTGAAGATTGCATGACCGGCAACCGTAGAAATGTGGTAACACAGTGGCAAAATTAGGCTATATCTAGAAATACCATCTTTGGGGAAAAAACGCTGCGGTTGAGGGTCAGGCACTCTTCACGGTAAGAAGAAATTTCAGGATTTATTTCGATATTGCATGTGTCGAAAGGGCTGCAACGGAAACAACGATAGATTTATGTGTCCAAAATGTAGGCAGTTTTCACAGTCAGGAAAAATTTTATGACAACGTGGTCATTTAGCTAACTTAGCTAGCTAGCCAAACAGTCAGTAACACAGATACTTCCTTTGTGACATTTAGGGATAATGTCAAGGAGGAAAGGTACTGTAAAAGCTAAAAAATCTTAGACAGTTTTTAAATGTTTAAATGTGCCCAGCATTCCAAGGCTTGTTGTAAGATTCAGTAGCTAATCAGGACTTGAATACAAGTTTTTGTAGAGTGTAAAACTTGTGTTATTTATTTTATTTAATTTCTTTTGTTGTTGTTGAAAACACAGAATTCCAAGACTGTACATTGTTGTCAGATTCTTTGTAAGACTCTGCTATGCTGTAAATAGTTGTAGATTTTTTTAAATGTGTGTTGAATAAATGACTTATTTATAATTCACATTACGTAGTCATATTTTCAAATCTCCAGTCAGCTTTTAGCACTGACTTAATGTAGGGCCCTGCGTTATAGCTTTTATAAATTCTCAATTCTGTGAGTTCGTCCGTGATTCTGTTATCACAGAAACTATAGGGCCCTACCTTAATGCTGCCATCAGTCTGTCGCTGGCCCGCGCCGGGCCCCCATCAAAAAAGACACTTGGCCGCTGGCCCGCGCCGGGCTGCCAGCCCCCGTCAAAAGATACTTGCTTCCAGGCCTAACAACTTTTCTCGGGGAAACCCTGCATCAGTAGCTTCAACTGAAGAGAAAAAGACCTTTGATTTGACTGTTGAGATTACCTGCTCAATTTCATCATTTTTCATGTGTTCAATTTGCCTTCATTTGGAAAGCCTGTGATTAAATTAAGTGTACTGTAGGTGGTGACATTATGTACTGCTCATACTTCAAACTTATTTTAAAATATTCAGACACACCCCCACAAACAACCATGACCTGCAGCTGTAGAAGCACTGCATTATTTGAACCATCGGAACTCATTTACACGTCTACTGTACAGGACAGGTTCTGTTACATAACTTCCAATCAATAGCTTATTCGGTGGTAGAACCAGCCTGAAATTCCAGCTGTTCAGGTAAAATACGTTGGATTTTGTGAATCTCACTGTGTAAGAGCATCATGAGCCTGGATGAAGATATCTTGGGCTTGGGCAGGGAACTCCTTTGTGTTGAACTCAGAGTCAAGCTCCTTGATCTTGCGTATTCTGCAAATACAAAGACATTATTAAACCCTTCATGTAGATTCCAAATCTGGCCAATCTTTGCCCATTTATGTAGAATTCAATTTTAGGCTTAATAACTCAAGATGTCAGCATCACAGAGACCTGGAAAATGGCTTAACCCCTTTGCACCAGCCCCTTAGTGGCTGGGACACTGGCGTGCTCCGATTGCTGAACTCAGACATTCATTGCTCTGGCAACTATGAGTGGAAACAACAAAACTCTGTGTTTTAGCTCTATTACTACACAATATACAAGAACAATGCTAAATACGGAGTTTCTGAGTACCACCATTGTTGCGTAGGTCGTCCATTGAACCCCCTCCTGTCTCATCTGCAACCATACCCTCCAAGCATGACACACTGAACAATAGCATTATAAAAATACTCTTTCACCACCAAATATTTGTATTCCATCATAGCAACAAGATAAAGCCAACAATAACCCAAAAGTATGCTAATGCAGCGGTGAAAAATGCTGCTTACGGAACAGCGAAATACACAAGAGGGATTTTCATGGAATTTTTGTACGAGGTCATTCTACTGTCAATATCGGTGACTAAATATGGAGTAAATATACAATCTTACCATTGGTTTTACATGTAAATATGTCCCTTTCAATATTCAGCGCTCATTTATTGTCTTGAACAATCCTTTTTTGAGAAATAAACATGCAAATAGAACATGGGGGTAGGTATTTACAACAGCATCATGCAAAACCTCACTTTCATTTTATGACAGCGTAATTCCTTTCAGTTTGTTCATCTTATTTTCGATATTGTTGTATTCGCATTAGACAAAAGTTAGCCTTTGCTAATAATCGTCAGAAAATTTGTATTGGGCGCCAACTAACAGCCCTAGCTGTTGGTATGGAACGTAAATGGCATGGAAAATACTCATTCAAATTTTATGTGTGCTGATATGTGCTAGATGAACGTAAGAGTTCCTTTGGAATGATCATGATAGTAACATGTTGTTCCATCCCCGTGCAACAAAAGATTACATACTGTAGAGTACTGAAAAACATACAAGTGTGAATGATTACATATTTAGGTATGAGTACTACAGTATGTCGCAATGTTTTTGCATGTGATATCAATGTTTCATCTTAAACCATCATAAAGAGACAAATGTATATGCTTTATAATGTACAAAAACCATTCATTCATTTTTGAAGAGGTTTTGGACCCCTAGATATCTTACAGCCCTATACTGATAAAAAATATGGTAATTCTCACTTGAAAATGATGAAAAACCAAGTTGCATAAGTCAAAACTGTTCATTTGCATTGAAATATATGATTGTGTTATAATTTACAGAAATGCACAATTTAGGTGGTTTGGATAGATTTGGAGACACGAAAGGACGGCAGGCTCCACTGCTTCCTTTTTGCTTCAAAGATCTTTAGAATCTTTAGAATAGATCTTTAGTTCCACATATAACCCTCAGATCTTGCATACTTGTGGCCAAGGAGTTTATGATCCAGAGCATGTATAGTCTTACTTGCAATATACATGTGATTTCTCAGTATTTCATTTCAAATGGAAGGAGAACAAGCATTTTCACCAAGATAATTGAATATGTGGTACTTTGTTTCTACCCAAATTATGTATATAATCTAACCTAGTAGTTTTAGAATGTAAATGGTGCAACTGTCTTCATTTAAACCATTTTACAAGTCTCTGTGATGCTCACATCTGGAGTTATAAAGCCTTAAATAGTACACCCCCTAAATGGGTGAGGATTGGGCAGATCTGGCATCTGCACAAAGGGGTTACATGAAGCAAGACCCTTGTACCATTTACAATACGAACTTTACAATGCTAACTAACAAACATATGCCTTAGCCATGCTCAGAATTTCTCAATTATAACGATATTTTCCAAGATATGATGAAAGTAATCGATAAAATTTTTCCAGTTGCAGTGTCTTTTACTGCTACCACAGACTGAATGCGTAATGCAGCTATAATGAGACAAAACTTTTGGTTACGCTGGGCTATACACTATTCTAACCATAAAATTAGACATATTATACATAATTCGAAAGCTTATTCTGTCACCTAATGGATAGATTAATTGTTTGATCAAGCCAGATTGTACTACAAAGGATGACAACACTGTAAACAACGTGTGGTATTACACAGAGCTATTTTGGAAGGTACCCAGGTGTCATAAATGAGCGCATATTTCACAAACAGATTGTATATTTATTCCATATTTGGTCACAGATATTGACAGAACGACATGGTATAATTTTTGAAAAATTCCTTGTTTATTTCAGTGTTCAGTGAGCAGGGTTTTTCACAGCTGTACTGCCATTCCTTCGGCTGTTGTTGGCTTTATCTTGTTGCTGCGATGGAATACAAATTTTTAGTGGTAAAAGAATGTTTTTATGTATGCCCAGATAGACACTACTGTCCAATGTGGCATAGTTGTGCTGAATTACCAACTAATAAAGCTAGAACACAGAGTTCGTGTTTTCAACTCATAATTTGGTTGCAGAAGCACAGAATGTCTGAATTGAGGAACTTAGGTACGCCGGCATGCCAGCCATTAGGGGCATTGTGCGGAGGGGTTAAAAACTTCTGACCTCAATGCATATACTTCCCACTCTAAAAACTCATCAGTAGGCCAAAGAAAGATCAACATGTTTAGAAACTGTCTTACGCCAACAGGGAGGCAGCACTCTGTTTCAACTGCTCTGTGCGCTGCTTCAGTCCTTCTTTTGACAGGCCTGAGAGTCGAGCATCACCCTCTGGGGGGATGTATGGATCAAAGACTCCGGCTGGAGAGAGAACACCACAAACACCACTTAAGTTCACATGCAAGAACAATGATGAATCAGGACAAAATCACGCTCTCAACTTAATGTAGCATCATATCAAGTAACAACATATCCTTGTAACAAAACTGGCTAGAATTTTTATGTAAGAATGCATTTCTCCATTTTGATGTACCCGAAGGAGTGTTGCTATAAGACTGAAGTACATAAGAATATACTGAATGCAGTCATTAGACCAGTACCATAGGCTGAGAGGCACATGTTTACAATGGCAAAGAATAATGTCTGCCTTGTGTAAGGATGTAGCAATGTGACGTTAAATTTAATTCAAATGTACCAGTGCAAGAAATGTTGACAGCTCTTTCCATGTATTCCTGTCGTACAACAACACCGGCTTGGCCAGCTCTTGCTTCCAGGTTGTCAGGGCTGTGCCCTTTACCACCAACTACTGGTGGGATGAAGTAGCGCTTCTTAGTCCGGAAAGGGATAACAGAGGGAAAGTGACGCTGCACAGCTGGGTCCAACAAAGCTTCTGCATTCTACATAAAAACACAAAAGGCAATATAAATACATCAGTCATAGTGCAAACCAAACATTTTCCAATGACCCACTGCAATGAATGGCTATCTTACCATAATCATTCATGCTTAGTGCAACTCACAAACAAGGACAAGTAACAAGTACAATACAAAGAGATTTAGACAAGTCACACCCCAGATGGGTTTCACAGTTTTTTTGCCAAAAGGGAACATAAGTGATACATCCATCGTTATTTATCTGTACTGCAGATCTAATACTTGCATCTTTAATTACGTGACAGTTTATCAGTGTGCCCAGTTATGCTTTCTGGGAGTTCATTCGACAACACCTACTATTTACTATTTGCTTCTATTTACTCATTCAAATCTCCATTAAAAGATACTTTTTCATACAACACAACTTCCCTCTCACTAAAGCTCTCCCCACTACTTGCTTTACTCTGCAGCTCATATTATTTTTACTGTATTTACCTTTATGTTCTTATTTGAATTAATCACAAAAAACTGTTTGTTTTAAGTGAAATGATAGCATTTGCCAAAAGCCTCGAAAGACATGATATGAAATTGATCAGCCCTAATGCTAGCGTCAGCCTGCTCCCCATCAAGGGTCATCAGCACAAATATTTCATAACTGCTACAGCTCCGTACATGTCTACTGTACTTCAAACAACATGCACTCACCACTGGGAAGATTTCTGAAGATTCAAACCTTGTGGTAGTGTTATTCCTGCATGTAACTTAGCTCTTCTCATGATAAGCATACAATTAAACTAGCTAAAAAACATCAAACAGTCCAGGCAAAGATATCAAAAATGTGCATTTGCAACATTTATAATGTTATATACCTTTACATCTAGCTAGCTAGCTAACTACAAATACAATCTTAAATTTTAGTGCTAGCGAGCTATATCACAGTCGTCACACAGTTAGCTAGCTAGTCTAGTTCGCTTTAAATGACAATTGTCACGAAGATCCTAGCTAGCTACAGTCGTGGCCGAACATATTGGCACCCTTGCATTTTTTTCAAATAACACACCATTTCTACCAGAAACTTGTGGAATTAAAACATCTTTTGGTATCCACCATGTATTTCTTTGGTTTGCAGAGGAACAAAACAAAAAAGCTGAAAAAAATACTGAATTCCTAGCTTATTCCATACGGAAATCCAAAAATGGCCTGGACAATATTATTGGCACCTTTTTAGAAGTTGCAAGAAATAACTGGATTTCAAGCAGGTGATGCACCTTGAACTCACCTGTGGTGAGTCACAGGTGCCTGCAATCTAATAATCACTAATTCAACCAATTTAAATGGAGCAAAGCACTCATTCTGCTGTTTTGTGTCACTGCGTGTACCATACTGAGCATGGAGAAAAGAAAAAAAGCAGAGAATTGTCTGAGGAGGTCAGACAGAAGATCGGAGCCAAGCATGGACATCTCAAGGCTACAAGTCCATCTCCAGAGACCTTGATGTTCCTGTATCCACCGTGCGCAATGTTATCAAGAAGTTTAAGGCCCATGGTACTGTAGCCAACCTCCCTGGAAGAGGACGCAAGAGAAGAGTTGACCAAATATTGCAACAAAGGATTGTTTGAATGGTGGAGAAAGGACCTGACAACTGCAAAACAGATTCAAGCTGACCTTCAGACACAAGGTACAACTGTTTCAACTCGCACCATTGGTCGCCAACTCAATGAAAGGGGATTCTATGGTAGGAGACCCAGGAGGACCCCACTGCTGAGAGAGAGACACAAGAAAGCCCGACTGGAGTTTGCCAAAACACACCTGAACAAGCTAAAATCCTTCTGGGAGAATGTCCACTTTGGTGGCCTGTGGCAGGCTTGTTTGCCACAGTCCTGTGGACAGATGAGACCAAATTAGAGCTTTTTGGTAAATCCCATAAACTCTATGTTTACAGGAAAAAAAATGAAGCCTTCAAAAAAAAAAGAACACTGTCCCAACAGTCAAACATGGAGGAGGTTCACTGATGTTTTGGGGTTGCTTTGCCGCCGCTAGTACTGGGTGCCTTGAATCTACTCTGATGTAAACTTATCTGGTTACAATCTGTTTCGACAGGATAGGTCATCTAAAGGTGGGGGGGTGGCAATCCCTACCAAAGTACACCTTCATTACACTTAGCTAAGTCCATTCCTAAACAGTTCGATTTACTTGTCCTTAACATCAAGCTATCCAACAGCTTTTCTCTGTTAGTAGCTGGCTGTTATCGCCCTCCATCAGCACCAGCATGTACCCTTGTGGCCTTAAGCAGTGTCCTGGCGCCTTTCACCAGGTCTGAGCTTGTCCTACTAGGTGACCTCAATTGGGATATGCTTAAGCCTCCTGAGAAAGTTGTGCAACAATTTGACTCCCTAAATCTCCACCAAATCATAGCCCACCCTACCAGGTATGACCCCAATATCCCTGATAAGGCTACATTGATTCTCCACACATGTACCAATCTGGTGTGTTTTGCAATGACCTCAGCGACCACTGTTTCATTGCCTGTGTTCACAAAAGCCTCTCTGTCAAACAGCCTGTCATCATCAGTGATAACCGTATTCTAAAACATTTCAATACTCAAGCGTTCTTACATGACCTGGCCAATGTAAGCTGGTATAGTTTCTGTTCAGGGACCTTTTTAGTGCTGTGATCAACAAGCATGCCCCCATTAAGAAACTACGGATAAAAAATCGCCTCAGTCCCTGGTTTAATCGAGATTTGGCAGCGCTGCTACAACAAAAAAATGTCGCCTGGCACAAAGCACGTCTATCCAGGTCTGCCACTGACAGACTTTTGTTTCATCAGATCCAGAATAAGGCCACACAAGCTGTGCGACAGGTCAAAGCTGGCTACTTTAAGAAGCAATTTACATTATGTGGCGCTGACCCCAATACATTTTGGAAAACGGTGAAAAAACTCGAGAACAAATCCTCTTCTCTGCCCTTGTCACTTAAAGTGGATGATCTTGTAGTTACAGATAAGAACTCTATGGCTGATATCTTCAATCGACACTTTATAAAGTCTGGTTTTGTTTTTGAGTCTTTAATCACCACCTGTATATCAAAGAGTCCCTCGCCCTTAAGCCCTAACCCTTAGCCACCTGCAGCCCCTAGTCCTGTTTGCCCTCCCAGCCTCCATGCTCCCCTTCACAGTTTTTCCCTCTGGCCCATCTTGGAAGGGGAGGTTTTCAGGGAATTGATCTCTCGGGACCCCAAAAAAACAGCTGGGTCTGATAAGCTTGCCACGTTTTTTATCAACATTGTGATCAGGCTGACCCAAACAGTTACAGGCCCATTTTTATCTTGCCTTGTGTTTCCAAGGTATTTGAAAAACTTGTTAACAAACAGCTAACTGACTATCTGGATGTGTATGGTATACTATCTGGGGTGCAGTCTGGTTTTCGTTCTGGGTACGGTTGTGTTACAGCTACTTTAAAGGTTCTCAATGATATTACATCTGCATTAGATGTCAAACAACACTGTGCTGCAATATTCATTGACCTTGCCAAAGCTTTCGATACGGTTGATCATACCATTCTTATACATAGACTGAGCAGCATTGGGGTCACTAATCACTCACTGGCTTGGTTCTCTCACTATCCCTCTCACCGGGTGCAACGCGTGAGGTATGAGAACCTTCTCTCTCACCCTCTCCCAGTCACCAGGGGTGTCCCCCAAGGCTCCATACTTGCTCCCACACCATTCTCCATATACATCAATAACATCCATCAGGCTGCTGGTAACTCACTCATTCACCTAGGGTAAACGTCCCTATTAAGCCCACGTACCATATAAGCCCACTTGCAACTTCTGAGTCAAATCAAAAAAAACTACATCATCATTTTTTGCTGTGTGATGTTTTTTCGAATGAAGCTGCTTGTTATGTAAATGACACTTTTTATTGTAAGTCAATCACATTTGTCGATATTGAGTTATCGAAGCATGTGTGTGGCATGTGCATGCTGATCCCAGAAGAAGTTGCAAAAAAACTTAGGTGATTTTGGTACCCTCAGAAAATAACATTTTTTGTATATTTCTACTCCTGTTTTTGGAAAGTACTCACTTGTTATCAAAATTTAAGCGATTAGTGTTTTGAATGAGACATATGTTAGAATATTACCTGAATTAGAAATATTGTGTCTTTTGAAATCAAAATATGAGTTTTAGCACACTAGCAAACAGACCACATGCTGCATCAATACAGTAGCTACATAGTATGGTTCATTGCAATGACATAAAGCATGATAAGCATGTATAGTTTATATTTTTGTATGCAGTTTATATTATTATACTGTTAAATAGACAATAAATGTGTATGTTTATCTTTATTTATTTTTTAATTAACATTTTTACCTGGTGGGCTTAAAGGGGACTCTAGCAAAAAAATTATTTATCAACAAATCATGAAGTGGGCTTATTTGGAACACCCATGGGCTTAAAGGGTACGTTAGGTACCCATTAAGCCCATGCCAGACTTTTGACATATTTTGACAAATTAAACAATAAAAACATTAGAAATGGGTATAAATGAATTATTGACACTTCAAATGAGAGATTAGACTTTCATTATAACTAAAATGTTCTCACTTAAATTGGGTCAGTATACATGAAAAATGTCTGAAAAGCGGATTTGGTGGGCTTAATAGGGACGTTTACACTTGATTCACTCTTTACCTCCGCTAGATAACGTCTTACTCTTTGAGATCATGTAGTAGAAATAAAATAAGAAAATATAATTCATTTAACTTACTGAGAATATATAATAAGAAATAATGAGGCTGTGTCAATAGCTAATGCGTTATTGCGAGCAAGTGTGTCATCTAGTCACGCATCAGAGCGCATTGTAGTTATTTTCACCACCAAATTCTTATGGACAGGGAAGCTTGCTAGATAGTCTTACTCTTTGAGATCACGTAGTAGGAATAAAATAAGAAAATATAATTAATGTACTGAGAATAGATACTAAGAAATAATAACAAATTAATAACACCAACAACAATAATAATAATATTAATAAAAACACATGTTTGAAACTGGAAAACAGACTTTTTTAAATTCATTTTTTATAGATGGCTGGAAAAGAAAGGAGTAAAAGCAAGGTGTGGAGTTATTTTGATTTCACACACTTAAAGATGGTGTTAATATATATATATATTTAATTTAATATCATCTTTTACTTTTTTTACTTTTTTATCTAAAAAGTTCTTTGTGTGTTTATTTCTATTTTTATTTGTTTGCTTATAAGTTAAATGTTCTTAAATATAGAAACTTTAATAAAATATAAGTTTTTCAAATTGATTTGAAAATGTTGCACTTTTTGACAAAATATCGGTAATCGGTGGGCTAGGACTCTCCAAAATCGGGATCGGCATCGGACCCAAAAATCTGGCATCGGTCGGGCTCTACATGTAATATCCCCATAACACTCCTTTGTTTTGTTTTTTTCTTCTCCCCCATATCTCGTTTGTTGACTGTTGTTTGCTTGCCTGTGTTTTCATGTGCCTATGTTTAGTTTGTTATTATTGATGTATTTTGTGCTTTTAACATGCTTTTATCTTCTAGCCCACCTCCCCTTCCCTTAAGTGGCTTTTGTCACTTGTCAGGCCGGTACTTTGGAGTGCAATGTTTCACCCAGTGTCACAAAACTGCGTCTCCAGTAGGACAATGACCCGAAACACACATCAAAAAGCACCCAGGAATGGTTAAAAAAAAAAAAAAAACTGGACTGTTCTGAAGTGGCCAGCAATGAGTCCAGATTTAAATCCCATTGAACACCTGTGGAGAGATCTGAAAACAGCAGTTGGAAGAAGACACCCTTCAAATCTGAGAGAACTGGAGTAGTTTGAAAAAGAAGAGTGGGCCAAACTGCCAGTAGAGAGGTGTAGGAATCTCACTGAAGTCTATAGGAAGTGCTTGACATCAGCTATTCTCTCCAAAGGCTGTGCTACCTAATATTAAATCTAGGGTGTCAATAATCTTGTCAACGCCATTTCTGTTTATCTTATGATTTAAAAGGATATGTTAAGTTCTGAATCAAAAACAAAGTTTCTGTACTATTAACAGTGAAATAAAGAATTGTGGAGACCAAATACTTTTGTCAATTTCAACTTATTTTACAGACAATTGAGTTTTGTTTTTTTTTTTCTGTGCAAGGGTGCCAATATTTTCAGCCATGACTGTACTAAAAATATAACAGTAGTCACCGCAGTTGTAATTAGCTATCACGCTAACAGATGGCAAAGACAATACGTCCATAATGTTAATATAGCCTAACTGGCAAGCCAAATGTAACTGCTTTTTAACTAGGCTCCTGTAGCTACCCAGTTACCATTTTATCTGTTCTGCCTACAGTGAGACTGGGAGACTGGAATGAGAGACATTCATGGGAGCAACGTGATCCCTTTTTCCTGCTGTGTGTGTTGTGTTGCGTTAGTTTTGTAATATTGTGGAGTGCACAATAAAAGCCTGGGTGCACCTCAGACTTGCGGTCTGTGTGGTTTGTGGAGACAGAAACATCGGAACCAGTTACACACTTTCATTTATTTGTCATTCATGGTAAAGGAAAAATTATTGAATCTATACCTTTGTGTTTCTTTAAGCTACAATTACATTATAGGCATTCAATATACGCTCTTATCCAGAGCAATTTGCATGACTTAAAAAATAAAAATAAAAATTACACAGCATTTACATTGGGGCGACATAAATATATGTTCTATAATTTCTAAATGGTTCATATGATATGTATGAAAATACCCTCAAATTAAAGCTGACAGTCTGCACTTCAACCTCATTGTCATTGTATCCTTTCAAACTCAAAGTGCTAGAGTACAGGACCAAAATAACAAAAAATGTGTCCAATGAATTATGGTGCTCACTGTAGCTCAGGAGGTAAGAGCAGTTGTCTGGTAGTTGGAGGGTTGCCGGTTCGATCCCCCACCCTGGGTGTATCGAAGTGTCCCTGAGCAAGACACCAAACCCCTAATTGCTCCCAACGAGCTGATTGGTACCTTGCATGGCAGCCTTTCACCATTGGTTTGTGAGTGTGTGTGTGAATGGGTGAATGAGAGGCATCAATTGTAAAGCGCTTTGGATAAAATAATATAATAATATCCACTGGTTTCCTGAAAAAATGATGGGCGGCGCCATTACGTTCTACAACGTTGGACTACATCCGTAATTTTGTGCCTAATTTCCGCTTTAGCGATTACAAGTCAGCGGTAGCTAACCATAACAGTGTGATTATTTACTTTTGCCTATGTTATTTTAACAAATGTCAAGTAGGAGTACTGGGATTACATGTGCGGTTTGATGGTGTGATTACAGTTATAGAAAAAGAAAAACAATTTTAGAAAGACGATGCTTTGAACATCCCCACCTGAAACGAGAAGACTGCCCGTCTCCGCCCCCCTTTAATTTCTACAAGCTCCCCAGTGAAGACGAAGAGAAGAGGGAATGGTTACGTGCTTTTAAATTGAAAAATCCCCCTAAAACCCTGTACGTACTTCCACTTTACCGAAAAGAAACCAACTGAAGAAAACCCCTACCCTGAGTTGTTTCTTAGTTATGAACGACCACCATCAAAGAAAAGACGCAAGCCTGTCCGCCTGAAGCCGACGGGAACCGATGATGCTGGACTCCGGCCCGGAGTTGATGACACCACCGCTGGTAAGTATCGATAGCTAAACCATAACAGATAGCTAGCTAGCCAACTATCAAGTCACATGTATGTACTGTAGCCTATATTTTGTTTATTGTTGTGTTGTTATCAATAGTATTAGGTGTTAATCAGTTCGACCAATTTGCCTGGATAAGCTAGAACGTTAGCTAGCTAGCTGTAACCTATAATAGCTATCGACCACAGCTAGCTCTGCTCAAGTAATTGTTGGCTATCTACATGAGTTGTTATCGATAGATATAACATTATACTCTTGGCTAACTATTGAGTTATCATTTGTATCATGTTTTTGTAGGTTCTAACGACGCACCTTTCCATGACACTATCGATACTGCTGGCAGGTTGGAGACACATGACAATACCAGTAAGCTAAAAAATTACACCTAACGTTAGCTATAGGTAACGTTATGATAATTTATCAGTAGAAAATTGATCATGTCCGTGACGCTACGTGTAACATAGCCTATTTATTGCTGCTTTCTGTGAGTAGGGGGGAAGATGATTACCAGTGGGTAAGATGAGCCACCCCATGTTTCAAGGAATCTTTCAAACGTTTCAAACTCTTAATAACTATTGAGTTGACACTACTATCATGTTTTTGTAGGTGCTGATGACACAGGACCTGGACCCGGAGATACGCTGGACCTGGAGCCACAGAATGCTAACTTAGGTGAAAAGCCACAAATGTGCTCAACACAAACCCAGTGGGAAGATCCTGTTTTAACTGATCATAACTACAGAAAGGCAAATGAAGAGGTGACTGTTAGGCATTAGTGATGTACACCGGCATACCCCTTGCAACCTTTCACACACTAGTGTCATGTCTAGAACCCTTTGGCAGTGATGCCTTCAAGATGGACATTAAAGACCAGGGCTGCGTTTCCCAGAGTCTCCTTAGCACTACGTGCGTCGTAAGGTATCCCTTAAGCTCTTCCTTTAGCTCTCGAGCTGTTTCCCAGCGTCTCCTTAGCTAAGGTATACCTTAATTAAGGTATACCTTTAAAAGGGTGGTCTGAGGCACTTGTAAGCTGTCCCTTAGCGATGCGCTCTGCGGTTTCAGCCTTATTATGCCAACATTTTGCTTTTAAAATGGACAGTTGTACTACAGTGCGCATCTAGTAGCACATCGGCATGCGAAAATGAGTTTAATATTTACTTTACGAAAAGTAATTATCCAATCAACGTGTCTGTGCATAGCACGTCATGAGAATGTTGTCGTTTTACCTGTCTATCCCCATCATGATGGTAATTAAGTATAGGGCCTATCCATGATAATAATCCAATTTGTGAAAAGAAAAAAAAGTTTTTTTTAATTTATACGTAGTGGCGCTAACTTAGGATATGGCTTTTCCGACTGCATACCCTGTAGAAATTAGTTCGTTTGTGTGTGAGTCAATGATCACACTGACTTGGAACAAACCGCCGGTTTATTAAGAATATAAAACCTGTGTGTGCAAAAACAACGTTGAGTGAGTCTACTTGCATGACCGAACTAGAACACGTTGATTGGCTAACCATAAACACACATACAGGTACAGTGGCTCATAATGGACAAACATAGCCAAATGATCTACATCCCTTTCCTTTAGCTCACACCTCCTATATAAAACAAAATAGCACTGGGTAAATATCAACATTACGGAACATTTTTCTTACCATGTTGTTTTACGATTTTCGGTAAACAACCCAATAATGATATTCTTGGTTAAACTTAAGATTATCCAACAGCAAATTAAGGTGGATGAACAAATCACTTTAACAGGTAGACCTATTCATAAGGCACCCGGTATATAATTCATCATGATCATTTTCCACAGACGCGCTTTTGCCTTTCATCTACGATCATTTTTGCATAGCAGAGAAAAGTTCGCGGGAATCAGTGCAGTGCAGTGATATGCTGCTACAGTTGCCTATATATTGTGTGACAAAAACAAATTAACATTAGACCTTTGTTTCAATAAGAACAAAATAATTCACCCATATGTAGCCTATATCCTTTCCCCTGGGCTTCCACGAAGTCCCAGACTATGGCTTATATGTCCCGATTGACGCTTTTTATTTTATCCATTGTAGCCTATGTACGTATTTATTGAAACTATCACAAGATCTCGTCTTAACGGACTCTTAATGAGATTAGCAGATAATCTCTAGTAGGCATAGCTTCCTCTTCTGCAATATTAGATTGATGTAAAATGATTATGACAACACGTGTAATATTAAAACGTCATTCACAAGCCTTTACAAGTGAGACAATCGATTCGCTTGGCATCGATTGATAAACTTTTCAGCACCACAGTGAAGGCCAGCTCCAACTTACGATGTACCTTTAAGTTGTCCCTTAAGAGTTGCCTTAAGGTATAGTCTGGGAAACACTCGTAAAAAAGCGGTTTCCCTTAAGAAGGTATACCTTAAGAACCTTCGTAAAACGTTAAGGTACATCGAAACTCGGAAACGCAGCCCAGATTTTAATGACACTCATGAAACTAAAGCTTAACTTAATTCTTGGTGATCTGGCAAAAAGATTCAGGATATCAAAAGGTATGGTCAGCAAAGTCATTTCATTTTGGTTTGACACCATGGAGAAAGTCACAAGGGATTTCATTCCTTGGCTCCCAAAGGAAACTATTCAAGCTACTATGCCTGCAGCATTTAAGATGAACTATCCCAACACAACATGTATTCTCGACTGCAGTGAGAGTTTACTACAGAAGCCCAAAAACCTTGATTCCCGAGGGGAATCCTACAGCCACTACTATTCACATAACACGGTTAAGTACCTAGTGGCTGTAGCTCCAAGTGGGTTAATTATGTTTATTTCATCCGCATATGGTGGCCGCTGTAGTGACAAGTTTATAACATATGACTGTGGAATCCTGGATTATTTAATTCCAGGTGACGAGGTAATGGCTGAAAGAGGTTTCCTGATAAGAGATGTGTTATTTGAGCGCAAAGTTAATTTGGTTGTGCCATCTTTAACAAATAAAGGTGCACAACTGACAGAGGAGCAAGTCACTTCTACTAGAAGAATTGCAAATGTCAGAATTCATGTTGAACGTGCAATTAGGCGCTTAAAGGTTTTTAAAACATTATCGCAAACTGTGACAATCAGCCTTGCTCCTAAAATTGACAAGATTTTAAGAATATATGCTACTCTTGTCAATCTACGAGATGATCTC
This sequence comes from Anguilla rostrata, assembly GCF_018555375.3. Taxonomy (NCBI): domain Eukaryota; kingdom Metazoa; phylum Chordata; class Actinopteri; order Anguilliformes; family Anguillidae; genus Anguilla; species Anguilla rostrata. Next base: position 27,606,099 of record NC_057934.1, read on the forward strand.
ATTTGTGAGTAAGCTAACAATAAAGATAACAAGGATGAAACCACATTGGTCAAGTGCTGAACTAATGCTGCACTTATTCAATCACAAATTGTCATGTGAACAAAAATTCCAATTGTGAACAAAAAGCACAAGAACACTACTTGTGTAATTATTTAATGTATTTGCTGTTTAAAACAAATAGGGCTATATTACATTGTTTTTAAGATGCAGTGCTGTTTTATGAACAAATTGTGAACAAGAAATGTATCCTGAATAAAATTATTTGGTTGATTATTTCATGTATTTGCTGTTTAAAACAAATAGGGTTATATTACATTGTATATTACATTGTTTTTAAGATACAGTGCTGTTTATGACCAAATTGTGAACAAATGAAATGTATCCTAAATAAAATTATTTGGTTGATTATTTCATGAAATGTCATGAAATACATACTACTTTGAAATTTGAACTTGCTCTTTCTGTTACAGTTAATCTGTACCATGACATAACATTAGTGTTATACTGTTTGCCATACCCCATCATACATTGTTATCCATCTAGTGCTCTGTAATTCACACTCTACTCTTTAGTTACGATCTGCACATATCTGTGATTAAGTTTTAGCCTTCCACCGAGGTATTCATCAACAATTCTAGGCAGCATATTTGCAAAGTAGAAAGCCCTCAACCGTTTCATGTGCTCTGCCACAAACACCTCATCAAATTGTACATTAAGGACCACATTTTCAGCAGGGGTCCAAATCATCAGTTTGGACAATTTCAGACCTGTGCAAAACATCCCAAGTTGCACTTACATATAGTAGCCCCTGCTGCCATTCTTTTGAAGCTCCAGCTCTCCATTCACTATCTTGACCTCACTGTTTTTGTGGGGAAATTGTTCTGCGAGTGAAGGTGAGTACTTAATTTCAGGGCACTTAATTTCTAACAGTTCACTTGATTCAATGATTCCATCTGGGCTAGCTGACAGCCATGGCTCTGAGACACTTACTACTGTACCTTTATGCGACACCCCCAGTCCCTTTGTTTTCAGAAAGCTACAGCCTACAGGCTCTTGTTCTTTCCCATAATTTGTGGCAGCATGTGCTCACATGAATTTATCAGAATTTGTTGTTGAATGCACAGGCACTCTTTTGGCTGAACTTGCTGTAATTCTAATCTTCCTAGTGCTGTGCCACAGCTCAGATGAACTCTGCTCCCTAGTTTCTTCCTCTAGCATTGCAGCCTTTGTGTCATCAACTTCTATGTACATTTTGTAAAATGCCCTGCATTTTTCACAGTTTAGAGTGTCGGTGTGGCTGAAGGATTGCTGATGTGGCTGAGGTGTTATCATTAGCATTTGGTGCCAATGGGATTGCAGCATAGCACTTTCCTAGAAGTGTGTTCTTTAAGAGGAAGAGGGGTTTGGTGGGTGCATTCTCTACACTGTCTTTAAAGTCCTTGTGTGATAGATAATGTGGTGTGTTTGGTAGACTTGGAGCTACGGCTCTTAAGGTTTTTTGATGTTCCTGCATTCCATCTATGCTGCTCATCAGTACATGCAAGTCACGTCTTGCCACTTGCTACAGCATTCTGCACCTTTACCAAAATAAACAAATAATAAGAAAAAATGACATCTGGCATCACATATGATGTAGCTGGTCTCAGCATACCTATTTAGAAAAAAGCTCTCTACCATAGCATGTTAGTCTGTACCCTGACTAGAGACAAACAACATACATGCAATATGAATTAGTGGTTACTTTATTAGTTATTGATAATGCTTAAGAAAGGGGAAGACTGAAGAGAATAATTTGCAAATGTGTAAAAGATTTTGGCAGGCCTAACTCACTTGAAATAATCATATACTTTCAGAGTCCAGGGCTGAAAAGGGAAAAAAGGCATCTGGTCAGTTGTGAGCTAGTGATGTAGCAACTTTGGGATCCCTACCTACCTTCCATAAAACTGCTGCTGCGTGACTACATGACTGTCCGAGACCGGCAACACAGGTGCACCCTACAGTCCACTCTCTCTACACATTATCCAAGCAACATGATTTGGGTTGTTCACACTCTGGCTTGGTTCAACTTCTGCCTTTAAGAATATGAATCCTTTGTGTTTAGCGCATAGAATCTTACCAATCCAAATACCAAGTCGCGCACATATAACCGTTATAGGATTGCAAGGGATCATGGGAAAGGTTATAGTTCAGGAAACTCGTGGATAATGCAGTCCATATAAATGCAGTCCATTTACATTGCATCCATTTATACAGCTGGATATATACTGAAGGTTAAGTACCTTGCTGAAGGGTACAACAGCAGTGTCCTACCTGGGAATCTATTTGCACAATAAGAACAAGCAACTAGGTGAACTATTAGCCAAACTTGGCAGGTCTTGTTGAAAAGCTGTTGGATGAGTGACGTACAGAATGTGATGTGGAAATAATAAGTAACACTAAACTCACTTTTTCAGTTAACATAAATGCGCTCCAGTGGGGCCATAACATTTTCCAGGACTCCATCTTTGAGCAAACCTCCATGTTATAAACTTGAGAGTGAAGCCTCCAATTGAGATCGCAGCTTAAAACCTTTTTCTCTGATCCACTATAATTATAAATACATTTTATAGCACAATGGAATGTTTTTAGGAGAGCTAGCTGGCTTTTCGGCTGCGTGTATTCACTCACTATCAACACAGACCTCCACCCCGGCAATACGCAGTTAGATTAATTGGGAATGGCTGGACCCATTGACACCAATGAGGGCTCATTCGAAAGGTTAGTCTTGTTTAATTTGTTCTGTAACTTGATTGACTTAAAAGTAAACCTATCGCTAATCAAAGGTCTCCTATACAAAATGCTTCTGTACTGAAGAGAGCATGGGGTGGTCAGATAAACCAGATGTGTTCTAAATCGATTCTTTGTCAGATTGAGTTGAAAATAGCGCCTGAGCTAACAGCATTAGCTTGAATACAAGCAGAGGCATCTTGGATTACAGACACATGTACATAGTCAAAGGAGCAAATATTGTATATATCGAAAGTGAATGCAATTTAAAGTGACAATCTCGAAGATTTCAGTTTTGTTCTCTATGGCGGTGCCAATGGCGAGAAGCGGTAATTGCAGGTGTGTTTTTGGACCTCACTTCCCATAGATCCAACCGGATCCAACCAGTGTCGCCTGTGTGACGTCAGTCAGTTGGCACGCCATCTATAACACTTACTATTTACTGAATAAAAAACGGTTGTTATAAAAGTAACGTTATGTACATACTCATTCGTTGTCTAACATTAGGCTAACTCAAGATGTCTTTACACTGCCGAGCCGGGTTAAAATGCCGTAACAAACCTGGGGTAGAATTAGCGATGGTCAATTTCTGCAAACGTTCTTTATCCACCTTTTGTCCGGTATGAACATCTTTACACTGCAGAGAAGAATTTGCGGGATTCGCTGTGGCTCGTGCAATTATGTATCTCGTGCACAATAAGCAGTCTTTTTCGTGAATGATTGTTGTGTGGTATTTTTGAAACAACTGCCTTGCAAAATGTTACCCCTGGTGTTTCTGGTTTTGCTAGCTAAACTGTTCGAGAATAAAGCTGAGCTGGGTGTTAAATTAGCAACCAGAACAAGAAGAATAAAACAAAAACAAAGGAGATTTCATCAAAAAGGGCATAGAGGCTGAAGGAACATATGAGGAAGCGTAATAAAATAATAACAATGCTAATCCATACTGCCGTATTCTTTTATTTAGTTTTCTCCTGCATGACGTCTTCAGAAATCAGACCCGGCTCTGCTCCACATACCCCGGCTTTATTCCGATCATTATAATATATTGATGAACTCGATGGCAATGTAAATAACGGTAACGGTAAGGTTAAGGCCAGTTCAGATCAATGATTCGCAACCTGGCGAAACGGTTTTAGAATGTTGCAGAGAAAATTTCAGCTTTATGAACTGGCTAGTAGCAGAGCCCTTGCCTGTCCTGAGGTTTTAAAAGATCGCCCTTGTCAAATCGCCAAGTGCAGTTTTAGAACGTTTACAATCAGACGTCTTGGAATTTTGAAAGTTGCACCCAGTCTCATAGCGAATCATTGATCTGAACTGGCCTTACATTGCCAATCTCGAAGATTTCAGTTTCGTTCTCTATGGCGGTGCCAATGGCGAGAAGCGGTAATTGCAGGTGTGTTTTTGGACCTCACTTCCCATAGATCCAACCGGATCCAACCAGTGTCGCCTGTGTGACGTCAGTCAGTTGGCACCTGGGCCACGCCAACTATAACACATTATTTACTGAATAAAAAATGGTTGTTATAAAAGTAATGTTATGTACATACTCATTCATTGCCTAACATTAGGCTAACTTAAACTGTCTTTTCACAGCCGAGCCGGGTTAAAATGCTGTAGCAGACCTGGGGTAGAATTAGTGATGATCAATTTCCACACACGTTCTTTATCCACCTTTTGCCCGGTATGAACATCTTTACACTGCAGAGAAGAATTCGCGGTATTCGCTGTGGCTCGTGCAATTATGTATCTCGTGCACAATAAACAGTCTTTTTCGTGAATGACTGTTGTATAATATTTTTGAAACAACTGCCTTACAAAATGTTACCCCTGGTGTTTCTGGTTTTGCTAGCTAAACTGTTTGAGAATAAAGCTGAGCTGGGTGTTAAATTAGCAATCAGAACAAGAATAATAATAAAATAAAGGCGATTTCATCAAAAAAGGGCATCAAGGCTGAAGGAACATATGAGGAAGCGTAATAAAATAATAACAATGCTAATCCATACTGCCATATTCTTTTATTTAGTTCTCAGGCTTGACATCTTTACACAGAAATCAGACCCGGCTCTGATCCACGTATACCCCGGCTTTATTCCTATCATTATAATATACTGATGAACTTGATGGCAATGTAAATAACGGTAACGTTACGGCCAGTTCAGATCAATGATTCGCAACGAGGTAGCATTGCATCCGCGAGACGGTTGGCGAGGTCGGTACCGGTCGGTAGCGTTAGCTAGCGTTTTTTCTAATTGTTAGCTGACATTAGATTGTGTTAATTACATTAGCTAGCTAGCTAACGCAACGTTACCTGATATGAGAGATGAATACTGTCCGCAACGTTGTCTAAACTAATGTTGCCTTTCTTGACATGGTCCGGTAGCTAGCGTTAGCTGTGCAAATAGCTATGTAATTTAGTACCGTTACATTGTCATCAAATGTAATACGAAATCTACAACAACAAATAATATGACCTCTCATGTTACACAATAACTTTTTAGGGTTCCATAACTTTCTCTGTTATTGTAGCAGACACCGGAAAAAACAGTGCGCCGCTCACACACAAGTGAGTTGAAGAGCGAGCCTGTTGCGTTAGCTCCGCCTACCCTCTCTGGCGGAACAACCACTGATGGGTGATGGAAAACGCGTCACTAACTATGCACCGCTTGTGAATTTTTCCCGGGAATGTTGCCACAGACACCCAGTTATTTAATCATAAATAATAATAATAATAATAATATAAATTAATATAATAATAGGCTCAATCACCATTGTGTTACCTAATTCGGCGATAGATGGTGACCTAACAGACATTTATTTTAATGAAAATCTGCAAGATTATTACTTTAAGATATTATATGCATAGGATTATAATCAGATCATAATCAGCATATTAACCATAACACAGAAGTCTGTCTTTCAAGAAAAAGGGATATGAGACGTTTTTAGCCAGATGATGTTTTTAATTCAACATGTTTAAAACGTAAGAATGATGATACAGTAGCAGATTTGTAGGCCTAACATTTTATGCATATCTTGCATTAAATTGAGCAATTATTTTCATACAATCATACTAATTGGGATTCATGTCGATAAGTATGAGTGGACAGGAGGGTGAGCGTGAGCAACCATTCTCAATGTGACAACCATTTCGTTTCACTTGTGACTGGTAGCCTATATTCCTTTTTTTATTCCAATTCCAACCTTGGTAATTAAGTCATATTTTTCACCGGGTTGTCCACGTTTATATAGCCTGCATGAAACAACACGGTAAGAACGCACGGGGCGAAGTAGATGCGCTTTTAGTAGTCCATCTTCGGAACATTGTAGTTTCACCACGGCAGACCCACGTCAATAACATCCGCCGTCGCATAATTACGTACCCTATTGTACGCGCAGTCGGATTCTCTTAGCACCGCGGTTGTCTTTTCCTAAATCCTTATGAATTCTCCTTCACATCTTTCCTTGACCTCATGACGTTTTCCATCGAGGTCAAGGAAAAGAGGTTAGGAAAAGACATAGGGCGTAATTTTTTTGACTATTCGGACGCAGCCGTAGTTTTTGATATTGTATTACATACTCGAAGACCGCCTCCCATTCAGTTTCGCTGCAGCATGCCCCGTTCTTTCCTTTACGCACTTAGCCTATAGCTACGACGTAGTTTCAAACGACCGGTGCCGGCTGGCTAACCTTTACCACCGAGATCCCACCCAGTGGGAAGTACTTCACTAATAAATAAATAAATAAAATCTAAGGTTAGTGGGGACCAGTCCAGTCTATTACAACAAGTCACCTAAGCTAAGGTTAACTTCGTTGTCATCTGGATGTTCGTTGACATCTGGCCAACCCGCGCCACGTTAGTTCAATGATTGCATAACACGATATATCATGCGCTAAGTGCAAAAATACTGCCGTTAATATGCGTATGGGCACAGACTGTAAATGACTTTAAAACAAGGATGCTTGTTAAACGGCTCTTACCTGTACAGTACAGCATACCAGTCGTTGAACACGGATTACCCTACTCAAGGACGCAGCCATTTTGAGAGTGCGGCAGCGGCGTCGGCGGCCACTTGTGGGCGTGTTTCCTATTGACAGACAGTTGTGTTGTTGACCGGGTTTAATGTCGTGTTTCATGTTCATTGTAACATTTAAAGATGTTAATCAGCTGCCTAGCTAGGCTGTCTAATGCCTAGCTAGTGAGTATACAACCAACAACAAAAACATTGTCTTGCTAATTAGCCAGCTAATGACATAATGTCTTCAAAGTTATATCTGGAGAATCCCATGCCTTTTTATAGTAAATTAAGGGGTTCACAGTCATATTTTTTAAGCCAGTTATAACGGAAATACCTAAGAATAAGAATCAATGCGTGATTTTACTTGACACGATTCGAAAACAAAGTTATGCGTGAGTTGTTTTATTAATCGTACTCAGCGTCAGCGGAGAGTTCAACACTAGACTCTGTAACTCCCAAAGCAAAAGAAATCCATTTTAAAAATTTAAATGGAGTGTATCCATCCAGTGAATTGTTACAACAACGATTTGGAATTGAAACCAAAATTGTGTGTAGCTACTTTGCGATGATACTGAAACCACAGATCATTTATTTTTCCAATGTATGTATTCTGAAGCTTTATGGCTTGATGTAGCCTACATGACTGGCTTTACCCAAAGGTTTTTCAACCTGAAAACTATTCTCAAAAGGACATTGTTTATGGAATCGTCATGGACAATAGCAAAGATGACTTTCTGGTTAATAACATCAATTGTATACACACAAATACACAAACCAAAGTATATGAAAATGAAACCTAGGTTTAGTTTATTTTATAATGAGTTTCTTATATAAAAGCCCTTAAAGTCATGAGAAATAAAAAGGCAATGGAACTTTTTAGCATAATAGAAGAATATGATTTACAAAAAAGCCCTAGCCTATATATATATATAATTTCAATCTCTGTCAGTTTTGATTTGTGTTTTTTTGTCTTTTTATTGTATACACCTGATCCTATCGGTCTGATGCAAAGATCTGAAAGCCATGTTGTTTGTATATGAGAATTTGTTTAATAATAAAAAAGATTCTCCTCTCGCATTCAGCTATGTTTTTTGTCTGAGACCTCATCGATTTGTTGTTCGAAATATCATTCATATTAGCCTTTTACAAGCTTGTCTGTGGGTTTTGAACGAGGTACCAAAAAACAGTTGTAATTCAACCTCAAAATCGGCCCAATTCCTAATATTTCTAATACTTAGCTAACGTTAGTTATAAGGCTTTGACACGTTGTCATAAAATTTTTCCAGACCGTGGAGAATGCCTTACAGCCTACTTGTTTACATTTTGAACAGATGTGGCTCCTTAGTAAAGCTATCGTCGCAGGACTTTCGACTATTGTGATGATCCTTGGTCACAGATGAGGCAGAGACAAGATTTTCGTGCTCGAATCGCTCCAGCTGAGCTTTGTTTTATTCGGCACAAATTAACCTAGCAAGCAATGTACAGCACCAGGTATTCAGCTCCTCTCTCTTCATTTAGCAGATTCACTCTCCCTCTCCAACACTCAAACACACAGTTTTATTCCCTCCCCGTATGCAAATTGCCCACAATTTCCCCGTCATGCACACGTCTCAGTCAGCCAATCACAGACAACGGACATCGAGCAAGCAGTGACGTAAGGGGTGGGAGACAACACAGCACGGGCACCGAGAGGGAGGGGGAGCCTTAGCAGCAAGCTAACACAGACACTCATTCATGCTACAGTGGCTATCTACAAGTTGGTTTGAACACGATTATTTACAATTAAGCACCGCTATGTACACACTAATAGTTTGGCTATTTACAACAATTATAAACATTTTATACAACCCCCACCCCACCCCCAAGTTCAGCGACAGCCCCACTAGCCAGCTAGCTAGCTAGTCTTTGCCAGGATCGCCACATAGCCCCCACTCAAGGGGTCCTCAGTCTCCTGGCGACTCCGCAGACCATAGTGTCTAGCTAGTTTTTGCCAGGATCGTCACACTATATTGGAAGCGATATCCTAAAATTTCTTCTTACAATGAAGAGTGCCTTACCCGCAAGCTTAGAAATGTGTTAACACGGCGACACATCGAGAAATACCATCAAGAAATACCAGCATTGGAGAAAAACACTATAGCCTACTCCGTAACTGCATTTAGGTCATACGGAAGAGGATTAGGGCCACATGTGAATTTTTTTTTTTTTTTGAGTTCTGACTTTAAAGTCAGAATTCTGAGATTAAAGTCAGAATTCTGACTTTAATCTCAGAATCATGGGTACCTGTAAGGAACCAACTTCAGTGAGAGAGTCACTCTGTGTCATGCAGGAGGGAAACCACACGCTGACCGAAAATGTCGGATTTAAACGAGTTTTTGCGTGTTCGAGGGGTCCCAGAGGAAGCCATTTCATTAATGGAAGAGCAAAAGGTGAGTGAAACAGAAATATGTGTTGGTTTGGTCACTACTGGCTGGTCTGCCAGCATCCGCCATCAGACCCCTGCAGCTCATCCAGAATGCTGCAGCACGTCTGGTCTACAACCTCCCCAGACATTCCCATGTCACCCCCCTGCTCACTGACCTCCACTGGCTGCCTGTTATGGCTCGCATCAAATTTAAGACCTTGGTGCTTGCATACCAGGCAGCTAAGGGTCAGCACCAGGGTACATCCAGAGGATCATCAGACCCTACACACCAGCCAGACCTCTCCGTTCTGCCACCTCTGGACGCTTGGCACCTCCCCCTCTTCGCGTCTGTACTTCCCGCTCCCGTCTGCTGTCTGTCCTGGCCCCTCGCTGGTGGAATGACCTCCCCGTGGCGGTCAGAACAGCAGAGAATCTCACCACCTTCAAACGCAGATTGAAGACTCATCTCTTCAGGCTGCACCTCTCCCCACCCCTCCCTAGCCTATAGTTTAGCTCACTGTACCTAGTTAGGATAATATGATTATGTTAGTGTATCTGGCAGGATTGTTTTTGTCTGATTAGGTGTGATTAGATGTGATTCCAGTGCTTGTTTGTACTTGGTAGGATTCTTGCTTGCTGAACACCTTACTCTACAGGGTTGGAGTCCTGATCGATGTGGTCACTTCTGGCACTACGATCCTTACTTCACTTTAGTGTTTCTTTTGCACCTCTACATCATGAACCAATGCACTTGTTGTACGTCGCTCTGGATAAGAGCGTCTGCTAAATGCCTGTAATATAATGTAATGTAATGTAATGGTGTTTGTAAAAACAAAGGAAAGGCTACGGATATGAAGGATGTGAAATGCAGACACGGGTTAGCTAACGTTAGTAGCACGTTTGTTAGCTAACATTAAGTTACTGCAAACTAACGTTGTGCATGTGTAGAGGTTAGTGGTTAAGAGTACAATGCCTGGAGAATCTTGGCTGAGTAGCCAGGTAAGGGATAATGCCCGACGAGGTATCCATTATGTAAGGAATAAACCATGACGTGCTGCCCCGTTACGACGGGGGTGGTGATGGTGAGGCGAAGCCGAGGGTAGCTTAACCAGCCCCGAAGTAGCCTACATTCTTTTCCAATAACAGGACAGAAAACTCGGTTTGGTAGTTTATATTTTATTCCATTTATACAACGAGTTACCAACAATATGGTTACTTTATGTTTATTGATTTTTATCGAATTAATTGGCTGAAAGTGAAATATTCTTCTGCGGCCGTTTTGGCATATTATTTTACCGTTGTCAAGCAAAACTCTGGTTGGTAGTTCTGTTTGGACCCTTGTTATTCAAAAACTCGGTTTGGTAGTTCTGTTTGCACCGTTGTTAAGCAGAAACCAACGACTCCAAAATGTTGCGGTCTCGCAGTGTAGACATATAGCGTTTCTCCAAGACCCTCTGAAACCGGGTTTGACCGCCAGCTAGCTTTATGATAGTTTCGCCGTAACTTGTCACCTAGTCCTAGCCAATATTATCTGGGTTTTAGGTCAGAATGGTCTCACGGCATGCTTGTTATCCCGGCTAGTTATAACTATTGAATTGTATTCAAAACAGCGGTTACTACAAATGCAATCGTTTACAAAGATAGCTACGGATGAAAATGCGTCCTGTAGCCATGACTTAAATACGGAACGCCTATTCTACTGTCAAAATAAGGGGCGATTCCGTATTTTGCGAGATGGTTGGCATTCCTAAATGAAGCCAGTAACTAGAACCGTGATTCAACGTTGCCATTGCGAAATTGGACATTGACAAGGGGAGGGGACGTAACAACAATTCAAAATCGAAAGAATAATGTTGCTGTTTTAACTGCTTAGAATGCTGGGTTTTGTAGCGCATTGATTTTAGAACTGTTAAAAGGCCGATGTGTCCCTTAACTGAGAAATAATGCCCACACTTTGGACCAATCAGAATCGAGTACTGCTTTGAAAGGGTCTAGAATGGAGTAAAATAGATAATATCAGTTTCGATTGCAGGCAACATCCAGATACTCATAAACCTGTGAGTGAGTGTGAAGTCTCACAGTGAGATGGTTTAACACTCCCTGGCTTTTTTTAACCAGGAGAGGGTGATCCAGATATTGAAAAGCTATGCAGAATCACGTAAATAAAAAGCATGAGTTTTGTTTTTTGTTCCATTATTGTACTGACCCCTGTATACAAAGCTTTCCTGCAAATTTAAATCAGTATTCCCTACTGACACTAGTACTGACTTAAGGGGCTTAACCTTAACATTATTTATGCAATGTGCACAAATAATAGAAAATAATATAAAGAAAATGATTGAAAATGATCTTTCTTCTTCTGTGCAGATTGACAGCGACATCATAGTGCTGATGGATGATGCAACTCTGGCAAATTACATCCCCTCTTACGGAGACCGAATTGCCCTCTTCAATTTCTGCAAAAGTAAAAAGCCCCTCTCAAAGCGAAAACAAGGGCTTTTAGAAAAACTTCGTGAGAAAATGAAAGTCAGAAAGGAAAGCACCAAGGAAAACACATCACACGAAGACACAAGAACAACACAGACGAAGAAGCTAAAAACAACCCGAAATGTAGAGATAGGATGGATTCACAGTAATGGCAAAGTAGCCAAACAGGTGAGGGCAAAGCAGGGAGGTGGCACCAGGAAAGTTCAATTGGACATTAATGCTGGATTAAAAGACATCCTTCAGGAAGGAAAGGAACTTTTCTTTCCTGATGGAGTCTCTCCTAAAGGATCAGAATCAGATTTAGACTTTGAGGTGTGGGACTTCAAACAGAACTGCCTTACTGATGACACTTGCCTGTCCGTTGGCACTATGTACAAGACTGCGAGGCTGACAATGTTACGCTTTTACATTGCAACCAAGCCAAAAGAACTTGAAGATGATGCCAGCGAGACATCTGAAGTGATCCTTGTCTCGGCACACAGTGGCAATGAAATCAATACAGCAGAACTACAAGAGGGAGATATTATGGGTGATTTTGATGGAGTCCAGCCTGCTTTAGAAACATCTGTTGTCTCTGAAATTACCTTTGGTCCTCTTTATGGCGTTGAAGAAGACACAGAGGACACATTGATCTATGAGGGTTTTCCTATGCCCGCCAGTCCAGCTCACCCAGAGGATGTGATAACGATCATCGTACATCATGCTTACTCTTTACATGACATGATCACTGCTTTTTCTGATGCAGAGATTTTGAATAAAGCACTGAGCGTGAGACGCATACTTCCAGACAATGAAGAAGAAGCAGGCAGTGGATCTGGGGTACTGAGAGATGTTCTCAGCTGCTTCTGGCATGAATTCTACGAGCGATGCACACTCGGTACAACAGTTAAAGTGCCCTTCATTCGCCATGATTTTCCTGCTGAAACATGGAAGGCAATTGGCAGAATCCTTTTGAAAGGTTACCAAGATTGTCAATATTTGCCAAACAAACTTGCACTCCCCTTCCTTGAACAGGTGCTTTTTGCCAATGTGTACAGTGATCTTAAAGAACATTTTCTGCAATTTGTGAGCAGCCAAGAACGTGAGGTTTTGATGGAAGCGATGAGTGATTTCTCCGCAGTTGACTCTGATGATCTTGTGGAAGTTCTCGACAGCTATGGCTGTAGAAGGAGAATCAGCGCTGAGACTCTTCCTAAAATACTGGATGAAATAGCGCACAAAAAACTTGTCCAAAAACCGATGTTCGTTATTGACTGCTGGAGGGAGATCACCCATCATCATCTCTCCCTCAGTCCAGAGGCATTGACCAAGTTGTTCTCTGACCTGCAACCAACCATGAAAAAGGTCTGTAAACTGCTGAAATTTGCCATTGATTTGACTCCAAAACAAAAGGAAGTGGGAAATCATCTGAAAAGATTCATCAGAGAGTTAGATGAAAGTAAACTTCAGAAATTTCTGCGGTTCTGCACCGGATCTGATCTTGTAATTACAGACAGCATCTACGTGGAATTTGAAGAAATGACAGAATTCACAAGAAGACCAATTGGGCACACGTGTGGGAAGATTCTGCACATAGCTGACAGCTATGAGAACTTCCCAGATTTCCGTTCAGAATTTAATGCAGTTCTTGAAAGCAATGTCTGGGTAATGGACATTGTTTAGATTCCCACAACCATTACCACAACAATCCACTGTTAATAGTTTTTCACGTTTGAACTAATTTTGCAGAATTGCAAGGACATAATTGCAAGGAATGGTGAGGAATAGATATTTAGGACCTATAATAAGCACTTCAGCATGGCCCTTAATAGTTTGAGAGAACTTACTCCAGCTGTGGGAAGAAGGAAGCCCAGCTTTGGCTACAAAAGTTTCCAGTTTCTACTGTCATCCCTGGTTTCATGTGCTAGGGTGGCGCATTCACAAACCACACCAACTGGCATACTGTCCATTACCAGCAAGTTCTCCAGCTGCACAACACAAACCTTGCTGGACAGAAATGTGTTTTTTTCCTGTAATTGAAGGCCTTTTAATACTGCTAAGAAGGTTGAGGGCTTAGATTCCAACTGCAGCAAGAACAGTGGAATGCTTCATCATTGCAGTGTGCAAACAGCTGTAGAATGTAATGAAACTGTATTTTTGCTCCTTTTTGCTTTTTTGTAAGTTGCAAAATGATGTACCACCGAGGTGAAAGATTTGTGTAAACCATTGAATTGCATGGAAGTGTAGCCAAACCCGCATCTGTCCATTGACTGAAATCTCATGTTGGACAAAAGCAAGCGCTTTGCTCAAGTCAGACTAGTTCATCCATATTTTCTACTAAGGTCTGAACTAAGTAGAACCGGAAATTGGCATAATCTAAAAGTAATGCTGGCAGTTTTTCAACACTGTATTGTTAATTGCCCAGTAATCGGTCCAATTTTACCCTTGACTTTTGCATTACTCACGCTTGCAAAATGTTGCGTTATATGCCATTGCTGGGTTTAATTGAATTCAGGTCTTTAAAGTTTGGATACTATGACTGCTAAAATACCACTTCCTAGTTAGTGAAAGCAAGTCTGAAGTGTAGTTTTAGTAGGCCTAAATACTGAAGCTATTCTGTTGTTTTCTCAGATGTCATATTGCCTTGATACCACACGTCTTATTAATCAACCAGTTTGATGATGCATCTTGCAGTATCTTGTGACACCACAAATCCCAGTTGAATTGCATGAATATATAGCTAACAGTAACTCTACATCTGTCCATTGGTCGTGATCTCATGTTGACTGAGCAAATCAGACTAGTTCTTCCTTCTGAACAGAACAAGTCTTATACATATTCTCTTTAAAGTTCGGACACTTATTACTATCTGATTGTTATGTGCTAAAATTGCAAATATTTCTTTTTTACTGAAAGTCTGAAGTATAGTTTGATTAAGTCATCCAAATCCAGCATTGCAAGCATTGTTGTGAGCAGCAAAACTGATGTAATCTCTTTTCATTTTGTACACTTTTTACTGATTGTTATTGCATAGGCACTATACAATGCAGTCTCATAATTTTGAGTTCTTACATTACACACCTTGTGGATCAACCAATTTGATAACAGCAATGTCAAAGGGCTGTAATTGTTCAGTCATTCTTGTGCCAAATTCTCATGTTCTCAGGTGTCATGTTAATCTTAATTCAACACCAGAAAGTATTTCCTTGTTACTAAAAGTAAGTCTGGAGTATAGCTTTAGTATAGCTGTATGCACGTCTTCTTAAACATTAACACTTGCCTTAATTCTACACCATGTTTATGGATGACTCTTGAGGTATTTTGTGATACCACAGACCCTGGTTGAATAGTCAATGTTGCCTGTTAAGTGTTCATGATCTTTTACATTAGGTCACTGATGTAGAACATATGTCATGATCAAGAGGCTATATGAGACTATCTAAGGCTAAACATTCTACTTTTTTATTTTCCCATCAAAATGAAATTGTATGTTTCATATACTCTATGCATTATGTAGAATTTTTCATGCAGGGACCCATTTTAGCTCATGAGCATCGCTTTAGTTGAGATCTCTTGTAAAGCCTCTTTAACGGTAAAAATGTTAAATGTTACTTTTAACATTGAAATGTTAGTTTAAAAAGTCGAGCCATTCTGGTTATGCTCTTTATCGAACAGCCAATCTGGTTATGACATTTAACCATGTTATTATTGGTATTACTAAGAAAATGTATTTTTATATCAACTTTTAATGTGAATTAAATGTTACTTCTTCCACCACATTTGTATTCGCGTCTTCAGTTGAATGTTGATCAAGCTCCCTATCCATATGGGTAAAAAGTGATGGGGTAAATAAGGTTTACAATACAGTTGTTCGAGAATGTTACAAAGCATTTTATAGTCATTCATATTGGACACAAATGTGAGAAAGTCATTAGTCAGCTGGCATTAAAAACAATTGTGAAAGAAGTGTGTGGACAATTTACACGAGTGAAATGCACACTGCATTGCATGGGCATTCTGAGAATACAGCAGGGCTCTGAAATTACCAATAACATTCACCATTAAACAGTGGTAGGGATTTACCTAGAAAGAACAGATTTTAGTGTTAAGGAAAAATATGAAACCTGAAACGGTTCCACTGAAAGTCTAATAGTAAATGCACAATGGTCATTTTGAACACTCTTAATAAAGACTTGGGGCAGTAATACAAAAACTTGTTCTTGAAACGTGGGAAAGAGAAATACGACATGGAAATTATGTTGCTGAGGGTCAAACATTTCTGAGGAATACATGGAATATCAAGGCCTACAATTTTTATTGATACATTTTTGACAAAATGAAGTAACTTACAATACCATGGTGTGTTGTTTTTAACCATCTCATGTTTAAGAAAGCCCTTTCACTGCTTAAGCTTTAGAACCAAAATATTTCCTCAGTTTTCCTTACTACATATAATACTTAATACATTCATTTGTCCCCATTTGTTTTGCAGCAGAATATTTCTTTAAAAAAAACATTTCACTGATTATTTTTTATTAAAATGTAGCTACAATTTAGCTATTTTTTAAGGGCTCTTGAGTTGTAGTTTTCTTCTTTCAAACTTCACCTCAAACTGCATGTTTTCCTTTGTATTTAGTAAAAATTGGATTTGT
The DNA here is from genome assembly GCF_018555375.3 of Anguilla rostrata. Lineage (NCBI taxonomy): Eukaryota > Metazoa > Chordata > Actinopteri > Anguilliformes > Anguillidae > Anguilla > Anguilla rostrata. The sequence continues at coordinate 27,622,403 of NC_057934.1, forward strand.
ACCATTGATCAAATATGTTGCTGTATTTCCTCTCTTAACATGATGTACAGATCAGCTGCAGCAAGTGGATCTGCTGGAGCATCCCATCCATTCTCCTCCATCAGTAGACAACACAGTTCAAAAACGGTTTCATCGTACGGAAACTGGCCTTTGGGAGTACACTCTTCCTTACACAAAGTGACCTCCTCCATGGCAATAGGTTTGAGTCTATCCTCAGCACTGTGCAACTCTGGGAATAAGTACATCACAACTGGCCGACCCGACGCCGCCTCATTACTTGATCTTGGTCTGATTTTGTGTGAATTCCATGTGTTGACGACTTCATCAAGTTCATCCAGCACGGTGTGGGTGCTGGCTTTCATTCCAACCAAGCAGTTGCACACCTGATTCTACTGATCAACCACTAGAGTCTTTGCTAAGAACCTTGATTAGTGGAATCAGGTGTGTAACTGCTTGGTTGGAATGAAAGCCTGCACCCACACCGGCCCTTTCTAGATAAGATTGAGGACCCCTGAGCTAAGTCAATATCGAACAGACACAGCACGCATCTTTGTTAACGTCAACAATCAATGTAAAACTAAGCAGCAATAACACAATAGCACTTCCACCAAACAGCACGTGCACACAGAACGGTGCTGCACTGATAGCCTAATACTTTCATACATTATCGGTTTTATTTAACTTTTCAATCCCATTCATACTAATTAGACCCTTTCCCACTTTTCAAACAATTCATATGCCTTCAGCTGCTTTTTCATGCATTGATCAACTCTTATATACTGATTCATACTCCATTCTAACCTTGAAATGTTCCACATCTTTAATACATTGAGTTTTATTCAACTTTTAAATCCCATTCATACTTTTTGAAAACATTCAACACAACTGATTGAGATTTCCTAATTAGACCATTTCCCACCAGCAATCCAGTTTAGCGTCAGCCTTTTAACAGCCAGCATTCACACCGCAATTTCTTCAGAAATTGCATTCTCTAGTTATTATAATAATAATAATAATAATAATAATAATAATTATTATTATTATTATTATTATTATTATTATTAACACTATTGTATTATTATTACTTATACAACTTTTATTACCTGAACAAGATTAAGGAAACAGAATTGGATAAGACTTTTGTCCAAAAAGTCTCCTGTGAAGTGCCCATCATCCTGGAAAGTTTGAAATAAGTTCATCCAGAATTGCGCACTCTGTCTGCGGAGGGTACTCCACCATCCCTCAATGCGCTGGTTTGCTGTGCTTCTTCCATAGAGGAAACTTCTCTCCCCTGCAAAACTGTCTGGGTGGTTTCTCCGCAAAAACATCTGCATTTCTTCTACACAACCATTTTCCGTGCCCCTGTCTGCACGAATCCTCTCTGGACATCCACCTATGCATGAAACTGTTTTGATAAAGTAACTTGCAACTACTTTAGGATCGCTGTTCGTGGTATAGGCCTCCATCCATAACACATAGCGGCTAAAACCATCTATACAGCCATTGATGGCAATGCCATAGGGCTTTAACTTATCGTAGCCGTCCATGTGCCAAAGTGCATTTGGCCCTCTGCAGCTGTACTGACGTCTTCTCAAGCGTCGTGCTCGTCTTAATTCCACACCTTGTGGATCAACCAATTTGATGATGCGTCTTATGGTATCTTGTGACACAACAAATCCCTGTTGAACTGCACGGAGATGTAGCCAACGGTAACCCTGCATCTGTCCACTGGTCATGATCTCATGCTGGACAAAAGCCAGCACTTCGTCCAAGTCAGACTGGTTCCTCCTTCTGAACAGACCAAGTCTTCTACAAATTCTCTTTAAAGTTTGGACACTTATTATTACCTGATTGTTATGTGCTAAAAGTGCAAGTATTTCTTTGTTACTGAAAGAAAGTCTGAAGTACAGTCTGATTAAGTCATCCAAATCCGGCATTGCAGACGTTGTTGTGAGCAACAAAACTGATGTAATCTATCTAATCACTTTGAGAGGAGACTTTTGCAGAAATTGAAGAGGGCAATTCGGTCTCCGTAAGAGGGGATGTAATTTGCCAGAGTTGCATCATCCATCAGCACTATGATGTCGCTGTCAATCTGCACAGAAGAAGAAAGATCATTTTCAATCATTTTCTTTATATTATTTTCTATTATTTGTGCACATTGCATAAATAATGTTAAGGTTAAGCCCCTTAAGTCAGTACTAGTGTCAGTAGGGAATACTGATTTAAATTTGCAGGAAAGCTTTGTATACAGGGGTCAGTACAATAATGGAACAAAAAACAAAACTCATGCTTTTTATTTACGTGATTCTGCATAGCTTTTCAATATCTGGATCACCCTCTCCTGGTTAAAAAAAGCCAGGGAGTGTTAAACCATCTCACTGTGAGACTTCACACTCACTCACAGGTTTATGAGTATCTGGATGTTGCCTGCAATCGAAACTGATATTATCTATTTTACTCCATTCTAGACCCTTTCAAAGCAGTACTCGATTCTGATTGGTCCAAAGTGTGGGCATTATTTCTCAGTTAAGGGACACATCGGCCTTTTAACAGTTCTAAAATCAATGCGCTACAAAACCCAGCATTCTAAGCAGTTAAAACAGCAACATTATTCTTTCGATTTTGAATTGTTGTTACGTCCCCTCCCCTTGTCAATGTCCAATTTCGCAATGGCAACGTTGAATCACGGTTCTAGTTACTGGCTTCATTTAGGAATGCCAACCATCTCGCAAAATACGGAATCGCCCCTTATTTTGACAGTAGAATAGGCGTTCCGTATTTAAGTCATGGCTACAGGACGCATTTTCATCCGTAGCTATCTTTGTAAACGATTGCATTTGTAGTAACCGCTGTTTTGAATACAATTCAATAGTTATAACTAGCCGGGATAACAAGCATGCCGTGAGACCATTCTGACCTAAAACCCAGAATTTTAATATTGGCTAGGACTAGGTGACAAGTTACGGCGAAACTATCATAAAGCTAGCTGGCGGTCAAACCCGGTTTCAGAGGGTCTTGGAGAAACGCTATATGTCTACACTGCGAGACCGCAACATTTTGGAGTCGTTGGTTTCTGCTTAACAACGGTGCAAACAGAACTACCAAACCGAGTTTTTGAATAACAAGGGTCCAAACAGAACTACCAACCAGAGTTTTGCTTGACAACGGTAAAATAATATGCCAAAACGGCCGCAGAAGAATATTTCACTTTCAGCCAATTAATTCGATAAAAATCAATAAACATAAAGTAACCATATTGTTGGTAACTCGTTGTATAAATGGAATAAAATATAAACTACCAAACCGAGTTTTCTGTCCTGTTATTGGAAAAGAATGTAGGCTACTTCGGGGCTGGTTAAGCTACCCTCGGCTTCGCCTCACCATCACCACCCCCGTCGTAACGGGGCAGCACGTCATGGTTTATTCCTTACATAATAGATACCTCGTCGGGCATTATCCCTTACCTGGCTACTCAGCCAAGATTCTCCAGGCATTGTACTCTTAACCACTAACCTCTACACATGCACAACATTAGTTTGCAGTAACTTAATGTTAGCTAACAAATGTGCTACTAACGTTAGCTAACCCGTGTCTGCATTTCACATCCTTCATATCCGTAGCCTTTCCTTTGTTTTTACAAACACCATTACATTACATTACATTATATTACAGGCATTTAGCAGACGCTCTTATCCAGAGCGACGTACAACAAGTGCATTTGTTCATGATGTAGAGGTGCAAAAGAAACACTAAAGTGAAGTAAGGATCGTAGTGCCAGAAGTGACCACATCGATCAGGACTCCAACCCTGTAGAGTAAGGTGTTCAGCAAGCAAGAATCCTACCAAGTACAAACAAGCACTGGAATCACATCTAATCACACCTAATCAGACAAAAACAATCCTGCCAGATACACTAACATAATCATATTATCCTAACTAGGTACAGTGAGCTAAACTATAGGCTAGGGAGGGGTGGGGAGAGGTGCAGCCTGAAGAGATGAGTCTTCAATCTGCGTTTGAAGGTGGTGAGATTCTCTGCTGTTCTGACCGCCACGGGGAGGTCATTCCACCAGCGAGGGGCCAGGACAGACAGCAGACGGGAGCGGGAAGTACAGACGCGAAGAGGGGGAGGTGCCAAGCGTCCAGAGGTGGCAGAACGGAGAGGTCTGGCTGGTGTGTAGGGTCTGATGATCCTCTGGATGTACCCTGGTGCTGACCCCTTAGCTGCCTGGTATGCAAGCACCAAGGTCTTAAATTTGATGCGAGCCATAACAGGCAGCCAGTGGAGGTCAGTGAGCAGGGGGGTGACATGGGAATGTCTGGGGAGGTTGTAGACCAGACGTGCTGCAGCATTCTGGATGAGCTGCAGGGGTCTGATGGCGGATGCTGGCAGACCAGCCAGTAGTGACCAAACCAACACATATTTCTGTTTCACTCACCTTTTGCTCTTCCATTAATGAAATGGCTTCCTCTGGGACCCCTCGAACACGCAAAAACTCGTTTAAATCCGACATTTTCGGTCAGCGTGTGGTTTCCCTCCTGCATGACACAGAGTGACTCTCTCACTGAAGTTGGTTCCTTACAGGTACCCATGATTCTGAGATTAAAGTCAGAATTCTGTCTTTAATCTCAGAATTCTGACTTTAAAGTCAGAACTCAAAATTTTTTTTCACATGTGGCCCTAATCCTCTTCCGTAAGGTCAAACCTACCATGCACAAAAATGTAAAAAACGCTCGTCAATGTGGTTAGAATGCCATCATAGCGCGGAGTGTTAAATAAAATTAATAAAATAAAAACTGTAGGCTACACGTTAACTTCATATATAGGCAAACTAGTCTGATTTTAGCAACTTTGTGATTAAACTGGCTCAGGTTTTCGTTTATAAAACTCAGAAGTAACTTAAACATCCTTTGAGCACTACTGACTTACTACTAGTATTTTAGTGTAAATTCTGCAGCCTACTTGAGAACACTTGGTGTACTAAATGTTGCAAAGAAGTTCAAGTGTAAGCTTAAGTATATTTTCTTGATGTGTAGGCTTATATTTGTTCAAAAGTGAACCAAGTAGACTTTCTTATTTTAAGAAAGAATGCTATATTAGTGTGCTTATAAAACTTTATAGGGTCCATCTTGCCAACGTTCCTTTATTCAAGTAGTAGGATAACAGGACAGCACCTTATTCCCAAATTCCCCTCCTCAGTGAGTGAGAAACATTTTAAGAGCTCCAATCCTATAGAAAAATTCCACAGTGCATTATGATACATCCTCAGCTTGGTTAGACTTTCGTGAATATGCCTCGACCCACTTTGTTTTGTGGTCAACCATGAGGTATATGTACATAGGCTATTGCCTCTTGGGGCTCTATCTTAAGCCGGGCACCCACCGCACGCGTATCGACCGCGAGCGCACTACGCGCGTATTACGCGCGTAACTGAAGCGTAGTTGAAGTACTGTTATTACAACGGCAGCGGGCGACGTCGTCTCCACCAGATGCGAACGCGTCGCGTACCGGCTGCGAAGCTCGCGCGACACAAGCGAACTGAAGCGTAGTTTTTCTAGAAAATACACCACAGAAAGACGTAGCCTATTGAATGACGTAGAAGTGAATGTACAGAGCAGCGGTTTGTTAGCTCGAGTGTTGAAAGGTAGTTTTTAACCAACCATTGCTCAGCCTATTTGACTTCTCCGATGTCTTCTTTCGCCGTGCTTTCAAAAAGGGCTTGTTAATAAAAATCAGATAATCTACAGAGCTTTAAAAAAATCAGATTATTTAGTGGTCTTGCCGATGAAAATGCACCTATTTTATAAATGAAGTTGTAAGCAAGCCTTTATTGCACGTGTACTTCAAAGCTTCTGGTGTTCATGGCGTTGTGGTGTTCATATCCATTCAAGATTAAACTGTTACTGTCTTTTTCATGATTAGCTGATTTTACTAAATATGATCATATAAATGTTTTGACGTGAATGACAAGACAACACGGGAATTCCCAATGGTTGATTACGGATTATTTATTATTATTATGATCATTACATATTCTTCATGAAATTGGCACGCTTGTTAACCATGCAAATAAATTAATACCGTTTGAGATTGATTGTTATGCAGGCTACGTTGCGATTTAAGTTTATGGTAATTCTTGAAAGCGTTTACTTTCTCACGTATTTACGAGTTAACGAAATATTACCAAATTAACAAACTGAAAAAGGTCTCTCACCAAAGTATTCACTTAACCCATAATCAACAGTCGTGAACAAACGTGAAATACACGATGTAATCCCACTGCAGACTGCGAGAGCTACTAGGAATATAGAGCTTTAAGCAAGCCTTTGCGCGACACAAACGGAACCAGTGGAGACACCCTAGGCGTCACGCCGTGCTGCTTCGCCCTGCTGCTTACGCGACGCTTACGCGACGCGTGCGGTGGGTGCCCGGCGTTACACCCGGCGCAAAACGGCGCCAAGCGCAATGTGTCTTTGCTAGTTTCAGCCCGACGCAGTTGTCATTTTCCCGTCCAGCGCCCACGTTGTTTAAATAGCAAATGTACTTGCGCCCATGGGTGTGTTGGTCTTAAACTGAGTTGTAGTGAGGCGCATTGTTGGCGCATTACTATCTTGAGGCAGCGGAAAGCGATTACGCGATTGACCAACAAAAACCTGGTCAAGGTTTTTGTTGGTCAATCGCGCAGTATTTTACTGTTATTTTAAGGGCGCATTATTAAGATAGTAATATGCGCCTACATAGGCGGGTGCACAATGCGCATATATATATTTTTTAAATACATGTCATCATGGTTAGTCATAATATTGGTAATATAATATTAATATTATAATATATATATTAACAGAATATTCATAATATAATATTTGGTGGAATCCTGCTGTTGTCGTAGATGGTCTGCTCGCGCGCTTCCACTTCGCGCACGAGCAGATCCGTCTCGCCTGCAGAGAAGCGTTCTTTCCTACTACTTGGCAAATCCCCCATTATAATAGCAATCCGCCAAGGTGCAAGCGCACCTGGCTTTTAAAGGGAATGGGAGATGACACTCTGATTGGTTAATTTCTTGTTACACCAAAAACAAGCCTATGGTTAATTAAGAGACCAAGTACAACCCCTTTGAACCATGATTATCCGCCGTTAAACTAGCAAAAGTGGATTTGGACACGCCCTAAATGCACTTAAGCCATGTGCTTTAAACTGTGTGCGTAGATCCTTAAAATAGAGCCCTTGGAGTTGCCATCAGTTTCCCAGTAAGATCCATCCAAACCAGTACAAATGGTTCAGACACCTGAGCAGTTGCTAAAAATTTAGGAGTGGACAATGACATATTGGTAACTTTATGTACAAACAGACATGAATACATGAAGCTTTGAACTGGGATGTATTTTTGTGTTGTTTCTGGCACTGAGGGGAGTTCAGGAATAACATAACATGTTTGCCTGCGCAGACAGTTTCATGAACCCAAGAACATGGCTAAGGCTCACTTCACTTTTCTTATATACTAACTGTGGATACGCCCCTGAATTCTGCTTGAACAACTTAAAACCTTTAGTACATGAACGATACTCATGTATACTGCAGAAAATTATACTGAACTACAGTACTAGTAGGCTATTAAGCCACTTGTTCTAACTGGATGTTTAAGTTACTTTGGAGTTTTATTAACTAAAATGTGAGCCAATTTAGTCCCAAAGTTGTCAGGCTAGTGGCTCTATATTTAAAGTTCACATGTAGCCTACACTTTTTCTTTTCCCTTTTTCTAAGGGGGTGCAGCGTTATATGGTAGGGACATCGAATGTTCTGCCCGCAATGTAATCACAATGAGCGTTCCACGCAAACATAAAACCAAACTGGCATCTGGGCTCACTTTAACAGGTAATTTAACAAGGAAATATACAAAATTAGAGTCGATAAACCTATTAAATCATTTCAAAAGTTCACTGACAGTTCAGCGATGGCACTTTTTTTCTTTAAAAAGTCAGAAATTATGCTAATTTAACCTTGTTTACGAGCATTTGTGTATGCACTTAACGCTGCACCAAAATCAGTTGGTTATTATAAAAAATCTAAAAGCACTGAAGGAATTACACATTTTATTACAAGAAACACTCTGAGAAATTAATTATAAGTTAATTGGCTATTATTTATTCAAACGTTCATATATTTTGGTGTCCTAAAAACGTTACAGCGGCCACCGTCCTGAGGGACCAAGCGGCCAAAACCAGACTTCGTTTTTGAAGCTCATTTCCTGGTGTTGTAGTTCCTGGTTGCTCACTAGCGCCACTACGGATGGCTCCAGTATAGGTGTTTTCATATCCGGTTTCCATGTAAGTCTACGGTACAAATGCGATCAAAATACAAAGTCAATAATTTTTTCTCACAAGAACAAATAGTCATAATAGGTGTATTTTATTCATCTTATGACTGTCCATGGGTCGATTTCATGATTTATTGCGTCATTTGGGCACAGTGCCAATATTTGTTCTGGACCAATGAGGTACAGCTTGCGTCACTTCCGGATTACTGCAGAGGACTGAGCTACAGTAGGGGCTACAATCTGTGGTCACTGGGGTGGGAGGTGGCGTCTCTTGGCCTTGACATTGCGGCTCCGACCACGGTCCACCTGTGCGAAGTCAGAAAATGCAGGCATCCCATTTTGTAGTGGTTTCATTATAGCGTGTGCTATTTACAGCTGCACTAGACGACCATAAAATAATCCTCCTCTGAAGTTTTTCGGTAGCCGAGTCATTTTTACTATTTCCTTTAGCCTACTTAACCATGCCGACTGGAGGAGGTTTGGGATTGGTAGGAGGTGCAGCAGTGGTCCTGGACCTCTCAGTGACTGCTCGGTTGTAGACCCCTTGACTGCGAGCCCGTTGGCGCTCCTGGATGCGTGAATCCACGCGGATGGCCAGGGCAATGAGATCGTTGAGGTCCTCGGGCAGGTCCCGGGTCAGCAGGTCGTCCTTCACACTCTCAGACAGGCCATTGAGGAAGGTGTCGTACTGAGCTTTCTTCTCCCAGCCACTGGTGGTAGCCAGAGTACGAAAGTCGATGGCGAAGTCCGACACCGTCATCCCCCCTTGGCGCATGCGCAGGAGTTCTTGCGCCGCATCATGGCCGTGCTTGGAGCGGTCGAAGACCCATTTCATCTCTTCTGCGAGCAGCGTGATGTCTGCACGCAGGGAAGCCCCTCCTCCCAGGCAGCCGTTCCCCACTTCTTAGCTCGCCCGGTGAGCTGCATGATTATGTAGGCAACTCGGGCCTGCTCAGTGGGGAAGGTAGCTGGCTGTAGCTGGAAGATCAGCCGGCACTGGGTAAGGAATGGGCGGCAGCCACCAGGTTCTCCATCGTACTTCTCCGGAGGAGGAAGGTGGGGTTCATGAGCAAGTGCAGGTGGAATGTCAGGCGTAGCGGGAGCCGCAGGTTGCTGGGGAGCGAAGCCAGGCGAGGAAGCCCGGAGTGCAGATGTCAGCTCTGCCACGCAGGAGGTTAGGGTCTGCAGCTGGTGAGAGACCGACTCCAAGTGGGACTGGTGGCGTCCCAACATGGCTCCCTGCTGCCCAAGTACAAATTGTACCTGGGCAGGGTCCGCTGGGTCCATCCTGGTCAGAACGTACTGTGATGTTCTGTGCAAGGACCCAAACGCAGACCAGGGAAATCCAAAAAACGTTGTCTTTATTCAGTCCGAGGTTAGAAGCTAGGTAATCAGAGAAAGGACGGTGCCGAATCGAGTTTCCAAAAGAATTGTGAAAAACAGGCAAAAAATCAAAAACAAGGAGATCAGAGCGGCGAAGGTACAAAGGGACAGGCAAAAGAGAAGTCAAAGCAAAGCAAAGGTCAAACCAGAAGCAAACAAACCAAAAGGGGCAGGCAAACTCGAAGTCGTACAGAAGGGGTGTCTCAGGAATCTCGATAAACAAAGGCTTACTAAATATCGGCACAATGAATTCGATCAACGTTCTGACCGTGAGCTGGTGGAAAAGACTGACATTTATACACTGGGGAAGGTAACAATCAAGGAGGGGTTAAGTGAGTGAGGGAGGAGTAACAAACAACATCCAGGTGAAGAACATTAGGATAACTAATTAAATGACAGGGGACTGACAAAACGCGGACTGGAATCACGTAGACAACAATGATAATAGACGGCCTGGGTTAAGCAGGTAAAAACGCGTGCAGAGAGAGAGAGGTGCAGTCAGAGCAAGAGACAGGTGCAGGCAATTGCAGAACTCAGCGTTAGAGCAGGCTAGAAAGAAAAGGGGCGGAGCTACAGTGCAGCATGGAAAAGGGGAGACTGGTTAATGTATTAGTATAGTGATCTAAACTATCAAAAACCCAAAACTAGTGTGTGTTAGTCCATTAGTAGAAATTAGTAAAACTAGAAATAAGTAGGAAGTAAGTAAAAACGAGACTGGAAGGAAGGGGGGGAAACCACGAAAACCCGGAACCACCCAAATAGTGAAATCACACAAATGCAGGGGAGTGAAGCAGCTCAGGGAACACAGACACAGAGACAGTACTGGGGAGACAAGTGACCGGGAGATACAGACTACAACAGTAATCCAGTCTTGGTATTGATCTGGATCAAACCTTCAGTATGTGTTGTTCAAAACTCTTCAGTATGACTGGGATTAGGATTGATCCAAAAAATCAGGATTATTCTGGTCCCAGCAGGCAGGTGGATTCAGGGTGGATTTCAGGAACAAAATGTAATAAAACTTAAAAATTGGTCAAATAATACAACATTTGTATCATGTAGTATATACACCCATCAGCCACAACATTAAAACCACCTCCATTTTTCTGCTTTTTTTTTTATTTAATATTTTATTTTCTCTGTCTGTAATCAAACAATTCACACGTGGTCAAAGGTCAGACTCAGAGCTTTTATTAAAGGGTATTCTTATACATTTTGGTTTCACCATGTAGTAATTACAGCACTTTTTATACGTAGTCCACCATTTCAGTGTTTTAGACAAATTAACAATGTCAAATAAAAGTCATGTTTTGTATGTGGTTGCATATCCTTTGCATGTCATGACTTCCTGATGTCTGTGACCTATCAACATCAGAGTCTGGATATCTTATTGCCAGGTTGTCCTACAAGCGATACAAAAACTCTGCATTTGAATGGATCTCTATGGGTATTGGGGGATGGGACTAAATTCAGCTGTAAATTATGCTGATACAGTATGGAACACATTTGTTGGCTAAATGGCTTTAAGTCATCAAGGATCCAAGGTATCCAAGTGTGACAAACACGCCTGCCACAGGCCACCGAAGTGGCTTTCCAAGGGGACCTCCAGCACAGAGACACAGGGAGAAGATGTTCAAGCAGTCAAGATTTATTTACAAGGGTTGGCAAGATGTTACTGCCAAGGAGCAGATGTTAAAACTGTCATGACAGAGGATCCCCTGTGTGGGTGGGGATGGCAGATTTAACCTGTGCGCACTGATTACCTCACTACGCACAGGTGCAGCCACCCCTGTTCCTGGGGCCAATTAGCCTGGCCAATTATCTAATTCATAACCAATCATCTAACTAGCCAGGTCTAATTAGCTTGACCCAGGGCAGGTGTGGCTGCTTAAACCAGCCATCCCCACACCACATACCCCCAACGCCAAACTGAGGCCAGGGAGAATCCCTGGCCGAAGCCTACTCCCCCCCCTTCCCCAGCACTCCAACCAAGCGAAAAAAAAACAAAACAAAAAAAAAAACCAAGCGCCCTTAACACTTTAAGGGCCCCGGAACAGTCCAGTACACAGTCGTGACCCTCCCCCGGACGATGAGGCAGCCCTCCCCCCTCCTCCCTCCTCCCCCCTCCCTCCTCCCTCCTCCCTCTCCCTCTCCCCTCTCGGAGCGCAGGGATTCCTGGGCTGCTCAGCTGGCTGGTGGGGATGTCACCGGCTTGGGCTGTTCCAGGGGCTGTGGTGGGGTGGCTGGGCTGGTGGGCTGGCTTCCTTGTGGCGCTGGGGACCAGGAACCCTTGCAGGTGTGGTGGCCGCCAGTCGGCTCTGCTGGAAGGCTGGTGCAGGCTTTCCCCCTCACGGGCTCCGGGCAACCCAACCAGGCCAAAACGACGAACTAAAACAACCAAACAGACAAGAAAGGAAGCAAAACGGCGCGGCCAGCCCTTGTGCGCCGCCCATAGCTGACCCGCCTTCCCGGCCAAGTCCAGCTCACGGCGTGACCACCTCTCGTGCACCGCCCGTAGCTGACCTGCCTTCACGGCCAGGTCCAGCTCCCCAGCGTCCCAGCTGAGGATCGCTTCCTTCCCCTCCGTTGTCATCTCCCGCTCCCCATTTTTGGCCTGGAGGATCCGCCCGAAGCCCTGTCGGGAACACCTCAGCTGCCCCTCCTCCAGTGTGCTTCCTGGCTGGCCCTCCTGTGCCTCTTTCCTGTGCCGGAGAAGCCCCACGTTGGGCGCCACTGTGACAAACACGCCTGCCACAGGCCACCGAAGTGGCTTTCCAAGGGGCCCTCCAGCACAGAGACACAGGGAGAAGATGTTCAAGCAGTCAAGATTTATTTACAAGGGTTGGCAAGATGTTACTGCCAAGGAGCAGATGTTAAAACTGTCATGACAGAGAGGCTCCCCTGTGTGGGTGGGGATGGCAGATTTAACCTGTGCGCACTGATTACCTCACTACGCACAGGTGCAGCCACCCCTGTTCCTGGGCCCAATTAGCCTGGCCAATTATCTAATTCATAACCAATCATCTAACTAGCCAGGTCTAATTAGCTTGACCCAGGGCAGGTGTGGCTGCTTAAACCAGCCATCCCCACACCACACCAAGGTACCGTGCTGCTGCCAGATATGCAATAGATACTACAAGCATTGTTTCTCCTGATTAATTTTCCTGTTGAACTCAATGGAAAAAATATTCAGGAGAAACAAGGACCAGGAAAACTTGTTTGAACAACACAATCCTTATATGGACATCTTCGTCAAGGTCTTATCTACATTGTGGTATAAAGCATTTGAGGTTTACGAATGGGTGTTTTTTGTAATTAAGGTGAAAAGGAGACATGCGGCATCTATGGATTCCGAATCCCCAACAGTTCGAATAGCCACAGTTAGCTATGACCTGTTGCCAGTGTTTATGTTTTCTGGTGGCTAAGTTGCCAGGAAAACTTGTTTGAACAATATGATCCTTACATGTACGTCTTCGTCAAGATCTTGTCTACATTGTGGTATAAAGCATTTGAGTTTTACGAATGGGTGTTTTCTGTAATTACGGTGAAAAGGGAGATATGCACCGTCTCTGGATTCCAAATCCACAGCAGATAAAAAAGTATTCCATAGCCAGCTTAACCTGCTGCTAATGTATTATTTCTGATGGCTAAGTCACCGGGAAAACTCGTTTGAACAATAATATTTTTACATATATTTTTTCTGTAAGATTGTGTCTACAGTATGGTATAAAGCATTTCAGTTTTACGAATGGGTGTTTTTCGTAATTATGGTGATGGAGACATGCGCAACCCTCAGGAATCCGAATCCCGAGCAGCTCAAATAGTATTTTGTTGCCAGTGTACTTGTTATCATCACAAAAGTGTTGGGGATGACATACATTAATGTGTGTCTGGATCATTTTTCTTTCTTCCCCCATACCCCTTTGCTGCCAGCTTCGTACAAGATAACTGCAGTCTCTTGGCAGTGCCAATTGCCGAAATACTGCTTATGCATGGGAGGCTTTCTCTCCTTTTTGTATTGGCTACAATGGATCGCCTCTGCCTTCTTTGTGTACTTTCGGGTGACGGGTGTACACCCCAGCCTGTGCTTTTAGCAGATTCCTCTTCCTGTGGAATTGGGTGTAGTATGGCACAGGAGGGGTACCCTGGCTTCTTGGAGTTGGAGCAGGAGCAGGAGCAGAAGTAGGATAGGAGCTGCAGCTGTTGGGGAAGCACCAAAGATGAAAATCACAGGCTGGGTTCCAGCAGCATGAAATTGATGATGTCACATTAATATCATAAGCTGTATTATAAAGGGGGGGGGGGATTATGTGAAGTTTCATACCAACTAGATAGAAGACTACAGACATCAGAAAAAGTCAAATTGTTTGCTTTTTGCCTTTGATTTAATGCAAGCTTTGTTGCATAATTCACTATGTCATCATACTGTTGCATAATTAATGCAAGGAAAGCCGGATCATTTGTGCCTGGATTGGGCATGCCAGAATTCCTAGTGTAACAATTAAACAAGCGGTTTATATAAGCTACTGGATTTTTACCTCTATCAGGTGTGGTGTTTTGTATTTGTTTCCAGTTGGGTTGTGGGTTGCCAATCATACCCAACAATGCAGACTCTCTCTGCTGGGCACTTGCCCATACACCATCTAAAGGTCACTTAATATTATCAGGTAGTGGCTGAACTAGATCAGCAGGAATAGTTAACTGCAGAATCTGGCAACAATCCTGGTCATCTAGGGTATGTGCTGCAGCATGCCGTTGCAACACTGCCAAATAGTTTCGGGGATCAGAGAAACCATCACACTGACCAATGTTTTTACACAAGTTCTTGAGTTCGGAGGTAGACAACGGAATGTGCTCATGTACTGCCTCATATTCATAATTTGTAGCCGCAGTGCCCTCCGTAGCTACTGCTGCTCTCCTACGCGTTTTGCGCTCTCTTATGCGGAAAGGAGCCCCTTTAACTGGACCTGCAGCAATATGACATTCGGATGGATCTGAATCGCCCTCTTCTGAACTACTTTCTAAATCAGAGTACTCAGGTAAATGAATGCCCAAAGCAGCAACATGACACTGAATCTGTCTGAGCTTATGAGCAGTACTGTCCTTTATGACTGATCTATGCGCAACCACCAGATTTTTTGCACTTTTGGCCCATAGCAACTCATAAGCATTTTTACACTTTTCTAGCTCTCCTCAAGCCAAACTAGAGGATCTGATTTCTCAAACAGAGATCCATAGGATCCCTCTTTGCTATGTTTTGCAATATACTCAATGGCCCACTCCATCATTGTAGGTTCTGAGTACACCTATGTACAATATACCTACTGTGGTGGTTTAACTCAAGGACACAGGATAATTGTGGGATACCCTGCTGGTACTTTTTTTTACTAAAACTACAAACACACCTCCTGCTTAACCCGTAAAGCCAACTTTACTGTTAAACCGGTCAGAATTCACGTATTGAATTCACAGGAGAGGTCTCATGCCTAAGTCTTGAATTTGCTCCTAAACTTGTGCTATTTTGCTCACTTTTGTCACAGCTGACAAATCTCACTGGTTACTCAACCATAAACTCAAATTATTATCCACAACATGATACTACAGAAAAACCTGTTATTCTTACAAAGACTCCTCCTGGGTTTGTTCGTCAAAAGAGGGCTTGCGATGGAGGTCCAGTCTGTCTTCTTTCCCTGCAGCAGCAGAAGGCCTGTCTCCTCTCCATGTAGCAAAAGATAAAAAGACGTCCTGGCTTGGTGTGGCTGTAGAAAAGTTCTTGGATTCTTTGTTGCTATTGGTGTGAATTGTCTTGATGGAAAAGAAAAAGGTCTCCAATTGTCCCCCCTTTTCGTCAGTCGCTGGCTCGCCAATAAATGTAAGAATTTGGTCCTTTGTGAAGTACAACTCCGAGTTCAGGTCAATAACAATTTATTAACAAAGCAAAAAATAGTCTTCAATGCAGCATGCAGCATACCGGGTGAAAGCAAGGCAGTTCAATCACACCCTAGTGATGTGTGGGTACAAGCTTTTATGCCCCACACCTGAAATAGAATACTGAAATAAAATGCAGGTTCCTGTCCCTGATTGGGTGACAGGCAAACAAATGGACACAGTTACATATGTATGTGGTGTGGAAGGAAACCAAATGGTCATTGTCACCGAAACCTCCTGTCTCACACCCACTGATTATTCTGGCCTCACCCTGGTGGTACCGTCATCACAAGGCTTTGATCCTAACCCCCCCTTGATAATTGAATTAGGTTGCTTGTGTTAGGTGAACATCCAAAAACACTGAAGCAGGAAATTTTTTTTTCCCTACAATAACTTTTAAAAAATGGCAATGAGCAACTAAATAAAACAAAACTTTTTTTTACCTGGAAGAACCAGTTTGTTTGCTCAAGTCCACTTCCCTTAAAAGATTTGAGGGGTGGCACCTTGGGCGGCCAGTTAGATTTCTCGTAGACGTGTCTGTGACAGTCTGTCCTATTGTCCACTGCACTCTTAAGCCGCGTTTCCACCGCAGGAACTTTACCCCGGAACTAGGAACCTTTTGAGGAACTCAGTGCGTTTCCACCGCAGGAACTAGGGTCTAAATTTAGTTCCTGGGGCTTTATTTTACCCCCCAAAAGGTTCCTGCTCGGGGGGTAGTACTTTCCGAAAGTACAGGAACCTTTTGGGTGGAGCTTGCAGCGCTGAACATTTCTGATTGGTCGAGTACTCGCAGCAATTTTTTTGTATTTATTTTCCGCCATTACCCGCCATGTTTGAAAATATGCAGCCGCAAACCAATTTATTTTCAGAATAACTTCAAATCAAACTTGTATGTTATGCGGCGCAGTAGCCTAGTTTTGGTTATAGCCTGCCAATGTCTTGGAATTATAACGTGTGCTCTTCTGTTCTTTTCTTGCTTTAGTATTCGTTTTTTTTTTATACAGTTATGTGAGGTATGCGGTAGTTCTGCGTAATTAACATTGCACTTTTTGTCAGGGTAAAATAACAGGTTAATTCTAGTAATCATCCCTTTTTCAGACTGCCGTAATTTTACTCAATTTTACTGCCATTTTTCAATTCCACGAAAAGACCAGGAAGACTATGGACTAATTTATGGTGCATGGTTCGCATCTGGAGGGCACACTTCGCTGCTCGGCTAGCAGTAACTTCGAAGGAAAGCAAACGGTGGCTGTACCACTACTAATTTAAATTTTCACGCAAGTCCGAGTTTTCGTTCTATTCTTGTCATTTTGCGATTAGCCTATATGGAATTGACGACGAGAAAGTAATCAAACAGCAAATTGTTTACAACGTGTGCATGTTTTCTGCTGTTGTTGCCAGTTATACATATAAATGTGAATGCATTCTGTCGCTTCGGATGTCAAGACATGAAAGCGAATGTTCACATAAGAACATAATTAATGTGTTTGAGAGGCTATATGAAAATCAATAAATACAAAAGTAACCATATATAGTCATTGTTGGTAACCCATTGTATATAAGTGGAATAAACCCCTCCGGGCTGTCCCGGTTATTAGAAAATAATGTAGGCTACTTCGGTGGTAGTATGGGGTTACAGAAGAAATCATATGACAGATGGACCGACGACAACGTGGCTTTTTCATACATCAGTGGGCTAATTTGCCTAATCTTCGCGGGATTTTAGACCGCGGTGGAAACGCAGACAACCATGGGCTGAAGGAACCTTTTAGTTCCTGGTAAAGTAGTTCCTGGGACTAAAAGTTCCGGGTAATTTTGGTGGAAACGCGGCTTTAGAAGTAGAAGAGCCTCGAGGAACCTTTTGGGGTTCCTCACCATTGCCACTGTGGGAGAACCTTTTCAGTTCAAAAAGGTTCCTTGAGGAACCCCTGCAGGAGAGGTTCCTTCGAGGAACCCCTCAGAAAGGTTCTTCAAGGAACCGCTTTGTGGGGATGGAGTTAAATTTTGAACTCATTATTATTATTATTATTATTATTGATATTCATATTGTTATTATTATTAATGTTATTATTGACATTGCACAAATGTTTTCTCACAGACGTTTTATTTAGCCAGAATATAGTGAGTAATTATAATACATACAATTCATTGTTGAAACAAGTTTATCTACAATATTACCAATACATTTCACAAGTCAAGTAACTGAATATGATATATAATAATAAAGCAACATTCATAAAAATGTGTAATAATAATATTAGAAGTAGTAGTAGTGGTAGTAGTAGTAATATACATATAATTTGCATAAATATATAATTCACAAAAATACACAATGTCTTAAACATTACGAGACAATAGAAGATAGTGATTAATATATATATATATATATATATATATTCTTTTTTTTACAAATGGTTTCTCCACCACAATGCTTAAACTTCAATTCAATAAAGACTCTACAGATCGTTTAAAGGCCAATTCAGATCAATGATTCGCAACGAGACAAAATGGTTTTAGAATGTTGCAGAGAAAATTTCAGCGGTGTGAACTGCCGTTGCTTGGGGTTTCAAAAGGCCCACCTTGTCAAATCGCCAAGTGCAGTTTTAGAACGTTTACAATCAGACGTCTTGGAATTTTGCAAGTTGCATCCAGTCTCATTGCGAATCATTGATCTGAACTGGCCTTTAGTTAGCTACACTGCAACGTTGGAACAAGGTAGCATTGCATTCAAGAGACGGTTTGCGAGGTCGGTACCGGTCGGTAGCGTTAGCTAGCGTTTTTTCTAATTGTTTGCTGACATTAAATTGTGTTATTTACATTAGCTAGCTAGCTAACGCAACGTTACCTGATATGAGAGATGGATACTGTGCGCAACGTTGTCTAAACTAATGTTGCCTGTCTTGACATGGTCCGGTAGCTAGCGTTAGCTGTGCAAATAGCTATGTAATTTAGTAAAGTTACATTGTCATTAAATGTAATATGAAATCTACATCAACAAATAATATGATCTCTCATGTTACACAAAAACTTTTTAGGGTTCCATAACTCCCCCCCACCCCCCCCTTTCTCTGTTATTGTAACGCATGAAGACACCGGAAAAAACAGTACGCCACTCACAAGAGAAGAGCGAGCCTGTTGCGTTAGTTTCGCCTACCATCTCAGGCGGACCAACCACTGATGGGTGATGGAAAACGCATCACTAACTATGCGCCGCTTGTGATTTTTTCCCGGGAATGTCGCCACAGACACCAAGTTCTTTAATCATAAATTATTATAATAATAGTAATATAAATTAATATAATAATAAACTCAATCACCATTGTGTTACCTAATTCGGCGATAGATAGTGACTTAACAGACATTTGTTTTAATGAAAATCTTCGAGATTATTACTTTAAGTTGGAGAACATCATGGCAGTGGATATTGCTGGTGTGGGAATCTTTGTCATGTTCCCGCCTGATTTTTTTGAATTTGATGCCATGATTCATGTGTAATAAGAAACCCAACAATGTTTATCCATATACAAAAATAGTATGACGGTATAAAGAAAGTATAAATAATGAGTAACATACATAGCCTTTCCCTATGCGATCTTGGAGGAAGTAATACTTTGCAACTAGTGCAGAACAAGCGCCATTGTATTGTTTGCTTGAGGGATACCTGCATAAAAGACCATTAAAGGTAGAGTCAGTATATCCACATTATAATTGTTTGGCTAAAATAAGCCTCGCAAAATGTGGATTTCAGTTCGATAACGGTAGGCGAATTTGATTTTATTCAAAAGTCAAATGCAACAGTTAGGATTTAAAAGTACCATGTGTAGCTACATATTAGGGGTGTGCAGAGACGTCATTATCTGTATCTGTATGTGTTCAACCAACAAAATTATCTGTATCTGTATTCGGATAGAAGACTGGAAGCGGGTGTGGTTTATACCGGACGTTGCGTTAAATCAGGCAAATGTTGTATTTTCTAACCTAATACTCATTGGCAATGCAATGGCATATCATTATGAAATATATTTCCACATCCTCATACTGTATTTTTCATCTCTCTTTTTTAAATTTATTTTTAACTAAACTAAGTTTTATGAACTATCTGAACCCCAGCACCCCCCCTCCCCTTTAAATGGGGTACATTGAACAATCAGAAACAGAAAAAAATGTTTTATAAATCGAAAGATTCTGTTTTGCATTGGAAATAGAAACTATTTACAGTAAAGATATATACAGAAACATATCCTTCAGTTGAAGGGAATAATCTTAAATTTCAATGATGCTGCGTTCGCGTTTATTGACGTGTTAACGTTACTGCAGTTCACTAGGGAAACGTGAATTACTACTTTACAACAATAATTACATAACAGTAATAGCCTACATTAACTTTTTTTGCCTGTTTTATTTTTATTTATTTATTTATTCCCCTACTGAACAAAGTTTGGATAGACTGCAAACCATCTGACGTCCTCATATTTTCCCTTGGTGGCAACTGTTACCATGAATGGATTTCGTGTTCATTATAGCCAAGACCTATGACTGATACATACAGCATGTTACATCTTAAACGGATGAATACTGACTGAAATA
This sequence comes from Anguilla rostrata, assembly GCF_018555375.3. Classification (NCBI taxonomy): domain Eukaryota; kingdom Metazoa; phylum Chordata; class Actinopteri; order Anguilliformes; family Anguillidae; genus Anguilla; species Anguilla rostrata. The sequence goes on from NC_057934.1 coordinate 27,642,619, forward strand.
CAAGGTAAAACGTCGTTTTTTTCAATATTTCGACTGGGTTTTTTAAATGGAGGAAATTAACACATACAGCTAAAATTTACAGGTTCTAAGCTTGATTTTGATGTATAGGTTGCGGGGGTTTGAAAGAGATCCAGCTGCCACACCAGGCTTGTGTCTCGCTAGCTCCCGCACCTCCTCTCCTCGATGTGAGAGTTTCTGTGAGAGTGATAGCCGAGGACGGTCAGCTCTCAGCCCGCTGCCTGCTGTGCGCTGACTCGGTGGGGGTGACTACAGAATATAGCGATCACTTTTCAATAATGTGTAGTAAATGAAACGACTAGTTAGTGAAATGAGTCCTATGTTGCAAACTGAATGGGCATTTTTTTATCTAGTGGCCATCCACAATGATACGAATCGACTTGAAGAAACATAATGGCTATGAGAACTTTTTTTTTTTCCAGAATCCGAATAATAACGAGCAACTTCGGGTAGAAGAAATATCTGTTTCCATCACATTATTCGTGCCTTCCCGAATACAGTATTTGGATTCGGATATATCCCTACTACATATATCATCAATTAATGAAGTCTTGACTTCAGCTCCATCCCCTTTTTTTAAACCTTCCAATTGCTGTAAAAAAGCAACCTGCTTTTTGATATTTGGAATCAGATATTCAACCATGCAGCCTGTAAGTAAAAGCAAGGTTTCCCCGTCATTCTCTGTGGAAAAAAGATACAATAGTTAAATGTCAGTTTTCACATTCATTATCAACAAGGAAAGCACAAATACTGTTGATCAAGAGCAAATACATGGAAAATGGTCAAATAATATTACACCATAATGTTATAAAATTTGTTTTAACCAATTCAAATTCAGTATTACCGAGTTGTTGATTGTTTGAGCTGAGAAGTTATACCACCCAGTATCTCAAGGTGACATAATGTTCTCCCTCCATGTTAGAATAGATGTCCAGCCCATGATGGTCCACCTCCTCTCCCACTTTCAAGGCAACCCATCCTCTCTCTTCCACTTTGAAGGAATGGAAACGGCTTTCAAATGAAGAAGGGACCATCTTTGTTCCCACGACAAACCATTCCCCATATGTACAGTAAACGGCCTTGATCTCCAGGAAAATGGGAATGTCCTCACTTTGAATGAATTCAATCACTTTCAACTCCCCAATACGATACGGCACATCACTGCAGACAAGTAACTTGGTAGTTTGCAGTACTGCATCTTCCAGAGGCACATCTAGCCTTCTCTGCAGAGCACAAGCAGCCACATCTGGTAGGAAACCTCCTCCAACTTCACTACAGCTCCCAGTGTGGCCTACTTCTTTCCCCAAACTTGCCAGATTAGCCTGCTCCCAGCACTGTCTCATTTGGTGTCTTGTTGCCAGTGTCTTGCTGATGTTTTTGTTGTTGCATACCACAGATGACAGCTTTTTGAAGTATTGGTGTTTTGCTTCAAATCTCATGCAGGAGAGATGGACTAGTGGTCCATACAGCTTAATTAGCTGTGGATAATGCACAATATAGTGCATTTTTGGGATAGACATGCCTTTGTAAAGGGTGTCAAATGTCATCAGGAACTCTGTTGTTTTTTCCTCCAAGTATGGCATCCACGATCTTCTCACAACTGGTGCCATGATAATATCCACCACCTCGCGCAGCAGGTAGAAGTCCCAATACTTGTTTGGCACAATGAGGGGACCAATCAACTGTGGTAGAAGGCAGAAGAGAGTCCACTTCTCAGAGGCGCTCCCAGATAGCTGACCACCACTCTTCAGTGTCCTCTCTGAAATGGGTTGGGGCTTGGATCTTATTCCACCCATTCGAGAAGTTGTCTATTTTATAGTTCAACTGACTAAGGGTAAGCATCTTCTCCCTTATCATCTCGTTCAAGATGTTCTTGAGAACAAAAGGGATAATACCCTCTAGAACATCATGCATTATGTCAGGTGGGAAGAGGTGTGTGATTACAGCTGGGGGGTAGTTTAGACTGGAGAAGCAGAATGGTTGAATCACACCATACACTAAACCATTCTCTGTATCTTCTTCCACAGTCCTGAGATGGTAGGAGTAGTTGTTCCTGTCCCTCATCACATGCTCATCTTCCCTGAACTTAGAGCACACTTCCTCTCTTGTTGCCATGCAAAACCAGCATATACACCCGTGACTGAAGTTCCTCGAAATGCCTGCAACTGAGTGAGCTGACAGGTTGTCGGCTGAGATAGAGGCAATAGTGCCAACAAATTGCTTTGACTCTCCATTGCATTCTAACAACACTCCCTCTGTCTCAAGGCGCCTGACGTCTTCCATGAGAGGCCTGAACACATCATAATTGCTTGCATCTTTATGGATGAATTTGTGTTTGACCAAGATAGACAGGTAGATGTGCTCGACTTTTGATGTGTAGCAATGGTGAAGATTTCCTCATTTGAAATACACAGCAGTCAGCTTGTGCTTTCCTCTCTTGGCTCCAAGGGGATTGACAATCTCAAATTCATCAACATAGAAGTGTAGCCAGATGTTGTTGTGAAGAGCGGGTGAGTCTTTCACTGCTCCCCATCAGTGTAGTCCTCCAGGATGTCCTCATTTTTCTCTGCAGGTTGAGAGTTGAGCATTGGCGAGATGTCTTCATTTTTGGCCAATTTCTGCATCAGGGCCAGAAGGGGGATATATTGGAGGTGGGCACTAGGAATTTGGCCATTCACCTCCAACTGCAGTGGTGATATGTAACCAAGCTCTTCTGTGCAGTACTGCTGCAGCATCCATTCACTGCTGATCTTTTTAATGCACTGCTCAAAGATGGCATTTTGAGACAAGAGTTCACCAAGGTCATCATCTTCATCTATGCTGAGCTGCAGGTTTTTCTCTAGGTGGAATTTCAATGCCTCAGAAAAATGGCTGGTGAATTCTTGAAGAATTACTTTCAAGTCTTCTGCAATACCGGTGTGGACAACAGCTGGAATGCAGTGTTTTTATATCAGTTTGAGAATAAACAAAGGTTCCTTTTAAGGTCTTTGACAAGGTCCTCTGTTCGATATTCTCTGGCGTGCACCGGGACATTGTCTTGGGTATTGTCATCATCATTGTCATCAACATTATCATTGTCATTGTCATTGTCATTGTCGTAGTATTCAATTAGTTCCAAGTGGCCTCCATTTTCATTACAGACTATTAAAAGATCTCTATGCTTTCTGTAAACATGTGATCTAAATGAACTGAAGCACCAGTAACCTTTCCTCTAAATTGAGCTTTTAAAGGTTCCTCCAGGAACCACCCAAGCAAACAAGGTTCCTTGAATATCCCCAGAGTTCCTTGAGGCTCTCCTAATTCTAAGTGTGAGGTCAATCGGGTACCTGTGGGAAACTTTGATACCCTAGGCATGCAAAGTTGCACATTTGGTTGACACCTTATTGGTACATTTTGTTGTGGGACAAGGGACAAAGCAGGTACTTGAAAAACACTATTATAATTGCAAATGTCCAGCTTTTACCCAACATGTTTCATGCTGTAAAGGAGACTATTTTGGCTTTGTTAATAAACTTATTGATTTATTTTTTTTATTACTTTATTTTTATTTTTTAAACATCAAAACAGAGCATATCAGGAGCAGCATACACATATGGTCAAATTAAGTACACACCTTTCTTATACTGCTGTCCCAGCATGAACACATATGTACAAAACAAAACAGACAAACAATCAGATCACAAAACAAAACCGGACAAAACACAGGGGGGAGAAATTCAAAATGACAGGAAAAAAAAACAAACAAAAAAAAAACTTAGTAAGCAAATTAGGATCAATCTACTCCGATACAGGTTATTGCTGGCCACTCATAACCGAAGTACGTACTGAGGGGAGACTATTCTTTTACAAACTCATCTAGGGTTCCTTGCAATACATTGGATAACCTTTCATAAGGAAGAATTGATAGTAATTTATCATACCACATTGATAATGTAAGTGGATTTACATCAAGCCAAGCATGCAGGATTGAAAGGCGTGCGGCATACAACATGATACTTTGCAATTTTGCCTTTTGACCAGATGAGGAGCTAACACCAAGGATACATAGTTTTGGGTCCATTACTGTTTTAATTCCAAGAAATTTCTCAGTTTCAATTTGAACAGAAGACCAGAATGCTGTGATCAATGGGCATGACCACATTAAATGAAAATAAGTGCCAGGTTGTTTTTGACATTTCCTGCATGCTGCAGAGCATGAATCATCATATTTACTATGTATTTCAGGAGTCACATGCAGTTTATGAATTATCTTATATTGTGTTTCATGTGATTTGTCTGATCTAGTAATTTTTTTGGCGTTGTACAAAACTTTGCGCCAAGTCTGGTCATCTAGGTGAGCACCAAAGTCCTTTTCCCAGCTATGTTTAATATCCATTGTAGTCCTATCATTCATAAGCGACTGATCATATATATAGGTCATCACTTTCTTATTGAGTGTTGCTGCTTTCATAATAAGGTTATCCAGAGTATTAAGCTTTCTGCCACCTGTATAATATGGAGTTGAGTTCAAACAACCCCTAATTTGTAGGTAACGTTAAAAGTGGGTTTGAGGAATATGAAACTCTTCCTGTAATTGCTGAAAAGACTTTAATGCATCACCCAGATATATATCCTGAGTTTTTGTAATGCCAGCAGCCCTCCAATCTCTAAACCCCACATCTGTACAAATATATTCAAAGTCGGGGTTAATAGCAATAGGTGCTAAAAAAGAATATTGGCCAATTCCAAGATATTTACGTATGCAATTAAAGCACTTGCATAAGTTACTAACTATAAAATCTTCTTTCATCTTAGATTGCATCTTTCTGGAACATACAAAAGGAACATCTAACATTGATACAGTACTCAGACCTATACTTTCCAAATCTGGAAAGGAGAACTGACTCTCTTTAACCCATTCTGTGACAAATCTCAGTTGTGAGGCCCAGTGATAATATATCAGATTAGGTAGGGCTAATTCTCCGTTTCTTATGGGAGATTGGAGCTTTTGTAATTTTATTCTGAGGCGCTTATTTTTCCAAACAAATCTACGAATTGCACTATGTATTGATTTAAACAGCTTTAAGTGAATACAGGTAGGTAGCATCTGTATTGGGTACAATAAGCGAGGAAGGACATTCATTTTAATGATTGCAATCCGGCCTAGTAAAGACACTGGTAAGTTCATCCATCTCTGAAGATCTGATTTAATTTTTGTCACTATGGGTAGAAAATTAAATGTAGTTAAATCAGAGAGCTTGGGCTGAAAGAATATGCCAAGATATTTAAATCCATTATTTGCCACCTTAAAAGGAAAGTATTCAGAAAAAGACATACTGCTGCTCTTTCCAAGTGGTAAGACCAGGGACTTATCATAATTTATCTTGTATCCAGAGAACTTACTAAATTTATCAATGATCTTGATTAAAGCTGGTATAGATTTGGATGGATCATTCATAAATAAAAGCACATCATCTGTATATAATGAAATTTTATGTGTTCTGACATTAGTTTGAATGCCCTTTACCTGGTCACTTGTTCTTACAGTTTCAGCTAGAGGCTATGATCAAAGCAAAAAGTAAAGGAGACAGAGGACAACACAGTTTTGTGCCTCTCTCTATTGCAAATACTTGGGATGTCAAACCATTAACAGATACTGCAGCTTGTGGAGATGCATAAAGCAATTTGACCCAATCAATAAAAATATCACCAAAAGAAAATTCATTAAATGTTTTGAATAAATACTTCCATTCTACTCAGTCAAATGCCTTTTCTGCATCTAAAGTAACTATTGCCGCATTATTCTTGTTATACCGTACATATTGCATAATGCCCAACAATCGTCAAATATTTGAGCGAGATTGGCGGTTTTGAACAAATCCAGTTTGATCAGTGGCCACTAACTTGGGCAGCACTAAATTAAGACGTGTCGCAAAGATATTAGATAATATTTTTATATATAGATTTTTGAATCTATATTTTGTATTGATATAGGTCTATATGATGAGGGAATCTCTGGGTCTTTCTGTTCTTTAGGTATTACCTTGATAGTGGCTAAATGCGTTGATTTAGGTAGCTTCTTAACCTGAAAAGAGTGCTGGAACATTTTTGTTAGTACGGGTGTAAAAATTGATTTAAAAGTCTTATATACTTCAGATGGGAAGCCATCTGGACCACATGCCTTACCAATTTTTAAGGAAGTAATAGTTCTTTAAACTTCTTCAGATGTAATCTCAGCATCAAGTAACTTCCTATCGCCATCACTAACCTTAGGTAACTTAAGCTTTTGGGAAAAAAAATATTAATCCCATCTTCTATTCCTGAATTTTCTGATTTATATAGTGAATAAAATAAATCTTTAAAGATGCCTGAGATCTCAGAGGACGTATATACTAATTAACCATTTTTATCTTTCAATTTTGATATTGCATTGTTAGGTTTTTTGTTATTAAATTAGCCAAATAGTTCCCTGATTTATTTCCATATTCATATCTCTTATGCTTTTGTAGGAATAGAGCCTTTTCTGCTTTTTGGGATTGCAATATGTTAAGTGCAGCAATTAAGACCTTGTCCCAGCTTTCCTTAGACAAAGTTTATTTATGCTCCGATTCAGCATCTTGCAACTTTAACTCAAGTCTTCTCTGTTCTTTAATTATTTTCTTCTTTCTAGCAGCACAGTAGGATAACATCATGCCCCGCAGATAGGCTTTCGTAGTTTCCCATAAGTGTGATGGATCAGTTTCCCTATTATCATTTACTTTGAAAAATTGTAAAAGTTTAGTTTTTGCCACACAACAGAAATCAGGGTCTGATAATATTGACCTATTACACCACCAAGAATGTCTGTGTTTATATAAGCTAGTAATAGAGATCTCTATTGTAATCGGGGCGTGATCTGATATATGGATGTTACCAGTACTGCTACTTGCTACCAGCTCTGTACATACTTTTGATATAAAAAAGAAATCAATTCTGGGGTATGTTTTATGCGGATTAGATTAAAACGTGTAATCTTTATCATAGGGGTGCATTAACCTCCATATATCTACAACACCAACCTCCTCCAACATTAGCTGCAATGCTCGTTGTCTAGGATTCCTCTTAGTTATATTAAGACCTGGATTTTTATCTAGCGTGTTTTCCATTACACAGTTCCCGTCACCACCCAATATCATTTAAAGGACAGCTATATTTAAGCAATAAATCAGTCATGGTAGTAAAGATGGTTGTATCAATATCAGGAGCAGCACATTAAGAATAGTAATTTTTTCACCATATAAGAGTTCATGAATTAACACATAGCAACCATTTGAGTCAGCCTCAACGTGATTAACAATGAGGTAAATTTTTATGTATTAGTATCGCCACACCTCTACTTTTACTATTAAATGAAGAAAAATACACTTGTCCTACCCAGTCTTTAAGCTTTTTATGTTCTATTTCAGTTAAGTGAGTCTCTTGTAACATTGCAACGGAAGCATTTTCTTTTCTGAAAAAGGACAATATCCGATTTCGCTTTACTGGATTTTTACAGCCTTTAATATTAAGAGAGCAGACTCACAGAAGAGCTAGACAAAGTCATGGCATGCGGAGTGTGAAATATTTACCCAGCCAAAAGGCCATTTATAAACCAGAAAACAAGTACCAGTAATCCCAGAATGAATCTCCCCACAAGACAAACAAGCAAACAAACAAACTCCATCCCCACAAAAAAGAAAAAAAGAAAAGAGGCCAAATACCAATCTAATTGAGACTGATATTAGCCACATCTTACCCTAACTAAGACTGAGATTGTGTCTGCCATTCAAGCATAATATAAATTCCTTCTACAACTAAATAAAAATAAGAGATTCGTATTTTTGTTTGTACAGCATACAAAAGGTGACAGTTTTAATTAGCCTAACACGAAGAATGAGAGAGAAAGAGAAAAAAATAAAATAAAAATAAATATGGCCTTCCTCGCCCACGGAGGTTGCAGTTGCCAAAGCAGGATAAGAACCAGTGCAGAGAGTCCCAGGGTCAGTTAACAGAAAAAAGCATTTATTTGTCTTAAATGTTGGGGGGAAGGGGAAGCAAAAATAACTGAAACTTCTTCCCAGTTGGGGTATCAGTCTTCCTCTCAAGGGTAAGTACGATCCTCCTGGAGAGACAAAGTGAACAATGGTTAGGAGCATGTGATGGGGCACTGGCCAGCCCGCTCCAGGTCTGTCTCCTCTCCTTGCTCCGCTCAGCCTTGTAGGACTTTTCCTCCAGCCCTCTGTCCTTCTCAGCGCGGGGAGACCACTCCCCCAATCATAAAAAAATGTGGAAAGTTGCAATCATGCAATTCCTACGCTTGCGTTGGCTCGCAGCCGCTTGCCGCTTGCCGCTTACCGCCCCAGGAACAGGTGAGGAGAGAAACCAGGCGTAATTTCTCTCCCTAGCCCCAGCCAGTCTCAGTCCTTTGTGCTGCTCCTTATATACTCTGTGAGGCAATCACTGAAGCAGTCTCAGGTGTGCTGCAGCAGAGTGGAAAATTCCACATACCTGCACTCTGCTGCAGCCCTGTCCGTGGTGCTGATCCTTGGAAGCTCACCTGGTCTGCGGATTGCTGTCCCTGGTCCTGAAATCTTCCAATATTTCATTCGGAAGGTAATGCCCACTCACCACTTGCCCCAGCAGTCGCCGGTGGTGGTAGGTCCGGCCGCCCGCTCTTGTGCTCTCCTGTGGAGCACCGATAGGGCCTTGGGGCGCCACAGTATGTATACACCATTCATTCCTACCTACACCATTTCTAATAGTAAGTTAACATGCAAAATTTAAATAGCCTACCTACATGAAATTAATAGGCCTATTAAGTTAATAACCAAAAGAGCAAACAAGGGGGAGAACGGATTATCCTTCCACCATAAGAAGCATTACTCTCCAAAGTTTATTTAGGCCAAAGTCTCTCGTTTCTTCAGTCACAGAAGCGGTTTATCCCACGTTTAATAAGAATAAATCGTTACTCACAGTTATTTCATTGGAGATTCTTCACTATTTGAATTCCATTGAGAAAATCCTGCGCCTCGGTGGGCGATTGGAATCTCATTCTGGAGCCCATGTACTCAACAGAAAGCGTAGTAGGAAAGCGCATTGCATACCTTATGCCAGCGACCTGTAGTTTCTTTTTCACCGGCGTAAATAGTTTGCGCTTCTTCTGGACGGCCGCACTTCAGTCGGGATAAATAGAGATCTTTCTCCCATTGAAAACAAATTGTCCTCGCTCCCGGGCGCGTCATCACGTTTGTCTTCTGTTGATAATTCCCGAACTTCACGATTATAGGTATTGTTCTTGAAGATGTGTTCGGTGTAGAAATACGGTGCGCTTTCAATTTGCAGAGGGGAATCCTCCTGTATATCCCGGCCCAGGATCTCCGGCAGCAAACGGCGAACAAAAGCCAGTGTGTCATTCTTTTCCCCACCCTCCAAAACGCCAAAAATTAGCAAATTGGACTGTCGGCTTTTATTTTCCAGATAGTCCAGTTTAGATTCCAGGCCCTCTACTGTTTTGAGCAGCCATGTAATCTTCTTATCAGTGTCCACTATATTATCCTCAGTGGCACTCTGTTTTGAACTTCGGCGATTTATTCATTGAGTGCGGACATTGAGGACTGTATTTGAGCTATCTGTGTATCTATGTTCGTCAGTTTGAGCAAGAGTTCGTTTTTGCTTCCATTTACTGCTTCCCATAAAGTTTGGAGAGTAATATTGCCTTCAGCCATTGTTGCAAGCGGCAGTCCAAACAGGTGCAAACAAAGTGAGACTGGCGTGGTAGGCTAATTTCGGTCGCAATATCCAAACTACTTATTCCAGTTTGTAACATGCGCGGTTGAGTACACAAGCTAAATAATACTTTACATTTTTAACTTAAAGTGTTAATCCTATGTTGATAATGTAGAAGTTATATATTGGCAGACTGACCCTGCGCTAAACTACTCGCGCACGTCTACCTCAGTAGCCATCTCCCCTTATTGCCATCTTAACTTATTGATTTTAACTTTTGAACTAAAAATTTAATTTTTACAAAGGACCAAATTCCCACAAGACCCTCTAAATATCAGCAAATGTTACCAAGCATTTAAATTACAGTAACATAAAGTAACACCAACACTATGATAGTTGTAATCATATTGTGTACTGCCCTGCACAGTATTGTGAAACAATGAAAACTATGATAGGTGGCAGATGCTTTTATATTTCATTTTTTGGCATATTAAAAGAAATGGTCCCATCTAGTGGCCTTAAAAAACATAGTCGACACAGTGACAGGTGATGGAGATGAAAATGGCTGATCAGGCGCACAGTAATAAATAAATAATTAAAGCCGCAAGCGGCGTTGGAAGGGGTCCAAGCAGTGGCAGCATCGCGCCCCCTATGGAGCGATTTTAAAATGGCTTTATCCTCATGATCATACGCCTTCACCCAACATATCTACTGAATATCGTGATGATCGTATGATATATTGATGACTTATGGCCAATTTTGAGCTAAGAGACGCTGTCGGATGACTTAAGTTACGTCGCCATGGATGTGTCCTGGCCGCTTCCCGTCAAGGCCTTTACTATGTCGTAACACTTAGATGGCATGTCGTAACACTTAGATGGTCCGGCGTGCATGCACAGCTGCAGTGTTTCTGCGCCGCAACTAAAAAAGGCGTCACACTAGTGTTGTCACGATACCTAAATTTTGACTTCGATACTGATACCAGGTTTAGTATTACGATACTCAATACTGAAATGATACTTGAAACTTAAACGGTGCTAATTCGATACTCTGTACCTAACGAGACTGAAATTACCTTAATAGATCAGAAACGTAATGTCCACAAGGGTTGACCTCATTTTCTAATTCATGGTTTATTAACAACCTGGTTCATTAACAACCTGTAAGTTGAAGTCTCTTCAACATATTAATATGCATAGGCCTATAGTGTTACAACACTGAACAATAGAAAAATATGTTAAATATATTTCAAAAATTAAACAGTTGTAAAGTAAATAATCTTTAAAACAGGTCTTTCACCTTTAAATAGATTTTAAAACAGCATATTTTCATAACAATAAAGCATCTATCTATAATAAAATATTTCCAAATTGGAACACCTATTGCTACTGAAGTGAACTGAGTCAAAGCTTGCGCTGTTTCAGGGAAGTGAATGCACAAGCGCAGGTCACCTCACTTGGCAACCTTAGTTGCTACTGCCATCTAGCGAAGATTCTGACAAACTACACTTTTCATCCTCTAAATCAGTAATGCGCAAGACACATGGCTTTTTTTCCCTGGCTTTTACATTTGACGCAGAACTACCGAACGTTGGAAAATTCAAATACGAAACCGTTTTTTTTTTTTGGAAGTACCAAGAAAGTGCTGCAGTTTTGGTATACCGTGCAACACTACGCCAGACACATATTCCAATCCATTGCTCAGTATAGCAGAGAATGCACATTTCAGAGCGCCTCAGAGACAGATGGAATGATAACACATAAATACACATTTCAAATAATAAATACGACATTGAGAAAAAACGAAACAAAAAAACGAGTTATCAAGTCGCGACCTACGCTCAGAGCAGCCGACCGTTTTATTTATTTATTGGCAGATGAGAAGCAACAGGAATCACAAACGGATTGTCCAAGACAATATATGACCACTCAGTCGCAAAAGGGACATCTCTACGCGTGAAACCAGTGGTAAGATTGTATAATTATTCAAAGTTTAGTCCCAGATATTGACTGTAAAATGACATGGTATAATTAAAGAAAAATTGTCTCGTGTATGTCGTTATTCAGTGAGCAGCGTTGTCACTGCTGTAGGCTATTGGCATATTTTAGGGCTAATGGCGGGTTTATCTTGTTGCTACGGAATATTGCACTACATTACATTACAGGCATTTGGCAGACGCTCTTATCCAGAGCGACTTACAACAAAATGTATAACCATAAGCAGGAACAAGTGTGTCGAAAACCCTAGAGGGCCGTAGCCTACCGTTCCAAGTGCAGGGAACAACCGCATAGTTCAACGTGGACCCTGTAGGTTAAACTGATTAACGCTAACACAAACAAGAACAGCAACAGTCAATGCAAGCAATAGTTAAGACGAGTTAAGTCACCTACGAAGCAACTACCTAGTTACAACCCTAAGCTTACAGTCAATGTAGAGATTAAATTGAGAATACGATTTCTCTCAGCATAATGACGGATTTAAAGACTAAACGAACTCACCTGATATTGTCTTCAAATGGACCGTATTATTTATTTAGACATTGGCAGACTACAGCATAAATTGCGTCTTTTGTTTATATTCAATATTAGTAATTGCAGTGAGAAACTGCAGCTGTAGGTCGTTATGTTATGGTAGCAACGGAACGAAGCGGACTATGAGGCTACCGTCATTGTTGCATTATACCAGCGTGTTTTCGCGCGGTTGCACAGAAACTCAGAACCTATCAATAAAATGGTTTAGCTATTTCTCAGCATAATGACAGATTTAAAAATTGAACGAACTCACCCGACACTGTCTTCCAATGCTTCCCGACGGTCAGACCGTCACCTCACTGATAAAAACTAGACCCTACGGCAATATTTAAGACAAGTTAAGTCACCTACGAAACAACTACCTAGTTACAACCCTAAGCTTACAGTCGATTTAGAGATTAAATCGAGAGTACGATTTACAGCATAAATTGCGTCTTTTGTTTATATTCAATATTAGTAAATGCAGCGAGAAACTGCACCTGTAGGTCATTATGTTATGGTAGCAACGGAACGAAGCGGACTATATATGTATTACCAGCGTGTTTTCGCGCGTTTGCACAGAAACTCAAAAACTACCAATAAAATGGTTTAGCTTTTTCTCAGCATAATGACAGATTCAAAGACTAAACAAACTCACCCGATACTGTCTTCAAATGGATCCATGCCAAAGAAAAGTAATTATTCATCCTCTCAGAAAGCTTTTACTGAAAAACTTTGGGTAGCCTATCCTAGCATGCACGCTAGGTGGCAGTGTCAGACCGTCTTTTCACTGATAAAAACTAGACCTACGGTGTCGGATTACTTGCGTCGCCATGGTTGTCGCTTGCCGTAAAGAAGTTTACTCGATGTCGTAACCGTTTAGAATTGGAGCTCCAGCTTTTCCGCACCCCACCTAATGAAAAAGGCCAAATGGTGTGCAAACCATATGGCGGACATAGGTGCTCCCAATAGGAAAGTTGTAGAGCACATTCAGATGCATCAGTCGATGAAGTTTTGTGTTGATCTGACTTATGGTGTGGGAGTTATGGCCTTTTAAAGTATGACCCTCTTGTTATAGCGCCACCATCTGGCCAACATAGGTGTGCCTGAGTAGTGGGGGGCCATAGGAACCCACCTGCCAAATTTGGTTGCTCTAGGACTTATGGTTGCTGAGCCTCAGACATTTTAGCGGAGAAAACTGCCATGCCCCAACTAAAAAGTCTAAATGGCGGGCAAACAATATGGCGGACAAAGGTGAGGCCAATGGCAAAGTTGTAGATCACGTTGAGATGCATAGGTCGAAGAAGTTTTGTGTTGATCTAACTCATGGTGTGGGAGTTATGGCCTTTTACGCAAAACCCTTTGTTATAGCGCCACCATCTGGCCGACGCACGTGATTTTTAGTGCCTGAGTAGTGGGGGCACATAGATACCCACCTGCCAAATTTGGTTGCTCCAGGACTTATGGTTTCTGAGCCTCAGACACTTTTAGCGGAGAAAAATAATAAGAATAATAATAATCCTAACAGATACAATAGGGTTCCACCAGCTTCGCTGCTTGGACCCCTAAAAATGTAGTTAGGTACAGGTTATTTCGAGGACACTTTATGTTCTTACTGTGTGAGCTAGGTTATTTGATTAGCTATATCTGACAGAAAACTGCAATCCAGAGTTAAATCCAGATAGCTAGCTACAAAGGATCATTCAAATAAATTAAATGCATAAAAATTAATAAACTCGTAAAAAAAGTATTTATAATGCCAGAGAAAATATATTTAAAGGTTGTATTATATTTACCTGGTTGTGGTTAATGTAAATTAAAAACAATGCCTCAGATTAGATTGTCTACCGTAGTTTAAACCGGTGAACGGTTTACGTTAGTTGGCTACCTTGTCTCAGTCGCTTGAAGCTGACAGGCTAAGGTAACTAGCAAGCTGAAACATTGTTAAAATTTATATTTCTCTACAGTTGATAACGTTGCAGAGTTACTTATCCGTAGCTAGCCAGCTAGCTGGCAAAGTAGCCTAAATTCGCATGTCATAACTTTTTCCCAGTTATCATTCAGTGAAATTTGCGGTAATCTTTACCTACCAATGCCGGGGAAGGAAACAGCTATTTACCTCAGTGAAGATTTGCGTGTCTCTCAGGTTGGCTCATTCTCGGTAAATATTTGTAGCCATATGTGCCCTGTTTGGCCACGTCCTTCAATTCTTGATAGCGATACGTGCCCTGATTGCCTGGCTTCTTCAATTCTTGGTAGATTTTTGATAGTGAACAGGGATTTGATTGGATTTCACTACCAAGTATTGGAAGTGCTGCCTGAAGGAAAAACACCGTAGAGACTACAGCTGTTAAAATCACCCACAATAAATGCTGGGGCCTTAGGATATTTACTACGTATGGTTCTAGCATTTTCAACTGCAAGCTCCACTGCTGCCATTGATGTTAGTGCTAGGAGAAATATATACACAGCTAATGACAACAGTGGGGAATTCCTTCGGAAGTTAAAAGGGGCACAGGAATAGGGTCAGCATCTCCAGGTTTTAGTGCAAACCTTATTGTGGATTTTGATGTTGTTACACTGCCTGTTGTTCACATACGCACAGAATCCTCCACCCTTCTCATTGCCAGACTCTCTTCTTCTGTGTTCTTCTGTGTTTATTTCTGTGGCAGTGTTTATATAGACTGCCACAGAAAGAAAAATATCGTTGATTGTCTTGATTGTTTGGAAGCGGACGCGGTAGGTAATCTCATTAACATGTAATTTCATCTATGCAACATTTTAAAGAGAGATGAATAAACAGCCCCCACAAACGCCAGCTATTATTTACAGCAACTTTGATTGCTTGAGCAAAATCAGCAGGTTTCTGGTCAGCAGCTAAACTAGGATTGAATATTTCCCACATACATAACGTTCCTTTAAACTAATCATTGATCTCAACCTGTTTCCATTAGTAATTTTCCTTTATAATCAAGCGTGCCAACGATCGGATTAATCAAATGGCAAGTAACACACAGCGTCTTCATACCGTGTTAGGGGGATTAAATCATAAATTCAATTTATCCGTTAAAAATCTGTTTTAATCACCAAGTAGTCTACACTTAACAAACAAGATACAATTGTCTGGTAGTTAGCTTTCAGAATAACAAGCAAAAACAAAACCTGCAGTTCAATTTTGTTTACAATCTACGCATTGCAGATATTTGCCATGAATACGAGTGCGGAGAAAGAAGTGCATGTATCCGCAAATAATGTTGATTAAAAATGTGCACAATTTCGTACTGCAAATGAAAATAAATGTAGGCTATAAGGCCTAGACTACTCGCTAAAACTGCCTATTTGGGGAGAGCTGGCTATATATGATAGTATTGAGTAGCCTATTTTGCGGATTAATACTCAAGGAAAATCATGGGAAGATTCCGCCACTGCTTAGTGATTAAAACGGATTTTTCTAAATCGCATTTATCATTTCCCTAACGCAATGCGAAGAAGCTGTGTCCCTTTCCAATTGATTAGTCAGATGTTTGCATGCTAAGTCACTGAAAATTAATTAAAACAGTTTGAGATCAACGATTAGTTTAAAGGAATGTTTTGCGCCTCACCAGTTTAAGAAAAATGGATAAAGGAGGAAGACAGTGAGGACAAGAGGAGGATGTCCGATTATTTTTGTGGGTAAAAAACAATTCTCAGCATTAATGACACTCAATAAACTTGAAATATATTATGTAAAAGCTTGCATCAATAGTATACATTCTAAAACATTGTTTTCCTTAATTACAATTATGTGCACAACTAATTTGAGCTGAGACATTCATTGGTTTGTACCTTTTTTCACCCACCTCCCACCGGATCTCAGGGTCCACCCACCTCCCAAATCCCAATTTAACCCCCATAGACTGTATAAAAATATAGACAAAGTGATCATGACGTTACCCACTGATTTGCTATGGTTAGTGCTCACTGGCGCATGAAGCTCAAATTAGGGCACAGCCATTGCCCATTCGCAGTGGAGCGAAAGAATGGATTCCACGACTACAGGAAAATCCACCCCGACTACCTGGTAATTAGACATGCCCAGCCTTGCAACCACAGAACCGTACTGTCATAACATTTCAAAAAAGTTAATTGTGCAAGATACGTTTCGTGTTAAGATATTTATATAGAAAAATAGATAAAATAGATCACTAGATAGCTATCTAGTTATATAAACAGATGGATAACATAACTCTAGATAGCTAGACAGATATATCACAAGATACCTAGCTAGCAAGTTAGCTAGATAGACAGATAGATCGATAGCAAAACAGTAAGCTTGCTGCCCCTTGCTAAGTAAATCGCCCTAGCTTGTCTTCTTAAAGAAGCTTCAAAACTGCTTACAAATCTGATTTCACCAACAACATATACAAATTATAAAAGATGAGACTTTATGAGAATCAACTGAAACCCTGAAATGGTCAGAACTCGCATTTTGACATAGAACCTTGTTTATCTGAAAATGTCTCAAATGTATTAACCGAAAGAACTGGAGAGAAGAATCGTTAGAATAGTGGTTAGTAGGCTACAGTTGAACGCGGCACACAACATTTTTGGACTTAAAATGGTCGAGATCGTATGTAGCTAGCTAATCAGAATAAAATGACAGCATCACACCTGCCGCTGAAGCACTCTGCCTGGCTGCGAGGATGGTAAAATCCTTATATGGTCATACGGTAGTAGGCCAAGCCACATTGCACGCACTGAAATTAACCCAGATTTGGGTATTTAAAAAAATCAGACCCAGGGGAGACATTACAAGGGATGGGATTAACTAGTTAAACCATCATTTCTTGTGTAAAAAATGTATTGACTTTATATTTCCTCAGAGAAAATTGGCCGCTTTTCTTTCCTCATTGACTTAACATTGGGTGGGCGGGGTTTCAAGTTCTTTTTGCAACCAGGCGTTGCAGTTCACTCTGTAGCCACTGGGGTAAAAGGCGTCACTAATAGAAGCAAGTTGTTGGCGCTTGTATGCACCCCACCTCACCTACCTCCCTTTCTTGGTCGGATATCTGCCGGTAGGACAAAGGATGACTTGACATTGCAGAGCATGGAAGACCAGATTTTGTAACATATCAGTAAATATATTCTTCATAAACATCCAGATATTACATTAGTGTCACTTGCCTAACTCGAGCACTATATGACTTTTTTTTTTTGTATTTCTATTGCGTGCTGGAGTGCCATTATTTGGCCAATCCGTGCCAAATTTACTAAGGTTTGGCAGGGAGAGTTGTGACAAGACTCCTATCAATTAGCCATGTGGTCAGAATAGAACTGAGGAAAATCTGTTGGAAAAACATCCAAAATGGTAACTAATTCAGGATGGTGATGACCCCAAAGGCATGTAAATATGAAGCTAATGAGGTGATGTTCACTCCAGCAAGTTTGAAATCTCCATAATGGAATCCTGATTTTTAGTGATTTTTTTTTTCTTTCAATTTTGCGTTCTCTAGCGTCACCATGTGGTTTGAATGTGTCACTGCTTTGGGGCTGTCCTAAAGATGGTGTAGCTTTGATTTCATACCGGGTTTTGTGCAAATTGGTCAAAACATTTTGTGTTGCTAGGTCAAACACAGTCGGAGTAATGATCATTTTGGTTCAACTGACTGTTATACGTGTCAAACTTGCACACACACACACACACACACACCCCATTCACTCACATGCTCCTACCTAAGGGCCATTTAGGCTCTCCAATTAATCCAACTTGCATGTCTTTGAACTGTGGGAGGAAATTATTATAGGGTCAATCATTTGTTTGTTTCCATTTTTTTTTTTTTTGCTAAGATTGACAGTATTACACTTCCAACAGTAGCAACACAACCTAAAATACACTACATATTCAACGACACATTGTTCTAAATGGTGATGCCGCAAATCTATCAGGACAGCAGTGATAATATTTAGTTCACATTTAATTAGCAAAGCCAAGAAAACAGTAAGTGGATCCAAGGGCGTAGCTTTGGGTTGAACATTGGGGGGGTTAAGGTCTCCACCCATGTAGGGGGGTCTGGGGGTATGCCCCCCCAGGAGATTTTTTTTGCAAAAAGGCTGTTAAATGGCTGTTTTGCATGAATTTTAAGGGGAAGAGACATACCAAAACAACACAATATACATATCCCAACTAGTGCAGTGGAATAGCATAAAATCATTCACTTTGTGATAAAAGCACCAAATTTGTAACGCATCAATTTGTTGTTCCAGTATTAGTAAAATGGATATTTATCACTTCCTGAACATATCTTCCGCCATGTACTAGTTATGCCACAATTTAACAGTACTTAATTCCTATTATTCTGTGATAATTATTGCAGCATTGATAACTGTCAAGACCCTGGCAGCTGTCACACCCACCCCTCTTTTGCACCATTTTGTATCCATGTAATAAACAGTCTCAAAGCTTTAAAGATGAATCAACTGTATTGACATCACAACTATACAAGCCTTGTAAGCACTACAATTCATTACAACATATTAGGCTACATTACAACACAATACACATTACATTTAATTATGATTCAAATAAACATACAGGATGGTAGACTGGACTGAACAGGGTTCTAATTACAGGTCAGGCCCTCCCCAAAGACAGGCTCAAATGGAACTTCCCCTTAACCCCTTAACTATCAAAGATCCCTGTGAAAGAAGCGAAATATTGGAGGGACATCTTATTTCTAAGTGACACTGGAGGATCTAGCAAGAGATACCACTTTTTCTTTAAAAAAAGTGTACAGGGGGCATGCTATCTACTGGTGGTACTTTAGATATTGGAGGACATCACAGATTGCACCACAATTCAAATAAAAGCACCAAATATCTGTTTACGTCTCTGTGAAAAAGAAATGAACTGTTTGCACACTGACTTCCTATCTAGGAGGTCCAACTTGTCTTGGTGGATATGACAAACTGCTACATGGTTCTGCCTCTTTTGTGTCATGGTTGAAGGTACCCAAGTCTTCAACCTTTTAAGGGCACTAAAGCTCCTTTCTGCTTCAGAGGATGAGACTGGTATAACAAGGAGCAACCTGACCAGAGTTTAAATTTCAGTGAATAAGCCACACATGTCTACTGGCAAAACTTTAAGAATTTCTGCAGCTTCTGCGCTGGAACTGAATGGGTAGTTATGTCTGAACATAGGCAGCTGAACTGCAAGCAACTGGGTGTTAATTTCCAGATATTCACCTACCACAGAATCAATTTTCCCAGTGAGCAGGGTGTTCTCTAGTTTCTGCAGGGTCAGTAGACCATCCTGCTGAAAACGGTCCTTAAGCTGTGTGTCAACAATGTCAAGCACCTTATAAAACTCTACTCTGTAGTGTTCCATGAGAGTTTTGGGTTTGTAAGCACTTGCTTCTCCACTTAAGCGCTTGGGTGGTTGTCTAATTTGTGGCACTGTGATGGGCTCTATGTCTAAAGTTTTGCGTTTTTCTTTGGAGAGAAGTATTGAGACATTCTAGCTCTCCAATCACAGCTTCTGCCACCACAAGACCCAGTACAGTGTTGCCTTTCATAAACTGTTGTTGCAGGCCATTAGCAGTTGCTTTCTGCCATTTCCTCCAAGAAAGTGAGGACAGAGTCATACTGCGTGAGGACAGACCAGATAGCATTGTGTCTAACAGTCCATCTAGTTTGGCAGAGAGGTTTGAGAGCACTTGAGGTACCATGATTGGATGTAGCAATCTGATGAAACATCTCTTTATATTTACCTGAAAGTCCACACAAAGTTCCTAACTGATGAATCCAGTCGAGTGCATCTTGCATCATTCTGGAAGCTGTGCATGCCTTTTGTGTAACCAAGTTTACACAATGTGCTCCACAGTGCACATACAAAGCTAAGGGCTGTTTCTTTCTAATAAGAGCCTGTGCACCAGAGTACTTGCCAGACATATTGGCAGTGCCATCATATGTCTGACCGCGTAATGCAGATAGTGGCAAATTTAATCTACGAAGTACATCTAATACCATGTTTGCAAGACACTCTCCTGTAGTTACTGTCACTGAATACAATCCAATGAATTCCTCATGAGGAATTAAGTCATGATCGACATATCGAAGACATACTGACTCTTGTTCTTTGTCTGAGATATTTTGTGTCCCATGAACAATTAAGGCAAACTGAGTGACTGGATGACATCGATTGGTATCAGCTATTCCTCTGATGATGTCATTGCTCATTAAGCTTAGTATTTCGTTCTGTATGAGAGGACTGGTGTAATCTTGCTTGTGTGTCTCCAACCACTTTTGAAAGGCTGTGTCATCTTCTAGCTTGTCTTTAAGAAGTTGGGACAGGTTTCCCCTCTCTCAACATGACCTGTTAAAGCTGCACCTTGTTGGGCTAAATACTTGATGGAGCCTACAATCTTAAGCAATGCATGCCTTGCTTCCTCCTGTTGTCTGGCTGCAACTGAGGAGAGTTGTGAAGCTACAGTGTTCCCTTGTTGAGCATAAACTGTCTTTGCATGGAAGTGCGAGTGACTTTTTGCATGAGCCGAACACTTCTCAACAGCCTTTTTCCAGTTTCTAAAGCCTACATTCACAAAGGCAGAGTCTGACTTGCTAGCAAATGGTGACTTTTTTGAATAGACTTTGGCACAGTGGAAACATAAAATCCCTTTAAAAGTGGCACTGTTGTGCAGCCAGGGAAAATTTACCTCCTCTGGCCCTATACTGGGAAAACACTGCCTGAAGACAAGCGCACATTCAACTACTGATTGTCAAGGGCATGTTGCATAGTGGAGAATAGATTTGGAATTTGCAACTACCGATAAAGAGTATATCAGAGACAAATGCAAACCAGTCCTAATCCAGTTGGCAGCATGATCAAGGCTACCTGCAGTTACCTGCAACCAGAAAAGGAAGACATCAGGACAAATTAAACTTCTGTCGCTGACAAGAGTGAGAGATCCTACAAACCTGTGAGGAAATTGCACATTTGTTTAAGTTTTTACACACGCGGGAGACTTTCAGAGAGTATTTCAACTCTCTTGCTGGTCAGGTTTCCTGGCTGTAACATGTATGCCATGGAGTAGTTAATTTGACAAGCTTTCAGAGATAAAAGTAGGCAACTGATTAACCCCTTCACGCAGATCCCAAATCTGGCCAAACCATGGCCTTATTGTGTAGTGTTCTATTTAATATATCACAAAGACTCGAAAATGGCTAAAATGAAGCCATTTTAGCCATCATACTTTTAGCGAGAAATCCTGGATCATTAGCTCCTTGACTACAAGGGTGCAAAATCTGATGGTGATATGCAGAACTACTAAAGATTTAAGAAAGTACAAATAAAAAAATAAACAGTATACCATGGTGTCCCTAAAGACTGTTTTATACTTCTGCGTAGTCTGCATAGTTTGTGTAATTTGTGTGGTCTGCAGCACTCATGGACGGGCAGATCATTTATACTTGTGCGGCATGTTGCACAGGCTGCGTAATTAAATTTTGTTACTGATCGTTATTGTTCTAAAGAAAGCAATTTGCTTATGCCTTAAAAACAAAGTAAAGTTGGCTGTATTACATATCCAGGTAGCCAGAATACTGCAGGTCAGAGCTAACCAGACAGATAAAACAATATAATACATGACAACCTTCATTCATATTTCCAAACCTACTAAATACTGTACCAGTGACCACAAAAATGCTCAGCTAGATGTAACTTGTTGCAACGAAGACATTCGCCTGATAAAAGCGCTTTAAGCCGCATATTTAACGTTGGCTATCGGTTTGGTGAATCAACTGTTATAACCTGTTAGCCAAAGCCGTCTGCCAGAGTGACCTCATATCAGCAGTCAACCAATCATCTTCTGTGCAGCGTATGTGCGCACTGGTTGCTAACTACGCACTTAAATTATTGGGGGGGTACGCAACACCGACGCGAATGTGGTCTGCAACCTTCGCACATGCCGCACATTCCGCACAACCCCTACGCAGACCCATTTTTACGTGTACTCCGCAGAAGTATAAAACAGCCTTTTCCGCAGGGGTGGGCAATTCTGGTCCTGGAGGGCCAGTGTGTATGCAGGTTTTTGTTTCCACCAATTACTCTGACTAAATGAGCTAATTGGCTGCATACCCCAACACTGGTTCACTTGTAGATTAGATCACAGTAATACATTTCATTTATTACTTATCAAGAAATGTAGGTGACATGTCAGATGGCGTAAATATTAGGGCTAATTAAATAATTAAGGGCAGAAGTTGGCATGAAGACCAGAAACAGATATGGCCCTCATTGCCCACCTCTGCTTTAGCGTCTCCAAATCAATCTAAGATGTCTAAATGATGCATTGCTGTAAATCATAATCATACATTTCACTACAAATCAACTGTCTTGATTCATGAAACTGACTTTTGTATCATTTTCAAGTAGGAATTTCTTTTCATCAGTATAGGGGTCTAAGATATCTAGCACTCCAAAAACCTATCCAAAATCTCTCCAAAAATTAATAAAATGCTTTTTCCCATTACAAAGCATATATACTCACTGGCCACTTCATTAGGTCCACCTGTTCAACTGCAAACTGCACCCGTTAACGCAAATATCTAATCAGCCAATCACTTGGCAGCAACTCAATGCATTTAGGCATGTATACATGGTCAAGACAATCTGCTGAAGTTCAAACCAAGAATCAGAATGGGGAAGAAAGGTGATTTAAGTGACTTTGAACGTGGCATGGTTGTTGGTGTTAGACGGGCTGGTTTGAGTATTTCAGAAACTGCTGATCTACTGGGATTTTCACGCACAACCATCTCTAGGGTTTCCAGAAAATGGTCCGAAAAAGAGAAAATATCCAGTGAGCGGCAGTTCTCTGGGTGAAAATGCCTTGTTGATGGCAGAGGTCAGAGGAGAATGGCCAGACTGGTTTGAGCTGATAGAAAGGCAACAGTAACTCAAATAACCACTCGTTACAACCAAGGTATGCAGAAGAGCATCTCTGAATGCACACCACGTCAAATCTTGAAGCAGATGGGCTACAGCAGCAGAAGACCAACCCGGGTGCCACTTCTGTCACCTACTGAAGTGGCCGGTGAGTGTACATTCACCCCTTATGATGTTTAAGATGAAACATTGATATCACATTGAAAAATAATGCAAAAAAATTATGATACACTACGGTACACATACCTAAATATATAATCATTCACTCTTGAATGTTTTTCTGTACGCTACAGTATATAATCTTTTGTTGCATGGGGATGGGACAGCAGTTCACAAATGTTAATATTTATGATCACTCCAGATTAAATTTGACATTCATCTAGTACATATCAGCGTACAGTAAATTTCAATTAGTATTTGTTAACATAACGATGAGCAGCCATACCTCCATACACTCTGCTCCTGCCAAATGGCTGAAGCTAAGCAGGTGTGGGCTCGGTTAGTACTTGGATGGGAGACCACCAGGGAATACTGAGTTGCTGCTGGAAGTGGTGTGGTGGGCCAGCAGGGGGCAATCTTCCCTCTGGTACAAATAAAACCCCAATGCCCCAGTGCAGTGACGGGGACACTGTGCTGTAGGAGATGCCGTCTTTCGGATGAGACGTTAAACCGAGGTCCTGACTCTCTGTGGTCAGTAAAGATCCCATGACACTTATCGCTAAGAGTAGGGGGTTCCCCGGTGTCCTGGCAAAATCCCAGATCTGGCTCTCGCAAACTTGCCACTAAAAATCATCTCCAGATTTAATTGGCTAAATAAATGTTCTCTCCCTCTCCACCTTCGATAATGTGTGCTGAGCGTTCTGGCGCAAATTGGCTGCCGTGCATCACCCAGGTGGGTGCTACACATTGGTGGTGGGTGAGGTGAGTTCCCCTTCACTGTAAAGCACTTTGAGCATTTGGAAAAGTGCTATATAAATGTAATTATTAATAATAATAATAATAATAATAATAATAATAAGAATAGGCCATTCAGCCCAACAATGCTCACCAGTTTCCTGACTAAACTGTACCTAGTGTTCTGATTACCTACAGACTAGATAGCTTCTAACAATATATCAAGCCTGGTCTTGAAAATCCCCCCAGTTTCTACCTCTACCACGTGACCTGGCCGCCTATTCACACATTGATTTCTCTCTGCATGAAAAAGTCCTTCCTGATGTCTGTACAGAATATACTTATTGCTAATTTCCTAATGTCCCTTCATTCTACTAACAGAACTCAACCTGTAGAATCTCTTCACTTTGAGGCTTTTAAATTCAAAAATTTTAAAGGTGGGATGAACAATCAAATCACCAAATCAAGTCTCCTTTTACTAAGCTTGAAGAGACAGAGCGTCTTTCCTCATAACGGTTATATTTCATACTAGGAATCAATTCGGTTACTCTTCTTTAAACCTTTTTCAGCGCCTCTATATCTTTCTTGTAGAATGGTCCCCAGAACTGCACGCAATGCTCCAAGTGTGGTGTAATAAATGTATTGAACAAGATGAGTATAAACAGAACTCAACCTGAAGAATCTCTTGTAGTTCACTTTGTTAATCCCCTTTATTAATCAATCAAATCATCCCTAAATCTAATTTTACTAAACTTGAAGAGATCAAGTATCTTAAGTCTTTCCTCATACCTATTGTCTTTCATACCAGGAATCAATTTAGTTGCTTTTCTTTGAACCTTTTCCTGCACCTATATCTTTTCTGTAGTACAGTCCTCAGAACATAAGAAGTTGTGTTGGATAAGTCATTCTGGATAAGAGCTTCTGCTAAATGCCTGTAATTTAATGTAAAGAACTGCACAAAATACTCAAAGTGTTGTTTAACAAATGTATTGTGTAAAATCAGAACGTCCTTGAATTTATACTCAGTACTTTTGGCAATATACCCCAGCATCCCATTAGCCTTTTTTTAACTGCTGCATCACAGTGCCTAGAACCTGAAAGGCTTTGATCAACCATTACTCCCAAGTCTTCTTCAAATTAAGCACATTCCAATTTTGTTCCTCCCACAAAGTAATCCTGCCTGATGTTTTTATTTCCCACATGTACAACTTTTAACATTTAGCTATATTGAATAGCATTTGCCAGGTTTCTGCCCACTTCTGGATTTTGTTTTAATCTTCTTGGATTACTTTAGTAGATTCCAAACTATTAGCTGGGCCTCCCAGTTTTGTATCATCTGCAAATTTGACTAATGTACTTTCCATGTCCCTGTCAAGGTCATTGATATAAATGAGGAAGAGCAGTAGTCCTACTACTGATCCTTGTGGTACTCCACTTCCAACAGTTTTCTACTCAGATAATATCACTCCTACTACTACTCTTTGTGTTCTACCCTATAGTAGGTTCTGAATCCACTCTGAAATACTTCTTGTAATTCCTGCTGTCTTCATTCAGCTTAGGCATTGCAAAGCTGTAATGCATGTAAAACTGTTAGGCTGCTTTTCACCTGGTTCAGCAGCTTGTAGACTAATCATTCAGTCCATAGTAAAAAATATCTATAATTAGTAGTTAGTAGTATGCATAGTTATTTATAAAGGGCTTTATTTGTGTTTTATCTCATAGTTATATAGAATACTTTTTATTTTATAATCTATTATTGTTAAAAAAAATAGTTATTTATTGTTTGAAATGGTTCCAGTGTCATCAAAATAAAATGTACTTTTATTTGACCATTTCGGTTTTCAGACCATATTTACGCTAGGTACTCTGCTGATATTTTTATACACTATAAAGCAATGGTATGTCCTATTGACATGGCTAATGTTGTTACTCCATACAACCTATTCTTGCAATGTTAGATGATATGCCTGAAAGAAAAAGTGGACACATTTTTTCTCCTGATATAGGGCCTACCAACTTATCCATATCATATCCAGGCCTAAATAGGGACATGTCTTGTGAAAAAAATGATCGGTTGCAATAGGGGTTATCTATTGTGTACACCTGTTTAATCTAGAAAAAGACTGAGGTAGAAAAAATGGTCAATGGTCAAAATCACCACAGTGCTCAAGAAGTTAAGGCATCAGCAATATCTTTATTCTTATAAAGCAATATTCCTCCTTAATTTCTGTGCTCCTGGCATCCTCCTTCACTTTCCCTTTCCTACTACAATATTGAAAGGGACATTCATGATTACTTTTTGCATCTTTTGCAATTTACTTCAGTCTTATCTTCCTCCTGTAGTTCATTAACCTATGCACACATGACAATATTCAGCCTTATTATGCTCAGTGCTATCATTTTTATATGGCATTGTTCATCCACTGGGAAGACTGCTTCTTCAACTTACTTTGCCTTACCTTTGGAATAACTCAAGAATAAACCTTTTGAACCTGTCCCACTTTTCATTCAGTCTTGCACAGTCAAGAAGTTGCACCCAGTCAATATTACTTAAATGAGCTTGCATCTTAAAATTGGTTTCCCTAAAATTAAAAATTCTGGCCGCAAAAGATACCATGTTAATTTTTCAGAATACATCAAAACTAACAGCAGAATGAATGCTATTCCCAAGTGGCTCAGTTACCTCTATGCCACAAATTCTGTCTGGATCATTACATAGCACCTGATCCAGAACTGATTTCCCTCTTGTAGGCTGATTGACATACTGTGCCAAAAAAGGTCATTTTATAATATCAAAAAATTCTTCTTTGTCCTGTCATGAATTCCCAGTTAATGGCAGGGTAATTGAAGGCACCCATAATAATAATCTGACCATCCTGAAAAGCTTGTTTTATTTTTCCAAATAGCGTTGAGTTAACACTACTGTCTGAAGCTGGCAGCCGGTAACACACTCCTACTGTAAGGCCCTTTTCATGTTCCTCAATGAACTTAATCCAAACATCCTCACCAAGAATGAGCTGGTCAATTTCTGAAATTTTCTGCACATTTTCTTATATGTAGAGAACTACACCCTGACCTCTCTTACTGGATCTATCCCTCCTAATGGGTTTGTACCCCTCTATATTATATTCATCCCCATTCTTCACCCCAAGTCATGTCTCTGTAATCCCAACTGTCATAGCCCTCACTATTCAAAGCAGCCTCATGTTAAAATATTTTTTTAATACTTCTAGCATTTAAACATTTCAGATTATTACTTCTACACATCCTCTTGCATTCTCTGACCCCCTGCCAGCAAAGCCACCCTTACTAAAATGCTGGCTTAAAAAGATTTCTTTGCTGTTCACAATATTATCTGCACCTTCCTACCCTTTTCACACTCAATCTCCCTGTCCCCCAAGTCCCTAGTTTAAATAATCCTGTGCTATCCTAAGCATACACTGGACCAGTGCAGCAGTACCCCCCTGGTTCAGGTGCAACCCATCACACTTCCTTCTATTTGCCCACAACACACTACACATTCGCACGCACATGCACACACACAGAAATACTCCAACCTTACCATAGTTAGCGTGGTAACTTCTCCAGACTTCTTCCGGTTAGATTAGTCTGTGTATGCTCTGTGTTTTGTATGTTTGTTTAATAAATTATTTTATGAAGACTGTGTCAGTTTTTAGGTTGTCTAAACATTAGAATCCGAGTCAAATAGCCTATCCAAGATATCCTTCAGGTCATTTGTTAAATCTAATAATATTATTGGTCCGAGCATTGCAGGTGCTGGAACCCTATTGTTTTTCTTTGGATTTGTATTATTAGGGGTCTAAACACCACAGGTGCTGGAACCCTATTGTTTTTTATCATGTTTATTATTTTTCTGCTGTAAAAGTACAGTGTAGCCAAAACTGTACATCATAGAGCAACCAAATGTGGTAGGTAGGGTCCCATTCCCACCCTCTTCTCGGGTATGAAAACTTACCAAGATTGGCCTGATGCTAGCCCTACAGAAAGAAAGTGAATTTTTCATATATTTTTGGGCTGTAACTTCTGAATCATTTGACCTATTATCAAAATTCTTGTTTCTCAGTTTCCCTGGCTAATAGCAAATAAATGTGCCTCAGGGACCCACAAAGTCTGCCTACTTTTTAAAATGCTTCTCCACCTACAAAAATGGACTGATTTACACAAAATTTGGTACAAAGTACCAACTTATACCAAGCTTCATCGAAATCAATCCAGAATTTTGATATTTTAAAATATGGATCAATAAACAGCCAGTGGACATCTTTGTGGACATGGCTTTTCACCAAAATGCTATTAACTTTTGAATGCAAAGTCAGATTGTCACAAAAATACATGCATGTCTTTGACATGTCAAACCAAGGAAGCAGGTACATTGGGTGGTGCTATTGCTGAGAAAAATGTAAAAAAAAAAATTTGACCAAAATCGCCAAATAACTTTTTTTATGCAGTATATTGGCCACATTGATGACAGACAGATGCTACATGAACCTTCAACAAACATGGCCATCAACAGCCAATAAAAATTCAGCACTCATTGGATGGTCTTAAGGAGATCCAATCTTTTTAAAATTTGGTACTGGTAAGTATGCACTAGCATTCAAAACCTGGTGAGAATTGGTTGAAAAGTGGCACTATAGTAACGTATACGTTTTGTTGTGCATTTCAGTAAGCTTATTTCTCACTTTGTCATGAGCTTTCTATCTGCATACATGTCTCTGATTGGAGAACAAATATGCCTCAGTAAACCTTCAGGTTCTCCATACTGGATTTGCACAATTAGCATTTTTTGAAAAACACTTCAAAAGCTTCTACAAAAATGGACAAATTTGCATTAAAATTGAAGCACAGCCTTTGTAGACCAAGATCCAGAAAAAAACATAATTTTGATCCATTAACATACGGACAAATAAAGAGCTAATGAATATCAATGTGGGTGTGGCTTATCTAAAAAATGCTAACAACTAACAAACAGTTGATAACAGAAATTGATTAATTTTGGTATCTATATTGGCATTCACATCTAGAGCCAAGCTCAAAAAGTACAGAATCACATGGCGGTGCTGTAGAGCACAATACTTTTTTTAATCCATGAAAAATCACTGTTGTTAATTAATTTCTTCATGTGGGACACAGGTCTGTACCTTGTTTGCTGCTGACCTCTTGGATTGGCCGCCATTTTCGAAATGGTTCAGCTAGTTCACTAGTGAAGTATAGTGAGGTATGGAAAAGCAAAGGTCTCATAGCAAATTACTGTGAGAACACTCTCACGCCACCCTCAAATGCAAAAATAACAGCATTGCCCTTGGTTGGGGGCAAATTCACCTTTAGCCGACTGGGTCAAATCCCACCTCAGACTCAGGTAAAATCTCTCACTCTTTACACATGGTACCTTCCTATGGCCACTGTGTGATCTTGGCACCGATACACCACTTGTTAAGTGGCATAATACTGGCTGCATGTGCTTGGACCCTGCACACTGCAGCTTGCAGCTATATTTTTATATCCCCTAGAAGTGTTTGCACAGAAAAAAACAGTACATCAATGATCAACAAAATTTGGCAGGCAGGTTCACATTCCCATCCAATTCTCATATAAGAAAGACTACCCAGATTGGCCTGATGCTGGTGCTATAGGAAAAAAGAAAGAGACATTTTTAGGGTTATAACTTTATCACCGGTCTATCGTCAAAATTATTTTTTCCTCAAATTCCATTCAAGTTGATACTCAGTTGATACTCCAAAAAATACAATTGAGTAGGGCTTATCAAAAATGCTAATAACTCCCAAACAGTTTGACGAAAATTGATTACATTTGGCAAGCAATACCGGGCTGAATGGCCTGTTCTTGTCATTATGTTATGTTATCCATGACCAAATAATTACCATTAATTCAGGTTTTGCACATACTGTAATAGACTGCAATCAAATTTGCATGTGAATTTGATAGATTTTGTAAAACTATAAAGGGACCTTTCATGGATAACGTAATGCTAGACTGCAATAAGTAACACATACACTTTTTAAATTTCAAGAAAGTGCCCTGTAAGTGGTTTAAAATGCTTCAAAGATGTAGGTCTGCAAATCAGTTTGTTCTGAAGAATAGAAGTAAGTCAAGTGACTGACATACTGCATATTTTTATGCATACTTTAACTATTTTATATTAGTGCAACAAATATAAAAATACACATTTTGCATAATTTCCCAGATTCTTAGCATGGTAATGCATGAAAGAGGATAGGTTATATGGAAATATTTATGCAGTCCCCTATTACAATGTTGATCAAAACACATCAGCATATCAACCAGCTATATAAATTGCTTTTCACTTGAAGTTCACTTTTTGTGGATTATGTCATGAAAGGTTATAAAATGGAAGAAATATATTCGAGAATGATAAAAATCTAAGGATTACCAGTATTTAGATACAGTACTGGACTCGATTCATGCACAGTATTATTTGTAAATGGAGAATTTGATTGTTTCATTGCTGATCATTTGCATATACGTTTCATCAAAACTGGTGAAAGAAGTGACATTTCCTTGGCAAAATATAAAAGTACAGTTCACATTTGGGGGTCAAGCCAACATTGTTTCCACTGATTACGCAGAGCAAATATCAAAGGGAAATTATAGACCTTCAATGCACACTTTAATCACAAACAAAATAAATAGTGGTGTTTTCTTTGTAGGATTCAAAAAGTGACAGTGAAACATGAAGAATTTTTTCCCACTCTTTTCTAACCCTTCACCCATGCAGCGTGTACTGGCCATATCTTGACAATCTCCATATACCCACCATTAGGCAGCCCTGCACAAACACTCAGGAAAACAGCTAAATTATTACCATATTAAAAGTAAGGGAGAATAAAAGCATTTTCAGATTTAAAAAAAAAAACCCCCCAAAAAAAACATTTTTTAACCCTTTAACTTTTTACTAATAAGGGGAAAAAAGCAAAATAGGTTTCAAAAGCAAGACCTATTAGTTTCAGTGCTATACATAACAAAAAAGTAATAGTGTTGGCACACATCTTACAAATTTAAGGATACTTCAGAGTATATTAAAAGCTTATTTTCAAGATCTGAAAATGTCTAGACCAAGAAATGTTATGTAACAAAGAATAATGGTCAGGAGAAAGTAACAAAAAGAACTGGTGCAAGCGGATAGTACCCTGCATTTCACAAAAATGACCAACAATGTAAAGTACAACACAGACAATTAAATTCATGCTTTAAAATTATAAGCATTAAGCTTTCTTGTAACATTATGACACAGTGGTCCTAGAACACATTTGTACTACTATGTACATATGGACAAATATATGATTTTAACCAGTTAATGTTACGTCAGTCCCACTACATGAACTACACTTGGTCCTTATTCTTACTGTATGTACTAAATTACCTTTTACATTGATCATCTTCTGTTGGAACCAGTGCTAGATTCCATGTTTCTTTGGGTTTTATATTAAAGACTAATGTACTAAATTTTGCATATAAATCAAATCTCATGAATAACCTTTACCTTTTCTTATTCTCTCCTCTGCCGGCAGTCATTCCCTCCTCATCCTTTGCTCCTCACGTCTGTCTCCGTCATTTACATGATTTTCTGTATATTTTAAAAGCATCTGTCCTTCAGAAATGTCTGAAGTATCTAATAATTAGGAGATGTGTGTAAACAGGACATATTAGAACAATAATGTACCCAACAATGTAGCTGTATGGATTGTAATTCAGTATTGGATAAAATCTCAGTCACATTCAGTGCTGGAGGAAATAATTTTTTGTTCAATTTTCCCTCCTCAATTTAATAAAAGAGGCATGACCTTCTTGTAGTCCAGTGTTTTTAGTTAGCATTTCTGGTAAAAGTCTGATGTGTGCATGCTCCTGTGAATTTTCGATTAAAAGTCGAATACAATTAATCGACTTTCTTATCTTATTCGCATATCTCTCATCCTGCTCTTCTAAACGCATCAAAATCTAAGTAGTGCCACCATTGCTAGATATGTTTGCAGTGGTGAGGCCGGTGCCCATTGTGGTGGATCCGGAAGAAGTTTGGCCAGGCTTGGGGGGCAGGATGTTGGTATGCTGCAGGGCGTGACGCTCCAGCAAGGTGCGGTGGGTGAAAGCTCGGTGGCACACGGCACAGGAGAAGGTGCGCTCGGCCCGGTGGGTGCGCATGTGAACATTGAGTGAGCTTTTTTGGGTGAAGCGTTTACCACACACTGAACACTGGAAGGCCCGCACTCCTGTGTGCACCACCATGTGCTTCAGGAGGTAGTCTCTCAGGGAAAAAGAGCGCCAGCAAATGCTGCACTGGTGGGGTTTCTGACCTGTGAGACAAAGATAAGTCCGTTTTGATTGCTATTGCATTACAGTTCAATCACTTAGCAGATGCTTTTATCCTGAATGACTAACAAAAAGAACATCTATGTATTCCTGAAACTTCTTAACACAAATATTAGTTTCAGGAATACAAAAGTGTGATATAACTAAGAAGGCACAGAAAATCAATTTATAAGTGTAACAGTCAACAATTAGTCAACAATTAGAACTGTAAACAAAAGTAGCCACCACTGCACAGAACCTTCACACAGCTACTCTATCCAAGAAGGAAATCTGCAATGAGTAGGGTTTCTTCTGTCTTGACTCTTTCTACCACCAGGGAGCCAGAATTGGTAAAGAGGGGTGACTGGCAATTAAAGGCATTCTTGGGCAGAGTGAAGTGGTCTGTTTGGTGTGTAGGGTTGATGAACTTTTGATGGTATAACAGAGCTGCCTGATATTGAGGCTAGTACCAAGGTTTGGATTTGATGTGAATATCAGTAGCCAAGGGAGGGAGTTGAGAGGGGGAGTGGCATGCCTGAGCCTGGGGAGGTTGTAGGTCAGGCAAGAAGCAGTGTTCTGAATAAAGCATTCTGGATGCTGCAGGGGTCTGATGGCAGAGGCAGGGATACCAATGAGGAGGGAGCAGCAGTAGCTCAGATGAGAAATGACCTGGACAAGAGCTGGTTGACATCCCTCCAGATGTTATACAGGAAGAATCTGCACACCCAACATACATTCATGATGTTTTCAGAGATGGACAATATTTTTTTTCTGGTACCACTCAGATTCCTAGCAGATGAAGAGGATAGTTAAAGGTCAAGAAGGGGTGGAGACTAAGCTGGGAAGGGAAGTATACCACTTCAGTTTTAGAGAAGTTCAGCTTTAGTTGATAGTTTGCCATTCAGTACAAGGTGTCCTATAAGTATGACAACCTTACGAGTATGTCTCCCATTGTTATTTTGCATGGTCTGCCAGCTAGAGGTCATGATAGTCTTTTTGTCAAGCCGTCTCAAGAAATTATCCCGCTTGCACCACCTCAATAATTTAAGTTTATAAAGTAATTTCCACTAATTAAGCACAGACGATGATTGACAGTGACACTCGTGTTCAGTTCCATTACTTACTACCATGGACATGCTACAGTGTTTTTAAATGTACAGGAAATTATGAAATTAAGAATAAGAGCAGCTGTATCACATTTAACTTGCACAAAAAACTTAATTTAAAAAAAACAAACAATTAAAATACTTAACTAATCATGATCTTCAATCAAGACCTTAAGAAGAATGAGGTGTCTTCGTGCTGGGTTATAACAAAAACCCATACTATTACAATTCTGGTTTCTCTGCTTTTAGAATCAATTTTAACATTTTATTAATTACTTACAAGGCCTTACATTGTTTAGTGCCTAATTATATTTGTGAACTTTTAACTCCTTGTTGTCGCAAGAGGCCTCTCAGATCTGCCAGCCTTGGGCTTTTGCCTGTTCCACAGTCTAGATTGAAATCAAGTGGTATTCCAGCCTTTGTCGTAATGGTCCATAGGCTCTGGAAAAGACTTTCATACAATATTAGGTCTGCTGATACAGTCTCAGCTTTTAAAACTAGCCTAAAAACCTTTTTACAAAACTGCCTTCTGTAATGACTGATAGCTAGTTGCTGTACTTCTCCTTTTAATTGTTGGGTCTTAACACTACTGTTTTATCATTTCGTTTTATTTGGTTTTATTATGTTTTACTTTTAATATGCTTAGTTATTTTTTGTTTTATTGTGTTTTAATATTTTCCTTTTTCATCTATGTTCTATATTGCTGTTTTATTTGGTGTTTGTTCTTCCCTTTTATGCCGCTTTTATTGTACCCCCATGTTGTCATTTTTAAACCTTATTTGTATCTGCTTTGGAAAGCACTTTGTGCTCTATGCTTGAAAGGTGTTATATAATTAAAGTTATTATTATTATGAGTTAGAGGTTTGCTTGAGTCCATGGGGGGATATGACCCGTGTCTGTCACTCATCCAAAAGTTCCATAGACAAACATGCTATCCAGAGAACAAGGGAAATACACATCAGGGTTGCGCAGTTTCGTTGTTTTAAATGTGTGCACTTATGTCCTTTTTGTATGTGTATCCAATGTTTTTATTGGCTGATGTACCTAAATGTCCAATGAGGAGATGTATTCTTTGTGGTTGATGGGATAGGACTTCCTATTTACAAATTGCCCTCATGCTCCCCCAAGGCTGAATGTATGGGGATGTGCAGGCATACTACACATTATCATGTCAATGTGTGCATGTAATGTACAGACCCGTGTTCCTATCAGTTTCTGTTCTTGACAAGACTGAGAAAAAATCTCCTTTTGAGGGCAATCAAGCTCTAATTTAATCGAAACACACAAATACATACACTGACTGACCAGCAGAGGTTGCTAGTGAGCAATGAGATGCTGCTCTCCTGGCCAGTTGAAACATCCCTGAATAATGCTGGTGCCAACTTTAGGAGCCCTGGCCACAGTTGGCAGTCCTGGTCAATACTTATAATGCGTAAATAAAAAAACTTTAAAAACAAGTGGACTGCCTACCAGAGTGTATGAACATGTGCTTGCTGTAATTCTTCCTGGACCGTAGACTCTTCCCACAATGAGTGCAGTCAAAGGATGTCTCAGATCCCTGGGAGGAGGGGGAAGGGCCTGCTGCACAGGAAGAGGTTGTAGGAGGGGCAGGAGTCATTGGTGCTGGAGGTGGAACCTGTTGGTTGGGCTCTGCTCTCCCCATGCTGTCAATCACCATGGGCCCACTGACAAAATATGGTGTTGACTGAGACTGGCTGACTGGATACTGAAACAGCAGCTGTAAAAATTTAAAACCATGATATTTTACCATCTTTCCAAAACAACACAAGAACCTGTTGACTTAATCCAAAACATTTGTGAACAGAAATGCACACCGTCATGCACAATTAAATTTTTCTAGTAAACCTAATTTTAAGATTGAACATACAGGCAGGTGACAAATTAAAGGAAAAACCAACATAAATTGTCTTGTCGGTAATGTGTTGGGCCACCACAAGCTACCAGATAGTCTCTGGAACTCTACTGGAGGGATGGAACACCATTCTTCCAAAAGATATTCCCTCATTACAGTTGAGGCCATAAATTTACATACACCTAGGCTAAAGACCTTCAAACTCAATTTTTCACAACTGCACACATTTCATGTTAAATAAATTAGGGTATCTACTTTATTTCCATAAGAAGTATTTTCAAAATAATAGCTAAGAGACAAATTTATTTCAGCTTCTATGTACTATATAAGATTTTCAGTGGGTCAAAAGTTTACATACACTTTGTTAGTATTTGGTGGTATTGCCTTTTAATTGTTTAACTTGATTCCAAACGCTTGGGATAGCCTTCCACAAGCTACTCACAATACTTAGCTGGAATTTTTGCCCATTCCTCCTAACAGAACTGGTGTATCTCAGTCAGATTTGTGAGCCTCCTTGGTCGGACACGATTTTGCAGTTTCAGTCCACAAACTTTCTATGGGATTCAGGTCAGGGCTTTGTGAGCTTTGTCTTTAAGCCATTTCGTTACAACTTTGGAGGTATGCTTAGGATCATTTTCCTGCAGGAAGACCGAGTTGCGACCAAGTTTTAACTTCCTAGCTGATGTCTTGAGGTGTTGCTTCAGTATTTATAGATAATCCTCCTTCCTCATGATGCTTCAGATCTATTTTCTGAAGTGCACCAGTCCCTTTTCCAGCAAAACACCACCACAACATGATGCTGCCACCCCCATGCTTCACAGCTGGGATGGTGTTCTTCGGATTAAAAGCCTCATCCTTTTTACATAGCACATAGCACTGATCATTATGGCCAAACAGTTCAATTTTTGTTTCATCTGACCAGAGAACACTCCTCCTAGGTATTCGTCTTGGTGATCACCTGCAAACTTCATTCTGGCTATTTTATGCCGGTCTTGAAGTAGGGGCTTCTTCCTTGTGTGACAGCCTTTCAGGCCATGGCGATGTAGGATTCTCTTAATGGTGAATGTAGATACTTTGGTACCTGATGCCTCCAAATCCTTCACCAGTTCCTTTGTTGTTGTCTTGGGGTTCAGTTGAACCTTTCGGACCAAAGTTCGTTCAGCCCTGGGAGTTCATTTGTGCCTCCTTCCTGAATGATGCAGTGTCTGTGTGGTCCCAAGATTTTTATATTTGCATACAGTTGTTTGTACAGATGCCCGTGGTACCTTCAGTTGTTTGGTAATTGCTCCTAAGGAGGAACCAGACTTGTGGAGGTCCACAATTTATTTTGAGGTAGTGGCTGAGTTGCTTGGATTTTCCCATGGTATCAAGGGCAAAAAGGCAGTGGCTTGAAAGGTAGCCCCTTAAATACAGCCACAGGTGCCAATTAACTCCTAATTATGACAATTAGCCAATCAGAAGCTTCTAAAAAGTCATTACATCAATTTCTGGAATTGTCCAGACTGTTTAAAGAGACAGTGACCTTGGTGCATGTAAACTATTGACCCACTGGAATTTGGATATAGTGAATTAAAGCTGAATAAATAAATCTGTCGCTAATCAATTGTTTTAAAATTACCTCTGATGTGAACAAAGTAGACTAATTGACTTGCCAAAAGAAATTTATGGTAACATGAAATGTGCAGGGTTGTGAAAAACTGAGTTTGAATATCTTTAGTTTAGGTGTATGTAAACTTTTGGCCTCAACTGTAGGTGTTTTGATGATGGTGGTAGAGAGTGCAGTCTAACACGTCGGTCCAAAATCTCCCATAGGTGTTCAATTAGGTTGAGTTTTGGTGACTGTGAAGGCAATAGCATATGATTCACATCATTTTCATTCTCATCAAACCATTCAATGACCTATCATGCCCTGTGGATGGAGGCATTGTCATCCTGGAAGAGCCCACTCCCATCAGGATCAACATTTTTCATCATAGGATGAAGGTGATCACTCAGAATAACTTTGTATTGATTTGCAGTGACTTGCCTCAAACAATAATAACAATAATTGAGGACAAGTGGACCCAAACCAAAAATGCCCCCCACAGAGCCACTCACTGTGGGGGACAAGCATTGAGGCCTCTTGGTGTACGCCACACATTTACTCACCCACTTGTCGAGAATACAGTGAAGGATGACTCATCCAACCATACCACTTTTTTCCACATCTCTGTAGAACAGTGCCTATGGTTTTTGCACCACTGAACTCAAATGAGCATTCATCTTTGTAATGAGGGGTTTATGCACTGTAACCCCACTTATAATATCCCTCTCAATGTAGTTGTCAATGGACTGTTCTTGCTGACACACTCTGATTATGCATCAAGGTCATCGAATGTGCGCTTTTGACCACAATTTCGGACCCTATTTACTGATGTCTTTCCCATAGATCTAAATGCAGATGTAACTTCAGTCACTGTTCCTATTGAAACTCTAGCCAGTTGAGCCGTCTTTGTGACTGAAGCACCTGCCATCTGTGTCCCATAA
This sequence comes from Anguilla rostrata, assembly GCF_018555375.3. Classification (NCBI taxonomy): domain Eukaryota; kingdom Metazoa; phylum Chordata; class Actinopteri; order Anguilliformes; family Anguillidae; genus Anguilla; species Anguilla rostrata. The sequence goes on from NC_057934.1 coordinate 27,680,533, forward strand.
AGAACCCTCTTTCAAAGTCACTTAGATATTTTCCTCTTGCCATTTTGATCCAAAATAGAGGTTAACTGGGTCTGCTCAGCATTTTTATACAGGCCACAGAGCATGCTAGGATGTTAACTGCTTAATTGTATCATGTAGTACACCTGTATGGAAGCATCTGCATTTGTCATGTTTCTTCACTCATTTATTCAGGTTTTCCCTTTAATTTGTCACCCGTGTGTGTGTGTGTGTGTGTCAAGCTTAATATGTATATGGGAATATACAGGAATAAACTATGATATGTTCACACCCAAGAAGCATGTATTATGAGAACTGCACAGCTTGGATTCTAATATCACAAGGCTTTCTGTGAATAATTACTAAAATGCAGATGTGTAAAAAAAAAACATTTGTGCTGTAACAATTATAATTTTGTTGTATGTGAACATCTGCCAGTAAACATAGTTACTCATTGACCAAGATGCAGAAAGAGATGTATTACGTTACTTGTCCAGTAGATTGAAGAATAAAATCTGACATGTAATTAACCATGATTCTACAAACACAACCTTTTGGAAGATGCAATGGGCCTCATTCTTACTTTTGTTCCTAATAAAAGTTCCTACAAAAAACCAAGGTGGGATTCATGAAACATGCGCAGACCTTTGATTTTGTCTGCACATGTCTGTACATGCGTTTCCAAACACACATAGATCTTACCAAAACATATTCAGATAATTTAAAAAAGATAAATGCCAAAATCTTCATAGAAATGTTTGTCAGCACAGTTAACAATCAAATCTTTTTTAGAAAAATTTTGTGAATGAGGCCCAATGTGTCCACTCAACTGGAAACATAATATAAAGAGATTTCCTCCTACATACATTGGCGATACTAGAGCTGATCTTAAGAAACGATTGTATTTTCAAGTCACAGACAATAAAAAATACTAACCTGGTTGTTGATTGATTGCGTGGAGGGTTGTGGAGACATTGGCTTGCTTACTCTTCCTCTGGTGTTAAATGTCACAGGCTCAGAGGATGGCGGGTACTCAGACTCTGTTGCTGTCTGTGACCAAAAACTTTCAGAATACACCGCACCCTCATCATAGAACACCCCCTCCTGCCAAAGAATAAAAACAGAGGCATCTGCAAAAACACAGCATCCCTGAAGTAGGCAGACATTTATAAAGTGAGAATGAAAAAAAATAGTTATGCACCTATATGGTGCATAAATCTTGACATATTTCATGAATCATGTTAGCCATCAGCTAACATACCCTACTAAAGCACTGCTCATAGTAACGCACTCCACGAAGGCTGGATAAGCACGTTTTGGAGGATGCACGTTCAAGTTTGCAGTTTCTCAAAAACTGACGAGGATGTTGCAACAATGGGCCGAGTGAAAAATATGGTAGGCGTATGATGATGACATTATTTTAAAAAGTCTGCGTCTGCTGGGAATTAAATGTAATCCTGTAATGCAATGATTGTGCAGCACAGCTGGTGGACTGCAGAGTGAAAGAAGAAGCAGCTGACAGTGCGCACTTCAGGGGAGAGGTTGCAGACCTGAGAAGGGCTTGCAGTTACAGCTGGGACCTCTTTGATATACTTCACTTAAACAATCCAGGATAATTAGATTTTATCAAAGTCTTTTCTAATTGTACTCCATTAGCTTCAAAACTGCAGCTATACTGTCGTATAAATCGTAGCGAAACCATCTTCATTCAATTGAGCACCTATGCGATGAGATGGGAGCCAAAATAGCCTAACAACTTATTACAACATACTTTATTGACACTGTATTTGTATGAAATCAAAGTGGGTGCAGCTTTGCGCTAACAAAAAAAAAAAAACATAAAAACTTAGCAGACAATCCCGATTTGTTTTGTTGGTGTCATTAACCCTCTTATCGTTGGGATACATGATCATAATTAAGTATAACAGACTTACATCTAACATGCAAAAGTAGATAACAATAAAGCTAACTATTTTATGGCATCCTGGTAAATGAGCTCTTACCCCCTGCAACATGAAACAGTAGCCTTTCTCTGCTATTTTAAAATAATTATCAAAAAACATTTAAAAGTATAACTAAATACCAAAAGTTAGAAACATTCTGTTGTGGAGGATTCTTCTGGAAATATTCTGGAATTTTTTTAATTTATTTATTTTTTTGCAAATATAACGTGCAACAATAAGCTGCAAAGTGACACCGAGAGAACAAAATCAATCTCAAATCTGCACCACATTGTAACACAGGTCACATCAACCATAAGCTCAAAAGATGTATGAAGAGAGCAGAAAAGTAGAAAAAAAATCAGCTCTATTTTAAAAACAAGGAGTTTGCGTGGGACAGTGCAGGTTTATGAAAGTAATTTTTCAGTGCAAAAAATGTGCTAACTCACAGAAGCATTCTTCTGAGCAATTATCATTATTGTCCTTTTTGCCATTACATACACGCCAAAAGTATTGTGTACATATGAATGTTATTACCTCCAGCTCTGATAGACTCTCTGAAACAAAATTAGCCCACCTACAAGCTTCTCTGATGAGTACTTGCAGAGCAATCCCTCAGTATAGACTTTAGTATAGAATTTATATGTTGTAAATTCTGCCCAGTATACTGCCAGCAATGAAATATTATAGTGACACTTGTTTTTTGACAATGAAATTAAAATTGAAATTTTTAACAGTATAGTTTGTTAGGCATGAAAGGATACATACTGTTTCATCTGTGTAATCAAAACATAAGTACATATGCTGAAAATGTTACACACTGGTTACCTTTCAGAAAAGACCAGGATTATGCCTGTAGTCAAAAGGATTCAAAAATAGTAACCATTTTATTTTGGTTTGATTATGTCATTTTCAGGCTTGTGTTTAAAAAAGGGGGTGATACAGAAAGGGTCAATAAAAATTCAAATATTTAAAAACATATTGGGGACAGCAAACCAACGGGAGTCTGTGTTAGTCAATTGCCTCTTTATCCAATTGATTAAAATATTTTGTTAACATCAACAAAAATCCAGACCTCTTATTTGAAATAATCGACATCTTTAGCTTGTGGGGTTTTTCAATTCAATTCACTTTTATTTGTATGACGCTTTTTACAGAGAACTGTCACGAAGATGCTTTATAGAGTAGCAAGGCAAGTAACAGAGCAAAAAGCGCAAACAAAGACCAGACCTGAGCCCTCAAATAGCAAGTACATAAGGTAAGAATTCCCAGTAGGGAGAAAACCCTCAAACAGTGGTGAGAAAAAACTCCCCAATGGGAAGAAATTTCGAGAGGAACCCGGCTATAGAGGGGAAGACGATCCTCCACTGGCCAGCCTGGTGTAAATTAGCAGTAGAATGGAATGTGGCAGGAATGCTACAAAAAACGGATCTATCACAGCAAATATAATGGATTAGGCAGGTAACAGCTGAGGTTAACGCTAACAGGAATAATAGAAGACCAAATGGCATAGTTCAGTATAGTGAAGTTTAGAGGAGCTGGGTGATGGATCTGGAGCTCCAGGCTGCACAAAGGGATGGGCATGGGAGGAACAGGGCTCTCCTTCCTGGGTTTATTTTTCAAAATAAAGTCTAAAGAGCCTTATTCACATCAGTACAAGTTGAACCACTCACAAAGACTGGGCCAGATAAATGAATCGGGACAGACAAGTATGGCTGTAACCAATTATGGAAGAGAGTGATTTTTTCACATTTTTTATATTACACATTTGTTCCAAATCCAATTGGTATTTTACATTTGACTCTTCTTCCACAGCGAGTGATTTCTTTTGCAACACAGCATCAAGTTTATTCATTAACTGTTTCTGTTGAGTTCTTTTTCAACTTTACCACTTTACTATGAGCAATGGCTAATTTTCTCAACTTAAATTTAAGTAATTACAATTTATTTATCATACGATCGTCAGTCTGGACAAACATCTTACTGGGTAAACTGATTATATATATTTTTTTTTAAAGGAGAGATATTAAATTTCCGGTATCCCCATGCTCCATAAAATCCCCTCCCTTGTAGACCTAATAAATTTACTTCATGATCAGTTAAAGGAGCAAACTGATGGGATAAATTAGGGGAAATGAGGTAAAGGTATATTCTGGATTTTACAGTCATGTACTTATTAGCCCAGGTAAATTCTTTCATATTAGCACTGTAAAAACACCATGCATCAATCACCGATAATTCCCTATAAAATAAATCATGTTACTGCTTAGCGAGTTATAATTCAATCTAGGAAGGCACCTAACTACGTATATAATCATCACGTGAAGTCACCTGTGATTATTCAGCGTGCATCAAAATGTCTATTTTGAAGTTATTTAATTTTCCCAGTGAGATTATCAAACAGATTTTTTGTTTGATGTCCATGAAGCGCAACAACACATTACATACAATGAAAATGGCATTTTATAATTTAGTAATAATAAGGCACTGTACATCTCTAACATCTCATCCCTAACATTCAAAGAAATCATACTTAAAAAGCTAAAATCAAATCCATTTAAAAAAGCAAAATATACAGCCAAATACATATGAACATGACAAGAAATGTCCAATGGGCAAGTGCCAATCATAATTGTATACCACTTATTTAATCAGTCATGTAACATTCTTACAGATTATAAAATGAACCTCGATGTATGTAGGCTATGTGGACCCCTAATCAAGGCCTCTTTCCTTCCTCTCTCCCTGTCTTCACCACTGGCCACAATTTAAATTTGTGAGCCATCTTGCCTGCACTTTCCAATGCACAACAGTGCACAACATCTAGAACATGTTCAATTTTATTGATGATCTGTGGAGCAACATTGTTGAAGATGTCGAGAGTAATCTTCCTTAGATCTTCCCCATCAACTTATTTTACCCAGTGCAGTTTTAGGCATCACCTGTGACTATATCGCTCAGGATCATTAGTTCACATACATGAGTTCCCAAATAGTCTCATTAACACCTTTGTGCAAGCCCTCTAGTGGCCAGGAAGCCTGTGCGCTGACATTGCCCAACTGACACATTCAGTGCTCCTGTAACCAAATTATGAATGGAAACAACAAACTCTGTGTTCTAGCTTAATTAGCAGATGATACAAGACAACAATGCCAAATACAGAGTTTCTAAGTGCCATCTGGTAATTTGTCTGGTAGTTTGTCCATTTTACAAGCACCCTCTCCCTACAATCTCATCTGCAACTAGGCCTAATACCCCCCAAACATGAAACACTGGACAACAGCATCTATCTGGGAGTTCATAAAAATATTCTTTCACCACCAAAAATTTGTATGTGCATCATAGTGTAAGGTGAAATTTTGGCTGTTCTAGCCAAATTCCAGGATTGGGGTCATAAAAATCTGAAGGCTGTAAACACAGCAGAAAAGACAATTGCACCCCAATCTGGAGATTGTCATGAGACAGTCTCATGACCTTTTTACCCCACCAACACTTGTCGCTCTGGTCGTTCATTTAACACGCACCCCCTCCCTGCAGTCTCATCTAGAAAACACCACCCACCCTTGACATAATGGACAATATTGTCTATCTTGGCATTCATAAAAATATTCTTTCGCCACTAAAAAATCGTATTCCGTCATAGCAACAAGATAAACACGACAATAGCCTAAGATATGCCTATACAGCAGTGAAAAAGCTGCTCACTGAATAAGGAAATAAACGAGAAAAAGTTTTTAAAAATGATACCATGTCATTCTACAGTCAATATCTGGGACTAAATATTGAATAAATATGCAACCCTACCATTGAACGACCAGAGCGACAATGGTGGCGCTGCGAAACTCCGTATTCAGCATAGTTGTCGTGTATCGTCTACTAATGAAACTAAAACAAACTATTTCTGTTTTTAACTCATACTTTGGTTGCAGTAGCACTGAATGTCTGAGTTCAGCAATCTCGGCACACTGGCGTGTTGACCACTAGGGGCTTTGCGCTAAGAGGTTAATCATTTGGTATAGAACTGGAGATGAAGTCCATGGACTTACACACACATGCACACAAAGATAACACACACACCACCTCCTACTCAACGCCTTCTTGGCTCCCACCCCCCCTCCCTCCCCCGTTACAGTGCAGTCTGCTGAGGGTTGATGCGATGCGCCTGAGCGGCTGCACGCTCCCCCCAGTGTCTGTGCTGCGACACTTCCCCTCCCCGACACCCTACCCCCTACCACATGTGCAAGTCTTTGAGTTCTGTTGTAATGTTTGTAATGTTTGTAATGTTTTTATGTTGCTATGTGCTGAGGTTTTTCTTTGTTTCAATGAAACGAGTGCCCTCTCGTTTCATTGAAAGGACTGTTTTTTTCCTCCTCCTTCCTCCTGTTCTCTCATTTCTCATCTAATAAGATGGCGCCGCAGATGGCTGCCTCGGTGTGTTGACCAAAACAAATTCCTCGTATGTGTAAACCTACTTGGCAATAAAATACGATTCTGATTCTGAACTGGATTTCCCATAGCCTATACAATCCTCAAATGGTGACTTTAGCAACAGTGTACAAAAAGTTATTTACTGTATTACATTTACGATGCATTACATTTATACCGACTCTCCCCTATATCCTATGTGAAACTACCATGGATGACATTAGCCTATAGACTGTGCTCAAAACTGACTATTGTTACGTTTCACAGTCTGACCAAGAAGTTTATGAATGACCGTTTATAGGCATACATTTAACTCAAATAAACACAAAAATGTTATACCATCTCTCTATTTACAGCTTATCTCTAAAATGTATTTTCCTCTCCTTTTCCATAAGAGCAGCAGTAATTTCACTGCAGCTTAATATTCTGGTTTATTCGTTCATTCGTTGACTCGGTCGAAGTGTTAACTGTCAGATATGGATTTGAGTGCTCACATTTGCCACCTGGTGGTGGTTGTGTGAACAACAAGTAGTTCCTGTGGAAAAACAAAAAAATATATACGCAAATTTTCTTCTGCCGGGAAGATCTCTTGCAGCGGCAGCGCCAACTGAAACCCTAAACCACTGTAGGCTATGTACTTACTATGTGGGGGTTCAGGCCTGGTGTTTCTCTTTTTGCTCTATCTCTTGCCTTGCTCCTCTGTAAACCATCTTTGTGACAGTTCTCTGTAAAACGCGCTATAAAAATAAAATTTGAATTGAATGTCATTGAATTAGGAACAGCACACTTGTGAACCACTTGCTACAACTCTTAACATGTTTGTACTCTGTTTATTTTATTAGTGATGATGAAGCACACCCACATTGGTAAGTATTGCCCAGACTGTGGAAGTTTACAGTTTTCTGGGAGGTAGTGCTTGGTTTGAGGGAAAAAATAGTTTAAACTGAAATAGAACATTGCTCCTTTTCAAAATTATTTCCAATATGAATATACTGTGAGCTTTCGGTTTTTGAAAGATATGTTTATCATGGTTTTTTAAGGCTCCAAAATTTTACCCCAATATATTCCTATGGGAGTTGTGTCTGAGGATATAACAAAAAGGCATAAAACATCAATTATTCAGCAATCAGTCAAACTTTGGTCTGCACAATTCATGATTATCCAATATTATCTGAAAAAATACATAATCTATCCTTTAACCACAGTTTATGCACTTTTCCTGTTTTTGTAAATCACTCTGGATGAAAGTGTCTGCTAAATGGCAGTAATGTAAAGCAACTGCTTTAATATACTGAAATAACTGAAATAATCAATGGAGGATGAAAACTTTCTGAAGACACAATGTATACAGTTGTTTACAAACATTTTAATTCAAAGATTTTTCGTCAGTTTTTATCCCAACGTTGTTAGCTCAATTGCAATTGTGGGTCTCTGCCTATTGCAAAGTCCTCTGACTGCTACAGCAGACTACTCTGAGTTTAGCTGCTGTAGCAGATGAGGTAGACCACTCTACTCTACAATTTTTTACCAGTTTACAATTGTTCTTCACATGACAATATTCAGAGTATAGATTGCGTAGCCACAGTGTAAAGCCGCGTTTCCACCAAAATTACCCGGAACTTTCAGTCCCAGGAACTACTTTACCAGGAACTAAAAGGTTCCTTCAGCCAATGGTTGTCTGCGTTTCCACCGGGGTCTAAAGTACCGTGAAGATTAGGCAAATTAGCCCACTGACGTATGAAAAAGCGACGTTGTCGCTTCTGTAATCCCATACTACCACCGAAGTAGCCTACATTATTTTCTAATAACCGGGACTGCCCGGAGGGGTTTATTCCACTTATATACAACAGGTTACCAACAATGACTATATATGGTTACTTTTGTATTTATTGATTTTCATATATCCTCTCAAACACATTCATTATGTTTTTATGCAAACATTCGCTTTCATGTCTTGACATCCGAAGCGACAGAATGCATTCACATTTATATGTATAACTGGCAACAACAGCAGAAAACATGCACACGTTGTAAACAATTTGCTGTTTGATTACTTTCTCGTCGTCAATTCCATATAGGCTAATCGCAAAATGACAAGAATAGAACGAAAACTCGGACTTGCGTGAAAATGTAAATTAGTAGTGGTACAGCCACCGTTTGCTTTCCTTCGAAGTTACTGCTAGCCGAGCAGCGAAGTGTGCCCTCCAGATGCGAACCATGCAGCATAAATTAGTCCATAGTCTTCCTGGTCTTTTCGTGGAATTGAAAAATGGCAGTAAAATTGAGTAAAATTACGGCAATCTGAAAAAGCTAAAGGGAAGATTACTAGAATTAACCTGTTATTTTACCCGGACAAAAAGTGCGGAAGGTGATTTCCAGTATGCTTGTACTGTATCACCAATGTTAATTACGCAGAACTACCGCATACCTCACATCTGTATCAAACGTTTTGAGTCAATTACAACGGGCTAACAAAGAAAATCCGGAAGAAAATATTCAGCAACCGAATTAATCCGTTTGAATGTTTTAGTACGTAATATGCTGTCCCAGCACGAATGCTTAGCATTTTATAAAACGAATACTAAATCAAGAAAAGAGCAGAAGAGCACACGTTATAATTCCAAGACGTTGGCAGACTATAACCAAAAGTAGGCTACTGCGCCGCATAACATACAAGTTTGATTTGAAGTTATTATGAAAATAAATTGGTTTGCCGCTGCATATTTTCAAACATGGCGGGTAATGGCGGAAAATAAATACAACACAAATGCTGCGAGTACTCGACCAATCAGAAATGTTCAGCGCTGCAAGCTCCACCCAAAAGGTTCCTGTACTTTCGGAAAGTACTACCCCCCGAGCAGGAACCTTTTGGGGGGTAAAATAAAGCCCCAGGAACTAACTGCGGTGGAAACGCACTGAGTTCCTCAAAAGGTTCCTAGTTCCGGGGTATAGTTCCTGCGGTGGAAACGCGGCTTAAGGCTCTGCCAGATTTTGAAAGAACCATGGAGAGGTTCATGATCATTTCTAGTTCTTGCCAGCATTCTACATAATTTCAGCCCAATCAAACCGGCATCTGGAAAGGATATGTAGGAAGAAATTAATGTTGTAACAACTATCTTGTTTCTATTTTTTTCTGAATAGTCTGAAATATAATTGTTCCTTGAGGTCCTAATGAATAGATATAACTATTCTTGAGATTGTTGAACTGGATTTGTTGTATTGGCGAACAAAATACTGGTGGTTATTACTAGAGACTTAATTCAAAGATTTTTCAAGGATTAAATCAACATGGTCAACAAAATCTTACAAATTTTGGACTGCTACAGATTGCAAAAATGTATTGTTACAATGGTGCAATTTTCCTCATGATTATCTGTTCTTGCATTCAGTCGGTGAGGGTAGGACTGGAGGTGGATTGGAGCAAACATTAGGTGCATCTGTATTTCAACTGTCATAAAAAAAATAAAACAAATTAGTTTGATGACAATTCCTTTTATCTTGCAAATAAGATGTTAAGATGTAAATAAGAGTATAACAAGCGCAAATCCGCAATAGCTGCGACGGCACACATGCATGAATCCATGTGTGCATGCATCCACGCACACACCCTCACACAAACACGTGACCTCTTCTTTGGCTCATGACCAACCTTTCCACAAATTTCAGCCTCCTGGGACAAAAACTGTGGCCGCTAAGGGGTGGGACACTTTTGTGGACGAACCGACCAACCCTACCAACAGACAGAGTGGTCGCAGCTAATAAAAGCTCATTTTTATTTTCAATTTAAAAGCTGCCAAGATAGCTAAGAGAAAAACAACTGCAAAAGTACAAAAATTAAAAGTGCCGATTATCTTGAAAATTGAAACATGATATCCTTGTGATATCTCAAGACCGAAAGTCGACACAGGAAAAGCATCAGCTGCGCTGCTAAATTGGAAAACATTAAACGGATCTTAGGTTGCCCACCTAATTTCCATTTACCTTATAAAAATTAGCAGAACAAGAGAAAACTGCAGTTATTTCATGCAGTTTTCCATCCTATACAAAGCACCTTCTGTTAGTTGCATTACCTGATATACCCCAAAAGAAAAATAAAATCAACAACAATACCTGACTGTATGTTTCCATGGATTCCTGTGTGTTCTCTTGCTCTCCCTCACTTCTTTTCTCCAATTCAAAAACCCCTCCCTGTGTCTCCTCCCCTCCTTCATCTTTCACCACAACTTGCTCGCCCCCAAGAACCTGAGAAAAGAGAGAAAGTAATTTTGCATAAGTTGTATTGCATATTGAAATTTGCATGCACTATTCTATCGTGCTGTAACCTAATGATTTCCTTGCAGGTCAAAAATAGCATTCTCTTAAATTATTGCTTTTATCAGTCACTAATTCAAGGTGCACTGCTGTAACACCTACATCAATGTAAAGCTTAGACTCGTTGCACTTTGATGCAAAAAACCACTAGAGATAGCAAAAGAAATAACAGAAGGCAGTCCCCTTCCCAGAAGTAGGACTGAAATTGACATCCCTGGTTGATGATTATGCCATTTTATAATCCAATAACTGTCCGCAACAAGTCAAATAACCACTAGTACTACATTTATGGTATTTATATTGTTTGAAAGCCCCCTCTGCTCTTTGAACACAGGCAAGCAAATGTCCCCATGCATTCTGCATTATTTCCATTTAGCTGAAAGCATTTTCATGAGCATTTGAACACAAACGCTTTTATGTATTGTCAGACATGTAATTCACCATTTAGCTCAGCCATTGGAAGTTTCAAGGCGCCTGGCCAGCATAGCCTGGAGATAAGACAGGGCAGGATTCAGGGGTTAGCCATCTGAGGTGTGAATGTGTGTCTGTGTGTGTGTCCATGCCCCTGCCACCTCCTTTTATTGACAACATTATATATGTGGCTTTCTTTTAGTCAGTCAGTTTTTAGGCAACTTGAAAAGAAGTTTGTAACATTTAGAAGTGGGCATCTGAGTCCTGCATCTAGGTCTGGTGTTCTACATTTCATCTCCGGTTCGTTTGGAATATTCAACTCTTTTGGTTTCTGAATTTTTGTCTTTGCACATCCTTGGATTAACTTTGGGACAAAAGCTGTGGTTTGGTATGTCTCTAACCTAAGATAGTTGAACTTCTTCTTCAGATTAGACAAGGTTTGGTATCTGCTTTCATTAATTTCTTGTGTGGCTGCTGATGTCTGTTACCTAAGGTAGTGGAACCTTGTCTTTAGATTAGATATTTGTTGTAACTTAAAAAAAATTCTTAATTTTCATCTGGTTCGGATTTGTACATTTTGATAAAAGGTTTATCCAACAAGTTTGCTCTGCCTATCAACAAATTCGGCATTTTATTGATAATTACCAAATTAAATCAAATAAATATATTTTACATGTTAGATAAGTGGGGTGTTTTAACTGATGATGCACATGTGTTCGGTATTCAGAGTACCGGGCGTCAAACGAGGGTGTTAATGGTTAAAACATATTTCAATTAATCCTCACCTTGCTGGCAGTATATAAATAGAATTTCAAGCACGAAAAGAACAGCTTTTCTTTAAAAACAAAAAAAAACAAACAACTTCTTACCTTACAAACAGTGAAAAAAATTATCTGAATTTGATGTTCCAGTGCCAAATAAATGACCTAAAAGCAAGCTACTACCTGAAAAAATTGACCCCCTCTAAGATGTACCCGTCATGACTTTTGCTCCTGCTTGGAAACCTTGTATACGTTACAGTAACCATACAGTGTCGTGTTCTTTAAGCTCATTTCGTAGCTTTCGAACATAGCTTACGGCTTTCTTCTAGCTGAAACTATGGCTTCGCTGTACTACTGTGTACCGACTTACTTTCACTTCACGTTTTCGCATAGCGCATAAATGGAAGCTTAGCACACGCTTTATCAATTGTTTATCAAAGATTTGTTTGCTTATCATCAAAAAGGGTTAGTAGTGATAAAGGGCACAAGATTATTGTGAATCATTGAGCTCTTACTCTGTTGTGATCAGGTTCACTGTGTACAAGTCTGACTGATTTACAAAATTATGGCAGCTTACTCAGATCAGATCACTCAGCAGGATCACAGATCAAATCACTCAGCAAGGTAAAACCAAGCGGTTTGATTGTTTCTAAATTAATTTAGTTTGTGTCTAACTAACCATTATAAATGCATTTCGTACATAGAAGCTCTCCAAAAGGACAGCATTTGATTGAAATACAGGGTTTAGTGAAAAAGAGAGAATGTGTAAATAATGAATATTTGTTTTGTGGGAGATCCAGGGAGTACCACCCTCAATGGAATTAGCTTCTGGAGGTGGAATATGGCTGGGGGAAAAAAGATGTACACCATATTCCAATTTGGAGAGTTTTGGTGCCATTTGGAAAGATTTTTGGGAGATTTGGGCCCACCTTGGGAAAACGCATGTCAAATTTTACTGCTTTACTGAATCCACTCTGTAATGGAACAATCCCTCTGTTCCCGCTAGGACACACTATTTTTTAAACAAACGTGTTTTTAACTGTGTAAACCAGCCATGGTAATGGTTGTTTGGTGCAAGTATGCCACTTTCATAAATGTAGTGCGAACCATTTATGTTTGCCAGTTTGTCAACAACTACAAGATATTTGCTATTGTACATCTGTTCACCATTGGTAATGCACTGCAAATAACTTAAACATATCATTCTGGTTTGTAACATTAATTAGATTTATTTTAATATGCCATGTTCAGTCAACACAATGTTGGGAGTTGCTGCTAACCATGCTTGGTCTGGCTGTCCCATGTTCAAACTGGAATGATGTAAACCGACTATCACAATTCTGTGCAACTTTATTTGAAGCGAAGGACCAGGAAAAGGACAATTTGCAATGTTAATTGCATAATGTGCATTTGGTAATATTTTCTGGTATCTAATTAGATATGTGATAATTATATATAGAGTTGTAACTGATAATGTATGTATGGTGATTTCTTTGAGTAAAATGTACTGTTATTTCTTCTGTAAGATAACTGGATTTTTGTGTGGAAATGGTATTGTCTGGCTAATGTACATCTGTACAAAGTATTTAAACAGGTCATTCGCTGTCAGTGGGCTGGCTGGCAGAAGGTGGGCCTGAGTCAGGTGTAACTGATGTGCTGATGTTGTTGTTTTGTGTCTATAAGTTTGTGTGTTGGGAGGCACTTTGTAAATAAAACACCCCACTTGGGTTTCACAAGTTCTAGTCCCTTCTTTTCAAGTTCACTGTAAAATCCACCAACTCGATCATCTACGTATCACACTCCAAACTTATACCCTGGTGTTGTATACATCCTGGGGTACAGTTGAAACAAGCACGAAACCGTCCAGACCCACGGCGCAACTTGGTGAACTATATTTTTTGGTTGATTTTATGCGCTCATACTGTATGGCAGTTGGTTCTCTCAGAATTCTGACTGATAGCCAGGTCAATATTTTCACTGGAGACTTGATACATCCTGTGTTATAACTTCAAAGTCCCAGGTCATTTGTGAATGGTTTAAATAGATTTTTAAAATAGACACTTCATGCTACAATAATGATAATAGCAATGACTGTGCTGTGAAGTTTAGGTGACAAACAACATGGCTGAATCCTTTTGACGTGATTTACAGAAACTATACGCTCAGATCGCCTAGTTTCACTCACTGCGGCCAAGCGGAATCGATACCATTTCAGAAAATATATAACTTTAAAAGTAATTCAATCTTCTACTGGGACTTTTGCCGTTTATTGAGGGTGTGACAGAAAATTTTTGTGCCGCTGACTATAATCGAATGTTTTTCACATTTACCGTTCGATTGAGCAAGTACCATTCACAGTACAATTTTATGGGCCAGTGCTGTCAGATTGTGCTAGGTACTTTACATTAACCTAGTACGGCGATCAATAAAGGCTAACAGCACAGCACCACTTACTTGTTGTCACTTCTACCACCATTGTAATGAACTAAAAAAAGGCTACAAACTACCCTTTCTATGAGAAATGTGTCGAGCGCACGCGCATACACTGCTGGCAACATTCTAAAGCTCTGTTTTGCCCTCGTTACTATATAGCTAGCTAGCTATGGCATGTCCTCACCTCTGTAATGTTATTTGTTGTCCTCCGTGTGTTCATACATCTGTATCGGCGGTTGTAGCTTAGCTCCTACTCATGCGTGCAGGATAGCATCCGTACGCTCAAACTAGGTTAACTAAAGTAGGCGATCTGTACGCGCTAACTGCGCAACGCCTTTATCTGTCTGCATCTCCCAAAATCACCACTTCGAACGGCAAAACATTTTTAAGCACAGCTTTATCGCCTAACGTAACCTGCGCATGTTAGTTTATCTTTTATAACACAAATGCAGTTTTCAAAGGCAAAACCCAAGGCTAAAACCAAGAGTAGACATTCAGAACTATTTATTGTTTAACCAATCAATCTAACAGGACACATCTGGGCAACAAGAAACACCTGTCGGTCACATGTTCCAATAATTTTGCTCACCTAAAAATTGGGTGGTCTGATACCAAAGGTGCTATGTTCTAAGTAGTTTAACACATCTAGGTGTAAATACCAGGAAATAAAAGCTGAAATTCTGAACTCTTGTCTCATGTTCATCTTTTTATCTCAACCCCAAATGTATTCAGTGTATTGCAAAAACAAAGGAATTGGCCTTGCTGTTCCAATACTTTTGGAGGGGACTGTAACTTAGAAGATAATGGGTTTATTCAAGGAGATTCTTCCAAAAAGCCCTGGGTTTTAAGTGGGGAAAAAGGGTTAACAACGGTTCTGAAAGGCTGGCATGAGGGGAAATTAAGGGCCATATTTACCAAGAATTTGCAGGGCTTTTATAGATGCTAACGAGACAAATAGTGTTTGTCTGTATTTACCTAGGTGCCGCAATGGCGTTTTGCACTAGTTTTAGAAAAATTTGTCTTGTTTATTTTGTTATTCAGTGAGCAGCGTTTTAACTGCTGTATTGCCATATCTTAGGGCTATTGTTGGGTATATGTTGTTGCTATGAGGGAACACAAATTTTTATTGGTGAATATTTTCATGAATGCCCAGACAGACACTATTGTCCAGTGTGGCATGCATGGGGGTTGTAGTTGCAGATGAGAGTGCACGGAGGGTGTGCTTGGTAAATGGATGACCAGTGCGACAATTGTGGTGCTTAGAAACTCCATCCTGAATCGTCTACTAATAAAGCTAGAACACAGAGTTTGTGTTCTCAACTCATAGTTTGGTTGCAGGAGCACTGAAAGTATGAGCTAACCAATCTCAGGATGCCGGCGTCATAGCCACTAGGGGATTGTGCCAACAAGTCAAATCCCGTTCCACTAGCACCAGGTGAGATTGCACATGTTTCTTTGCCACTCAGATACTTCCACTGTGTGGTTTGCAGAGGGGTTTCTTACAGTTGGTTACCTCACCACGGATACTGATGTTTTATGAATTCTCTCTGAACTCAAAATATATTATCCTGGACAGTTTGGATTATAATTTTTTCCATGACAATTGCCATCTTATTGGCTCAAGTTCAAGCAAATGTCTGAAAATACACTGTACGGTGCTTCATCCTACAGAAAGACAATGATGCCAAACATACTGCTAAAGTGACGAATGAGTTTTTCAAAGCCAAAAACTGGAAAATCTTGACTGGCTGTCATTCACCTGATTTGAATCCAAATGAACATGCATTTTATATTCTAAAGAAAAAACTTAAAGTAACTAGCACCCAAAACAAGCAGAAGCTGAAGATGCAGTACAGGCCTGAAAGAGCACGACCAGAAAAGATACTCAGTACCTGGTATACCACAGACTTCAACCAGTCATTGCATGTAAAGAATATGCAACAAAGTACTAAATGTGACTGCTTTCATTTGCATAACATTAATATGACATTAGGGTGCCCTGAAATGGGACTCTATGTATAAAAAGTGCTACATGGTGGAACCAAAGCATACAAATATAGCCTGAAACTAAAAGCAAGAATGTGCACTTTAACTATTTGTAAATTATCCAATTACAAATCTACAATTGTGGAGTACAGAGCAAAATTAAGTATTTTTCAGCAACTTGTATCCAAAATGACTTGCAGGGATTTACTCAGTTTATCTCTCTTACCTGTAACCTGAGTGGCTGTCTCTGTTTTCTGCTGTGTCCTCCTCCACGTTCCTTATCTCCATCACGCTCCCTTTCTCTTCCATCCATCTCCTCCTCACTGTATCTTTCCATTCCCGGGATAGGTTCACAGTTGGCAACACTTAGGTCAGTCAGGTTCCCACAAGCGGTTTCCTCTCTGGTAACACTTGTGTTACAGCAGACACTGACATTCCCACTGTCCCGCTGACTGGTGCTACTATTGGCAGTCTGTGCTAGCAGATCTCGTAACTTGTACCTCACATCTTGGGTGCAACTAATGCCTGGCTTTAATAAAACCGATCCAATCCCTGAATTCAAACCACCAGATGTACACACAGAGCTGGGTCCCATTCCTCCAAGTGGGATCAATCCTACTGGGCTAGACTGTTCCAGGTTGCCTGTGTCATTCTCACTCCCACTGACATTGTTGTTTATGCTTGTGTTCATGTTACCTGAACCACAGTCACCTACTCCAAAATTATGAAAGGCCTGGAAACCACCACTCCCTCCACCACCCCTCTCCCTACCTTTGCCCCCCCTCTCCTCCTGTTTAGGCAGAATACCCCCAGCACCAGTAACACCACTCCCCCTCTTTTGAGAAATTATCTGGGTGCACTCATCAATGACAGTCTTTATTTGTAAGATGCTGGCAGCAGTCAAGATGCAGAGAGCCTGGGACTGCAGCACCACTAATGACCCGCTATACATAAAGTCTACCAGTTGCTTGACTGTTTCGGCTGGCACCAGAGGTGGCACAGAAATCTCAGAGTGGCCCAGCAGTAGTTTGTCCTGAAAAAAAGGGCTACCAGCTGCCAGAACACAGGCATGAGCCCGCAGTGAGGAATCATGGATGCGCACAGTCACATCGCAGAAGAGGCCTTCTTGGCGCTGGGAGCGCAAGGCCTCAAGGACAGACTGGCTGGAGTTGTGCAGATGGATATAGTGCACTGTCTCAGTACCAGATGACATGGCTTCAGTCTGGGGTAAAAGTGTGCAGGAGGGGTCTAGTCACTGCACAGGGTGTCTGTCCAGGATTCCCTTGTATCTGTGGCGCTTGCTGATTAAGTATCTTTTTTGTGCACCTCAGCCTCCTAAACACTTTGCTTGAGTCAACACCCAGACATCAGTGTGGTTACAAAATGGGGTGCTCGGTTCTGTCAGATATAGAGTTGTCAATAATGTGGTCTTTCCACTCTTCTGTTTGTTTCAAGCTTTCTTTCAGCCCTATAGGTAAGACAGGGAAAGAGAAATTTGGAGGTAAACTGATTTGAATTTCAATATTCACACATTCACATCAAATTAACATTCAGTACCTATATAACATTTATGCATTTATGTCTGCACCACAATGACACCAATTATACACTCATTGGCCACTTTATAAGGTGTTCCTGCATGTTCACACAAATTCCTCCAAACAGCGAAACCTGTAGCTCAGACTCAATATATAAGGCATGCAGACATGGTGAAAAGCTTTCATTTTTTGTTTGACCAAACAATAGAATAGGCAGGATGTGTGAAACTTTGACCGTGGTATGATTGTTGGTGCCAGACATGTTGGTTCCAGCATCTCAGAAACAGCTACTCTCCTGGGATTTTTACACACTACATAGTGTACAGAGATTGGTGCAGTAAAGAAAACAACATCTAGTGAACATCAGTTCTATGGCCAAAAACAACTTCTTAATGAGCAAAGTCAAAGGAGAGAGGCCAGACTAGTTCAAGCCAACAGAAAGGCCACAAATGCTCAAATAACAGCCGTTTTACAGCAATGATGTGCAGACGGTCATCTCTGAACGCACAACATGTCACCTTGAAGCCGTTGGGCGACAGCAGCAGAAAGCTATGCCGGGTTACACTCCTGTCAGCTTAGGACAGGAAGATGAGACTACAGTGGGCATGTGATCACCAAAACTGGACAACTGAACACTGGAAAAAAGTTGCCAGGTCTGACGAATCGCGATTTCTGCTACGACATGCAGATGGTAGGGTAAGAATTTGGCATAAAAAACCACATGTATTCATGGATCCTTCCTGCCTTGTGTCAATGGTGCAGGCTGCTGCTGGTGGTGTAATGCTGTTGGGAATGTTTTCTTGGTACACATTAGGCCCCTTAATACCAACTAAGCCTCATTTTACTTCCATATTATGCCTACGTTTAACCACATTGTTGCTGATCACGTGCATCCCTTCATGGCTATGGTCATGAAAGTGACTTCAGTTTACTTCATTGGCTTACAGTCTCCAGATCTCAATACAACAGAATGGGAGGTTTGCAGCATGAATGTGTGGGTGAAAAACCCTGCTGGCACTGCATGATGCTTATGAGTCAACCTGGACTGTATGGAATGTAGGTTTAATACCATGTAAGGTGACCTTGAGTGTTCAGAAAGGAACCTGGTAAATAAAATGTATAATAATTATTATTATTAGGTTAAAAAGCAGAATTTACACATAAACATGGAGTGCCATGGAATTGTGAGAAGTCTTTTATAAATTATTTCACAAATAGAATTCTGTTTTGTTCCTGCATTGGGATATCATTTGCATATGCCTGAGCATGACTGCATGAGTTATAGTATATTTTCTGCTTTTGGGTAAGGTTGTTCCCCCCTTGCCCTCCTTCAACCCCACCACCACCAGTGATTGCACAGTGGATAAAAATAGTTGAATTAACCATGAATTATCACAGAGGGACCTACAGTGACTTCGGAAAGTATTCAGACCCCTTCACTTTTTCCACATTTTGTTACGTTACAGCCTTATTCTAAAATTGATTAAATTCATTTTTATTCTCATCAATCTACACACAATACCCCATAATGACAAAATGAAAACAGGTTTTTAGAATTTTTTGATAATTTATTAAAAATAAAAAACTGAAATATCACATTTACATAAGTATTCAGACCCTTTACTGTTGAGTCAACTTCGGAAGCAATTACAGCCTCGAGTCTTCTTGGGTATGACGCTACACGCTTGACACACTTGTATTTGGGGTATTTCTCCCATTCTTCTCAGCAGATCCTCTCAAACTGTGTCAGGTTGGATGGTGAGCGTTGCTGCACAGCTATTTTCAGGTCTCTCCAGAGATCTTCGATCGGGTTGAAGTCCGGGCTCTGGCTGGGCCACTCAAGGACATTCACAGACCTGAAGGCACTCCTGCGTTGTCTTGTCTGTGTGCTTAGGTTCGTTGAACCTTCACCCAGCCTGAGGTCCTGGAGCGCTCTGCCGCAGGTTTTCATCAAGGATCTCTCTGTACTTTTTTCAGTTCATCTTTCCCTCAATCCTGACTAGTCCACCCAGTTCCTGCCACTGAAAAACGTCCCCACAGCATGATGCTGTCACCACCCTGCTGTACCATAGGGATGGCATTGGCCAGGTGATGAGTGGTGCCCGGCTTCCTCCAGACGTGATGCTTAGCATTGTGGCGAAAGAGTTTAATCTTGGTTTCATCAGACCAGAGAGTCTTGTTTATCATAGTCTGAGAGTCCTTTAGGTGCCTTTTGGCAAACTACAAGCCGGCTGTCATGTGCCTTTTACTGAGGAGTGGCTTCCGTCTGGCCACTCGACCATAATTAGCCTGATTGGTGGAGTGCTGCAGAAATGGTTGTCCTTCTGGAACGTTCTCCCATCTCCACCGAGGAACTCTGGAGTTCTGTCAGAGTGGCCATCGGGTTCTTTCCAAATCATGTCCAATCAATTGAATTTTGAGTATCATAGTATCATAATAGACCCTGTACAGTCAAAATCATGATTTTAAAATGCTTATATTGTGACCAAAGACTATAAGGTTACTTACACATTGATTTAAAAAGTATTTCATACATGCATGTAATGAATTTGATTTTTTTTCCTAAAAACTATACAATATCGACATTGCTGCCTGGCGGCGGAGTAATTGGTGGTTTTGAGACCAAATTTGTGACGTCGCGAATGTTTCTAATTTGCATTGACCAACGTGTGGTGGCCAAAACACTCACCCAGTATGAATATTTATGTAGTGTGCGCTCCCAAGTTCAAAGTCAGTTGAACGGACCGGTTCCGGTAAGCATCCGTTCGGGCTAGATGACGTTCTGCTATTAATCAAATCTACAAACTATGTTACCGTTAACCTCATCTCCCCAATTTACTTGCTGTCTGGCTATCGATAATTTTGCTAATGTAGGAATGAGCTGTACTTATCTTGTGTAAATATAGCTAACGTCAGCTGGCAAGTGTAACGTTACTTTATTCTACAGACTGTTATAACGTTACTGCCGCAAAAAAACCAATCGATAATGTTTTGTGCTAACTTAGGTTATCCTATAACGTTAGGGTCCTATATTGTAGTCTGTAAGCGATGGGCTCATACATATACGGCTCAATATTTCTAATGCTGTTATTGCTGTACTCGTTATCCATTATTACGGTCGTATGATAACTAGCTAACGTTAGCTAACAACTGACGTTACGTGGAATGAGCGCTGATCCAGGTCAGTGGGAGTGAGCGGTCTGGGCTGTCAATCAAAAGTGAATGCATAAATAATTAGGACAGAACTGACATGCCCAGCCAGTCCTTAACCTCTTAGCGCACAGCCCCTAGTGGTGGGCACGCCCGCGTGCCTAAATTACTAAACTCAAACATTCGGTGCTACTGCAACCAAAGTGTGAGATGAAAACAGAAACGCGTTGTTTCCGTTTCATTAGTAGACGATACATGACAACTATGCCGAAAACGGAGTTTCGCAGCCCCACCATTGTCGCTCCCGTCGTTCATTTAACACACACCCCCTCCCTGCAGTCTCATCTAAAAAACACCCCCCACCCTTGACATAATGGACAATATTGTCTATCTTGGCATTCATAAAAATATTCTTTCACCACTAAAAAATCGTATTCCGTCATAGCAACAAGATAAACCCGACAATAGCCCTAAGATATGCCTATACAGCAGTGAAAACGCTGCTCACTGAATAACGAAATAAACGAGAAAAAGTTTTTATAAAATGATACCATGTCATTCTACAGTCAATATCTGGGACTAAATATTGAATAAATATAAAACCTTACTGTTGGTTTTACGTGTAGAGATGTCCATTTTGAGACTGCGTGGTCATATATTGTCTTGGACAATCCGTTTGGGAAATATAGGCGCATCTGTGACGCCTGGGTATCTTCCAAAATAGCTGTGCGTAACACCACACCTGTTGTTTACGGCGTCGTCGCCCTTTCTAGTACAGTCTGACTAGATTTACAATTCATTTACTTGGTAGGCGAGAGTATAAGCTTTCTAACGATGTATAACATGTCTAATTCTGCTTTCGGAATAGCGTTTTATAGGTCAGCGTAACAGAAAATATTCTTAGCATAGCATTCACTTACGCAATCACACTCTGTTAGCAGACAAATACGATGCACCTAACGAAACATGTTCAAGGATATTTCGTAATTTCTTGGAAAATACTATTATTATTGAGGACTTCTGAACATAGCTAAGCCATATGTTTGCTGATAGACCTAGCTGACATCGTTTTCTGGAGCAAAACAGAAGCGAATAGAACAATATAATTGATACTGTCTCTCTGTCTCTATCTACTGAACATAGAGGAGATTTCACCATTGCTATGTAAGTATTATCGTTCAAAATATTCGGTTATATACGTTCTTTTGAAATTGAGTATTTTTAAATAGGTTAGTGGTGTTATATAATGTAAATATTTCACACTGTAATGTAAGCGTTAGACGGAAGTGTAAGTTTTTGTGAAGCATGCAACAGTGATGACGTCAGAGCTGGAACATTGCCAAAACGTGGTGGACGGGTGAAAATTGTTTTCATGTTGTCTCATCCCCATACAATAAAACATACGAGAGTACAGAGTATAGAAATACACACGAGTTAATTATTACACATTTAGGTACTGTACCGCATTGTGTGACAATGTTTTTGCATTATTTTTTTAATCTGATAGCAATGTTTCATCTTAAACCCTCATAAGGGGCTCATTTATATGCTTTATAATGGACAAAAAACATTTTATGTTATGAGAGATTTTGGATATGTTTCTGGACACCTAGCTATTTTAGACCACTGTACTGACTGAAAGCTTGTAATTCCCATTTGAAAATTATGCAACAGTGATTTTCTTGAGTCAAAACAGTTGATTTGTAGTGAAATACATGGATATGTTATGATTTACAGCAATGCATAATTTAGACATTTTGGATAGATTTGGAGATGCTGGGTACACTGCTTAGTTTTTGCTTCATACATCTATAGTAGTTCTACATATCCACCCTTAGATTTTATGAACTTGTGGTCAAGAAGTTTTTGACCTAGCACATGTATAGTTTAACCTCCTGCATATATTCAATCTCGCAGTATTTCATTGCGAACTTAAAAAGTGCAAATTTATTTTGGATTTTTTGTCAAAACAATTGCATTTGTGGCACTTTATTTCTTCCAAAATTATGAATATAAACTAATCTGTGTTAGTATTGTAAATTGTACAAATGTCTTGCTTCATTTAAGCCATTTTTCAAGTCTCTGTGGTGTTCACGTCTGGAGTTATAAAGCTTTAAATAGGGTACCCCCTAAATGGGCAAGGATTGGCAAAATTTGGCTTGTGCCTTAAGAGGTTAATATAGAGTCTGCTATATTAAGAAATTCAGGTTTTACATCAAAGCAGGTTTTTTTATCTCTCCAAAGTCTAATAAGTAGAAAAAATACAAATATATATTGTAATTTAGTAACTAAAAGAACAATTTAAATGTAAGAAAAGGGAGGCTGCACAGGGACTTTAAGGGTCTCAATACTTATGTAAACGAGATATTTCAGTTTTTATTTTTAATAAATTTGCAAAAAATTCTAAAAACCTGTTTTCGCTTTGTCATTATGGGGTTTTGTGTGTAGATTGATAGAATAAAAATTAATTTAATACATTTTTGAATAAGACTGTAACGTACAAAAATGGGGAAAAAGTGAAGGGGTCTGAATACTTTCCGAAGGCACTGTATCCTGCAAACATTTATTTAAAGTAATGTAAATAACTATAATAACACGTTTCAAATCAGGCATAAAATCCCTATTGAAAACAATTCAGGATTGTATGGCTGTGGTTAGGAGCGCCCGCCACCCCACCTCCCCACTGAACTCCTCCCAAACGATCCAACCCATAAGTAAACAAAGACACGAGACATACGCAAACAGTATCCCCGATGCTCAACAGCACTAAACGCAATTCATAAAATTTACACAAAGATCTCACAATTCTGTGACATTCCGATTTATGAGCAAATTTCGCCTTTTAACTCAGATTCTGTCTGAGATTTTCACAAAACGGGAAATATGGTGCCCTACATATTAGGAGTGGAGGGAGATGCCACTATTTGTAGTTCATCCAACGAAACGATTTATATTTGTATTCAAATAAAAACGGAAGTGGGCATGGTGTAAACCGGAAATGGGTTGAGTTTAACACTGAAGCTCACAGAAGCTGTACAAATCAATTATAAACTAAAAAAACGATTTTATAATTAAAAAAAAAATCTTCAATATCTTTATATTGTTTGCTATGAACTCAAAATGAAATAAAAAAACCACAGAATGTAAGGCTAACATGTTTTGTTGTTTTTTGTTTGTAATACTTGTTCTGTATGATTTGCATTAGCTTGTGTAAATTAAAGAAAAAAAACAAGGCTCCAGAGTGCGACCATTTTGGTCGCACATGCAACCCAAAATCTGTCAAGTGCGACTAAACATTTTCATTGGTCGCACCGGTGCGCCTGACATTTAGCAGGTCTGTCTCTGTGTGTGTATGTGTGTAGCGTCATTTATTTTCCCCGCCCGCATTCTGCAAAGACCCACCCCTACTGTGCCTATAATTGGCTCTGACCCTGATATTATTATTTGCTGAATTCGGGTAGGGAAAAAAATAAGGTGTGTATTAGTGATGCGCGGATCGCAGTTATATCCGCGGACACCGCGGTTAATCTGCAGATCGGGCGGGCCGAGTCATAAAAATTAACATTCTGATTAATAGCGGATGGGTGAAATAATACATCATTAGTGAGGAAAATATTAATTACATTCTCTAAAATGTGAACATATTTTAAGCTTCATTTTTCGTCAGGCACGAATTAGCAGACTAGACTCTCCTTGCGCCAATTGCGGCGTCCACTTGTCTTAAGCAGCAATGGAGGCAAAAAAGATCCGAGAGAAAATTAAAAAAGGAGAATTAAAAACAAAAAAAAGTAAGGGCAGAAAAGTTCAGTGTGGGAGCGATTTGAATACTTAACCATGACGAGTCAAGTGCTGGGTATGCTGCAAAATAATGAGAAATAACAGTAATGTGTGATCGGTGTGGGTCTCTAAATCGGAAAAAATAATTTGTTCGGGTGGGTGGCGGGTGGAAAATTTATGCGTACATGCAGATTCGGATGACGTCAGAGCCGAGCCGCGTATGTATGTGTGAAAACGCGCCCTGTACTCCTCCGGGAGCAGCGCACACTTTTGTTTGAGTTATTTCAGTTTGATTTATTAATTTGAGTTGGTCAAGCACTGTAACCATCAGCACTTTTTAAGTTTATTTTTTAAACAATTGAGGTTATTTCAATTCCTTATTTGTGCTGCACACCTTTATTCCTATAACCTTTAGCGCCTTCATTCCTGTTTACAATCATTTACATAATGTGTTATGAAATTACCAATGTGTATGGGAACTGACAAAAAAAGTAACGCTTAAAATGCATTATTGCCACGCCAAAAGGCGCGGTGAAACATTTTGGGTGCACCTAAATTATGTGCTGGTGCACCTAAATGAAAAGTTAGGCGCACCAGTGCAACCAATGTAAAAAGTTAGTCTGGAGCCCTGAAAAAAGCAAAAACCTTCCCTGGATGGAATACATCTTCTGCTATTATGCTCTTACTCGAACTTCCCCACGTTGTATTTTGTGAAGACAAGCTCCTGCACAAGAGCTGGGAGCAGTCTAGAGCAATGGGGGGAAACAAAATCTGCTATACTGAAAAGCTGCTTGGAAGAAAAACTTGTTGGGGACAGGTCAGATATTGTAGAACCATGGAAGCCAGTGCTGGATGTGTCATTAGTCGACAACCTGTGTCTGTATTGTTTTAACTCTAGAAAGGCCACGTTTTTCACTACCTACTACCGCCACGCTAATGTCCAGCCGCATCAGGCGTATCCTAGTTTCATAAAGATTACGAAGCCATTTATTGCTAAACAATTTTCTTTAAATAAAGGTCACAACTCAATCAATTTCAATGATTGTATTTCTAAGTTATAGTGGTTTTGTTACATATGATAGGGAAATGTATCAAGGCATATTACAGGAACACTGAGAAAGTGCTAAAATGTGCATGATGAAACACAAAATGGAAAAAGTAGTTAAAGAAATACAAAGTGCAATATTTTTAAGTCATATCTTCCATCATAACAAATTCAGTACCCTTCTCCCTCCCCTCTCCTTGGAGTGCGCTTTTACATAGCCTACTCTTATCAATTCCACAGACAACACACAGCTTTGCTGGTTTGCTGGGACCACATCTATACATTTTACACAGTTGTGATGTAGTTACGCTATTTAGTTTATTCAAAGTCTCATTTTCAATGAAAACCTGAAAATATGTTAGTGGCATTATCTCCACAAAGTCATCATATCTATAACTACAGCAGTGTTCCTCCCGCCCAAAAAGATTTCTCAGCATTTAGTTGTTTATTCTAAGGAACACACTATATTTTCAATGCACAGGCTGCCCCCCTCCCTCTTGTAGCTCGTAGCAGCCCCATGTGGAGCATGAACGCGAACATAATTTGGAGGACAGTTGTGCACCCATATCTGTGCCAGGTACCAAGTTTTTTCAAAATTAGTAAAATTTTGCCATTGTTTTGCATCGTTTCTTCAAAAGAAAGTGTCCTCTGCCCAAAGCATGACTGCAAAGTAAGACTGCAAAAGTCAACAGTTAACGTTAGGTTAGATAGGGGGAGTTAGCTAATAAAAATATTTAACTTTTTGCTATTGGCAGAGCTGAGTGTAGAAAAATTCCTCTTTAAAAAAGAAGGCTAGAGTAGGAGGGAGAAACTGCACCACAGGTAGGTTACCATAACATTACTGTTATAGTAACAGAGCTAACGTTAACAGTCAGCTAGCTTCTATTTTAATTCAAACTGATGAAAACCATTGTGGTGTCTAGGAATTGAAGCATATTATCAGGCACCAAACATTATGCTTAGAATTTTTGTGTGGTTATATATAGTGCGAAAGGTGCTGTACAGAATTAATTTTCATCGGTGGACAGGGGCAGTAAAAAAAGAAATCTGCACAACAATAGGGGCTTTAATATGTTGCAAATTTAATATAGCAATATTTTCAATTATAGATGATATTCAGTACAATTAGTGTGGTTGTTCTTGTGTTTGTGATTAGGGAAAAGCAGCAAGTGAGGATGCTGAGAGAAGCAGCAGGCCCAGCTGTGAGTGAGGAGACAGAGAGAAAGGGTGTGTAGTGACAGAGAGAGGCTGAGGGCTCAAGTGTACCACTGCCTGAAGCTGGTACAGGTGAGGATTTTCAGAACAGCATAGTTGCCAGTAACGTGAACTCTGGGGGTACAACACCCCCTCCCCCTAAACACACATAGGGAGTTGACCGTGCCAAATAGATTCTAAACCTGTGGGAAACACTGACTACAGCGTCCACAATTATTCATCCCCACCCTAAAGACTTGATCAGCTTCATTACACGATTTCAGTGAATGAATTTTGTGTGATTATGTGTGTGAAATTAGTTTTTATAAAGCTTGATTTGGAAATTTGTATCACGGCGCTGAATAGCTTGCCAGAATAAACAGAAACATGTTCGCACCTGGGTAAAAGCACCTGTTGTCTATTGCCTGGTGGGGGGTTGTGAAGAAAATGGCACAAACTGCCTGTATATCTTTACTGAGTCAATTTTTTCATTTTAAAAATGCAGTCATTTTAAGCCCAAATATTTAGGAAAGTCATAGAAGGATGATATAGCGTTAATGGCATCAGAGTAATTTAAATTTTGAAGTCCCCAAAGCCCAATGGCGTCACTCTGGTCTCTAGTGTTAAGGGAAACTCTCACTCGCTGTTTCTCTGTAGGTGTAATCTGTGTGTGTGTGTGTGTGTGTTTGTGTGTGTTTAATTGAAAAACTTGGTACTGACTTTGGAGCAAATCCCATCAAAAAGGTGGTGAAAAAAGATCAGAATCCAAATAATATTCAGGAGGAGAAAACATTAGAAAATAGCATATTATTAAAGTGTTATTCGGCACCATTTCTAGTAGATGTACAGAAAAAAAACAATGTAAGTTAGTAACAAACTAGATTTTTGTCATTTCTGTACAGTTTTACAGGAAATGATTTTGCCAATTAAGTACCTGAACTTTTACGTCTGGAACTTCATTGCAGCTGTTTGCTATCTGCTAACTCAAATAAACCTGTGAGGAATGCAGAAAAGTCTATCTATATTGATAACAGGAACAATGATTCTCTATGCCAAAGGTATGTTTCACTCAGACCCAAAGAGGCCTCTTAGGAGAAAATACAAACTACGCACTGAGCCTAAATCTCCCCTTTAGATTTGGGATCAGCAGCAGAGGCTGGCACTTCCCTCATTTCTCTCCTTTGCAACTGGTCCATGTCAGGTCGTAACTTAATTTTGAGGCTTAATTTCAAAAGAGATTGTACAATTGATGTAGTTTACCACAGTCTGCTTGAAGCCTACCTCGGTTGGAACCTCCATTAATGTCAGCAAGGTGAGGATTAATTGAAATATGTTTATTTTTCTGTACACAGCAATTTTAACTGTTAACAGCCTTGTTTGACGTACGGCACTCAAAATACCAAACACAAGCGTATCGACAGTTAAAACACCTCTTTTATCCAACATGTAAAACAAATTTCTTTGATTTAATTTGGTAATTATTATCAAAGATATCAATAATTTGTGAAATTGCCAAATTTGTTGATAGGCAGAGCAAACTGTTGGATCAACCTTTATCAAAATTTACAACTCACAACTAAATTAAAATTAAGAAATGTATTAAGTTACAACAAATATTCACATCCTACTACTATAATTGGAGAGCAGTAATTGGAGGGCGGTTTGTGTGTGTGTCTTTGTGTGTCCCACCATTCCTCCAATCCACATTCCTTCAATCCCTCCAAACTTGCCCCAAAAAAAGGTTCAGGGGGCCGGCCTTTGCATATGGTGTTTTTCATCATTTCAGTTAAATAAATACTTGGCAGTTTTACATTTTATTTTGGAATCCGGAACTGTCACCCGGAACTACTTTCCACCGTACCAACGGTAACAGTTACACCAGAGATGGTTTAGAACTGAAAATGCAGCAGAGGATCCATTAAAGAAAGCGTTTTTCTGAAGAACGTTTGCATCATGCCTAAAAATAAGCGCAAATCAGTCGGCAAGTCGTGATGCCAAACGCAAGAGATTGGCGCAAGGTAGCGAATCTCCAGAGTTCTGAAGGAAGTCTGAAGGAAAAAGGTTGCAGCGCCCAAAGGGCGCTTTGTTCTAGTCTAATCTAATGATGAGGTTTAATTACCATAAAACAATTCACAAAGGTTACATACAGTACGTGGGTAGTCACACAAGAAATGAATGAAAGAAGATATCAAACCACAGTTTATTTGTCCCAAAGTAATTCAAAATCCAAAAGACAGCAGAGTATTCCAAAAACCAGAGATGAAATGTAGAACACCAGACCTTGATGCAGGACTCAGATGCCCACTTCCGACTACATGTCAAAAACTTATCCTCCCCAAGTTGCCCAAAATGACCGCTAACTAAAAAAAAGCTGCATATTTTATGCAGACACACACTAACACACCTCCTCTGACACGCACGTGCAGACCTACACTGACACACACATCCACACCTCCAATGGCCACCCCCCCAGTTCCTGGTCTGCCTTATCTCCAGGATATGCTGGTTGTGCGCTTTGAAGCTTCCTATGGCTGAGAAAGGCCAAATGGTGAATTACATGTCCGACAAGTTGTAGTGTATTTTATGCGTGTGTCTTCACTGTGTTCAGCAGTTTGACGGTGGCATATGCCCCCTCCGCCCACACCACCACCCCCGTTCAAAATACAGGAATGACAGTACTACCTCTCCATTTATAAGTTCCAGTCAATATCTTATGATTGTATTACTAATGTGTTCAGTTATTGGGTGACCAGGCACTAGACCCCCCCCTCCCTTCCCCCTATCCCCCCCAATCAAGAACAGCCTAATAGACCAAAATTCCCCATGTACTCTAATGAATACCTTATGATTGTGTCACCATTCTATGTTGAAAACAATAGGGTCACATGTGTAGATTGGTGCACACATGCATGCAAGAAAATCCAGCAGCAGGCTGGACACTGCCCAGTGAAAAGAATGAGGACAAACACTGCAGTAATGCATATACAAACAATAGCTACTAATATGTTGTCTGCCTCTGCTATACTGATCACAAGAATAGGGACACCGAATAGGGACACATAGACACATATGATAACATACAATATGATTATTTGCGGAGTTAAAGAATAAAATAAGACACAGTTTAATATGTGTTTATGTTATCATCATATCTGAACTATAAATCTGAGTTTTAAAACTAGCACAACTGTGCCTTTGAGTATTCCTATTGGGAAGCATAATGACGAGTTCTGCTATCACTCAAGCCCAACACTGCATTTTTACAACATGTTCAGAAATTTGCACAAAACATAAAAATGTTCATTTTTCAACATATTCGTCATCAGAGGCCTCCTACCATAGACATGCATATTTAACTAGACAGGCTAGCACACCTTCAGCTAACCTTAGCTTGTGAAGTCCCAGAAGTAAGTCTGTACTGCGCACGCTGAGGGAAAAAAATCGAGGTGCAATTAAAATGAATGGGGAATATCAGACTTTTAAAGGCTAAATAAAACTTCCACAATGGTATGCCGAAACTTGATTAACCATCTTTATGTTTCATATGAAATGTAAATTGTAAATATTTCCCCAAAACTTCTGGACCAAAACGACCATTGTTTCACAAACTGCTACACTAATGACTTTTATGATCACAAAAAATTGACCGCTGAGGCTTTCTTTTGTAGTTAAACATTGGTTTTCTACATTAAATTCAATGGGCAAGCTCGTTTGCCCTCAAAATGAGCAGTAGAGGCTGTTTCCTGTTACTTCCTAGGTTTTACCACTGGGCCCCTCCTAGCCTCTCCAGTTCCTATGTACGCTCTATGCCTCCTACAACAAGAATATTTTTTTCAATTACATCAATGTCTGGGTCTCACAGAGTTAAATACAGAAAATGTCAGACATTTATGGCTGTATATGTTTACATGCTAGGTTTCCATGCATGTTATATGCATGTTATACCATTGGGATCTGGAAGATTTTTGCCAGTTGGTAGGTGTAAGCTTACTTAGATAACCTGCCCAATCACTGAACTTTAGTTGCTTTGCATAGCCTTGCTTTCTGACATTATTTTGCTGCCAAAATGTGCAAGCGTCTTTGTTTCACAACATTTGCAAGCATCTTTGTTTCACAAAATTTGCAGGGTTCTATAAAAGCCTCAGAGAGCTTCATCTACCCTGGATCTTTTGAGGCCTATATGCAGGCAGTCTATACTAGTCCAAGGCCAGAAATTCTCAGTCGTAGATCACGAAACTACTGACAACCACATTCTCAACATTATGATAGGAAGGTTTACAACGACTGTTTTTTATTATGTTCAATTATATGTACAACTACTTATATAAAATTCTTATTTTATTACAGTATTATTAATAGTTATCAAATCGTAGTCTATTCACCCATTTATTTCCAATAGCCAATGTTGGGAAGCATAACCAAACTACCACACTCTCAGAAAAAAAGGTACAAAAAGGTGCCTAAATAGGTACAATGCTTGTCACTGGGGTGGTACCCTATTGGTACATAGAATTGTACCCCTAGCCATGAGTTTAATAATTCATTAGTACCTTTTTAGCTGCGACCGCAGCTCTATAGCTCTGTCTGTCGGTCGGTTGGTCGGTCGGTTCACAAAAGTGTCCCACCCCGTAGCGGCCATATTTTTCGCCCCAGGAGGCTGAAATTTGGCATGGAGGTTGGTCATGACCGAAGGTAGAGCTGAGTAACTTTCAGGCCAATTGACCAAGAGGGGGCGTGGCGATGGGTGTGGCCTATCACAAGAAGTTGCATAATCCCGAATGGATTCACAGATTTGCACAAGATTTTGTAGAAAGGGTTGGTCATGAGCCAAAGAAGAGGCCACGTGTTTGTGTGAGGGTGTGTGCGTGGATGCATGCACACATGGATGCATGGACGTGTGCAGTCGCAGCTATTGCGGATTCGTGCTTGTTTTCTTGTAAACGGTACTAAATTAGTGCCCAAAGAACATTATTGTACCTTTCAGGGTACATTTGGGAAATCTGTTCCTTAAACAAAAATGTATCTCCACAGTACCGTCATGTGGCTACTTCACAATTAAATCAGTTAAACTGTCAGTAGAGGATGAACTGATTGCAGATACCACAAAACAAAACTCCCCAGCTTCACTTGTTGAATTTCAAATCAGGGATTTTTAGCTAAGTTTTCTAACTTATGTTGCAACTGTACATTTTAATTTTGTTTTTGTTTGTTACTTAAAAAATGAATTTATTAAATCCGGAAAGCACTTTTTTTTAAACAATGTGAAGCACTGTTACGCACGTCTATTAAAATAGTGTTTAAATTTTTTTTTTTTTTAGTTACTCTTGTCATGTTTACATATCAGGCACACAGTTACTGCAGGTCAAATAAGTAAAAATATATAATTTGATAACATTATACAACATAACAAAACGAATTCAGAAAAAATATAACAATAAAATACTAAAACGTGGGGAAATAAAACGGGTTTTATGAGGCCCTAGATATACCTAATAAAGTAGCCAGTTAGTGTATGTAGTATATATTGATACATAGATTTATTTTTTATAATAAAAATATAAAAACAGAAAAGGCAATTACAAGAAAATGTAGGCTATTACATGCAGGCTTACTGGCTTGAAATGAGAAGTCCTCTCACATTTGTATCATGCAACCAAAATGTTAGCTCAGTTGGACACCGTTAAACAGCGTTGAATGCGCATGTTTTCATGCAGCCTATAGATCATCAGTGCATGCCCATTTCAGTGTACCATCGGTTAGGTAATAAAACGGTATCTGTACGCATCCCTTGTTTTACTGATAAACGCTATTAGTGACAGTGCGAGCCCTGCGTAGCTCGTTTGCACAAACATAATAATTTTGAAATATAAGGATGACTTTACACAACCGGAATACTTTTCCCACTTTTTTTATTATGTTGAAGAGGAAACACGACACATCGTGTAATAAATCCATGCTCACGTAGGCACGCAATCACGAAACCCATTTGTCCTGGCAATTCAACAATCGCCTGCGCCACGAAATATTTGTATTTAGGTAAACGATGCAATATTAACTCATATACATTTAACTATGTTTTATTTTCAACACAACTTGCCAAAATAACACCAAATTCCAATTCTAACGTTTCCAGTTAACTTGCATGGTGAGTTGGCTCTTTTTAAAGGAACACAGAAAGCTAGCAAGACTTCTTGCTTACCGTTGTCTGCTTCAGGTAGTAGGGTAGAACAAACCTTAAAATAGTCGTATAAAACAAAGAAGCGATACAAAACGTGGCGAGATAACTAGACACGAAGGATTAAAATGTCGTATGATTGAAATCAATGTTTTATTCAGTGTCACAAAATAGCAAGTTCACTCACTGGCTGTTCGTCGAGCATATTGGTGTCTGCAAGAAATGACTGCTTCGTTAATAGAACGTGCGAAACCGATATCCGTCAGAACCCATTTTGGCTCTTTTCACATGAAGAAGGAATTGAATGTTGAGCCTTTTTTGCAACCAAAATGGACGCAATTTCCTATAAGTGCTGCGGCAACGAGTGCATATCCGGGACATGGCAGGCATAGCCAAAAGATTACTGAGTCAGGATCAGGCAGGGATTGACATTCCGCGTAGGCTCGTAAACTTCAGTGGTTACCAGAGGTATTGCAGCCTTTGGAGCCAAAAGCAAATTTCCGTTCAATACGACTTCACCAAGGCCAAATTATACTATATTATACGACAGAATATTGGGATGGCAGGTATGACATCCAGCCAAGTTACGCCTTGGCAGAGCATG
Organism: Anguilla rostrata; assembly: GCF_018555375.3. Taxonomy (NCBI): domain Eukaryota; kingdom Metazoa; phylum Chordata; class Actinopteri; order Anguilliformes; family Anguillidae; genus Anguilla; species Anguilla rostrata. Next base: position 27,714,280 of record NC_057934.1, read on the forward strand.
CCCCATACCTATACAGCACCAAGAGTTTGGTACTTTTCAGGGTTCCCCACAGAAATAACCGCAACAGCCACAGACTTTCAGCTCTTAAAAACATTAATTTATGTAGATTCTGACCCCATTTCAATAGACAGAATTCATAAACAACTTTACATGTCGACACAATAAAGGCCAAAACAAAGGGGATTTTGCGTTTTCTCTTTCTTCTTTTTCCTGCCAAAAATGTTCCTAGCCCACAAAGAATGTCTCCCCATTGGACATTTTACTGACACCAGCCAATCTTTCACCTACACCAGCCAATCAAAAATGTCACATACACACGCAAAATGGACATATCCTTTTACCCAAGAAAATTTCCAGTCTCAGCAGAGCCTGTTTGTGGTTCAGTGGTAAATGTCATAGTCACAGGCTCAAATCCCCACCTGAAACAAACTTTTCATTTCTTACTCATGCTCATTAGGTCACTGTTAATTCTCTATTACTTCTCAACTGTTGCTTTTGCACCACATCTACCCCGTCTTTCACTGAACGTATAGACTACATTATGACATACTATCTACACATTCAGTTAACCGGCTACAATATAGCCAGGCCATATGAATAAAACTGGAGCTCAGCTGTGCTTACTGGCTTGTGTTCTTCTTTAAAACCACAGACACATTTGATCAAGAAAATTCACATCTGGAGCAGCTATGCGACGGTGGTGCACTGCTAAAAGTCAATGACTGGAAAGTGTAAGGTTGGATGATTGAATCCTGCCGCACCCCCAGGCAGATCTTTCCATATCTGACACTGACATTTTCTAACACTTATATTTGTTAACTAATAATTCTCTATGACTTTTCAACTAATACTTTTGCACTTATCATAATATCACAATCTTAAATGCTTATATTCATCAAAAGTCACTCACGGGCAGCCATATGCATTTCATGATGACACATTTATTGATTTTCTTTAGAAGTTACACCAGCTGACCACTATGGAGTTTCTACTAACTATATTTCTTCACTTGGCTACTGTAGAACAAGTTCTTATCAGGAAACGCCACGTTTCTACATTCATGATACCTCGCCCTGCTCTCTATCTACCCACATATGAACAGTTACTACATACGTAATGTCTGCAACACCCATTAATACCTTCCATTTAAAATCATGACACATTCATAATTATAATTACTAGTAGTGAACGTGAGAAAAGTACAAATGCACAACAGTTTTCCCACATGATTTCACACATATGTTACTTCAACAACAAAATAATAATAATAAGTAATTCCGTTACTATATTTTCTTTGCATTATAGTCTGTGATTGTCAAACTTCACCTACATGCCCATTCTACTAAAAACACATTGTTTCAGCTACTCAATTTCATAATTTGTCCTCATTTCTTTCGTACTACTGTTATTTTCTGATATGCAAAGGTTGCTGGAAAATATGTCTGTGCTGCTATTCTTCACTGCCAAATGTTCCTGTTCTCCTTCTTGAATTCTCACGCAAGGTCAGTGATCTAGCTAAGCAAAACAGCGAAGAGGAGTCCTACCTACAGCTAAGCATATCAAAATGCCTTACAAACCTTAGAAACATTAAAAGTGCATCTCCACAAAATAACAGAAAACGGAGCAGGATAGAAGGGTACACAAGTTGGGAGCTCAAATTCTACAAGGTTCCTGATAATTTTGTCAATGAAGGCTCATTGGATGGCCTCAGTGAGTACACACTGGGGACATTTCTTTCATTGCTTTTCTGATGGTGCAACCGTCTTTTATACTTACGCCACCCTTTGTCACAGCCATTGTTTTACATATATAGCAGAGCAAAAGTGCTAAACGGTACACGTTGATCAGACTGTACAAATTCACACAAGGATAGCCATAATCCACAACCGTTTCCTAAAGGGTTACTTTGCATTTTTACACCCAGGTCCGTTCCACAGCACATCACAAATCATGTCCTCAACTTGCCACCAGTGTTGCCAACTATTTTCTATGGAAAATAGCTAAGGCCTCTTCTAAAAGTTGCTAGAAGTCTCTAGATGATGTCATACGTTAATTTGCATATGTATGACATCACCACGTAGTCATTCGCATATTTAAAAAAAGCATGTTAAGCCACGCACAGCGATAGGCATAGCATAGGTTTTGTGTCTGTCTACCCTCCAATGACGTTGGCCGAGCTGTGCAGTATCTGTTAGATCTGTAGAACATCTACTTCCATGTAATTACTGCAGCTGATTCCACATAGGTCAATCATTGCTTTTATAAACGCGGGCAACGCTAGAGCACTAGGAAAGGGAGACACGAGGTCATTCACAAATTGGTGAAAGGTGATTTTTGCTGTTGCTCGATAACGAGAATGGAGGTTGCCAATGCGAGAAGTCACCAAATTTGTTGCTAGTCTCTAGATTAGATTTTTAGTTGCTAGGGAAGGTCAAAAAGTCGCTAAATCACTAAATTGGCAACACTGCTTGCCACCCCCAAAATCTCGCTCTGCCTCCCAATCAAACCAGTCTACATCCGGGACTGCCTACGCTGTATGCATGTTTGCATGTATGTATATGCACACATACTTCTCATAGTCTACATTTATATGCATTCCTGTTCTCACTTTCTCATAATGAACACTTTGCAAAAATAAATGATATCTCATAAAAACATGTTTTCAACGTACAAAAATGCCAAGTTACTCACACATACAAGGCACTGTCTAGGCAAAATCTAGGCCTGCCATTAAAAGTATTGATATCAAAATGATGCTAAGTTACTGTACTACAAACAATATAGGCTATCTTGCCTCACCGAAATTAAAGAAGCTGTATTCCAAAGCAATACTACCCAATGTTTTCTAAATTGTTTGAAGTCACTTGGCCCATTGCTCTCCTGCTTGCTGTTGAAATTCTCCAGGAAAGCAAGTCTTGCTCTCCTTAGCAATGAGGAATTAAACGGAGAGATTAGAAACCTTAAACAGCAAAATAGCAGTATCTTTAAGGAGCTCCTTTTGGTTAGCAAGAAAGCTATGCAGTATCTAGAAGATTTGCAAGCAGCTGAAAGAAAGCTTTGCTCTTACAGAGAGGAACTGTTTAGGCTAAAAAGTGAATGCCCTGCGCTACCGCTGACCCACTTTGCACGTTTGCTGTCACCCGTTTCAATCCCATCCCCACTCACCTCATTTCAGCAAAGGAAAATTCATAGCCAAACACATGGGAACGCTTTGCACCCTGACCTGGGCCTAACGCATAACCAAGTCAACATGAGGACGCATCCAAAACCACCTAACAGTGATGCACGGGAAGCACCATTTGACAATGGTCCATCATCTCTTCCACCTTTTGCTGCACACACATCCCCAACATACAGCAGGGAGGACCATGGGTCCAAACATGGACACCGCCCATCTTCCCTCAGCAAGTGAACAGGGGAAAGGGGGTTCCAGTTTTGATTCAGGTTTCTCTAGTCAGTATTCATCTGCGTCCTCTGACAGAGACTTTTCTGTCTATTCAGATCAAGGGTGAACATGGAACTTCCTCTTTGATATGATACTTACAGAGGTCAGATGTGAATGCTGAGTTATTTCTAATTGGTATTGGTTACATGATAAACAGTAATTGATGTGTAAAGGGGGAAAATTATCTTTTTTTTCTGTTTTAAAGGTCATCATCAGGATCCTGGAAAGGAATGAGAGTGTCAGCTGCTCTCAGAGGCAGAATTTGCAATGGCCAGAGGAATTGAGTTTTACCATTAAAAGCTTATTATAAAATCAAACAATTGATTGTCTCGATTGTGTATTTATTTTTTTGACACTTCAATGAAAAATAATGAATTAGCATAACTGGTTTTTGCCTCACTTTATTTAGCCTAAGCAAATTTGTCTTACTGCTTTATACTTTACTGAGGAATTACGATTCTTTGTGTACAACTATATCTGGGATATAGTTTGCGTACAACTATATCTGGGAAGTGTCCACAGTTATGACTCAAAGTTTGAATGAACAAAATGGCCTTTGGTCATGTGTTATGTGCCTTTAGACAATAAGAGGGGGTACATTCAATAAGCGTGAATGCAACTGAAAAATAATATAAATACATTAAATCCCATAACATCTGCATTACTCCCTGCTATTATTGGCCTAGTAAGGTGCACTAAGGTTGTCAATGTAAGTGGTAATTTGTAACCAAATAATTATCCACCGTTAATTCAAACTGATATACAATCATAAATGACGGGCGTACAAGAGGCAACATCTTACTCATTTACTTTTTAATAAAAACAAAAAAAAGCAGTTGTTCATTTTAAAAATGACACAAGCTAGTCAAAGTGGTTAGCCGCTGATTCCTTCTCTTTAAAAAAAATGACCTTGTTTCCTAAGTAGTTGAGGTCATGTGATTTTTGTTTCCTGGTGTAGAGGTCACGTGCTTCTGGAACCCAGGGTGCAGGTCATAGAGCCTTATCATACAGCGTACATAAGAACCATGGTGCGTTCTTAGGAACAGGAGAGAGTAGCAGGGGCCAGGCGGTGAAGCCTAGGAAGTAATGGGAAACAGCCTTTATGGGCCAGGCCAATGAACTCAGTGGGCCAGGTGGTGAAGCCTAAGGTGAAGCCGAGGGAGCAACAGGAAGCAGGCTCTACTGCACGTGCTTGAGGGCAAAAGAATTCAATGTAGAAAACCATTTAAAAACCACAGAAAGCCTTACTGGTCCATTTTTGCGATCATACATTTCATTATGTGCAGCAGTCTGTGAAAAAAATGGTTATTTTGGTCCAGAAGTCTTGGGAAAATATTTATTAAAATGTGGATTTTATTATATATTATAAATTGTGCAATCTGCTTTTAATTTGAAATGTAACAGTTGTTTATCGAGGTTCAAAATAGCATTGGTGATGTTTATTTTGCCTTTAGAATTCTGATATTCCCAATTCACTTTAATGGGTGCTCAAATGTTTTGCCCTCCGCATGCGCAGTACAGGCTTACTTCCAGGACTTCACAAGCTTAGGTTAGCTCAGTTCATTGGTTAGCTCACAGCACAGGGTTAGCTGAAAGCATGATTCACCTATCTGGTTAAATATGTATATACATCGTGCAGGGCCTCCTGGTGGAGGTTACTCAGCATGCTGTAGGCAGGTCTTGGAGGTTTTGCAATAACACACCCACGATGGCGTTCTTCTTCTTCTTCTTTAAGATTTTGGCAGATTGCACACCAATGTTAAAGGAGCATCCTGCCACCTACTGTACCAAAGTGTGTAGTTCATGTCATTTGAATCTAAAATATAAATATTATTTCCTAACTTCCTGTGTTATTAAGGGCATTTTCACATATTGTTCTTTTAACATGAACCAAACTCAGTGCTTTTAAATTGAACCAGAAAATGAACCAGCTCCAAATGAACTCAGTCTTTTTTGTATTCACATTGTAAATGGACTTGAGAGAGAGGGCTCTCTTTCACTTAAGGATTAATGAGATCTCAGTCTCAGACCCCTCCTGTAACATGGGATTATGGGCAGCGGTGGAAAAAAGTGGTACATAAGTACGCATTAACAGCAAAAAAATTATAATGCATGCCAATTTTATGTCCTTATGGAATGTGTACCTACAATAGGTAGGCATTGGCACCGTTATGACATAAAATTAAGATGTGCATGTTAATCTTTTTGTTGTTCATGTATACTTGTGTACTACTATGTCAAACCCTGATTTTGGGCAATTTTCTTCAAGATGGCCTCTGCAGATGTGTTTATAATCTGGTAGCGCTATATTTTGAGGAAGCTGATGCAAGAACAGGAGAGGTTTCGTCTGACCACACAATCCCTGACCACCACCACCCTGCTGAAAATTCCAGCTGGTTTAAAATGGTTTAAGCTGTGTTTTTGACACTTCTAGCTGATAATAGCTGGTCTATGGCTGGTCAAAGCTGGTCTCTAGTGGGACAAAGCTGATCAAAGCTGGTTAAAATGGTAGTGTAAACTGGAAAATTGGTATATTTTCATTAATGAACTGATCGTTTCAGATCCTGGCACAGCACGTCTGTTGGGTTCAAATCAGGACTTTGACTAGGCCACTTAAAAACTTTTGTTTCATTTAAACACACACTCAATAGCCACTTTCTGCGGTGGGACTATGTATAAAAAGGGATGTAATTCCTACATGGATTGCCTGATATGCATGCTAATACCCAAATTCAAGCTGACAGTCTGTACTTCAACCTCATATTCATTATTTTATTTCAAATACAATATGCTGGAGTACAGAGCCAAAACAACAAAAATGTGTCCATATGACTTCAGCTTGATACAGCTGTTAATAACATAAAGTAGTGGTCTCCAACCCTGGTCCTGGAGTGCTACAGGGCCTGCACTTCATGAATCAATTAGAGCAGTTGATTACACAGTTAACTCAACTCACCTGGTGTCTTGGGTCTCAATTGGGTGAATGATTTTAAGGTGAAAACAAAAATCAGCAGACCCTCTCTCCAGGACCAGGGTTGGAGACTACTGACCTAAAGACTAAAGTATGGCAATGCTTCTTAAAACAACATATACAAACTTGTTTCACAAACCAAAGATACTATTTATGTGTAAGCTGGACAATGTGAGGTGTTCAGTAATGTCACACAAAGGGAAAAAATTTACCAACTGATGTAGTAAAAACGATTACTCCCAATTACGCCCAAACAAGTACAGACCATAGACCAGGGGTGGGCAATGAAGGCGGTATCTGTTTCTGGTTTCCATGCCTTAATCATATTTACACTATCTGGCATTTTAGCTAAATTTCTTGATAAGTGCATGGATGACAGCTGAAGACTGTTCTTGTGTCTGTATATGAGATGTTTTACTGTGATCTAATCTACAAGTGAACCAGTGCTGGTGTGTATAGCCAATTAGCTCATTTAGCCAGAGTAATTGGTGGAAACAAAAACCTGCAAACACATCGGCCCTCCAGGACTGGAATTTCCCACCCCTGCCATAGACTGTGGTACAGACGGACCACGACCTACTGATTCAGTGGTGTCAAACTCGTTGCCATGGAGGGCCGTGTGTATGCAGGTTTTAAATCCAACCAATTAATGCTGCCTTAATTGAGTCCAATTACTCATTCAGCCATATGCGTTTAACTGCATTGAAGCACAGAATATAAGAAAATTTTTATTTAGACAATGCGGGTCACCATAGACGTCGGGTCACCATTGTGCACAAACCTGCATCCCTAATTCAGCAAATAATTTAACTAATTATATAATCAAGATCTGAGGCTGGAATGAAAACCTGCATACACACGGCTCTCCATGGCAACGAGTTTGACACCACTGTACTGATTGCTGTTGATGTCTGTGACGTATGCGATGCCAACATAGCATTGGTTTCCCTGATGACTGCCATTCCAATTGAGTTTGTAAGTCAAATTGCCTCCAGGGGGCGTCTGGTTCGTGACGTCGCAGCCCAACGTTAAAATCCTATTGCCTTTTTGAAAATCATTGATTGTAAAATATCTATAGCGATTAAAAATAAAAGATTTCTCACGTTTTTTTGGGACCGTCATTCTCCGTAGCATGCGCTTGGTTCTATTTATTTCAATCTCTGGAGGGAAAAATAACGGATTTTTGTCGATTTACGATGTGTTGGTGGTCCTGAACTACACTAAAATCAAAGTCGCACGGATACACGTCACAACCACGTGTGCTTGTAAGTCTACCCGCCAAGTGCGGTGCCTAGGCTCCAGGGTGAAGTTGCCCCTAAACTGCTGGTCTGGGATCAGATTTCTGATCCCAGACCAAGCGGCCAAAACCAGACTTCGTTTTTGAAGCTCATTTCCTGGTGTTGTAGTTCCTGGTTGCTCACTAGCGCCACTACGGATGGCTCCAGTATAGGTGTTTTCATATCCGGTTTCCATGTAAGTCTACGGTACAAATGCGATCAAAGTCAATAATTTTTTCTCACAAGAACAAATAGTCATAATAGGTGTATTTTATTCGTCTTATGACTGTCCATGGGTCGATTTCATGATTTATTGCGTCATTTGGGCAGAGTGCCAATATTTGTTGTGGACCAATGAGGTACAGCTTGCGTCACTTCCGGATTACTGCAGAGGACTGAGCTACAGTAGGGGCTACAATCTGTGGTCACTGGGGTGGGAGGTGACGTCTCTTGGCCTTGACATTGCGGCTCCGACCACGGTCCACCTGTGCGAAGTCAGAAAATGCAGGCATCCCATTTTGTAGTGGTTTCATTATAGCGTGTGCTATTTACAGCTGCACTAGGCGAGCATAAAATAATCCTCCTCTGAAGTTTTGCGGTAGCCGAGTCATTTTTACTATTTCCTTTAGCCCACTTAACCAAATAATTAGTTGGCAGAAAGCTTAATCAGATAACGCTTATTTGCTATATGTGGTAGTCCAGTAGCCTATGCTAAAACAGTTCGCAACTTCGGCTACCAAGCCATTTGACTAGCTAGCTAACCCTAACCGGCAAATATTCCATCTGTCAAACGTGTTTGACGGCTTGTCAGTCGTGTACATTCCGTAAATGTCTACCTGGGCTATGCTGCACGAATGTGACAAAGCTAGAAGCTAGCAAGAAAATAATAATAATTAGAAATTCAATGTACATTATTTTTGTCTTTATGCAACAGGTGGAAAACTTGCTCTTCAAAGTGCGTTGTCATATTTACACGCCTTGTTAATCACCGCTGACAGTGTTAATTTTTATTCGGTAAAAAGTGACTTGCGAACGATCGGTCAGCTAGCGTCACCCAGCAAGTAAACACCACAAACGGCGATGGAGTAGTAGCAGTTAATGGCTCATTCACAGACTGTGGCGAAAACCTACGACGATAACTTGCTTGGTTAACATCAGGTCTACCAGAGTTAGCCTAGTCAAATCACCAGTAGTCTACACATCTCTGATTGATTGACCATCAGTGCAGTCGATGTTCTAACCCCTGTAGTTCATATTGCTAATGCGTGAGCTAACTACGGATAGCTTACCTAGCTCACTGGCAAGCTGATATGCTAGCTAAGCATATTCGTTTTGCCGAGAAACATAAATTGAAGATAACTGAACACAATTGTATTATTAATGTCATACATATAACGTGATTACATGACACAGTACAGTCACGGATGGAAATTAAACTCCGTAAACATTTGATCATATATTTTAAAACATAACGGCAGACAGTCAGCTAGCCTCAAGTTCGTTCTGCAATCGTTCGTTCAGGTTGATGGGCTTTTCCGCACCGGACTGTCAATCACATTGTGAAAATCACAAGACCGCTTAACTCTATGGTTTTGGCTCCAAATCGAGAACATGGCCGCGCCCGCCATTGAGCTTCAAAACGTGTTTTACAGACCCACGGAGAGGCAATGGGTGACGTCACAGTAGCTTTGTCCATATTTTTTACTGTCTCTGTCCCAGACCAGCAGTTAGGGGCAGCCAAGGCACCGCACTTGGCAGGTGGACTTACAAGCACACGTGGTTGTGACGTGTATCCGTGCGACTGATTGATTTAGTGTAGTTCAGGACCACCAGCACATCGTAAATCGACATAAATCCGTTTTTTCCCCTCCAGAGATTGAAATAAATATAACCAAGCACATGCTACGGAGAATGACGGTCCCAAAAAACGTGAGAAATCTTTTATTTTTAATCGCTATAGATATTTTACAATCAATGATTTTTTTAAAAGTCAATAGAATTTTAACATTGGGCTGTGACGTCACGAACCAGACGCCCCCTGAAGGCAATTTGACTTACAAACTCAATTGGAATGGCAGTCATCAGGGAAACCAATGCTATGTTGGCATCGCAGATGGAGGAGATTTTCTCATCCCACTCCAAGTCAATAGGTGGCGGTATGCACGTTACTTTCCGTTACAGTCAGGTAACCCACTGAGGACGAAGAACACAAAAAGACAGGACGGTGAAGGTCTGTCAGCTGTCTTGTCGACCTTAGCGAAGTATACGAAGGAAATACCCTTTAACTTTATTCTCATTTCCCAAAGTAACGTTGCAACTTGCACAATGGCAGGCGTTTTGGCTCGTAAAGCTGTGGACCATCTTCGAAGCAAGGAATTCAGAGACTATTTGATGAGGTAACATGCTAACTTGCGAGTTCGTTCTTGGAAGGTATTTAAGTAGCCACAGTAGCCGGTTGGACAGGTAGCTGAACAGTTCAAGCTGGCCTAGCTGCCACAATAGCTAACTGTAAGCTACGTTTGCGAATTATTGTTTACTGGGTGAAAAGGTTCATTACAAGGTCACAAGCTTACTTTCGACGAAGCTCTCTTGCTATCTTTAACTTAATAGTCTGTCTGAAGGGCGCATTAACTGGCTGCAGCACTGCGGTAAAGTTAGGTATTTTTATGTTGGGGTATTCGGCCTTTTGGCTTCAATAGCTCACGAACGAAACGTCAGATAATCAAATCACTAAGATTGTAGGCACAAAGTACAAGCTACAGTCTTCATATTTAGTAAGGTCTGCCCTAGTCTATATCCATACCTTGGACCTTTTTAGTTAAACAGATGCAATTTAGCTAGATGTATATATTGTTGTCTCTGCATTCCTATTCTGCATTCTGATGTATAAAAAGTAGTATGTTTGGCTGTGCATGTATGAAAATGCACTGGGCATTGTCCAAATAGTATTTTTCTGCTTTATGTCCAAGTTGTTTTTTGATACTGGAGTTCTGATCGTTTTAAACATTACCACACATGCAATTGTCTAACAACTGTTTAAACTGCCTGTATGTTAAACTTCTTATTAACTTTTCCCTCTTTTGGTTGTCTCTATGGGTGGACCAAACCTATGTTGCTGTTGGCAAAACCTTTGGTACAGCACGGTGAGGCAATGAACAGTTAATTTGGCATAATTTAAAAAAAATATGTTTGCCATAATTAAAAAATATATTTTTGCCAAGTCAGAAACAACAATGCATGGCAGAATATTTATTTTTGTTGTTCACCTGTAAATCTCATGCCAATGTTTGTTTGTTTTCCTTGTGAATTCCAGCATTTCTGGGGACCTGTGGCTAACTGGGGCCTTCCCATTGCTGCTATCAGTGACATGAAAAAAAGCCCAGAAATAATAAGTGGGAGAATGACCTTTGGTGAGAGATCATTTAACCAGTGCCTAAACTTAAATGTGACTGACATTCCTGAAATGTTGACTTGTCAGTTGAACTAGTTAAATTCTTTAAATCGTTTCCACTGTTTGTTTTTTCTTGGTTAATTTCTTTGTGTAAGTTTGACCTGTCATTCAGAATGTTAATTTCCTGGGTTTTGCTGTTGATTGTTGCTTCCAAATTAGGCTTGACATCAATGCCTTTTTCAAGCATCAATCATTGGGGGAAATTATATATTATAAATTATAAATATATTTCAAATGAAAAATTCAAATGAGCTGTAGACCAGCTTATACACATGTTGAATAGCCTATAATAATAATAATGATGCTCAAAGTCATAAGAAGAATGCCAACACAATCTCATGTAATCCAAATGTTTAATTAATATAAATCGGGCATTTGGCCGATTTTGCCCTGCAAGCACTCAGTTTGTTTTTGCTGATTTAGCCAATGCTTACTCATGCATAGAAAAGAACATGCATGATGTCAAACAAACATGCATTCAACCACATATTTACTCAAATAAATATAATCGGAGCAGGGAAAGGAAATAAAAAACACTAGAATGAGATTGAATTAAAAATTTAACTTGCGTTAGGCCCACTGCCCATTATAGGCTACTACTGTACAGGTCAAAAAACAAGATTTATAGTGTAATTAGGCTCTGGCATTATATATATCAAATTCTGTTAAACTGACAACTAAAATGGGGTGGAGGAGGAGGGGTTGTTACCTTGCTTCTGGGTGATTGCCCATTGTATTGCATTACAAAAATGAAATGAAAAGAAAACTAGGAACACCAAGAATTGAGGTTGTACTGTAATTATAATACACAAAAATGTCTCTATCGACAAGCCTATCAGTATTCAAAATATAAATATTTTATGACATCTCTGTTACAAATAAATGTAATTATGTTTCTTTGTGGATTTTTCCAGCTCTCACCTGCTACTCACTCCTATTCATGAGGTTTGCTTATAAAGTTCAGCCAAGGAACTGGCTTCTCTTCGCCTGCCATATAACTAATGAATGTGCTCAACTCGTACAAGGAGGAAGACTGATTAATTACAAGTAAGTTTCTGTTTTGGGTGATGGGAGAGCAAAGTATATGTAGTAGCATCTTCAACTCGTAAAATACATTTGGAAACGCTGGGGCAGAGTTACGCAAGGGCTAGCTTTATCCTAGCTAATATAGAGGAGGAGAGCAGAGGAAAATCCCACAAGGCTGTAACATTGTGGGATTTTCCTCTGCTCTCCTCATCTGAAAAACAGTTGACTACAGGGAACACTAAATGGATTTGATTTTTGGGAGATTATTCCATTAGAAATCAGAATTTATAATGTTTTTGTAATTAGGCTTTCAGATTCTCTACATAATTATTCACTTGAACATTTATATGCACAAATCTGAAGTTCATCCTTGTACAGTTTACATTTGGTATTATTTGTGGTGTTTGATATAAGGATCCACTTAAATGGCCTGTCTTTGAGGGCAATATTTTGTGTATCGTATAGTATGTCAGAAAATAAAGTAATACCTCAATTTTGTTTAGTAATTAATTTGGACACATAGAACTCCTAAATACAAAATATGAATTGTGGATACATCAGCCTAAAAATCTTTTTTTGGTATATCTTAGTTGGAGAAAAATTGTGTGGTCTTTTAAGTTCATTGCAGGAGTTTCCGATTTTAAGGTCAGTGGTATGCAGTTCATAGATGGAAAATAAATTTAGTTAGTTTCCCCTTCGAGTAACTCATTTAAAAAGTTAATGGAATAGTTCTGCTTATTGCATTGGTTAATATATTGCCAAGCCAAAGGTGTAGTGAGGGTGTGGCAAGCTCCGTGTAGACTAGGGGTTTGTAGATTAGTCGATTGTCAGTCGGGAGCATACATGTCAACTGTTTGTTTTTTTCTCTCTTTAATTCTGAAACTTTTCAAAATAAAACAACACAAAATGTTGCCTATGCTACTGCTCTAAATGGGTAATAGAGGGGGTGGGTGGGGCTTGTTGTCATTCATTTTACTTGCCGTCAGTTGAAAAGATGGCCAGCTTGCAAAAGAGTGCCATGTGAAATGATTTTGAAAAGATCAATGAAAACACTGTTCAATGAAAAATATAGTTGAGGCCAAAAGTTTACATACACCTAGTCTAAAGATATTCAAACTCAGTTTTTCACAACTCCCCACATTTCATGTTACCATACATTTCTTTTGGCAAATCAATTATGGCATCTACTTTGTTCACATCAGAGGTAATTTTTAAAAAATCAGTTAGAGACAGATTTATTTCAGCTTTAATTCACTATATCTGAATTCCAGTGGGTCAAAAGTTTACATACACCAAGTTGACTGTTTCTTTAAACAGTCTGGAAGATTCCAGTAATTGATGTAATGACTGTTGAGAATCTTCTGATTGGCTAATTGTCATAATTAGGAGTTAATTGGGAGTTAATTGGCACTTGTGGTTGTGTTTAAGGGCCAACCTTTAAAGCCACTGCCTTTTTGCCCTTGATACCATGGGCCAAGAAACTCAGCCAAGACCTCAGAAAAAAATTGTGGACCTCCACAAGTCCGGTTCCTCCTTAGGAGCAATTACCAAACAACTGAAGGTACCACAAGCATCTATACAAACAATTGTATGCAAATATAAAAATCTTGGGACCACACAGACATCAGGATGGAAGGAGGCCCGCAAATCTGACTGAGGCCCGCAAATCTGACACTACCCCAAGTGTTTGATTCAAGTTAAGCAATTAAAAGGCAATGCCACCAAACACTAACACAGTGTATGTGAACTTGACACACTGAAAATCTGATATAGTACATAATAGCTGAAATAAATTTGTCTCTTAGCTATTATTGAAATGACCTCTTATGGAAATAAAGTAGATACCCTAATTGACTTCCCACTGGACATGTATGGTAACATGAAATGTGCAGAGTTGTGAAAAGTTTAGTTTGAATGTCTTTAGCCTAGGTGTATGTAAACTTTTGGCCTCAACTGTATGTGCTGCCCGCTCTACATTGACATCTATGATGTCAACCCACCTAAGGGCAAAAGATCCAAGGCCAAGGGATTGCAGCAAACAAGCATCCAACCATACGGAAGCATCATAATTCCATTCAAAACATGCAGAGATGCAATAATAATGACAGCAGTCTTAAATAAATTGTAATGATAAAATACTAGTATTGACAGTATTGCGATAACTACACCTGCATAGGCTTGTGCACCGTATGCCACCAGTTAAACCGAACACCAGGACAAGCCTGGGTTTCGGCGTATGATACTTGTTACAGGCTTGTAACCTTTACAGTAATCTATACAGTGGGGATCATAAGTATGGAGATGCAGTGTTTCCACAGGTTGAGAATTTATTTGTGGCGGCGGTCTATTCCGTGTGTGTGTTCGGGGTGGGGGGGTTGTTTGTACAAATTGTATTGTAACTATTAAGTGGTTAATAAACTTTGATGCGCAGACAGAGTTCACGTTTTGTATTTCGGGCACTTTATTTATTTTTACTTTGGCGTTGTCTCCAGATGAAAATGAAATCTGTTTGCCCCTTTTCGCATTGTTCAGGCGACAGCGAGAATGAACATAAAAATTCTAAACAAAAAGTTAAGGGTTTAAAGTTGTTGGTGCCTGATATCCAAAATACCCTAATTTCTAAACAATAATTTTAATCAATTTCAATTAAAGTAAGTAGGCCTAACTGTTAACCGTAACTGTTAACAGTAATGTTATGGCAACCTATCTGTGGTGCAGTTTCTCCCTCCTCTTCCTCTAGCTTTCTTTTTTTAAAGAAGAATTTTTCTATTGCCTACTGTCTTGTCAAAAGTGTAAAGTTAATGTTTTCATGGCTATCTAAGCTGGGTGAACACTTTTTTCACCCAGAAAACGATGGCAGGTAACATTATTATTAGTACTATTAGTGTTAGTACTAACATATAAAAATGACAATATAATCAAACAATATAATTATGGCGGTGGATTCTTGTAATCCTTGGTAATGGTTTAATACTTTGCATATTCTGATACATCAATTCTGTCCTGGCATCTCTCAGTTCAACCTTTTTGTGCATCGATGAGTTAATAACAGCACCATACTCATTCATGTGCGGGTGTGCTCATTTAAACAGTTACGTACACTGTCACGTAAAACCGTGCGGACCAAATTGGAATGAATTAAATCTGGTATCTTCTTTTCTGGGACTCAGAAGAAAATGGTGCCTGGAGAATAATTAGTACAATCTGAAGAAACTTTGGAGCTCAAAAGTTCTGTCCAAAACAATTTAATTTGGTTTGGGGAAAATTTGTAGTTTTGAATGGGGAAAATTTCTTTTTGGCACCGGAGGCTTACTAAACTGCAATACCTTGAGTAACCACTGGAGTTTATGAGCTTCACGGAGAATGGAAATTCCTGGTCACCTGGGATCACATAAATAGTCAAGTCATTGGCTATTCATTCAATTTTCACAAAACTTGACAGATGTTTACGAGAGGCCTCTGAGCATCCCTACCAAAGTATTTGTAAATTTGACCACAGGGGGCACCATAAGTCTTAAAAATGTGTTTATTAATAACAGCTCCATATAATTTATAACATTCAGTACACATGGTCCTGGGCCCTCCATCAGTCTAAATGTCAAGTTTGGTTAGAATTTATGAATGTGGGCATGGCATATCACATTTCCCATAAACATCAATTGTTTTTGATTGCTTAACAGTATCTCTGGTTGGTAGTTCCTTCTACAATGCTCCACACCAAATATTACCTCAGTTGGACACAAGGTGGCGGTCGCCCCTTTTATGTAACTCCTTAACTCCAATACCCATAATCAGACCTGGGTCAAATACATAAGGTATTTTCATTACTTTTAAATACTTTTTTAGAAATTATTTGAAATACAGCATTTACACATACTGAGTATTTAAATGACAAAATATATTAGAAAATACATTTAAGGAGCATTTGCAATTACTTTCAAATATGTCTTAAAATACATTTAAAATACTGCATTTTCAAATAAAAAGTGTTTGATTTAATGGAATTATTTGAAAATACTTTCAAAACATAAGGCCAGTGGTGCAACGTGCAATTGCACCAAGCTGTTGAAAGACTTCAAAAGCACTGGTTATGCGAGAACCTATCAGCTCTGAAAGTTGGGCATTTTGTCTAATTAGAAGACAGCATTTAGATGAGGACACGTCAGATGACTGCTGATGGCCCCAGTCCAATTGTACCAGTTTCCATTGTTAATTCATAGTGAATATTCACGGCTGAATTCTATTTTATCAGTGTCTAATGGTGTAAAATGTAAAAGATGGAACTGTGCATATGGCTGTTGAATGCTCTGACAACAGAAAAAAGAGGAAATACAGTAAAAGGCCACTAACTTTAAAAATATTGCATGGGTACAAATAAACTGGAAAGTAGCTTATCAAGATGTCTTAGTTTGCCATCCCCCCCATTGCAAAGTCATGGGCATTTAGGCTACTGTCTGTTATGTGCTGCACATGGGTTGTTTAAAATTGTCAACGTAGGCTACCCTTGCCCATAATCCAAATTCAAACCCTAGCCTCTAGTAGTTCCCCTGGAGTGCCATCAGTATTATAGCTTGCTGACATCACATCGAGGGCCACTCACAAAGATTGTACAAAGAACTGTATTTCATGTGTAAATCTGTTTGTAAATACTTCAAATATGTATTTACATACATTTTCAAATACAAATAGGTATTTGTATTTGACCCAGGTCTGCCCGTAATCTAATTCACAATGAATTTTTTCAGCATATTCCTTGGAATGAAATGAACCTGGATGCAAAAAAGGTCCACCATAATGAACTTTTAGCTACAATATGTATGCATAATATGTAAAACTGTTTTCTTGCTAAGGTTTTTTTTTTTTGGTAAATACTAGCATAAATAATTGGAAGTCTATCCAGTCATTTTACAAAATGGGAGATGGAGGGGTAGTTAAATTGACGGAAACCTTATCTACCTTTTTTTTCATGAAAGAATATTGTGTGGGGTTTGCATGTGAAAAGACAGAGAATGCATTTGAATGAAATATAAATGAGCTTCCCAAAATGATTATACAGCTGTAAAAGCAAAGCAACATTTCAAATTTGTTTTGGAAATATTAGTTAGCAAGCAAGATCACGACCAGAAAGTTTTTCCAATATCCTCTTGCATGTGTATCAAGTGCCCTGCAAATGGCTAATTTCAAGATGGGATGTTGTCATTGGCAGATGTAGCTAAATGTTCAATGGGGAGAATTATTGATAATGGTACTGAGCATTCAGGATAATCAGCAGGAAAAAGAAAAAATGCAAAATAACCCAAGTTTTTGAGGCTTTCTTGTTTGGACATGTGAAGTTGTGTGTGAATTTTGTCTGTTTACATGAGATCAGAAGGCATAGGTTAATGAGTCTGTGGTCATTATTTTTATTTGTGTAGGAAACCATGAAATGTGCCAAACTCTTGGTGCTGTATAGGTATGGGGCATGCAACGGCCTAACTTGCCAGATTCCATTCCAATATGGTGGTGGATTTGAGCATGCATTATATAGTTGATTAGTTGTTTTATATTTGTTGAGGCCAGGATTCAGCTTGGCCTTCCCTGCTGATTCAACTTATTGATACATATATATATATATATATATATATATATATATATATATAGCCTGTTCTTTCTAAACTTTTACACATTCTTAAGAACAATGGAGGGCCACACCTCAATGGTTTTATGAAGATGGAGTAAATAAAATTAAAAAATTTTAACAGAGAGCAAGAGTTTTGCCTGTTCATTGGTTAGTTCTTTATAAATTTTCTGGCTGCACCTGCTCACAGCCGGTTTGAGCATTACCTTTCCTCATAAAAAAAATAGACTTGAAATCAGTTTGAGATCAGTTTCTTTAATACCTTTTGCTATTATTACCTATTGCTGTCAGACAGCTGATGAAAGCATGTGTTTTTTAGGGTTCTATAAAATAAAAGTAATTAGGCAGTGTATGATTTATGGACTTATAACCTGCATTATAATGAAGTTGATGGGGGTATGAAAATCATTGGCAAGTTTTATATTTGATGACACAAGGCGTTGCTATCCAACCAACACGGACTTTGCTTCATTGCTCAAAATCTTAAATGCATGACAAGTCCTCACATATAAGATAATTAACAAATAAATATGTAAACCTTGCTCACACATCAGATGGTTATCTGTTTGGTTTTTCTTTCCATTCATGATTTTTATGTCTTACAAAGTCTTGTTTGTATCAGTACACAGTATTCTTCCCCCCAGCTTGGATGGTTAATGAAAGACGACATTAGACAACTTTGTGGTAACTAATATAGCTAATGTTAATTTATGGTACTCGGATTGGTTTTTTAGCATGTTTAGTTGATTAATGCAAATACGAGAAAATGTTACCGACTCACCTTGGATCTTCTTTTTAAAATCTTGTTCTTCATTGATCTTGTTCGTCAGAGCGGCAGTGTAGTATAATGGGTAAGATGTTGGCCTTGTAACCTGAAGGTCACAGGTTCGATTCCCCGGTAGGACACTGCTGTTGTACCCTTGAGCGAGGTACTTAACCTGCATTGCTCCAGTATCTATCCAGCTGTATAAGCGGATACAATATAAGTCGCTCTGGATAAGAGCGTCTGCTAAATGCCTGTAACGTCATTGCTACTTTTCTAATCTTCACATTTCTGGGGTGGGAATGGCACTTCCAAACAAATTCTTTATTGGCACCCTAGGCATGCAAATAAAAAAGTACAGCTTGTTGTGGTTATTCCTTGCATACAATTATGTACATGTCCTTAGGTAAGTGTTTTTTTTAAATATATCCTTCAATCACCCTGTTTTTTTTATGTACAGCACATTGAGTTGCACCCGCTGTCGGAAATGTGCTTTATAAATAAAGTTTGATTGATTTGATTGATTGAATAACGCTGAGCGTTTGTGTGTTTTTCAGAATGGAAAAAAAGCAAGCATAACTACGTGGATACTGAAATTCTTCAGAGAACCCCTTGTGTGCGCACCTTTGATCCCAGCTCTCTCCCACACCTACGAAGCATTCTCTGTTTAAACATGCTTGATTCTGGGTATTTAGTTATTTAGCTGGTTGTGAGATCCATTGCATGCGTGAACAATAAGGGAAACATGCCAATTGTGTTTTATTCAGTCTGATGTTTTTGGTTTTTGAAATGAATCCAAGATGTGCCCTGTCAAATTGGGCTTTTTCCATGAGCAGTGTTTCCATGCTGTTACAGGTCATTTATAGAATGTACTAAAAGCATTCCCACCATGCACTGTTCAAAGAAAAGGCTGCTGTAATTGCTGAAAAGTTCCTGTTTTTAATGGGGTTGATATAAATGGATCAAGCCGTTTGTGTTAAACTGTTATTTGACAAATTAACAATTTAACAATGATTGAAAATGGTACAGTTTTTTGTCTGGGAAATGCAAGTAAAATGAGCTTGTACAATGTATAGACAACAGTCAGTTGGTGTTTAAAATATTTATTCTGGTAAAAAAAACAAACTGAGACTGGTCACATTTCTTTACAAAAATACTTATTTGACAATTACAAACCGTTAAATGATAGTTAAAGTATTTTTGAACCATTATGTGAAGAGAACTTCTTCAGTGCAATTAAAAAAACATTACATGGACAATATTAATAAGATATTTTTGAATGAAAGAAACATTTTGGAAAGGAATGAGCAATACCGTTTTCAAGCTCAATGTTTTGAACAAGTTTCAAGTTCAAAACATTACCTCATCTGATTACCTTAAGTCAAGATGCTTCACATCAAAGTGTTGTATGATTGAGTCAGCTCTGAAATTTCCTGTAGCTCTCAAAAACTGGTTGAAAAAAGAACACTATTCTTTGGTGCAATGTCATTTAGAATGCTATGTATTGCAATAATCTAATATTATTGTGGTTGAAATGGATAACCTCCAGTTAAAATGTTAAAAATTAAACAGTTTCTGCTTTCTCCCTAACAATTTTTACAGAATGCTAACATAACCGAGTTATACTGTAGCTAATTATAAAGCATGATAAAATGTAAAAATGGTATTTTAGAAGACCATGGAATCACAGATTTCTTATAAATACTTGACCAGTGAAAACTTCTTTTATAGGAGTTGCATTTTGTAATATTACTAATGCAAAAATATGAGCTTTAAATTGAAACAAGTTACATCACAAAGTGATTTAAGAGGCTAAAAAGATTTAAGTGGACTAAAGCAGGTTGGTCACTGAAAAGGAGAACAGAAACCAACATGGGGATTGAAATACAATGTCTTAAGGAGAGGGTGATTACTGTGGGTTTGACGATTGATTACATTTGTTTTGTAGCAAGAAAATGAGAAAAACCTATTTAAAAATAAGGCAATGGTAATGATGGCAGTCAATAATGGGGCCATTTTCTTAAAATATCTATTTTGTCACTTTAAACATTAACAGCCCTGAACTACACTGCCTCTATTCCTTATGAAATCACCTCAGACATTCTACTGTGAAGTGTACAATGACAGCCACTTTTTACACTTGTTAGTAACATCATGTAAGAACTTCACTAATCTAACAGGTCATCGTTGGTAATCGCAAGACCTTTTTCAATGCGTTCTCCTAGTTCCAGGCCATCATCGTCTTCCTGTACAACAAAAAAGACATGCAAATTGGATCAACACTAATAAAAGGAAAGCAGGTGTACTTCCTGTATTAGACATAATAGCTAACAGCTACAACCATATTAAAAACTGAGGTAATAAAAAAAGAAAAGATAAAATCATTAATGAATCTAATGCCATATGAACTAAATTGGGCTATGATAACTCAACTGACCCTTGAGTAATTGGGAAAAAAACTAATAATCAGGGATTAGATTTTATATTTAATCCATGACAATCTGGTTCTGTGTACCAAAATGCATGCAAGTTTGACATGCAGAAACACAGTGACTGAAATAAAGCCCTGTTTTACAACAGTACAATAACATCAACGGTGAATAGCCTGATGAAAAATGACCATTGTAATGTTATGAAACCTTGTGCATACTGAAAATTCTCCAGGTGGGTAGATTCTACAAAATTGATTACATTCATCACAACACGCAGTGTTAAAATGCTGTGTTCATGAAGGGAAAAAAATCACCTACTTTATCACTGTCACCCTTATAGTCTTTCTCTGTGCTTCTGTAGGACACTACATGGATCAGAGTGTAAATTCTGTTGAGAAGCATTATAAAAATATTTTAAAAAACATGATTTTGGTCGCTCAGGACAATGTTGAGAACAATGTGAGTTATTTAGTTAAAGCTTTAGTGTTCTCATTGACAAATTTGAACTGTATTGAATTACGTTTTATCAAATTGGAGTATTGAATGTATTCTATTGAAAGGGGAAAATCTAAAGCTGAATATACCAATAACACACCCAAGTGGAATGTCCTTAAACATCTAATTCTTACTATAGGAATAATTCATTCTCGATGTCGAAAAAACACTTTTTCGTGAAAACAGCAGATAAAGTCATGTGCAGTGTTCACTGTGTTGAACAATACCTGTGGTAAAGCATAGCTAAAAACTGGACAATGAGTAGTAACGCAAACGACAGGAGAAACATCAAGCTTAAAGGCTCCACGTTCATCGTCTCATTGGCTTTCGTGCCATTTGGGAAATACTTAGGAAGCTTGAGGCTGATTGTATCTCCAATTGCTTGGAGGAAAAAGGTTGCCACAACCCACAAGACATTCAAAATGAAGTATAGAAATGTTGCCTGCAAGACAAATTGAAGCCATGAGAATCCTGTTTTGCATGTATATATACATGAAACAATAAATGACCAACAAAATACAGAGGTTTATTTTTTACTGAAGTCATATTTTTGTATTTTTCTGCCAATGGGAATTATCATATTTGCCTGTCCCAAAAAATATTTTCCTGATCACTGCTGCATCCTCCAATTTGAGAGAGTGCAGAAATGCTTGTGCATTGAATTCAACCCTCAGCCGGACACCCACCGCACGCGTATCGACCGCGTATTACGCGCGTAACTGAAGCGTAGTTGAAGTACTGTTATTACAACGGCAGCGGGCGACATCGTCTCCACCAGATGCGAACATGTCGCGAACCGGCTGCGAAGCTTGCGCGACACAAGCGAACTGAAGCGTAGTTTTTCACTTCTGTTCTATTTTTTCGGCTTGTCGCGCGTCACGATGGCCTGTTTATACACAGAAATATGCTCTAAAATGCTAGGTATACATGTTCTGATTTATATTTCATTCTTATATTACTGGGGGTGTGTCCCTAGTTCCCTCTTGCAGTAGTGAAGAACAAGATAAAACCAGATAAACACCAGATATTTTATAAGCAGCTAAAAAATACAAGCCTTTTCGTTTTTGTATTGTCCTTGCAGAAGAAAAAAAAAAAAAAACTGGAACCTGGGGAAAAGCCAAACTTAGTTTTGCTATCTTATTTTGCGGAGGGGGTGGGGTAAATTTGAAAATACACCACAGAAAGACGTAGCCTATTGAATGATGTAGAAGTGAATGCACCGAGCAGCGGTTTGTTAGCTCGAGTGTTGGAAGGTAGTTTTTAACCAACCGTTGCTCAGTCTATTTGACTTCTCCGATGTCTTCGTTCGCCGTGCTTTCAAAAAGGGCTTGTTAATAAAAATCAGATAATCCACAGAGCTTTAAAAAATCTGATTATTTAGTGGTCTTGCCGATGAAAATGCACCTATTTTATAAATGAAGTTGTAAGCAAGCCTTTATTGCACTTGTACTTCAAAGCTTACGGTGTTCATGGCGTTTTGGTGTTCATATCCCTTCAAGATTAAACTGTTACGCTATCTTTTTGATGATTAGCTGATTTTACTAAATCTGATCCTATACACGTTTTGACGTGAATGACAAGACGACACGGGAATTCCCAATGGTTGATTACGGATTATTTATTATTATTATGATCATTACATATTCTTCGTGAAATTGGCACGCTTCTTAACCAAGCAAATAAATTAATACAGTTTGAGATTGATTATTATGCAGGCTACGTTGCGATTTAAGCTTATGGTAATTCTTTAAAGCGTTTACTTTCTCACGTATTTACATGTGTTAAAAAATATTACCAAATTAGCAGACTGATAAAGGTCTCTCACCAGGTATTCACTTACCCATAATCAACAGTCCTGAACAAACGTGAAATACACGACGTAATCCCACTGCAGACTGCGAGAGCTACTAGGAATATAGAGCTTTAAGCAAGTCTTAGCGCGACACAAACGGAACCAGTGGAGACATGCTACCCGCCGCCCCATGCTGCTTCGCCGTGCTGCTTACGCAACGCTTACGGTGAAGCCACACTATACGCGGCCTCGCCGCGCGGCGGCGCCGTCTCTATTCATTTTGAATGAGAGGTGGCGGCCAACCCCGCAAGGCATGTTGGGATTGCCGGCGGCACGGCGAGAGGCGGCGAGGCCGCGGGGGAGATGGCAAAAATTCAACTTTGACCCCCTCACCGCGTCGCGGTAACCAATCTGATTTGATCTAATGATCCATCAAGTAAATTGTCCCTATTGTCTCATTTTAGTTCCACATTCTATCGTTCCACAATGGAGGACCTAACTCGTAATTTCCGTATCGGGTTTCACGACTTAATAAAATCTCCTACAGAGACATTGATAAGAGGAACGCAGCGTGGAGAAAAGTCTCTGGAATTGTCGGTGGCTCTGCAATGTAGTTATCGCCGTTAGCTACTATCACTGTCCAGTCTGAATAAAAATCATTTTGCAGTAACCTAGCTCTGAAAAATGTTAATAAGCTGCCTAGCTAGGCTGTCTAATGTCTAGCTATAGTGAGTAACAACAAACAATAACAAACTAAAAAAATCTTCCTAATGTATTAGTTGCTAGTTGTTCGTTTCTACCAGCCACCTAGCTAGCTAAACAGATATAACTTTGAAGGCATTATCTGGCTAATTAGCCAGACAATGTTTTTGTTGTTGGTTGTTACTCACTAGCTAGACATTAAACAGCCTAGCTAGGCAGCTGCCTAACATCTTTCAGATCTGGGTTACTGCAAAAATGATTTTTATTCAGACAGGACAATGAATATGAAACACGATATTAAACCCGGTCAACATTTAATGAACACAACTGTCTATCAAAAATAGGTGACACGCCCACAAACAGCTGACTGTGGGGACGCAGCGGGGCGACAGGCGGCCGTCGCCGCGTATAGTGTGGCTCTGAAGTTGTGTTCATTAAATGTTGACCGGGTTTAATATCGTGTTTCATATTCATTGTCCTGTCTGAATAAAAATCATTTTTGCAGTAACCTAGATTTGAATTTTTAGTCAGCTGCCTAGCTAGGCTGTTTAATATCTAGCTAGTGAGTAACAACCAACAACAAAAACATTGTCTGGCTAATTAGCCAGATAATGCCTTCAAAGTTATATCTGTTTAGCTAGCTAGGTGGCTGGTAGAAACGAACAACTTGCAACTAATACATTAGGAAGATTTTTTTTTTTAATTTTTATTCAGACTGGACAGTGATAGTAGCTAACGGCGATAACTACGTTGCAGAGCCACCAACAATTTCAGGGACTTTTCTCCATGCTGCGTTCCTCTTATCAATGTCTCTGTAGGAGATTTTATTAAGTTGGGAAACCCGATACGGAAATTAGGAGTTAGGTCCTCCATTGTGGAACGATAGAATGTGGAACTAAAATTAGAAAAAAATAGGGACAATTTACAATTTAGATCAAATCAGATTGGTTACCGCGACGCGGCGAGGGGGTCAAAGTTGAATTTTTGCCATCTCCCCCGCGGCCTCGCCGCCTCTCGCCGCGCCGCCGGCAATCCCAACATGCATTGCGGGGTCTGGCCGCCACCTCTCATTCAAAACGAATGGAGGCGGCGCCGCCGCGCGGCGGGGCCGCGTATAGTGTGGCTTCAGCCTTACGCGACGCGTGCGGTGGGTGCCCGGCGTAAGGCTGACGGTTTGTAATTGCTTTGATATTTTTGACAAATCAGTGTCATTACTTGCATTAATTATTTAGAATTTTCAGTCTTGGTTTGGACAACAATGTTTTTTCTCAGCTAACATGATCATTTTAAACAGACTGGATAAAGACACCTACCTTGTTCCTTAGAGATTTTAATTCTCTTGTCACTTCATCCTTTTTAGCTTTGTCTTCCACTATAGGTGCAAGATATCTTTCTATCAGTTTCTCCCAAAAGTCATTTTCATCCTAGAAAAAGGAAGTAATTCACATTCATAGTTAGGGAGTACATAATCCCCAAATATTTCCATTTACCTGTATAAATACCCACAGCATCATCTATTGTGCACATTGTGGACATAACAAGGCTATAACAATATATGTGGATACAGATCTATTCATCTAGAAAAATTAGGTTTTGAAAAAGGTTGAAGAAAAAAGTAAATTGTAAAAAAATTACTTCACTGTTATTGTGAACACCTTTAAAATTATTTCTTTAAGTAAAAAGTATAACGCTCAGCTCCACCCCGTTAACACTGTAGCTAGAAAGTTATGGTTTGGAGGTGGTGAAAGATTTGCTGCAAAAACTGTTACAAGATTCTTATTCACTTGCACAAAACTTGCACAACTTTAGCAAAACAATAAAAATTCCAAAAACATTTTACTCCAGTTGATAACGCTAGCTGTACACAGGTTTGACAACAGGCTGAACTGCCACACTGCATAAATTCCAACAGAATTTTTATGGGCTAAAACGTGAACCTGTGAATAATTAAGGGGATGGAGTTAACCGATGCGAAAGATGATCAGCCTTCATGGTTATAGGAAAGATTTGAGTTGAATAGCAGCATGTGTGTAAGCCTTGGGTGATTTGGTATCAGCGGTACATGGGGTAACTAACTAGCCACCATCCATCACATTGTGCTAAATTCAAATCTCCCATTGTTAATTGAAAGTCACGACTTGTTACTATCACTATAATGCAAACAACATACATAAATGACATCAGTAAAATAATTTCAAAGCCATTTATTATTTTAACTGTTGCATGCATACTTGATAGCTATGTGATTATTGGCATCACCAAGGGGCGGCATAGCTCAGGAGGTAAGACCGATTGTCTGGCAGTCGGAGGGTTGCCGGTTCAAACCCCGCCCTGGGCGTGTCGAAGTGTCCTTGAGCAAGACATCTAATCCCTAACTGCTCTGGCGAACGAGAGGCATCAATTGTAAAGCGCTATATAAATGCAGTCCATTTACCATTTACCAATGGTTAAATTGGGGGTGGACGGCATCCACCCACCTTTGGTAAATAAATAAATAATTTTGACCCGCTATTTTACAAAAAACTATGACAATGCAGTCCATTTTTCGTATGCTTCAGTCAATGTGTTCCCTCTAGCCAGTTACTCACTCAAACAATCAAAAATCCTAAGAAAAAAAACTCAGGAGGAACAGTCGACAGGCACAGAAAGAAAAATATCGTTGACTGTTTGGAAGCGGACGCGGTAGGTAATTTCATTAACATGTAATTTCATCTATGCAACGTTTTAAAGAGAGATGAATAAACAGCCCCCACTGCAACTTTGAGCAAAATCAGCAGGTTGCTGTTCAGCTGCTAAACTAGGATTGAATATTTCCCACATAGCCTACATAACGTTTTTATAGCGGCGACTGGTGAGCTGAAAATTGGTGGGGTGCAAAACTTTCCTTTAAACTAATCATTGATCTCAACTTGTTTTCATTAGTAATTTTCCTTTCTTATCAAGCGTGCCAACGATTGGACTAATCAAATGGCAAGTAGCCTAACACACAACGTCTTCATACTGTGTTAGGGGGATTAAATCAAATTCAATTTATCCGTTAAAAATCAGTTTTAATCACCAAGTAGCCTAGTCTACACTTAACAAACAAGATACACCAGTCTGTTATCTACCGTGTTAGCTTTCAGAATAACCAGCAAGAACAAAACCTGCACTTCAATTTTGTTTACAATCTACGCATTGCAGATATTTGCCATGAATATGAGTGCGGAGAAAGAAGTGCATGTATCCGCAAATAATGTTGATTAAAAATTTGTACAATTTCATACTGCAAATGAAAATAATGTAGGCTATAAGGCCTAGGCTACTTGCTAAAACTGCCTATTTGGGGAGAGCTGGCTATACATGATAGTATTGGGTAGCCTATTTTGTGGATTAATTGTATTGACACTCAAGGAAAATCAGGGGAAGGTTCCACCACTGCTTAGTGATTAAAACTGATTTTTCTAAATCGCATTTATCATTTAATCTCCCTAACACAATGCGAAGAAGCTGTGTGTCCCTTTCCAATTGATTAGTCAGATCGTTTGCATGCTTGTTAATCACTGAAAATTAATTAAAACAGATTGAGATCAATTATTAGTTTAAAGGAATGTTTTTTTTTCAGCTCACCAGTCGCCGCTTTTATTTTGTTTCAATTTGACAGTTTAAGAAAGATGGATAAAGGAGGAAGAAAGGGAGGACAAAAGAGGAGGATGACTGATTATTTTCATTATTTCATTCAGCATTAATGACACTCAATAAACTTGACATATTTTATGTAAAAGCTTGCATCAATAGTATACATTCTTTTTAAAATATTGTTTTCCTTAATTACAATTATGTGCACAATGCATTAAAGATACAACTATTTTGAGCTGAGACATTCATTGGTTTGTACCTTTTTTCACCCACCTCCCACCGTATCTCAGGGTCCACCCACCTCCCAAATCCCAATTTAACCCCTGGGCATCACTGATTTAAAGGTGACCACGTTGCCTGCAGACAATATTTTCAGGATACTTCATTTTAAACTAATCTTACACCAAGCTAGCATGTCAAAATATACTGTAGGCTGGGTGTATCAACAAAATGCAAAAGAAAGCTTAATTTAGCTTATTACATTACAGGCATTTAGCAGATGCTCTTATCCAGAGCGACTTACACAACTTTTAAATAGCATTTTTACATTGTATCCATTTATACAGCTGGATATATACTTAAGCAATTTCGGTTAAGTACCTTGCTCAAGGGTACAACGGCAGTGTTCTACCGAGGAATCGAACCTGCGACCTTTCGGTTACAAGACCAGTTCCTTACCCACTGTGCTACACTCCGTCACTTATGTGCTTATAATCACAATTAATAAATATATTTAATTTCCTTACACTTAATGACTTTTCAGGCTATGAACATAGACTGGTTAAACTCACAAAGCAATACGGGAGAGTTTGGTGTGCATTCTTTCTCATTTTCAATTTTTTTGCAAGCTCCCTGTCCCTTTCAACTGAAAAAGTTTCTGGTGGGGTCCAGTAAAAAGTTTTCATTGCCTAGCCAGCTACTGTTGAATAGTTGTTTCAGAGCATACTTCTCAGAATCTGAATCACACTAAAAATGTGAGGACATTTAAACTAATAATTGACCAGTCATTATAAACTTTGTAAAATAGCCTTTGACCACAGACTGTACTTTACTAGAAAAGCTTAAAATATTGAGGGATGGGCTTACAGCAATAAGAAGTTTGGGTGGGCACACCACAGAAACAGTCCCAAGATAAAATGGCCTGACCTTTATTTTTATCTTTGTACAACCCAATATTTATGAAACAAAGATGATGCTACAACCAGCTGAGAAATGTGAACCTAAATTCAGAAATAATTAACAACTGGATCCACAAACATAAAAGGAAAGAAGTACAATATTTTGCTGCACCAGCATGTACCTCTGTGAGCTGGTCGACTTGAGGTGCAGTAAGTGTTTTTTTGATAGCATGTTTCACCCTCTTCTCCAGTCTCTGTATGCGGTTGGTTTTAAGAATTCTCCTGGCAGCCTCATTGAGGCTGCACTCTAGCTCTTCCAGCTGGCTTTCGGACAGCACGTCCTC
The DNA here is from genome assembly GCF_018555375.3 of Anguilla rostrata. Lineage (NCBI taxonomy): Eukaryota > Metazoa > Chordata > Actinopteri > Anguilliformes > Anguillidae > Anguilla > Anguilla rostrata. Next base: position 27,743,331 of record NC_057934.1, read on the forward strand.
TGGACCCACCCTGTCCTTCAGCTCTGCATTGGTTGTGTCAGTTAACATGAGCACCAGTTCCTCGCACAGGTCATCCTGGTCCTTGTTTCTCAAAGTGTATCGAATATGCTCCTGCAGGTTCCTCTTCAGGTTGGCCGAGGTCAGTTTCTTCAAGAATTCGATTTTAACAGGCTGGACCCAATCTTTTGTGGAAGAGAAAAATCCTGTCTTTATCTGATTATGTACAATTAAGTGTACAGGTATGGAAATACATTTGATTTATGAAAACCATAAAAAAAATTTGAATAGAGCCTCTGACTATAGATGTGTGTCTAGAATTTTGCACTAAAAACAATTGATCCCATTGCACCTTCAAGAGTATTTGAACAACTATTATTTGAACAATGTTCTAGTAATAATGGGTCTTCTTAGAATACGCATACCATTTTCTAAAAAGAAATATTAATGCAGTAATTCTCTTTTTGTTGCTCAGAATACTAGTTTATGCACAGTAAGAAGGTTTGCCATTTATTTCAGACTGTAAAGTGTTACCATACCACTCTGACACAAAATAACTTCTTTGTATTCATCTTCCTCTTCATACGTGTTGCTCTCATCATCTTCATCATCAAGTGTTTTACGGCCACTGTCATCAGTCAGACTGCTAACACAAACATTTTACATAATCTGTTGAATTAAAACTATAATAACATACTGTAATGTGCTCTTAAGAGTAAGTTTACATCCCCTTATTTAATATTAATTATAGTTAGGGCCACCAGTTTGTCTCCACCATGTGACCTGCAGGGATTTAAAGTTGTATTTCAATGGTTATCCTCCAAGGGTCCCCATAGGCACTTCCAACGGCAACAATCAAGTGGCTAATTGCACAATTCAGTTTCTAATTGTGGCATTCATAGAAACAATTAATTTATTAGTAGAGTCAGGTAGGAAAGTGAACATAGATGGAAGTTTAAATGCTATGAAGAGCATGTCTTTGACCCAGGGGTCCTCGCCCCTGGTCATGGAGAGCCGCAGAGTCTGCTGGATTTTGTTGTTGTGCAGAAATTCAATAGCACAGCAATTGATTAGTTAAAGCCGTTGATCACACAATTAACCCAGGTCACCTGGTTTCTTGTCTGAATCAGTTGCTGGTCTTAAGGAAAAAACAAAAACCAGCGGATTTGTGGCTCTTCAGGACCAGGATTGAGTATCACTGCAGTAAAAAAATCTAAAAAAAAAAAGGCTGGCGAGGCTGAAGATTTTTGTTTTAGTCCAGCACGAAGACACCTGAGTCTATTTAAAGTCTTGACTGAAGACCATGGTTAGTTAATTCAGCGTTTCCCAACCGGTGTGCCGCGGCACTCAGGTGTGCCGTGTGAAAAATCCTTTAAAAAATTTTTTAAGGTTCAAATGAATTAAAAAAACTTAAATGAACAAATGCCAAAATAAATGTCATTAAAATGCATATCGCTTAATTAAAACCCCAAAAGAACATTTACGCCTACTGTTGGCAAATCACATCAACGTCAGTACGTCGCTCACGGTTTTTTGTGCCATGAGAGTGGTGTGCCATGAGATTCTGTAAATTTTTCTTTTAACTGTTTTGAGTTAAATGTTATATAACTGCCCTCATTTTTATATGCTATGTGGGCATTTCCACATTAACACAACACTATAATACAACCTATTATGCCCTATACAGCATTTCAAAATACTGCCGCACGTCCATGGAAGTTGTCACATTGAATTTAACGTGTCAATATCACTTGCAAACATCACTGTCAATCATCATCTGAGCTTAATTAGTGGCAATTGCTTTTATCAATTTGGATTATTGAGGCAGTGTAAATGGCATAATTGTTTGAGAAGAGGCTTGACAAAGAATGTTGTGACCTCTAGTCGGTGGAGGACTGAAGTACAATGCTAGAAAACAAGCGGAGACAAACTGGTGGGCATAATTACAGTGTGTGAATGTAGTCATGATTGTGTTTATTCCATTTTACCGAAGGGCTTAGAGATTGTATCAGTGTTTTTAATAATCCAGATGTGTATTGTAGAAAAAAATAAAATAATCATCTTTTCTAAAATACTAAATAAAATTTTGGGAATTTCACCTTCCATCATCTTGTTCCATCTTTGTTATAGATTCCTTCTCAGTTTTGGAGATGGCATTGGTGTCTGGCAGTCTATGCTTGAAGCTAGTCTCCTTCATAAGGATGTTCTGCTGATTTTTTGTGTTTGAAGTGAGTTCTTGATGTAAGTTGTTTCGGTTTTCTTCTGTGCTTGGTTGGTTTTCAGGCACTGTGATGTTTTGGTCTGATTTAGGTCTGACTGCATTTTGCATTTGCTGGAGGACCAAGTTCTCGGTTTCCTGGGTAACCTCAAGATGAACATCCCAGCAGCACAGCTTGCAGTTGCGGTCACACAGTACCCCTACATTCTTTTGCTCTGCTTTTTCATGGTTTGATTCCCGTGTACCCCATGACACAATGTTCATGTTGACCAGTGAGTAGATCGTAAGCAGGAGGTAACCACTTGGAATACAGACAAAGTACATCAAGCCATAGACAATCAGACTGAACTCTTGGGGGTGAAGTATTGCTGTGACAAGATACATTATACTCATTGACACCAAAAAGATGCCAGTTGGTGTGATGAAGGTCTGTTGTATGACCATGTCACCTGGGAACACAAGAAAAGCCAATGGATTTTGACAAACCTATTTCTATGGAATTAGAACACAAATATATAAATCCAACATTACACATTTCATGTATTTCTTTGTTGTATTAAAGCAATTAATGTGAAGCCTACTTAAGTAATCGGTATGTTTATAGATAAATTGTCTACCACAGACCCAAAGCAGAGTTCTTGGTTAACAAATACAAAACACATTCAAAAACTTTGAGATTTACAAAACCTTGTATTTTGCTGTTCACGTTCATTAATTATGAACAGGGCCGGTTAAAATTCCTGACTATCTGATTTGAGACCTTAATCTTAATCTTAATCTGTTAATCTACTTAAAAAAACGTGCAAAAACATGTGTCTACATGTGCAAAACATAGCCACACTATTCCCAATCAATATTTTTTTTCATTGGTTATAGTTTTTCACAACTAGAAAATACTGGGTCAGTAAAAACAAAGTGAATGTCTCCAGTGGCTTCTATACTATTCTGTTCCATCATAATGATCACTTGCAACATTAACATGAAACATTGCACCCAATTCGCTGAACACCATAAATGACAATCTCATGCAAGTGTCATTTTAAAATATTGGCATACATTAACTTCAAAGTCAGTCCACATATTCAGGTACTTCACTTGTAATTCAGTGATTCATTATGATAATTAATGTACAGTGACAGATAATTATTTATCAAGTAGCTAGTGCAGAGATGACAGTGACCTCAAATTCCTCAAAAGAAGTCATGAATGTATGTGGGTTAGTTAGGTGACAACAGCAATCTGTTAAATGTCTGCAGTCATTCTTCACAAATCCATTCAAATTGTATTACTAAGAGACAAAGATTTTTCATTTACAAAGATCCAGCAACATTTTCCCACATAAATTGTCCAAATTCCATTTGATAGTATAAAAGTAGTAGTCGTATCTGCTCTGAATTACTCAATAACCTACCTTTTGCTTATCTGTTAAAAGAGACAGTCAAAGGAAAATCCAGGTTCAGAAAGTAAAAGTACTCCTAAGGATCTTGTTCCAGTCACATGGATTTGCTAATTAGCACAATTCTTCAGCCAGGAGCTAGAACTAATTAGTGAATTTCAATATGTTATATTAAGTTATAAGTGAGTGCATGGGTGGAAGAAACACAAGGCAGGACTTCTACTTTCTGACCCTTGTACTTGTCATATGGCTGTCCACCTATGGACAGCCATATGATAAAGGAATTACAAAATAGTGCTTACCTATGATGGAAAAAAATGAGGCTGTCATCAGGAAAGCATAAAGCACACTTAAAATGGCTGCGACAGTAATCTGGAAATTTGGTTTGGTGATAAAGCAGATAAGTATATAGAGAACAGGTGGGATGACAGACACAATGATGGCAATTGTCCCTTCCATTTTAAACACAAACTGGAAAGCACCTAGAAGAAAAGATACATCGAAAATCCATTTTAAAGAATACAAGGGCATTTTGCTACTTTTATAATAATGATAACTGGGTCTAAATGATGAGCAAAGTCAAGCACAATCAGGTATTACAATATCTGGTAGTAGAAGGTACCTAATGTTTGGCTGTCCTATGTTGGGATTTTTTAATGTTTAATGTCCACGCTATTTAGGTGTTTTGTTGCAAAATACCTTTGTGCAAGTACGGTGTGAGACCAGATTAGCAATAAACACAAATCTGTGACCTTTCTAATCTATCATGAAGACTGCGTAAGTATGAATGTTATGGGGAATTCTCACCAACTGGAATTTTTAGCAAAAGACCTTAGCAGACCACCTCAGTTCTTATTAACTTATTCACTTTAAAAAAATAAATTTTACAAATACTAACAAGCATGCACTAACTGTGTCTCTATTGTGTCATGGTACCTATGCATTTGCCTCTTTGGAAGTTCAATGGGAACTTGATACTCACTCATAGAAAAGATCAATTGGATGTGTCACGTGACTAACCTGCTATCATCAAGCTAACAGAAGCAGGTCCCAGAATGGATGAGCCAACAGTGAACATCTGATAGAGGATATACAAATTGGAAATGGAAGAATTCCTCTTGGATGTTTCTTTGCCACTATGCAGAAGATCCAAAGTGTTGGCCAGGGTGGAAGGGCCCCAGCGCCGTCTCTGATTGTAGAATTCTTTGAATTCCTGTGGGGCGTTGGTATACGCGTCTGAGGCTGCGTTGTACTCTACTCTCCAGCCCTGCTGCAGGAGAAGGGTGCACAGCCAGCGGTCTTCACCTGATCCAATAAGGAGTAAGAAGTTAGCAATATCACTGGCACCATGGGTGTAGCGGACTCAGATTATGATACTAACCTGATCAAGTCACAGATATATTTTCCAATGCACTGAACTACTGACAAACATATATGCATCCAGACTCTAATTCAAAAAAGTACTATTCAGTTACAACAATGTTGCCAGCTTCATGGGGAATAGAGTGTTACAATGATGACGCATTTGTGTAGGCCAAGCCGGACGTTTCTTCCGCCATGGCTTACCTTGGTAGATTTCCAATGCTTTTTTCCCCATAGGGATTTCGTTTTTTGACGAAAATAAGGACTGTGGTTAACATATGCCTAAGAGAGTTTCATGTTTTGCTCTACGATATAAATTACACCCATTACTATCTCCACTGTGAATTTTGAATGCACTTTGCTTGAAACGCTGGCTAAAGGACTTCACCACAGACTGAGAATAGCTAGCAACTAAGGTCATTTTCAGCTTCTGAAAGCACTTGCTCACATTAGACTACAGTCGAATTACGAAGTTATCGACCTCATTTATATTTATTTTGGAAGTCAGTTATTTAACTCCTTTAAAACAGTAGCCAACTAGCTAGCTACAATAACACAGGCTGATAAAGTGCAGATGCTTCTTGATTAACCTTACCCAGCCACTTATGTCAAAGCTAGCTGGTATTACACAGTAATCCCCATCATAAAATGTTATTTTTTTTGTGTACTTTATACGGTTACCCGGTCTTGTTTATTTTTGCATGAAAATCGTATACCCCTTCAGCTTTCAGAACAGTATATCAGATAATCAAATACATCCTTCAGAATTAAGTTTTAAATGTCTATATGTAATGTACTTACATTGCATTCACTTTCGGAATATACTCCTTTGTCTATGTGTATGTGTCTGTAATCCGAAATGCCTCTGCTCATATTCAAGCTAGCGCTGTTAGCTAGGTTGGGCGCTATTTTCAACTCAATTTGACAAGAATCCATTTAGTTCATTTATCTCATTACTTCATGCTCTCTTTAGTACAGCAGTATTTTGTATAGCAGACATTTGTGATGGCTTCCTGCCCGGGTGGGAAAGGATGCGGATGGTGTCAAAAACCTGCCATCTCCACACATCTGGCATGACAGGTCGTGTCTCCCCAGTGGAGATGTTGCACAGGAGTGTGATGCCAGTGTCATCGAACACGACACTGAAGACGTGTGATGACCGTCTGGTAGACTTGGACCTCCAAGTCAGAAGCCTGATCAACTGGCATGCGGCCATAGTCAATAACTGTCAGACTGGGGGCTTGAACCCTGGTCCCCCGTGTGGCAACAAACACCTAGTCCACTGCGCTACCAGAGACTGGAGGTGACTCAAGTGCAGAGCAACACAAGTAGGAGTTCAGTAGGTCTTTAATCCACAACCAAAAAACACAAAAATTCAAAAACTCGAACTAGACAAAGATAACACTCCTAAGCAGGGAAAAAGTTACAAGCAGACTGAACAAGTCCAGTAAGTAATCCAAAAAACAGAGCCAAAGTCAAACACAACAGATCAGTCCGTGAAACAGCCAACACACCAGCAAGGGAAAATCCAAAAGAGATACCGATAACAGTCCAGGTCGAATCAGGCAAACTATTCAGCGGGGTCAAAAAAAGGCGCTTGAGCTTGAGAAACACCAAGGAATCAGGAAGACTTAGCAAAAGACATAGACAGAGGACCGGGCTTAAATACACTGAGAAAACAAGGCACATGACAGACAATGAGGTACAGGTGGGCAAGTTAACAAGAGGGCTGGGTCAACATAACAAGGGAGGCTAACCAGTGTCCAGAGCAACAAAGAGCCTTTGGCACCCTCTGGTGGTTAAAAGGTAGTCCAACCCGTGACAATAACAAGGTGCTGATGACGGCTTGTGAGAGACAGCGACAAGGTTGTCCTTATTAGCGACATGCTGGATGTCTGTCATGAACCCCATGATGAAAGAATGCTGATGGGCTGACCATGGTTCGGAAACTTTGGACATAGCAAAGCACATTGGGCAGCCAGCATGGTTGAAGTAGCCAGGACTTTTTTCATGTTCGCTAAAGCCTTGGTCACCTCCTCAGACCAGTCAACTGTGTGCTTGGCGAGCTTGCCTTTGAGGGCCTCGTAAAGGGGTTACATGTGCTGAGCCGCCCGGGGAACGAACCGGTGGTAAAAGTTTACCCTGCCTAAAAACACCTGCAGGCTTTTCACAGTGAGGGGGTGAGAAAAATTGCACACAGCTTCCACTTTCGATGGCAGTGGTACCATCCCGTCCTTTGCGGCGCCTGAGGAAAATCGATGGAGGACTGGCCAAACTGGCACTTGGCCAGATTTACGATCAGGCTGTGCTGACTGAGGCGCTCAAAAAGGGCCCGTAGGTGAGACATGTACTTTGTCCTGGAGGCACTGGCGATAATGATGTCGTCCAGGTAGACAAATAGAAATGGCATGTCACGTAACACGGTGTCCATCAGGCGTTGGAAAGCCTGAGCTGTGTTTTTGAGACCGAATGGCTTGCGGAAGATATTCGAAAAGGCTAAACGGCATGCTGACCATGGTTTTGGGGACATCCTGTGGCAACGCCATCTGCAGGGAGTGTTAACTTAGTGTGGGTGGGGCCCTGCGTGGCTGCGCTGCATTGATGGCTTGCAGAGAAGAATTTGTCAGCCTCCCTGGCCAGTTCGTAATGGAAGAGTAGACTACCTACAGTGGTAGCTGCTGCATGAACAGCTCTCTGAAGAGGAAGCACGGCTTGTGTTTGTTGCCATCTCGATTAACGTCTTTGGAATTGTCCTAAAGTGATATGAGGTCACCAATGTAGGAGTTGTTGGAAATAAAAGCTCAGTGAGACTTTATTGACTGCAAAGAACATGCGATGTCCTTTTATTTTTAATCTTCACAGAACAGGGAAAAAACATAACCGTCGCAGGACTCTCACATCACCAAACGACGACTCTCTTAACGGAATTCTGTTTGATTAACACAACAAATCTCTGCCCTTAACACCGGGAAATAACAGTATTGAAGTAACAGTAAATTATTTACTAGTCTCTATGTGGTCCCCAACCCACTGCAACAAAAGTATTTGAAGAGTTTGAAAAAGTGTATCTCAATTAGTGGCTTCATTTTCATGTTTATAACATGGAGCTTTGCTCAAAGATGGGGTTCTAGACAAAGTTATGGCCCCACTGGAGGGCATTTAAGTTCATTGAAAAAGTGAGATAGTGTTCGCACTATTATTTCTTCTTATTCCACATCAACATTCTGTATGCCACTTGTCCAACAGCTTTTCAGCAAGACTTGACAAGTTTGGCTAGTTGTTCTTTTTGTGCAAATAGCGCAGATATATATTTTGTTGATGTTTACAATTTTACATCACATAATTTTCCTTTGATTAACATGTTCAGAATGTGAACAACACACTTGCAGATGCAAGCTCCAATTGTCACTGTCACTGCCAGAGGTACAGACCGTCTCTCTCTCTCTCTTTTGTAAAGCTTCAAATGGACGAATTTCCTGGCAATAGGTTCGCAGCAGTAACTTTAGAAACACCAAAGTGAGTTCAATCCAAATTAATACTAATTTTCACTTGTCATTCCTGCCAGCTAACCCACGTATTTCAGCACTGAACATAATGTTAATTCTTCTAAGATATTGACACTTAAAAGATGTTTCTCCTCTTATCTGTTCAAAATATATGATTTTGAGTGATGAATCTGTTTTTGTGGTGTAGATTATGTGTTCAAAACATTATACAAAATGTGCAATTTGGAGGCTTTAGGACATCATGGAAAAACCCTTGCTAAATTTCACTGCTTTTAGTTATCTGCTCAATATTTTTTTGCAGTGGTGGAAAGGTTGGGGGTAATTTTTTTAGAATAATTTTGATGCTAGCTCATGCAAATTTTGTGAAATAAACAGTACAGTTACATTTTATGTATATAAGTATATATTTTATGTATACCATGAATAATTCTTCACATATTTCCTAGATTTTTGATACATAGTCTTGATGGCACACATGTACCCTTCAAATAATGTCATAAGCTCTCTGCTGTGTGTTGGCACAAATTTGTAAGGCTTTATTTTAAAGTATTACACCCAGGTGAAAATTGCCTTTATAAATGCTTTGGGAGAAAGTGTTTAAAAGGACTTTTGACTAGTAATAACTCAAATTCAAGATATCTTCACTTTAGTTTAGTCAGAAGATATTTAGTTCAAGATACCTGCAATTGTATTTTGACTAGTAATATCTTAGTTTCACTTATTATGACTAGTCAGAACTATTGTGGAGATATCTCGAATTTGAGTTACGATTAGTCATCATTTAAATGGAGATATCTGGAATTCACATTTTAGATAATCAAAACTTGTAGTAGACATCTTTAATTGGAGGTTCCATACAACTTATCGGCCAAAGTGACTTCAGTCTTCCTAGTCTAAATGTAATTACAAATATCTTAAATTAGCGTTTTTGCCTAGTCACAACTGAATCACAGATATGTGTAATTTGAATCCGGTCATGCTATTAAATGTTAAGAAGAGCTTGCCATACACCTTACATCACTCATAACAACTAGTTGTTTGGTGTGGTTCTGGTACACACTGCACAGACCATCAGCAACCAAAGTTAAATTCAGTAGTCAATACCTGAATATTTCAGGTAGTGACTGCAGTTGTAGAAGGTGGTTGTCACTATATTCTACAACCAAACTGTGTGTGAACTTAACAGGATTAAGCACCTCAGTGAGGAGTGACCGTGTTTTTCTGCAGTGTGTACATGGCCAATGTGTTAATCTGAAGATGTCAGATTTGTTAAGTAAACTTCATTCAACATGAATGAGATTACTGTCCCTTGTGAGTATGTTTTCTCCAATAATTAGCTCAATAATTATTTATTTGAATTTACACCCCCACAGTTCACAGTTCTTCTAGTAATACAGTCAAATCTAAAGTACATTTGACTTGTTAAAATATATGAAAGTTCACCTTGATCATATTGAACATACTCCGATGCTTTGCCAGCAGTTGTAGTATATCTTCTCAACACATTGTCATCCATTAGTGCTGACCCTCTGAACAGACTGAAGCATCCAGGACTGCAGAGCACTGACCCAAATACATGCTCAGCTGTTTTCTGGAGCCAATGCCCCACAGCATACTCAAACTTCTGATACCACACCATTGGTCCTGGAATGAAAAAAAAAGCTCACGTCGCTCAAGTTTACACAGTAATGAGAAAAATGGTACATCAGTACTTTCACATTTGTATTTCATTCAGAGGAAATCTCATTCTATGACAGCTGCAACACAATTGATTTGCCAGCTATTAAACAACAACCTCCAACTCTGACAAAACTGTTCTTTAAAACTAATTTTAGTAATGAATCTATTGATGATGTTACACTATTATAGATATTAATACATAGTAAATACATATGCATAAATTTCATTTTACAAATTGAATCATGCAGCTGGATTAGCCATTTGGATTAAGATGTTAATGGGTTCTGGTGAGGTACTGCATGTATGATCCAGGGATTAGAGGTCAATTTGCATACCATACCACTGAAACAGTTGGAAATGTGGTCTTGTATGAAGCACACTTACAGAACACCACACCGCCTTACCCATTCCAGTTGGATGGATTCTTCCACATGCTGCCCCCACATTCTCGTACATTCTAAGACGGTCAACGAGTAGGATCAATGCTGCTGGGTGGAAATCAGTATCCCCATCCAATGCCAAAATGTATGTGTTGTCATCAGAAATGTGCCTTCTCTTGCTGTCATTGCCATATGTTGGCAAAAGGAAACTTTCCCCATCCAGAGATACAAGACTTGCACGACATGGATCATTCTGCCTCTGTAAAAGGCAGTGCAGACAATACAAGTAAACAGTAAACATGAATATAGTTAAAGGTCCGGTAAACTGAAATTAGTAAATTATGTCCTGATGTGTTGTTTTAATACTTTTTTGCTTGTTGTAAATTGGCCAAAAATGTTTCTAAAATGATTCTTGGCAAAAAAAAAAGATGGCAGGGAGCAATAAAATGAAGAATTAAAACATCTTTTAAGTAATTTCCATTGTTGTAAGGGTGTTCAGGTTAGAGTTAGGGGTAGGGCCAGGGAGGACAGGATTTACAAAGAATCTTTCTTTAATTTGAGCAGACATACAGGGCTCCTGGGTGACATCCCGAGAGGCGCATCAGTACATCAATCAATCCTTGCTTTTGTATAATGCCATTTAAAAACATGCTTTCATACTGCACTTCACAGTCATCCTTTTGACTGAAGAATGGCATTGACTTGTAGGGCTCTATCATCTGGCTGGCGCCTGCCGTGTTGTGAGCTGCAGCACGGGTGAAGTGGCATTTTTGTCATGGATTTTGACTTGCCTAAGTCGTTTGGTAATTTTTTGACTCGCCAAGTGGGTGGACAGCCACTGCTGGGGGTGTATCAGTGAAGATAAAGCAGTGCATTGCAATTTTATTTCAACTCATTGCAATTTTCATGTTGGTCTACTCTGCTACTGTCAACCTCACCGCCCACCTGCTCAGACCAGGTGTACAGCACAAATCGTAGCCCAGTGTATGGTGGATTGCTAATTTTAGGGCTTTCCCATGCAATGTGAATATGATTATAGTCTAATCAAAAGCCTATGGTTTTTGTGGATCATATGCTGTCTATGTTGACATAAATCTCAGAAGCAGAAAAAGGCATACTTTGCATTTATAGTTAATTGTCTTTAAAAAAAAAAGAAATTAATTCTTGTATGTGAGGTGGAAACCAGGTGGAAACTATGATTTTAATAATTTAAAATACAATTATTTTAAATAATTAAAATAATTGTATTTAAAACATGACAAAACCACAACTCATCCAATTCTGCTCTGTTCAGTTAACTCATGCCATTGTTATGGATTAATGATGTACTTGTGTGTGATAATGTTTCTTTCATTTTATTGCTATGACCAGGATCGCTACCATTGTATGATCTTTCCTGGTTTTATTTTGCTTAAAGGAGTACCATGGTGATTTTCACACTTTCTCGGTTTTATGTGCTATTTGCACAAGAGGCATTGAAGAAACACAATGAGTAAAGTATTAAATATGTCCGTTCTGTATTTTTGTAGAAATATGCGTTTTAAATTTTCGTCCTATTTTCAACCGGTTGAGAAAGTTGGGTTGAGTCAACTTGGTGCGTCACGAATACAGTAACCACTCCCCTTTCCACGCCCCGTAAACCCATGGATAACTCGAGACCCATAGTTTGCGCCGCTGGCTTACAGGCAAGACAATGCAAATATTTGACTAACTTTAGGTTCACTTAAATTAGAGTGCCTTTTAAGGACTATTAGATTATTTCTGGTTATATTCATTTATCTAGCTAGCTAACGTTAGCTAGCTAGGTAGTTTGCTTTTATAAGGACGTTATAGTTGTGCTTTTATCTTAACTTGGGTAGCTAGATAGCAAAAATTATAATTGGATACAAGTCAACGTCCTTAGCATAGCTATCTATCGATACTTGATATACTACTAAGCTAGCTAGCTTGTGAAAATTCAGTCTCCCTAAAAGAGCGCATATCATGGGGGTAGCTATGGTAACGGGGCACGGTCTGTCAATCATAGTTAACTGACAGTTCTCATTACCACGCCCAGACGGTTCGGGTGAACTTTTATAGTGGGAAATTTAGGCTTAGAAAGATACGTTTTAAAGTACGTTGAAATGACTGAATAATAAAAAAATTATACACATTTGTTTTGTTGTTGCCTAAAGACAACTGGGAAGTGTCACGTTCAACCACCATGTTACTCCTTTAATAAAACTTCAACATACAATTGTTATTGTTTCTTAGTTATAGCATAGCATGTTAAAGCCATTTAGCTAGCGAAATGTCAAATTAAAACTTACATTTTTTAGGCAATGTTTTATTTTAATTCTGATTGGAGAAAATTCAAATTCAAAGGAATCTCTCTTGTTAATAAGTTTGTCAAACTCAATTTTCTAAATAAGTGCCAGCACAACTCTGCATCTTCTGAAAAAGAACATTGTGGGAGAGACTTCTGATTAGTATATCCTTATCCTCATATTCCTTCGCAGTGCTAGAACATGGAAATTAGCAGTGCACTTAGAGGGAAAAGAGATCATTTGATTGACAATGAATGAATCCAGTTCTATCACACCCACTAATAATATATTCAGCATAATCCAGCCCATTTTCCACCTGCACTGCATGCTTCGTGCTGTGCACTCCTCGCCTCTGTTCTCAAAAATACAAACATTCAATAGCCACGCCCAGTGTGCCCACACGCCAAGCCATTGACTGCATCCATGTGCCGTGCGACATTGATTCAGGAAAATAGAGCTCATATACTCACTTAAAGCCTGCCACGGGAAAAGAGAAACCCAAAGTTTATATCAAAGGAAAGTGATTTTTTAGGAAAATCACAGATGGTTAAATTAGAGATCATGAATTTTTTTAATGAAACTTAAATACAAACAGAATGAACCTCTGGATTTTGGTAGGACTGATCCATGAATGGGTAAACATTAAAATGACCATACATAATTGCATGATAAAAAAATACTTTTATAATTAAAAAAATATTTCCTCATTTTTATTATGAACTATTGTATGCTATGAACTCCTAATGAAATTTTTAAAAACTACAGAATATAAGGCTAACATGTTTTTTTTGTTTGTTTGTTAATGCTTTTTCTTCCCTCTTTGTTGAAGTTGTATGTTTGATTTGCATAAGCTTGGATAAGAAAAAACTTTAAAAAAGCTTACCTGGGTGGAATACATCTTCAGCTATTATATTCTTACTCAAACTTCACCAAGTTGCATGTTGTGAAGACAATCTCCTTTGCTTACATAAAGTTGATTTCACCTGTAGTTGTGTTTTAAAATGTAAAACCTGACATTTTTAACGCAACGCAAGCGTGAGCCGCAGTTTCAAGCGTTGTAGCGAGCGCCATTATGGCAGGTAACAAAGGGGTGAATCCATTCTTTGATTTGTGCTTTTTTCCACTTAGTCTTTCACAACTGTCCTGGATTGCGCCCTTCAGGACTTGGGTTTATTACCTCACACATGGACATAAGTATGCACCTGGAGTATGTACAACCAAGCTGAACCTTTGCAGTGCGTCAACCTGGCGTCGTCATTTACATTCTTGTACTTGCAAAGGGTATGTTTCTGTGAGCCAGTGCTGGGTGTGTCATTAGCCAACAACCTGTGTCTGTAATGTTTTAACACTCGAAAGGTCACATTTTTTTACTACCTACTGCCATCATGCTGATGTCCAGTGGCATCACAAATATCCAGTATGACAGCATTGATGATTTCTGCACCAGCATTGATCTAATTTAATAAAGATTACAAAAACATATTATCACGGTTTCGTTATAATGGCTAAGGGAAAATGTATTGAGGCATATCACAAGAACACTAAGAAAAGCGCTAAAATATGCATGACAAAACACAAAATAGAAATAGCCCATAATCCAAAAGAAATACAAAGTGCAATATTAAATAATTTCTCGCAGGCTTGGTGGTTTGCTGGGACTGCTTGCGCACAGATCAATGACATTTGTCACACAGCTGTCACGTGGCTGCTCTGTTCAGTCAAAATTTCAATTTGAGAGAAAACCTGAAAATATATCAGTAGCAAGTTCCAAGCCTATCATTTCTATAACTACAGCATTCGCAATTATTCATCCCCACTCTAAAGGCTTAATCAACTTCATCACACAATTGCAGTGAATTAATTTTGTGTGATAATATGTGCAAAATTAATTTTAATAGCGATTCATTGGGAAATTTGTATCAAAGCGCCATCATTCAGTTGCTGAATAGCATACAGGAGTAGATAATTACACGTTCACACCTGGGTAAAAGCACCTATTGTCCATTATCTGGCAACGCGGTTATTTTGAGACCAAATATTTTGGAAACTCGTGTAAGGAGGCAGAGGCATCACTAGGGGGGTGCGGGGGGTGCAAACTGCACTGGGTGACACCATTAGAGGGGGGTGACACCGAAATGACTGGCATTAAATTTTGTGTGCAGTGTTTTGTGTAGCGACGGGTTGAAACAGCTCATTTCTCCAATGCAGTTTACTGCTGGCTGATTTCATTAGCGGTATGAATGTGACGAGAAGCGCTTTGTCGTTTGAATGCATAACACGCAATTCCTTGCTCCCCCCCCTGCCCCCATCGACAATATCAGATGACACCAATGATCGACCACACCGGGTGTCACCAACCCTAGTAACGCCACTGTAAGGAGGAGGATATAGCATTTATGGCATTAGAGTAATTTTAATTTTAAAGTCCCCAAAGCCCCATGGTGGCGCTCTGGTAAGGGAAACTCTCACTTCCTGTCTATCTGTCCTGTCTTGTCACATTGAGAAACTTGCTGCTGACTTCTGAGCGAATCGCATCAAAGAGGTGGGAAAAAAGATCAGAATCCGAATAATATTGGCCAAATTAGAGAGGAGAAAACATTTGGGGAGAATGCATTATTTGAGTTGCCAAATATGGTATTTGTATTCAGCACCATCCCTTACTGAAATGAGTCCACTTTTTTTAAAAACACACTAATAATGAATTTAATGTTTTTAAACCTCGGTCATTGGTACGGAACTAGCCAGCTAATTTGCTTGTAATCATATTACGTCCCAATAGAATAATGTAGTTAGCGTTAATTCGTGTAATCCTGTGTTCTCAGACATAAATGTCATAAATCATCTGTTATTGGCTATGATATAACCAATGATTTCTGGCTATTGATATTAGCAAAAAGTATGATATCAGAGCTTCTCTAGTTTTTATGACTTTCCACTTTTCAAATCCACCCAATTAAAAATATCAGGATCACCACCCTCCCCCCCAAAAAATAAAAAAACAAACAAACTGGAAACATTTTGGGTATGAATATGACATTAAAGATGAAGCATTCATTGCCCTTACTTTTTATTCAGACCTTCATGAAATGTTATTTTTGTAATAAATGAAAATAGAAAAACTTACTGTTATTTTTTGAGGATTTTTGGCAATATAGCCTTTCCAGCCAAGCAAATAGTACAAATACATGATCTGAAACACAGAAAAAATATTGGAAAACGTTCATAATGAAAAAGACCTTTAAAAAGACAGAGATCAATAAAATGCTTAAAATGCTTTGGTCCTATTTGTTTCTTTCATTCCCAATTATAAATGCCCAATGATAACTAAAAGCAAAACCCAATAGCTTACTACAAAATCATCTGCAAATTCAGTGGAACCCTGACAAGGAAATCCTCTGAAATCCATCCAACAATCACCATTTACTTTTAGTCAACTTTTTTTTTACATCACTTCTTCTGAGTTCTCGCACCTGTGCAGCCATTGTACCGGTCAAGAAATGGACAATAGGCATCACTATTGATTATGTGTCAGGGAATAACCTGTTAACAGAAACTCTCCTTTCTGTGGTTGGCATTATGACCAACCATGTGCAATTCCATTGATCAGTGTTTCCTATTTGTGTACTGAGTCTGATATACTAGAAAAAATGTACAAAACTCCACAGATATTTAGATCATATATAAGAACAGACATCAGAACAATTTCAGTGACAACAAAGACAACACACAATAATGCTCCAGCGTGTACACCACTTAAAAAGCTCCTATTATTCACAAAAAATATTAATACAACAATAGGGAATATCCATCCATCCATTCATTATCTACACCCGCTTATCCTGAGCAGGGTCACGGGGGGTGCTGGAGCCTATCCCAGCATGCATTGGGCTAGAGGCAGGAAACAATAGGGAATAGACTAATAAAAATGTTTCCACCTGTGACCATCTCTTTTTGTTTCGGATAAGTTGTTTATCTTTCAGATGAATGTACAACATATTTCCTTCTGGCATCACAAGCAGTAATCGACCTCCATATGGCGTTTCAATGATTGACACATCATCAGGTTCTTTGTTTGTAAACACCCTGCAAAATGAAAAAGCATTCAGTATATTTGTTAAATGTAAATTATTACTAAACTCAGTACATTTTTCCAAATAAAATATCCCTAAAAATGTGATATTTCACCCAAAAGAAATATAAATGATTTTTTCTTTGCCTCTCCATATACTACCCATCCAAATAAGAATTTCAGTGACTTTGCTGCCTACAGTACATCTACCAATGGCTACCACCTTTAGCTGCCTGAAAACAATTGGTATTCTGTGTATTCATACCAGGGACTGTAAAAAAATATGGACAAAGCTACTGTGACGTTACCCATTGACTCTCCGTGGGTCTCGAAAACACGTTTTGAAGCTCAATGGTGGGCGCGGCCATGTTTTTGATTTGGAGCCAAAACCATAGAGTTCAGAGGTTCTGTGATTTTTACACAGTGTGATTGACAATCTGGTGCGGAAAAGTCCATCACCCGGAACGAACGAGGTAAGCTGACTGTCTGCCGTTATGTTTTAATTATCAAATGTTTAATTTCCATCCATGGCTGTACTGTGTCATATAATCACGTTACATGTATGACATTAATAATATAATTATATTCAGTTATCTTCAATTTATGTTTCTCAGCAAACCATCACCGAATATGCTTAGCTAGCATATCAGCTTGCCAGTGAGCTAGGTAGGCAGTGAGCGTGGTTAGCTCACGCATTAGCAATATGAACCACAGGGGAAGAACATCGACTACACTGATGGTCAATCAATCAGAGATGTGTACTGGTGATTTTTGACTAGGCTAATTTTCATATAACTATCTGGTAGACCTGCTGTTGAAACCTACGGTGATAACCAAGCAAGTTATCACCGTAGGTTTTCACCACAGTCAGTTAATGAGCCAATAACTGTTACTCCACCGCTGTTTATGGTGTTCACTCGCTGGGTGACGCTAGCTGACCGATCGTTCGCAAGTCACTTTTAAACGAATAAAAATTAACACTGTCAGTAATGATTAACAAATCTACCAAGTATTTTAATAACTGATCTGCAGGTGTGCAAATATGACAATGCACTTTGTAGAGCAAGTTTTCCACCTGGTGCATGAAGACAAAAATGAATTTCTAATTATTTGTTTTTTCTTGTAGATCATCAAAACCAATGGAGAAAAGCCAACATACAAGGAGCCCCCAGGCCCGATTCTGAGAACCACTGGCTTAAATTCTCTTGTCGGTCTCTTAAATGCTAAAAACATGTTTCTTTCTAAATTCCAGTCTTGCAATGATGGTTAATTTAGTTAAATTCTGTTTGTGTGTGATTTCATCGTGTGTTGTATGTTACCTTAAGACTCTTAATTCGCTTTGTGAAACTGAAAATTCTGCAGTTTATGCCAAAATCGGGATTATAGTAGCTTTGTCACATCCCTGAAGCATTTACGGAATGTACACGACTGACAAGCCGTCAAACACATTTGACAGATTGAATATTTGCCGGTTAGGGTTAGCTAGCTAGCTTGCTAGTCAAATGGCTTGGTAGCTGAAGTTGCGAACTGTTTTAGCATAGCCTACTGGACTATCAAATATAGCAAATAAGCGTTAGTTGATTATGCTTTCTGCCAACAAATTATTTGGTTAAGTAGGCTAAAGGAAATATTAAAATGACTTGGCTACCGAAAAAACTTCAGAGGAGGATTATTTTATGGTCGATCAGTGCAGCTGTAAATAGCACACGCCATAATGAAATCACTACGAAATGGGATGCCTGCATTTTCTGACTTCGCACAGGTGGACTGTGGTCCATGGACGATGAGTCGGAGCCGCAATGTCGAGGCCCAGAGGCGCCACCTCCCACCCCAATGACCATAGACTGTAGCCCATACTGTAGCTTAGTCCTCCGCAGTAATCAGGAAGTGACGCAAACTGTACCTCATTAGTCCACAACAAATATATAAGTGCCCAAATGACACAATAAATAATGAAATCGGCCCAATAACAGTCATAAGACAAATAAAATACAGATATTGTGACTATTTGTTCTTGTGAGAAAAAATTATTGACTTTGTATTTTGACCACATTTGTACCGAAGACTTACATGGAAACCGGATATGGGAACACCTATACTGGAGCCAACCGCAGTGGCGCTAGTGAGCAACGTCTCTCAACAAGACCAGGAAGTGAGCTTCAAAAACGAAGTCTGGTTTTGGCTGCTTGATTCATACGCTGGCAGTATGCTAAAAACTTCCAAACACCAAACACACTAGGTATTTGTAACCAAGTCACACAGCCATATGATTAATTTCAAAGATAAGCATATATAAAAACTAACTATGGAAATATATTACATACATATTTTTGTAAACACACTTCATTTCAAACAAATAGTTAGAAAAGTTAATTTATTTACCTACCTGTACACTTCTATGATAACATGAGTAAGGTCATTTACATACTCATTAACCAATGTGGAATCACTGTCTTTGTCTTTCTTAAATGAGTCATCCACAAATATATGGCACTCAAAGTCAAAATTATCTTTATGTTCTTTTTTTGGATCTCCTCTATATCGGTCCAACCTAAAAACAACAACAACAACAACAACAACAATAATAATAATAATAATAATAATAATAATAATAATAATAATAATTCATCTATATTTTACAAATATCCATCTATTTATGTTATGACATGAATTCCACATACCTAAACATCGATGTCAGTATCTTAAGCATTTCATCATAGGTTTCATGCCACATAGTTGCACAAAGGTAAATGACACAGTTTTCAAGCTCGTTGTGACTAAAAGACAAAACAAAATGTGTTTCACTGTATCATCAATTAAAATGAATGGCATTCATTATGCCATTCATTTTGAGTAATATGTAAAAAACATTGACACAAAAGGTTGACGCAATTATTCCTAATCTATACTTTTATTGATGATTGATTTATTTGATGAAGTTGATTTTAATGTACAACTTCATTTGACTCAATGCATTCTTTCACTTACCTGTGGCTCTAAAATATATTATATATTTAATTTAATTTTTAATAATACAACTTGATGTGAATTAGTATTTACTATAAAATGTATGAAGATGACATTTAATACATTTCAAATACTTCTATGAAAAAAGTACAACCCATCAAGATTTAGAGCTTGGATAGCTATAGAGTAAGACTAGAAATTACTGTGGGACTATAGCTGAAACTTACTATTCCTGGTTTCTCACTCGGTTAACCTTCATCTTCGTATTCAGAAGCATGGATTGATCAATGAAGGCTGATTCGTATAGTCTGCGAACAAACAGCTGAGAGGTTCGCTCTATCCTCTGGACCTTGATATTCCACACGTAATATGTAGCACACAGGAGAGCAAGCCACATGAACAGTCCTTCCATTACCAGCATTGTGAAAGGCCAGGTTTTATAGTGGCTGTTCAGGAATGTCATGCAAAAGCTCTCAGATATTTTGGACAGTACCACAGCTGTCATGTTCTGGTTTTTAATGTTTCCTAAACTTGAGCAAAAGCTTGTAAAACTCGCTGTGGCTATTCCATCTAGATCTCCAGACTGTGTTATAAACAATGCCACACCTATAATGAGAACTGAGGGCCCAGAAAAAAAGATAGGGAAAGCGAAGCTAAATCTGATAGCATTGATCTTACAAGCCACTACACCAAACCAGTGGCATGCAACAGAGGAAAAGGCCTGCAGGAAGAATAGCCCAACCCCAAGATTCTGAACCTCCTCAGGAACATGAGAAAAATATGTCCATTTCACAGGAGCAGGTTGAAAAAATTGGAAATATAAAGTATATACACTGGAAATAACAGCTAACCGCAAAATGCTGGTGATCACAAACACAAAGTCTCTAAAGCCATTCAACTCTGTAAGTGTCTCCTGAATACGACCACTAGCTTGCAAAGGGTTCTCCCACCAATTAAAAGAAACCAAAATAGATGCAAAGATGGCAATGGCAACATACAAATAGCAGTCCTTGTTTACATTTGGAACATAGGAGGATTCTCGAGCATAGAAGTCTACAGCTAAAAGGCTGTAGCCAGATATTATTAGAATGACAGAACAAATGGGAAAGATGATTTTCCAACTCTCTTTCTGTAAACGAAAGATGATCTGTAAAAGGGAAGAAAGGAAGCAGATGCCACCAGAGAGAAAGAGGTTGGTGAGAAAATCAAACTGGGGCATGGAAATTAACACAAGTAGTGACGTTCCCAGAGAAACCAGTGCCTCAATCAAGCAGATCTGTAAGACAAAATAAAATACAAATAAAACATTAAGTCACTGTAACCTAGCTTTTTTTTAGAACAAAAAACACTAATGCATTCATATTACAAGAATTTCAATATGTAGTACAATAAGTATGCCTATATTCTGGAACTCTGATGCAAGCAACATACACTACATGACCAAAATTATCTGGACACCCCTTTATCTGGGGCTGTTTTCATGGTTTTGGTTAGGCCCCTTAGTTCCAGTGAAGGAAAATCTTAATGCATTCTAGACCATTCTGTGCTTCCAAGCTTTTGGCAACAGTTTGGTGATGGCACATTCTTGTTTCAGCATGACCATATAGAAATGGTTTTGTCAAGTTCGGTGTGGAAGAACTTGACTGGCCTGCAAAACACCTTTTGGAATCCTCTGGAAAGCCAGCTGCAAGCCAGGACTAATTGCCCAATCAGTGCATGACCTCACTAATTCTCTTCTGGGCTGAATGGAAGCAAATTCCTGCACCCATTCTTCAACATTTAGTATAAAGCCTTCCCTGCAGAGTGGAGGGTGTTATAGCAGCAAAGGGTGGACCAACTCCATATTATTGCCCATAATTTTGTATGACATGTTGGATGGCAGGTGTCCACATACTTCCGGTGTTTTTAATGCTATTCAATCACTTAATATGAATCTTGTTCATGTCATTACATGAAACAAATGTGGCTACATTGTCACTTCAATAACAACAGTAAAATCAACAAATGCCACATTTTTCACTGAAATTTAGTTGCCACAGTATTTAGGATTTTATCCAGTTCAATTGAATAACTCACCATTCCCATAGTTTTCATGTTTGGTGTGACAAAGTTCTTGAATGCACATTTCCACAATGATTTGAGGAACATCATGACATTTGGCACCACCAGACAGAACACCAGCATCAGTAAGTAGAAAGGATGGCCTTTGCTTGTCTTTGAATTTGGTCTTGCAAACATGCAAAGAACCAACAGAGAACCCTGTAAGTACATAGAAATGTTTAATTTTGAAAGGTTCATCTGGTGAATGTGGGAATAAAGAGATTATGGAATACTGAAAAAGACATTTTTCAAAGGACACAGGGCAAATCTTTTCCCAAAACTAAATTTGCTGCTGTCCTTTATTTCTCCAAGCACACTTGTATAACCAAGGTGATATTTACTTTAACATTAGTGTCATTATGATCGTGTGACAGGGCTCAATCTGTGAAAGGGAATTGGGACAATCTATTTTCATTTTCTCATCACTTCCCCCCATCCTAAATTTGTCCCATCCCCAGGTCCCACCAGGGGCTATTGCTAGGAATACAGAGGTGGGTATTCGGTGAATGAATGGGGACATTCATAATTATCTGACTACATGGATTGAGTTTTCAAATGAGGGGGGGGGACAGTATGGTGGCTATGGTTAGTGCCCACAACCTCCTTCTGCTAATTCTGGGACATGATTGGCTGGGGCTTCAGGAAATGATGAGTCTGGCGCAAGGTGCTTGATAGCAGGGATGTGTTCATTGTCCTTTTGCAGTGGTTGGAGGTGAGGTGGTCACAGATGACGATGACCTGGGGGAGGGTCCATGCTGTAGCCACACCTGTACCTAGCGTGACTTGAATGGCTGACTTCACCCTCAAGCATTCTTGGGATGAGACACTTCGTCACGTCACCAAACAAGTGATTGAATTTGTCTTTACTGATAAAATGTTTTTGCTAAAGGCTAAAACAATCTTTAGGTCAGAGGACATTACCTTACTGATGACAGCACTTGTCAAGACAAGCAGCCCCACAATCACTGCCACCAGGTGCTGAGCAAAAACAAAGCATCTTCTCTTTTCTTCTTTTTCAGAACCAGCAGGAT
Source organism: Anguilla rostrata (assembly GCF_018555375.3). Taxonomy (NCBI): domain Eukaryota; kingdom Metazoa; phylum Chordata; class Actinopteri; order Anguilliformes; family Anguillidae; genus Anguilla; species Anguilla rostrata. The sequence continues at coordinate 27,766,343 of NC_057934.1, forward strand.
TTAATCGAAAAGGGTCCCATGTGTCCCTGCACAAACATGGAATATTACACTGATGTCTTATACTGATATATGTGAGAGCAATACATATGTATATTTTGGGACAAACTTTCTTTTCTTGATTTGGCTCTGTACTCCACAATTTTATATTTGTCATCAAACAATTCAATAAAATGGGTTTGGGTGTGGTTAAGCATCACCACCCCCATCGTACCTTATTTTCCAATAATGGGACAGCCTGTTGCAGTTTAGTATTATTACCATTAGTAACTGCCTCATGATTAGCTGTAGCTGTAGTCCCTTGGCAGGTAAAGAGCAGGCAAATTTATTAAAAACATGCACAAGCAGAAATTTGCAATAAGAATAAAAAGTAGGCTAAGTGTGCATCAGTGCACACTGGCATAAAAGTAAACAAAAAGGAAAAAACAGAATTGCAAAAGGTACCCATGTAGCATATGATGTGACAAATAATAAAACAAACAATTACATTCCATAAAAACACATCAACATACAAGAACATGTAAGCAAAAAAATACTTATACCCAGAAAGTATTGAATAGTTCTTACTAAGATTACTACTAAATTTCAGTCAAGATTTTAATTGTAATTTAAAACTAGCAAAAGTTCAACTTCCTGTCTGATACTACTGGATAGTGCATTTACTATTAGATACATCTAGATACTAACACCTTCATTCACTTTGTTATGACTGTAGCTTTCGGCCAGGAGAAGATGTCGTCAGGTGGCATCAAACTTTCCTCAGACGTTTCGACCCTGAACGACAATGTCCTCCAGTTGGCGGGTCAACTTCTCCTGGCTTCCAGGTCAACTCCTCCTGCCTGTTCCAGAGCCAGCAAGAGGCTCTTTCCACTGCCTCCCCCAACCTGTGAGCAGCTGTCTTCCTCTCCCTTCCTGCTATTCCCAGAGCTGTGAGCATCTTCCACACAGACTGCGCCAGGAAACCCCTGCAGCCAACCTCAACTGGAAATAGCCAGGCCTGCCACCCTTTGTCCCTGCATTGTTGGACCAGGTCCTGGTACTCTCCGAGGCCTCTTCGCAGCCGTCTTCCCACGGGACCGTCAGTTCAATCAGGATGATCCTCTTCGCCTCCTCAGATTATATGACCATGTCAGGCCTCAGGGATGTTTGGACGACCTAGGGAAAGTGTAGTTTTCTTCCCAGGTCCACCCTCATCTCCCACGATTGTGCCGCCTGCAGGAGGATCTTCCTGGTCTTCTTGGAGGAGCGTGGCTTCTCCCTCTCCCTGATGAACTGGATGGATAGGGCAGATCTCACGTGGGTCTGGTGCTTTTTCCGTCTCTCCTGCTCCAAGATGTCAGCCAGTGCTCTGAGGACCTTGTCATGATGGCATCTATATCTCCCCTGGTGCAGTCTTGCACCCTGCCAGTATGTGCGCCAACGTGCCTCTCCCTCGACTTGCACAGTGGGTCCACCCTCATTTCCCACCTGTGCAGGTTTGTTGGTGTTGGAAGAGTGTCGTACACTGATCGGAGCAGGAAAGAGATGCAAAAGGGCTCCAGTCTCCAAAGTTCAGGCCATGTGATCTTCCGTTTGGCAGGACCCACTTGTCCAGGCTCCTTGTGATCCAAGTTCCACGGCCCTGGACCTTCGCCCTTCCTCCTCCAGGTGTCGGACCTCGGCTTGGATCATGTCTCTCCTCTGCCTTGAGTCTGCTTTCCCCTATTGCTGGAAGTGGGTGGTTCCGAATCCTTGTCTCCCCATGCACAGGTTCCCGATGATATACTTCAACTTCAGCATGCTTTCTGCCTGTGCCTGTGCTTGTTCTCTATATTTGGTCAATTGCATTATACGTATATTTCAACTTTAAGTCCTTTACATCCAAATACATAAATATATACCACAAATTAAGGGAAAATGTTTCCTGAAAAGCCACCTTTTTACCTATAAATATGATCAAAATGGTAGAGCATTAATTTCTATTGGGGGGGGGGGGGGGTGTCCCCCAGGAACGGCTCTGGAAACTCCAACCCCCAGATTTCTTCTGACAGGCGATTTCAAACTCCTACCTAACAGCCTGAGGGGGTGAATAAATAAATACAGATGCAAATATTTTGGCCTATTACATAAATATAAAATCTTAAAAACCTATCCAGACATGTTTTCCCCATTAATGTATTGTATGTTTGTGGGCCAGATTAAGTTCAGTCAAATAAGTACAATAGTATAACATAATGCAAAATAATAAAAAATCTTATTTGTGAATGCAATTTTCTAAACAAAATAATAATAATAAGAAGAAGAAGAAGATTTTTTTTTATTCATGACGTGCTTTTCATATAGCCTGAATTCATACACCCTTTGACACAGCTGAATTTCAGATTATTTCCACTATAAATGATTGGCATTTGACACTTCCATGTGACATAAAGTTGTAATGACCAGATTCTCTTCCATTGGTAAGATGAAAAAACACAGGGCCAAGTTACATTAAATAATTTAGGAAATGCTGGGTAACATTGCTTTGGAATACAGCTTGTCTGGTTTGCGTGAGGTAATATAGCCAATGTGCCCTCATTTTGATATCAATAATTTTATGGCTGGCCTTGATTTTGTATGTTTTAAATAATGACTTATAAACAGTGCTTTGAATGCATGAGCAACTTGGCCTGTTTGTACTTTGACAACGTGTCTTTTTAAAAGATATTAATCACTATGGAGAACACAGGGCCATCTCTTCATTCTGTTCATTTGGTTTCCATTTGCGGGGACAAAATTTTTAAATTAAATCTTATCTTTATACCAACATGTTTATGACACATTAATGCGCATCAGTATACATTGTTACTTATAAGATTTTATTACCTTGAAAGACCCATTTACAGCTAATATAAAACCAGGAAGAAATGATTCCAGTAAATTATCATCGCTAGATGTAAATGAGTAAAATATGTGTGTGACTGAGAAACTTAAGTACAAGAGTAAAGGTTGTGCAGTTATTTAATGGATGTTAAAGTGAAGAATAGTCATCATATTGTCGTGATCACCATTCATAATTGAAATATGTAATTTAATTCATTTGTATGATATTATTTGCAAATTAATTTATGAGATAATTACTTTGTAAAATCAATAACATTACCCTATAGCTATTTAGAGTTTTTTAAGATTTTGAGATTAAGAAGTTTAATACTGTTAATATGTTTATCTTTTAATGTACAATTTATCTTTATTTTAAGGTCAAGCATTTATCACAAAGGAAAAATTTACCAGACAATTTTCTTATTTAATTACAGTATATATATATATTCTGTACTTATTTTATCACTGTAATTAAATAAGAAAATAGTCTGGTAAATTTTTCGTTTGTATTAAATGTTTGCCCTTAAAATAAATGTATATATATATATATATATATATATATATATATATATATATACACACATTCTGTACTTATTTTATTACTGTAACTAACATAAATTGTATTGATGTATGGCCACAGAAAAGAACAGGCACAACTAACCTGTGTCTTCCTTCCCTCTTTTTCCTTCTATTTTTCAGATCCTCCATGTCTATCCAAGATGTATGAGGTCAACTGTATTCCATGGACTTAACACACTGCAGAAACATCACATCATTCTGATTCACCGATGGTGGGAGGGCGCAGTTCTGCCTTTTAATATGTTCAAAGTCTGGTTTTACTGTCCATCTCTATGCAGAGGAAGAATGTAATAACAGAGGAACCTACAAAACTGTTCAAAGATCACCAAGGAAGCCATTTTCAAATTTGTCACTCTTTCAAAATGACAGCAATCCCACTGTTCTAAACTCTGTAGTTTCTTGATGCACCTTTTGATAAAAATAAAAAAAATTAGGATAAGGGGATTGTGAACAAATTGTAAACAATTAGCATATATATATATATATATATATATATATATATATGTACATATATATATATATATATATATATATACATATATATATGTGTGCTTGTCAAAGCCCCCTGTATCTTTGAAGGAGTTCTGCTTTACACTAAACTTGTGTGTCCCTTTAAAGCATGTCTTATATGAGGGTATATTACCAATATTGGATCCCACATGGATGACTAATGACAGCTATGACTTTAAATGCATTTTCCAAATCATTTGGGAAGAAAAAAATGTAACACTTGAATTTGATGAATGAGACTTTCAGTGAAAAACCAAGAGACTTTATAGGATAGGGGGATTTCATCAGTCTCTTAGCTACCAGTTTATATGTTCATCTTCTCTGATAAACAATACAGACAATCAAATTTATGATTGGCTATGCATTTTTTGTTGCCATAAACATCCGTGGATATAGAGTCACCATCATTGTGCACTGTTTTATTGATGCATTTAAAAGAATCTTTAACTTATCTAGTTCCAGTCAAAGGTCTGACTATACAACACTATCCAGGAAATGTTCATGATGCCTGGTTTGCGGCGGGCAGAATGGATAGAAAGTTAACCCCTTTATGCAGATGCCAAATCTGGGCGATCCTCACCCATTTATAGTGTGTTCTATTTAAGGCTTTATAACTCCAGCAGTGTTTCTCACAGGTTAAGAATTTATTTGTGATGGTCAAATCTGTGTATGCGTTCAGAGGGTTGTTTGTCCTGTTAAATTGTATTGTAACTGTTACACATTTTGAAAGAGTTCACATTTTGTGTCTGGGCACAAAAAAAAAATAAATCTGTACCCCATGCCCCATACCTATAGCATTGAGCGTTTGGCACATTTCAGAGTTCCCTACACTCTAAAAAATTATTCAGTGGCTTCGTAAATATCACAATAATAAAAAGCTATACTACCTTAATAAAGTCTCTGAACATCGTGATTGTTTGAGTTGGACATACCAAAATAATTGCCTAAAACTCCAACAGTTAATATTGTTTTAAATTGACTTCATGAAAAGAAATTAGCATTTGACTAACAAATAATATTTTTAAAATATCCTTGATATTTTAGGTAAATTTCAGTCAAAATATTTGAGAATGGAGTAATTATACTGATTAGTTTCAAGAACTACAATTATTATTCATTCCAAATCCATATTCTTCATCTTTAACAACAATTTAAGAAATTGAGTAAATTACGCTAAACATCATGACGTGGGAGCCATTAACAATTGCGGGCAAAGAGAGAGGCCTCATGGGAAATCTGCCTCTCTATCTGCATAAAGTGTGGCAGCAAGCACGGAAACACCGTGGCAAGATCCACCTGTCTAGAAGACTCCTTGCAAATCCTGGTAAGCCAGCTAGCAAAAGTTAATGAAATATTGACCCTATCTTCATGCATACACAAATTGTGTAATTTTCTCAATACTGTCGCAGCCATGCTGTCGTACGTTGGCTGGTTAACTAGCCTAGGCCTACTTTCTGCAATAGGCAAGTCCTGATGTTAGAATCATCGTGACTTTGTCTATTTATTCCAACCACCAAACTGGTCAGCTAACGCACGGTTAATACAGCTACCTAAAATTGGGTGTATTCTTGTTTTCAGGGCTTGAAATTAACGTCCGCCAAATGCGGGTAGAATTCGGCAGTGTCCTGTAACTGCGTCACTCTTACTAGCCACTTTGGTGGGTGACCTTTTTTTCAAAATGTATACTTAACCTTGTCTGAAAATGACCATTTGAAAAGTTAATGCAGGATTCAATCATTTTTAAAAGATGTAACGGCACAAATTCAGAGGAAATAGTGGCCGTTTTTTGAGCAAAGCTTTTTTCAACATCGCGTCATATTACGTAACAAAAGGGAGTCTGCCTGCCTTAGCTAGCCTTAGCCCAATGTGCAGTATAGTAGTATTGAGTCTAAGCAGTCGTGATATAGTAAGTTGGTCTTTTTTCAGTAGTTTTATATTGCATTTCACCGTGTATCATCATGGTAAATTATTGCGTTTGTGCAGATTGCACAAACTCCAGCCTGTCAGGACATCTAGTAGCCTACACAATTTTCCTAACAGGAAAAGGAACGGTGCTAGCTTTCGTGCCTGGGTTCTTCTTTCACAACTCAAAAATCGTATTCCGTCATAGCAACAAGATAAACCCGACAATAGAGCTTGTAAGTGTAAACGTCACCAAGCCACTCCCCTCGTTTTCAAATTTGTCAATGGGAAAATGAATGGGGCAATTTTCAATAAGCAATATTTTTAGTTACAAGTCGGGAACCAGTTAGCTATTGGTATGCGGTACTCATGACATATGACTCATGAAATATAATATCAGCAGCACGATTGACCCATGAGAAGTACAAGGCACAACGATGTGTACGTTTAGTACGCTTAGGAACTACACATACTGGTACTGTGCTCATGACACACGCTTATATCGCCACGGCTCAGCTGGAACACGCTTGCGCCCTTCTACTTCTAGTGTCACTTTGATATCGTATTTCAATTTAAAATGACTGGAAATAACAGATTTGTTACTGTGGTGTGGGGATGGCTGGTTTAAGCAGCCACACCTGCCCTGGGTCAAGCTAATTAGACCTGGCTAGTTAGATAATTGGTTATGAATTAGATAATTGGCCAGGCTAATTGGGCCCAGGAACAGGGGTGGCTGCACCTGTGCGTAGTGAGGTAATCAGTGCGCACAGGTTAAATCTGCCATCCCCACCCACACAAGGGAGCCTCTGTCATGACAGTGTTTTAACATCTGCTCCTTGGCAGTAACATCTTGCCAAACCCTTGCAAATAAATGTGGACTATTTGAACATCTTCTCCCTGTGTCTCTGTGCTGGAGGGCCCTTGGAAAGCCACTTCGGTGGCCTGTGGCAGGCGTGTTTGTCACAGTGGCGCCCAACGTGGGGCTGCCCCGGCACAGGAAAGAGGCACAGGAGGGCCAGCCAGGAAGCACACTGGAGGAGGGGCAGCTGAGGTGTTCCCGACAGGGCTTCGGGCGGATCCTCCAGGCCAGAAACAGGGAGCGGGAGATGACAACGGAGGGGAAGGAAGCGATCCTCAGCTGGGACGCTGGGGAGCTGGACCTGGCCGTGAAGGCAGGTCAGCTACGGGCGGTGCACGAGAGGTGGTCGTGCCGTGAGCTGGACTTGGCCGGGAAGGCGAGTCAGCTACGGGCGGCGCACAAGCGGTGGCCGCGCCGTTTTGCTTCCTTTCTTGTCTGTTGGTTGTTTTAGTTCGTTGTTTTGGCCTGGTTGGGTTGCCCGGAGCCCGTGAGGGGGAAAGCCTGCACCAGCCTTCCAGCAGAGCCGACTGGCGGCCACCACACCTGCAAGGGTTCCTGGTCCCCAGCGCCACAAGGAAGCCAGCCCACCAGCCCAGCCACCCCACCACAGCCCCTGGAACAGCCCAAGCCCGGTGACGCCCCCACCAGCCAGCAGAGCAGCCCAGGACTTCCCGTGCTCCGGGAGGGAGGAGGAAGAAGGGCTGCCTTGTCGTCCGGGGGAGGGTCACAGCATGTACTGGACTGTTCCGGGGCCACCCACCCTGACTCTTTAGTGGAGTGTTTTTTTTTTTTTTGTTGGCTTTGTTGGGGGGGGTAGGCTTTGGCCAGGGATTCTCCCTGGCCTCAGTTTGGCGTTGGGGGTATGTGGTGTGGGGATGGCTGGTTTAAGCAGCCACACCTGCCCTGGGTCAAGCTAATTAGACCTGGCCAGTTGGATAATTGGTTAAGAATTAGACAATTGGCCAGGCTAATTGGACCCAGGAACAGGAGTGGCTGCACCTGTGCGTAGTGAGGTAATCACTGCGCACAGGTTAACTCTGCCATCCCCACCCACACAAGGGAGCCTCTCTGTCATGACAGTGTATTACATCTGCTCATTTGGCTGTACCATCTTGTCAAACCCTCGTAAATAAATGTGGACTATTTGAACATCTTCTCCCTGTGTCTCTGTGCTGGAGGGCCCCTAGGAAAGCCACTTCGGTGGCCTGTGGCCGGCGTGTTTGCCACAGTTACTATTAAGTTATATTGTTTATTTCACATCATAATTGTACGGTCGTGATGACAACAGGATTTCCTTTCAGGGATCTATAAAGTACAACCATAGACCGTATAAAAGAGTACAACCTAACCTAACTAACTTAAGACGTAATTTCAAATGGAATATGACGTCATATATATTTTTATCACAACACAACAATATAGCTAGCCAGCATGGTTTTCGATAAATTACCGACAATATATTTACTACTTACTATGTTTTAATAAAACTATTTATTAGAAATTGTCTATCTCTTGCCTACTGTACCTGTCTTGTCTAAGTGCACTGTGATTCTGATTTTCACAATGTGTGTATTCCTTTGTAAGTGCTGTGAGCAGACTGAATGTCTATGTTACACCGAAGCCTTGCGAAACGAAGTTTCGTTACATCGTGTACTGTACATCACATGGTTTGTAATGACAAATAAACCTGACTTTGACAGCTAGCTAGCTACCTGCTGATCCAGCCCTTCCTAACGTTAACATTAGCTAACTTTATAAACGATATCTTTCATGCTGGCGCTGACAGACCCGCTAATCTACCCTGGCTGTATATGACCTGCTCTACGTGGTTGGATTTGGAATGATTTTCTCCCTTCTTAACATTATTGTCCTGATCATTGAAAAAATGCATTAAGCTAACCAGTGACACCGCAATTGTCGTGGGTATAGCTAGCTAGCCACCGGTGTTGGGTGCAGTTGGCCCTATCTGCTGGTCCAGAGTCAGTTATTTTCTTCTCCTACTAATGGTTAAAGTTAGGACCTGGGAAGGGAAATCTGATCCCAGACCAGCAGTTAGGGGCAGCCAAGGCACCGCACTTGGCGGGTAGACTTACAAGCACACGTGGTTGTGACGTGTATCCGTGCGACTGATTGATTTAGTGTAGTTCAGGACCACCAGCACATCGTAAGTCTACATAAATCCGTTTGTTTCCCTCCAGAGATTGAAATAAACATAACCAAGCACATGCTACGGTAGAGAATGACGGTCCCAAAAAAACGTGAGAAATCTTTTATTTTTAATCGCTATAGATATTTTACAATCAATGATTTTTTTAAAGTTAATAGGATTTTAACATTGGGCTGTGACGTCACGAACCAGACGCCCCCTGGAGGCAATTTGACTTACAAGCTCAATAGCCCTAAGATAAGCCAATACAGCAGTGAAAACCTTGCTCACTGAATAACGAAATAAACAATTTAAAAACGGTTAAATGACCACTCCGCTTTTGAAACGGAGTGGTCATATATTGTCTTGGACAATCCATTTGTGAAATATTCGCGCATTTGTGACGCCTGGGTACCTTCCAAATTAGCTAAAATTTAAAATAGCTGTGCCTAATACCACACGTGTTGATTACAGCGTTGTCGCCCTTTTTAGTACGGTCTGGCTTGATTGACAATTAATTTATTCAGTAGGTGAGAGTATAAGCTTTCTAACGATGTATAACATGACTATTTTTGCTTTTGGAATAGCTTTTTATAGGTCAGCGTAACCAAATTTGTTCTCATCATCTTATTCACTTACGCATAGGCTACTCTGTGGTAGCAAAAAGACGCTGCACCTAACAAACCGTTGTCAAAGATTTTTCGTAATTTCTTGGAAAATACTATTATTATTATTAGTGAGAACTTTTGTGCATAGCTAAGCCATTTGTTTGCTGATAGACCTAGCTGACATCGTTTTCTGGAGGGAGACAAGCGGATATTGATTTACTGTCTCTGTCTCTATCTACGGAAAAAACTAGAGCCCGACCGATGCCAGATTTTTGGGTCCGATGCCGATCCCGATTTTGGAGAGTCCGAGCCCACTGATTACCGATGTTTTGACCAATATTTTGTCAAAAAGTGCAACATTTTCAAATCAATTTGAAAAACTTATATTTTATTAAAGTTTCTATATTTAAGAACATTTAACTTATAAGCAAACAAATAAAAATAAACACACAAAGAACTTTTTAGATAAAAAATGTAAAAGATGATATTAAATTAAATATATATATTAACACCATCTTTAAGTGTGTGAAATCAAAATAACTCCACACCTTGCTTTTACTCCTTTCTTTTCCAGCCATCTATAAAAAATTAATTTTAAAAAAATCAGTTTTCCAGTTTCAAACATGTATTTTTATGAATATTATTATTATTGTTGTTGTTATTAATTTGTTATTATTATTTCTTAGTATCTATTCTCAGTACATTAATTATATTTCTTATTTTATTCCTACTACATGATCTCAAAGAGTAAGACTATCTAGCGAGCTTCCCTGTCCATAAGAATTAGGCAGTGAAAATAACTACAATGCGCTCTGACGCGTGACTAGATGACACACTTGCTCGCAATAACGCATTAGCTATTGACACAGCCTCATTATTTCTTATTATATATTCTCAGTAAGTTAAATGAATTATATTTTCTTATTTTATTTCTACTACATGATCTCAAAGAGTAAGACGTTATCTAGCGGAGGTAAAGAGTGAATCAAGTGTAACGTTAGATGAAATTAAATTGACTGGATGAAATACGTGAAAAAAAACTACAATGCGCTTTCGTGCAGGTTACCCGCGCTAACTGTTGGTTGATTCACTTCTCCAACAGCAATCCTTCTCTCATGTTATCGCGACAAAGCTAGATAACATGGCTTAAAATGATCCATGTTAGAAGTGTTTTATCTGCGTTTTTACTGTCTGGTTAGCTTGCTACGATGACGCGTGACTAGATGACACACTCGCTTACAATCACACGTTGGCTATTTACACAGCATCATATGGTAGCTAATATCATTATCTCAGATAAAAAAAACAAATGTGTGATGCATTCAATAACCATTTTATTTTGGCTGGTTATTTATTTGAGAATAGAGCGATGTCCTCTGGAAATGTAGATCCTACGCTGCTTATGTGCTCACTGCCACTTCATAAAGGCTTGCTAGCCAGCTAGCTTGCTAAAGTGAACCAAATATGTTAGCTAGCTCGCTCGCTTGATAATGAGGATTGACTGGTTCTCCTCATACCACAACTCAATATCTCTCCTCTGACCATTACTCCTTCTAACCCTGGTCTGCTCCTGATCTCTTGGACGCCTAGCAGGCTCATAATTGTACGGTTGTGGTCCGTCATATGTGTTTGCATAAACATTTACAACCTCTTCAGTGTCAAAACTACCATTGAAATCCAATCTTCTTTATTGTTCAACTTGACAGGCTCTCCCTTTTGTTACGTAACTTCCGGTTTGGCGGTTTTTTAGATGCGGAAGTAAAATTCTCTCAGAAAAACGACTCCAGAAGTCACTGTAGTGTACATATAAGTATATTTTTATGAAAATCTAGTTCCTATGCCATTTTCCTACACATTGATTCACTGGGGTCTCCAAACTGCAATATGCCCTTTAAGAGTGCCCTACTTGCCAAACTTATGTGTTGTCATATTTTTGGGGGAACACTTGATGATAGCTAGAGCAAGTAAAGTTGAATTTTTTGTCAAGCATGTTAAATATTTTCAATATTTGTTTCACAGCAGCAACACCGCTAAGGGAGAGAAGTTGAACGAAGATAACAAAACAACAGAGGAGGTAAATGTCATCCATTTATTATAGTTAGTGTTGTACGGTATACCGTAACTTTGGTACTTTTTCGGTACTTAAAAAAACGGTTCAGTATTAGAATTTTCAGATGCTTTAGGTCAAATGTAAAAGCCAGGGAAATGTCTCCCACATTACTGATTGAGAGGATGAAAGGTGTAATTTGTCTGAATCTTCGCTAGATGGCAGTAGCAACCAAGGTAGCCGAGTCAGGTGACGTGCGCTTGTGCATTCTGCTCGTTGATACAGAGCAAGCTTCGACTCAGTTCACTTCAGTAGGACCAGCGAGAGAGAGACAGAAAAGTAATGCCTCAGACTCAGCATGTCTTCTGTTATGTAAGATTTTATGTCTGTTATTTAATATGGTGTTGTTCTAACACTGTAAGTGTTCTCTGGTAAAATGACCCTGCTACAGCATAGTGGACTTGGTGACGCATATCCCTTGATAGCATATTTTGTGGGAGGCAAACACATGGTGACATTGAAACGTCACATTGTTTGCCAGTGTTGGGTGAAAAGACTCAGACTCTTAAATGTCCAACACCTGCCTTCATTCAGGTTGTTGATTTTTCTATTTTTGTCCAGATGGATTTGGTTGCCTTGAAAGTTATTATAGAAAACCGGAGTGAGAAGCTTACACTGTCCTCAGGAATACCCAGCACTGTGGAGCAGTTACATGAGACTGTGGAGGAGACATTTGGACTCACTGAGGATTTTACCCTGCATTACTTGGATGAGGACTTTGGTGATTACTTCACACTCCATTCTACCAACCAGATTAAACACAAGGGGACAATCAAAGTTGTGATCATTCCGTCAGTAGTGCTTACATTGACTACTCAGACTGAAAACCAGACAGATGTAAGAAATTTGAATGACAGTTCAAGCTCTGCTACTGATACAAGGGCAGATTACGAAACGGATGGCTCATCAGTGTCTTCACAAGACACTTATACTATCCCCTCGTGGAAGCCCTCATACGACAATATGGCCAGATGAAATTATTATTCCACTTTTCTCTGTGGCAACAGAGGCAGTACTGAGGAATTCCAATGAAGAATTTGTCAAAGATGGTACTGTGCTGAACAATAATCAGGTCAAGTCCGAAATCATGGAAAAATTAGCAGACTACATGTACAGCTACACAGCCTACCCCACAGGCCTTCAGATCGGTGAGGTGACAGAGGCTTTAGTCAAAAAGCACCCATGTCTAACAGAACCAGGCAGTCGTAATGGCTGTATTGGATGGAAGGATAGTCTTAACTACAAGATGGGAAATTACAGGTCGAAGCTCCGAAATCTTGGATTTCCTGAGGTTACCTGCAACTCACGTAAGAACAAGCGCCCTGATGACAGGGCATCTGCAAAGAATATAAAGAAAGCACGGAAAGGAGAAGTGGTGTTTCTCCCACACTATCCTGCAGGAGACAGTAAGGAACCACAAGAGCTGGACTGACACCAACTAATCACCGAATCAAAGAAGAAAGACAGCACAGCCATCAATGACTTAATGTGCAGAACTTTTGCACATAGAAGACATGATGTCATTGTGGTAGGGTGGGCGTGGTTTTGCGTTGGCTGCAGAGAGAGAGTGGGCGGGGCGGCTCTCGGAACTCTGTGCCACAGCTGTTGGGGATTATTAATCAGCACTGATGGTTAATTGTTTGATTGATGGACAATGTGCTGATTACCTCGACAGTGAGCCTGGACGCTTAACCCTCTGGGGTCGAGAGCTCCGCCGGCGGAGCTCGACAAAATGAAATTAACTTTTGTTTTTATTTGAATGATTAACTTCACATGCTGTTATCATACAGACGCAACAAAAACATTGACAGAAACCTTAGAATCGCGACTTTCCAATGCGCCCCTGGCAAATAATATAAATTGTTTTAAATGTTCCAAATTTGATTAATTAGATCATGTATGCTTCGCTAAACTTTACTCATTACTATGTGAATTTCGCTCAGCAGGAAGTCCGCCCAAATCGCATTCACATGTTAACAACATTATAATTACTCTCCATAGAAGGAGACTAAAGGAGGGGCGATGCGAGATCCATGTGAGAAATGCCAAGTCTGCGAAAGTGGGATAGAATGTCACAGAGTGTCGCCTAATTCACTTCTTTTGAGGTGATTTCGTTTAATTTTGGAAAATGGTCCGTCCGGAAGCCGACACTGTTGAAGAGCGGTGTCATTTCGAACAGCGAACTGATCCAGCTGAGGATCAACTTCATGCGTAAGTATATTTCTTATGATCATATTGGTAAATGTGTACTGTATTGCAACGTAGCTGTGTGTTTGTAGGAATATCCTGCAATGTGCCCGTTTGTAAATTCCCACACTACGAACGATTCGAACTATTGCATCTCAAAATTATAGGCTAGGCTCGCTGCGTCTGGTTGTGTTAGAAGTATCAGGTAGACTGTATGTTTTTCGATCATATTCGTAATAAATAGCTCATGCCTGGCGTGTAGTGGCGTGGCTAGGATTCTAAAACTGATGTCCTTGCACAATCGATATTAGTATACTCTAAGTAAGTTCGGGAAATAGCAATAAAATAACCACTTAGCTAAACAGACCTAACCTAGTTCAGATTGAGGCATTGTTATTGATGAGTTGCGTGTAGTTTAGTTGGAATATCAGTGTTTATTTAGTTAAGCTAATGTTTTTTCATTGATAGCTTGCATTATTTGTAAATGTGTACTGTATTACATTCTCTGTGTGTTTGTAGGAATATTCACTAATATGCGCGCTTGTAAATTCCCACACTACGAATGATTCTAACCATTGCTTCTCAAAATTATAGGCTACCTCTCTGCGTCTGGTTGTGTTTGTTTGGTTCTTTGTTTGTATATGATGTCACATTTCATAAATTTTGTTTTCATTAGTTAGTGGTTTGTCCCTTTTTTGTAAAGCACATTTAATTTTCACCTGTTGAAGGAAATGTGCTATATAAATAAAGTTTGATTTGATTTCACATTTCCTAACAATTTTGTTTTTATAATATTTGCAGAGATGTTGATCAGGAAACACGGCCTAGTTCACCACTAGCTAAGAGGCCAGGCAGACGTTGCAAGAGTACACCAGTCTCATCTCATCTTCCATGCAGTTTACTTCAATAAATGTTCTAAAATCAAAAGTTGTCTTTGTTTCTGTCTTCTAAATGGCTCACTGAGTCTTTGTCTTAGTGGTGGGGAGGCATGCGGCCAGGTGTGAATAGCCTACTTAGCTGGCAGGTATTCCTACCCAATGCATATTCATTAGAGAAAGGCCATTTGCCCTCCCATTCTCACCTGGTGTTGAAAAAAGGTAGTCACAACACTAACTTTTAGCAATTTATTTTATATTTCTCATTGGATTTGCTAAAATATTTTGTCATCTTTTGATACCCAAGACCTTGATGAACACATTTCAGTGACCAAAAGTCTTAGTCACAATTGTTTAGTGTTTTATTACAACATTCCTGTGCATGTTCAAAACTACTGTTTACAGTTTGTGTGTTTTTAGAGCAGTTTACAATCCACACATGATTATGACCTACTTACTGCTGCCATATTATTGTAGCTGAGTTTGTGCTGAAAACAAAGATATGAAACACTTTGGAATCACTGTATATAAAGTTGATGAAATTTACACAAATGTCAGAGCATCGCACAATCACCAGTGTGCCTCATTTTACCCTTAGACCCCAGAGAGTTAAAAGCTGGTCTACAGAGACAGAAGAGGACGGACTGGAGACGGAGGAATACCGAATATACCGTGTATACCGAATAGAAAGCCGCGTGGTGGCCGTAAAATAAAAAGACGCATTCGCGTCCAAAAATAAACTCTCGTCTCTCTCATCTCTTAAACGAGCGGTGGCACTCGGCTTGCTACAGTGGTGGCCCGTGCGGGGGGGACGGCAGGAAGAGAGAGAGAGAGAGAGAGAGAGAGGAGGTCAGAAATGGATCCAAACCGGAGCGAGACGGCGCAGCCTCTCGTAGCGCTGGCGCGGATGCTGGAGGGGATGGCCCAAATGCAGGAGCGGCAGGCGGCCGTACACGCAGAGCAGATGGAGGTTCTGCGTGCACAAGCCTCCCTCCAGACACAGGCGCTGCGACAGCTGGCTGCCGCCGGGGAAACAAGCTCCCGGGACCCGCCGTCCCGATCCCCTCTCCGGATCCACCTACCCAAAATGACCGCCGACGATGACATCCAGGCATTCGTGGAGAGTTTTGAGGTGGCAGCGGAGGCGTGCCAGTGGCCCCACGAGGAGTGGGTAGTACACCTCCTGCCCCTCTTAACTGGGGAAGCCCAACAGGCGGCGCATGGACTGCCGCCCGGAGCCCGGGCGGATTACAAGACCATGAAGAGGGCGATCCTGGACCGACTGGGCTGCAGCCCGGAGGATTACCAGCGCCGGTTCCGGACGGCGAACCTGGTGGCGGATGACCGTCCCTTCGCATACGCCCAAAGGCTAACCCACATGGCCCGGCGTTGGCTGCAACCGGAGATCCGGTCCGCCGGGGGCGTGGTGGAGCAGGTCATCCTGGAACAGTTCCTGGAAGGATTGCCGGAGGGAACGGCCAATTGGGTGCGCTGCCATCGCCCGACCAACCTAGAGGGGGCGGTCACCCTGGCGGAGGACCACCTAGTGCTATACCCAGCTCCCAGCAGCAAGCACGGCCAGAACCGGCGCCCAGGAGGAGACCCCCTCCTCGTACTGGCCCCTCCTCTGTCCCCAGGGCTCTGCCCTCTCCCTTCCCTCAAACTAATCCCCCCTTTTTTCCGATTCCCTCTCCAGGTCCAGGCTCAGTGGCGGGGGGCTCCGGCTCGCACAGGGCGCCTCAGACGCTCGGACTGGGGTGTTGGCGGTGCGGACAGCCGGGTCACCTGCGCCGCGATTGTCCACTTATGGAAGTGGGGCAGGTGGTCCGGGTGGTCGGGCCGCCCACTTCCGCTCCCGATCAGGAGGGAGCGTACTGCATCCCTGTAAGGGTGCAAGGGAGTGAACACCGGGCGCTGTTGGATTCGGGGGCTATGCAGTCCCTGATCCAACAAAACCTGGTTCGAACCGAGGCATTGGTAAAGGCACCCTGGGTTTCCATTCGGTGTGTGCATGGAGATGTGCACAAGTATCCGGTAGTACCCGTGGAAATTTGTTACCAGGGAAAAACGCATATCGTGAAGGCTGCGGTTAGCTCCCGGCTTGCGCATCCCCTAATCTTGGGTACTGATTGGGCGAGGTTTAGGGAGATTTCTAGAAACATGCTGGGGGTGCGATCACGACCGATAGGGAAGTGTGACGTGTGTGCTGTTGACGGTGGTGACGCAGGGCCGTCCGACGCGGCTGGGGTGGGGAGGGACCCAGACGAGCCTCCGGTTGAGACTCCCCGGGGTCCTGTATTCCAACCCGCGGAGGATTTCCCACTCGAGCAGTCTCGGGACGACACCTTACGCTTTGCCTATGACTAAGTGATGCGTATTGATGGTCAGCAGGTGCGCCCCGATGCAGTACTCTCGCACCGTTATTTTTCTATTATTAGGGACAGGTTGTATCGAGTGTGTCGTGACGCTCAGACCGGTGAAGAAACAACCCAGTTGTTGGTACCCAAAAACCGCCGGGAAATGGTTTTCCAGGCGGCTCATTACAACCCCATGGCGGGACACTTAGGGTATGATTAGTCACTACACTGAATAATGGCTCGGTTTTACTGGCCGGGCATTTGGGCGGACGTACGTCGGTGGTGTGCGTCCTGTCCCGAATGTCAATTAGTGAACGCCCTGGCCACCCCAAAAGCGCCTTTGCGCCCACTACCCTTAATAGAGGTTCCCTTTGATAGAATTGCTATGGACCTTCGGGCCATTTGAACGAAGCACCCAGGGATACCGTTTCGTGTTGGTCTTGGTGGATCATGCGACCCGGTATCCCGAAGCAGTGCCGTTGCGCAATATTTCAGCTAAGAGTGTTGCACAAGCTCTGTTTCAAATTATCTCCCGCGTCGGAATCCCGAAAGAGATTCTGACTGACCAGGGCACTTTGTTTATGTCACGTACACTAAATGAGCTATACGGATTACTGGGCGTTCGCTCTATTAGAACCAGTGTATACCATCCCCAAACAGATGGGCTTGTGGAGCGGTTTAATAGAACTCTGAAGTCCATGATTCGAAAGTTCATTCACAACGATAGCCGAAATTGGGATAAATGGTTAGTCCCTCTATTATTTGCAGTGCGGGAGGTTCCCCAGGCCTCCACGGGATTTTCTCCCTTTGAACTATTATTCGGTAGAAAACCTCGGGGAATATTGGACCTAGTTAAAGAAAGCTGGGAGAACGGTCTAAGCCCCAGCAAAAATGAGGTGCAATACGTCATGGACCTGCGAGCAAAACTCCATACACTGGGTCAGTTGTCACGGGAGAATTTGCTCGAGGCTCAGGAACGTCAGCAGAGGCACTACAATAGAGGGACGAAACTACGACAATTCTCGCCGGGAGATAAAGTCCTGGTATTACTTCCAACCTCCAGTACAAAATTACTAGCCAAGTGGCAAGGGCCCTTCGTGGTCACACGACGAGTTGGGGAGGTTGACTATGAGGTGGAGCGTGCTGATAGAGAGGGAGCGGAACAGATTTATCACCTCAATTTATTAAAAGCATGGAAAGAGGTGGTGGCTGTTTCTCTGGTCACGGTGGATCAGGAGAGGGACGAGCTGGGGCCAGAGGTAGCAAATTCAATTAGACCCCACCCCTTTCAGATAGCCACCTCTCGCCAAGTCAGAGAGCAGACCTTGCCCTGTTGCAAAAACGGTTTGCGGATGTGTTTTCTCCCCTACCAGGACGCACGAACCTCATACACCACCATATCGACACCCCCCCGGGAGTAACGGTACGTTCCCGTCCCTATAGACTGCCGGAGCACAAAAAGAAATTGGTGCAGGCAGAAATAAAGGCCATGCTGGAGTTGGGTGTAATAGAGGAGTCCCACAGTGCCTGGAATAGTAAGCCAGATGGCTCTATTCGGTTCTGTGTGGACTATAGGAAAGTAAATGCTGTGTCACATTTTGATGCCTATCCTATGCCTAGGGTCGACGAACTCCTGGATCGGCTGGGCACGGCTCGTTTTTTTTCGACACTGGATCTGACTAAGGGCTATTGGCAGATTTCCTTGTCTGCAAAGTCCAAAGAGAAATCGGCTTTCTTCGCTCCGGACGGTTTGTACCAATTCCGAACACTTCCGTTTGGGTTGTTCGGGGCCCCAGCCACCTTCCAGCGCCTGATGGATCGGCTGCTGCATCCGCATGCTGCGTATGCTGCTGCCTATCACAGTAGCAGCTGGGCACAGCATATGCGGCATGTGGGGGGGGTGCTCGAGTCCTTGAGGCAGGCGGGGCTCACAGCTAACCCAAAGAAGTGTGCGATTGGCCGAGCGGAGGTACGGTATTTGGGGTACCACTTGGGAAGTGGACAGGTGCGACCTCTGGTGGATAAAATCGCGGCGATTGCGACCTGTCCACGACCCAAGACGAAAAAAGAGGTGAGGAGGTTCTTGGGGTTGGCCGGCTACTATAGGCGGTTTATTCCGGCGTTTTCACAGCTGACCAGCCCCTTGACTGATTTAACTCGCAAAGGTGCCTCAGATCCGGTCCAGTGGACGGAGCCGTGCCAGCGAGTGTTTGAGAGGGTAAAGGAAGCCCTCTGCGGGGAGCCGCTCTTGTTCACCCCTAATTTCTCTCTTCCTTTTATCCTGCAGACCGATGCATCAGACAGAGGGCTGGGGGCTGTTTTGACCCAGCAGGTGGAGGGAGTTGACCGCCCGGTGCTGTACCTCAGCCACAAACTATCCCAGCGGGAGGCGAGGTACAGCACGGTAGAAAAGGAGTGCCTCGCCATCCGGTGGGCAGTCGGGTCCCTGCGCTACTACCTGCTGGGTCGCCCATTCACCCTCTGTTCGGACCACGCTCCCCTCCAATGGCTCCACCGCATGAAGGATACCAACCCGCGAATCACCCGTTGGTATCTGGCTCTACAGCCCTTTAATTTCAAGGTGGTTCATAGGTCGGGGGCGCAGATGGTGGTGGCGGACTTCCTCTCTCGCCCCGAAGGGGGTGGGGGGGCGGTCGGTCATCGGCCGGATGGCTCCCCGGCCTAAGTCGGGCGGTGGGGGTATGTGGTAGGGTGGGCGTGGTTTTGTGTTGGCTGCAGAGAGAGAGTGGGCTCTCGGAACTCTGCGCCACAGCTGTTGGGGATTATTAATCAGCACTGATGGTTAATTGTTTGATTGATGGACAATGTGCTGATTACCTCGACAGTGAGCCTGGACGCTTAAAAGCTGGTCTACAGAGACAGAAGAGGACGGACTGGAGACGGAGGAAGAGCTGACGGACAGTCAGCAGTGAATTGTGTGTGTATACCGAATAGAAAGCCGCGTGGCGGCTATAAAATAAAAAGACGCATTCGCGTCCAAAAATAAACTCTCGTCTCTCTCATCTCTTAAACGAGCGGTGGCACTCGGCTTGCTACAGTCATCAACCAACAAATCAGCATCAAAGACATCAAGGACAGATGGCCTGCCTTGTTTGATGTCTCACAAGTGAGTAAATGGGATTTTTGTAGCAGAGTGGTCAACACAGACGTTAGACAGAAAACCTGCATGTGTCACAGTTTTACTATTCAAAGCTATATGGAACAGTCTTGCATCCTATTCATCTCTATATGGACTTCAGTTTTTGCTGGATTATAATGACAGTAGATTGAGTCACCAGTTATTTTTTTCTTTTCTCTTCATCTCTCTGTCTTTCAGGTCAGTGCATAGTTTCAGAGGGTCACCACACTGAATCTTGAGCCAAAATTCATGTCAATGTTGGACTTCTATTCCCCCAAACTGCTGTCCCTGTTCCAAGCGAAGAAGGGTGCTGCAGGAGAGCGACATCGGGCACAAATGAGTATTCTACTTCAGGTATTAAAATTTTACCCCTCACCTATTCAGTTACTTCCTTTACTGCCTTAATCATAATTCTACCTGTCACATTCACATTTCTTTCCTTTGTGTAAGTTAATTACCATCACTAATTACTTTAGATATTCATTTATCCTAATCAGACAACTCCTCCTTATCCCCCTTGACTTTCCCTCCTGTTCCTTCCTTGCTTATTTGCAAACTTCTCATATTATTCCTCCTGTCCTCCTGCCTTCCTTAACAGTTCTTGCTTTTTAGCTGCGACCGGCAGCTCTATAGCTCTGTCTGTTGGTCGGTTGGTTGGTCCACAAAAAGTGTCCCACCCTGTAGCAGCCAGTCACTTTCAGGACGATTGACCAAGAGGGAGCGTGGCAATGGGCGTGGCCTCCTGAAAAGAAAAAGGCGCATAACTCCTGAATAGATTCACAGATTTGCACAAGATTTTGTGGAAAGGTTGGTCATGAGCCAAAGAAGAGGTCGGTTTTCTGTCCTTAAATCTCTCACATCTTTTAGACACCCCACCACCACATCCATTTATATTCATCCATCTGCATTGGCTTCCTCCTGTTCTTCTGCGCCATATGCCAACTTTTCCATGTTTTGTTTTATTCTTGCGTCTACTTTGCATCCCTCCACAAATACCAGTGTGACAAACACGCCTGCCACAGGCCACCGAAGTGGCTTTTCTTGGAGCCCTCCAGCACAGAGACACAGGGAGATGATGTTCAAGCAGTCCACATTTATTTGCAAGGGTTTGGCAAGATGGTACAGCCAAATGAGCAGATGTAAAACCCTGTCATGACAGAGAAGGCTCCCCTGTGTGGGTGGGGATGGCAGATTTAAGCTGTGCACAGTGATTACCTCACTACGCACAGGTGCAGCCACTCCTGTTCCTGGGTCCAATTAGCCTGGCCAATTATCTAATTCTTAACCAATTATCCAATTGGCCAGGTCTAATTAGCTTGACCCAGGGCAGGTGTGGCTGCTTAAACCAGCCATCCCCACACCACAACCAGCATTCTATACTGCCAATGTTTCATTTCTCTAATGTTAATTCAATTGAAACAGTTTTGACATTAAAGTTGGTACAGTAAAGCAAAACTCTGCTTGAATGTGCAGAGTAATACATTTTATTAGTTGTTGAAAGACTTTCTGTTCTGCAGAGTGGAATCCCCATTCAACGAACACGAGACGTCGTCATCCGATGTCTCATCGACTATCTGGGAGAAGATGCAAGTGCCTTGATCAAGGACTTTGAGGTTAGTACAATAAATAGTTTTCAGGATTTTTAACAGTGTTAGTTTTGAAGTTTTAACTATTGTAATCATGGATGACTGGGAGACAAGATCACAAGCATGCAAAGGAGCATAGCGAGTGAGCAGTGAGGGATTGCCCTTTGTGTGGCTGTGTCCCTGTCTTGTAACATGCAGGCTGAACCAGTTATCTTTACAATGTCTGCAGGATGCTGCTGATGCACCTGTCATTGTACAAGAGGAGTTGGCAGAAGAGGTGATGAAGATTTACCTGCTGCGGAACCATGATGGGCCAGTCGATGAACCTACTGATGTAGGGATTGTGATTGAGGGCATCACTGTCCTCAGCAGTCTTGGGGATCTTAGCAGAACCTGCTGCTATCTGTTGGGACTAACCTATGCCTTGGATCTGAGAGCCCAAGAATCTCCAATATAATTTTGAGGTATTCCAAAAAGTACTGCTGGAGCTGGATTCTGGAAACCTTTCAAACAAGGTTCAGAGACTGAAAAATTACCTGTGTACGTAGTTTCCGACTACTGTTCAGCAAGATGCTCTCATAACATGGGAATTTGTCATTGGCAAGGTATACCTGTCTGAAAGTTTAGCTGATAGCTTTGCTTCAACTACACTACTGGCAAGTATTTCATACAACTATACCTTTAATGCTTATATAAGAGTTGAGATTTCCATTGATAACAAAATTGCATTTTGGACTGGTATTGTTTGCTGTTGTGTAACTTTAATGTAAAGTGTCACTGTTCTTGGTGCATTTCAGCCATATGCAGAGTTCAGTCCAGTCCGTTGCTCTCATAGCATGGACATTTTCACATGCTCATTGGCAAAAATGAACCTGGTTGAAAGTTAAACTAGATAAAATGCCTAACAGTTTTATTATTATTATTATTATTATTATTATTATTATTATTATTATATAATCCAAGTTGAGATTTCCATTAAAGGTGGGGTAGGCAATTTCAGAAAAATGAGCAAGAGTGATCTTACATGTCCAGCAGAAATAGAGCATGCTCTGCATCACTTTTCAAGCCCGGCGCCAAGACAACAAAGGTTTTCCCAGACTCCCAGAAGCACCAGTAGCTTTAAACTGGATTTTTCAAAAAATAATAAAAAATATTTTATTTGCCAAATAGCCTCTGTTGACTGGCATTTTTTGCTATTGTGTAGTGATGTAAATTGATTGAAGGGCCCATTGTTCTTGGTGCATTTCACCCATATTTAAGAGACTGCTTACTAATATGCAGAGTTCAATTCAGCTCACTGTTTTTATAGCATGGACATGCTTACATAATTCATTTGCAAAGTAAACCAGGTTGAAGTAATAATCTAGAAGATTTTCATTAAAATAAATGTCTGTTAAGTCACTATCTATCACCGAATTAGGTAACACAATGGTGATTGAGCCTATTATTATATTAATTTATATTATTATTATTATTATAATTTATGATTAAAGAACTGGGTGTCTGTGGCGACATTCCCGAGAAAAATCACAAGCGGCGCATAGTTAGTGACGCGTTTTCCATCACCCATCAGTGGTTGGTCCGCCAGAGAGGCTAGGTGGGGTTAATGCAACAGGCTCGGTCTTCAACTCACTTGTGTGTGAGCGGCGCACTGTTTTTTCTGGTGTCTGTTGGCATTACAATAACAGATAAAGGGAGGGGAGGGGGCTTATGGAACCCTAATAGGTTTTTGTGTAACATGAGAGGTCATATTATTTGTTGATGTAGATTTCGTATTACATTTGATGACGATGTAACGTTACTAAATTACATAGCTATTTGCACAGCTAACGCTAGCTACCGGACCATGTCAAGAAAGGCAACATTAGTTTAGACAACGTTGCGCACAGTACCCATCTCTCATATCAGGTAACGTTGCATTAGCTAGCTAGCTAATGTAATTAACACAATCTAATGTCAGCTAAAAATAGGCTAACTTAGCAAAACAAAGCTTTAGAATGTCGCCAGCAGTGTATGCGCGTGAGCTTGACAATACATTTCTCACAGAAAAGGTCGTTTGTTACCTTCATTTAGTTCATTACAGTGGTGATAGAAGTTACTAGAATTAAGTGGTACTGTGCTGTTAGCCTTTATTGATCGCCGTACAAGGTTAATGTGAAGTAGCTAGCACAATCTGAAAGTACTAACCCATAAAAATGTACTTTGAATGGTACTTGGTCAATCGAATGGTAAATGTGAAAAACATTCGATTATAGTCAGCGGCACCAAACTTTTCTGTCACACCCTCGATAAACGGCAAAAGTCTCAGTAGAAGATTGAATTAAATCTTTAAAAGTTATATATTTTCTGAAACCTTATCGATTCCGCTTGCCCGTAGTGAGTGAAACTAGGCGATCTGACCATATAGTCGCTATGTAAATTACGTCAGAAGGATTCAGCCTTGTTGTTTGCTACCTAAACTTCACAGCACACTCAAATCCCTTAGCATGCTTGTAGCATGAAGTGTCTACTTTAAAAATCCATTTAAACCATTCACAAATGACTTGGGACTTTGAAGTTATAAATCGGGATGTATCAAGTGTCCAGTGAAAATACTGACCTGGCTATCAGTCAGAATTCTGAGAGAACCAACTGCCATAAATGACCACGTAAAATCAACCAGTAAGAGTTATTATGATGTCACTGGTTCAGAACCCCATAAATGTAAACAGTCGAATGTTCAGTGAAATCTATCGGTTTTCGGTGCCGTCGGAGTCCCGATCTTATCATTGATGGAATTTTCGGAAAGTGCGAGCTAAAAGGCCACAAAAACAGCCAATATATCACATTAATATTCCATATATGTACGATCGCTGTTCACAATACGTTAATTTAAGGCTAAACTGGTATTTTAATCACAATACTTATGTTAATTTCCAGAAATAAATTTTTCGATTGTCCTCTCTACTAACAATTCGAAAAAAACGCTAGCTAACGCTACCAACCGGTACCGACCTCACCAACCGTCTCTCGAATGCAATTCTACCTTGTTGCAACGTTGCAGTGTAGCTAACTAAAGGAGCAAGCAACGGCTCTGCTGCTAACCAGTTCACACCGCTGCAATTCTCTCTGCAACTTTCTAAAACCGTTTCGTCTCATTGCGAATCATCGATCTGAATTGGCCTTAACGTTACCGTTATTTACATCGCCATCAAGTTCATCAATATAATGATCAGAATAAAGCCGTCTTTACACAGAGCATTAACCTGGGTCTGATTTCTGTGTAAAGATGTCAAAAAACTAAATAAAAGAATACAGCAGTATGGATTAGCGTTGTTATTATTTTATTACGCTTCCTCATACGCTCCTTCAGCCTTGCCCTTTTTTGATGAAATCTCCTTTGTTTTTGTTTTATTCTTCTTGTTCAGATTGCTAATTCAACACCCAGCTCAGCTTTATTCTCGAACAGTTTAGCTAGCAAAACCAGAAACACCAGGGGTAACATTTTGCTAGGCAGTTGTTTCAAAAATATCACACAACAATCATTCACGAGAATGACTGTTTATTGTGCACGAGATGCATAATTGCACAAGCCACAGCGAATCCCGCGGATTCTTCTCTGCAGTGTAAAGATGTTCATACTGGGCAAAATGTGGATAAAGAACGTCTGTGGAAATTGATCATCACTAATTCTACCCCAGGTCTGCTACAGCATTTTAACCCAGCTCGGCAGTGTAAAGACCACTTAAGTTAGCCTAATGTTAGACAATGAATCAGTATGAACATAACGTTACTTTTATAACAACCATTTTTTATTCAGTAAATAGTAAGTGTTATAGTTGGCGTGGCCCAGGTGCCAACTGACTGACGTCACACAGGCGACACTGGTTGGATCCGGTTGGATCCCTGGGAAGTGAGGTCCAAAAACACACCTGCAATTACTGCTTTGCACCATTGGTACCACCAAAGAGAACGAAACGGAAATCTTTGAGATTGTAACTTTAATGTAATGTGTTATACTGGTCAAATTTGACGAATAAATGTTTAATTAAAATGTTAATGTGTGTACAATTGCTTCATGTTATCATTTGGTTTCATTAGATATATTGACCTCAGGTAAAGTACTCCTGGAGTAAAGGGTAAATACAGTTTAAAAAAATTAAGTAGCCTAAATGTAACATATTTATTTTGATAATTGATAGTCCAGTATGAATTAAATTCAGTTAAAATCATTTAGTAAATGTAGCACATTTGTTTTGTTAAATAATAGTCTCGTTTTCAGTTACATCTACCTAGCATTTCAATTATATCTACTGATTTTTTTAGTGGTTTTGACTTAAGGATACTATTGCATTGACTTAGAATTTTAATTATATCTACTCAATTTTATATGTCATGGTACTAAATGTAGTTATTCATATCTACTTCAATTTATTACTTACATTTACTCAATTCAAGGTATATTTAATGATTTCACAGCTTTAAAATTTACTCAATATTTAGAAGTGTAAAAATGTTTCACCAAAGAAATTGAGTAGAGCATAGTTTTTACAGTGTACAAAAATAACCACAATGACCACAGACTCTCAGCCCTTAAAAACATTCATTTCTGTACCTTCTGACCACAACAGACATAATTCACAAACAACTTCACCCGTCCACACAAAAACTTTTTTGTAGAGATATATTTGCCCCATTAATCTATTGTATGCTTATACACGCAGGGCCAAGTTACTTGAAATGATTTAGAAAACATTGTGTAACATTGCTTTGGGATACAGCTTGTTTAATTTGTGTGAGCTAAGATAACCAATATTGTTTCTTTTAAATTGATGTAATTTTGATATGGATACTTTTAAAGGCAGGTCTAGATTTAATAACTTGCATGAATGACTTATAGACAGTGCTTTGTGTGTGTGAGTAACTTAGCATTTTTGTACATTGAAAACATGTTTTTCTTCATATTTTAAATTACCAGAAAAGAGAGACCAAGCCTTGGAGCTTGCCAGAGTATTACCCTCCTTCAGTTTCAGCATAACAGGAACAAAAGGTAACAAGCAAAATACACACAACCAAGGAACAAAAAAAGTAAAAATAACCTATTTCTCCAAGACCCCAAAACATCCCTGCGGCCATCCTAAATGGCTGACTCTTCAGCAGCAGGGCTTGAAGATGCTTGCACTGACTAGGTAATGCCAAGTTAAGATTTGTAAGGGGGGAGTGGTTCAGGCTCATTTATGATAAGGATATCTGAAAGCTAAGAATTTCCTTATTAATATAAGTGTCCTAAGCAGGGCTAACCAACATGATAATATTATCAAAAGATTCATAGTTGTGGCCTCTTTCTAATGAGACCAAACATTAGCATGTTAGGAGGTCAGCTGTTGAATAATGCTACTAGATGGAAATTCTCTCCTGCATTTAACAACAGGTAATAGTTGTAAATTTAAACAGGCAGGCCTCAGCAATAATTTCTGTATAGACATTAAGACTTTCAATTAATGATTTAAATGGAGTGTCACAGATTGCCATTCAAACTTAAAATTGAAAAAGGAAACCATGACACTTATGGTAATCTGTGGCCACGCTGGGCGCTGACACCCCATAAATAGCTTTGTGTTCAGGTGTCACTTCAGAGACAATTAAACTCTCCAGGGGAGGAGACATACAAAAAGACATACATGCGAGCCTGACAGCTGAGTGGATTCAGGCCATTAGACGTGAGGTGAAAGCTAGAATCAGAATACTGGTCGTAAGGGGAAAGCCAGAAACTCTGGGATCAGGTGTTACACCGAAATCTGTGACCCACCGAAATCTGTGACCGCAGAGGCCGCTGTTGCACATTTTCTGCATGTGTTGTCGAGAACGGGCATGAAGAAGAGCGTATACATAGACAGCGTAAGCTACTCCTAAACATTGGACTGCCATCGTACCCTGTCCAGTGCATGTAATCGCTGGTTGTTATTGCTTCCTATGGAGAAAGAGGCAACGTTGGTGGATCATATTAACAACCCCAGGCATGGTATCTGCCAGTAGAAAGTAAATAAAATAAATTAAGTTAAAAAAATGTTTTAGAAACAGCTGTTTTATTTTTATTATTACTACATTTTATGAAATTAACTATAAACTGCTTCTAAAAATGTGTTTATTTGTGCCTGCATGCACAGTGTGACATTTGCATTACCTAATCTTAAAACCCTTTTAGAATAGGCCTACATTAACTTGTTTTTTTAACTGGTAAACTAGACTAGCATATACTAATTAAATAACAGTTTTACATATTTTACTGTAAGGAAACAAAAATAAACACTGATTGATGAACCAGCACATTGGGTACCCATGTGCAGTCGTCAGAATATGTGACCCCACTGGACCTTCACATAAATCAGTCAAACACCAAACAAAATGTTTTCAGGTGCTGCGTCATCCTTTCACATTCATTTTCACCGAAGTATTCATGTCTGGGATCAGCAGAGAGCCAGCAGCACAGAGGTCACCATTTCTGACAGCTGTCATCAGAAAATGTGACCCCACTGTACCTGCATAATAATTGAGTCAAACACCAAACAAAATGTTTTCAGGTGCTGTGTCATCCTCTCACACTCATTTGCACAAAGGTATTCATGTCTGGGATCAGCAGAGAGCCAGTGTCACAGAGGTCACCACTTCTGACGGCTGTCGTCGGAATAACTAGGAATAGCTTCAAAACTCATCACTGCATACTTTATCAGAAAGTGGGATGGTCTTCGCTCGGTGATAGAAGGGATAAGCTTGGGAAATTATCTTTTAGTATTTTGGCTCCAGATAAATGGAACAAACTACAAGAGTTATTGAGATTACAACTGTTTGTGTCACTGGATCATTTAAGTTTTTTATTGGACTTAATTTAAGTTCTTTTTTTCTGTGTATCAGGATGTCATTGAAATAGAGGTCTTGCTCTCAATTGACCTCCCTGTCTAAATAACGGTTCTGTCAGGACCACTGTCATTAAAGTAAGATCTTTATTAACAATAAAGGCAATACAGTTATGTTTGGCGGTTCTGGGAGCTCTCCTGCCAACCACGCAACCCGCATGGATACGGCAGGGAGGCCAGCAGCCAAACCCCCCTAGAGGGGTACACACAGAACAGATCCAGCAGCAAAGCAAATTCTTAACACATAGGGATGGAGCTGGGGTGGTGGAGAGTATTTATAGCGCAACGTGCAGAGCTGCATGCAGGAAGAACAGCCGAATGAGTAGAAAGGGGCTGTTTAAGTAGACCGCCCTGTTATGTGAATGTACTGTGATAGGTGAACATCACTCAGCTGAGCATCAGCTGATTCAGCCGCAGCGGCTTGACTCTCGTGGCCTGCCAGAACTAACGCGATGCTCCATTTCTGTCAGGACCACTGTCATCAAAGTAAGATCTTTATTAACAATAAAGGCAATACAGTTATGTTTGGCGGTATGGCTCTGTTCTGGGAGCTCTCCCGCCAACCATGCAGCCCGCGTGGATACGGCCGGGAGGCCAACAGCCAAACCCCAAACAACCGTATGCCAACATGCTATTAATGGGTGTCTCCGGCTGATGTGATACTATGTGTACGACCACCTGAAAGAAGCCCTTGTCCAGTCAGCTCGAGGCCGTCTAGCGCTACGTGGATCAGTAGTTATGTGTACCAACTAGCATGTTGGACCTTCCCCTGAGGCCAATAATTAGGTGAATTATTCATTAACAAACCAGGGGAAAATACTATGTGTGATATAATATTAAGCTATGTGTACCGACAAGCTTGTCGGTATTTCCCCTCGAAATTTAAATCGGGGGAAATATACTACTAACTGCATCAGTGTAAATCCTCACTCGTTGCCAAGAATTGCAGACATTTATTAGACGGAGACAGAACGCCACGCTCTATACAGCTGAGCTCATGGCTATTTGAATTGAAATTATTTCATCGGTCGAATGTAGCGTTCGTAAGAATCGGAAGACCAATGCCCCACGGCTTTCAATGTGGAGACCGGGGCGAGTGTAGCAGCTGTCGTCGCAGCCCCGTTGCGGAAGGAGTGGGCGGTGTATAGCTCTGGAGAGAGATCGCAGGATTGAAGGTAGGCAGCAAACAAAGATCTCGTCAAAGCATTTCCTTTGTCAGTGGTGAAGAGAGGCTCGTCCGGGCTCACTTGGGGGTGCCACTGCAGGTACCATGCCATGGAAGAGAAGGGACAAAAAACAGTGCCAGTTTGCGCAATAATGATGGGGGTTCCTTTAGCATTTTTATCAGTTTTGGAGCATTTGAGGTGAATAATAAAATACCGTGAACTCATGGATAAATTTGAGGATGTGAGATTGAGGGACGGATTGAAAATCTCAGTACAAGTGGTATATTCCCCACACCTAATAAAGTCATAAAAGGCAGTCAGAAATACCACCTCTAAAAGTGAATCAACGTAAGGATTAAAACACCCTTGTCTTAAGTGCAACACCAGTTTGTGAACTAAAGATATAGTGAGGGGGAGACGTTTATCTTTCCTTTCGGGACGTCTCTTCTTCAGGCCATCGAAGAGCAGACGAACGGATGGATCCCCGAGCAGGCTCCCGGCCGAGGGATCCATACATCTTAAATGGAATTGGATTCCAGCGACGAGCGTCTTAATGGAGGAAGGCTGCATTTTTCTCGATTCAAAATAAAGGCGCAGACGAGGGTGTGTTGATGGGCGAGATGGCTACTGAAAAAGCGGCACAGAAGGAGAAGTAATACCATGCAGAGTCATACATTTTTAATACATATTTGGCCAGTCCCGATCTCATGTATTGGGAGGCAGACAACAAGTATGTCTGCAAGACAGAATTTAGTCTAGCACCGTTTGGTCGAAGGTTGGGCAAGGCAGGCTGGAAATTGCGGCATCTGGACACAGGATTCGGAATTCCTGGAATTTAAACCGGGACAAAAAGTCAGCGATTCTATTATCGAGGCCGGGTATATGGACGGCGCGGACCATGAAATTATTTGTGACACAGATCCAAGTGAGGCGTCTAAACTAGCCTGTTAATAAAAGGAACAAATGAACGGCCTTTATTAATTATTTTTACCTTTGCCTCATTACCGCAATAAGCTAGAATTTGTTTCCTTGGCCAGCGGCTTCCCCAAAGGATACATGCCGATGACGATGGGGTATAATTCGAGCAGTGCTGTAGAGTGGGTATTTAAGGTCAACGATTGCAGCTCTTTGGGCCATACATCTGCGAACCACTGATTATTGTAGAATCCCCCAAAACCAATGGAGAGTGCTGCATCTGTAAAAAACTTAAGGGTGGCTGACATTTCTAGAGAAGAGAAGAACGAGATGCCGTTCCAACTGTCGCATAGCATTGACCAAAATCACAGGTCGGATCTGCAACCTGCGTTCAGAGTGATATGATCGTGCAAGTTATTAGCGGTTTTTGAGAGGTCGAGGAGTCTGGATATAAAGGAACGTCCCTGAGGGATTATTCGCATTGCAAAATTAAAATGCCCCAATAATGAGAGCACCTCCTTTTTTGAAAGATTCCGCGTCCGCCACAGATTTAATAGCTTTGCGAATGCGGACCAGTTTTTCCAATGGCAGGGAGGCCTGCATGAGGTTACTATCCAGGATAATGCCCAAAAACTTGATAACTTTTGAAGGGCCTTTAGTTTTCTCTTCCGATAGAGGAACGCCCAGTTCCTCAAATGTGTCTTTTAATGCTGTAATGCAGCGATCTGGCTGGGAATGGGGAAAATCTACTACTAGGAAATCGTCTAGTAGGTGTATAACGAAAGGCAGTTTACAGTTATTTAAGAGTATCCAGCAAAGTGCTTCCGATAATGCAGGCTGCTGCGATAACCGAAGATGAGCCTAACCGCAAAATACATTTTTTGACGCCGTATTACGCCGAATAAATGCCACTGAGAAGGATGGAGAGGTATGATTTTAAAAGCATCCGTTAAGTCGGCTTTACCGAGCCAGGAGATAAAATCGATAGCGTGATCATAAAATAGTGAAATGTTTCGCGGAGGAATGAGACTATTAATAGAAGGGATGTTGTTGTTCTAAGGGGCAGACAAGTCAATTATTAATTTTTTTTTCTGGAGTGTTTACCTGTGGCCACGCCTATGGGAATTATACGAAAAAGCGGAATGGCAAACTATCGAATGGACCAATCATGTAACCTTTCTCGGACTCTCGTGAGAGCAGTTTGTCTACTATTTCCGGTCCATTTACAGCAGACAGAAGATCAGGGCAAACACAGGACACTTTGGGGAGAAAAGACAAACCAGCAAAAAAAACGTGAATTAAACCGATCAAATAATGGACAAAACAACGGTTGGGATGCTGCTTCAGAGCTTTCCCCAGCTCTGGGATATTAACAGGCGTAGATGCCTTTAACGTTTTTTCTTGGTTACAAGGCGAATTTGCCTGGGGCACATGGACTTGGGATACCCGTCTCCACAGTAGCTGCAAGCATGTATATATTTACAGTTATGGTATGCACAGAAATCTTCGTTGAAATTATAGCACAGCGGCGTATGAAGGGCGGTCGTCACCTTGGTTTCCCCGCTAGGCTCGTGTTTAAGGTTAGGGCCAGCAGGTTGGAGCGGGGACACCACCTTGGGGCAGAAGCTGGTAGTGTGGGTAAATGAACCACACACCGTGCAGGAGAGAGAGTGATGCCCCGTGAAATGCCTTCTGATTAAGGACAAATCAACCACGGACCAATCAAGTCTCTGGTTAAAACGCTGGATGTACATTGCCACTTTAGCGGAAAAGGACTTATGATATTCATAAAACAGAGTCCCCTCGTACGACATGGCTAAATCTGAAATAATAGCTAGATAAGTATCCAGTTCCTTCCTGCGTTCGGGATTGATTTCGCATAACGTGTCCCTGTACACTCTGAAGGCTGTATTAAATTCGGCCATAGTCAGGCTTTTGGTAAGCCTTGGGTCACTATCCTTGAGGAGCACTGAAATGTCCGCACAGTCTATTATGCATTTGTCGCTAGGCTCTGTGCACAGTAATATTTTAGTTAAATTAATGTCGTTACCTGCCAGAATGGAAGCTTGCAGCTGAGGAAATATGGCAGCTGCTGGGGGAATGAAGGGCACCCTGGCCTGGGCCGCAAGAACTGCAGTTGCCAACGTGCTCCGCAGTGCCGTGACGAATTGAGGGGGCGCGTATCTGACGTCATTGACGGCACACGGGGAGATGTCGAGTCTGTTGTTTTTTTGAAAGTTGATAGCGGAGTGGGGATCGAAGGTAGAAGAGGAAGCTTCCAGTACTTTAATTTGAACGTCCATCTAGGAGAGGGAGGATTGAATGTTGTGCAGGGCAGCCAGGACTGGGTCTTCGTTTTGCTTATTCAAATTGGTCGGCAGTTGTGTCCTAGCCCTTTTGGCGGGGCGGCGGCTGTGGCCAGTTAACTCAGGGGCGCGGGCGCAGTTTTTGCGTTTAGCTGGGGCTTTCCTTTGTGGCTGGCACCAAGGGGAGGATGCAATCCACGTCGGAATAGGACTTCCAGGATTTTATCCACCGGCCAGTTAGACACGCATCGGTTAGAGGGGCTTTGACTTGCCAGACGAGAGCTCCTACAAACGGAGGTGAAGTTTTCATCCTGGACGTGTCTGGTCGTACCGTCGGGCTGCGGGTGCATTTCTGTGGTGGTGTCCTCTGTCCAGCTATGTTCTTCTTGGTCAACGATGGACGTTGTAGACTTAAGCCAGGTAAGGATTAGCTATTTGTAGCGCAACCTGCTGAGCTGCATGTAGGAAGAGCAGCCAAATGAGTAGAAGGGGGCTGTTTAAGTAGACTGCCCTGTTATGTGAATGTAGTGTGATAGGTGAACATGAATCAGCTGAGCATCAGCTGATTCAGCGTGACGAACGTGAATAAAATTACTGAATTACCCTGGTGAAAATAACATTACCTGACCTCCCCTGGTGAAACTAATCCCGTCCGGACAGGGCTTATGTAGTGTCTTAGTATTGAGAGCATGTTACAACTTTCCCCACTGTCCCCTTGTATTTGATGGCAGGCACATAGGCTGCAGCAGCTGTCTGTCTGTATTGTCATGGTTCTGGGTGGTAGTGGCTATCCTTGGCCACTGGAGGGCATCCTTGTCACTTCTTTCCCCTAATTGAGCTAATTGGGTTCACCTGCTGTAATTCCCCTGTTTGGGCTAATTGGGATCACCTGCGGTAGTTCCTATTTAAGCTATTGCTGGCCTGCAGTCAGTGCTTTTGTGTCAACTTTGGTTACACGTAAGCCGGTATTCTGTGAGTGTGTTTGTAACATTTCAGTGCTGTTACAATCTTTCTTCCTATTTTTGGAAGAGATCTCTGTTGTACTGAAGGCTGAGACTATTATTTGGGATTATTTTCTATAATTGCACAATAATCTCTTACTCGGTGCTACAATTTGGGTGTTTTTCCTATCAATCCTCATTTCGAGGGCTGTTTTATTTAGTTTTCACCTTCTTTACACTTTCAGTTCTTTGTATGAGACAGCTTTATTATACTCCTTTTTCTGTTCGTTTTGCCCATTTGACTAGGTAGTTTCGTTAGTATTTCACGGCAGGACTTACCGCCCAGAGGAGTAGGCTGTATTATTCTGTTCTGTCTAGTTTGAATACTCCTTGTTCTTTAGTTCTTATCACCCTTTCACGGGTAGACTTCTTAGTCCAGTATACCTGGGATATTCTCCCTTAAGAGTATTTAATTTTCTGTTTGTTTACTTGTCCCTTTCCTCTAGTCTTTTGAGACCTTGTGGTTACTCCACCATGTGTGGATAGCTTTTAGATTCCCGTTCAGTCGCGTCTGATTTGCCAAACCACTTTCGGATTCAGTGAGAGATGCACTTGCTGCTCTCAAACCACCGGCACCGTTTGATGCCTTGGTTACAACAGCCATTAGAATAGATAATCAAGTAAAATAATGAGAGAGAGAGAGATATGAGAAAAAGAACCGTTCCACGCCATACGTCTCCCATTTTCTGGGTATGCCTGCAGCCCTCGTTCCCTCACGAGGCTCTCCGAGCAAGGACGAACCCATGCAGGTTGACAGCTCCTCCCTACGTGATGCGAATGAACCTAAGCAGCGCGGAGCATGGTGTCGTTACTGCAGGCAGAAAGGACACTCTAAGGCTGAGTGCCCTAAGCTTGTGGGAAACGGGGTCTCGCTAGTGGAACGAAAGACACCAGTGAGACGTAATAAATCAGTCTTTTGTACCTTTTTACCAGTCTAATTGTCGTGGAATAAACAATCAGTTAAAACTGACGCTTTTTTGGATTCAGGAGCGGTCGATTGTTTCGTGGATTCTAATTTGGCTAAAGAGCTTAAAATGCCTGTGCCACGGCCTCGCCACATTATGGCTCTTGACGGTCGCCCGTTGGGCACCGGATTAGTTAAGGAAATGACTGATTTTGTCTGCATGCGTGTTTCTTATGGTAGTCATTCTGAACTAGTCAGGCTCTTCCTGGTTGATTCACTAGCCTACCCTCTCATCTTGGGTCATTCTTGGTTAATCAAACATAAACCACTACTGGGGCAACAATAAAAACACGATCATTCAGTGGGGTCCCAAGTGCATCTGTCATTGTCAGTAAATACCCTCACCCACTCCCAACATTCATTGTGTGAGAACCGAAATGAGTTCAGCCCACAACGATGAAGAGGTGGGGGTTTCGTCCAACCAAATTGCACCATCTCCAACCGAGGACAGGGAGGAGAGTTTGGCTTGGGATTCACTGTTTGACTGGGATCCTCCGTTTGATGATTTGTCCATAGGGGAGTTCACCGATCCAGAAACAGTATCTGAATCCATGCCTCACTCTCCCCCCTAGTTCGGAAAATACTAGTGTGGTGGGTGCGATTTTCCCTTACCGTCTAAGGTACCGGCCGATTACACAGATCTTGCTGAGGTGTTTAGTAAACAAAGAGCTACCACCCTGCCACCTCACAGACCGTATGATTGTGCCATTGACTTGTATCCTGGCACAGTACCTCCTAGATGTTCCCTGTATTCATTATCAGCTCCTGAAAGCGCAGCTATGAAAGAATACATCAAAGAGGCATTGGTTAATGGTTTTATTAGACCCTCCACATCGCCAGCTGGGGCTGGGTTCTTTTTTGTAGAGAAAAAAGATGGCGGGCTGAGACTCTGCATTGATTATAGAGGGTTGAACAACATCACCATAAAGAACCGTTACCCACTGCCACTCATGAACTCTGCTTTTGAACCCTCTGGTGGGTTCAAAAGCAGTTTTGGTGCCTCCGTTTTCACCAAACTCCTCCGTAATGCTTATAATTTAGTGCATATACGTGAGGGAGATGAGTGGAAGACGGCTGTTTTTCAGGTGCTAGTGAATGATGTGCTCAGAGAGATTTTGGAAAAATTTGTATTTCTGTATTTGGATGACATTTTGATTTTTTCCGCTAATCTTTCTGAACACATTGGACATGTCAGACAGGTCTTAACATGTCTCTTGGACGCTCAGTTATTTGCGAAGGCATCTTTTTACCATGTTTTAACAATTAAATAATAAACAGAGGTTAAAGTGACAATCTCGAAGATTTCAGTTTCGTTCTCTATGGCGGTGCCAATGGCGAGAAGCGGTAATTGCAGCTGTGTTTTTGGACCTCACTTCCCATAGATCCAACCGGATCCAACCAGTGTCGCCTGTGTGACGTCAGCCAGTTGGCACGCCAACTATAACACTTACTATTTACTGAATAAAAAACGGTTGTTATAAAAGTAACATTATGTACATACTCATTCGTTGTCTAACATTAGGCTAACTCAAGATGTCTTCACACTGCCAAGCCGGTTTAAAATGCCGTAGCAAACCTGGGGTAGAATTAGTGATGATCAATTTCTGCAAACGTTCTTTATCCACCTTTTGCGCGGTATGAACATCTTTACACTGCAGAGAAGAATTTGCGGGGTTCGCTGTGGCTCGTGCAATTATGTATCTCGTGCACAATAAGCAGTCTTTTTCGTGAATGATTGTTGTGTGGTATTTTTGAAACAACTGCCTTGCAAAATGTTACTCCTGGTGTTTCTGGTTTTGCTAGCTAAACTGTTCGAGAATAAAGCTGAGCTGGGTGTTGAATTAGCAATCAGAACAAGAAGAATAAAACAAAAACAAAGGAGATTTCATCAAAAAGGGCATAAAGGCTGAAGGAACATATGAGGAAGTGTAATAAAATAATAACAATGCTAATCCATACTGCCGTATTCTTTTATTTAGTTTTCTCCTGCATGACGTCTTCAGAAATCAGACCCGGCTCTGCTCCACATACCCCGGCTTTATTCCGATCATTACAATATATTGATGAACTCGATGGCAATGTAAATAACTTTCAGATCAGATCAATGATTCGCAACGAGGTGAAACGGTTTTAGAATGTTGCAGAGAAAATTGCAGCGGTGTGAACTGTCTAGTAGCAGAGCCGTTGCCTGCCCTGGGGTTTTAAAAGACGTCCTTGTCAAATCGCCAAGTGCAGTTTTAGAACATTTACAATCAGACATCTTGGAATTTTGCATGTTGCACCCAGTCTCGTTGCGAATCATTGATCTGAACTGGCCTTAAGTTAGCTACACTGCAACGTTGCAACAAGGTAGCACTGCATTCGAGAGACGGTTTGCGAGGTCGGTACCGGTCGGTAGCGTTAGCTAGCGTTTTTTTCTAATTGTTAGCCGACATTAGATTGTGTTAATTACATTAGCTAGCTAACTAACGCAACGTTACCTGATATGAGAGATGGATACTGTGCGCAAAGTTGTCTAAACTAATGTTGTCTTTCTTTACATGGTCCGGTAGCTAGCGTAAGCTGTGCAAATAGCTATGTAATTTAGTAAAGTTACATTGTCATTAAATGTAATACGAAATCTACATCAACAAATAATATGATCTCTCATGTTACACAGAAACGTTTTAGGGTTCCATAAGCCCCCTCCCCTCCCTTTCTCTGTTATTGTAACACATGCAGACACCGGAAAAAACAGTACGCCGCTCACACACAAGTGAGTTGAAGAGCGAGCCTGTTGCGTTAGTTCCGCCTACCCTCTCTGGCAGACCAAACACTGATGGGTGATGAAAAACGCGTCACTAACTGTGCGCCGCTTGTGATTTTTTCCCGGGAATGTCGCCACAGACACCAAGTTTTTTAATCATGAATTATGATAATAATAATAGTATAAATTAATATAAAAATAGGCTCAATCACCATTGTGTTAACCAATGCAGTGATAGATAGTGACTTAAAAGACATTTATTTTAATGAAAATCTTCGAGATTATTACTTTAAATTAGAATACGTTTTGCCTCAATTTATTACCACGCTCTTAGCTACTGCTGTTATAGTCTGATATAAACGTGTTGTGCAAGCTAACCTGCCATATGCATAGTCAGGACAAGAGGACAGCCATAACATCTACACCCGTTAAATGCTGTCCCTTTTCTTTATTATTCAAACGTTAGTAAAAATTCATTTCTTTTGTCAACTAATACTGGTTATGATATGTACATTTGTGTACAGTGTATTAACAAATGTGTAAAATATCACAGGAGGAAACGGGTACTACCAACAGCAGCCTGACCTGAGCTTCAACCTGATCAAACAAACCACAAAGTTCTACAGGGAGCCCCCTAAGTATCTCTGCTGCCTCTGCACTGGAGCTGAATGTGTACTTCATCTGGAACATGGGTAACTGTACTTTAAGACACTCCCTGTTAAGCTCTGGGTATTGGTCTATAATGGCACCATTAAGCTCTCCAGTGATGAGAGCATTTTCCAGTTTCTCAAGGATGGCTAGACCATCCTGGTCAAAGCGATCTCTGAACTGTGTGTCAGCCATATCTAGAACTTTATAATACTCTGCTCTGTAGTGTTCCACTAGAGATTTGGCTATATGAGCATCTGCTATACCAGTAAGGTGCCTGGGTGGCTGTCTGGAGTGCAGTATTTCAATGGGATCGATATTTAAGTAATCAATCAACCATGCCTGTTGTCTTCTCAAACAAGGTTTGGAAGCTTTCCTCATTTATTTTCTCTTGAAGAGAGAATCGGACACAACCAACAGCAGCCTGCATGCCTGAGATAGTTTGCGTTTTCTTTTGAAGCGATATGTTCAGACATTCAAGCTCTCCGATGACTGCTGATGCAAGGAAAAGTCCCAACACCGTTTTCCATTTTCGGAACCTCTCTAGCAGACCATTCGCAGTGGAGGCTGTATTTGATGCACAAGTCGCCATTTCCTGTAAGCTAGCTAAAACCACCTCATATTGATTCAGCACAGATGTGATTGCTGGTTTCCGTACAGTTCATCTGGTTGCGCACAAAGGTTTCAATGTGGTGTTAAAGCCACACTGACCTGGCAATCCCTTCAAATATTACTTTGAACTTCCCTGACCTCCCAAGCAGAACACCTAATTGGTGGACCCAATGTAAAGAGTCTCGAATCAGAGGAGAGGCTGAGCATGCTGCTTGTGTTAACAAGTTGATGCAGTGCGCACCGCAATGAACATAGAGGGCTAGTGGTTGCTGCTTCCTTAGAAGTGCCTGTGCGCCATTATATTTTCCTGCCATATTGGACACTCCATCGTAACTGTGCCCTCGCAATCCAGAAAGTGGTAGATTAAGTATCAACATCACATCAATGGCAATTTTGGCGATGCTCTGCCCTGTTGTTTCAGACACTCCATAAAGACCAACGAATTGTTCATGTGGTACGAGGTCATGGTCAATAAACCGTAAACAAATGGATTCTTGTTCGTTGCCAGAGATGTCCTGTGTACCATCTATTATGATCGAGAATTGAAGGAGTGGAAGGGACCTGATTGTGTTTGCTATGTCTTGAATTATGGCATTGCCCATTAAGTTAAGAATTTTGTTCTGTGCTTGGGGGCTAGAAAAATCTTGCCCATGCTCTGTCAACCATTTTGCAAGGATGGGATCATCCACCGACCTAAGTCTCAAAAGTTGGTACAGATTCCCACTGTCCCCATCATGACCTCGTAAGGTTTGGCCTTGTCTTGCCAAATACTGCACCGTTGCAACAACTTTCAGAAGACAATGCCTTGCCTCCTCCTGTTGTTTTCCCCAACCACTGGATAACTGTGTGTGTACAGAGTTAGATTCCTGTACACTCACCCTAACAGCGTGGCAATGAGCCTTACTACTTCCATGGAATGAAAATTTCTCGAGAGCCTTCTTCCAGTTCCTAAAGCCTAAACTGATAAAAGTGATGTCTGCTTTTTTTTTTTAGCAAAGGGTGACTTCTTTTTTGAAAATGGTTTGTGACAATGAAAGCACAAAACCACATTTACCGAGGGACTATAATGCAGCCACGGAAAATCAACGAACCACCTCTCTTGAAAGGACAACACCTTGTTTGACAGTCTCTGAACCTCACTGAATTTGGGGTGTGGTTGATATAGCTTTACATCTGACTCAACATCTTCTGCCATGGGTCTGTCCCTGTCTCTGTCCCTTTCATTGCTGCTGACCTGTGGCTAGGGCTCCTAGGACAAATGTATCACAAACTTACCCATCTTATATACACACACATGTCCACACAGCATTAACGTCAACAGCATATAGGTCGTTTCCACTACCTGTACCTGGACATGGCCAGGTGTGGCTAATCCATTTCCATTCTTTCACATTCCAGAAAGCTACGTAGGTGCTTTATATCAACGTGACAGCACAGCAACCAATCAGAGAAGGTCAAAGGTAACCCAACAAATTGGTGGAAATGTAGCTTGAAATGTTAATTTTTCATAGGAGGGGGCCTTTAACCTTTCTATCTATCTATACCTTTCTATACCTATCTCCAATGGCTTAAAAACGGCTATTTTCGCCTGTTTTGCACTACTCTTATATAAAGTCTTATAACTTTGCAGTAACACACTGCAGAGACATGGTTGATGGCTTGATTTGAAGGGCACATGTGTACCATCAAGGCTCAATGTCAAAACCTATGAAATATGTGAGTAAATATTCATGGTACACACATAATATAAAAATAAATATTTAAAAAAACACGAATCGCTTTATACTTTCCTTGGTGTAATGTTTATTTCACGAAATCTAAGAAGGATAGTTCAGGCCTCGTTTGAAAGCTAAGACTCTGCTCTGATTCGTCAAACAGTCTGATCGACATGCAAATGAACCTATCACTACTCAGGTAACTCTCGTTTGTTTACACCTCCTGATGTCTTAGGACAAGATTGGTGCTTGTAAATGTCGGTCTTGTAATAGAGCTTGTAAGTGAAAACGTCACCAAGCCACTCCCCACGTTTTCCCACAAAGTTGTCAATGGGAAAATGAATGGAGAAATTTTGAATAAGCAATATTTTTAGTTACAAGTTGGGAACCAGTTAGCTATTGGTATGCGGTACTCATGACATATATGACTCATAAAATATAATATCAGCAGCACAATTGACCCATGGCAAGTACAAGGTATAACGTTGTGTACGTTTCGTACACTTAGGAACTACACAAACCGGTACTGCGCTCCCAACGTACGCTTATATCGTCACGACTCAGATGGAACATGC
Source organism: Anguilla rostrata (assembly GCF_018555375.3). Taxonomy (NCBI): domain Eukaryota; kingdom Metazoa; phylum Chordata; class Actinopteri; order Anguilliformes; family Anguillidae; genus Anguilla; species Anguilla rostrata. Next base: position 27,807,577 of record NC_057934.1, read on the forward strand.
TTGCGCCCTTCTACTTCTAGTGTCACTTCGATATCGTATTTCAATTTCAAATTACTGGAAATAACAGATTTGTTACTAATAAGTCATATATATTTTCATCACAATACAACAACAATATAGCTAGCCAGCATGGTTTTCGATAAATTACCGACAATATGTTTACTACTTACTATGTTTTAATAAAACTATTTATTAGAAATAGTCTATCTCTTGCCTACTGCACCTGTCTTGTCTAAGTGCACTGTGATTCTGATTCTCACAATATGTGTATTCCTTTCTAAGTGCTGTGAGCAGACTGAAAGTCTGTTACACCGAAGCCTTGCGAAACGAATGACGGTCCCAAAAAAACGTGAGAAATCTTTTATTTTTAATCGCTATAGATATTTTACAATCAGTGATTTTTAAAAAGTCAATAGGATTTTAACATTGGGCTGTGACGCCACGAACCAGACGCCCCCTGGAGGCAATTTGGCTTACAAGCTCAATACAATGCAAAACTCATCGACAGAGAAGCAGGAATTTACAATACAAAATTGAGGCGTGTTTGTCGGATATCATTTTATACGTTATGGATTTATGATGAATAGTCTTGTTGTAGTCGGTACCGCCTATACCACTAGGCAGCCGAAAACTATGTAATTTCTTTCTGTCACTTCATCAATTCTTACTCTCTGCTAAAATCATACCTGTCTGATGTGAATGTGTCACAACTCTGTCCCTTTCACTGATACGGAAGAAAACTCATCTAGACATAAAAAAGATAAAAACTGCATTTGAAATAGTGTAGCAGACAGATATGGATAACGTTAGCTTCCAAAAACACAGCTCCCCTAAGTATTGATACCCAGCATTAGCTTATATATACTGTTAACATTAGCTAACGATAGTTATCTGCTATTGATAACTAACGTTAGCTAGCTAAAGTTAGCTAACGATGAACTTACATTCTGTGATTCTGGGTTGAGTGAATAGTTGAGAATCATTTGTGGTCATTAACTAGCTATCGATAGTTGCATTCCAAATTAGCTAGAGCGATGTAACTAGCTAGCTAGCGAACTTGTTAAAAAATAAAGACACAGAAAAGACAGCTAGTTAGTTAACGTTAGCTACTCCTTCTAACTGGGAAAAGGCGCCAGTCACGTCAATTTTTTCGCGAATAGCTAGCAGGCAACACCATACAACTGGCAATGCAGCTAATGTTAAAAAGAGATATCGATAGCTAAAATAAACTTGTAATTTTACAAGACGTGTCCATAATGTTACACAAAACATTGGCTAAAACACTAACACTGCAACATGGGGATTCATGTTAATTCGTTAATCCCCCCCCCCCCCCCCAGTTAAATTAAGTGAACATCACATTCAGACAGTGTACCGACAGCTATTAACTAGCTAGCTACCTATCATACTATCAGATATAGTTCATTTGTTGACAATTAGCTAGCTAACATTGACGTTAGCTAGCATATTGATAGGTAACGCTACAAATATAATATTACCATTTACCGTTCTTTCTAACCGCTGTGAGTAACTGACTTTAGCTGACGTTAGCTACCGAGTTATGGATCGTTTTCTGGCGGACGGATGGAGATCTTCAGATGGTAGTTAGATTGGCGTCATAGAACATTTATTAACAAGGGTTATGGGAAGTGAAGTCCATAGTATGATCGGCTTGAGCAATCGCCTCTAATTTTTGACTACATATCCCATTTGTGCTTTCGTAAACTCTAACTTTTTGTGGCCATGGGGGTAAACCATTGCTACTGTGTGAAGAGGGGAGTCAGTAATTCATGTTATGTTTACAGGCGTTACATACCTTTTTGCATAATTTTGAAGTCATCTTTTACTGCTGTTGCAGCCTTTACTGTATGAAAGCTTTACATGGGAGAGGGATCAGTTATGGTTGGGGGGGACAATTCGCTTCTTTCCAAACATTGGAGGGGACATGTCCCCCGTATCCCCCTATAATCCTACGCCCATGATTCATAGCAATCCGTACATATTCACAGTTGTAACTCAAGTCTCAGAATGCAATATAGCCCTTAGGAAAGCAGTTGAAAACTGAAGCAATGTATGCCCCTGAAACCCCTTTTATGCTGGGGACTCAAGCCCTGCCAATTTTTATGAAGATTTTAACTCCTTTTATGTTTGGGACTCAAACCCTGCCTAATACTATAGGGACTCCAACCTCTTTTATGCTGGAGACTCAAACTCTTCTCGTTTTTATGTACATGTATGAAGTTGTGTTTAGACAGTTTATTATGTGTATTATATGTATTTTTCATCAAATGTAAATTAGGCGTTTATTTGATCTGTGGCCCCACTACACCTCTGATAAGCATATAGTAAAATTCAACAAAGTAAATGATTAGCTATTCAGTACTGAATGAGAACAAAATAACTTACAGTCTTATCCAATGTTCTTAGGCTTACAAAAACAAGCGCTTAGTCAGGCATCAGCATTTAGTTCTTGTTTAGCATATGTTTTGGGATGTTCATAGTTACTTGAAACAATTTAGGAAACATTGGGTAGCATTGCTTTGGAATACAGCTTGTTAATTTGTGCGAGCCAAGATAGCCAATATTGTTTCATGTAACTTGGCACAATTTAGATCAATACCAATATCAATACTTTTAATGGCAGGCCTACATTTGAATGAATGACTTATACACAGTGCTTTGTATGTGTGGGCAACCTGGCATTTTATTTTTCATCAGATTGAAACTAAAACAATGGTCATATTCTGGCACAACCCCCGCCTATTTTTGGACTCAGTCCTCTTTCGTGCTTGACCCAACAAGCACAAAAAATGAGCCGTTACCACTGCTCCTTAACATCTTTGTGCAAGAATCCTTGTGGCTAGGAACACTGGTGTCCTGAGATTGCTCAATTCAGACATTCAGTGCTTCTGCAACCAAACTATGAGTGGAAACAAGTGTGTTTTAGAGTTATTATTGGATGATTCAGGAGTTTCTAAGTGCTATTGTTGTCATGTAGTTCTTCCATTTACAGTACATTGATATCATACTCAAACATTAGTTAAGCATTCAAATGAAAATCACAAATACAAGTTGATCCATTTACGAAAGTTATCTTTATTCATGAAGACCATTGATCGCTACAATACAACACAATTGATTGAACTGCAGAATATTCATAATCATTATTAGGACTGTGCAAACCATAGCCTAGCCTACTATTTACAGTTTTGTAGCCTACAGTGAGTAGTCTACATCTTTTCATGAAACAAGCTTCACTTTTCGTTCGTAAATTATAAATACTTCACACTAGTAAATTATTCTCATTTTAACATTTGTTTACAGCTAGATTTGAGAGAAATACTTTTAGAGGGAATAGAGTTTAGTATTCTTCTCTCAAAAAAGAAATGTCTTTCATAATCTTTCATGATAAGTGGATCTTGGATGTTAACCCCTTAGCGCACATGCCAAATCTGACCAATCCCTGCCCACTTAGGGGGTACCCTATTTAAAGCTTCATAACTCCAGATGTGAGCATCACAGAGACTTGAAAAATGGCTTACATGAAGCAATACATTTGTACAATTTACAATACTAGATTAGTTTATATTCATAATTTTGGAAGAAATGAAGTGCCACAAATGTCTAGACAATTGTCTAAACAAAAAATAAAAAATGAATTTGCTCTTTTTTAGTTTGCACTGAAATACTAAGAGATTGCATATATACAGCAGGTTAAACTATACATGTCATGGATCAAAAACTTATTGACCACAAGTTTATAAAATCTAAGGGTGGATATGGAGAACTACTAAAGGTCTATGAAGCAAAAACTAAGCAGTGTACCCAGCGTCTCCAAATCTATCCAAAATGTTTAAATTATGCATTGCTGTAAATCACAACATATTCATGTATTTCACTACAAATCAACTGTTGCATCATTTTCAAGTGTGTATTACAAGCTTTCCGTGAGTATAGTGGTATAAAATATCAAGGGGTCCAGAAACATATCCAAAATCTTTCTTTTGTCCATTGTAAAGCATATAAATTAGCCCCTTATGAAGGTTTTAGATGAAACATTGATACCAGATAAAAAAATAATGCAAAAATATTGTCACACAATGTGGAAGAGTACCTAAATGTGTAATAATATTTCTATACTCTGTACTCTCGTATGTTTTCTTGTATGGGGATGGGACGACATGAAAACAATTTTCAACCGTCCACCACATTTGGCAATGTCCACCACGTTTTGGCAACTCTCACTGATCACTGTTGCATGCATCACAAAAACTAATAACTACCAATGAAGGCTTACATTACAGTGTGAAATATCCTCATTATAAAATACCACTAACCTATTGAAAGACACTCAATTTCAAAAAGAATGTATATAACCAAAATATTTTGAGCAGTAATACTTACATAGCAATGATGAAATCTTATCTGTGTTCAGTAGATAGAGATAGAGACTGTAAATCAATGATACAGTTCTATCTGCTTCTGTCCTACTCCAGAAAACAATTGGTGAAAGAATATTTTTATGAATGCCCAGATAGACAATATTGTCCATTATGTCATGGTTAGGGGGTGTAGTTGCAGATGAGACTGCAGGGAGGGGGTGCTTTTTAAATGAACGACCAGAGCGACAATGGTGGCGCGGCAAAACTCCGCATTCGGCATAGTTGTCGTGTATCGTCTACTAAGGAAACTAAAACAAAGCGTTTCTGTTTTTTACTCATACTTTGGTTGCAGTACCAGTGAATGTTTGAGTTCAGCTATCTCGGCACACCAGCGTGCTGACCACTAGGGGCTTTGCGTTAAGAGATTAATGGAGTGAACCCCCTTTTGATTGATTTGACATAAGCCATGACTTTTTGTCCCAGGAACTACTTTTCAAGGAACTAAAAGGTTCCTTCAGCCCATTGTTGTCTGTGTTTCCACCGCGGTCTAAAGTCCTGCGAAGATTAGGCAAATTAGCCCACTGACGTATGAAAAAGCGATGTTGTCGTCGGTCCATCTGTCCTATGATTTCTTCTGTAACCCCATACTAGCCTACATTATTTTCTAATAGCCGGGATAGCCCAAAGGGGTTTATTCCACTTATATACAACGGGTTACCAACAATGACTATAGATGGTTACTTTTGTATTTATTGATTTTTATCGATTTAATCACCTGAAATTGAAATATTCCTCTCCAGCCGTTTGGGCATATTTTACCGTTGTCAACCAACTGTCGTTGGTAGTTGAACTTGGACCGTTGTTATGCAACAAATAGGATATGACAGGCCAATAGTCAGATTGTAACTGTTTTATATGTCCTCTCAAACACATTCATTATGATTTTATATGAACATTCACTTTCATGTCTTGACATCCGAGGCGACAGAATGCATTCACATTCCACAAATAACTGGCAACAACAGCAGAAAACATGCACACGTTGTAAACAATTTGCTGTTGAATTGATTACTTTCTCATTGTCAATTCCATATAGGCTGATCGCAAAATGACAAGAATAGAACGAAAACTCGGACTTGCGTGAAAATTTAAATTAGCAGTGGTACAGCCACCGTTTGCTTTCCTTCAAAGTTACTGCTAGTCGAACAGCGAAGTGTGCCCTCCAGATGCGAACCATGCACCATAAATTAGTTCATAGTCTTCCTGGTCTTTTTGTGGAATTGAAGAATGACCGAGTAAAATTACGGCAGTCTGAAAAAGCAAAAGGGACGATTACTCGAATTAACCTGTTATTTTACCCTGACAAAAGTGCGGAAGGTGATTTCCAGTTGTCTTTTACTGTATCACCAATGTAAATTACGCAGAACTACCGCATACCTCACATAACTGTATCAAACGTTTTGAGTCAATTACAACGGGCTAACAAAGAAAATCCGGAAGAAAATATTCAGCAACCGAATTAAACCGTTTGAATGTTTTGGTACGTAACATGCTGTCCCAGCACAAATGCTTAGCATTTTATAAAACGAATACTAAAGCAAGAAAATAACAGAAGAGCACACGTTATAATTCCAAGACGTTGGCAGGCTATAACCAAAAGTAGGCTACTGCGCCGCATAACATACAAGTTTGATTTCAAGTTATTATGAAAATAAATCGGTTTGCGGCTGCAGATTTAAAACAGAAACAGAAATAAAACACTGCAAGTAGTCAAACAATCAGAAATGTTCAGCGCTTGCGCCCCACCCCAAAGGTTCCGGTACCTTTGGAAAGTACTACCCCTGAGCAGGGACTTTTTTGGGGGTAAAATAAAGTCCACGGAATTTAATTTAGACCCTAGTTCCTGTGGTCAAAACGCGGCTATAGGTGAGTGGTAGGGTAGAAGGAGCACCCAACTGCACTGGCACCAAAAATCCTGGGAAGTCCACATTTTCTTAAAAATTATTTTTACAATTGAGCTGGTGAGCAGGTAATAAAGGAAAAACAGTGTACTTATTCACTAGATTTGAACAAACAGCATAAATAGCTGGGCTGACAGTGCTCTGGCTTATGCCAGCCACCAAGCTGATGGTTTGCTGGCCAGAAAGGAAGGGCTGCTGTTACATTGAGAGAACCTTTGTGCATGCGGGAACCTGTTGTGTTGCCCTGGATGTTAGCTGCAGCTATCCCGCAGACCTCCTGCAGCACTACACAGGATAAATGTCCTGGTGAACATATTTATTTTAACCACAGTCACATAATAAAAATTGAATCATGTTCATGCTCACGTGTTTATTGTCATTATTCTTATTATAGACTGGTGTAAGAACAAGAACATAATACAGTACGCTGGGACCAAAGTTAAGTTAGGCCATATATGATTGATGAAATCCCTTGATGGGCTTTTGAATCAGCTATGATCGTGTGTGCATTGCATGGGAAAGCCCCGAAGTTAGCAGTCCACTGTACACTGTACACTGGGCTGCGACTTGCGCCATAGACCTGGCCTCAGCAGTTGGGTGGTAAGGGCACGAATAGCAGACTAGCTGACACCAAAATTGAAATGTGTCGCTTGATCTTGTCTGACACACCCCCAACAGCGGTTCTCCTCCTGCTACGGCACACAGCGAGTGACAAAATTACCAAATGACTGTGGCATGTCAAAATCCAGGATGAAAATACCACTTTGCCAGTGCAAAGGCTCACAACACACCATGTGTCATCTGAAAAATACAGTCCCATGAGTTTTGGAAGAGAACTGTGGATGCTCACACTCTCCCAAAGCAGCCATGGGGATCAAATATATAACTGGACATTCCAAATTTTGGAGGAAAATAGACATTACATTTTTTAAAACTGTATTGGAAATATACAATTTTTTAAAATTAAAATAGAAATTATTAATAATTCTCTGATATCAAATAATTTAATAGCAAAGGTTTGATGTAGACTCATTAAATAGCAACAATTCTTATATGTAAGTCAACTATGGGTTGCATGTTAATTTTGCTGTATGTTCTATGATTTTGTGATTTCTGTCATTTAAAAAATATCCTGTATGTCTGATACCATGGCCTTTCTTTAAGGCATTTTAAACAATGTTGTCTAAACAATACAATGAATTACCAAAATCACTACTCCCATACCTAAAGGCAGAACTTGTGGCTGCTTTCTCTTTTACACAACAGATTATATTTGATTGATTTCTCTGAAATTTGTCTTTCATCATACGGCTTACTCCTTTTCTGAGTACACCATTAACAAATTAATTAACATACTTATAGAAAATATTTTCAGTTAACTAAAAATAATAAATAGCAAGGGGCATGTCTGAGGAGGGGCATCCCTTTTCAAATGCATTTAAATGAGGATTGGCTTTGCAAGAAGATTTACAAGGGAAAACCAATCATTCCTCAATTGGAGCGCTCGCAAGAAGTGGTGAAAAGTCTCACCTCCATGTAACTTACAGTACGGTGCAAAAAACATCCGTGTATAACTCAGGATCAGCTGTGGACTTGGCTGCGCAGGTCAGCAATATGACACCATATCCTAACATATTCAGAGTGTAAGTCAGCAGCTCTTCTGTAGATTCACATTCTTTTTGGAAGAATAGACATTTAGTGAAAAATATTTAGCATTTATTTGGGCTTATTTAAACCAACATTTTTGTATTTCCATTTCAACATGTATTTATCAAGGGACACACATCCTTGCTACTGGGGATACTGTAATTGACATGGATATCTGTCACCTACCAGACCATTTCTGAAAACCTAATCACTTGTTAAAAATAGCTGTTGGCAAGTGTTCTAAGTGAAGCCATGGGTTCTCTTTAGAAACCTAAAAAGGTTTCAGCGGTTACAGCAGTGTTACAGTGGGAAGTCAACTGAAATGCATCTATTTCGATAATGTAGTTTGATATATTTAATAGTGACATACCTTATGAAATATATTGCAGAATTTAGAGGAAATTATCATAGTTATTAATTTATGCCACATTCACATACAAACATACACTTAACATGACTGTGGTCATTATGTAGCATTTGGATCTTCTTTGAAGAAGTGACTTTCCATCACATCTTCTTTCACTTTGTCATTCACTTGAAATATGTGAACCATGCCCTCACCATGTTTACCAATATAGCACTACCAGTAACCTCTGGTGTATATTCAGTATACAGAAGAATATTTGTCATTTTTTATTAGAATCCTTAAGTATGCATGTGTACTGACACAATTTTTGGTTCCAGTAGAAATGAAATGGAAAGCTGAGGTAAATGCTATATATAGTCTTATGCCTACCCATAAATGGGATGCGAGAGGAATAACATTCCTTAAGTGCAAGGGTAATATTTTTGTATCAATCGGCAAGTGACTCCCAAGTGGGCTCTGGCTGATGCTCCTCCACTTTGCAGTTCTTTATTCTCCTGGGGTAAGTCAGATTTCCTTTATACTGTTTTTATCAAGCTGAACATTAAAGATTTCTGTGATATCAAGGAAAAAGCTAAGCTTTTCAACATTCATTTTTTTGGGAACAATTTAATTGTCAGAGCTTTTGAAATTCAAACATATTGAGGTAGATGCTTTTTAATGACACATTCAATCTGGACAAGATGTGATCCTGACAATATGCAATCAAGTCAAACAAATTGATATTTTTGAATGCGGATACATTAACAAATGCTAAGTTATTGTTGCATATCTTTTGAGGTGAGATAAAATGAGGTGTTGCACATCTGGCATTTTTGTCTTACTTTCATAATTTTTGTCTTACCGTACATAATCCTTGAGGGTATAGCACAGAGAAATAAGAAGGAATGCTTTCATAGTTGTTGTAGAAGTATTTTTGATAGTTTCCATTTTCATAGAGATGGTAACGGAAGGCTATATTTTAGTAATGAAGCAGTGTTGTTTATCATTTTGTTTGTTGTACTGTATGTAATCTTTGGCCTTAAAAATATACTTAAATCATTTTATTTAGCCAAAATGTATGGTTTCTGTTACTCACCACAGCATACAAAGAAAACATACTGGGTTCAACTAGGGAGAAAATTCTCAATAAGGTCATGCAGGTCATATGATGGTAAATTATTTTTAAATGAATGTGCTAAAGGACAAAGAGATTTTCTTGTACATTATCATGTGCTTTGGAAGCCTATAGGTGTGAGCTGCTACAATTATTAGTAGAGTTGTTGAAACAATTTTATATGGCTTTATTTTTATTCAACATCTTCAATAAAATATTAAATGATGCAGTAGCATATCACCACAGTACTTTTATTTTATTATGATCTCCAACAGAACCAAGGCTTTTGCGGCTTTTATAAGTCCAAAATTAAATCAAAACTATTTAACAGTATATTAATAATTTTCATTCATGTATCAATTTCCATTAAAAAAAAAACTTGTTTTAATTGCCACAATTGTTGGATGCATTATTGCCTACACTGTCTAAGAAATTGATTTTTATATTAAAGCAACATTTAAGGGTTCAGGGAATAAGGCTTCAGGACTGAATGTGCCCAATCCTACTTGAAACCAGCAGTCAGCTTACTTCCACTGTGGCATATACTGCTAGTTTATATTATATTGTATTGCAGCCACATTAGCTACAGCAAACAGTCAAAAATAATTAAGTTTACATTAATTATTAATTGATTAATACACATTAATTGATTTTTTTATAATACATTAGAGGTACCGAGTTTCTGTATATTACAGGGTGTACAGGTCATGTCTGTGTTAATGTTAGTGACTTGTAATTATACTGTATGTAAATACCAATCAGAATTCATCTGGGGCTCATGTGGCCTGGAACCCCAGTTATCATTCATTGCAATACACTTTGTATTGTTTAATAGTAAATTGTGCTTAAACAATATGTGTACTTTTAAAAAAAGTGATGATTTTTCAAAAAATCATCCTTTTATCCACCTTTGTGTTTTTACCCAGTACTGAAAGCCCAGACCTATTGCAGGTACATCCCATAATTGCAGCATCTTCTGTAACACTAGCACATGTATTCCTCAGCCATTTTTCTTATCCAGTTGTCCATCAGAGATCTATGCAGTTATTGCGCTGGAGGGCTGTACAAGAACAGACCCTCTGAAACCTAATCCCAGACAGAGACAACATCCTTCCCAAGACAGATCTAGAGTATGCCAAGACTTATCATAACATACCAAATTTCCATGAGACCAAGACACAAGACCTTTGACCAAGACCAGTCACTATCATCAATCTTAGGGAGCAAAATTTGGTTAAACAGTGAAAAAAATAAAAAATAATCTTTTGGCATTGCTTTATAACAATCATGTATTGTCATTAAACTATTTTACTTTATACCAGCGTTTTCCAAAAACAAAACGTGAAGACACACAATTCTACCCTCCAAATTTATACAAAAATTTCTATCAAACTTATAATTCTGACAACTTCTTTCCTGCAAAAGTTTGTCATATATTTCCTTAACTAACATAAAACATGAGAAGGAAATTAATACATAATTTACAAAATATTGTAAATATATAGTTTTATTTAATAACTATAACACAGTCTTAAGATGGTAAAGTGAGAAAAAACCTGGCAAGATGTAATTTTGTAAAATGGATGCTTATTAGACCAGAGGCGTTCCTTTTGCAAGCTGATACAGGAAATGCCCTGCCAAGTGAAAGTCTTGCGCAGGTGACACAATGGTCAGTTGCTATATGCAAGGTCCTGTGGAGCTGCCAACCACATTTAACACTGGCTTGATCAGTGTGGACCAGGTGTGCTTCTGTTTAAGCTGGAGATGACACCCAAAAGTCTCCAAACAGTTATTTTTGATATCGATATCTTGTGTATATTGAAGTGCTGGGAGTTGTCATTTAAAGAGAATGTGCCTTTCCCCTTAGCTTGACAGGTCTTCTGAAGGTTTTGAGCCATGCCTACTAAGGGTTTACCATTTCACCAGCGGAAGCACAAGCATTTTTCCTATGATTATCGCAGCACTGAAGCGAAATATGTTGCCCAGAAGTACTCAAGGTAGGTAGTGTGGTTAGCTTGTTGAATGGCTTTCAATTCATTTAAATGACAAGGATATTTCTCACTTAAGTTTTCTCATGAATAGCGCAGCCACTAAACAACACCAGGTATATCCCATATTGAATGACAATTCCTCTGATAAAATTTTTAAAAATACACGAAGGCCACCAGGTATAGACTATGGTTGGTCTTGAAACATATTGTAACGTACCAGTCCTTCATTTTTTCATATCCCATATTTACCAATTCACAATTGCATTTTTGTACCAATATCAATTCAATGTGTATGTGTTCTGTAATTGCTCCTCTATATGCTATTCTCCACTGGTGGTGCTGGGTGCGACGATCCCACAAAGTATTCAAATGTAATGATGTATGCACATGATGATCTTGCATGCTAAAAAGCAAGCATCTAAAATAAAAAAGGGTCTTCATAATTAGGTTGCTCGATAGTATCGTGCCAGACGACATTGTTGGTTGTCTCTAAGCAACCTTCTTTCTCCAAAATATGGTACCTTGGGATTATCTTCCGAGAACAATAAGCACTCAATGTGCTCCTAGTAATAGTTTTGTTTCAAATGGAAGTATGGTATTTGGAGTGTGAAAGCAAACTTTTGTGCCCACCAGTCACCACATATGTCACCAAGACTTAAACATTAAGAATAGCCACTTTGAGATAACTGTTGGGAAATCCAGTCATGATGGATCCATTATTTCTAAAAACTCAATATTGAAGATTCATGATTTGTGATCTATGAATCCAAATTTGAATCAGAGGTAAATCATTGCTGTTACTGTTCTCTTTATTAACCGCCCCATCCATGTAAAACATCTTAAAATGCATGAGGTAAAATGCATTAAAATGCATTAGGGATAAAAATCTAGGATAAACAATGTTTATAAGTACATTGATCACAACACATATTCAACTTCACAAAAGTTAACATCAGTTAGGCAATACAGAAACACAAAGCTGTATTTATGAGAAAAGAATTGAAGATATGGGACCACAGTTGTCTGACGTTCATCATTTATGACAGGAATGACAGAGAAATTCTATAGGGGGAAATGCAGATGATGTTTTGGGGTGTGTCTTTAGGGTATACTGAAAGGCTATAAGAGCCCCTGCAGACCTAATTTTGGCAGGTAGTCCACTTCACTCTGGGGAGCTTGGGAGCAGAAAGAATGACTCAGTAGCAGAAGAACAAAGACATGGAATTAAGTTAATTAATCAGCAGATGATGGTCACAGGAACTGAGGATTTTATAAGTAAATTACAGATTGAAGATATACTGGACTGATAACAAAGCGGTAAGCAAGAAAAGGGGTTCTGAGTCTGCTATAACTTAACCAGGAATCCTTTCATGCACTGTGGAGTGCATGAAAGAAGCGCAGAAGAAAGAAGTTGAAGCCATCCCAAGCATCACAGTTTTGTATTCAGTGATGCAGATGTTGATGTAGAGCATAAGGAAGACTAGCAAATAATAAATTTAAAAAAACAATTTAAAAAAATTTCAGTTGAAATATCAATATTTTATTAGAATGAGTTTGTTGAGCCAATAAAAACAATTTTTAAGTTATTATTATACTATTATTATTGTTTTTACTTTTTGTACAGGAACAGTTTTAAGAAATTATAGTAACTTTGGGAGAAAGATCATATTGAAGTCCTGACATTGCAAACGCCTGCTTTTTGTGTAGGTCTTTTTTGTTACATGAATATTATTGCTCATTTTAAACATTTGCTTTTAGAAAAACAAGCTCTAAAAAAATACAGAGCCACCACCAGGCCACAGCTCAAGCTTCCCAGTCCATCCAACCTGCAAAGGAGGAGCCAGCCTACAACGTGCCCACATTTAGGCAGAGGTGGGTTCCTTGATATGCCTTCACTTGGCAGGGAGGGGTGGGTGGGGGTGGTGGTGGGGGAGTGGGGGGTCATCTCCAAGGCCATATGTTTGTCTATTTTGAGTGAATGTAAGTGAACACTGGGTAGAAGTCAGAGCTGACAGCTAGTCAAGCCTAGAGGACTGAATACTGCACATTGGTTTGTGTGATGTTGCTTAGGAACAGGGCAAAATTGTTATAGTGGAGATGCAGGACAGGACAGTCCTGTTTATTACCTGGAACTAATGAGAATTTTTTCAAATGCCTGGACATGTCCATATAATAATAATAACAAGAATAATAATAATAATAATAATAATAATAATAAATTATATTATTTTAAAAGCAGTTACGAGGCCAAATGTAAACTTGGGTTTAACGTTCAACAGATACAGACTATATGCACATACATAAGTCCACATATATTTATGTTTCAATAGGTTTCATACATGACTTGGTAATGTTAGAATTTACTCTGCTGTGCAATTATTTGCATGAAACACATGCCCAAATTTATAACCAAACACAATGTAAAACGCATTGATTGACACAGAAAAGATAAATACTGTACACCAAGATTGCACTTGTTTTAAACTCACCACATTGTTGTGAATACAAATCTATGCAACCTCTGAATCTTTCTTAAATAAAAGCAAATATTCACTAGGCTGTTTAAAATAAAGCAGTCGTAGTAAGAGAAATAATTATGAATGTTTATTTCTTCATCTTCAACCATTCAAAGGTGAATTCAAAGCATGAATATGCATTTTCAGGGAAACTAACCATTTTAATAATTACATTGATGAACATTTTAATATCAGTGTAACAAGTTTTGCCTAATTTTTGAAGGATGTATATATAAATAATATAGTAAAAATATATTGTTAATGACAGACATTTTATGTTGTTCAATAAATCAACCAGGAGACTGTATTAACATAATGCTTAATTTTATGTAAAACTACACTCAGCTATGTTTTCATTTTCTTTCTTTTTTTCCAAAAGAAAACGCTTTTGAGAGTTGAGACGCAGGTTCCTAACAATCTGTATTACAGTATGACGTGAGAATTACTTCATTACATTACAGGCATTTAGCAGACGCTCTTATCCAGAGCGACGTACAACAAGTGCACTTCTATTGTAATTTCCATAATACAGCCATTCAAATCAAGTATAGTATTTATTGTCTTTACTTACAGTACCCACCTAGAAAACACATGTAATTGTTGGCAAAAATTGTGATAGCAATGTGTGTGTGTGTGTGTGTGTGTGTGTGTGTGTGTGTGTACATGCGTGTGTGTAGAACTGGGGAAGAGAAAGAAGTGGACGAGTTTGAACGCTGTGCCATCCACTGTGGAAGAGTATTATCCGAGTTGCAGTACGAGGTGCATCTGATGCGAGAATCGGCTCATCGGGAAGTGGAAAGCATAGAGATTAAGAGAGAGGTAAAGGTCTGACTGCATGATCCTGTCAGTTTTTCATGTATTTTTAAAGGTAAATAAACTTACAAGAAAATCTGTAATTGATTAATAAATCCCTCTTTGAAAGAAGAAATACTCCAAATATCTAAACTTATACATAGCCCCCTATTTCATGGCACCATAATGTTTGAGACAAGTGGTTTTACAGGTATTTCTGATTATTCAGGTGTTTTCAATTGCTTCCTCAATCCAGGTATAAGAGAGCATTCAGTATCGAGTCTTGATTCTAGGCTTTTGATTGCCTTTGGAGTCTGTTGTTGGCATATGTCAACATGAGGACTAGAGTTGTGCTAATTAAAGTCAAGGAAGCCATTGGCTGAGAAATAATAATTTTAAAAAAACATTCCAAGCCATAGGCTAAATTTTAGGCCTTCCAAAATCTATTTGGAACTTCATTAGTCAGAAAGAGAGCACTCGTGAGCTCTGTAATCGCAAAGGGCCTGATAGGCCAAGGAAGACCTCTACAGTGGATGACTGTAGAATTTGCACTGTAATGAAGAAGAAAACCCCAGGCACCTGTCCGACAGATCAGTAGCGCTTTTTAGCCAGCAACCGTGAATGTGTCAGTGACTACAGTCCACAGAAGACTTCCTGAACAGAACTACAAGGGCTATACTGCAAGATGCAAACTACTAGTTATCCCAAAAGCAGGATGACCAAATTAGTTTTCGAAGATGTACCTAAAACAGTCTGCAGAGTTCTGGGAAAAGGCTTTGTGGATAGATGAGACCAATATTCACTTGTATCAGAATGATGGCAAGTGTGCAAGCCAAAAGGAACTGCCCATGTGAAACATGGTGGTGGGGGTGTTATGGTTTGGGCATACTATACACTCACCGGCCACTTCATTAGGTGACAGGAGTGGCACCCGGTGTGGTCTTCTGCTGCTGTAGCCCATCTGTTTCAAGGTTTGACGTGGTGTGCGTTCAGAGATGCTCTTCTGCATACCTTGGTTGTAACAAGTGGTTATTTGAGTTACTGTTGCCTTTCTATCAGCTCGAACCAGTCTGGCCATTCTCCTCTGACCTCTGCCATCAACAAGGCATTTTCGCCCAGAGAACTGCCGCTCACTGGAATATTTTCTCTTTTTCGGACCATTCTCTTTAAACCCTGGAGATGGTTGTGCTTGAAAATCCCAGTAGATCAGCAGTTTCTGAAATACTCAAAACTCTGGCACCAACAACCATGCCATGTCCAAAGTCACTTAAATCACTTTTCTTCCCCATTCTGATGCTTGGTTGGAACTTCAGCAGATCGTCTTGACCATGTCTACATGCTAAAATGCATTGAGTTGCTGCCACGTGATTGGCTGATTAGATATTTGCGTTAACGGGTGCAGTTTGCAGTTGAACAGGTGTACCTAATGGAGTGGCCAGTGAGTGTATATGACTGCTAGAGATACTGGCTGACTTGTCTTCATTGATGATGTAACTGCTGATAACAGCAGCAGAATGAATTCTAAAGTGTACAGAAGCATCTTCAAATTCAGCCACTAAATGCCTCCAAACTCATTGGATGACGCTTCACCCTACAGCAAGACAATGATCACAAATGTACTGCTAAAGCAACAAGGTGTTTTTTCAAGCCAAAAAATTGGGAAATTTTTGAATGGCCAAGTCATTCACTCGGTCTGAATCCAACTGAACATACGTTTCAAAAGCTGAAGAGAAAAGGGGAATTTGGTGAATAGGGGGAAAAAATCCTTTCTTCCTATCAAAATTACAATTTATATTTTGAATGTGGACACAAATTTGTACTATGACTTTAATTTTTTTCAGAACATATGTAAATTATCATGAATAATTCAAAAGCGTTCATTTGCATATGAGTTAAAACACTTTTTTTCTCAGTGAAGTCAGAGTTCCTTTTTTCTGTTTCAATGTGGTCAATAATTCAATAGTTGGTTATTTACAGAGGGTTTTTTCAAACTTTTGTTTTATTAATTTATTATTTATAAAACCTTATGTATATGCCGAAAGATTCAAATGTTTTGCTATTTTTCCAAATAAAATACGCCCTAAAAAAAAATAATAATAATATTTGTCAAAAAAAAAAAATAATAATAATAATTCTGGCTATTTTAGTTAAAAGCACCATGTTAAATTTGACTGGCATATCTATAATTTAGAAAAAAATGTTTTGATTTTTTTGTTCAGGAAACATGTCATTTAGAAAAAATCACAGTTAAAGCTTTTGTGCTTGGTTATACTTGACATGATTGGTTTTACATCTGAATTAACAACAAAGTTGTTTCTGACCACTATTTTTGATATTTTATAAAACTACAGTAGTTGTAGAAGCTAAGTATCATAATATCTCAAAATTGACCTATCTAGCCAAAATAATCTTGTTCACCAGTGGTTTCACCCCCTTAAGGCAACTAGCAGGAAACAAGCCCCCAAAACAAGCAGCAGCTGAAGATGTCTACATTACAGTTCTGGCAGAGCACCACCAGAGAAGATACTCAGCACCTGGGAATGTCTATGGGTTACATACTTCAAACAGTCATTGCATGCAAAAGATATGTGACAAAGTACGAAACATGATTATTATATTATTATAACATTAATATGTCCCAAACATAATGGCGCCCTGAAATAGGGGGTATAAACAATGCTGTAATTTCTACACAGTGAAACCAAAGTGTGTAAAAATACCCTTAAAACCCACTTAAAACCCAGAGCTTTTTGTAAGAATTCACCCCCATTGTGAACCCCATTATGTCTTTAATGAACCTCATTATGTCCAAAACTATATACAGTACAGACATGGTTCAAAGCTTGAAATAAAGAGCACATTTGTACCAAAATGACCATAGAATCAGGGATTCTCTTCTCCTGTTAACATTACTGCCAATCAGCTGGCCCCTTCTGAGTGTGTACTAAACACTGCACCTGGAAATCTTAAGCTTCTTTGCAATTTCTCGCAGGGTATAACCTTGCCACAATATGTTTACTTGGCCTGTACATCTAAGCTTAACACCTTCTTCTTTACCATATTTCTTTCAGTTCTAGTACCCGTCATTTTGAAACTAATTGTACATTTTTCATCTGGAATGTTTTTCTTTATAATTTGTTGCATTTTAATGAAGTTTTTTATGTAAATAGCAGGTCATGTTAACTTATTTGTGTATTTACTGAAGTTTTGCAGAATTCAACACAACTAAGTCAGAGGTGGGCCATGAGGGTTGGACTTGTTTCTGGTTTCCATGCCAACTTCTGTCTTTATTTCTTAATTAGCGCCTTTTATGCCATCTGATATTTTGGTTACTTGATAAGCACATGAATGACAGTGGAAGACTGTTCTTGTGTCCACTGTAATCTACAAGTGAACCAGTGCTGTTTTATACAGGGAAATAACTCATTTAGCCAGGGTAACTGGTGGAAACCCTGCATACACACCAGCCCTCCAGGAGCAGATAAATGAATCAGCGTGGATACAATGAAGAATCAAGGCCACTTTCTGTCAGGCATATACTGAGAGCTAAAGGCCTCTAAAGGCCTACATGGATTAAGACCCATAGGTACATGTATTCTCATGGAAAATAAAGTGCTGTAATTACCTCAACTTACCTGTAATTACCTCAGATGAGGCCCGCAGGGCTGCTGGGTAGCTCATTCTATAATAGCGCCATTTGCAGCCCATGAGCAAGCACCACGGTCTTGGATAAAATCCGGCCTGTGCTAGTGCTGACTGTGGCCGGCAACCCTGAAGGGGCTGTGCACAATTGGCTTTGCATCATCCAAGGGATATATGGGAGGGATTCAGTCAGCAGGGATAGCAGTGTTCATTGCTTGAGCCACCCCAGTTGGTCTTCCGGGTGCCTGTGGCTTGCTGTCTACACATGTCTGTGATTGGGTCTCCTCTGCCCCCGCACTTTGCAAGTGTGGCTTTTTTCTGTGGTGTGAAAAGAAACAACTGGCTGGCACTGCGTGTTTCCGAGGAGAACCACAATTTGTCTTCACTTTCCAAAGCTGACAGCAGGGGGCATATATGAACACGCTTGTAATTAGTTAATGAACATTGAACATTCCAAATTTGGGTGGGATTAGAGATGACAAATTTTAAAAATGGAAAAAAATTATGAGGCCAAGAAAGCCTTTT
This sequence comes from Anguilla rostrata, assembly GCF_018555375.3. Lineage (NCBI taxonomy): Eukaryota > Metazoa > Chordata > Actinopteri > Anguilliformes > Anguillidae > Anguilla > Anguilla rostrata. The sequence continues at coordinate 27,826,493 of NC_057934.1, forward strand.
TTCCCGGTGTCTCATGCTGCCAACAGGCCGAAATGATGTCTGTCAAGAAGTACTATCATGAGGAAGTGGGGAAGAGTCCTGATTTCCTGATGACTTTGAGGTCCCATACCGTGTGGGAGAAGTTGCCTGTAAAGCTGTTCTGCACTGTAGAGGGGCACCCCATCCCTGTTGTGAAATGGTAGGAATCTGCCGTCATTAGTCATATGTATGTCACAAGGCCATAAATTCCCAATGTGATTTCATCACCCTGAATATTTCCAGCTTACTCTAATTGACCAACACTAGTACCACTTCCAGCAAGAATGCGGAAAAATGCACATGCCAGCCTTTTTTAAATAAATTGTAATTTTATCATTCACATTGGGAATTATTTTGACTGTTTTGATTATTTTTTATTATATTAATGAAGAACAATCACGTATAGCATACCGCTGAGAAATGATTGACAAACTTAATTCACCAAACACAATAAACTGAATACATATTTTGGTTTCATGAAAATAATGTAATGTTAAATATTTTCAGAAACATTCCCTGTAGAGCAGTGCAAAATTTAGAAGTTTTTTATTTTTATTTTTTAACTTTTATCTATTATAGGTATAAAAGTGTTTGCATCATGACTTGATGTTGATCATCCTTGTAGCTGTGATTAAGGTTGACAAATTGTTTGATGCGTTGTCATAACCCTTTTTTCCTTTTATTTAATCTCTCTGTATTATAATAAAAACGTGTGCACATGATTAATGTTTTTTTTTCATATTAGCCATTGCCTTGGTAAATGTATCATTTAAATGTTATTCCTAGAATAGCTGAGTGACCTGTATATCCATGTTTTTTAGGCTTAAGGATGGCATTGTCATTGACCGACTCAAGGCCCCTGGAAAATACATAATGGAGAGCAAGTATGGAGTACATAGTCTGGTGATAAGCAGGTACTTCATTTCAAAGTCATCTATATTGTCCTTTCAGGTGCAAATAAACTAAAATTACAATCTAGTTTTTTTTTCTGGAAAGTGAACAACCAGTTGGCTGAAGTTTCCTTAACCAACATTGACTCAATCGGGGCTTGACATTAACTTTTTGGCTCACCAGCCACTGTGGTATGTAGTTTTACAAAGTCACCAGCCACTCAGCATTTTCACCGGACAAAAAAAGATGTTCTAATGCTAAGATATCATTATGGCTGATCATTTCTATCCGCTCCTAATGTGCATTGAAGGGCAACGTGCAATCTTCTCCCATTGAGGTAATACCTTCTGACTGTTGTATTATCTGTGATACCAACTGATAGGAGGAACAGAAATATGGGGACAAATGGTTTAGGGTTTTACCGGTGTTCTCAGCCATAACGAGAAGAATACTTTTGACTTGTATAATCGGGGGTCATCATACTACATCAGGCACTAGGCATTATTACAGTGTTGGGCAGTAACAATTTTTTTTCTTCTAAGCAATGCTAAGCAGACAAAAATGCTATCATATTACATTCACAAAAATGAAAAGAAGACTAGTAGTTTGCAGCAGTGCAGGCTTGTATACAATGAAAGGCTAAAACAGATGGATTCAAATGCCAGGTTTAAGCTTTGATAATATTTAATCATGTTCAAACAGTCTCCTCTGTCATTCTTTGGCAGTGCTTAGGGTAAACTCGTCCATAAGAAGACACAGATCTTTCTGTATCAACACTGTTGGTTGGACAAATTTTTTTTCACCATTTGGAACATTTTTTCACCCGTCCCAGAACTCCTTGAGGGTCAGTGTCTATTCATGTCCAAATGATTTTCAACTAATTAGTTGATCTATCATGCTTCTATCAAGTACCATGTAGTGTGACTTTCTGCTTAGACAATGCTTGAAAATCTTTTTGACTACTACCTTTTGGGGAATTGCAAGCCCAGATTCCATTTGTGAGAGTCAGAGTGTGAGACATGTCAGATGACCTGCATATGTCAGCGAGCCTTTGAGGGTTTCATTGTAGAGCTGTGTTTACAACATATAACTCACTTTAGCAGAGACAAATACATTGTCAAAATCAACCTCAAGTTCAATAGGCATTGTTTGATTCGATCCACAACTGAGCCGTAATTTGTGGCATCAAGGTACACTGTGTTGGCAAGAATAACTTTTAAATCAGGTGTCATTTGCCATCTGTGGGCTTGTTTGCTCATTATGCGAGTCATCATTCTGCCACACTTACTTCTGCCATTGTTGTTTTCGGGGAAAATCCTTTCCATTTCTTATGTGCCTATTGAAAAATGCTAATAATTCTGTACAATCAACTTTTCAAGTGGAATGTTTTCACTCAAAAATGTGTCTGTTAAATCTTGGATATCAAATCTCATCAATTAACATTTTTGTAAATGCCAGTCGATTGTTTTTGTGCCTATATGAGTTCATTGTAAACTGTACAAAAAAATAAGACTTTATCGGTGTGCAGCATATCAGGAGGGTACTATTGCAGCCTGTCACTCAAAGTCTGTTCTGTGGATGACTCAGAAACTTGCTTTCAACTTGCTAATTTTTGGTGGCTGCAACACACATATAAAAGGATAGGTGAGTTTTTATCAATGGGAAATCTAGCCTTTTTGCACCATTGATAGAAACTCAAATATATGATTTTGTTTTTAATAATAAGGAACTTGAAAAGGCTTAATTGCATATGCTACTTCCAGGTACATATCCTGTTCGTTTGACCACTCAGCCTGTTACTCAGAGATTTGTTTCTCTGATGTTCGACCACATTTGTTTTATTGAACAGATTTAACCTCTATAGATATAAAATATTTGTTGTTTTAGCTATGGGAAATTAATTTCATGTTAATCTTTATGTTAAGACTAAGTCACTTTACACAAGACATTTTTCTAATGATCATTCACAAAGTAAAAAAATTGTGTTGTGCTTTGAATATGAATGAGAATCCACTGGCATTTACCTTGATAGTTGAGATCTATTCAATATTAATATGATTTATAGATTTACGTCTGGGAAACCAAGTCTTACAAATGGCCCGGTAAGAACACTTTTCCAATTTGGTCAAGAGCTAGACACGATGACACCCTCATCTTGGAGGGTCCTCAGCTGTTCATACCAAAGTGCTGAGCTTGGTGTCATTCGATCCATGACCTCCTTAAAGATCACAGAGTCTCCTGGCTGTCACTTTGACACTTTTTGTCAGATACAGGACTAGTGGTAAGGCTCCACACAAACTCAATATTTCCCCTAAAAATGACAGATTAAGTATAATGAAGAATGTCTTTAAAAGACTTGGGGTATACGAATACTTGATTTGAATTAAAGTTAAAATGTTGATTTGGCATTTAAAACTATATTACCAAATTGGGACGGATTTAAAATAGTACAGACAGGCTGAAGGTCACATTTCTCCTTCTATTCTCACTCTCAGCTCTTCTTGCAGCTTGGAATTTTTGTGATCTGTGTCTGAAGACCCTCCCATATGCTGTAGAATGGAGGTGCAGAGTTTCTATGCACAATGTCAGTTTTCTCACAAGTCATTTTGCCATTATTTACCAGAATCTTTAGAAGTTAAAAAGGTTATGAGGTCAAAGTGATTGGAAGACTTCAGGGAGCTCTCATTGAGATCTCTCAACTCTCACTGCCAAGAGTTTGATTCAACAGACACTAATAGTGTAGTCTGCACAACTATAGTATGTTTTACTTTTCTTAATTTTACTTACACATGAATTTTTTTGCAGTGACTGAATTAAAACAAAGTACCAGCTTCCATGTACTGCTAATATAATGCATAAATCTCATGACATTTTTCTTGTGGCTGCTTCCAAATTATGGCTAGATCTGTATTCTACCCTTTAGACAATAATAAGATATTATTCTTTGTCATAATTTGAAAAAAATCTTTGTTGATGGATTGCCAGATTTTATTAATGTGTATTAATTTTCTGCCCACAGGTGTGGGATTTCTGATTCTGGTCAATATTCAGCTGTGGCCACGAATTTGCATGGTACTGCTACCACCAGTGCCTCTGTGGTCGTTAAGAGTAAGTGTCACTGCCAGGCTGTCACAGTCACCCATGATAATGATAACCTTTGTAAATCAAGTCTCTGCACCCATAGTCATTGTTTCCTGCCAGTGTTTTCTTGAGTGCTATTTGTGTCAAAGTAAACATAGAGGTGTTACAATTTGAATTAGTTTTTTTTTTGTTCCACCCCAAATGTTCCAGGGATTAAGTGCTGTAGTCAATCAGCATTTGTCCTTAACTTTTGATGTACAAGGAAACAACATATCAACTGTTTCCCACAAACTCAGTTTGGCACTGTTGTTTTAGTGATCATTGAATGTACTAAACTGTAAAGGCAAAGTGTAACGCTTGTTTTTCTTTGTAACATTAAGGACAAATGCTGATTGAATCCCAGCCTAACTGTTTATTATTCTATGATAACGGCAATGTGCATCCATTTTGCTGAACAGCTGTATGTCTCACAGGGGCTGTAGGGAATGAGGAGCCAACCCCGCCCTTACTGTTCCCTTGCCAGGGTAAGTGCACCACATGGACTCTCTCCCATTACAAGGCAGTCTCCACTTGAGATTATAGACCATAAATAACAGCCTGGGCCTCGTGATGAGCAGTGGAAACTATTGTATGCATGTGTTTGTGTTCAGCTGACAATATTTTATTACTCTTATCATGTGAGGGAACTCAAGTAATATGGCAGTTACTATCCATAGGAGCTACAGTTATGTGTTTCTTATAGTTACATATATACATATATACATAAACCCATACACAATATGCAGCTGTTATACAGTAAATATTTGATTGAGGACAGTCATTTTGGATTTCAGTACTATAAATAAATGACTTTGAGTCATTTTGTTTGTGTTCATTATAAGCGCCACACAAATCCAGTTGTCATTTCTTAATTAAACCATGAAACTGTCATAACATTGTGAAATATAATATCATTACAGATACAGTTTCCTGTATAATTATCAATCTTTATCAGCTTGTTGTGCTTAATGTCTTGATACAGTTCCCCCATTGTCCAACATACAACATACCAAACTTGACATCACCTTTGTGGAAAAGTTTGGGGTGACATTTGGATCTGAAGGGGACACGGTTAGCCTGATTTGCAAGATGGTTGTGAACCCTGACCTTGCAAATCTTCAGCCAGAGATTATGTGGTACAGAGATGGTAAGAATATGTGATTAAATGCATGTGCGAAAGCTTAAGAAGTATGGTCCAGACAGAGATATGAGAATTATTTCAGAGAGAAAATGGCTCTTGTACTAGGGTAGTGTAGCTACAATAATTTGAACTCAGTAAACTAAATTTAGCTGCTGGTAAATTTAACTGAAATATACAGGAATGTTGTTCTTTCTGTGTTGTTCCATATTTAATTACTGTAATTTTTATAGTATGTCAGTGTATGAGACCAATTGAATCTGGTTTGAGAAGCTATTGGAATTATCAGCCCACAAAGGCAATGCATTTATACATAAATGATTGTATACATTTTATATAAAATAAAAAAGTATATATGCATTGTCAAATCCTCCCAAACCAACCAACAAAGGCAATTGGATAATTCACACATGCCTTTTCTATCTTATTTTAAGTTTAATCATTAAATAAATATATTACAAAAGAGTATATGTAGAAAGAAAAAAAATATGATAGTGCATTACTTTTTATTGTAATAACACCTAACCAAAGACAGCACTAGCAAAAGACTAAATTTCAATGACCATTTATTTCTTGCAAGCTATTTAGGTTGGGTCTTGATTTGTTCCTCTGGACCAGAAAATAAAACTTAGAGGACATAAATGACCCATGGTTTTTATTTTGTTAGATCACCTCCTGACGGAATCAAAGTGGGTTGAGATGAAATTTGGTGGGGGCACTGCCCAGCTGACTCTACCTCACCTCAATAAGGATGATGAGGGCTTGTATACCCTCCGCATGTGGACTAAAAGTGGAACTACTGAACACAGTGCATATCTCTTTGTGAAAGGTAAGAGTTCTGAGTCTGGAGATTTTTCTTGAGTCCTGAGTATTTTGTTCTGAGGTAGTAAATAAAAAATTGAAACACCAACATAGCATTGTGACCAGTGTGGCCTGCATAGGCTGTGGCATAGTCTGCAAGTGCCTGTTCTTGTGCAGAAATCATGCAATTATTTTTATAAGAAATCAATCAAGAGGAAAATGCTGACCCTGGCATCATTCCCAAATATCCCATAAGGAAATGTCCCATCTTCAACACCGTTGCTCAAGAAACAGCAAATACAGTAGAACAGCCTTGCTCATAAAAGTTCTTCTAATTACCCCTCTTTGAAGTGACATGTCTCCTTTTGCAACCAGGTTAGCCATAATTATAGGCAAGCTGGCCTGTCCCGCATTTTTATACTCTATGCATGCTGGGATGTTATTTTCTTAATGGAAGAGCAACTGCTTTCTGTATACTTCATATACATAGGCAAGCTGATTAGTTAAAGTGAGCACATAAATGCTGTGATTAGTCAGAGTAACATCCTTTAGCAAAAGGAGGTCTTCAAATCTGATTGGCTGGGCTAGACTCAGGGAAAAAAACTATTAGTGGATAGATTTGCGGTGAGGAAAGTTTTTTTTAAATCCACAAATGAATTCAAGAGATTCCACATATTCCAGATGATGTGTAAATGCACATTGACTCATTGTCAAATGAATGCCCATACACAGATAAATGTTTTCAGAAAATGTGTGTCAAGAAATTAAAATGTCTGCTTGGGAGAGACTTCATGTTTGTATTATTTATTGAAGAATTTATGAGGCAATAATAATCCCATACTTTTAAACTGTGTTGTGTGTGTGTGTGTGTGTGTTTATGTGTGTGTATTGTAGATGCAGCTCCTCTCGTGGCTGGGGCCCCCGGTGCTCCTATGGACATCAAGGTTCTTGATGCCAACCAAGATTATGTCTTCCTTACCTGGAAAGCTCCCAACACCACCACTGAGGGGCCAATCACCGGATACTTTGTTGACAGGTTACTTGCGTACTATAGTGAAAAAAAACATATAGATCTCAAAAATTGAAACCACCTAATGTTAATAAAAGTAAAAAAAATATGTTGATCTCCAGAATATAAATGGATAGTTTAAGTCCTGCATCCTGATTAGCACATAAGGTTTTTAGCCTTGCACATATAAACATACAGACGGGTGACAAATTAGTGAGTGTGTCTTAGTGAGGTATTGGGCCACCATGAACCACCAGAACAGCTTCAGTGCATTTTGGCATAGGTAGAGTCTCTGGAACTCTACTGGAGGGATAGGACACTGTTCTTCCAAAAGATACTCCCTCATTTAGTGTTTTTATATTGTGGTGGAGAGAGCTGGCTAACTCATCGGTCCAAAATATCCCATAGGTGTTCAATTGGGTTGGGTCACTGGATATGGAAGAAAATGCCCTTAAATCAAACCTGACAGTTTGCACTTTAACCTCATACTCATTGTTTCATTTAAAATTTTTAGTTTTTCCTTTTTTCATTGGAGGCAACCTTTGAATGTTTCATATTGAACTTCATAATCAAACTCTTTAGTTATTTATGGATTCAGTTTTTACTTTAATAGTTTATTTAATGTGTTTCCACACTCTCCTTTCTCTTTCACTAGACGTGAATCTGGAACTGAGGTCTGGGTGCAATGCAATGATTCTCCTGTTAAGATCTGCAAATACCCAGTGCACGGTTTGTCCATGGGCCTCTCCTATCACTTCCGCGTGCGTGCTGTGAACAGTGCAGGCATCAGCAGGCCTTCAAGAAGCACTGATAAAGTAGCTGCCCTGGATCCGACTGATGAAGAACGACGGCAAGGTAAGCAGATGCTGGTCATCACACAAACTCCCTGTTCAGTCCCATGTCTGGGATGGATACGGTCTTCAGAGGGTAAAAAAGAAAAACAAAACTGTGACTATTTTTATGCTCCTTGAGGACACCCTTAGGAATAAATCACATATTAAAAAACTACATGTGAACACCCAACTTGTCAAGAGCACACATATGAACTATACAAATAATCCCAATAATATGAGAGCAGAAAAAGGTAACCTATGCTATTTCAAATCATTTTAAAACCAGATTGAAAAGTATACTGCCCCCTGCTAAATATCATTCAGTATAGCCATACATGTCACATACGTTTATGCATTACCAAACAAAATTGTTTAAACATCACTATTTAGACTGGCTGAAAGGTGCACCATTTTAGTACCACAAATTATTTAATTTAGTGCCTTTCCCTTTCACACTGAATGACATGTGGTGTAATCCTACAACATTTGCCTGTTATTTCAGTGCTTAGTCAGATAAAACACACACACACACACACACACACAAGCATGCCTAGTGATGGAATTGAGTCTAATTATTTGCATGTTATTGTGTCAAGCTAATCCCTCCTTTGATTACATGGTGGGCTATCCCATCAAAATTGGCACTTAAATATGTCCTGGGAAGTTTTAGCGGATGTCTGGAGCTGTCTTTTAGCCTAAATTCAACATACTGTCACATAAAAGCAGATTATAAGACTTACATTACATTGAGTTCCTTTTTGACCTTACTGTTTTTAGCATGCCAACATGTTAAGCTGAATACACCAACTTAATATTAAGTTGATATTAACTTGCCATTAATTGTACTTGACTTTTGAAAAATACATAAAACACAAATAACTACACATTAAAAAGTAATATTTCTGCCTGGTATCCCCTTCTGCAGCCAAAATGAAAACAGTCCAAGATATTTCATAATATCTACAATTTCTTATGGAGGCAGTGAACTTTCATCTTTGTAAAAATCTGAATACACTGTAACTGTACACCATTGCTAATTTCTGTCCTTTTTCATGACAGTAATCAAGCTGGGTGGACATCGTGAAATTGTTCTTCACCAAGATGACCTGGAAGGTAGTGTGTGTTCATCATTTTATAAATGTAATTTAGCTAGATATAAAATATTTTCCCTCTAACTTTGCATGTAAATTTTGATTTAAAAAAAAAAAAAACATTATAGAAACTGCATTTAAATCACTGCACTGCTTTAACAAATTCATGCAAAAATATGCAGAAAAACACTTTTTCTGTGAATATGCAATACATATAATTTGGATAGTATCTGTAGTGGAATACCTAACAATTAGTCAAACAGTAAAAATAAATTATTATCTTTACAAATTATTGATATAAAAATTATGTCAACAAAACATTCACCGGTATATTGCACAGAAACAAATGTCCCAAAAGCAATGCTTTTTCATGCATTCTTTCAAGTGACTCAGATATGTTTTTTCACTTAAAATGTAGGTACATAATGGTCTAAAAAATATATTATATACCAGACTAAAAAGAAACAAATATTCAATGGCAGCTACTAGAACTATGTGAAGTAATTAATAATGTATTGCTTAAGTAAGTTTTTAGGTAGGCTAAAGTCAAGGCTAAAGCAAACTGTCATACACAGGAGAGGAAAGAGACAAGCAAACAAAGAAAAAATCTTTCCCATTCACCCTAATGCTGTCCTGGAAAAAATAATAAACTAACTAAACTGCGTGCTGTGAGAGAGAGAGCAATCTAACACAATGATGTGCTCTAGATTGTACGTGCCAAATATGAATCGAGCAAACATTCTAGGAAAAGTATGAAAAAGTTTGTTTGGTGTATTATGAGCTCAATGATATATGTTGTTCAGAATGAGAAGGTAAACATGTGGAAAAAATTTGGTGCGTGTACGTCAAATGAGATATCTGTAATTATTTTTTCAATGCTGCAATTTTTTCAGGTGATGCTGTAGCGCCACCTAGAGTGTCAGTTGTATGGGTGTCACGCATAATAAATAAGCAGCCATGCCAAACAGGACTGCAAAATTTCATGAGCTTTTGAGCATAGGAAAAGGGTAAAATGTAGCAAGAGGCAGAAAAAGAATAAGAATAATCCTAGTAAAACAATATGGGTCATACAAACCGTAGGTGCTTGGCCCCTTAATAAACCAAACCACTATCACAGCTTTTCAGCTGTTGTTTTCTCTCGGTTTTTCTCTCTCTCTGCCGTTCTCTCTGTCACTCTCTTTCTGATTAGTAGCTCAACATCAGTGCATGTGCCCACATAACCAATAGGCGTGCCCACACACTGTCCCAAGTTCCTTTCCTTGACTGAGCACTGCCACACAAACAACCCCTTTATTCTACCCTTTAATTGATAAAGTCAATGATATGCAGGAAGTTATACAAGACACCATTCTCAAACTGAATGTGATTCTGTGTGATGCATTTGACCTGTAGGCCATGTGAAGATACCTGGACCTCCCACCAATGTCCATGCTTCAGAAATAAGCAATTCATTTGTAGTGATTAGCTGGGACCCACCCCATCCCCGTGGACGGGAACCAGTATTGTACCTCATAGAGAAGGTATGTGACACCTTACATTAATCTTTAGGCATGGCAAATAGAGTACAGATCTTTATGTTGCACTGGTGACTCATTGCTTTTTTACCTGCAGTGTTTTTCTTAAGTTTTCTGGGCACTTCTCTATAGCCTCTCTCAATGAGCAAATTTGACAATTTATTCATCATTCCAGTATTTTATAAATAGATCACAGATCTACTGCATGGCTAATCCAGTTAAGGCACCATTCTTCTTCTAATGCATGGATGAGCCCCATAGTTCTGGATCAAATCCTGAATGTGCCAGAGCCTAGGGTGGCTGGTAGCCCTGCATGGCAACACATACTGTAATTGGCAGTTGCATCACACAGGGTTAGGGAAGGTTCAGTCGATAGGGACCTGTATATCATAATTCTCCAGCAACTCCTGCTGGTCAACTGGTCAAGTTTGTCTGTTAAGCTGCACGCAAAATGACTTTCTCTGAATCATCTCTGCAAAAGCCTGACTTGTGAGCTGCGGTGATATGTGAGAAGTGGTGTTTGGAAGTAGTTGGACCACCTATGTCTTTTGGTCTTGTAGTAATTTTTCTTCTTGTATGCTGCCTAGCATCATATCACCTTTTCTTAACATCCTCTGTTGTTTGTTGTATTAGACCTAATTAATTCATTTTGTATGTAATGTCAATCCAAATTTTTATCCTCTCTCTTGGTATTGTATTTCTATGCTATAATACAGCATTGTGAAGTTGTACCTTGTTGACCATTGCCTATATTTCCTGATCTGTAATCTGACCTGTAAGCATGCCATATTGTTTCTGACCCTTTTTATGGGTGTCTCCTACCACAAAATTGCGAATGAGGGTGTTGAATTTATTAGATTGTTTAAATAGAACCTAGTCTTGATAAATTGTTAATGTGCCAGTATCTGCAACCGGAACAGAGCTGCATTTTAGTGAATGTTTTGTGCTGTGACTAGTTCCTAGTTCCCAGTTAAAGCTGGCCCTCTATTTTTAGCTTGCCAGCAAACAATTTCACCTACTGTATTTGCTTGCCAATGGATTTCGCTCAACAGATAGCCAGCAAACTAATTTCAGCTTTTCTAACAAATAGATTCCAGTTATATAATTGCTATATAATTGTTTATCATTGTTTATAAATTTGGTGCCCAATGTGGGGCTGAACATATCCAATTCCCAACCTAATTTGGAATGTACAATTATCTGCAACCGCAGCTTCGTTCAAGTGTGAATTCCCATTCGGGAGAGTGTAGACATCCATGGCTCTCTTCCAAAACATGTCGCCAGTCTGCTTTTCACATCACAAATTACATCTAAGCTCACATAGAGTGGAGTCAGAGGACGATCTTTCATATGTGGCTTTTAAATGCAGTCCACGGGCACCCAATCGACCAGTAGGGGTCGCTAGATAGTGAGGAAACGTGGACCCCTAACCGACTGAACTCTCCCATACCCTGGGCAAAGCTCAATCGAGCTACCACACACTGTAGGCATCCGCATGGTCCAGTTTCAATCCAAGACTGTGGGGCTCATCCAATGCATGTAATTTTAATTCAGTGCTTTTTATTCATTTAAAATTTTTGGTTTATAAGAATACAACTCATAAATACTCCTCATTAGTTCCTCAGTCGCCTTCACTTTTTTGGATCTTTCTTTTGTGTAGTCCGTGGTTGGCAGTGATGCTTGGCAGAGACTGAACACTGGGGTGGCACTGAAATCCCCTCGCTACCCTGTGTTTGACTTGGAAAGCAGTAAACAGTATCTGTTCCGTGTGTACACCGTAAACAAATATGGTACAAGTGAGGCCTCTGTGCCCACAGGACCTATCAAGAAGGAAGACCCACACAGTAAGTAAATATTTTTCTCAATACACAACACTAATCATGCAAAATTGCTCATATCTTGCTACCACAAACAAGATTGTGTTTGATATGTTCTTTTCAGGTAGTGAAAGTCCATATGGTATGTACCATATAAAGTTTTTCACAGTTCACAGTTCATTTCCTGTATAAATACTTCACAAAAATTTAAATGTAATAACACAATTGAATAACACACCCTCTTTGTTTATTTTTAAAATGTGGAAAAAAGAATTGATATGCTGAAGTGTTACAACTAGCTTCACCAATCTACCCCTAACAGCATTGAGTGCAATATCTTTGTTCAGCTGGCACGGTCTCTAATACAGCTGACACCTTAGTTTCTACCTTTTACTATACAACGGGAATCATGTCACTAAAGCACTAAAGTTACAGGGACCTATTTCACATGGTAATCTAAATCCCAGGAAGCACATCACTGCAAAGCCTTTCTGTTTTGGTTCTGTAAAAATCTGAAAAATGTTTGATGCTGTTTCACAGAATATGTGGGTAAAATAAACAAGATGTGAAAGACCTGAATTAAGCAGCCAACCGTATAGGACAGTTTAATAAGGAAGTGGTTGTACCTGGCATTTAACTGGTCTTTACAGTTATTTTACATTGTTTGACCCTGATACGATTTAACATTAATACGCCTTGTCTTTAGCTTTGAGCAGAATTAAGCAGTTGTAACTTGCATAATATTTGATTGTTATTTGCTGAAATTAATGAAAATAAATAGATAACTTTTTTACATCTGTATTTTTCATGTCCATATTACATATTTAATTATTTGGTAGATGGGACTCAAATCAAGAAATATCTCTACAGAGTCAATGTTTAAATTTTTTTACGTGTACGTCATTTTTTACAGTGGATTAAAAATTTCCTTTGCTACTAGGTAATCCTTCATTTCAGTTTTTAGAAAATTAACCAATAAATTAATACTGTTGTTGAAACAGGAATACCACATAAATTATTGTACCTCATAGTCTTCTTGAAACTTTATCATTTTGATTGTAAAATCAAAATCTGTTTTGTGCAGGTGTCCCATCAGCCCCAGGTCAAGTTGTGGCCACAAGGAACACAAAATCATCAGCATTTGTACAATGGGATCCCCCGAAAAATCCCAGCAATCTCATTGGCTACTACATTGATGCCTGTGTAGTTGGAACAAAGGCATGGATACCATGTAACCACAAACCATATAAACACACCAGGTATTCTAAACTCCTCAAGCCTAATGTCGGGTGGTCACATTTAAAAAGAGCACAGTTGGTGTACAAACATTACTTGTTGATATCTTTATGATGCACAATGTGTTCCTGTTAGGTTTGTAGTCCATGGATTGACTGGTGGAGAGGCCTATGTCTTCCGTGTACAAGCTGTCAATGACTTTGGGCTCAGTGATGAATCCCAGGAGTCTGCTCCTCTCTTGGTAGAAGCTGCCATAAGTAAGTATAAAGTTTATACATGCAATATACTTCTAGAAAATAAGCTACTCTGGAGGTCAAGCGCTGCTTAATATAGATTATACTAAGGGGCAGATTGAACCCAAAACTTTTGAGTGGCAACAAACAAAATTTAGACAGCTTATGTGCACAACTTGTTTTCTTCAATCATTTTTTTCCCCTATTTAATACTAAGGGCCATATTTACTAAGTATGCCACAAATTTCCGTCAGTGCCGCAAAATTATGCATCTTTGCATGTTTTCCATTAGCGAGGTATTTACAAAGACTGGTTGTATAAATGAGCAGAACTGTAGCGAGTTCATTTAAAGGCCCTGCCAGTATGTAGCATTAAGATGCATCTTGCACATGGCGGGAAAGTACATTTTTATACCACTCCATCTCTGGTGAAGTTGGGTTTTGGACAGGTGTCAGAATGCATGGATGCAATGGATAGTCACTGTCCCCTTTAAATGTTAACATTTGTACTGTCCCCTTTAAATGTTAACATCTCAGTTGTATTTCAAGTTGTTTAATTCCATACCCAAAAGCCAACCATCTCCAGTCATCATCTCTCAACTTTCCAACAGACAGCTGTTAACAGAGTCATCTGTTTAAAAAAAAAAAATTAAATTCTCCCTTTCAGAAGTCATTTTCTATGTATGAGGCTTAATCATGCATCATTTAAAAAAGTTATCTGTCCTTTAAAAGTATGGATTTAGTTGGATGCTAGGTGACCAAAAACGCGATATCCCTGTGATGCTTCATTGCTTTTATATGTTTACAGAATACAATACAAAGAGAAAATGAGAGGGTTGCTATGGTTTCTACCCAGGGAGGTCATAGAGAGGGCTTCAGATTTTGAGATTAGAGACACTAGATGATGTTGAAAGCCATCTACCAGACAGTAGTTTCCTTTTGGGGAGACCTTAGGCATTTTAAATGGTGTTTAATATTTATTAAATAAATTAATTTTCAGTGTTAATGTTAAATGTGTTCAGCTAATTTGCTTGCTGTATTGACATAGCCTCGTCTTTTGGATGCTGTGATTAATGGAAAAGAAACAGCTATATGGTCATAGGCTTTCTAAAACCCTGGGGGTTAAGAGACAAACAAAAGCAGCTTTCTTCAGCGATTTGAACGTTAGCACAGCTCACTTCACAGTCAGTTACGAAGTTGCTTATACTTCAATGTTTACGCACAGTCTTTTTTCAGGAATAAAGCCCCAAGCTTCATTATTGAGGATGTAGCTGGTCTCGCATTACCAATGGAATTGTGTTTCCTTTATTAGCATTAAAAAAACATTATACACGTACTGTCACAATTATTCCACACCTCTGATACAATCATACCGACTAAATGATATGAATGTAACATCGGACTGCATGTAACTCGTATCTGACTTGATTAATTCATGACAGTAATTGAAAAGGAAAATGAACCCGATTTGAACAAATCCAGGCTTGAGTACAGCCAGCCCTGTTAAACCTAAACCTCAGTCATATTGAACTCAAGCATCAAGTGAAGTAGTCACTACAAAGTTTGTACAAGCGCACTATGCCACAATCAAATGGAAATTACAGAAGAGATGAAAAAAAAGTTATTGAAATATATCAGTCTGGAAAGGGTGGCTCTGGGACTCCACTGAACCAGAGTGAGAGCAGGGCTGGGCAATATACAACAACAATAATTATCGCCATCGTGTGATGTATTGCCTTTTTTGTATTTTCTTTTTCTCTTTAATTATACCTGATGGGGTAGTAAACAACCACGCTACAGAGGCTGTGTGAAATGCTTCCGCATCAATACTGTTATCTATTTGGAGACCATAATAGACCTTGAAAGCTTCCATGTGATTGATAAAAACACCTCATATGATCACATGGAAGCTGTGCGACCTTCCTGCTGGTGGTCTTATCAGCAACCAATAGATAACAGTCATTATGCTTTTTTTATCCAGAAGCTTTCGGGCCTCTGAAACGTGGTTGTTTACTATGGCATCAAGTGTAATTAAAGAGAAAAGGAGGAAAAGAAAGGTAATATACCTAATGGTGGCAAAGATCGTTATTGCATTCAATTATTATCATTGTGGTATGTTGCCCAGCCCTAAGTGAGAGCCAATATCTACATATGTAGAACTCTTAATGAATCTTCTCAGGAGTTGGCCGACCTACCAAAATTTACCCAAGGGTGCAGCAACGGGGATTTTTTTTTTGCTACCGTTTCAGGGTTTTTCTCACCACTTACTATTTGGGAGTTCAGTTTTAGTGCCTAGTTTTTGCTGTTTTTGCTCTGTTTCTTGCCCTTTTTCTGCTACTGTTTAAAGCATCTTTGTGACAAATAAATGTGATATCATTTTAGCAACAACTTATCCAGGAAGTCACAAAAGATCCCAGAAGAACATTCAAAGAACTGTAGACCTCTCTAGCCTCTGATTAGGTCAGTGATCATGACTCCCCAATAAGATTGGATACATAGGAGAGTACCCAGGTGGAAACTGCTGCTAACCAAGAGTAACATCAATGCTCGTCATGTCACATTTGCTGAAAAGCACTTGGTCTGGATGATCCCCAAGCCTTTTGGGATACTGTTCTATGGACAGATGAGTCAAAGGTGGAACTTTTTGGATGCATTTGGTTCCATTATTGCTGCTAAGGGTGGTGCAAGCAGTTATTACGTTTAAGAGGGCAATTACTTTTTCATATGGGTGTTATGGATGTTTGATAACTGATTTCATTAAATAAATGAAAAATGTATTTACTCAGATTTCATTTGTCTAATATTACATTTTGTCTAAAGATATGAACCTATTCAGTGTGACAAATATGCAATAATAGAGGAAATCAGGAAGGAGACAAATACTATTTCAAGGCACTGTATGTACATTATGGAGGACTAAATGTGCCAAAATGAAATAAATAATTAAACAAATAAATGTGGAATTATATAAGTAAATATATAAATAAATAATTAAATTGGTCAACAATTAAATAAATACTTCATTTTATCTTGAAATTCACAGCTCATGATTGTTCTTTTCACAATTATATTTTATTTCCTAACATGTTGTATTTCCGAATGGCTTTTTTCATTTCATAATGACACTTTTCTGAATGACTTATTTCTGAATGGTGTATTTATTTCCAAATGCCCTTTTTCATTTCATATTGATACTTTTCAAAATGGTAAGCCTTCATGTCAACCAACACCAGTGGGGCTGGACCTGGGTGGAATCTGTGGGCTGGTAGTTAGTTTGCTAACCATGCTCGTTTCAGTGATACAACATAATATTCAGGTAAGAGGGGCAAGGTAATGCATCTACTGACTGAATGATGCAGATGTTTTTTGTACACTACCAGAAAACAATTTTTAGTTTTTCTTCGGGCTGCAGGATATTCTGTTTTGAACTACATGGGTGAAAACTCCAACAAAAAAAAGTTGAGCAAAAGCTTGTGTGCTGTACCAAAATAACCACGCTTTCAACAGTGTTACCGTTTGCAGTCCTAAAACCCGGAAGAAAGTTCGCTTTTTTGAGCCATGGGTTCCCTTGTCTGATTTCCAATGCATTTTTCCCATACGGATTTCGCTTTTTGCCAGAAATAAGGTATGTGGTGAACGTAAGCCTAAGAGAGCTCCACATTTTGTTTTATGAGATAAATGATATCACCACTGTGGATTTCGAAGCTGTTATGTGCTTTTAAAATGTAAGTTACTAACATATTGCTACATTGAAACTACAACAATGGTCGCTTTCTGGTAACCACCACTCAAGTTTCCATACTAGTCCGCCTGCACACGACAACCGTTGTAGTTTCAACACAGCAACTTACTTTTTTAAAGCACATAACTGCTTCTAAATTCACGGTTGAGATATTCATGGGTGTGATTTATCACATAGAATAAAATGTGAAACTCGCTTAGACATACGTTTAGCACAGACCTTATTTTTTACAGAAAATGAAATGCCTATGAGAAAAATGAATTGGAAACCCAAAGCAGAAGTAACTCCCAAGTTTTATTTAACCTTTATTTTTCTATTTAACCTTTATTTACCCAGGGTAGGTTTGCTGAGCATGGATGCTGTTTTGCAGCAACGCCCTGCTTCACACTCATACACATTTACACCTGGGAGCTGCCCAGTACAACCACAATCCTCTATTGTTGGCCACTGAGCAGCTCCACTGGAGGGAGAGAACTTTTTTTTTTAGCCAATTAAATCAGGGAATGATTAGGTGGCAAGTTTTTTTTGCTAGAGCCAGATCTGGGATTTTAGCCAGGACACCGGGGAACCCCCTACTCTTTGCGAATAGTGTCATGGGATCTTTAATGACCTCAGTGAGCCAGGACCTCGGTTTAACGTCTCATCCGAAAGACGGAAAAGAGTTGGCCTACAAAAAGACATAATCAATGTAACACTCTATTCTAGCCGCTAGGTAAAACTACCTTTCCAGCTTTGTCAGTGTGCCATTAAGACTATGTGCTTACCGGGAATTGTGAGTGGGGTGGCTAGTGGCATTAGCCCTGCTAGCTGGCTAGCTACCAAACAGTATATTCTTAATCAGCAATGTTCCTAGCTAGCGTTCACTAGTTAACGTGCTAATGATAATAGTTATGAAAAACAATCAAGCAAACATTAGAGTGTTGGATCTAAATAAAGACACTTTCATTTGCTAGTCACTAGTCAAAACTAGCTTCTGTGTGTTCTGGAAGACAGCCATGAAGACACTTCACCAACCCTGCTAGGCAGGAACTGCGAGTGGCCTTAATCTGTGTTTTGTGTTTTTGCTTTCATTCCAATAAAGGATTTGCACTCATTCAATAAAATTTGTGGATGCATTGTTTCTTGATTTGCACCCAATGTTAGGAATGGATGTGCGTGAAGGTACTAGCACATGAATAGCTATAGCACTAGGGCTAACATGCAGATCGATACGTGCAGTGCTGCTGCTTTTGCCTGAATGCGTGAGCAACCAATGCCCGTAAGTGATTACTCCCTGCTCATGTTACCATTTTTTTACCATTTTGAAAAGTCTCATTATGAAAAGAAAGGGCGAGTTCGGAAATAAAAACTCCATTCCGAAATAAGTAATTTGTAAAAATGTCATTATGAAATGAAAAAAGCCATTCGGAAATAGAACGTGTTATTATGAAATAAAATATAACTACCTTATTGTGAAAAGGACAAGCATGAGGTCACAATTATGTTATTATTTCGAAATAAAACAAAGTATTTATCTATTTAATTATTCATTTAATTTTGGCACATTAAGTCCTCCATATTAAATGGCATCCAATATGTAAAATCGTCAATGACCATGGCAGCTGTCAAAGTTGGAGAGGAAGAGGAAGACACTGCTCATATGTTAGGTGTGCAAGACTACAAATGTGCAATATAAGGGTATCCCTCTTTTGGTTAGACAGAAATTATTTTTGCCTGCTTTAGAGAAGCAAACTATTGTTATTGTCCATATTTATTAGTTTGCTTGCTTTACCAAAGTAAACTATTGTTATTGTCCGTACTTATTAGTTTTCTTGCTTTAGTGAAGCAAACTATTGTTGTTGACTAAGTTTTTGCCTATAGAAACCTATGGAACTTGACACGTTCATAGAACGTACCTCCCTAAGGCGACTCAGTGATTTTGGCACTGTTTGGCCAATTTTCAATATTCAAAAATCTTAACTCCTGACCCTTTTCATGTAGAAATTTGAATCTTTCCTGTCCTTAGTTTTGGCCTACCCACATGGCTAAGACATCTGAAACTTGGCATGTTGGTAGAAGGTACCTTCCTATGGAGACTTAGTGATTTTGGTATTGATTGGCCACTGGATGGTGCTATAACTCTTGGCCCTTTTGACACTTGAATCTTGCCTCCCAAGATATCTGTCCTCATCAACTACTCAAACCCATAGGGGTCATAATGATCACCATTTTGATTTTTCCGCCATTGTGAATTATTTGAAAAATGTTTAAAAGACATTTCCTCCTGGACAGTTTGATGTATAAACATGCAGCAATTTGTTCAGCAGACAGCCCTCTAAAAAGTAACTGTGAAGTAAGTTTATTCTCAAAAAACCATAGCCGTTATTAGCCCATTAAAATTTATGTACGCATGGCTTATAACATAAATGCTAATAACTTGTGTGTGGTTTGACGTAAACTGATAAAATTTGCAAGCTATATTGGCACTAATGTACTTTAATGTACATAACCCTAAAGTACTGTCCTAACTTAATCACATGGTGGCGCTAGAGGTCACAATATATATTTTTAAAAATTGATTGAACAGAGAAGCGGATTTGCCTCGGCAACGCCGGCTGGTGGAGAGAGCACATGTACCTGGGTTGCGTTAACCAATCAGCCCAGGTGGTTAAAGGTGTGTTCCTCTCCACAGTTCAGAGCCGAGACCAGGAACACACATAAACCTCTTTTCCACTGTAGGGCCGAACGGTTACCAGGGGTGCTCTGTGCCATTCCGCGCTGCTCAGGACCTGTAGGAACGGTTACTGTTTCTGTTTCCATCTTTCGGGCTGCTAAAACCAGGACTAGGAAGCATTTAAGAAAAGCTAGTGACGGCAGCAAGTGATGCAGTGGATCAGCGAAGGTGTCCCATTGTGTTTCTGTAATAAATATGCGCCAGCTGTTATCGTCGCTCCCTATTCTGTTTTGTTTTTGTTATGTTCTGTTTCGTTGGCTGACGATATGGCCGTGGATTCTGTGTATTTTGGTCTGCTTTTGGTTTTTCTTTTTAGCGTATCCTCCACTGACCATGACACAGTTTCGGGCATTTTTATTTATCTTAGCTTCTCTACCGACATAGCTTACGGAAGAGGACGTGAAGAGACCGGATGCGGAGTCACAAAACTGACATAATGTGAAACCAATCAGTGAAACCAATCAGTGAATACCTATGTCATTAAGCCCGCCCACCCGAACGGTCCTGCTGCACTGAGCACGGTTGTCTAACCATGCCGAGAAAATCGTGCTGGGCACGGTTTGTAAGCGTTCCGCACCAAACCATTTCCAGGTGGAAACACCGTCTCCATGCTCAGAATCGTTTGGCCCTACAGTAGAAAAGAGGCTATAGAGAGAGAACTTATTTTGGAGATTTGTTTCTTTATCTGAGCACAAAAAGGAAGTTAATCACTGCTGAAAAGCTGGAGGAGCTGGTCAGCCGAAAAGCTGGCCAGCCATGAGCGCTGAGCTGAAAAGCTGTCACTCGGTTTTGCTTTCTTTTGTTTTGCTTTTCTTTTAGTTTGTTGTTTTAGTTTATAGTTTTTGCAGGTAATGTGTGAGGGGTTTATTTGGTTTTGTGTTGGTGTGGGTGAGCTCCATGTGGCAACCAACGGTACACACCTGGAACTGCAGCATCTCCCTCCCAGCGTCTGACCTTCATAAATTCATGAAAAATCACAATTGTCTTTTAGACATTTACAACTTTTAGTAGTGATCAGTTTCCTAATCTGGAACATATATCTGTACATTATTTGTCGCCTCCATCTTGGATTACCGCCAGTGCTATTAGCCATTACCCTCTGTCCCCAGTTTTGGCCTATCCACATAAATGATACCTAAGAAACTTGGTGCAGTGATATAGGGTTCCCTCCTGGGGCCACTGCATAGAGATTTTGGCACTGATTGGTCACTTTTTAAGTAGCGTATAATTGACTGTGTGTGCTTAGACCCCCTGTATCGCTGCTTGTAGCTATATTTATTGTACATTTTCTTCTCTATCTAGGCTTATACCTCCTACACCGTAGGAACCACTAATTGCGGTATCACAAATTCTTTCACCACCTGCTATTCAGTTTATTGAACATATCCAGATTAGCCAAAAGGTTGCGCTGTTACAACCACTTTTACATTTTGGCCTATAGCTCAAGATTCTTTGAGATTCCTTAGCTCAATCCCTAAGCATTTTCTTTTGTGTCTGTCTAGATTTTCTAGATTTAGAATTTTCTTAAAAACTTTTACATGACATCTCCTGCTAGACTACTTGACCGATTGGAAAATGTCCTGCTTTAATAGACTCTTTTTTCAAAGCTTTTTTAAGGTTTTAAGAAATGTTGTTTAGACAAACAGAATGGCTGCTACATGCCAATGAAATTTAAGTGCATGGCACAATTTCACATTTGGACAAAAACTCCTGAACGAAATGTCCAATCATAATGAAATCTGACACTGTAACATGTCAGATTTCACACAATTTGGGTGGCACGGTGGTGGAGTGGGTAGCACTGTCGCCTCACAGCAAGAAGGTTGTGGGTTCGAATCTCGGCGTGGGGCCTTCCTGTGTGGAGTTTGCATGTACTTCCCGTGTCCGCATGGGTTTCCTCTGGGTACTCTGGTTTCCTCCCACAGTCAAAAACATGCCAATTGCAGACTCTGAATTACTCATTGGCAGAGGTGGGTAGTAACGTGTTATATTTACTCCGTTACATTTACTTAAGTAACTTTTTGAATAAATTGTACTTGTAAGAGTAGTTTTAATGCAACATACTTTTCACTTTTACTCGAGTATATTTGTGAAGAAAAAATGTTACTTTTGTTACTTAAATGTTACTTTTACTCCGTTATATTTGGCTACATTCCGCTCGTTACTTTTATTTTTTACCCATTTTTTATTCAATGCACGTTCTGTTTGTTTCATTCTCTCAGAGAGACTTCAGCCAAAGAGGCTGACTGGTCTTTGCTTTGGTGCTGTCATAGCCCCACATGACTCCGTTTCACTAATCAGACGTAGCTAGTCACAGCACACAGAATGATGAGTGGGCGACAACAATGGCTGAAACAACGGCGGGTGATTCGTAGGAGGCAGAACACCCCTGGCCTCACATTCAAACTACGTTTTACTTACAGACTACCAAAAACAGTAGTTACATTATGCGCTGCCTTCTTTGTCTGCCTAGAAATGTGGACATTTCAGCCTACAAGAACTCAACTTCGAACTTGAGAAAATATGTGGCGGTAAGTTGTATGTTAGTTTTGGCTGTGGATAGATAACTATTTGACTGAGTGGTCATTTATTGTCTTGGACAATCCGTTTGTGAAATATACGTGCATTTGTGATGCCTGGGTACCTTCCAAAATAGCTGTGCGTAATACCACAGGCGTTGTTTACGGCGGTGTCGCCCTTTTTAGTACAGTCTGGCTTGATTAACAATTCATTTATTCAGTAGGTGAGAATATAAGCTTTCTAACGATGTATAACATGTCTAATTTTGCTTTTGGAATAGCGTTGTTTAGGTCAGCATAACCAAAATTTTTCTTATCATCGCATTCACTTATGCATTCACTCTGTGGTAGCAGTAAAAGACGCAGCACGGAACGTGGTCAACGATTATTCATAATTTCTTGGGAAATACTATTATTATTGAGGACTTCTGGGCATAGCTAAGCCGTATGTTTGCTGATAGACCTAGGTGACATTTTTTTCTGGAGCAAAACAGAAGCGGATTGAACTGTATTGTTGATTTACGGTCTCTGTCTCCATCTACTGAACACAGATAAGATTTCATCATTGCTATGTAAGTAGGCTATTATTGCTCAAAATACTTCAGTAATATACGTTATTTTTGAAATTGAGTGTGTTTAAATAGGTTACTGGTATTAATGTGGATATTTCACACTGTAATGTAAGCATTAGTTAGTAGTGTAATAGTTTTTGTGAAGCATGCAACAGTCATGACGTGAGCGCTGGAACATTGCATAGCATACATAACGTTTGTTTACGCTAAACCGGAAATTCTGCACATATTTCACGCAAAGCATCACGGGACTTTGGAATATCGTGGAGAAGTGCATCATAAGGTACAATAATGGTGCTACAAAGCATTATGTTTCCCACATATAAAGTTTCTGTTTGAATTTGAGCAGGCTCCTCTTTGTTGTGATGATGAGTCTATTTTAATGGATAAATCCCTGTAGCCTCATTGATATTTTTTCTGTCAACGGAGGGTTCACCCCAACAAACTGACGGGGTATACAGACTTAATAGAGTCCAACAGAAAGCGAAAATCCTCCTCTTCTGACGAACCTCCTGTGTATTGTTTTATTTAAAGGGATATAATTTAGGCCATATTTGAATTTGCACATGGCTATTTTATATTTTGTTTATTTCTATTGGACCAGCATTTACAATTTTATATTTTGGACATTTGGATTTTTACGTTCATTTACATTGCTCTGCTTATTACATTAAATCAGATTATATGAAGTAACTCAGTACTTGAGTAGTCTTTTCACGAGATACTTTCTTACTCTTACTCAAGTAATTATTTGGATGACTACTTTTACTTCTACTTGAGTCATTATTATTTTAAAGTAACAATACTTTTACTTGAGTACAGTTTTTGGCTACTCTACCCACCTCTGCTCATTGGTATGAATGTGTGAGTGAATGGTGTGTGTTCCCTGCCAGGGTGTATTCCTGCCTCTCACCCAATGCACACTGGGATAGGCGCCAGCACCCCCCGCGACCCTGCTCAGGATAAGCGGGTATAGATAATGGATGAACAAATGGGCACACAATTTCGTTGTTCTTGGCATGTAGGTGGTGCCATTATAGAATTTTGGAAAAAATGCTTATAACTACAAAGCAAAATTGCTAATTAACTTAAGTCAGTACATGTTGGGTCTTAGTTACAGGTCCTATAGAATCTAAAATTGACAAGTGAAAATTATGGCCACCATCAGCCAATGAAATTTCAGTTGTCAATAGACACACTTACCGGCTATCAATCAGCATGAAATTTGCTATGCATAAACTGCCTGGTATTCAGTGCTAGTATATACACTTTAATACACACTATAAGACTTAGTTAGCCAGCAATTTATAGCTAGCTATGCTAGCTACCCCTGCATACTATATTGTCTTTTACAGCTGTTATTACAGCTAAATTGGGTGACTAATGTTATCTTTTTGATCTTTGGACCAGTGTTCTGTGCCGATTGTGGCAAGACAGTGCTGACTTTGAGCCAAAATTGGCACAGACCCAGCCCAGAGTCTCTTGCTGTTTGGGTTGTAGCCTACCTAAAATATGAAAGTGAACAAAACCTCTCTTTCATCCATTGTTCTCTAACTATCTAATGTATTTAAGTTGCTTCATTCACAATTACTTTTTATATCCACAAAAATCTATACAGAGCTTACTGCAACATGGAAGTAGGCTATGTGTACTTCAAAGGCATGCTTGACTAACTTTATTCAGCCAACCTAGCACAAACAACAGGTTAGCCAAGACGTTCCTCATTTAATATTTCTCTCTGTACCAGCTAACATCTAGCTTGTGTTTGCTGAAGCATACAACTCTGCTTACAACTTCGCTACACATCATTACAAAAGAGGCTGGTACTCGCAACTTTAAATTAGGAACGGCTTGGCTGACTTGTTGCTGGTGCTAGTTGGCTAACTTGTTGCTGGCTGAATAATCCTCAAAAGATAATGATAGTCACCCCATTTAGCTAACAACTATTTAGCTAACATCAAAAGCAATACAGTGTGCAACATTGGCTTGTGGAGCTAGCTAGCAACTGATGGCTAAATAAGTGTTATAGTTAGTGTGTATTAAAGTGTATGTGTGTTTTGTACATGGTAGCATAGCTTGCACAGCTAGCTTATGCAATATGTTCCACATTTCACAGTTTCCAGCATTGTTGCCAATTGGCATATTTCACAGTCCTGAAGTGTTCAATGGATTTTGTCTAGATATTAAAATTAGAACATAAGTGAAACTGGAAGAGGTGATACACTGATACACATTTGTGTACTTCTGTTCTGTGACCATTGTAGGCCCACTCTGGCCCCTGCAGCTGATGATGTCCCAACACACTAACAGCTTCATATACTTTCTTTCCACCAATTGCCTGGTATTATGAAAATAGCACCTGAAATCACCTCACTGATTGGCTGTTATGAATGCCTAGCAACCACATAGCAACCACCTAGTAACACCCTAGCTACCATCTAGCAATACTCTTGCAACGCCCTGAGAAACTGCACTACTGCTATCATAGCACAGCTGGAAATTCATACACTTTAGACTTAACAAGCAAACTCACATTCTTCAGTAAATGTCATCTCTATAATTTTTTTGTTCTGGACATTTTTGTAGACCTATCTCCTAGGGATGGTGCCAAATATAAATACCATAATCTGCAACACTCGGATAATGCAAATGCTTGTAATGTTTGAAACTTGATTTGACTGCTGTACAAACACAGATACACAAATAGTGGAATCTCCCTCCACCACAATATCTCCTACAATTTTTAGACTACTTAAACGTATTACATATTAAATCAGCTAAGTTCAGCTTCTTATTCTTTAGTGTGCTTTTTTGAGATATTCCGCTTTTTAACCCCCAAAAAATACCATGTTGATCCTTGCAATGTCCTAATGCATTCTAGCAACTTCAAGTACTTTAATTCCACCAATTGCCTTATATTATGCAAACAGATTTTCTAGTTACTCATTATTTCAGGCTGAA
The DNA here is from genome assembly GCF_018555375.3 of Anguilla rostrata. NCBI lineage: Eukaryota > Metazoa > Chordata > Actinopteri > Anguilliformes > Anguillidae > Anguilla > Anguilla rostrata. Next base: position 27,852,700 of record NC_057934.1, read on the forward strand.
TCATTTAATAGTAAATTGCTTATCGACAAAGGTCAAATCTGTCCCCTGTAATTCATATCCTAGCAGATATTAATTGTTTTTCAGTGAAAAATAATTGTGATCAGACAGTTGATACAGGGTGCAGACTGAAATGTAGAGAAATCAGCCTTCCTTTTCTTATGAAAGCTGATTCGATAACTGAAATATCTTGTTTTGCAACTAAAAATATAGTATTGTATGTGAAGAACATTTTCTTTTGAGTAAGTGGGCAATGCTGATTTAAAATGAGCAACCTGCTCCACATTGGTAAAAAAAAAAAAAAAAGCATTCTAAGAAGAAATAAGAAATAAAACAAGAAGAAATAAAACAAGCTATAGTGGGAGGGGCACATAAATAAAATAGGGCCATCCGTGAATATCACACATTTAAGTAAAAAGGTCAGTGCTTAAATGCAGTAGTTGAATGATGAGACCTCCTTATTATTGCTTTATGTGATTGTAAATCCATAATAATGTCCATTTCACAAGAATGATATTTCATCTGCAATGTTTCATTTCTTCTGCACTTTCTCTCTTATGCATTCACTAATATTCATTCATTAATATTCCGTTTAGAAAAAGGAATCAAGATTGGTACGTATTAAGAATTTTGTTGTCATGTAGTTTATTATTCATTCACATTGCTGTGACATTATTCCACTAGTTAACAATCACATAATAATATAATATTACCTGCCCAACTGACATTCACAACTCACAGTACCATGGAATCAAGCAATATTTAATTGAACAGACCATTTAGTGCTTTGTAAATGCAATTCCCTCTCATTTTCAAAGTAACAGAGGTTCCATTTTAAGAATTTATTCTTGCTTTAAACAACCTTAGAGGGTTGTTAAAATAAAGACTCACACAGATTTCACGGCATTTATTCCAGTGGTTTCCAGAGCATGGGGCTTTAGGTGTAGGCTGAATGCAAACTCAGGAACATGTCAGGCAAGTATTTATCTGATGCCTGTCAAGCCTACATTTGTACCATTAGGCAAAAACCAAATAACAATACAATTCTTAAATTCCTATAACAAGCTCATGCATTTGTACTTTGTTTTCATTTTTATTTATGTCAATAATAATATGTAAACAGGATTATGTATGCATCTAGTTGCAATTTGTAATCATGTAGCATTGTATATTTTTGAAAAATGAAATGGAACTCTCAGTTTTTGGGCACTGAGCAACCCTGTGCAAATTGACATAACAAACAGTGTGACCAGATTTTGATGCTCTGCATGACAAATTAATATCTGAGAACACATATTCCTTTCCAAAATTGCACACGACAACCCTCTTTAAAAAGAAAAGAGCACTGCATTTGCATAAATGCAAGTCATCTTTCTGTTAATAAATTTCTCACAAATAAATTTTCTGTTGTAAAATAAAACACAGTAAACAAAATAATTCAATTCTGACTAAAAATGTGTGCCACTGTTGTACGAGGGTAACTTTTTGATGCATGTCTGTGGTCAATATTTGATGCACATTTGCATTATAATGTATGTTTCCACTGCAGCTGTCCCCTCCTCCCCTTATGGCATCACACTGTTGTCTTGTGACGGTGCCTCCATGACTCTGGGTTGGAAACATCCAAAGTACTCTGGTGGCTCCAAAGTAAATGCCTACTACATTGACCAGCGTGAGGCGACCAGCTTGCACTGGAGTGAGGTCAATGTGCCACCCATTAAGGAACGAATTTTTCAAGTATGTTGATTGCTGCCATCAGCAAACCAGTTTTATTTATACTGTATGTCTATATATTGGAAATAGTCAAGGAAGCATCCTTGAATCTAGGGTTTTGTTATTGACATATTATTTCTAGTAATTCACACCATTAAACTAATAGATCCTTTATATACTTAGCCTTCCATACTGTTGGGGACCTTTTTTTATTTGGCTATGTACTCCACAATTATAGATTTGCAATGAAACAATTCACATGTGGCTGAAGTGTACAGCTATTATTTAAGGGCATTTACAGCACTTACAGAAATGACAGCACTTTTCATACAGTCCCCCCATGTCAGGACATTGTAACATTTGGTACAAATGGCATCACAGTGTTTCTGATTAATCAGGTGTGTTCAATTGCTTCCTTAGTGCAGGTATAAGAGAGGTTTCAGAATCTAGTTTTTATTCGAGCCTTTTGATTGCCTTTGGAGTCTGTTATTGGCCTTTGTCAACACGAGGACCAGAGTTGTGCCAGTGAAAGTCATGTACTGGCCTGACAGAGCATCACCAGAGAAGATTCTCAGCACTGGGTGATGTTTATGGATCACAGATTTCATTGCATGCAAAGGATATGCGAAAAAGTACTAAACATGACTGCTTTCTGTTACATAATATTAGTGTGCCCCAAAATGATTTTGCCCTGAAATTGAGGGGGGGGGCGGGACCCAAATTGTATTTTATTTTTAAAAGTGCTGTCATTTCTACATGGGAAAACCAAAATGTATAACATTTTGACATCAATTATTTTGTACACATATTTTGGGAATTCTGTTTTCACAAACATATAGCATAAGAGCTTTATTAGTATGCAACTTGCATTTTTTACACTTAAATTCTATGAATATACTGCTGCAAATGATATTTGAAGCATGCCTAATACAATCAATTTTATTTCTCATGTACAGTTTTTAAGTTATTGTTAATCCATATTAATCTAATCTCGATTTCTTCCATTCTTACACTTTTTCTTCCACTGCAGGTTGAAAATTTGAAGGAGGGTTTATTTTATGAGTTTAACATCCAAGCTGGGAATCTGGCTGGTGTGGGACTGCCCTCAGAGCCCAGCGCTCCCTTTCATTGTGTGGCCTGGGACATGTCAGAACCAGGTACTTTAAAACTCAGCCTAGCGCTCCCTTTCATTATGTGGTCTGTGACATGTAAGAACCAGGTACTCTAAAACCCAGCCTAGCGCCCCGTTTCATTATGTGGTCTGGGATATGTAAGAACCAGGTACTCTAAAACCTAGCCCAGTGCCCCCTTTCATTGTGTGGCCTGGCAGGGGCCTCATGCATAGAACAGTCGTATGCACAGATTTGATTATAAATTATGCGTATGCCGAAATTCATACCAATGTTGAGATTTACAAACCTTGAAAAATCCATGAAGATGTGTGTACCATGCGCTCCAGAACATGCCTACAGACTATTCCTTGTGACGATTCCATTGTATTGCAAGCATGAGACACGTTTTCCAATCTCAATCTGACAATAGCCTTGATATTCAAAGAGCATGAAGTGTGTACAAACGGGACAGTGTAAACGGATCAGTTTGGTTGTTTAAAAGTGACAACAGTATACATGTATGAATAATAGAGACAAAATTCCAACAAAAATGCCATTAATACCTACATGCCATTGATGTGGGTTGTATTAACATCCATACTCACAGTACAATAACAAAAAGTCAGCTCCTGAAACGTAGGTTAACATTCACATTAATAATTGAGCTGAGACATTAAAATATTGTGTTAATCCAACGGAAGAGACGTAGTGTGAATAATTACACTGCACAGCAAAGTAGGCCTAAGAAACACATTTGAAATCAATGGAACGTGATAGCTCTAGCAACTAGAAAAATAATATGCAAATTGCTTTGCAGCAATATTTAATATTAACTCATTATAGACATGACTATAAAACTCTATGAGTTTGCCAGCACTGTTGGAAGACCTTGTGAATGGACCAATTCACCATAAGCACATTTTTAAGGACCAGGCAGATTTCGTTGCACATGAGGATGAATGTTTTCACTTTGTCATTATAGGGTATTGTGTGTAGATTGATGAGAATGAAGAAGAATTTAATCAATTTTGCGTAACAAAATTTGGAAAAAGTGAAGGGTTCTGAATACTTTCCGCTGTAGGCACTGTAGATGTATGATGCCACCATATAAGGATAATTGTGTAAGAATCCCTTCAGACACACCAAACAGCAGAAGTATCTGAGTGGTGTAGCCTTACCCAGTGCTACCAGAATGAGATTAATTTAATGTTATCTTGGTTATCTGACTCCAAAATAAGATTTGAACTTTACCTCTGTGCTACCAGTTATACATAGAAAGAGACTGCAAATGATGTGCACGCACAATTTTTGGTTCTGGTTGTACTATAAAATTCTATGTTTGAGGCCCTAGGGACTTTAAAACCCAGCCCAGTGCTTCCTTTCATTGTGTGGTCTCGGACATTTAAGAACGAAGGTACTCTAAAACCCAGCCCAGTGCCCCTTTTCATTGTGTGGTCTGGGGCATGTAAACGCCAGGTACTTTAAAACCCAGGCTTGTGACTCACTGGGAAATGGACTATATGCACGAGCAAGCTGGGTAAATCCTGATATTATCCTCCTGACCCTTTGTACAGTTCCATGGAAGGGCATGGAAATAAATAGTAACATTAGAATTATTAACAAATAAAATATGAATTAATGTCCTGATCAGTGTCACATTTGCATTCCAAAAGAAACTGGAGGTGTTGTAGGCCTGTGTGGCCAGTGAGATGTCTGTTTGTCAATGCCTGCCCTACAATGTCTAAATATTTTACTGATGAAAAAATGATCTGTCTATAGATCTGTCTCTTTCCCATGGATAGTGATTGTATGTTACATATTTCACTATATGTTTGGTTTTGATCATCAGGTCCACCCCATGATCTGTCCTTCTTGGAGGTCAGGAACAACTCTTTGCTCATTCAGTGGAAAGCTCCAGTGTACTCAGGTGAAAGTGCAGTAACTGGTTACTTTGTGGATGTATCGAAGAAGGCTCATAGTGAGTGGACCACAGTGAATGAAGCTGCTGTCAAGCACCATTACCTGAAGGTAAACACCCCTAAAATAGAACGTAATGCAACCTATTGCATTATTTAACTATTATAATTTTGTTAAATTAAGCTTATGATCGTATTTCTAGTTACATTTTGATATGAAAATGTCAGTTGCCCCTTCCAATGAAAAATACAAGATATTCCCAACATTTCTAATATTTCAACATGACTGTACTCCATCTGACTTTCAGGTGTCTGGTCTGGAGAAAGGTGAAACCTATGTTTTCCGTGTGCGTGCAGTCAATGCACAAGGAGTTGGAAAGGCCTCTGATGACTCTGAACCAGTCTGTCTCAAGGCACTGCCAGGTATCCCAGCTCCCGTACAGTAGCTACAACAAGGCATACTGCTCTCACCAGTTACTATGCAATAAAGACAACCATAAAAGTGGGTTCATACTCTTGGGCCGAATCCAGCTTGTGCCAGCACATAGCCAGTGCTGGGCTGCCAGACTGTGGCCAGAAGGTGTAGCGCACAACTGGCTTTGCATCGTGTAAGGGACATATAGGAGGTAATCAGTCAGCAGTGTTCAGTGCTCGAGCGGTACCTGTTGGCCATCCGGGGCACCTGGAGCTTGTTCTCTGTATATGTGTATGATTGGGTCTCCTCTGCCCCCACTCTGTGTGCATGTGGCTTGTGGCTTGTGGCTTGTGGCTGTGGTCTGAGAAGAAGCAGCTGGCTCGCACTATCAATAGGTATTGTGTGTATTTCAGTATTTGAAATATTGAAAACTGAAGTCCCTGAAATAAAACTGCATGCTTTCTTTTTCAATAAATCCTTTATGTCCAAATACATTAATATATACCTCAAATTAAGGGAAAATGTTTCCAGGAAAAAAAACCTTTTACTTCTGAATATGATGCAAATTCTTGAGCTCCAATGGAGGCTTCCCCCCTGGCTCCATGCAGTTAAAAATTCCTGCTTAACAGCTTGGGTGACAATTAGAATGTGGATTACTATGAATTGATTCTTTTAAAGCGCATACCTGCTCTGTATGTTTCAGTTGGTGGTCCATATTGTCTGTGTCAGTATAAATGAACATATTGGGGGAGGTGGGGGGGCTGTTATTGACTAGGTGATATCTTGAATATATACAGAATAAAGAAACAACAGAACCAGCTATCCGTAATATTTATTGTGTGGACGGGTGGTGGTAGGGGCTGGGGAACAAATTCAAACTCACTCCTACACCCCTGTGAAAAGGTGTGGTGTTATATTAACTTATTAGACATGATATCCTGCTCTTTAACATTTTCCTCTTAAATTTCGTATTTGTAAGCTGTGATTTTGCTGTTCTTACTTGTAAGGTACCAAGGAGATTCACTGTGGAGTGGACGAAGAGACAGGAGATATTTTCATGTCATTTGAAGCCTGTGAAATGAGTGAGATTTCACAGTTTATCTGGTCAAAGTCCTATAAAGAAATCACTGAGTCCCCTCGAGTCAAAATTGAAACAAAAGGCAAATGGTAAGTAATCATTATATCCTTATATCTTTGTAGTTTAACATTTACCAAAAAACAGAATGAAAAAAAATTGCATTTTTCATGGGTGGTTTTTAAAATCTTATAAATATATGTCATATTTCTTTTCAAGCTCTAAGCTTACTTTCACCAGTCCTGACAAAGATGATCTGGGGACGTTCTCTGTTGCTGTAACTGACACTGATGGTGTCTCAGCCAGCCATGTCTTAAATGAGGAAGGTGAGTTGTGATTGCATGCACGTAGTGGGTCTTGCCCTATCTTTGACCTTTTCAGTGAATCAAATGATACTTTTTTTTTCTCACTGCCATTCAAAGATTTTTTGTTTTATTTTAATAATGATATAAATGTCCTTTTTTACATCATTTTATTTGCATTGAGAATTAAGTGATGTTCCTGTTCTTAAAGAAAAATGAGGAACCCAAAAAATTCTGTTTCCATTCAGTTTTGCATTGCTACAAATATTTCAGGTTCTGTGTTCTTGTCACAAGGCTTTGTCTTAATTAAAACGTTCAATAAAATACAATGTTTTAATTTGTGTTACAGGAAAATCCTGGTCTTTTATAATAAATGTATAACTTTTGTATGTGCCATATTTGTGGAAAACAAAAACAGAGAACAATATTATTTTTTCTTTCACAGACCTGGCAAAAATGCTTGAACTCAGCTATGCAATCAGACATCCAAGTAAGTACTTATTTTCTTACGTATTGCATTTCCGGCAATTAAGGTTCCACATGAATTGACAGAGTATGTGTGCATAAATTAATGTATTTGAAGGAAAGGTGTTGTTATAAGTAGGGCCACCAGTTTGTCTCCCCTTCTTTTCTTACATAGTACTTCAGTCCTCCACCAGCTTAAAGTTACAATTTTGTCAAGCCACTTATATTTGTGAGGACACTTCAGCGACTTATTCGAAGCCAAGTGACCTGAATTAACTGTGTAATCACTGTGTGATTTAACACTAGAAAGGCCAGAGCTGACGCCATCAGGCCTTTTGAATTTAAAATGCTAACTGGATTTTGTGTTTGCAGTCAGTGTATGGCTTGACTTAAAATAATGCAGCAAGTGAAAAGGAAGGGCCCCAGACCTTAGGAATTAATTTGAAAAACAAGCTTAAAGACAGTGAAGTTGCAGGAACATCATTCAGTTTATGATCAAATAATTCGAGCTCATAGGGAAATTGTTACTGACTTATCAATAATAGCATTATTAAGGCAAATATTGCATTTTTAGTGTTGTTTGTTGGCTATGCATTAAAATCACTGATTGATATCTTTGCTGCAACAATGATTGCACCACTTTCCTACAATTCACTGGTAAACTGAACCATATCAGTTCCTGATAATAATACAGATAGAGCTATGCTCTTTTCCACCTGGAGGTGTCCTATGGAATAGTACACTGGCATTTAAATGCTTTATTTTTTTAAAGATTTCTTTCTGGGGGAGCATGCCCCCGCATACCCCTAGCATTTAGGTGTCCCCCCGGTTCAAAATCACCCCTGTGCCCCTGCCTGGGGTATAACCATTGAGATATGCTTTGTGCGCTGCTCTGCGGCAACCGGCAGCAGGTGTGCCTGTGTGTCTGTCTTCAATCCTGCCTTTAAGCTCATTTTTATGCTGTTTGATGAGTGTTCTTGTGTCAACTAGTAGTGTCTCGTTTTTAAAGGTCCTTTTTACGACATTGTGTAGGACAGATCCTTGTGTCTTCTCACTACTAGAAGTTTTTTGTTAATTTTAATTTGGGTCACTGCTTTGCCAAAACAAATCAAATACAGTACTCGTGTGAGTATTGACTGGGACTACCATGAAATCATTACACGTTGGAATATATGAACAACACAGATGGCTCCCTATCACGTCAACTGACTGATCAGGAGCAGTTTCATGACCATCGGATCCCCAAAATCTATTATAAACCACTTATAGGGCTACTAGGAATCACGAAAGGAAGGAGGTATCCATCAGAGACTCAGCAGCAAAAAAAAAATCCCTTACCTTTTATCATCATGGGGAATCTACAGTCCCTAAGGAACAAGGTTGACAATCTATAAGCCAATGTCAGTCATCATGAGCCAATGTCAGTCCATGAGTACAATCTTAAGCTTGTTTTTTATTGGGTGAAAACAGGGAGGAACCACAAACCCCAGTCTCCTCTACTTGTTCAGCACGTCACCCATTTCTCTTTCAAGATGAAACTGTGAGCACTGATTGATTGACTGATTCATTAATTTAATAGGAAATTACAAGGAAATTATTTATGCATCATACAGTCAGCAGATGAGAACACATATCATATACAGTAACACTTCAATGCAAATCTTTAGTTTGATGGTGCTTGGGCATATGTACATACGTGTATGTATGTATGAACGATAGTTTTATATTTTGTGTCGGTCTCGGTAATTTAAAGCTAGCTAATAACAGGTTGAGTTTCTTCACTCAACCACACTAAATAAAATGTTTCACTAAGTCTATGAAACCTAAAATCAACCTGGTTTTGTAACTTTCTTGATAAAATAGCTTTTCTGTTTTTGCATTTAATGCTGCCAATTTAAGAGCACTTAAATCTGAGAGTTTTCCTTGTCATTAAATATATTTGCTTTGAAAGCAATCATTTGCCTTTTATGATTTTAAATATACATAGACTACTGGTGGTGCTCGCTGCGGTGCTGTGTGCCTGCAGCGAACTATTATTGCACAATAGAGCTGCCATTTTCACTACAAACCCCTTTCCTTCATCTCTCCTTATAGCCCTTATCCACAACTTTCTTTGGTGTTCGTACTCAGGGACTGAAACGCTGCAAGTGTTTTTTGCTTTTGAACTCAGCTATTTTCTATGAGAACTAAACAGAACTTATGTTACCAGAAGAAAGCTACCCCTACATCCGGTTTACATACCCGGAAATGTGAAATAGGCAGGCAACATTCTAAAATGTTGTTTGTCAACCACCAGAAAACACCAGAAGAAGAACACCGGTAACATGAAGACCTTTGAAAAAAAACTGTCCATGTGTATTCGCCAATATGCGCATTTGTAGGCTATGGTTGCATTCTAATCCAGTTTTGGCTTCACCCTCATACACTTCACTTGCAAACTTCACTTAGGAGGATGTGACGCACATACCAATAAAACAGGATACACTTGCATTTCGCGGGTCATTTCATTTGAGACACACTTCTCCCCACCTACACTATGAAGTTTCCCTTGGGAGATAACCCTACTGCTGCATAAAGCTTTAATCCTTCGTGTACTGGGGGATGTAATACACCTTTAATAGGATGATTAGCCTATATTCTCTCAACCTGATTTTTGATTAGGCTATCAATCAAACAATTAACAGAATAGTAATATCAATAAATAAAAAACAAAAAAAGGGTTTGTGTGTTAGCATTTTTCTTTGTTTAATTTTATTGTGTAGGATTTCAATATGTGTGGAGATAGTCATGCGCTGGAAAAGGGGGGCATAAAGCATTACCTTTAAATCAAAGAGTTGGCTACTTTCAGTTTCTGTTTATTTTGCTTGATTAACAATCAAACTATTAATTCATTATATAACTAAGATCAATAGACTTAAATAGCCTATAATGATTCATAAATAAAAATGACACTACAACGTGATATTGTTTAAAAGGGATGATAATAATCTGAATAATTATCAAAAAATCCCAATGCTTTGCCTGAATTGTTTCTTGTGTTACAGCATTTTCTTCTCTTTGCATTAAAGAATGTATACAATTTTAAGAAGGCTCATAAATTAATTATAAGTTCATTATGTGACAAGAAAACAATAGAAAAACAAAAAAAGACTCTCGGCCTCTCTCGTCTCATCTGAACAAGAGGTTCCAAGTAGTTGGCCATTTTATCTGGCTAGCAAACTGCTGTTGTAGTAGTACTATCTGTAGTGTAGCAAAATAGTCACTGGGTTGCAGAATTGTTCATTGCTTTTTATGTTTTATTCAAGGGCAACTGATTACAAAATGTAGCTAAGACTAGCTGGACTAGCTATGTTATTAAGGAGTTGCCACTAAAGCGTATAGTTGATGAATCTATTTTTCCAATGGATCCTGTTGAGAGTATAACCTGCCATACATCTATTGAACCCAATTTTTTTTTTCCTTTCAGTTGTTCCTTTGAAGACAGGGCTGGCCTACGAGATCCTGGAGAGAGGTCGAGTGCGTTTCTGGGTTCAGGCTCAGAAGCTGTCCTCTGCTGTCTCCTACAGATTTATTGTCAATGACAAAGAGGTCACCAGTAGTGAGGTACAGTCAACATTTCTCTGTGTCTGTTCCAGTTGAATCATTTGCTGTATGTATATTTTGACTGTATCACATAGCCGTGTTACATGAATCTGGTTAGACTGTTTAATAAGACAGTCAACTTGGTGTATGTAAACTTTTGACCCACTCGAATTCTGCTATAGTGAATTAAAGCTGACATAAATCGGTCTGTAATCGATTGTTTTAAAATTATCTCTAATGTGATCAAGGTAGATGTTCTAATTGACTTGCCAAAAGAAATATATGGTAACATGAAATGTGCAGACTTATGAAAAACTGAGTTTGTATATCTTTAGCCTAGGTGCATGTAAATGTTTGGCCTCAACTGTATATATGCACCCAAATAATTATGTTTGCCCCTGTTGGAAGCGTGTGACCTGTGTCAATTTTTGGCTACTCATCTGAGAGACTATAATAACTGCTGATTTTGTACTATGTCGCTTTTATATGATTGATGACGACATTTAAAAGTGGCTAATCCGGTGAAGTTGAACAAGTTGAAATTGTGGCAGGTATTAAATGTTGATTCAGTGTAAATTTCTCAACCTCAACCAAAAACATTACATTACATTACAGGCATTTCGCAGATGCTCTTATCCAGAGCGACTTACACAACTTACACAACTTTTCACATAACATTTACATTGCATTTATACAACTTATATACTGAAGCAATGCAGGTTAAGTACCTTGCTCAAGGGTACAACAACCAGCTCCTTACCCATTATACTACACTTCGCCCTAAATTATGAATATAACTTAATCTAAATTAGTATTGTAAATGGTACACGACTTGTTTCATTTAAGCCATTTTCCAAGTCTCTGTGATGCTCACATCTGGAGTTGTAAAGCCGAAAATATAACACCCCCTAAATGAGCGAGGATTGGCTAGATCTGGCATCTGGGAAAGGTGTTAAAGCACGTAACGGTTTTGAAATTCACAGTTGCGATATTAACGGGTGTAATTTATGTTGTAGAACCAAACGTGAAATTCTCAAAATCGTATGTTAACCACAGACCTTATTTTCTACAGACATCAAAATTCCTATGGGAAGTATGCATTGGAAATGCAAGAGAACCCATGGCACAAAATGCTAACTCACTTTCTGGTTTTAGGATTACAAACTGTACAAACTGTGATGTCCATGGTGCAAGCAAGGTTACATAAAAATATGTTTTTTGCCCCAATAATAAAATAAAAATAAAAGAATGAAGTATTCTGATGTTTCACATGATAATCATAATTTTTTCAGGTATGTACATGTTGGGTCTTATATGACCTCTGGCCAATTCCATTATAATGGTTTAGGTAAATTGAAATTAATAGTTTAAGGATTTGGTCTTCAATCCATGAAAAGGTCACATGTGAACCTTACAAACCATAGTAGCTATGTGTTCTTTAAATCTTGAATTTAACTTCATGTTGTAGCCATGAGTGTCCAATGGGTAATAATAAAATATGGAGGATGGATTAAATCTATCAATATATTTTACATATGAGGAAAAGACATTTACATGGTTTGCTGTACACAGGGCCTTTGACTGAACATCCCCAATTTTGAATCCATCTTGCTCTTTTGTATGTGTGTCCATTTTCAGAGCCACAAGATCAGTCACAATGTCTCCACTGGCATTATTGAGATGGTGGTGGATCGTTTCACAAAAGAGAATGAGGGAACTTACACTGTTCAGATCCATGATGGAAAAGCCAAGAACCAGTCCTCCCTGGTCCTTGTCGGAGATGGTCAGTGAAAATGTGTTGGAGATTTATTATGCAGCATCTTGGGATGCTAAGTTCAAGTGATTTTGACTTTCAATTCTCTTTGCAGCATTCAAGGCAGCACTAAAGGAAGCTGAATTCCAAAGGAAAGAGTACATAAGGAAACAAGGTATTTCATCACTGTTGCACAAAATTTGGGCATTACCTGACTATAAGAGACTGCAATATGAATAATATGAAGTTTGTTCACAAGGTTAAAGTATCGATTATGGAAAACCATAAATTCATCATTATTGCACATCACTTTTGGATATTAATTTAAGCTAAAACACAGGAAATTATTTTTAGTGGACAGTTAAATTTAGCTCATTACAAAAACTTTTTTCTTCATTTTAGGTCCTCACTTCCAAGAATATATTTCTTTCTATGTGGAAGAAGACTGTACTGTGATGTTGGTCTGTAAGGTACAGTAATGTGAACTGATTTGGCTATGCACCAAAATGCAGGTTTCTTGATTAATCACAGGTGATGACTGACAATTATTGTGCTATTATTGTTTATACCTGAACAATGAGGAAGAATGGAGTTTCTTCCTTCCAGAAATTCATGCAACTATGCTTGCAAGTTTGCCGTCTGCAACAGTGTAAAAGTTTTTTTATGATTTTACTTTCATATAGGTAAAGTCCTGTGTCACATGGTGATTACAACATCATCTTCAAATGGAACATTTGAATTTGTACTTTTTAGGGACCTGAAACTTATGGTAATATAACTAATGAACCATGTGTTCATTAGCAGTGGATCTATATGCAAAAACCACAGTAAACACACTGGTATATGGGGAAACTTAGGATGCTGAGTCTTTAATTAATGAATGTGTGCTCTGTTTCTGTGTCACAGGTTGCCAATGTGAAGAAAGAGACTACGTTCCACTGGTATAAGGATGATGAAGAAATTGTTCTTGAAGTGGAACCGAAACCAATGTCTGGAACCTGCAGTCTTCCTATCCCCCTGGTAACTCGTCCAAAACAGTTAGTTAGAACATGGAGACCATATTGACAACTTGTGCATTTTTAATATATAGTTATCAGTAGTGGCTTGTGAGTCTTATCACAAGGGAGGCAAGCACCATATAGAAACCTAGTTATAACTTAGTTATTTGAAACTGAGCAGAAATCATCAGAAACCCTCTTAAAACATGAAATTAAGTGGTAATAATGGGTATACAAATGAATAAACAAGGTTTATTTTTTTTCTTGCTGCCCTTCCAAACATGAGCAAGCATTGCCTCCTCTGACCAGCCACTGGCAGTTATATATAATTGTTATGTTTCTACACTCTATGTTAATATGCTTTTTTCTTTGTTTTAATGTAGTTCTCCAGGAAAGACCAGGGTATTTACAAAGCTACACTTGGTGATGACAGAGGAAAAGATGTATCTATTTTTGACATTTCAGGCCAAGGTATTGCCACAGTGTAGTGCTCAAACACACTGATGCTGGATGTTCATTTGTAGATAATACGTGAATTACACCAAACAAATTAATTGACTTCTGTTTGTTACAGTGTTTGAAGATATCATCAATGCCATTGCCCATATTGCGGGTATGTATTCCATTCCAAGTTCATTAAGGTGTACAGAAAATGTATCACTTTGCATCCATGTTTGGATCTCATTTTAACATTAGCCTTTTTCCCAAATGAAAGTCCATTTCACACAATATTGTCACCGTATCAATTTTTCTAATTAGGCTACGCAAATCATAGCCGAATCTGCCCAAAAAGGGCAGAAGTCCTACTTGCAAGAAATTGCAGTATAAAATAATCTTAAAATTCAAATCACATCAACTCTCATGTATGACTGCTGATTGCATTATTAAATGCAATTATAGGTATGAGTGATTGTACTAATTTTGTTTTACTGGTTGTTTACTGATATTTTATTCAAAACGTAATTAGAATTTAACCAATGCCATTATATAGCATTATGTTCGCTAATTTGTAAACAATATGTGGCAATACTTTCTGTGACTTGACCTTCATAAAAGTTTAACTCCTTAATAAGCACTACATATTACCTTCATAATTAGGGCCACCAGTTTGTTTCCCCTTGTTTTCTTGCAAGGTACTTCAATCCTCTGCCAGCTAGAGGTAAAGATAGCCTCTTTTCAAGCCAGTTCTCAAACAATTATCCCATTTTCAACACCTCACTTATCAAAGTTGATAAAGTATTTGTCACTAATTAAGCACAGATGATGATTTATGGTGATGTTTACAAGCTTGTTAAATTCAGTTCCAGTACTTATTATTGGACAGGTTGCAGTATATAGGGTCATGTTTTGTTTGGAGCTGTGGGAAAGCGTTAGAAATGAGAGCAGTTATATAGCATTTAACATGCACAAAAAGGTTTGTGTTTGTATTAGTAATAAGTTTGCAACTGAGGTAAATTAAAATTAAAGAGGAAATAAATGAAAATAAAAATGGTGAATGTCATGTATAAAGTTTTATTGAAAACGTTGTGATTATATTTTATCATGGCCAGTTTTTTCAACAGTCTGTTTTATCACTGATTCACAATACTTTGGGAAAATTTGTCTGTAGGAAGACACACATTATTCTGCATCAAATGAGTTTGTTATCATGGCCAAGTATTGTTTTGCTTTTGAGTAAGGTTTGGAAATATTTCTTTAAAGGGTGTGAAACCCTAATTTCTAGCCAGTCCCCACCTACCTACAGTAAGTAGTTGAAAAATGCAGTAATGGGTGTGGAGCAGCGGTGGAGAGGAGGGAGGAGAAGGGAGGGGCAAGGGGATGGGGGTGAGTTGGGGGCGAGTGTTCACTTTCCTTCCTCTAACTCTCCCGATATGAGGCTAACTAATTGTTTTCTCAAAAAACATCTCAATTAGCAATTCAATTGTAAGATTAGTCACATGAATGTGCCATTGGAGTGCCTTTACAAGTTTAAATCCCTGCAGGTCATATGGGGAAAGCAAAGCGGTGGTCCTATTCATAAGCACTACATAGGCATTCATAAATGCTTATGTTAATAAACACGTGTATGTGTCTGGGTATATCACGATAGTCTTACTTTCTGCATCAATGGTGATATTACACACCTTATGAATTGTTGTGATTATACCCATAAGCATTTAAAATGAATGCTGATGAAGCTTTTTTGAAAGAGCCATTGAAAGAAAGTGTTTCCCAGTAGATTTGTGTAAATGTATTTTGTGTGTTTGCCTTGGGTCTTTAAAATGTGCTCTGTCACTGGTACAAACAATTTTCCATATTATGAGAGCTATTATAGTGTAGCACCAGACCTGACTAAATATTGCATTTTATTTTCCAAACACTATTTTTACTATTATTTCCTGTTATTTTCAAGAAATAAAACAGCATGCCATTGGCTTTATTTTTCACTTTTTGTCCTGGAATTGTGGGTACGATGTCTGGTGTCGGCCAGAACATCTTCGATGTTATGCATTAGTAGCCATACTTTAAATGACTCCTTTTGATCCTTGGTACATATTTTGTGCTCCCCTAATTGCACTACTTATTTCTGCCATTATGACAGAATATATCACATTCTTATGGAAGGTCATGCTTTCTTTTTCTAGGATCCTCTGCATCTGAACTTAAGCTTCAGTGCACACCAGAGGGTATCCGACTGCAGTGCTACATGAAGTACTACACAGAAGAAATGAGAACTCATTGGTTCCACAAGTATGCAAATGTTTCATTTTTATGAAGACTAGTGCTTATGTGAACTCCTGTTCAAATGAAAACCCAGCAGTACATTATACTAAACTTTGTATAACACAAATGTATTATTTATAACAGTTATTATATTATGTCACTTTGGCCTGAACAATAGTATATGGGAAAAAATAATATTAATAATAAAGAATTTATGGCTCCGCAGTCTCAAAACACTTGAAGCAAGAGAAGCTGACCTCAAGCACCACTAATGTGTAGCACCCACCTTGTTGATTTTCATTTTGCTCACTCACAACACATCTACTGAGGTGGAGAGGGAGGAAATTATTCAGCCAATCAAGCTGGCGGGATAATTTGGTTGTTATGCTGAGAAAGCTATGACAAGGCTTTTGCCAGAACCCCAGGGAGCCCTCTGCTCCCAATAAGTGACATAGGATCTTAAATGACCTCGGCAAGTCAGGCCTTAGGTTTATCATGGCATCTGAAAAATGCTGTCTACCTACAATCTCTGTGACTTCCCTGGAGAGCTTTCTTTTTTCAGTTTGGTGCTGAATGCTATGGAGAGAGATTAGTCTCAATAATATTAACAAATGTGTGTATCATGATCCATAAATAAGAGACGAGTCACAAATGTGTTTCACTATTCACAAATAAATCTCAACTTGTCTTATAAATTAACATTTAAATGAATATGCACTGATTTTTACAAATACATACATATTTGTGAATACATATTTTCACTTTTGCACAGATACCTCATACTTTGGATATGAAAACCAATCGAGAGACATGTGTGCATTTATATTTTTTTGATATGGGGCAATTCTCATGCAGTTCGTCCGCTCCGATCCACACACATTTAACTGGCTGTCTTTTTCTGTGGTGTAGGGCTTGTGCTATACTGGTCCTGGACATAGACTGTAGAAAAATATGGACAAAGTTACTGTGATGTCACCTATTGACTCTCGATGGGCTTGGTTAAAAGCATTTTGAAGCCTGGGAAATGTAGTTCATGAGCGCCGCCATGTTGTACAAATTGGATCCTGAGACTGCGCAGTAGGGACATGAAGCCCAGTTGTCCACTAAGCGTGTGAGATACAGTGACTCAGTAGTGACGCAAACTGTCCCTGATTCGTCCACAAAATATTACCGTCTTGTCCAAATAGCACAATAACTTAATGGATCGGCATATTGGGAGACATCAAGTCAATAATGTAAATAATATGGAGACTAATCTCTCTCCATAGAACTGCCTCCTGCTGGACCACCAACACCACTCAAGCAGAAAGTTTCCCAGAACTTCTACCAAATTACTAACTGAGCTCATCCCTGCTTAGTTTTGGCTACAAGGCAGGATAAATCACATATTTTCATTCTTTCACAATAGGTTTGAATTTGTCAGGAGATTCTTTTTTATTTCCTGGGCGCTGAAAAGCATCAGTCCCAAATATATATATATATTTTTTTATTTTATTTTTCCCCAAATATCCAGGGAAAGCAAGATCTCTTCATCTGAGAAGTTGAGGATTGGGGGCACCTCGGAGATGGCCTGGATGCAGATCTGTGAGCCCACTGATAAAGACAAGGGTCATTATGCCATTGAGATCCTGGATGCCAAAATGTCCCACACTCGCACCTTTGATCTTTCTGGACAAGGTATGTGTCATTTTGAAAAAGAACACACTCAAAGTCACTATATAATATTGACAAACACTCTCAACTTAAACCAGAATGCCTAGTTCAATAATTGATAAACTGCTCCAATTTTTATTAATTTAAATATAGATATTTACTGACTTCACCTGTCTTATACTGAGGAATTACATTATGTGACTATATGTGTATTGTACATGTATCTATCTTTTATGTGCCTGCCATGCATAGTATTTGTTCTACATATCTGTGACCATTTCATATACAAGGTAAAATAACAAATACAATTGCTTATAACAGACATTTTTCATACAGATGATATATTATTTTGAAATATGCAACCTTGATTTTAAATCATCACTCTTTAATGGATTTGGATGGAAAAAATAATAATTAATTGACCAGCAGGGCCTGAGTTAGGGTGTGTGGGGGAAATTGCTTCCTCAAATTTTTACTCTGCAAACTTTGACCATTAACTTCGAATGATCATTTATTTTGATCCACCCCTGGAAGAAAATACTACACTTTTTTCAAGTTAATATTCCTACCTTAGTTCCTAATCTTTCTCTGTTCAGGAGACTTAGTCAATCATAAAAAAAAATCAGTTAAAAATAATAAATAGAATAATTTAACTAGATATAAAAACACAAGTGAAAATATACAAAAAAAACTTTTTAGACATTGACTTTGTTTGCTAGTGCTTGCTGCTTAATTTCCTGCTGTCCTGAAGTTCAGTCTAGCAGCTTTCAATGATTGACAGTGATGTATATCCAGTTTTATGAACTGCCATTCCACCGTGCTGCCATCTTGCATTCAGTGTGTCATGCTTTCAAGTCTTTGAACATATGGAGAAACTTATGTATTTAATTTTATTATTATTTGCCTGTAATATTAAATTGTGCTCTATGGTTCTTGTTACCCTGTTGACAGTAGTGGGTGGCATTAGAGATCAATATTTTGTTTTCCATTGAGCAACAAGAGAGTGTGCTGCTTATTTGGCCTGCTTCCTACTGCTACGCTGTCACTATGACATACTCGGGGGAAAACCTCCACGAAAATACTTGGAATTGTCAACATTAGTTATTATTTACCATTAATATGAAGGTGTGTTTTATATTTTCATGTTATCATTTATTCTTTTGAGAACAGAAAATTACTGGAAATGTTACAAGTGGATGCTCAATGTGATACCTTTGTTTAACAGGAAAACCTGTATGCAGTTGCATGCTGTATAGTACTTAGTCCATAAGTGTGATAAGAAAAAGTTAAACATATACTACATGACCAAAAGTATTTGGACACCCCTTGGTCTGGGGCTGTTTTTCATGGTTTGGGCAAAGCCTCTTAGTTCCAGTGAAGGCAGATGCTACAGCATACAATCACATTCTAGATGATTGTGTGCTTCCCCTACAGTTTGGGGAAGGCCCTTTCCTGTTTCAGCATAACAATGTCCCCTGGCACACAGTGCCAATATATAAATGGTTTTGTCGAGAACAATATGGAGGAACTTGACTGGCCTGCACAGAGCTCTAACCTCAACCCCATTCAACACCTTTGGGATCTATTGGAAACCCAACTGCAAGCCAGGCCTAATCATCCAATCAGTGTACAACCTCATTAATGCTCTTCTGGCTGAATGGAACCAAATCCCTGCAACAATGCTCCAACCTCTAGTATAAAGCCTTCCCAAAAGAGCGGAGGGTTGTTATAGCAGCAAAGGGTGGACCAACTCCATATTAATGCCCATAATTCTGGATGAGATGTCAGATGTCCACATACTTTCAGCCACGTAGTGTGTGTATATACTGTAGCTCATCATTAACAATAATCAGCAAAGAGGAGAGAAGGTGGTGGGAAAAGTCTCAAATAAAAATGGACAGTGGATTTGAAATGAATGTGAGGTTAAAGTAGCGACTGTCAGAATTAATTTAAAGGGTTTTTTTACATCCATATTGGGTGATCTGTTTAGAAATTACGACCCTTTTTATACATAGTCCCCTAATTTTGGGGGACCAAAAGTCATTGGACAGTTGGCTGCTCAGGTTTTTATGTGTATTGTTGCATCATTAGTTCATGCACAGGAAAGCTAACAAAAGATCCAGACTTGATTCTGGGCATGGAATTTGCATTTGGAGACTGTTGTGGTTGTCACTCAACATGAGAAGTGTCAGTGCCTGTAAAGCAGGCCATCAAGTGGCTGAAAAAACAGAATAGATTGACACATTACTGCTCTGCGCAATGCATTCTGGAAGATAAATTTTCCTATTCATTTGCCTATTGACTTTTATGCTACTGACATATATAACAAAACAAGGTATCATACCAGCTTCTCGGTTCCATAACTTTACTATAAGAACTATCTACTTTATGAAAGCAACTGTAAATTTATAATCATTTAAGTAAAGGTACAAGCCTGTTGGCAAATGTTTTTACTGACAAACTACATGAATGTTACGTTCGCACAACGTCACTGATCGGAAAATGCTGGACTATGAGGGTGGTCAGCAAGAGACAGGCCTATAATTCTGCCTGTTTTTTAACGTGACAGTTAACCAACATTACATTCTTTTGTACATCATCATTGTAATTATTAATATTTATTAGCTAAGTTGCAAAGATGGTGCTGTGTTTTGTGGCAGATTGTCAACTTCATTCTGTACAGTCCTGTCATTATTATACATTTCCATCTAATGCAAAAGAGTTGCAACTACGGATTAAATTGATAAGGTAGGTTAGACCCACTGTCATCTCAAATAAAAAAGTAAGAAAAACTAATTTAATTTAGACAGTATTCTGAACCACACCAGCTAAAACACACCCACCCTTTCATACTGCAGTCACATTCTTATAGCTATCATATTTAAAAAGTGTGTGAACAGATGCAACGTGGTGTCATTTTCTTTGTTAGCTAGCGGTTGTAATGGCTAACATTAGATCATTTGTCCCTCTAAGGTAGCTAATGTTAATCAGTAGTCATAGTCAGTCAGCAATCTGGTTAATATATACAAAGCAAGTTGTGAAAACTTAAACAAATGGACAGTCAACTAGCAAATACAGCTGATCAGGTGAGTTAAAACAAAGAGCATTTTTCTTCGGCTTTTGGATGTTTGGCTGGTGAACATGGACACAGCTAGAACAAGACAAACTGCTGTTTTCAGTCAGCCAAATGTCTAAAATTGAAAATTCAATAGCTAATGCTTTTATGTCCGGTCTTTTCATTGCTCTGGAGGTGAAATGCATACGTGCATTGTACTCCTGCATCAGTGACGCTGAAAATAAACAAATCAGCCATAGCCAAAACATTAAGTGTGTCAAAATCAAGTTACTACATTGTTAAGAAGCAAGAACGCACTGGTGAGTTCAGTAAAAGCAAATAACCTAGTAGACCATGGATGGTGCAAACTGTGCCCTGAATAAAAGGTTTCCCCCCAAAATCTATGACTGTGACCCCCCCCTCCCCCAAATCACAGCAGTCTAGAACTGGAAGTACTGACCAGTCATGTTGTGTCATATTCATGGAATGGAGGAGAAATAAATTTGACGGCTTTTTGGGGAATCTAATTAAACATGTGTGTTCATTGGAGATAAATGAATCTCTGGTTTTCTAGTAGACATTGGGTTAACTAGTGCCACTGACAAGATGAGAACTTGAACAACCAACATGGACACATTAAATTTAAATTGTATTTCTCAGATTAGCTGGTTGATACTTTTACCTAAAACAATGTGGCAATATGCATATAACATTTTGTCTTTGCATTCCAGCGTATACTGAGGCCTATGCAGAATTCCAGAGACTTAAGTAAGACCATTATTGCATTTTAAATAAAGACGCAATGCACTGAGTACACAGTTCACAGGGGAGATTGATGTACACGAAAGTATATATATATATATAAGTTGGTTAGTCTACAAGACAAACTAAATACAATACTCTTGTTTTTTGCATTTCTTTTTCACAAGCTTCACACAATCTGAAACCTTTTTAGAAAATTAAAAATTCATATTTAATTGGTTCACCATAAAAATCATTAATTATACACCCATGCATGTTTTACTTGATTGTTTAAACCAATGTATCCATCCTTAAATGTTTCCATTTTTCATATGTCACGATATCTTTTATAAGAGACAGAGCTCTCTCATAATTGTTACAAATATAACCCCCCCCCCCCCCTTCCCCATTTCTTGGCTTAGCTTTTTTATACCAGCTATCCCATTTTCTGTTTATCTATGTATTCCATATGTAGCTGTACTTATTGCTGGATTTTTTCTCATTTCAATGTCCCCCAGCTTTCAAACTAAGATTCATTGATTCCTGTATTCATGTTATGCCCCATGTTATAACTTTCTTAGTTTTTAAGCATATTATCAAGGGTATGGCTTCTGATAAATTATTGCTTCATCATCCTCCATTTATTACTTATATGAAAGGGCAGGCCATCTTTCACAATTTAAAACATTTCAGTGACTGACTTCACTTTCACTAACACTTCCATCCTTTTCTTGTTTTTCAGGGCCGCAGCATTTGCAGAAAAGAGTGAGTATATTCATTATCACAAACGCAGTTTGTGACATTGTGACAAACAGAGTTTGATTCAATTGATTAGATGAAAACATTAAATTCTCTCCTTTTGTATTCCTCAGACCGTGGCAGAGTGGTTGGTGGTCTGCCCGATGTGGTTACTATTATGGAAAAGAAGGTGAGATTTGGTTTGGGTCTGCATCTCACTTATTATGCATTTGACTCGAATATCATCTGTACTGTTGCACTTGCATACAAAGCCACAGTAATGAAGATTTATCTATAATAAGCATACATTTCAGTTAGCACTTTAATAAAGTGTCAGTGTAACAATAGTGTCCCAACCAGGATCTGAACCGGAAATATTTCAATTCTAAACCTTGCTCCTTGCTGCTAGACTTGTACTTAATGATTGTAATTATATTAATTAATCATTATTGAATGAATACCAGAGCTGACTCATTTCATTGTCTTGTTTAAATACATCATATCAATGTCATTCTATTGAACATGACTAGAAATCTGGGGGAAATATGGAGGATTTTGGATTCAAATTTACTGGTGAACCATGACAGAAAATATGTATAATTAACATAATATATAATGAAATTCTGTCAGCCTCCTCCATTTGATGGCACAAGCCAGTGAGCTGTCTTCTGGAGATTTTCAATGGAGTTCAATTGAAAAACACAAGACTTTTAAAAAAGCACTTGTTCCACTGCTCTCTCTCAGCCTATTTGAAGACATAAACATAAAATGTATACTATTAAGATTGCAACAGTAAATATTTGGCTGTAATTCATAGTAATATAATAATAATGTACAATACATTTGTTAGACCACACTTGGAGTATTGTGTGCAGTTCTGTGGACCGTACTACAAGAAAAATATAGAGGCTCTGGAAAAGGTTCAAAGAAGAGCAACAAAATTGATTCCTGGTATGAAAGATAAAAGCTATGAGGAAACAGATTATGCTTAATCTCTTCAAGTTTAGTAAAAGAAGACTCAGGTGATTTGATGGAGGCATTTAAATTCATAAAGGGGATCAACAAAGTGAACTACAAGAGATTATTCAGGTTGAGTTCTGTTAGAAGAACAAGGGGATATAAATGGAAATTAACAAAAGGTAGATTCCATATGGACATTAGGAAGAATTTTTTCACACAGAGAGTAGTCAATGTGTGGAATAGCCTGCCAGGTCACGTAGTAGAGGCAGAAACTCTGGGGATTTTCAAGACTAGGCTTGATACAGTGTTAGATACTATCTAGTCTGTAGGAAATCAGAGCACTAATTTAGTTAGGAAAATGGTGAGCATTGTTGGGCTGAACGAACTGTTCTCGTCATTATTTTATGTTATGTTATGTTAATAACTTTCATTGTTACAATTTCCAGATGCATTGGTTAAATAAACAACACAGGAAAACACTTTAAATAACTGAATTAACTCTCCCTATGTCTGCTCTGTGTAGACCCTGAGCCTGACCTGTACAGTTTGGGGTGACCCCAGCCCTGAGGTGACCTGGTTCAAAAATGAACAAGAAGTGGCATCTGATGACCACAACTTGATTTCATTTGAATCGGGCAAGTTTGCCAGTCTTACGATCAAGTCTGTGACCTCGGAGGACTCCGGAAAGTATAGCATTAATGTTCGGAACAAATATGGCGGCGAGTTTGTGGAGATCACTGTAAGTGTCTACAGGCAGGGCGAGGATATCCCAGAGCCCAAACTTGGACAGATGAGCAGGACAGCTGCAGCCCCCAAATCCCCAGCCCCTCCACCCCAAGCTGCCAAGTCTCCGATCCCCTCCAGAGCAAAGTCTCCCACCCCACCTGTTGGTGCAAAGTCACCAACTCCCCCAACTGGTGCTAAATCACCCACTCCACCTGTCAGAGCAAAATCCCCCAGCCCCTCCAAATCACCCACCCCACCCAGAATTCTGAAGTCACCTACCCCCCCTAGAAAAAAGTAAATGCATATTTAAATGTGTGAGAACACAAGCAACAAACAAAAGAATTTATAGCATGAGTTTGAACACAAAAATTATTAAACAAATGGTAGTATCTGTCATTTTTCACAAAGGAAGCACTGCCACTTTCTTTGACCTGATTTACAGCATGAGAAGAGAAAAAGAAAATCAACATTTTGTTTAATGCAGCATTGTGTTACTGGCACCAGTAAAAAAACACCTATTTAAAAAAATTATGGCTTCCAAAAATCAGACTTATAATGAATCTGACTCCCCCTCCACTGAAGAACTTTGGTGAAAAATGAATGAGTTTATTATTAGTTTATGACATATATTTTAGAAGCTATACCATCAGTTAACCAATTAAGTCTTAAGGCATTCATTTTCCATCTAAATGGACCCCACTGCACCCTAGAGCAGGTACAGCTTGCCCTGTCACTGATCCAAATATGTCATATTTCACGCTTGTTCTGTTATGCCCCCTTCTTGCTGTGTGTTAATAAAAGCCTTAGAATTCACCTACTCTGTGTCGTCCTTGCAATGGTATTTCTGCTGCTACTGTCACATGTAGGTACTGATATGGGCCTGAATTTATTTAACAATGGTGACCTGAGATCTGTATAGCAGTATCTGAACTCTAACCACCTTTCACTGCTCCTTTTACTTAGTGTATGCATAAAAGCACAAACACTGTCAAAAAGTTTCTGTCAAAGCCGTTTCTACAATTTAAACTGCAGTCTGAGTCTACCCCTTGATGGGGCACATAAAAAGCAGGTGCCATCAACATTGAGGAGTTTGCAGTGATAAGGTTAATGTTAGCATCTCATTGTGTTTATGGAAATACACAATTAAATATTTATAATTCTTTGAGAATAGCGTGTCATGAATATGCGAAATATGGTCAATTTAATATTCTGAATTTCAGTTGAATCAGATGTAATAGGACACATGATTTATATTTAAGAACACTTGAAAAATTAGCCCAACTCAAAATGCTGTCTCAGTAGATTCTTGGTTTCTTTTTTTAATTCATTTTACACATATCTCTTTTACCCACGGCAAGCAGGCAGGACTGCCACCGTGGGCTATGCATGGCAAATTGTGGTCACTCACTCACTCACTCATGGACGACCTTTGAGGGATTGTTTTGTGGGACGCATGCACAGGTGGTGCTTTGTTTAGTAGGACGTTTAGTAGGACGCACATGCAGGTGGTACGGCATGACATTTTTAAGCACAGCTTTATTGCCTAACGTTACTTAAGCTAACCCTAACATGTTCGCGTTTTGCCTACTTTGATTAACCTAGTTAGCGCGTACGGACCGCCTACTTTAGTTAACCTAGTTAGCGCGTATGGATGCTATCCTGCACACATCAGTAGGAGCTAAGGACACACAGCTACAACCACCGATACAGATGTATGGACACACCGAGGACAACAAATAACATTACAGAGGTGAGGACATGCCATAGCTAGCTAGCTATATAGTTAGTACAGGTGTGCCGTGGGTCTGGACGGTTTTGTGCTTGTTTATATGTTTATGACAACAGAATGATTAGGACAAGCACAGTTTTTATTTCTTACCTTCATAACATACAACATGTCTGTTGTGGGTAATGATGCCAGCCCATATAAGAATGTCCCTAATCCCAGGTGTTCAGAGCTAAGAACATCCATTTCAGTTTTTAGTCACATGAGTTTTGATAATGCATGTTCAGGCCTTCATCTGGTTCAGGAAGTGATTATACAACTTGCAGCTCAAATCTATGGTAATTGTTTACAATAGTTTACAGTAGCTACAATAGTTCAGACGTTGTAGCAGCACACACATTAAATCCATCCATCCGTTATGCATCTGTACCCGCTTGTTCTAGGCAGGGTCACATGTGGTCCAGCGAGCATTGGCCGAGAGGCAGGAATACACCCTGTACAGGCCGCCAAACTATTGCAGGGAACACATACCATTCACTCACACAATCATACCTCTGGGCAATTTAGAGTCTCCAATTAGCCTACAGTCGTTCACAGACGTTCTTTATCCACCTTTTGCCTGGTATGAACGTCTTTACACTGAAGATAAGAATCCGCGGGATTCGCTGTGGCGCATGCAATTATGTATCTTGTGCACAATAAACATTGTCTTTCTTGTGCATGATTGTTGTATGATATTTTTGAAACAACTGCCTTGCAAAATGCTACCCCTAATGTTTCTGGTTTTGCTAGCTAAACTGTTTGAGAATAAGGCTGAGCTGGGTGTTAAATTAGCAATAAGAACAAGAAGAATAAAAAAAGGAGATTTCATCAATGTTGAACGAACATATGAGGAAGCATCCCGACAATGTGTTTTCATTTATTTATTTATTTATTTTCATTTCTAATTATCAACAGCTCCCTCGCTGTCCCCCCTCTCGCTGCTGGCCAACCTATTAACTTAACAATATTATTCGCAAGCTAGCTCCAATTTATTACGGTTCTCCGTAACTTGAATTAATGCCAAGTGACTGTTTTGCCAGTTTCCCGCTGATAGCCCAACTTCCACGCGCTGTTATGGAACGCTTGTAGTGGCGCGCGAGATGGTTACCGTGGCACTTGCTCCAGCTATTCTTCGGCTCTACTTTACATAGAACAAACACCGGGTCAGCTCTGGCTTTTCTCCTAGGTGATGAGGGGGGTCAGACCCGGCTTAGTTTAATCCACCTTTTCTCCGGCTTGACATCTTTACACAGAAATCAGACCCGGCTCTGCTCCACCTATTCCCCAGGGTTAATGCTCTGTGTAAAGACGGCTTTAGTGTTTTTAAGGTTTATAAGGCATTATGATAGGCTTAGCTGTAGGTAGGAATCCTCTTCAGTGTTTTCCTGAGCTAGATCACTGACCTTACGTGAAAATTCAAGAAGGAGAACAGGAACACTTGACAGAAGAATAGCAGCACAGTCATATTTCCCAGCAATATTTGCATATCAGAAAATAACAATAGTACAAGAGAAATGAGGACAAATTATGAAATTGAGTAGTTGAAACAATGTTTTTAGCAGAATGGGCATGTAGGTGAATTTTGACATGATCACAGAAAAGAAAATACAGTGACCATGAGTGAGATGAGTTTCCTTATTGAACGTAATATATAAAACAGATGGTAGTATTTAATACCAATTTATATAGTTGTTGAAGTAATGTGTGAAATTGTATGGGAAAACTGTTGTGCATTTGTACTTTTCTCATGTTTACTACTAGTAGTTATAATTATGAATGAGTCATGTTTTTAAATTGAATGTTTTAATGGGGTGTTGCAGACAGTACATATGTAGTGATTGTTTTTATGTGGGTAGATAGAGAACAGGGTGAGGTAACATGAACGTAGAAACATGGCGTTCGCTGATAAGAACGTGTTCTACAGTAGCCAAGTTAAGAAAAAGTTAGTAGAAACGCCACAGTGGTCAGCTGGTGTAACTTTTTAAGAAACTCAATAAATGTGCTGTCATGAACTGCATATGGCTGCCCATGAGTGACTTTTGGTAGACACATGCATAGAATATTCTGATAAGTGCAAAAGCAATAGTTCAAAAGCAATAGACAATTATTAGTTAGCAAATATAAGTGCAAGAAAATGTTAGTGTCAGATATGAAAATATCCAACCTTACGCTGCCCAGTCAATGACATTAGCAGTGCACCACCATCAACTAGCTGTCCAAGGCATGAATTTTCTTGGTCAAATATGTTCGTGGTTTTAAAGAAGACAAGTCAGTAAGCACAGTTGAGCTCCGGTTGTGTTCATATGGCCTGGCTATATTGTATCCGGTTAACTGAACGTGTAGATGGGTACGTTAGGTGAAAGATGGGGTAGATGTGGTGCAAAAGCAATAGTTGAGAAGTAATAGACAATTAATAGTGAAAAAATAAGCATGTCTAAGAAATGAAAAATGTGCTTCAGGCTGGATTTGATCCTGTGACTGAACAATCCATAAACCACGACATTACCACTGAGCCACAAACTGACTAGCTGTCAAGACTGGAAATTTTCTTGGGCAAAAAGACAAGTCCATTTTGCGTGTGTATGTGAGATTTTGATTGGCTGGTGTGGGTTAAGGATTGGCTGGTGTCGGGAAAATGTCCAATAGGGTGACATATTTTTTGTGGGCTAGGAGCATATTTGGCAGGAAAAAGAATAAGTAGGAGAAAAAACAAAATCCCCCTAGTTTGGGGCTTTATTGCATGGACATGTGAAGTTGTTCATGAATTCTGTCTGTTGAAATGGGGTCAGAATGTACAGAAATTAATGTTTTTAAGGGCTAAGAGTCTGTGGCTCATGTGGTTATTTCTGTGGGGAACCCTGAAAAGTGCCAAACTCTCAGTGCTGTGTAGGTATGGGGCATGCCCCGCCAAGGTGTAACTTAGCTGGATGGCATACCTGCCATCCCAATACTCTATAAGACCCTGTTTACACTTGGTTTTAAAATGTGTTTCAGTGATCCGAACACAAGTGGACAGCCGAGACATGTCGCCGTTCACACCTGTGTCATCATGCGTCTCCAAGGTGTCCAACTGACCACCTGTGTTCAGATTTCATTACTGCCTACGTCACTTCCGCTCGAAGATCAAAGGGCCCCGCGCACAGGTATTACGTCAGTCTGTCGCCAGACAAGCACCAGATTTGTTTTGCACGGGCTAGCTAAGAAAACAAGAATGATTCAAGAACTAATATACATGTACGGGCATCTGGTTTCACTTGCACTCCAACCACGTACATCAGTGCTTCTCTCCATTTTTTTGAGCGTTGGTGTGCTGTCACCAAAACAACCACCACTTCCTGCATTGATGACGTATTTTCCTGTTACGTCCTTGTCGGGGACGCATCAGGATGCATTAGTGTTTACACTACAAAAGATATGTCGTCTAATGCGTCCCAGACCACCTCGGCAAGTAATTTGTGTGATCGGATCACAATGCGTCTTGGTGGTCCGTTTACACTTATATTTAGCGCTGTCCACTTGTGATCCAATCGCCCAAGACTCATTTTAAAACCAAGCGTAAACAGGGTCTAAAGCCGTGTATCCACCGCAGGAACTTTACCCCGGAACTAGGAACCTTTTGAGGAACTCAGTGCGTTTCCACCGCAGGAACTGGGGTCTAAATTAAATTCCGTGGGCTTTATTTTACCCCCAAAAAGGTTCCTGCTCGGGGGGTAGTACTTTCCAAAAGTACAGGAACCTTTGGGGTGGGGCGCAAGCACTGAAAATTTCTGATTGGTCGACTACTTGCAGTGTTATTTTTTTTACTTTCAGCCGCCATGTTTAAAAATCTCCAGCCGCAAACCGATTTATTTTCATAATAACTTAAAATCAAACTTGTATGTTATGCGGCGCAGTAGTCTAGTTTTGGTTATAGCCTGCCAACGTCTTGGAATTATAACGTGTGCTTTTCTGTTCTTTTCTTGCTTTAGTATTCGTTTTATAAAATGCTAAGCATTCGTGCTGGGACAGCATATTACGTACGAAAACATTCAAACGGATTAATTCGGTTGCTGAATATTTTCTTCCGGATTTTCTTTGTTAGCCTGTTGTAATTGACTCAAAACGTTTGATACAGTTATGTGAGGTATGCGGTAGTTCTGCGTAATTCACATAGGTGATAGCCTACAGTAAAAGCAAATTGGAAATCACCTTCCGCACTTTTTGTCAGGGTAAAATAACAGGTTAATTCTAGTAATCGTCCCTTTAGCTTTTTCAGACTGCCGTAATTTTTCTCTGCCATTCTTCAATTCCACAAAAAGACCAGGAAGACTATGGACTAATTTATGGTGCATGGTTCGCATATGGAGGGCACACTTCGCTGCTTGGCTAGCAGTAACTTCGAAGGAAAGCAAACGGTGGCTGTACCACTGCTAATTTAAATTTTCACGTCCGAGTTTTCGTTCTATTATTGTCATTTTGCGATTAGCCTATATGGAACTGACGATGAGTAAGTAATCAAACAGCAAATTGTTTACAACATGTGCATGTTTTCTGCTGTTGTTGCCAGTTATATTGGAAATGTGAATGCGTCAGTTGGCTAATTTGCCTAATCTTCGCGGGACTTTAGACCGCGGTGGAAACGCAGACAACCACGGGCTGAAGGAACCTTTTAGTTCCTTGAAAAGTAGTTCCTTTTGGTACTTTTGGTGGAAACGCGGCTTAAGACTCGGAGCCGCAGCGAGAGGACCCTTGTTCCTCGATGAAACACTAGATGGCAGTGTCACAATAGTAGTTGAGTTTTTTTATTGCCCACGATTCCGTCTTGCCAATGCATCTATTTGAATGTAATAGAAAAATTGTGAAACGAATACGAAATATAAACCCATACAAATAATGCAAAATATAAAAGCATACAAATATAGCTACATATGTGTACATGTGCCCAAATACCACAGAAGTAAAGCTAATGTTACCTTTGATTCCAAATTATTGATTTACATATTTACACGAAAGCTTAAAACCATTACAGAATTAACTCCTTAGCGAACATGCTAAAGACGACAGCAAGCTAAAATGCTTAACAAACTATTGATAAAATTTGAAAACACAGGAGCTCACGATCGCTCATTTCACGGTACTTTAAATACAGTCTATACTCCTAGCATCTGAGGCGAAGTATCGTTCCCGAAACTTCCGTTTCACCATCCTATAGTCAAAAGTGCTCCCTACCGGAACTATTTTTCAGGTCTTGTAACGTTTTCCGGAACTACGTGACAACATAAGGAAGAAGCTCAGATTGCATTCGTAAAAAGTACATTATCTCTGTACTGGCCTGGTGGCCCAAGAACAACTTTTCTAACATGGATTCCATGAGGAGTATGACTTTGTAACAGAGCGGTACACGGGGCAGTTACAAAACGGCAGAATTTGTTAGCTAAGTAGCTCACGACATGACTGGCTAGCTAGATGTTAGAAGAAAGCATTCTGCTTTAAGCTAGCTAAACGGTTACAAAAATGCCATCCGGGTTTGTTAAAGATACTGTTTAACGTTGGCTAGCACTGTTACCTAGCGAACGTTACGTTTACTAACCAGCTAATTAGATAAGATTTCTTTAGTTTTATTCTCGGCAGTTTGTCATAAGCGAAAGGTATCTAGCTACGGAAATGTCCTGGTATTGACAATGAGTTTTTATGAGTAGTCGTTAGTACTGGCCATTTGGGGGTTTTTTTATCGAAACGATAAATGTATGTACAAAGATCTTATACTGCCATGTGTAATCGCGTGGAGCTACTTCTGTTAGATGAGGTGGGTTGCTAGTTACCTACCCACAATTTAGTTATTTTTGTCTCGGTGTTTATTTCTTAATTACTAGCTTGAAATTCAGTAATTAGTCTTCAACTAATGTTAGTTGACTGTCGTGGGCTTTACTCTGTCTGATTAAGTATTATCGGTACGGTTACTCTTGCATTGCATGCAGATATTTGCGAACGTTAGGCAACTAGCTAAACTTTCCTCGATGACAGCTGAGTAGCTAAGACTAACGTTACATACTTTTATAGGTGCTTCCAATTCTATTGGCTAGTTAAGAATACCCAGACGTCTTTAAGACTGCGTTTGTGGTCTGAACACCTGGGGATCATGAGGGAAATTCTAATGAGATTCAATCAGGAGCCAAAAAACGAAAGATACCGTAAAACACACCCCTGGTAAAGTTGACATCAGAGCGAAAAAACGCGGTAGATAACTCCCTAGCTAAGCTTTGTCCAGATAGGTAGTTAGCTTGCAAGAGAGCGTGTCGCTGTAAAAGTGCATCTTATTTTTAGATTTTAAAATGCTGCTGTCCCTGGTCGTACACACATACTCGTTGCGGTACTGGCTTCCAGCCGCTGTAATGTTGGGCACAGCACCGGCATACGTGCTGTCTTGGAGTGCTTGGAGACTGCTGTCTACGATACTACCGCGCAGGCCGTTCCACGTAATGGATGACCTTTTCTATGCGATTTATCAGAGCATGGTCCTCTTCTTCTTTGAGAATTACACAGGCGTTGAGGTGAGTATGACTGGTTGTCTAAATTCTGAAGTATGATAATTCGACAAGCAAGAACTGACAGAGCGTGCGCATTGCAGCGAAACATTTTCCACCAGTATCGACATTGAATAAAAGGCCCGTGTAAAAGTGCAGTCCGTCTTTATTCTTGATAAGCACGTGATTGCAATTGACCTCGTGATAGCGATTTTCAATAATAACATTTTTAAATTATATATTCTTATCTCATCCGTTGAAAATCAGGTATCATATTCTCCATCTTCGCAGAAAACAACATACCCTGCACCCATAGATGCACTTTAGAACAGGCATAGTCGTAGTCCTATAAATTATTTGACTATTGGAGTTAACAATACAGAGAAACAAACTAAATCAAGCCCTGGGAAATAGTTTGTATGGTGTTAAATATGGGTGTAGAAGTCCTAGAATTACACTAAACTGGAAATAAAATCTAATTTTGATACTGGAAAAAGATTATTGTCTGTATTGTCGTTTTCCCTGATCAATTCTGTGTTTTTTGTGGTTCTTTTCTGTTTGAAATAAACAATTAAGAATTTAAGAGTAATATTCTCATTCTGCTGCATGAAGTGTATAGCAAGAATATAGACTTTGTTGTCTCTCTGTAATGTTTGGGACAAAGACTTTTTGCAATCAAAAAATGCACGCTCTCTTTTTAATGATGTTACAAACTGTTGATTTCGGTAAGCCTAAGTTTTGGCCTTTGTCTCTGACAGCTTTAAAAAAATATATTTCTCAAACTCTCATTAGCTTCCTTCCGTCTTTCATTGGCACCACTCTGGTCCTTATGCTGAAAAAAAGGCAATAACAGACTCCAAGGGCAATCATAAGTCTAGAATCAAGACTAGATATTGAAAGCTCTTATGCTTGCACTAAAGAAGGAATGGAACACACTTGAATAATCAGAAACACCTGTGAAGCCATTTGTCTCAAACTATACAGTGCCCAGAAATTATTGCCTGGGTCCAGACCTTTGAATCCTGCCCACTGAAGATGGAAATAGAGTGTAACAAGTTGACAATTCTGTCTGATATCAGGCTACAGAAATTATGGAGTACAGAGTCAAATCAAGAAAAACTATATATTAAAAAATATATAGCTGCAAGCAGTGAGACACAGGGTCCAAGCACACACAGCCAATATTACGCCATTTAACCACTTCGTGCAATGCCCCTAGTGGTCGGCACGCCAGTGTGTCTTCATTGCTCAATTCAGACATTCTGTGCTCCTGCAACCAAATTATGAGTTGAAAACACAAACTCGGTTTTCTAGCTTTATTAGTAGACTATTCGGGACAACTGTGTCGAATACAGAGTTTCGCAGCGCCACCATTGTCGCACTGGTTGTGCATTTACCAAGCACCCCCTCCCTGCAGTCTCATCTGTAACTACACCCTCCACGCATGACACACTGGACAAGAGTGTCTATCTGGTCATACATGAAAACATTCTTTTACCACAAAAAATTTGTATTTCGTTGTAGCAACAAGATAAAGCCAACAGTAGCCGAAGGTTTCCAGTACAGCTGTGAAAAACGCTGCTCACTGTACACTAAAATAAACAAGGAATGTCATTCTACTGTCAACATCTGTGACTAAATATGGAATAAATATACAACCTTACCATTGGTTTTACGCATAGAGATGTCCCTTTCGAGACAAAGTGGTCATATATTGTCTTGGACAATCGGTTCGTGAAAAAGGCACCTGGGTGCCTTCCAAAATAGCTGGGCGTAATACCTTACATGTTGTTTACGGTGTTGTCTTCCTTTGTATACAATCTGGCTTGATAGACAATTAATCCAAAAGGTGACAGAATTAGCTTTCTAACGATGTACAATAATTATGTCTAATTGTACTTTTGGAATAGCATTATGCATTCAGTCTGTGGTAGCAGTAAAAGACATTGCATCTGGCAAAATTTTATTGATGTCATTTCTTGGAAAATATTGTTATTCTTGAGAAATTCTTAGCATGGCTAAGGCATATGTTTGCTGATAGACCCAGCTGATGTACTGTTTTCTGGACTACATTAGAACTGGGGAACAACAGCATTCATTCTGTCTGTTTCCATCTGTTGAACACAGATAAGATTTCCTCAGCCAAACGTAGCTAAGTGTTACTACTGAAAATATTTTGGTTATATACGTTATTTTTGAAATTGAGTGTCCTTTAAATAGGTTAGTGGTATTTTATAATGAGGATATTTCACACTGAAACATAAGCGTTCGTTGGTTTGCTAACTAGTGTTTAATGCACCGGATGTGACCTCAACTGGAACATTGCCAAAGCGTGGTGGACGGTTGAATATTGTTTCAATGTCATCTCATCCCCATACAAGAAAACATCACATACTGTACAGAAAAACATACAAGAGTTAATGATTACACATTTAGCAGGGTTTCCCCCAGAAAAGTTGTTAGGCCCGGTGGCAAGTATCTTTTGACGGAGGCTGGCTGCCCCGCGGCCAAGTATCTTTTTTGACGGGAGCCCGGCGTGGGCCAGCGACAGACTGATGGCAGCATTAAGGTAGGGCCCTATAGTTTCTGTGATAACAGAATCACAGACGGAATCGTGGAATTGAGTATTTAAAAAAGCTATAACACAGATTCCATAGGGCCCTACATTAAGTCAGTGCTAAAAGCTGACTGGAGATTTTAAAATATGACTACGTAATGTGAATGTTGTTATAAATATGTCATTTATTCAACACACATTTTTTTTTTAAATCAACTATTTACAGCATGACAGTCTTACAAAGAATCTGAAAACAATGTACAGTCTTGGAATGCTGTGTTTTGAACAACAACAAAAGAAATTATATTAAATAATATCAAAGTTTTTGCACTCTACAAAAAACTTGAAAAAAGTCCTGATTGGCTACTGATTCTTACAGCATTGGAATTCTGGGCACATTTCAACAACAACAAAAGAAATTAAATTAAAATAAATAATATCAAGGCAGTTTTCACGGTCAGGAAAAATTTTATAACAACGTTGTCGTGCACATAAATGTCATCAAGCTAACGTTATTAATAATAATTAATTTCCATGGCGATTAAGTCATGTAATGTTACAATATATCGAACGTTACATTCATGCTACTAGTTTAACGTTACCTACACACTGCTTAAGTTAATATAAAAAGAATGTACTTACCGACGAGATGAAGTGATAACGCAGTTTGTAACGAGGTTAGTTAGCCTACTAAATAAGAAATGGTGGCTTGCTAGGTAACGTTAGCTTGTGATAGTTGGAAGCGTCTAGTGTAAAACGTCACTCTATGCACAATGAGGGTAAAGAACAGACCTGCTGTTTTACTATAGTGCGTTCACATTTTAGCCAACAGATGTCGCTGGTGAGCTTTTCGACCGAGCCGCCCCACTGTAACTGTAGTTTAAAAAACATCTTAAAAATACATTAAAAATTATTATTTATTTTTTTTTAATTCTCCGATGCTTAGGCCCGGCGGGGGGTCAACTTAGGCCCGGCGGGCCGCCTGGCTTGCAATACACTGGCGGAAACCCTGTGGTCCAAGTGACTTTTTGTCTGGCGTGAGGAGTGGAGGGACAATCTTTCTAAGACAATCCGTTCAAAAGTTAAAGTTATGACTGTTTAAATATTGAATATTTTATTGCTATAGCCCCACCAACTGTCCAATTGGTGTAATGTTAATACAAATCGTAAAGGGCCCTCATTAACAGTCCGACCAACTTGCATTTGTTTTCACCAGTCCAAACAGACGTTACAAAAGCCAAAACCCAGGAGAAAAATAAAATGTAAAAATACTAATTATTATTATTATTATTATTATTATTAATAATAAAAAATATAATATTCCCGAACAAAAACAATATGGTTCCAACAGCTTTGATGCTTGGACCCCTAAATATGGCTTTGTCCCAAATATTATAGAGGCCACTGTGTTAACTCTGACACATTGGCAAGAGGGATTGCTTAGTCTAATTGTGTATTTTGAATAGCTTCATTGAATATATATTTACAAGGCTGACTATTTGGCAACCATTTTAAATGGTAAAATGGGCATTTTGTATATAGGTCTGTACTATAATTATTACCTTTGGTCATGTTTAGGTAAATTGTAAAAAACTAGAATAATTCCTAAACTCTTAAAAAGGAGCGAAGTTAATTTGAGGAACCTGAGGTCCTTTGGGCCCATGTGGAGAATTTATAATCATTTTGACCTAAACCCATTGCTTTGGTTGAAGTGCTACTCAATCTCAGGAAGCTACTTCAGAAAATATGGGCTTACAAGTAACTTGTTGAGAGAGTACAATCTCAGCATTGCAGGTTCAATCCCAGGGTGGTGTTGAGCTGGCAAGGGTTTCTTGGGTTACTCTTTAGCTCTAAAATTTTTATTAATTTCACTGACTTGCTTGAATGCTGTGCATGGCAACTTAATTAACCGAGATGGCATGCCATCGTCACTTTTAAAGCTGAATGTGTAAACGAAATGCCTTTTATTGTTCCTTCATTCCAAAGTTCCTGTCTCGGAAGTGTTCCCAGAAACGCTCCCTATTAAACTCACTGAAATCAAGTCTGGCAGGTTTAGCCACCTGCCACTTTTT
The DNA here is from genome assembly GCF_018555375.3 of Anguilla rostrata. Taxonomy (NCBI): domain Eukaryota; kingdom Metazoa; phylum Chordata; class Actinopteri; order Anguilliformes; family Anguillidae; genus Anguilla; species Anguilla rostrata. Next base: position 27,889,504 of record NC_057934.1, read on the forward strand.
TCAAAACTGTCATTTTATGCACCAGCTTCTTGAAGATTACCTGTGCTCTGCAATGCTTTACAAGTTTGGCCATGTCTCTCAATAAGTAGGGTAAATGTCATTATTAAGCCCTCCAAAATAAGTTTGTACAAATATAATGTATACTCCCACAACTTTTTTAAAGAAGGGAGGACATAAAATGAAAGATTAGACTCTCATTTGAAGTATAATTTTATTAATTGATTTATACCACTTTTTATATAGATATAGATGAATATAGCCTATATAAGTCTGTTATGGGCTTAATTGGCACCACTTGATTATGTATTTTTAAATCAAATCAAAGCTAATTTTTTAGCTTTCAATAGATATTTTCATTGTGTCTGCACTCCTGTCCTATGGCCTGTAAACTGAATTTGAAATGGGTGTGACCTGCCTGTTAGCTGTGTTGTCAACATAGAAAAAGCGAACTTGCAACATGTCTTCATCTGAATATAGGTTTAGGTACAGAATGACAAATATGGTGGAAATTACTCTTCAAAGTGTTGTAATGTTCTCTGTACATCCTACAGGCCTATATCCTACAGGTATTTGAAATTTGGCCAGAAATTGCGATCCAACCAGTTTGTTGAAAGTGCGCACGTTTCTATTAAGATTTTTGGTTACCTTGAAAGAAAACCAATTCCTGGATTCTAATGTACTAATGTACCAAATAATTACTTTTAGGCTATTAGTTTGAAATAAAAATGGAAAAAGACGAGTTGGCTTAATGGGAACATTAGGCTTTTATGGATAAAAATAACAATTTTATTCTACAGAATCTTATTCTTATCGTTTATATCTTTACATTATGCATTACCAAAACAAAAAGTAAAAATTGATAATATAGAGAAATAGTTCTCATTTATTTCCACTCCAGACCAGTGCAATTTAAGCCCACTTGACAAAATGTGCATTTAAATTAAAATCCAGTTAAACATGCACATTTATTCTCCATCACACAGTATAATATAAACTATAAAAATCATGCTTTATGCCATAGAAATGCACCATACTATGCAGCTGCTGCATCAAACACATCATGTGGTCTTTTCACTAGCTAGCTGAAACTCATTTTAGTGAAATTTTTAATAGATTCATGTTTAATACAAGTATTTTAGTATGTAAGGATTAAGATTTGATCACATCGAGGTCAAAAAACTGTAAGGATCAACATTTGGTCAAGCTGGGGTCACCTGGTACTTTGTCTCTTAGGTTGGGGAACTTGAATTTAACTTATTCAAAACTCAGGGGTCTAACACTTGTTTGGGGTACATATGGCATAGGCCTGAGAGTGTATTCTTGTATGCGGATGGGACAACATTAAAACAACATTGAACCGTCCACCACGTTTTGGCGATGTTCCAGCTCACGTCACATCTGGTGCTTGAAACAAACACCAGTGAGCTACTGGCGAACACTTACGCTACAGTGTAAAACATTCTCATTATAAAATAGCATTAACCTATTTAAAGACACTCAATTAAAAAAATAATGTATATAACCAAAATATTTTGAGCAGTAATACTTACATATGGACGGTGTGTTCAATAGGCTTGTCCTCCTCCAGAGAATCATGCTGTCATTCTCCTCTTCTGACTTACTGCAGAAAATGATGTCATCTAGGTCTAACAGAAAACGTATGGGTTGGCTATGCTTAAAAGTCCTCAATAATAATTATATTTTCCTAAATATGACGGAACTCAGCGATTATGTTTTGCTAGGTGCAGTGTCTTTTACTGCTACCACAGAGTGAATGCGTAAAGCGGGGTTGATGAGAGAGAACTTTTGGTTATGCTGAGCTATAAAACGCTATTCCAAAGGTAAATTTATTATTTTCTACATTGTTAGAAAGCTTATACTGTCACCTATTGGATAAATTAATTGTCAATCAAGTCTAATTGTACTACAAAGGGCGACAACACCGTAAACAGCGTGTGTGGTATTACGCACAGCTATTTTGGAAGGTACCCAGGCATCACAAATGAGCATATGTTTCACAAACCGATTGCCCATGACAATATATGACCACTCAGTTTCATTAGGGACACCTCTACGTGTAAAACGAATGGTAAGGTTGTATATTTAGTCCCAGATATTGACAGTAGAATGACGTTATAATTTTAGAAAAAGTTAGCAGCGTTTTCACTGCTGTATTGGCATATCTTAGGGCTATTGTTGGGTTTATTTAGTTGCTAGGACAAAATATGAAATTTTAGTGAAGAAAGAATATTTTTATGAGTGGCCAGACAGACACACTTGTCCAGTGTGTCATGCGTGGGGGGAGTAGTTGCAGTTGCAGACAAGCCTGCAGGGAGGGGGGTGCTTGGTATATTGACTACTGGCATGACAATGATGGTGCTTAGTCTACTTATACAGGTAGAACACAGAGTTTGTGTGTTCAACTCATAATTTGGTTGCAGGAGCATTGAATGTCTGAATTGAGCAAAGTTGACCACTAGGGGGTTTGCGCACAGGGTTAAGAACACACACTACTAGCTATCATCCTATTTATATAGCAGCTAGTCAGTTCATGTAAGATAACTGGATTATTTCAGAAATCCACTTTTTCAATGAAAGACAGTGGTTAATCATCAAGAGCAATGAATTCAGTTAATATTTCTGTTCTTCTCTTTGATCTCTGACTGTCAGTAGGCAATTTCTCTTGTATTTTTCAGCATTTGCAGCAATGTTTATCCGCAGCAACACTCATTTGTCTTGTCTTACGCTCGTCAATGTTTTTCCGGTATTCCTGTGGGTGATGAGTTTTATTAATGTTTGGCTGCCTACCCATGCTAATATGGGTAGAATTCAGCAGTGTTCTTTTCCCCCCCCTATTTTCCAGGTCCTCATTTATGGAGATATACCAAAGAATAAAGAGAATGTGGTTTACCTTTCCAACCACCAATGCACAGGTAGGGGCTTTTGCTTGTTATACGTATGAATCAGGGCTTTGGCTCATTTGAAAATTTCAGTGAGTCTTGAATTGTAATATGCAATTGAAATTTGATATCTGATATTTTCCTTTGTCCCTTGATTGCTCTGTCACCATCAGTGGACTGGATCATTGCTGACATGTTAGCCATCAGGCAGAATGCAATTGGTCATGTACGATACGTCTTAAAAGATGGATTGAAGTGGCTCCCTCTGTACGGATGGTACTTTTCTCAGGTAGCATACCGTTTCACTGATATAACTGAAGGCAGGCTTACTATTGCATTCAAGTAAACTTTCAGATCTGTCACTTTTTGATTATACCATATTGTATTGAAAATAACAATATGGCAAATATGATTGTCTTCACTAAATATTAAACACCTGTTACAATAGGGCAGATTATCTGAAAAATCATAGCCCTTTATGATACAAACATAGTCCTGTATGATAGAAAAAGATTCAGATATGGAGCCATCAAAAATGTGGGCCCTGGGGGCCTTGGTGGCCATTTTAGTTTATAAAAAAAAAATAATAATAATAAATAAAATAAAACAGTATAGACTCCTGTGGTGAAGTGAGTCATTATCAATCTTTTCAACATTTTCCTGAGAAAAAATGGTTCTTGTCAGGTTTAAGAATAGACTGATCGTCCTTAGACAAAAGATACAATCCATAAAGACAGCACCACACCTGGGGTCTTTATGCCTCCGCAACGGCAAAGCCGTGGCCGGAGGCATTATGTTTTCGGGTTGTCCGTCCTTCCGTCCGTCCGTCCCGATTATCATGAACGCGATATCTCAGGAACGCCTTGAGGGAATTTCTTCAAATTTGGCACAAACGTCTACTTGGACTCAAGGATGAACTGATTAGATTTTGGTGGTCAAAGGTCAAGGTCACTGTGACCTCACAAAACACGTTTTTGGCCATAACTCAAGAATTAATATGCTAATTATGACAGAGTTTCACACAAATGTCCAATACGATAAAATGATGAAGTGATGACATTTTATATCCAAACTGGCTACTGGTTGGCGGAGGCATACAACCGCAAGGCGGTATTTCTAGTTTTTTTTTTTTTTTTTTTTTTTTTTTTTAAATCTCATTTGGGTAACATTTACATTTTACACAGTATCTTCCAAAAGTAAGGAAATCAAAGTGAAATTTGTTATTTTTGCAGTACACTCAAGGCATTTGGATTTGCGATTTAATGATAATGAGAGAAAAGTACAGATAATCCGCTTTTATATAATTGTATTTACGTTTTACCATTTTACAAAAAAAGTTTTTTAGTCCTCCCATTTTCAGCTGTGCAAAATTATCGGATGTACCTACAAGTAAAGCAATAATAAAGTCTAATATTTGGTTGCATAGCCCTTAAATGCAATAACTACATCAATTTTACAAACCAATGTCATTGCCTGTTGTGTGGTATCTTATTTTTGGAGATGCCTTTCCAGGTCTTCACTGCAGCTGCTTTCAGTTGATCTTTGTTTTGTGGGTTTCTGTCTTCAGTCTGTACTTGAGCAAGTCAAGTGCATGCTCATGCTGGAGTTAAATTAGGTGATTGGTAAATGGTAAATGGACTGCATTTATATAGCGCTTTTATCCAAAGCGCTTTACAATTGATGCCTCTCATTCACCCGTTCACACACACACTCACAAACCAATGGTGAAAGGCTACCATGCAAGGTACCAATAAACTCATTGGGAGCAATTGGGGGTTAGGTGTCTTGCTCAGGGACACTTCGACACGCCCAGGGCAGGGGATCAAACCGGCAACCCTCCGACTGTCAGACAACCGCTCTTACCTCCTGAGCTATGTTGCCCCGATTGATTTAGCCAGTCCAATATTTTTTCTGTTCTTCCCATTGATTAATATTTTGGTTGCAGTGTGTTTGGGGTCATTGTCTTGCTGCAGAATTGCAGAATGCAGAAGTGCTGGCCGATGAGGTTGGAGGAAGTTCTTTATACATAGCCAGACAAAATCTGTTTTTACACTTCCAAATTCTTAGTATAATTCACTTTTTTGTGACTCAAACAATATTATACTTTGCATCAAATTATTTTCTTCTATCAAGAGGTCTTGGGGAGCTGTGTAGTATAGTGGGTTGGTCTTGTAACCTAAAGGTCACAGGCTCGATTGCCCGCTAGGACACTGCCGTTGTATCCTTGAGCAAGTTACCTAACCTGCATTACTTCAATATATATCCAGCTGTATAATTGGAATGTAAAAATGTTGTGTAAGTCACTCTGAGTAAGTCTGCTAAATGCATATAATGTAAAGGTCTACTTCCCCTATGGGAACTGCTGTTACAGTAAATAACCTGTATTTATTTCTATCAGGGGAAATTGATTTGATTCATTCTAGCTTACATTACGTGTAGCCAATTTCATTAACAAAGCTAACAAAGTTCCTAACAACTTTTAAAAGACTGAAGATTAAAAAGACCATGAAAGACTGTGGTCTACAGACCATAAAAAAGTAATTCTGTTTTACAAGAAATACGACATTCTTTTTACACTTTTCAAGTGTATTAGCTAGCTATGATAGACCTATGGCCTGCTAATGTTACTTATTCCACACGCGATTCCGTGTTTACATCCCAGTTCTAACTAAATGTCCCGGGGGGTATTTCAGGAAGCAGGATTACTGAGTTAACTGGATAACTGCACGGAGTTAAACCTGGAATAGCTCTTTTGCAGTCCATGTTCCAGATTTGGGAGGGTTCCTAGTTTTACTCAGTGCAGTTATCCAGCTAACTCAGTAATTCTTCTTTGTGGAACAGGACCTCGAATAGCTGAATACCAAAAGAGGAAAAACACAAAATAGCTGCACCACCACTACGAAGTAGTGACTGTACAATATTCCCATGCGCTTTGGGGTGCACTCAGTGCAGTCGTTATAACACTGCATGGAATCATTCGTTGCTAAAAATGCTATTTGTAATATCTCTGATTTCCTCCCTTCTTCGCTTGACATTTTGCTTGTAGCACTCGGTTATGTCCTCAGTAGAGGTGTAGGTGGGGTTGAGGACTAAGGCGGTGTGAGTGGGGTTTACAAACACAGTCTATGAGGGCTGCAAAATTCTACAAAGCATACCTTTAAGGCCCGTGTTAGAAAGCATTCCATGTTGAGCTCTAATGTGTTTATACACAGAAATACATGCACCAAAATGCAATTGCCTCGATTACCTCGTAAGGGTGTGATTGAATTCGGTATCGTGAAGTGAGTCCTCCTTATATCAGACTAGGACAATTTTATCTCAAAAAATGGATGATGACTCGGCTCACCATCAGACTCAATATTTTGAAAAATGGCCAGCAGGGACCCAGTTTTTGATGGCTCCACACCTGAATCTTTTTCTGTCATAGAGAGCTACAATACCTCTTGTACCAAGTTTTCTACTTGTATCATAACGTGCACGATTCTTCATTTTTTAAAGCTGATAAACCACTCTACTAGAGCACTGTCAAGAAAGTGTTTCATAAATTCTAATTCTTACAGAATCTGTGTGTTTCAGGGGGTGAGACATAGGATGATGGGGAAATGGCTACTATAGAATTGTAATCCACAAATCATGTTTTAAAAGTTTCATTATGAACATTTCACCAGCCTGCTGATTTAACACTACAGACTATTACAATACTAAATATTTTTCTTTTCTTAAAAGATTATATGTAAATGTAAAACAACCATGTATATTGTCTTAATTGGCTCCAGTGGATTCTTAAGAAATTGTCTTTAAACTTGACCTTCAGATCTGATATTCATTAAAAAAAAGTTACACTTCCATTCACTGCAGTTGTGTGTGTAACTGATGTGTTATTTCTTAATCTTTTTTTTCTTCAACTATATAGCATGGAGGTGTCTATGTCAAGCGCAGTGCCAACTTTGAGGAAAAAGCCATGAAATGCAAACTGCTCTCTCAGACAAAATGTGGAGCACCGGTAGGTATAAAAACTGTGCTTTGGTGTAATCTATTACAGAGTTTCCCTGTTGTCCTCGGGGTGACAACAATTCTGGCTTGTTACTGCATGTGTACTCCCATTTTATTTTAATATTACTGATATGTACCTTTTTGGCTTTGTCATTGTACAATGTGAATTTGTTGATCATTATGCTGGGTAACTTGTTGTAGCAGTTAAAGGCAGGGCTGTGATTAAGTATGTGGCTAGGGTCTACCGGGGATTAGCCTAATGTTAAATGCAATTTTCAGTTTTCCAACTTTCCCCTGTGAGAAACTTTCAGGCTGCTCCAAAATTAACATCATAATATAGGGTAAATGAATTAAATGTAATTTTACAGACAACTGGGAATGATCCTTTCACCATAGTAATTGGAATTGTATTACCTAAAGAGACCCATTAAAACAAAACTATCGAGGTTTTGGTGCTTCACATAAAAACAATGTTACCATAATTGTCACAGAAAATCATTACACGTAAAACGCCCCTTGTGTAGATATCGAGTCAGCAAATTTTTGGTTGTAATGTATCACAACCCATTATTCCAGTAGAGCGATTGAGATTTTAATCTATGAATAAATTGATTTGCGCATGGCAGAGTTTTGTTGAGAGCCTGAATAAAATGTGGGATCTTGTGAAATGTTGCCTGGTTGTCATGGGCACGTTGGGTCAATTGCAGCATACTTGTCTGGAGTTTAAACCTCAAGTTTTAAACCTCTAGTCCACAGAACTGCATTACAACTGGAACAGGTAATCCTTATTTCACAGATTTGGATAGCTGTTCCTGTTGTAATGCAGTTCTGTGGATTTAAAGATTTAAACCTGAGATTGAAAATCTAGCTATGCAGCTGCAATGGACCCACTTAGTTACTGAACCAACATCAATATTTAGTACACTTTTAAACGAGATGGATAGTGATCCATTATTATCTCTATCCCAATTCCTCAGTATCAGTGAGTGGTTTTTGCATGGTTGAGGGCTCCAGTGAAAGCAATTCATTATGCATATTAGAGGAGGGCAGTATCCAGATTTTCACAATGTCAGACTGTCAATGGAAAAATACCACAGTATTAATGTATACTCTTTCAATTGTAACAACTGCTAAAATGTTATCGTAAACACATTGGAAGAATGTTTGCTCCTGCAAAGTTCTGGGCAAGATGTGACCATTGATATTCGTGTTTGTCTGCGTGACAGCTTTATGGTGAGACTCAATCAGGCTGTTAGGCAGGAATTTGAAACTGCCTGTCATGAGAATGCTGGGGGTTTGAGGGCTGCTGAGGCCCTCATCAGGTTCCAGAGTCATGCCTCCCACCTCCCCTACAAGAAATGAATGTATTAGCACTTGAATCATATTTAGAGGTAAAAGATGGCTTTCTTGGAAACACTTTCCCTTAATTTTCATATGTATGTCGTTGAACCTAAAGTTAAAATATAAAAAATATAATGCAAATAACTTAAATAAAAGCATGCAGTTTTTACATTTATTTATTTCAGTGACTTTTCAATTTTCACTTTCAAATTCTACAAATACACTATTAACAAGTTTGTAAAACATCAGAGCTTTGGAAAATAGGAAATAAATGTTATTTTGAAAGTGAGAGCAATTTTATTTTCCAATCTTTTTACAAAATACACTAGTGAATCATGACTACAACGGTTTTGGAAATTGGATCTGTTTATATCCATAACCTTTTAAAAAAGAGTTAAATTGACTAGCTAGCTTTTAAAATAATATCAATGTAATAGTAATTAGCATATAATGTAAAACATATGACTGTTTGCAATTCTTAGTAGTGTAAATTCACCACCTCTATTACAATTACACAAAGAGTCGTACTAGCATTTAAAACGTAGGACAGACTGTAATTCTTACTAGTTTAAATTGAAGTACAAAAAAGCAAGTGCAAAAAGAATTCAAAATTAAGTTAAAATAATTATTGGCCAATTGCTGTAAGAAAAAGGGAGTGGTAGAGGGAAAGAGAGAGGAGGGAAGGAAAAAGGACTTCTAGCGGGTTTGGGGGCATGTCACATGCTGTTACATGTGTTGCACTGGTTTATTTATAGTGTTTGGAATCACACTAATGCTGCAGTAGGAAATATGGCATCACCTGCTATGAGAGATTTGGAGATCACATTAAACTCAAATCTGGATGTGAATGAAAGTGAACCTATCAAAGAAAACATTTCTAGACCAAAAAAGACCTTTTTTCCAACTTCAAATAGCTAAAATGTTTAATCACCTGGTTCCAATTACAGATTATTCCAACTACATTAATAATGGTGTCTACATGCATATTATAACTTGATTAAAATTCAGCAGCTTTGAATATATTTTTATAATCGACATAACATTACTTATCACAGTCAGGATATTGCTTTTCCAACTTAATGTTACAAATGATGTAGCTTAGTAGTACTGTAGGCCTGTACAGTAAGTGTGTAGATAACGTTACTGTAATTGCTTTAAATTGACAGAACTTTGTAACCACTTCGTTGCTTTTATATTGATGTAGTGAAAGTAGTCTGTTCTCTGAGAACAGACTACTGTATCAACCTTGGCCAGCCGCTAATTATTCATATCGCAGCGCAAACGCAGTATCACTCCTCACATAATTGACATTACGTTAGGCTTCACAGTCGGATACTGACAGCCTTGCTGACTCAATGCTGGAAATAACGCTTTAAACTATGGTGACCACATTCACTTTGATGTAGCTAACAAGTGAATAATTAAACTATTGTAACCAACATTCTCATCAAATAGATAATTAACTCCTCAGATATGTTCTGGACCGATGGCTTGCGGAATTTGAGATGCAGGACTTGAGTGTTCTAAAGTAAAGAGACGGCCAGGCTAGCGCGTGTAGCATTCTGGCAATTGGCCAACCCCAGATTGGAACATTTTCTTTCAACTGCAACCTGCCAATATGACATTGAACTTTAGTGCAGCTGCTTTTTTCAGTTAAGAAAATTCCCTTTTGTGGAATCAATGCATTTTGTTGTACGGAATTGCCTATGGGATGGTTAACGGGGGGTTCCAGTTTTGGATAACAGGAGGGATCGAGCCCCCACGTTAAATGACAATTCAAACCCTGCCTACAGTAAACTATGTATCTGAAGAAAAACACATTTTTAATGTTCAAAAATGCCAAGTTACTCACGCATACAAAGCACTATAACTCATTAAGACTTGCAAAATCTAGGCCTGTCAATAAAAGTACTGATATCAAAATTAGGCTATGTTACAAGAAACAATATTGGCTACCTTAGCTAACACTAATGAAACATGCTGTATTTCAATGCAATGCTGTTACCCAATGTTTCCTAAATTATTTTAAGGAACTTGGCCCTGTGTCAAAATAATTTAGATTTTTTGGAATGTGCTGAACATTGTGGTTACGCTAGCCCATCGAATGTCTTTGGAACGCAGGACATTTGAAAATCTGTATTTTACACTGATTCACTTGCTTTCTGCTAAAGATAACAGTTTGTGGCCATAATATGTCATAATTGTGTTATGACATTTGTAACAAGCAGGACTAGTGGTATGAAACAAGCTAGACTATAGGTAGGCTAATGTATTGGCATTCTGATTAATTTGTTTGACTCTAATAGTACCTTTTTAAAAAGAACCCTAGGAGTGATTTCTGTTTTAATTAAGTCGAGTTAATTGGCTAGACTGAGGTCTTGTTTTTGACTTGTCATTCAAATGCATTCTCTTTGAATCTCGCAATGCTACCAACAAGCAACAATGGCTGTGTAACAGCACAAATGTCAGACACCAACAGTTGGTTCAAAAAAACAGGAGTTGGCTAATTATTTTTTAAAATAGACCTGAATATCTGCATTTATAGAATGCAGTGTAATTTTCCCTGGAATTTGACAGCATTGGTGATTATGTATCGGTTCATGTCAATTCATATAATTGTTTTAAAACTGGCTGTCTATATCACTGCAAGCCTATGTACTTACCATGTAAATCAAACTAATGTTTTAGCTATAATGCATAACAACTCACCCAAGTTGTATGTTAATCAACTGTAACTTCGAATTTTTTGACCTAATTGCTTCTCTCTGCCATTTTGTTTTGTTATTTTGTTTTGGTCAAGATGTATCTAGTCATTTTCCCTGAAGGAACTCGATACAATCCAGATCTTCCCAAAGTGATTCGTGACAGCCAAGCTTTTGCCAAGAAAGAAGGTATGACTCTGAAAAATTTATAGAAGCCCATCACATAACAACAGCACTCATTGTAACTGTGCAGGTTCCTATGGTGCTTGCTTATTTTGAAGCAAAGGTAATTCCTTTTTCCATTTAAAGGTACCGTAAATAAATTTAGTAGAATCTCAGAGATAACGGCCTCAAAGTAATAGGCAACCTAAGGGGAAGGGGAACTTGCCTAATTACGGCTTATTAAACTCATTATTAAAAATGCATAGATTATAGATATTGTTTATGCAAAAACTGACCATTAAACAGAAAGATGTTGTACTGTCCAGTGTCCACCTCACCTTCTATAACTGTCTAAAACAGAATTTCTGATAGCATGTTTTTAACGGAGCGGCATTATGAAAGGAAAACAATAGTGAAACAAGTTTTAACCTGTTGTTTGGCACATTGACAGCACTACTAACAGCTTTAATTGAACTGGGTAGTTGGAAGTCACCTGTGCATCCACAGACTGCTGCTCTCTTTTCAGTATTCCTTCACTGATGTCTGTGACACAGCAAGAAGTTAGCATTTATCATTGAGACGTAGCCTACTGGCAAATGAAAAAGTAGCCTACATCAGCAACCTGTGCCAACGGCGCTAAGTCAAACTTGTATTGCATTAGTAATAAACAATATGACAACATGATTAACATAATATTATGTTTGTTTATAAACGGAGCCACTAGTGTCTGAATGCAAAAAAAATAATAAAAGATTGACAGGCCGTCCGCAATTAAGTGCCGAGGCCGGCAACAAGGAGATCCAATTTCATTATACAACAGCTTGGCTGAATACTCTATTCTGATTGGTCCAAGGGTGGGCATTATTTCTCAGTAAAGGGACACCTTGGCCTTTTAACAGTTCTAAAATCAATGCGCTACAAAATACAGCATTCCAAAGCAGTTTAAACAGCAACTTTCGCTTCTGAATTGTTGTTGCATCCCCTCCCGTTTTTAATGTCCAATTTCACAATTGATGGCAACGTTGAATCACATTTCTAGTTACTGTTGCTAGCTTTACAAATCGGAATCATCCCTTATTTGGACAGGAGAATAGGCGTTACGCATTTAACTCATGGCTACGGACGCATTTTCATCCGTACGTTTGTGAACGATTGCGTTTATAGTAATCGCTGTTTTGAATACAATTCAATAGTTAGCTAGCTAGCTAGCCAGGATAACAAGCATGCCGTGAGTCCCTTCTGACCTAAAACCAAGAATTTTAATATTGGCTAGGTGACAAGTGACGGCGAACCTATCATAAAGCTAGCTGGCATTCAAAACCCGTTTCTGAGGGTCTTAGAAAAACGTTGTCTACACTGCGCAACCATGAATTAGATTTTTGTTGCTTGGTCTTTACTTTTTCTCAGGACTTGCAGTTTTGAAACACAATCTCACTCCAAGAATGAAAGCTTCTCATATAGCCATCAGTACAATGAAGGACCACCTGGATTCTGTTTATGACATCACTGTGGCGTATGAGGGTACTCTGAATACTAAAGGGGAACGACGTTCTGCTCCCTCAATGCCAGGTAAGCTTTAATAGATTTTTTAATGAGTGGTAAAGTTTCCTGTGCAATGGCTATTGAAATGCTTTTCACCTTATGAAACGTAGATACATACCCACAGTATAGACTACCTTGCCTGCATGAACTGTTTTACAACCTTGGTGTAAATGTCCTTATGCCTCTTTTTTTGATTCAAATGTCAATCTTCTCTTGTAACGGCTATATTCAGTAGTGCTTGGCTTTTTTGCATTCTCTAAATGGAACAGTAAAAAAGTATTATCATTTACTCAGGTATCACTGTTATTGTGCATAGTAGGCAAAAGTAGGTTTCACAACAAGTATATAGAACTGGAGGTAAGGTAATGTAGGTAACAGGTCATTCTTTCACCCATTCCTAATTACCGGATGCACTTTGCTCAAATGCAGAGGTTTGAGGAGTGCTTAGAATTATTGTGGCATATTTCCTCGGTTTAACCTGCTTATATGTGCATGTTGAAGTAATACCTGTTATGTGCTAAGATGTACAGCAACTCATGTCTATATATCTACTTACTTACAGTTTCATGCTGTCCAATTACTAATACAGTAAGAGTGTTTAAAAATGTTGTGCAAATAAAATTCTGTATTTAAATGTTAAAAGTTACACTACATGGCCAAAAGTATGTGGACTCCTGAACATTCATTCATTACAGGCATTTAGCAGACGCTCTTATCCAGAGCGATACCCCCATGTGTGCTTGTTCAACATCTCAGTTCAAAACCACAGGCATTAATATGGAGTTGCCCCCCCCCGCCCCCCTTTGTTGCTTTAACAGCATCAACTCTTCTGGGAAGGCTTTCCACTAGATTTCAGAACATGGTGGCAGGGATTCGCTTGCATTCAGCTACAAGAGCAATAGGAAGGTTTGGCACAGATTTTGGGCACTAAGGCCTGGCTCGCAGGCGACATTCCACTTCATTCATGTGCAGGCCAGTCAAGTTCTTCCACACCAAACTTGGCATTACCGTTTCTTTATGGATCTTGCTTTGTGCACAGGGGCATTGTCATGCTGAAACAGGAAAGGGCCTTCCCCAAACTGTTACCACAAAGTTGGAAGCACACAATTCTCTAGAATGTCATCATATGCTGTAGCATTAAGATTCCCTTCACTGAAAATTGGCCTTGATCAAACCATGAGAAACAGCCCCAGACCATTATTCATCCTCTTATTCATGCATTTGGGCAGGTAGCGTTCTCCTGGCATTCGCCAACCCTGGATTCGTTTGTCAGACTGTCAGATAGTGGAGCATGATTCATCACTCTAGAGAACGCATTTCCACTGCTCCAGAGTGCAATGGCAGTGTGCTTTACACCACTCCCGCCGACACTTGGCATTGCGCATGGTTATCTTAGGCTTGTTGTACGGCTGCTCAGCCAAGGAAACCCATTACATGAAACTCCCACCAAATACTACTTGTGCTGACGTTGCTTGCACAGGCAGTCTGGAACTCAGTTGTTGAGTGTTACAACTGAGGACAGACTATTTTTGCGCACTACGTGCTTCAGCACTTGGCGGTCCTGTTCTGTGAGCTTGTGTGCCGTTCCGCTTCACGGTTGAGCTGTTGTTGCTCCTAGACCTTATTAGTTCATAATAACAGCACTTACAATTGCCCGGGGCAGCTCTAGCAGGGAAGAAATGTGATGAACTGACCTCTTGAAAAGGTGGAATCCTATGACAGTGCCATGTTGAAAGTCACTGAGCTCTTCCAGTGTTTGTCTGTGGCAATTGCATGGCTGTATGCTTGCATGGTGGGAGGCAGTATTGTTTGTTTGTAACTTGGCTTTATTTTGGTATCAGTGCTTTTAACAGCAGGCCTAGATTTTGCCTATTTTTATTAATGACTTATAGACAGTGCTTTGTATGCATAAGTAACTTGCCATTTTTGTATGTTGAAAACATTTTTTTGTTGACCATAAACATAACGCATTGCCCAAATGTTTGTTTTTATGCCTCCGCGACGGCACAGCCGTGGCCGGAGGCATTATGTTTTTGGGTTGTCTTTCCGTCCGTCCGTCTGTCCCGATTCTCGTGAACGCGATATCTCAGGAACACTTTTAGGGAATTTCTTCAAATTTGGCACAAACGTCCATTTGGACTCAAGGATGAACTGATTAGATTTTGGTGGTCAGAGGTTAAAGGTAAAGGTCACTGTGACCTCACGCCCATCCCAGTCTCGTGAACGCAATATCTCAGGAACGCCTTGAGGCAATTTCTTCAGATTTGGCACAAACGTCCACTTGGACTCAAGGATGAACTGATTAGATTTTGGTGATCAAAGGTCAAGGTCACTGTGACCTCACAAAACACGTTTTTGCCTTGAGGGAATTTCTTCACATTTGGCACACATGTCCACTTGGACTCAAGGATGAACTGAATAGATTTTGGTGGTCAAAGGTCAAGGTCACTGTGGCCTCACGTCCGTCCCATTCTCTCGTGAACGCGATATCTCAGGAACGCCTTGAGGCAATTTCTTCAAATTTGGCACAGACGTCCACTTGGACTCAAGGATGAACTGATTAGATTTTGTTGGTCAAAGGTCAAGGTCACTGTGACCTCACAAAACACGTTTTTGGCCGTAACTCAAGAATTCATACGCTAATTATGACAAAGTTTCACACAAATATCTAATAGTATAAAATGATGAAGTGATTACATTTTATATCCAGACTACCTACTGGTTGGCGGAGGCATACAACCGCGAAGCGGTATTTCTAGTTTGCCAAATGTATCTTTGTTGATTGTGGCCAAAGTGTATTTTGTTTCATTACTCCAGAGGACAAAACATCTCTACTTTGTGTGTGTTGTGTTACGTACTTCAGACGCAATTTTTACGCCTCTGCTACGGCACAGCCGTGGCTGGAGGAATTATGTTTTCAGGTTGTCTGTACGTCCCATTCTCGTGAACGCGATATCTCAGGAACGCCTTGAGGGAATTTTTTCAAATTTAGCACAAACGTCCACGTGGACTAAAGGATAAACTGATTAAATTTTGGTGGTTAAAGGTCAAGGTCACTGTGACCTCACAAAACACATTTTTGGCCATAACTCAAGAATTCATATGCTAATTGGCTACTGGTTGGCGGAGGCATACAACTGCGAGGCCGTATTTCTAGTTGTGTAAGCAATGCTGCACAGTGGACCAGTGCACCACTACTCGGGTGTCAGCTAAACATTTCTGCAGGTGCTTTGCATTTTGCAGCGGGATCTGTGTTTTCTTTGTAGACCTGGCGCAGTCTGTGCGCAGTTCTGTCAGAAGATTTTTCTTGATCTTTGAGATCTTTCCTCAACTTCAACAGTTTCACTTAGCTTCAGTTTCATAATGATGTTTCTGGTGGTGGATATTTTCCAGGCTGGATTAGTTTTGACCTGTTTAGAATTTACAGAAATGTTTAAGTTTTGACACTGCTGAGGATGGGTTAACTTGGAGGTTCGAGAAAAGATGCAATTCCACCAGGTGTGGCCAAACCTAAGCATACTACTGTACCCCAGTGAATTCTTCAGCACTCACTCTCTCCATCTCTCTGGTTGCAGACAAAATATTTTATTTCTTGACAAGTGAGAGCGGATCATATTTATCTATTTGTTGACTATACCTGCCTGTGAACTGATTCTGATATTCTGTTTCATATTCTGTGTTTAAATGACCCTGTCCAGCATATTAATCCTTGTTTTCAAAATTTAACAGATGCTTGCAGCTGTTTTTAAGTTTGTAAATATAGATTCACACTCAGAAATAGTGATACTTCCATCGATTGTATATGCTGGCATTAAAATAAAATGAATTTCCTAGTCAAATTAGAAACCTTCAATTTATAAATTGTGATGGGTAGTATTCTTTGGTCTTCTTCAGGTCTATTTGATAATTTTATTGCTTTGTGGACTGTGTGTGATCTGATTTTTTTTGTCTATTTTGTTTGCTATACTGACAGAATTCCTGTGTAAGGAATGTCCAAGGGTCCACATCCACTTTGAGCGTGTGGATCTGAAGGAGATCCCCAAAGAAGCTGTGTTCTTCCGCAGATGGCTGCATGAAAGATTTGAAATCAAGGACAAGTGAGTCTGGAAAACTTATTTAAATAAAGGCTGTCCTTTAGTCATGACTGAATGTGCTGCTCATTTTAAACATCAGGCATCATTTAAACCCCTTTGCACAAGCCCCCTAGTGGCTAGGACCCTGGTGTCCTGAAATTGCTCAACTCAAATTTTCAGTGCTCCAACAACCAAACTATGAGTGGAAACCAAAAACTCTGTGTTATTATACTGTTCTCTCCTGGAGAAAATCTTATACCACCTATAATTAAACACAGTCCTGGTGTCACTGGCATGTAAATTTCCTGCAGCCATCTGTGTTTGTTGGTGGAATATGTCAAGCTGCATGTCATCTTTAGAAGTCCAAAGTGTTCATTTACTTCCTAAATAGTATGTTCCTGAACAAAATCAAAGAAACAAGTATTTCCTCTGGGTGTTTTTAAGTATTCAATTTTCTGAAATTCCATGTACTTAACAGCATTTTAAAAGTATTTTCAACTAGCATACTCAATAGTAGGCAAGCGCACTGATTCAGACACGGCCAAAGGCATGGTCAATAGTCTTCTGCTGCTTTGAACGATACACTGCTTAATACCAAGGACATACTGACATGGTATTTTGCTGGGCACTAGCCCTATTTAAAAGATAGTATGTCCTTTTTGATTCTGGCATCATCAGGGTGCTTATGCAATGGTGAACTGGGATATCAGTTTGGACTTACTGATCTTCAGGAAACAACAGTTCGTACACCTAGCATTTACTAGATAGTATATGCCACATGACCAGGGCGGCCTGGCTACACAGTCTAGTCAGCCCTCACACAGTGCCAGTATGGCTAACGTTCGATCCAGGATCACAGCTTCTGTTTCGTCTCTGTGCTGGAGGGATACCAGTATTGTTTTCCTGATCCTTTAAGGAAACAACTGGGCCTCTGCTGTACCCATAATTTACTGTCACATAATGTTGGTATGGCTAATGTCCGATCCAGGATCACAGGTTGTATTCTGTCTCTGTGCTGGATGGATATCAGTATGGTCCCCTGATCATTGAGGAAACAGCCATACTAATGCTCTACCCTTTTGGGGTTAGGTACGTGACTGAAATGAGCGATGTGTGTGAAATACACAGAGCAGGTTCGGTCAGAGAGCTCTTGCTGCGGCTGACCATTGGTTGGCCTCAGCAAGCGCATGTTCCTGTGCTCATTGCATACACACCGCTAATGGAGCACCCTGTTTAATGGTGCAGTGTGTAGAATTTAGTAGCCTCTAGCGGAACGGACTTGGCAGAAATGGAATATAATATTCATAAGTATGTTTTAATTAGTGTATAATCCCATGAAAATAAGAATCGTTGTGTTTTTGTTATCTTAGAATGAGCCCTTTATATCTACATAGGGAGCGGGTCCTCTTCCATGGAGGCTGCCATGTTGCACTGCCATGTTTTTACAGTAGCCCAGAACGGACAAACTGCTCTAGAGAGGGCCTTTCGCGTTTTTTTTTTTTTTTTTTTGGGCGGCGCGAATGCACCGGTTGGAAGACGAAGAAGAAGAAAGAAGAGACTGAGTGATCATATATTGTCTTGGACAATCCGTTTGTGAATTATACACGCATTTGTGATGCCTGGGTACCTTCCAAAATAGCTGTGCGTAATACCACACGTGTTGTTTATGGCATTCTCGCCCTTTTTAGTACAGTCTGGCTTGATTGACAGTCCATTTATTCAGTAGGTGAGAGTATAAGCTTTCTAACAATGTATTTACATGTCTAATTTTGCTTTTGGAATAGCGTTTTATTGGTTTTATCATCGCGTTCACTTACGCATTCACTCTGTGGTAGCAGTAAAAAGACGCTGCACCTAACGAAATGTTGTGAACGATTTTTCGTAATTTCTTGTTATTATTGAGGACTTCTGGGCATAGCTAAGCCGTATGTTTGCTGATAGACCTAGCTGACAACGTTTTCTGGTGTAAGACAGGAGCGGATAGAAATATATCATTGATTTACTGTCTCTGTCTCTATCTGTTGAAATCAGATAAGATGTCATCATTGCTATGTAAGTATTACTGCTCAAAATGTTTGGGTTATATACGTTATTTTTGAAATTGAGTGTATTTAAATAGGTTAGTGGTATTATATAATGAGGATATTTCACACTGTAATGTAAGCGTTAGTTAGTAGTGTAATAGTTTTTGTGACTCCTCATGTCTTACTATGATTTACCATGCAAAGCAGCTAACGTTAGCAATAAATGGTACCACAATGCGGAACAATTAGTAATTATAATCGGTATCTTACTTGTAAGCTATCAGCTATAATTTTACAGACTACATAATTAAATACAATTTATAAATCTGTCAAGGAACCTGATCACTTGACATTGGCTACTCGATGCTGTTGTAGACGATGACATCATTTTTGGAACTTACAGGCCACCGTAGCTTCTACGTCGTTGGAAAGGGAGGGGTGAGGGGTGGGTATGCAGTTGGTTGCAATCTGCATTTAGTAGGGGAGATAAATTTTGCTCTTTAGTAAGATAGTGTGTGCAGAAGAAGTACCTAAGTTAAATCCATTCTTTGCCAAACCTAAATAATTGTTTTGCATATTCATTAAAATATTTTAGTTGTCCTGACTGAAATATTTTGAGGGCGAATTGCCCCAAATTAACAACCGTTCCTTATACCATGGTCATTTGCCAAAGATTAAAATATAAGTAGAATAGCCCATCCTGAGGTTTGCATTGAAGGATTTGAATGTACTCCACATCGCGCGTTGAAAAGCATTAATGTACACCTCGTCATTAATTATTTTGAATTTATGAAACTAATTCTAACAGAACAATACTGAACTCTTTGTGTAGCTGTTTTCTTAAAGTTCCAGGAAATTGAAATCTGTGAATTATTTACTGTTGTGTTGTTTTAGAACTTTTTTGCATTCAAACACATTTATAAAAGATTCTTGCAAAAAAAAATAAAGAATTGTTATAAATGCCTGTGCTGAAATCGGCTTGCTTTCCCCCTTGGTGAAATGGAAGGTTTTAAGTGGGCGGGGTTAACTGGATGTTAGTTAAATAACAAAAACGCTAAGCCTTGCATGTAATGTGAAAATGATACTCCTGCCACTGTTTTGACAAGGCAATGGATGCAGAGAAAGCAATACGTTAATGTTAGTGTATGCTAATGTTAGTGTACAATAGCTCAGTGTTATTAAATTATTACCTCGTTAATGATCTTCAGGTTTAACTATACGATGGTAAAGCCTAGTTTATGTTGCATTCTTTGGTTTGTCTTGTAGTGTATTGTTACTGTATGGGACAATTGGCTCTAACCGGCTCTAATCTAGCAACGAGAAATGGTTTACATATGACGTGTTTTACGGATATGAACGTGTAATGGTTGGCCACCCTGTCCTTGTCTGCTGAACAGGTCTTGATAATCTAATAGTTTTTATTACAATTTAATGGTTATAACTTGGTTTTAAAAGTTGAATGAAATATTAAGAAGGCATTCAATTGTCACTTGGGGAATATAACCACAATTTGAATCCAGTTTCCTGGACCTTTAAAATTATCTAAAAGACTTGAAGTGTTTATGGTTTCCATGTCCTTTTTATTTTACATTTATTCCAATGAAATATTTTTTATTCCTTTTAAATTAATTAGGATTTTTGTGGTGAATTTTCAAACTTGTGTAGTGCATTTTATTTGCAGGTGAATCTGGTTTGAATTACCCTTATACAGTATTTTTCCTTGACACTATATACACTACAAATAACAAGTCATTGTGAACAATTATTTGATAGTCTTTCATAGCCTGGATTAACATGTTCCTTCACTGTTGTTTCCTGGAGAACGTGAATTCAGAATGTTTCTCGGTCACAAAATGAAGGATTACAATAGCCATTTCCTATCGTCTTGACATGTAACTTGTGTATTTTTTGCTTGTTTTTTTTTTTTTTTACTAATTTTATTTATCTGTCCAAACTTTATTAGTTACATAACAACTTTTTTTCCCATTGTTGTTAGGTTGCTGACCAGTTTTTATGAGTCAGAAGTGCCTGAACAGAGATGCAAATTCCCTGGAGAAGGTCAAAGGTCACCACTGAGCCTCAAGAAGACATTACCATCACTGTTGTTTTTGGGTGGCCTCACTTTACCGATGCTGTTCACAGATACTGGCAGGAAACTCTACCTAAAAACTTGGATTTATGGGACCTTGGTGGGGTGGTTGTGGGTGAATATTAGTCCCTAAGGAACAGGTACACTCCTGTTATGCCATTATGCGTATCAGTCTTTTCCTCTTCATCTTAGCTGAACAATTTTTTTTTTTTTAATGAAGCCTTCAGTTCAATTCTGAAAATTTGGGTCTCTGAATACGATTTTCCTGAACAGTCTGTCATTATAAGAAGCTTTTAACTCATGATCGGTTTCAATCCAAGTAAAACTGAGCCATTTGGATGAAGTTGTAGTATATACAACTGAACCAAATCTTACATATTTGAAGCCTTCTTGTGAGTTGTCTTAAAACATTTTCTCTCCTGAAGAAACTGGTTAAACTGGCTTACTGATGAAAATTGAAAAGCTTACTTGAGATAATTAACCAGTCCAGCCAAGAGGAAGGGTGTTTAAGGCAAAACAGAAATCTGTCTTTCATTAATCCGCCATTTTCAGCGTCCACATTACAATAACCATGATGTACTGGCAAACTGGTAATGTGTCAAAAAGAACCATAAAACCAGCTGTCTTTCAACAGGGTTCTGGGTTATGACTGGGGTTTATATACTGTGTTTACCTAAATCTGAAGTATTATCTTCATTGCATTTATTTGGTGTGCCTCCATTTGTATTTGCGCTTCAGAGGTTTGTATGCTTGCAAAATATGCCCATGATTTTTTTGCTAGAAATAATGGCAAAACCGAGAAGGTTAAATAAAATTTACACCACTGTACCTACTTTTTTTTTTTTAGAAGCATTCCTTCCTTTCTCTGCAAATAGTGTTTTGTACATGAATACCAACTTGAGAAAATGTGAACTGATCAAATAGACTAGTCCTCTGTTTGGGGGAAAATACCTTTATTTGCATCAGTGATTTTGGTCAAAGAATCAAGTACACAGAAAGTATATGTACCAGCTTTTGCAAATAACAGTACACCGCTTGTGGGAAATGGCTATGTACAGACAATGCCAATATAAGTATATTTTACTTAAGTTTTACTTGGAGTAATATGCATCAGTATACCATTTGTATTATTATTTTGTACAACTACCTACTTTTATGATTTCAGAACAAAATGTTACTATATATAGTCAAACCTTTAAATGATTTTAATTCAGTTCAGCTCAATTCGAGTTATTCCTCTTTTCCTTCCATATCTTATTTTTACAGAACGTAAAAGATACATAAAGTAAATTTGTTCAATTTGAATTCAGCACCAAGTTGTTTGTGATTGCCTGATTGGTCAAAAAAAGTAGTTGAACTATCATCAGTGATAGACAATTTCAAGTACTGTTTACTCCTTGAAATATGTGCCTTCTACTGTACCTTCTAGGGTTTGGTGTTTATACCACTGAGTACTGTCACAGTTTAAGCCATGTTGTTTGTAATGTATGCTGAGATTATCACAAGTGGACGGCAGGTGAATTATTCATCAGTTGAGGTAAACCAAGTCTAGATTATCATTTTATTAATTCATTAACATAATTATGTTAAGTCCCAAAACCGATCAGAAATCGATGGCTTAGTATTTATGTAAACTGTTGCAGGTTAGATATTGAATGGATTTTAAATACTTTCCCCATTGTCTAGTTTATGTGCTAGATGAGGTAATGATTAAGAAAATGTATAATTTCACTTAAGAATATTGACAAATCGTTAGACTCATGTTTCCACTGTTAGTATTTGCTCAGCCATGCCAGGTTTGTGTAGCTTTGTCTTGAGGTCGCAACCACCTGTTCCATTAAATGTTATTTTTACAGATTCATAAAACTTGCACTGATCTGAAAAATATGTTAATTATGCTCAGTATTTTGAAATAACACCAAATAACACAAAGTTCAGTTGAACCTAGGGTGTAATTTAAAGGTTCTCTCCAACTGCAGCATCATGTGAATATATTTTATTTGTTACTGGGTCATTGATCAATATTTCTGAATTATTAGAGTGATTGGTCCTGGAAAATGAGTCTTCAGTCTACCAGCAAACAATGTGTTAACTCCAAGTGTGTATCTAATAAAGTGAGTAATACAACACAATTAGGAAATTTAAATGTTTTATTGTTTCTATTCTATTCTACCAAAATATATATTTGTTCTTTTGCCTTGGTTTATGCATATGAATGATTATGTTACAGCAGCTTTGTGCAGGATATGTAGAAATATTACTGGGCATGATTTTGCTTTTCAATAATTCCTTTTGTGACATGACTTTTTGATACCAAAATGTTGAATGTTACCGAAACATCCATCCTGGTTTCGTTTGAATGATTTAGTTATTCTGTTAAAAACCTTGACTTCTCATTTAAGTTGAATGCATTTTTTAGAAGTGATAATTAGGCCAGTTTGCATGCATTTTCCTTCTATAATGTAACCATACTGTTTGCAAATACCAGAATTCTACCTCTGCACACATTTTGGTTCAAGATTTTGTTCCAAAATGTCTACAGATAACTGAATTAATATTGAAATGGTTTCTTGTGCTTCATAATATGTTTCTGTTTTTACCACAGCATGTTAAATAAAAATATATTTTATAAATGTGGGCATGCAGTTACTTTATGCATGTATGCATCCATTTAATGTGTGCCTAAATTCCGCAATGCTTTCCCCTCATTCATTCTGAAATGAAAAGTATTACCTAATATGTCCATTAATTGCTCAAACTATATTCTTTCAAACTGTGTTCATATTTGTTTCTTGAATGATGCTCTTTCTCTGACTGATTTCAGTACCTGTGTCTTCCAAGAAATCAATTTACATTTTATAAAAATCTATTTTCTTGATAGTATTTTTGGGGGGCAACTTACAATATTTGCATCTTGCACATTATTTATTCTGCTTGATTTTAATTGTTGACAAAGGTTTATGCTGAAAGTAAAATGGAGCACCCCCTGTCCTGTCATCTTGCCACAGCATCATATGCTGATGCCTTTATGTAAATACATTTATTTTGTGTGAATTGTCTTTGTGTGATTAAGATAATTCATATTCATGTATTCAGATACAGTACCAGTCAAACATTTGGACACACCTGCTCACATAAGGGTTTCTTTATTTTTGCTAATTTCTTCATTTTAGAATAATAGTCATCAAAACTATGAAATGACACAAATGGAAAAAAAATTATGCAGTGACCAAAAATAAGGTAAAACAAATCAAAACTCTTATTTTACATTCTTAAAAGTAGCCACCCTTTGCCTTGATAACAGCTTGGCACACTTGTGACATTCTCTCAACCAACTTCATGAGGTAGCCATCCTCCCTTTACAAGGGTAACAACACTGATTATTCTATAATGTTTGATAAGGTGGAAGAATGCAAGGGATTAGAGATTTCTGTCAGAGGTGTTACTGACTGCCCAGATTTTTGCTGATGCCATATTTAAGGCTTTGTTTTTCAGTCTGTTAAATTAAGCAAATTAATAGTAATTGTGTATTAAAATATACAGAAATGTAATTTTAAAATGTGTTCCATAGAGGTTAATTTATTTCCACTTACAAAATCATTTTTCTTACCCCTATCTGAATGCATTTTCCATCCAGACATGATTGCTTTCATTTGTGGAGTTTTGTCCTGTCACAGCACGTATATAATATTCATTTGTGGAGTTTTGTCCTGTCACAGCACGTATATAATATTCATATTTCATCAAGAGAAGACCAAGAACGTACCAATTCAAAATGAAAAAATCCACACACCTCTAAGCCATGTCAGAAAAACGATGAGGAAACTGTAGTTGTGCCTTCAAATTATATCACCATGGCCTGACAGGCTGTCGCGCAAGGAAGCCCTTACTCAAGACCGGCATAACAAAGCCAGAATGAAGTTTGCAGGTGATCACCAGGATGAAGATCTAGCCTTCTGGAGGAGTGTTCTTGTCAGATGAAAGAAAATTTGAACTGTTTGGCCATAATGATCAGCGTTATGTATGGAGGAAAAGGGGTAATGCTTTTCATCGAAAGAACAATCCCAACTGTGAAGCATGGGAGTGGCAGCATCATGTGGGGGTGTTTGGCTGCAAAAGGGACTGGTACTTACTTAATCCTCTTCATTCCCTGTGGAACATAAGGCTGCGACTATCTGCTTCCATCTGGTCCTATCCTGTGCAGCATGTTGTGCTTCGCCCCAAGTTTGGTCCTATCCTGTGCAGCATGTTGTGCTTCACCCCAAGTTAGGTTTGCCGTTTTCAGTTCCAAGGTCACAGTTTTCCACCCGTTTGTTCTTGGCCTCCCTTGTTTCCTTTTTCCAAGTGGGGTCCATCTCAAGGCGACTTTAGGAATGCGGTCCTGGTCCGTTCTGAGGACATGGCCGAGCCATTGGAGCCGTCGATGTTTAATTTCCAGCACCATATTGCGACAGTTTGTGTTTTTGTACAGGTCCTCATTGAAGATCATTTCTGGCCAAAAGATGCGACATATCTTCCGGAGACATCCATTGTTCTTTTTCATGTCACTCTCAACCACTCGCCAGCATTCTGAGCCGTACAGTAGAACTGATTTAACATTACTGTTATACAGTTGGATCTTGGTTTTTAGGCTGTACTGCTTTGACTTCCAGCTGGTTTGAAGGCTTGCAAATGTACTGCGAGCTCTCCCGAGCCTTATACTGATGTCTTTGCTGCATGCATTGTCCTTACTGAGGAGACTTCCCAGATATGTAAACTCCTCAACATAATCGAGAGAGTTACCATCCACAGTGATTGATGCATGTGGTGCTGAATTTATGCACATCACTTGGGTTTTGGAGATGTTGGTGTTCAAACCTATCTGTTTGGCAAATCTGTCAGTCCTATTCGTCTTCTCTTGCAGGTGTGTATGATTTGTGGAGAGAACAGCAAGGTCATCAGCATAATCAAGATCTTTTAGCTGGGTAAAGAGAGTCCACTGAATGCCTCTTAGCTTCTCTGAGGTGGTCTGTCGCATGGTCCAGTCAATGGCAATCAGGAAGTGTATGGGGGAGATGATACATCCCTGGCATACACCCGATTCCACGGGGAACCATTCAGTGAGGTTGTCATTTACAATGACACTACACTCAAATTGATGGTAAAACATCCTTATCAATGCAGTCATCTTTGGAGGAACTCCATAGGATTGCACAATCTTCCACAGGGTGTCACGGCGTAAGCTGTCAAAAGCTTTCCGGAAGTCGAAGTTGATGTATAATGGATTGTTCCACTCCAGGTATTGCTCAATGATGTTTTTTAGTGCAAAGATCTGGTCTATGCACCCTCTTCCTTTCCTGAAGCCTGCCTGCTCCTGCCTCTATTTGGTGTCAATCACCAAAAGGGATTGGTGCACTTAAGAAAATAGATGGCATCATGAGGAAGGAGGATTATCTAGAAATACTGAAGCAACACCTCAAGACAACAGCTAGAAAGATAAAACTTGGTTGCAACTGGGTCTTCCAGCAGGGCGACGATCCATACCTTCAAGCATACCTTCAAAGTTGGCTTAAAGGCAACAAAGTGAAAGTATTGGAGCGGCCATCACAAAGCCCTGACCTGAATCCAATAGAAAATGTGTGGACTGAACTGAAAAAGCGTGTCCGAGCAGGGAGGCCCACAAACCTGACTGAGTTACACCAGGTCTGTCAGGAGGACTGAGCAAAAATCCTGGCAAAATATTGTGAGAAGCTTGTGGAAGGCTACCCCAAGCGTTTTATTCAAGTTAAGTGAGTAATGGCAATGCCACCAAATACTAACAATGTGTATGTAAACTTTTGACCCACTGAAAATCTGATATAGTACATAAAAGCTGAAATAAATCTGTCTCTTAGCTATTGTTTTGAAATTACCTCTTATGAAAATAAAGTAGATACCCTAATTGACTTAATACAGGAAATATACAGTAACATGAAATGTGTGTAGTTGTGAAATTGAGTTAGAATGTCTTTAGCCTAGGTGTATGTAAACTTTTGGCCTCAACTATAGCTGAATCTAGTTACCAATTACATTTGGTTGATTGAGTAAATAAGGGGGCCATTTTTTCATTTTTTCACCATCGGTGTTATGGATGTTTGATAACTTTTTTCATTAGATATATGTCATCTCTGTGCAGTGGCTATCTCATATTCTTGTTTTAGCAGTGTGAGTAAACATGGGATACATGCATTTCCAGTTTGGAGCTCTGTAAAGACGTCACTGACTTTTTTCACATGGGTTGCCATTGTCTATGCTCCTTGAATTTTCCACCACAACTATAATTACTTTTGGTGCCATATAAAATAAAAATGAGGAAACCGCCAGTGTGTCTTGCTTGATTTCATCTCAAATCTGTTTATGAATGAATATATTCAGGCAGGGACTGCAGAGAAAATGAGAAATTCAGAAACGCAAATGAGGAGCTGTAATAAAAAGTGAAGGAAGGGCTGGAATGAAAATGATTAAGGTAGAAGGTTTCAACTGCCAATTTTCTTGCTTCGCCCTCTCATCATACTAAAATGTAATTTGTAGTAGTTTCAGGCAATTGATGCTTTATTTATTTATTTATTTATAAAAGACTAAATACAATAGCATTCTAATAGCCTTCCTTTCTGTAATTAACTTTTAAATGAGGAATGTACACATTTCAGATTTCAAATAGTTCCTATCATAGCCAAATATTTGCAACTGATTGCTTTCAAATATCTAAATAGATAGTATAATTTAAGTGACAGCATTTTTCATGGGGTAGAAGCCATTTATTTCTTCAAATGAACTTACTGTGCCTTTGGGAAGCATATCTTTCACCAAATGTTTGGAACAAAGGCTACCAAATACATATTTTTATTTAGATTTGCTAAATGTTTTACTTTTTGTCTGAATGGAATACATTTCAAAATGGAAAAAACTGGGTTACAGATAATCACAAAAATTAACAGAGAAGAATGAATGAAAAGAGAAAGATAATTAGCTTTTGTGTATTAGGTCCCAGGTGATTTGTAATCATTTGCCAAAATAGAAGAAAATTACAGTCTGTATAATGACAGTGTACTGTGTACAGAACATAGATAAAACAGTACCATTTAGAATGATGAGAATTCAATTAGAATTACAATTATAATGGACATAATGAGCAGCAGTCTACAATGACAGCTGCAGTCTTCAATGGGGGCAGTGTAGCATTAAGGGTAAGGTGCTGATCTTGTAACTTAAAGGTCATAGGTTTGATTCCTGGGTAGAAACACTGCCGTTAAGCAAGGTATTTAACTTGCATTGCTTCAGTATATGTCCAGCTGTATAAACGGATGCAATGTAAAAGTTGTGTAAGTTTCTCTGGATAAGAGTGTCAGCTAAATGCCTATAACGTAATGTAATGATCATAATACAATGAACTAAACATAATGCAATGCAATATCATTCTCCTTGGAAAAAGGCCGTACTGTTTAATATGTAAATATTGAATATCATGTACAGTGCCATTGTGCAATAGTTATCTGTAACTTTCCAGAATAGGAATGAATTATGCAGCTAGAGTCAAACACAAAAGATGTTTCTCCAGCCCCACCTCCTTCCCCCAGACACAATGCTCTAGCTTACTGAATCATTCTCATTCTATCACGTTTTGTTGTCTGGTTCACCCAGCTGGTCATGAGACCACAGTTACCATGCTTTGATGGCCAACAGCTGCTATGTACAGGTGACAATGTCCAGGGAGAATTTTCCAACACATCACCATTGTGCCATTTGTCTATAAAAAAGATGCACAAGCTTGATTCTGGTTTTAAATGGGTTGTAAAAATGTTTCCTATCTGAACTAGCAAAACCATGTAAAAAGGAATGAACGTGTCAGAGAATTCCAGTATCAAGGTAATATTTTTAAGTTATGAAAATATATAATATCTGCTGTTTTGCTGCAGGTTGTATGTGTTACATATCCTTAGCCAAGCATACATATGATGAAACTCAGGTTTACATCATGTGGTCTTTTTTTGTGTTCCATAATAACCATTGAGCCAATAATGTAAAGTATTTAGTGCTATTCTGAATCACTTTGTGGGTAGCCTCTTGATTACGACACACACTTTGCTCTACAACAATGCTTTGAACTTTTTTGATTTCATGAAACATTCTTGTCAACAATGAAATATCAATTCAGCCTCTGCTTCATCTGCAAAGATCCAAATAAGTTGCGTGGCAAATGCCATGGGGTGGCCGACTCTTGGGCATATACAGTTCCCCAGTGTGGTTGGGAATGTAATTTCGCACCAGGGCATTTTTTTTCTCTAATTCCTTCTGTTTGGTGCCCTCTTTGCTTTCTTCATTTCAACTTAAACTTCAACTTCAGCACACATACTCCATACATGTAAAATGGGGTGCTAATTTGATGATTTGTATTTTCACACAAATTTCCAACTTATTTTATATTCTGTTGATACTTTCCAGGAAACAACACAAAAGAAAACAGACCAAATTGATGGCAACAGCATCACCCTGGGCCGGAAAAAGGGAGTTAAGGTTAGTGGGAAGTACGCAGGTCCAATGGACTGGGAGAGAGAACCATCTGCGGCCGTGGGCCAGTCTTATGTTAGCACCCGTCACCCTCCGGACACCCTGATATCAAACAGCCCACCACTACAGAGGGCCTCCAGCTCCTCCCAGGCCCACATGCAGCAACATCCCAGGGAGGACAACAACAAGGCAGTGGAAGATTGGGACAGGGAGAGTGTCCAGGGTGCAGCAGATGCCAATATTTCCAAGCAGACACTGGAGGAATTAAAAAGCCTGCTGAGGGAGAGCTCCCTTCTGAGTGTGCAGGGAAAGGAGGGAGGCAACCCTGGGAGTACTTACTCTTACCTGAAAATGACCAAGCCTGAGGGCAGGCAGGAGGAAGTTAACAACATGTCCTTCACCACCTTCAAACCCCAGAATCAAAGCTCTCAGAAGGCCCCCCGATCTAGGAAGGACCTCTCGTCCTTTCCCATCAGCAACCCAGACTCCCCTGGATCATACAGATCTGATGTGTCTGTGAATAGGCCATCCGGTTTAAGGCAGCCCATTGCTGAGTGTGCCACCTGGAGAGATGTGTTGATGTCACAAGTTGGTCAGTATTAACCCACTTTACAAAATAATAATTGAATCCATATTCAATTATTAAATATATTGCCTTTCATTTTTTATTGTGGTAAAATGTAATATTTTATTAAACAGTATACATTGTACATGTTTTTGTAAATATAATAATTATCCAACCTAATATTAAATGTTTTTTTTTTCTTTTTAAGTATATGGTCATCTTACTGAAGCCGCAATCCCCCATAATTAATTTATTACTTTTTTCCCCCACAAAAATGCAAGTGGCACATGTTGCAGTCAGGGAGACTGAGGCAGTGGAGAAAAGAAAATAATGTATTAACTGCGTAGAATTTGACAAAATACAGTGCCCTCCAAAAGTATGGTAATGGTAGAGTGAAATTTGTTATTATTTCTATATACTTAAGGCATTTGGATTCCAGTTGAATAGATGAGTATGTCTTTTGTCTCATTCATCTTTTGATCTCAAATCCAAATGCCTAAGTATATAACAAAAATAACAAATTTCACTCTACCATTGACATACTTTTGGAGGGCATTGCACTCTTTGCAATTTAGGGAAATAAAACAATCACTGCACATATCATGTGGCTCTACATTGCAACAAACTCAAAGGAAATTAGTAATAACCATGCATTCTGGTATCTTTTGCCTTGTTTCACTTTGCAAAAATTATGCATTAAACACATTAAATTCACAGAATACGATTATCTGCTTCAAAATTGTTTTAAAAAGTTTTTAGTTACGTTTAATAGTTTTTTGGGGCATAGTTTTACATCATGTAGAAATTATAGAAGCCTGGAGAAACTCCCATTTCATGTCAAATTTAGAAGTTGGACTCTAATTGCGAACTTCTCAAATAATTGCCTAACAATTGTGAAACTTTTTTTTTGTTTTCAAACGCCTGAAATAGACAACGATAAAGACGTGAACATACAGACCCAACGATCTCAAAGCTTCTTTCACTATGACTCAACCATTGGGCACATAAAACAGAAGATTGCCCAGGAGGAAGTCAATCTTGTTCGATTTGAGGCAACAGATCTGCATGGGGTGTCCCGGTCTAAGACAGTCCCTGCCCGCTTCTTTCAGGTAACTTAAACACTCACACGTATTACTGTACATATTTTGATTTTTTTAATGAATCCATTCAATTAATTTTTGTAACTCTATTTGAATGTTAAAATGAGTAGTATGTAGGTCAAATTTAGATACAATCAATTATATCATTGAATAAAAGTTACTATGTCTCCAAGGCAGACATAATATGAAGATAAAATAATATCTATATGAAAGAAGTACATATCATTGAAGAATTTCAATGCTTTATGCTCAGAAGTCTGGGAAAAGAAATGGTAAAGAGATGTAGGAGCTGATATTACATGTTTCAGTTGTAATGATGTTATCTTTTTCTACAATTTTCAGGAGAAGGCTTTATATGGTGTGCCAATGCCAAGAAGTTACCTAGAGTTGACCCTGAGCCCTAAAAACAATGAAGTGGATCATGCCAGTGCAGCAAATTTCAACAGTGACGTGCTACTTATTCCTGACCTGCCCACATTCAGGATCTTACCCTGGGCCAACCAGACAGCCCGAGTGATCTGCG
Source organism: Anguilla rostrata (assembly GCF_018555375.3). Lineage (NCBI taxonomy): Eukaryota > Metazoa > Chordata > Actinopteri > Anguilliformes > Anguillidae > Anguilla > Anguilla rostrata. Next base: position 27,921,044 of record NC_057934.1, read on the forward strand.
ACTCCTGCTCTGTCACAGGTTACCCCTTACGCACATCACCTCGGTTTATTGCCAAACAACTGCTCGGGCAGCTGCAGAGCCTTGGATTCTCCCTGCACTCCTCTTTCACCTATGAGTGCTGTGTCTTCGGTGTCCCTGAGAAGATCAACTCCAAGACTCTCTTTTTCCCTGCTGCCACTTTACTGAGCAACAACGACCTGCCCTTCTTCCAACAGCTGGTCAGCAGCATGTACTACATGGGGGCCGATGTTGACAGCTTCTCCTCTGCCAGCGGGCCCGGGCAGATGGAGATCTCCTTTCAGCCCGAGTTTGGAATCGCTGCTGCTGACAACGCCTTTACTTTCCGCACAGGCATCAAAGAGATGGCGCACAAGCATGGCTATATTGCTAGCTTCTTCACAGATGATGGTTTCTACAATTCCGGTGTGCTCTCCCACAGCCTGTGGGATGCCAATGGGAGGAAAAACCTCTTCTACTTGGGGGGAGGAGAGCTGTCAGAGATTGGGAGGAAATGGTTGGCGGGGTTACTCCACCATTCGGCCGCCCTCAGCTGCGTGATGGCTCCTGGGGTAAGCTGCCGCCGTCAGATCGCCAAAGATGTTAAAGACCCCAAGCACACAATCTATGCCACCTGTGGCTTCAATGACAACAGCTGTGCTTTCAATGTGAAGTTCCACGGTGGCAAGGGGATGCACATAGATAACAAGCTGGGATCAGCTATGGCCAACCCGTACCTTGTGCTCGCTACCACTGTGGCGGCAGGCCTGGATGGAATCAAACGTAACCTCACCGTTGACCTAGATCCCACTAAAACTCTGGCACAGCAGAAGCAATTTTCCATTCCTGTGAAACTGGAAGATGCCCTTGTTGCTCTGGAAGAAGACCATATAATCAGAGCGGGCCTTGGAGATTCGTTTGTGCAGTACTTCATGGCTCTGAAGCGTTATGAAATTGAGACACAAGAAATGGATGCAGAGAGGAATAAATGCTTGGAATACTTTATTTAATAGCTCCCTTTTCTGAAAAGCTTTTTTCATCAAAAATACCATTAAAATCAAAGCATGGAGGCTTGCAATTAAGTGCAGATTTGGTTTATGGCAGTAGAAAGCACAGAATGTCACATAAGAACATTTTTAGTGATTTCAAGCTTTTAAGATTTATTTTGTAGTTACAGTTCAGACAGTACCACGTGGATTGCTGTAGGTTTACAATAAATGCCCTTTCTATTTCACATGGGATATTTGTTTCGTACTTTGACCATTTGTAGCCAATTTTTCACAACTGAGAACCAAATATTCTTTGAAAAACTTGGAAATGGACATGTCATTTAAATTAACAGGTGGCCATGGACATTGAAAGCTAATATCTCAATATTTTATTTTTATATTTTCAGGAAAATGGTGAAATAATGGACATATTTTAAATAATAAAATCCAGTAAAACATTTTCTGTGATTTTATAAGTCTCTTTAGCTCATCTATAAGTGAGTGTTTGTTCATCTCTCATGAAGATATTTTACTGAACTTGTTTGATAATGAAAAAGGCATAAATGATCTGAAATGAGGAAAGCAATATTTTAGAATGATCACAGTTTCTTAAAGATGTAACTGATTTTATTTGCGTATTCTGGTGTGATATTAATATAATCAACTGCAGAAGTTTTTTGCTTCACTATATATTTTAGTGAATTGTTCTTGAATTTTTCATTTCAAATTGACTCAGCTTCTGCTATACTTGATACTGAATGCATTAAAGTATAATTTCAGCAACAGCATTTTCATGAATTATGGAATTAACCCATCGGTTTACCTGTTTTGTTAAAATGTGTAATTAGACATAAAATTCACATCTAGATGGTGGGATACCATCATACATCACATTTTTTACACTGACACATTGTAATGTATGTGTTTATTTCTCAATTTGAAAACAGTTACATTTACATCTTCAGAGATTTTCTGTAACAAAAATAAATATGGCTTATGTTTGCTTAGTTTGCCAATAAAGAAAGCAGCAATATCTTAGCCTAGTGTGTATTTGTGTGTGGTGCATACACAGATTTGGCGGAGACAGAGACATTGCGTATGAATTTCATATGGATTCATTAGTTGATTAGCTATGAAGGAATCAGTCTGGAGCACACAAATATGAAGCTTTATTGAGAACAAACTGCAAACAAGAATAACGTTTTGAAAACTGATCTCAACAGTTTAGAATTTACTTTTAAAATGCCAATGTTTGCATGTGCATAATTTTTAGTCAGCCTGTATAATATTTCAAATGTATTTGTTCTTTGTGCCTGTAACAAGGGCATTTGGAAAATATGAGGTACCCAGCATAAAAAACTGTACATTCTGATTAAAATGCATTGTTAATGATGCTTTCTACCGGTCATTTTAACACCTTCAAATCTTCTGAGAATAATTGTAGGGATTTATCCCTTCATGTTAAAAACTATTTTAGATAAATAGACAAATAAACAAATAAATAAATAAACAAACAAAAAAATAAACAAACAAATAAATAAATAAATAAATAAATAAATATAGACAACAGTTTGTTTTGCTAAAGCAAGCAAACCAATAAGTATGCAAGAGAACAGGTAGTGTTCTCATGTCAAGTGAATGTAGCCTAAATTAAAAATAAAAGATTTTCTCACCACTGTTCAATTTCTTCCTTGAGCCATAGCTGATTTTCTGAAGCACATAATAGCCTTTGCAGACGTGCTAGGATGACCGAGAAAGCATACAATCCCATTACGCAACCGATTCAACCCCTTCAAGCAGATGCCATGTTTGGCCAATCCTTGCCCATTTAGGCGATGCCCAATTTAAAGCTTTATAACTCCAGGTGTGAGCATCACAGCAATACAAGTGTTTTATGAAATTCATTTTGTGTTAAATTCATTATGTGTTCATTTTGTGTTTATGCAGTGCTTTTGTGTGTTATTTGGGTTTATGGTAGGTTTATGATATTGTGAAAGGAGTTTATTTCTGATGGCTCATGGCCAAAATAATATAGTTTGTTGTCAGGAATTTGTTGATTATGGTGTGTTTTCAAGGTGTTCCCCACCAAATCCTTTATGGCCAAAATGATTGACTTTTCGTTTTAATTGGTTTGCCAAATATGTTCCTGATTTTTTGCTGTGTTCGAACTGGTCTTGTCGGAGTCTTCGAATGAAAAATTGTGTCTTATTATGTAGAATTTCATTAAATTGAAATTATTTTGTTAATTTTGTCTGTGTTTCTTCAGTTAGATCATTAGCATATGCATCATACAGATCAGATTTATTGTTCCAGACTGTGTTTGATTTCTTGGTCTTTTTTATAGAGCCACTGCCTTGTTGCCCTTGATACCATGGGAAAATCCAAGCAACTCAGCCAAGACCTCCACAAGTCTGGTTTCTTCTTAGGAGCAATTTCCAAACAACTGAAGGTACCACGAGCATCTGTACAAACAATTGTATGCAAATATAAAAATCTTGGGACCACACAGACACTGCATCATTCAGGAAGGAGGCACAAATTAACCCCCAGGGCTAAACTTTGGTCCAAAAGGTTCAACTGAACCCCCAGATAACAACGAATGAACTGAGTTGGGGGCATCAGGTACCAAAGTATCTACATCCACCATTAAGAGAATCCTATATCGCCATGGCCTGAAAAGCTGTCGCGCAAGGATGAAGCCCCTACTTGAAGACCGGCATAATAAAGCCAAAATGAAGTTTGCAGGTGATCACCAGGATGAAGACCTAGCCTTTTGGAGGAGAGTTCTCGGGTCAGATGAAAGAAAAAACTGTTTGGCCATAATGATCAGCGCTATGTGTGGAGGAAAAAAGATGTGGCTTTTAATCCAAAGAACACCATCCCAACTGTGAAGTATGGGGGTGGCAGCATCATGGTGTGGCGGTGTTTTGATGGAAAATAGACTGGTGCACTTCAGTAAATAGATGGCATCATGGGGAAGGAGTATTTTCTAGAAATACTGAAGCAAAACCTCAAGGCATCAGCTATAAAGATAAAACTTGGTCACAACTGGGTCTTCCAGGAGGACAATGATCCATTGATCCTCCAAAGTTGTTAAAGACTTAAAGACTGGCTTAAAGACAACAAAGTGAAAGTATTGTAGTGGCCATCACAAAGCCCTGACCTGAATCCCATAGAGAATTTGTGAACTGAACTGAAAAAGCGTGTCCGTGCAAGGAGGCCCACAAACATGATTGAGTTACACCAGTTCTGTCAGGAGGAATGGACAAAAATTCCAGCAAAGTATTGTGAGAAGCTTCTGGAAGGATACTGCAAGCATGTGATTCAAGTTAAGTAATTAAAAGGTAATGCCACCAAATACTAACAAAGTGTATGTAAACTTTTGACCCACTGAAAATCTGATATAGTACATGAAAGCTGACATAAATCTTACTCTTAGCTATTATTTTGAAATAGCCTCTTATGGAAATAAAGTAGATACCCTAATTAACACATGAAATGTATGGTAACATGAAATGTGTGGAGTGGAAAAATTGAGTTTTAATGTCTTAGCCTAGGCCTAGCCTAGGTGTATGTAAACTTTTGGCCTCAACTGTACAGTTAAGAAATCACATTGCAGATGACTTGAGTTCCAAAGCCTATTTATTAAAATAATAATTTTCCTTTACAAGCATATGAGTAATGTTTATGCTGACTCCAGTTATATCAATACGTAATTACAGTATCTTTATTTGTAAAAAAAAAATAATTGGCATGTTCATTTTTTGGCAATATCTTGAAGCATTAAACCTGAGGTTTTTCAGAAGTAAAACCAGTAATTTCTTGACAATTATGCATTGCAATGATTGTGTTTTCAGAAACTTAACATCAACTGTTAAAACTTGTGTTTGATTGTTCCAGAAACTGTGATTTTTAAACACTGTAAATAATAAATACTATATGTGTACAAAGGTTCATTTTAAGAAAAAATGTGTTTCATAAACAGTGCAGCTAGCCTACACTAAATGACCACAAGATATCAGTATAATAACAAAAATGAATTGCATGTGAATGGAAGAACAGTGGTTGTGCATATCCATGTAACCGATATTAATTCATTCTAACTTTCTGTGTTCGGATTGAAAATTCACATCTATGTAGTATGATTACAATATGTACTTATTCACATGAAGGTTTCATACCTTAAAGTAGAACAATTTAAAGTGATCTTTAACTCTAACTGCAATTAACTTCTTCAATGCAATGTATAGCAACATTACGATATGCTTCAAAATTAACATGATACAATATGATTGCAATACATTTAACCCAAGGTTGAAGGAAGCCAAAAGTGGGCATATAAAAATCAATACAATAAATTAAGATATTATGTGTGATGGCACTTAGTCAGTTAGGCATTTCTCGCTACGAGTGCTTAGCCCCCTTAATTGCTGCTTGCAGCGATGCATTTAAAAAAAATTTGGTGTCCTATCCAGGGCTGTGTATATCTAATTCCCACCCCAATTCCCAATTCCCAGCCACATTCATGGGTGAACCCCACTACACACAGGAAAGTGCAGACCTTCGGCTTTCCTCCAAAACATGTGACTCAGCCACTTTGTTTTATAAGCACCATTTCCAAACTTGAATTGAAAGAAGCCTACGCGTATGCAGCTGGCATGCAGAGCATGGGTGCCAAATCATCCAGCGGGGTTGCCAGAAGAATGCAGGCCTACTGAACCCACCCATACCCTGGACGATGCAATCGACAATTGCACATCGCCCACTGCAGGGCTACTGGCCACAGTTGGCAACGGCACGATCGGATACGAAGATGCCAAATAATATGACTGTAGTGTAAATTACATCCAAAGTATGCAGCATTGTTATTTGCTACCTAAACTTTCATATATGCTCATATATTTAACATGATTGAATCTTAACTATATAATATTCAGAATCTGCTTAAAATATGAAAGGATAAGGCTGGAAAATTTTTGTATTTTTCTGTTTGTTAACATATCCTATGAAAAACCTACAATGCTTCTGTCCTACTCTCAATACTGTCTGACATTTTCCTACCCCACTTAGCACTCCATTAGTAAGCCATTCAAATTGTGTGCTCTAATCATGAGACAGAGCTCAGAAAGATATATTTTCATTTTCAGAATATGCAGAATATGGCCAATGTAGTTTTTACCTAATTTAATTCCAAATGGAGCAAATTGTTGATTTCAGTGGGGACTATGTTCACTATTCATTATGTCGGTACTGCTCATTTGTCTAGGCTACATTTGATATTTTCCCAAAATGAAATTGCTGTCACTTCATAAAGTTGATTCAGATGATGAAAAAGTAGTAAGGCCAGGTTCATTGTAATGATGAATTTTGCTGACCAAAGCAACAGTATGTATTGGTGACTTGTTTTAATAGTTTTTTGTTTGTTTGTTTGGAGTTGTATGACCACCAGGATATTTGTTATATCTGGTTTTGGCTAGATGGAAAGTACTTGTTGGCAGAATAAATTGTAGGTTTCAGTCTTTTAATAGGATAATGTTGAACCTAAGAAAAATTAAATCATGCTGGCCTTAGCCTTCAACAAATAAGCTGGGACTTACAAGGCAGGATATATCAAGTGTCCAGCAAAAATATTCACCTGGCTATCAGTCAGAAGTCTGAGTTTTAACAAGCAACTGTGAGAAATGACCACAGCCAGCTTCTGTGTACCTTAAAATGGATGTTTAACATTACTTCCTCAATAAAAATGTTCAATGCGTAACTGTTTTATTATGGCCAGCAACAACAACATTTCTGTTATTACTTGATAAATGACAAAAGTTCCAGTATAAACCCTTTTCGCACTGGACTAGTAGGGTATTACCTGGGGACCTCATGTGATTTGTAATAATTGTGATCTTAAGCCCGTGTAAATCCGTAATTTGTGAAATCAAAATTCCACTGCAAATTACCTACCAAATATTTATTAGCAAATATTTTGCAAAACAGAGGTCTGATATTTGCCCTGTGCGAATTGGCATCTCAGTAATTTGCAGTCGTATTTTTTCCTGCAGGGATTCTTTGTTTTTTTGGGGCCATTTTCCGCATCTTTCCTGGTCAAAATCCATAAAATAATCTTTCAACAGCCTCAATACAGACTCCTAGCTTGGCGCTACTATTAATGTATGTGGTAGCCTATAGTAACATTAGGCCAATTGCTAGCAACTAGATGCTTTCCAAGTAATATTTCCACAAATATTGCACAAAACAAGCCAGGGGATTCATATCATAATTCAAGGTTAATGTCAGTAACTATTTTTGCATCACCTCACATCACCCATGCTCTTATCAAGCTATTTACTAACATTAACTATTAACCTATCTTATCTGTGAATCATCTCAATGCTTGCCAAATTTAGAGTCTGTCAAAGCCAGACAACATAAACACCTGGACGCCTAATTGCAAACACGTTCGGTAGCTGTCTGACCAGGGAGTCATTGACACAGTAATTCATTACAAACTAATGTAAAGTTTTCTTCTATTAATTACTCTTACCAGATATTACATTGTCTAGTTGGTACCACAAACCAGATCTACACAAGGAATTTGAAGCCCAGTGTTTAAACACCCAACATTCCGATCAAAAAACTGACAACTCTAAGATTTATATCTGGTGATAATCTATTGTATATAATGAGCAAATTCAAGAGAAATATTTTTTAGTTTTCCCATACAAATGTGTTGCATGAAACACAGACATAGAGGGGTAAATCCTAAATGACACAGGGTAATTCTCATCCAGTGTAAACAGGGCTTAAGTTAGATTTTCTGAATAAACCCTGATGGCATTTGACTGTTATTGATGCAAAGTGATCTGTGCTTAAAACACTTTGTGCAAGCCCCCTAGTGGCTAGGACGTCAGAGTCCTGAGATTGCTTAACTCAGACATTCAGCGCTCCTGCAACCAAACTATGAAAGGAAACAACTTAGTGTTCTAGCTTCATTAGTATACAATACAGACAACTATGCTATTATGTGGAGTTTCTGAGCGTCATTGTTGCATAGGTCATGTAGTTAATCCATTTAAAAAGCACCCCCTCCCTGCAGTCTCATCTACAAATATACCCCCAAAGCATGACACACTGGACAATAGGGTTGATCTGGGAGCTCATCAAAATATTCTTTCACCACAATACTTTGTATTTTGTTATAGAAACAAGATAAAGCCACCAATAGCCTGAAGGTATGCCAATACAGCAGTGAAAAATGCTGCTCACTGAATAGCAAAATAAACAAATTTTATATGTGATATTACACCATGTCATTGCAGTATCAACATCTGAGACTAAATTATGGAATAAATACAAAATCTAACCATTGGTTTTACATGTAAAGATGTCCCTTTTCACTGGTTATTTATTGCCTTGGACAATCCATTTGAGAAATAAACAAGGAAATAAAGAGTGGGGATAGGCATTTACAATGGCCACACAAAACCCCATTTGCTATTTACTCTTTTCAATTCAATCTGGTTTAATTCATAATTCTTTTATCCAGTAGTGGACAGTACAAGCTTTCCAATGGTGTATGGCTTGTTTCATTTTAACTTTGTTACGAAGATTGTGAGCCTTGCATATTTGCCTAAGTGGTTGCTTCAGTACAATTTTCATGCATTCAGTTGTAACATTATGCTGTAATATACAAGCATAATGTTTTTGGAAAATCTTCTCATTTCGCCAATTCATCAGCATGGCTAAAGAAAATCCTCATCGTGGATTTGGGGACTGGGTCAGAAGAGAAGTACAAAGCATGAAATCTAGCCATCTAGCCTTTTTTTATTCCATTCACTCTCAAACTCTTTCTTTCTCCATTATTATCATCATCATCATCACCATTATCATCACTCTTACATAACCATCACAACCATTATCCATAAATGTTTTTCCCTATCCCTCTTATTCTCTTCCCCTTTGTTTCCCTACCCCTATTCTTCCCGTTTATTTATAAAGTAAATTAATAAAATCTATACCATATTTTAAAGGTGAATGTTACAATAGATGTTACAATACAATATCCAATCTTGATAACACACGCAGATGCACATTCACACACACAGAAGGACATGAATGAAGGGAGAGAGGAAGGTAAAGAAGGTAAATGAGAAAAGGCAACTTATATTCCTCAATTATTGGTGCCATTCAGATATGCCTCAAGTGGGGCCCATGTACGCTTAAATTAATTGATTTTGGCCTTCCATGTTTTTTTTCATATTTTTTTCATATTTATTCCATATTGCAGCTTCATTTGACCATTCTGAATGAGGGTTCCATAGTTTCCACCTATTTCGGCAAAGTTATTTCTTTTGTAATAATGTAGTGTCAAAAACATATACTTGTATGAAGATGATACCTTTACCTTTGAAAAATCACCAAGAATGCAAGTAGTAGGTTCTTAGAGGGATTAAGATATTAAAATTATTGAGTAATCTCTCAACAGTTGCCATCCATTAATATTTATTTAATCGTGCCACTCCCATAGCAAGTGTATCAATGATCCCTTAAGTATATTACATTTTACACACACCCCAGTCTCATGTCACTTCATCTTCTCCAACGTATCAGGGGTGGAGTATATTTGAAATCTTGTATTGTAATAATTTATGATGTATTCCTCTAAATGGATAACTACAATTATGCCAAACAGTTGGCCAGTTTATTCAATCTAGTTGTACACAGAGGTCATCTGCCCAGTGAGCAGCACAGCTATCAAATGATCTTTCAGACTTTGTGTTAAGTGAATTATAAAATGTTTGGGTCTTTAGTGAGTTAGGATGTTTTGACTTATTTAGAAATGCATCCATTTGCAGATGGATATCATTCTAGGGGATAGTTTTTAAACGTTTATGCTTTGCATAATTTAGAAATTCATTTTCATGCAGAGATTTCTGAGAGATTAAATCTGAATAACAATGAATTTGTTGCCACTGATAACATGGCTCAAGTCTGCAATGCCTGTCTGGATCCATGTTGGCCAACTGATTGGTTTTGAACCTATAGTGAACCTTGCAGATCTATACTGAACAAAAATATAAACACAGCACTTTTACTTTTTAATGCATTTAAATAATGCCTCAAAGATTTGTTCTATGTGCTATGTTCTTATTTCTATCAAATTTTGCCCACAAATTTGTTTATATCACTGTTAGCTAGCATTTCTCCTTTGTCAAGATAATCAATCTCCAGCACGGGCGTGGCATATCAAGATGCTGATTAAAAGCCATGATCACTACACAGGTGTTCCTTATGATGGGGTCAATAAAAGGCCACCCTAAAATGTTGAGTTTTTTGTTGTTCAACACCATGTCACAGATGCCTCAAGAGTTAAGAGATCATGCAATGGGCATGCTGACTGCAGGAATGTCCTGTAGAGCTGTTGCCAGAGTAATGGGTGTTCATTTCTCCACCATAAGCCACCTCCAGCGTCGATTCAGAGATTTTGGAAGTTCGTCCAACAGGCCTCACAACCGCAGACCACGTGTAACCACGCCAGTCCAAGACCACTACATCCGACTTCCTCACCTGCGGGATCGTCTGAGGCCAACCACACGGACAGCTGATGAAACAGTTGGTTTACACAACCGTAGAATTTCTGCACAGTCAGAAATTGCCTCAGAGGCAAGATCAGCGTGCTCAACGTCCTCACCGGGTCTTAATTCATCTGCAGTTCGGCATCACAACTGACGTAAGTTGGCAAGAGCTCACCTTCAATGGCCACTGGCACGCTGGAGAAAGGTCCTCTTCACTGATGAATCACGGTTTCAGCAGTACAGGGCAGAATGGCAGGCAGCGTGTATGGCGTCAGGTGCGTGAGCGGTTTGCTGATGTCAACGTTGTGAACACAGTGGCCCATGGTGGTGGTGGGGTGTTAGGCAGAGAACTCAAGTGCAATTTATCTATTGCAAGTTGAATACACAGAGATATCACGATTTGATCCTGAGGCCCATTGCTGTGCCATTCATCCACCGTCATCACCTCATGTTTCAGCATGACAATGCAAGGCCCCATGTTGCAAGGATCTGTAGGGGCCCCAGGAAGACTAGCTGTGCTTTAGGGCACAGCTAATGGGGATCCGAACAAATAAACAAAATAAACACATTTTTACACAAAAAAATACTCAAAGCTGAAAATGTCCCAGTTCTTCCACGGCCTGCATACTCACCAGACATGTCACCCATTGAACATGATTGGCATGCTCTGGACCGGCACATACGACAGCGTGTTCCAGTTCCTAACAATATCCAACAACGTACAGCTATTGAAGACGAGTGGGACAATATTCCACAGGCTACAATCAACAATTTGATTAATTCAATGCGAAGGAGATGTGTTGCGTTGCATGAGGCAAATGGTGGTCATACAAATACTGATCGGTATTCTGTTCATTTCATGGTATCTTCTTTTTTGGGGAATCTGTGACTAACAAATGCATATCTGTATCCCCAATCACATGAAATCAACAGATAAGCGCTTAATGAATCTATTTCAGTTGACTGATTTACGTTTATTACCTTTGAACTCAATAAAATCTTTGAAATTGATGTGTTGCATTTATGTTGTTGTTCAGCGTAAATAGAGGTTAGCTCAAACTCAGTGCAACATTAAAAGACAGTAACCTATTGAAACTATTGAGAGATCTTAAAGGTTGAACCAATGGGTGTGTCAATAAGATCCTTTGGACATACACCACTATAGTACATGCTTTCAAAAGATTCCCAGGTCATGCACTGCATCTTGCTCGATTCGTACCCAGTCCTTTAGTGTAGCATGATTAAAGCACTTTCTTGCTTGGAATGAACCATAAGCTAAATAATAATAATAAGGGTTAGGGTTAGGTTCAGTCCCCCTTTACTATTTGCTGCACTCAGTCTTTCAAATGAACATCAAAATTTCTTCCCTCCCCATATGAAAGACATGACTATTTTTTGCAATGCATCAAACCATTTATTTATCTCGAGATAGCATTCTCAAGATGTTGTTTACCTTTGGCAGTATCATTATGACTATATTAATTCAGTTATGGGCAAGTGTCTCTATTTAGCAATATCTACATTCATTTGGTTGAATAATTCCTTGAGGTTTACATCTCTGCTGGTTGCTGGCTAGATTTTTTTTGCAGTCAAAGGTAAGTGTTCATCATGTGTCAGTCATGTTCTGTTTGATCCACCAATGTACCGTGAAGCTAGAACATCGGCAACATTCTTCTGATGGTGGAATATTATTTCATTGTAATTTCATTGTACATAATGTGGGGTATGAGTATCTCCATGGGCGATACATGTGACTTAGGACATGGACAATACTCATTCAAATTTACTATGTGCTGAAATGTGCTAGATAAATATAACATTTCCCTGTGAGTGATCATAAATGTTAACATTTGTAAAAATGTTTTCCCATGACATACTGTAAAGTACAGAAAAACATACAAGAGTGAATGATTACATATTTAGGTGTACTACAGTGTGTCAATGTTTTTGCATTATTTTTAAATATGATAACAATACTTCATCCTAAGACCTCATAAGGGCTTCATAATGTACAAAAAGCATTGTACTCATTTTTGGAGAGGTTTTTAGACTCCTAGATAACTTAAACCCCTAAACCAGGGGTGCACAACTCCGGTCCTGGAGGGCCGATCTGTGTGCTGGTGTTTGTTCCAACCGATTTCCAACCATTTCTTACAGTTCTATAAACTACACTGCTTCATCCCTGTACTTGAGCACAGTACAATCTCTAGGATACAATTGCAGTCTGTGGGTGTAGCTGGTGCTTATACATGTCAGATCAAGATATGAATGGGCTAATTAAATAAATGTTGGCAAATGTCCGCACAAAATCGTGAAATCGATTGGCCCTTGTTGTGCACCCCTGCCCTATACTGATGCAACAATAGTAATTCCCACATAAGATGATTCAAAAGTGAGTTTCATGGGTAAAAAAGTAAATTAATTTGTTGTGAAATATATTGTCATAGATTGTCATTATTAACAGCAATGCAATTTAAACAACTTGGCTAGATTTTGAGACACTAAGGGACACCAGGGTGCAAAGCTTACTTTTTGCTTCATAGATCTTTAGTAACCCTAACCCTAACTGCATTTTTACATTTTCGCTGAGATAATTTGTGGCACTTTATTTCTACCTAAATTAACATAATCTAATCTAGTTGTATTTTAAATGGTACAAGTCTCTTGCTTCGTTTAACCCCTTAGCGCACACGCCAAATCTTGCCAATCCTTGCCCATTTAGGGGGTACCCTATTTAAAGCTTTATAACTCCAGATGTGAACACCACAGAGACTTGAAAAATGGCTTAAATGAAGCAAGACATTTGTACAATTTACAATAATAACAGATTAGTTTATATTCATAATTTTGGAAGAAACAAAGTGCCACAAATGTAATTGTCTAGACAAAAAATCTAAAATGAATTTGCACTTTTTTAGTTTGCAATTAAATACTGAGAGATTGCATATATACAGCAGGTTAAACTATACGTGCTGGATTAAAAACTTCTTGACCACAAGTTCATAAAATCTAAGGGTGGATATGTAGAACTACTATAGATTTATGAAGCTAAAAAAAACTAAGCAGTGTACCCAGCATCTCCAAATCTATCCAAAATGTCTAAATTATGCATTGCTGTAAATCACAACATATTCACATATTTCACTGCAAATCAATTGTTTTGTCTCAAGAAAATCACTGTTGCATCATTTTCAAGTGGGAATTACGAGCTTTCCGTCAGTACAGTGGTCTAAAATATCTAGAAGTCCAGAAACGCATACAAAATCTCTCCAAAAATGAATAAAATGCTTTTTATCCATTATAAAGCATATAAATGAGCCCCTTATGAATGTTTAAGATGGAACATTGCTATCAGATTTAAAAAATAATGCAAAGATATTTGTCACACAATGCGGTACAGTACCTAAATGTGTATTTTAACTTTTGTATGTATTTCTATACTCTGTACTCTCGTATGTTTTCTTGTATGGGGATGGGACGACATGAAAACAATTTTCAACCGTCCACCACGTTTTGGCAGTGTTCCAACTCTCACGTCATCACCGTTGCATGCTTCACAAAAACTATTACACTCCTAACTAATGCTTACATTACAGAGTGAAATATCCACATTATATAATACCACTAACCTATTTAAAGACACTCAACCAAAGTATTTTGAGCAGTAATACTTACATAGCAATGACGAAATCTTATGTTCAGTAGATGGAGACAGAGACAGTAAATAAATGATACTGTTCTATTTGGTTCTGTTTTGCTACAGAAAACGATGTCAGCTAGGTCTATCAGCAAACATATGGCTTAGCTATGCACAGAAGTCCTCAATAATAATAGTATTTTCTGAGAAATTACGAAAAATCCTTCACCACGTTTCGTTAGGAGCAACGTCTTTTACTGCTACCACAGAGTGAATGTGTAAGTGAATGCCATAAGAAAATTTTCAGTTACGCTGACCTAAAAAACGCTATTCCAAAAGCAAACAAAAGCAAGACATGTTATACATCGTTAGAAAGCTTATACTCTCACCTACTGAATAAATGAATTGTCAATCACGGCAGACTGTACTAAAAAGGGCGACAACGCCGTAAACAACACGTGTGGTATTACGCACAGCTATTTCGGAAGGTACCCAGGCATCTCAAATGCGCGTATATTTCACAAACGGATTGCCCAAAACAATGTATGACCACTCAGTCTCAAAAGGGACATCTCCCCGCATAAAACCAACGGTAAGGTTGTATATTTATTCAATATTTAACCCCAGATATTGACTGTAGAATGACATGGTATCATTTTTTAAAAACTTTTTCTCGTTTATTTCGTTATTCAGTGAGCAGCGTTTTCACTGCTGTATAGGCATATCTTAGGGCTATTGTCGGGTTTATCTTGTTGCTATGACGGAATACGATTTTTTAGTGGTGAAAGAATATTTTTATTAATGCCAGGATAGACAATATTGTCCATTATGTCAAGGGTGGGGGGTGTTTTTTAGATGAGACTGCAGGGAGGGGGGTGTGCTAAATGAACGTCCAGAGCGACAATGGTGGCGCTGCGAAACTCCGGATTCGGCATAGTTGTCCTGTATCATCTACTTATGAAACTAAAACAACGCGTTTCTGTTTTTAACTCATACTTTGGTTGCAGTAGCACTGAATGTCTGAGTTCAGTAATCTGGGCAAGCCGGTGTGCTGACCACTAGGGGGCTTGCGCGAAGGGGTTAAGCCATTTTCCAAGTCTCTGTGATGCTCACATCTGGAGCTATAAAGCCTTAAATAGAACACCTTCTAAAAGGGTGAAGATTGGCCTGATTTGTTGTCATCACAAAGGAGTTAATGGCAATGGGTGGTCTGCCTTTAGGATGAGAAACACCACCGTAAGAAATTAATCGAGTGGTTAATAAAGTCAGTGTCTGGCAATAAAACATGTTATGAAACATTATGCATTTACTGTATGTCCATTACATATAGCTGTAACTTTCCATTTAAGGGTGCATACTGTGAAATTACTCATTTCATTTCATACCAATAAATGAAGCCCACAAAAATACTTAGTGGATTTAGGTGAATAAATGACAACTCTTGCATCCTGTACATTGGGACTGATTTTATAGTACAATGAAAATGACAACATTTAATGCCATTCTGTGTGTGATGCCATTCACTTTTTGCACATAGATATTGCTCAGAATAGTCAAGAACACACAACCAACAAATTATTTCTCAGCATTATGCCTCATAGAACACTTAATGCGTATATGACAAGAATTTTCAAGGATTTCAAAGTTTCAACCTGTGAAGGAAGCTAAGAGATTCACACCATTATCTGTATACATTCCTCAAAATCTTCATCCAGCATGAAAGACGTGAGCAGGGGAGTTCCACAAGAGGTGCAAATGTATGTATGCGTGTGCATGTGTGTTTGTGTTTGTCTGTGTATGCATGTGTGAGAACTTTGTGAAGTATCTTTCTTCCGGCAGTTGGCCTACAGGGGATTTTCTGAAAATGCAGTGTAACTCTTCACACGTGCGAAGAACAGAGGTGTGTAAGTCTTGTCCATGTTGAAAGCGGTGACCACCGTTTCCCCAGTTGACCTAGAAACAAGCACAATGAAATGTTTCTTACCATTAACATGTCAAAATTCACATGCATTACAACTATTTACCAAGGCATACTGATAATTCAAGATCAGTCACTATAAAGACAATACATATTGAGCCACTATCACTTGAAAATACTGCAGATTCTGTACCTGTATAGCCCCTTTCACACAGCTAATACCGCATCTGAGCCGCCTCTGATGCGGTAACAGGAATTTGTAATGCGGTATTCGAGCCGTCTTTACCTTTCACACACAGTAGAACTCAACTCTCGTGAATGAATGAATTTTTACGTTCCGTTACAATAGTAACACACTTGATGTAGGCCCAAAGCTATAACGTTAACCTTTGTATGCCATTTTTTCAGTTGAGAGATAGGTGCGCGTGAACGCAGATCTGTAACGTAATTTGAACGCCGCCCAGAAAGCAGTCATCGATGCTGCTTTCCGTTCCCACAGGATAAATGCGGTAGTCGAGGCGCCTCGAAAACACCAGGAGAGGCGTTTTCGATGAAGTATTTTAAAAGCCGTCGCAACGTGTTCACACAGACATAAGTGCGGTATCAAAACAGTCTCAAAAACTCCTTTTTTCTTCTGTGTCAAAAGGGTCTGAAGCACGTCTAATAGTATCTTTAATCTATGGAGGGCTAAATGTGCCAAAGTTAAAAAAATAATTGAATAAATAGGGAATTTATAAACAAATAAATTGGTCAATGATAAAAAAACAAAACAATTTTCAAACCATTTAAAATAAAAAAATTCACACCTCATGATTGTCCTTTCCACAATGGGCCTCATTCACAAAACTTTAACCACTTGGCGCACACCACCTAGTGGTCGGCACACCAACGTGCCTAAATTGTTCAACTCAGACATTCATTGCTCCTGCAACCAAAGTAAGAGTTGAAAACAGAAACCCTTTGTTTTAGTTTCATTAGTAGACGACACACAAAAACTATGCCAAACAGGGGCAGATCTACTGGGGTGGCACAGGGTGGCATCTGCCACCCTAACGACAATGTCTTGCCACCCCTAATGCCACCCCAGTTTTGTGTGTGAGCGTATTTTTATTAAAATACGCTTTCAGTGACGTTTCATGCGAGTGTCGCTACGGTAAACGTTGAATGTTAATTCTAGAATTGAAGATGTCACATATCACCCTTCCTCGAAAAATGGTTCCGCCCATAGCTTCTCAACCATACAATTTCTAATTCTATGTTCTCAACAAATGTCGGTGTCAAGGGCAACCGGTGCTCCGACCTATGATTGGTGGACAACTGTATCTTGAACATCTCCGTGCTAATTGGGGATTTCTACACGGTGAAATCGTGAGGGCATTTCAGAATTCAAGACGGACTGTCAATTATCAAGGAAATAAACTAAAGGTATGTGTAATCAGTGAAGTGTAGCCTAATTAATGAATCATGCAAAGTGTAAATTATCCTGTTTTCTTTAATCAAATAATGTTAGCGTTAACGTTAATGATTTGTGACCTGATGCTTCTAAACGAACCCTGTCAGTTGATGTGCATCATTTGAATGTAACGTTATCTTGCTAAGGCCTATGTTGAGTAGACAGATGATCCGGTTATCATCAAAAAGCTGAAACTTTCATCTGTTCAACAGTGTAGGCCAATGCATTGTTGTAGTTTTAGTGTTAACAGTAATGTTAAATTTGCATTTGCATAATATTTCAGAAACTATTGACAGGCATGAAATATGAAGAGAAAGGGTGACATCACTAGTTTCTTCCACCCAAAGAGGAGGGATCAGGAAGACACAGCAGAGGTAGTCACAGATGATGTAGCAGGAAAAGTGGAAAATACAAAGCAAGGTGGAGAAGTTGAACAAGGCCAAGAAGTTTATATGTTGAAAGGAGAAGAAGAAATAGACATACAGTTCAGAGGAGGAGACAATAGTGGCAGACAGTGGAGGGGAGGAGAGACTGAGTTCCCTCAGGTTATGCCCAGTTGTTCTGGTCCCCATGGTAGGATGATTATGCCAGTCTGAATTTGAATGATTGTTGGAAGAGGAGCTTCAATATTACTATGCTACATTGCCATGCAAGAAAGAATTAACAGTAATGTTTGAAATACTGTGTATGTTTAAATCACTTGAATCATTAGAACCGTGTTGCAATACAAAGGAGGATTGAATTAACTTTTGTACTGCTCAAATTTATTTAAACAAAAAGGATTGTCGAGACACTATTGAGAGTTGATGCAATGTTTTTCTTTTTTTCCCTTCTAGACATATCCAAATTCAGAACTGACGGCCCAACACAAACAATTGAGGAACACTGGGTAGCATCGCTTTGGAATACAGTTTATTTAATTTTGGTGAGGCAAGATAGCCTATATTGTTTATAGTACAGCAACTTGGCATCATTTTGGTATCAATACTTTTAATAGCAGGCCTAGATTTGGCCAGTTTAAATGAAAGAGTTATAGACGGTGGATGTCTTGTATGTGTGAGTACCTTGGCATTTTTGTACGTTGAAAACATGTTTTTTATGAGATGTTATTTACATCACAGCTAGCCTAATGGCTTTTCAAGCCGGGCAAAGCTACCATTTTCCAGCAAAGAAATTTTAATAGAGTCCTTGAATAACTTCAACAATAACAACAAAGATAATTACAATATACAACTGTAAAAAGATTTTTTATAATTTATTACAAAAACGAGTAACATCAAACCACTTAACTCTATATATAGCCCTGTGTGTGGTGATGTATTTGTGTGACAGGTTGCTAACCATTTAGCTGTTAGCTATTTGCTTTTTTAAATTACACAAAAAATTTTAGATTATAAAAAATGGGTAGAAACATTCTTTTTTCATATACAAACAAACGTTGAAATTGATCCAGAAGTTTCGAAAATGCTAACGAACTCAAAGGGAATGACGATGCGACTTCTGAGGCCCATGGAACAAGATTGATTGATGGTGCGACTACAGTCCGAGGAAATATCATGGTTTTACAATTATTATGGGGTAATTTTATGTGACACTATGAAGGAAAAAAAAACTTAAGCAAAACACACAATTAAACGTCTCACAGTATTTTTCCACTGCATTCTTTTGGTCCTGCAAATAAAGCCTGTAAGCCTACTTTATACTGAAAACATAAATATAAGGTGGGGAAAAGTAGGTGCAATTTAGCGATGCTGTATCCCTGCAAAACCTGCTCAAATGAAAACAAAAGTAAACTCGCATAACAATAAACCTGAGTAAACTCGAGTTAACAGTTTAAGGTCAGCCCTAAACTAAGCTAACGTCCGCTAGTTTTTATTTATTTTTTACCTTGCTTGGGCATTTAGGGATGGATCCCAATCTTTAAGATGCTGAAACATTATAGATGTGTTTAACTCTTTGGCAGCCACTTTTCGTCAGCATGTTTTGCTAAATGGATAGGCTATCAGCCTTCTTCAACAAGCCCCAGGTAATTTTTTAGATATCCAAAAATGCTCTGCCATTTTCAGTCTCCGCTCTGTACACTAATTTTCACAGCCACCGTCTTTGGGACTCACACAAACAAGCCACTAGCCAGCCAGGCACATCGCACACAGAAAAAATTCAGCTCACGTGCAAGTTTTGACAGGGCAATGGCAAATGGAATGCTGTATACTGTAGCTAGATATCATAGCTTCTAAAATTCTTGTGGTCTGGAAACATTTTTAAGCGTGGTGAATAGTGAAAACAGTTAATTGCAACATCCCTACCTGTAGGTAATGTGGCAGGAGTGGTGGATCCACACCAGCTTACTGAAGCGCTGGCACCCCCCAGAGGACAGCTGCAGTCCTACATGGAAACTGTGATCTGAATCCGACCCCGGGCTCCGCCGGTAGAACTTGTTCTTCTGATACTCTGCCACCTTCTGTCACACATACACAACAAAGTTTCAGCCATTTCGAAATCAGTCACATCAAGCATGCAGATGCATAAAAGCACACAGGTATGAACCTCTGTTACAGATACATACCTCTTCTTTTTTCTTGGAAACAACAAGAAAAACTTTGGTTTGATTGTCTGTGTCCTGGGACAGACGAAAATGACCAAACATTACAGAGTCTCCCCTAAGAAAAGAAGCAGAATACAACACGTAGACAATCAGACTCAAGTGATTATAAGCGATTGTAAGCAATTATAAACAACCTTAATACCTGGGGTTCCTGCTGCGTAAACGAGGAACGATGGTGAGTGGGTCCTCAGGTGTGGTCAGCATCATCACTTGGCCATCAGAAAAAAAACGCAAGTACCTGCACACACACATCCATTCCAATGATAACCACCATGTAGATCATTTTTATGTGATGACATCTAAATTTCAACTGCTGTCCTACCTATAGTAGTCAACTTGATGCCATGCTCTGTAGAATCCGTCCAGGGATTCCTCTCCTTGGCGAATATATGTTGTTTTGCTGATGTATACACCTGTTCAGATGATCAGAGCCACCATCAGCTTGAACTGAGCTTGTAATATTAGAAATGAGAAATATCAACAAAAAAAAAAGTTTTACAGTGTACGATGTTTGGTTTTATGAAGTAATTGGAATAACCATGTGGTTTAGCTTCAAAGTATTAATGTATTAAAATTGTTATCAATGGACATGTATAAACATAAAGGATTGAACTAATAAAATATAGTATTGTTTCAGAATAGCTCAGTTTACTGTGCTTTTACACCACTGTATTTCCCAAAATGGACTACTCAATATGGACTACAATAATAGTAGTATATTAGGATGGCAAGTATACCATCTGCCAAGTAATGGCTTGGCGGGGCAGGCCTCATACCTATACAGCACCAAGTGTTTGGCACTTTTCAGGGTTTCCACCACACCACACCACACCACAATGTGTGCAGACAATTGTTCTGGATGCAGACAATTGTTCAAATATATAGTGTAGGCATTTTCCCAATTTTTAAGCGCCACACAGCTGAATAACTGATTCAGAATTTCTTGTGACACATAAGTTTTGAATGACCATACCTTTAGCTTACACCTTTAATGGAAGGCCTACATTTTGCAAGTGTTAATTAACAGATAGTGCTTTGCATGCTTGAATACCCTGGCATTTCTGTACATTGAAAACGTGTTTCAACCTTTTCTCCTTACGGTGAAATAAATTCAGTTTCTAATTACCATCAAAGCGCACACGAGGCCTCTCCAAAAACATCTCCCGCCAGGAACTGAAGGGAATCATCTTGGTACAGCCCCGTCCCCACACTCTAAGACAAGCTGAGCGCCAAATTTCTGGGTCTCTGGAAAGGACAACACTAAATGGCTCAACAGAAACACAATTCACATTACAGTACATCATTCATATACTCAGTAAATGGCCTGCTTGATTTACACAACTTGTATGTTGTCCACACTATTCATTGATATGTTCTGAAGAAGTTCAGGTCAAGGACCATGGCTCATGTATAAATGAAGGATGACAAAGTTTTCACCATTCTGTTCGACAATTTTACCAAGTCAATACAATGGAAGATGAGGATAAGGAAGTATTAATCAGCTGTTTCTCACAACATATTCCAGGGTTCATACACTTTTTCACCAATGATTTTCAATGACTTTTCCATGACTTCTCCACAACCTTTAACTGAATATCCATGACCAAAACAAATGACTTTATCTCAGCGGGACAATTTAAAATTATTTATTGTAACACTAAGTAAAATTAGGTCTGCATCTGAAACATATGGTGCCTCTCTAAAACAAATGAACACCAGACAGACACACTTAGATACATTCTCTCATATTTTAATTCGAATAGTTTAACATTTTTGTCAGTTTTTCCAGTCGAACGTCTTTCTCTGTACATTCGCTAGTTAATACACTCAGTATGTGCCTTGGGAGCTGACGGTAACCCTTCTAACCAATCGTAACCAATTCTTACCTTTAATGCTGATTTTAAATTGGTTAATATTAGCCTTCAATCACTCCCTTTCGCTGCACTCCACTGTCACGCGACACAAAGAGCTAACGCGTTAACTAATGTTACCTAACGACAAAAGTTTATGTTCAATTTATTAGCGTTATAGAAAGCTGGAAAGTTGAAGCGCACGATTACGGCATTTTTTTAAAACGGTAACTTAGTGTTTTGTGTAGCGACCCGTTTGAAACAGCTCATTTCTCCGATGCAGTTTACTGGCGGTTGATTTAATTAGCGGTATTAATGTGAGGAGAAGCTCTTTGTCGTTTGAATGCATAACACGTAATTCCTTGAAGAGTCGACACAATTTATGCTTGACAGTTTAATTGTTACTTGTAAACCGTACTGTTATATTGTCGTTTTTTATCAATAAAAAACCTATTGCATATATTGTTGGTGCTCCTTACATTTTGGTACAGTGCTACGAAGTAAAAAAGTTAATTTCGAGCCCTGATATATTATTGAAGCTGCACTTCCCTGGCATATTGTCGGCACAGTAGGGCCTACGTTTACTAACTGCTACATTAGCAGAAGCGTGCCAGTAAGCAGACTGAGCCAGACTGAATTAACTTCTCACACCACCAAAATACCGCGAAGGTTACGTGACAATTTACGTTTTACTACTATACATACTATTTTTATGATTGGATTAATTAGTAGTTATATTTGATGCAACTTTAGCTGTGTTTCCATTACTTTTCCAAAACTTTTCAAAAAATATTATTTTCCATAACTTTTCCAGGGCCTGGAAATTGCATTTTAAATTTCAATGACTTTTCCAGGTTTTTCATGACCGTACGAACCCTGATATTCTTTTATGGGAGCAGCAGAGTTGGGCAGTCACTTCATTTCAAAAACTGAGTTTGAACAAATCTCAAATAAGAAAAATTTGTTCTAATTTCCTTCCATCAGAATTCAAATAAAAAACTACCTAAATGCTTATGGCCACTTTTAATTTCCCATTAAACCTATAGCTTAAATACACCATGCTATAACTAAGAAATAAAACCAGGGAAGATCATACAATGTCAATGATCCCATTCACAGCAGTAAAAGAAAAGTTTGGTGTTGCTCAAACTAAGCATCCTAAGCATACCTTCAAAGTTGTAACAAAATGGCTTAAAGACAACAAAGTGAAGTACTGGAGTGACCATAACAAAGCCCTGACCTGAATCCCATAGAAAACTGAACTGAAAAAGTGTGTCCGAGAAAAGAGGCCCACAAACCTGACTGAGTTACACCCGTTCTGTTGGGAGGAATGGGCAAAAATTCCATCAAAGTATTGTGAGAAGCTTGTGGAAAGCTACCCCAAGCGTTTGATTCAAGTTACAAAGCAATTAAAAGGCAATGGCACCAAATACTACCAAAGTGTATGTAACCCACTGAAAATCTGATATAGTACATAAAAGCTTAAATAAATCTGCCTCTTAGCAATTATTCTGAAATTACCTCTAATGGAAATAAAGTAGATACCCTACTTGACTTAACACAGGAAATGTATGGTAACATGAAATATGTGGAGTTGTGAAAAATTGAGTTTGAATGTCTTTAGCCTAGCTGTATGTAAATGTTTGGCCTCAACTGTATGCATGGGCGAATTCTATTTTATCAGTGTCGAACCTTACAAATTGTAAAAGAACTGTACATATTGCTGTTGAACACGCTGACAACGGAAGAAAGAGAAAATACAGTAAACTGCCACTAACTTTAAAAAGATTGCATGGGTACAAATAAACTGGCAAGTAACTTATCAAGAAGTCTGAGTTTGCCATCCCCCTGTTCAATGAGCGGGGACATGACTGATTCCAGTGACATGTTGCACCAGCTGCTTGGACCCTGGAATCTAAATTTACTAGGCCAGAAAGAGAGATTGTTGCAAAATATTGCATTAATCGTTAAACTCAAATTATAAATGCAGTCTATCCATGATTTGTGCCAATACTGTAGCTATCATTTTAACTAGTCAAATAAAATGAAAAGATTGTTCAAGTTGCGTTTATTGTTATTCTTCTCATTACAGACGGGAGTAAGAAAAAGAACGAAATACAGTACCCTAGGCACCACAATGAAGTACAAGAACAGCCATAAACAATTAATACAGAAATTAAAATGATAATTATAATAGCCGATTGCATGGGTAATCCCCAAAATTAGCAAATTTGCCCTATGACTGCGCTTTATGCTGTAGACCTGGTCTGGTCTACAGCATATCACAAAAATAATCCGCTTCTCTGTTTTGACTTAAACACTCCCCAGCAGTGACTCTCCACCTACTTTGGTGCATGGCATGTCAAGAAATTACCAGATAACACAGGTGCATCAAAATCTATGCCAAAAATACCATTTTGCCAATGCAACAGCTCACAACATGCCATGCTCCGGCCTGTAAATATAATATCACTGCTTAGCAAAAAAAAAAAAAAAAAAGCACAGTCCCCACAAAGTCAAAGAAATTATCACATGGACATAGCTTTGCATCAGACATCTCATCTTTATAATACAATTTAAAAGTAACATTACGATAATTCAGATGATTCTTTTTGTCAGCACATTACAGGCAGTAATTTCATAAGGTTTCTTCCCAAGAATCACAAAACCATACCTAGCACAGATGTAGAAGCCCCGGCAGACCAGGGAGAGCTGCTCCAAGGCCCTCAGGTCCAGCTCACTGGACACAACCCAGCGGAAGATGTACATGAGCACCTCTGTGGGCAGAGCTATAGACACAAGCATAGTCAAGGGGTAAAGACACACATGCAGAACATTCAAAGGAGGAGCAACCATTATCTTCTTGAAAGAAAGCCACTGAGAAAAATAAATGACGATGGCCATTAGGGATGTTAAATGATAAACTGTTAATCATTAATAAGAACATTTATCGATTAATTTTATTGAATAAATTGTTAAATTTCAATAAACCATATCAATGAATAACCTTACGTTGGAAATTAGATTGTATATTAGAGAGACATTTCTCCGTTGTTAGACACATATCCCCTCGACTGGTGGAAAGTTGACAAGTCACGGCAGCATTAGCAAAACATTATTTGCTAAATTATATCAGGGCCATTTGAGCGCGTGTTCTCAGGGGCTGGTCTCACCTTCAGCAGACTGCGCACTAGACTGCCCCTACAGCATGCCCATATTCTCAAACAAATATTTTTAGGTATTAAGTTAGGTAACGGCATATAGGATGTGTTGTTCATGTTACAGCTATATGTTACAGCCTTCAGGAATATAGCGTATAAGCAGGTTTCATGGCACTTCATTATATTTTACACCTTTACTTACCTTTCTTGTTTGCCGCACATCAAGGGGCTTACTTTACAAAGTGGGGAACTTGCAAATATTTTTTAAATGAATAACCTACCACTTGTACTACAGAATACAATTTACACTATTGAATTGCTTGATGTGCCCTGTACTCTAATTAATCTTAATTCTAAAAACTGTAAAGTTTGCTACAAAAATTTGATCAATATTGAGACAAACCATACTGTCATTAATTCCAGAAATAATATTTTGAAACTTGGATTACTAAACATAAGATCCCTTAATTCTAAAGCAGCTCTTGTGAATGAACTAATCACTGATTATGGTCTTAATGCATTATGTCTCACTGAAACATGGCTGAAAGTGGATGAGAACCTTTCCTTAAATGAGTCCTCACCACCTGGAGATACATAATCAAATCCCCCGTCTCTGTCAGAGAGGCGGTGGTGTTGCTACTATTTACAATGACCTTGCAATTCCAAAACCAGATTATAAATTAGATTCCTTTGAAGTGTTATTAACGAACCTTTCCTAGCCCAATGATGGTAGGCATTGCCTTTTATCTCAGTCCTTCGTATTAGTGACTGTCTACAGACCTCCTGGCCCATACTCTAGCTTTGTTCATGACTTTGCAGAATTCCTCTCTCACTTAACTATAAGCTATGACAATGTGCTGATGTTATGTGACTTTAACCTGCACTCTGAAAATGCAGATGATCCTCTTACATCTGCATTTGTGAATATCTTAGAATCCATCGGCTTCACTCAAAAAGTTGTCGGTCTCACACATTGTTGTGGTCACACTTTAGATCTGGTCTAAATTTTGGTGTTGATGTTAGTGATGTTGTAATCTACCCACATAACCCTATTTTGTCTGACCATTTTCTTATAACACTAAACCTACAGTTGGCTCACCCCATAGAATCTGAACCTAAAATATATTTAGGCCGCACTATTACGACTAACACTACTACAAACTTTATTGAAACAATTTCGGAATACTTTGATTTAGATGTTTCAGCTCCGTGTCTATTGATAATCTAGCAGAGGGATTGGCTATTGCACTACATAAAACCCTTGATGTAGTTGCTCCATTGAAAAGTAAAAATGTTATTGAGAAGAGATTTGCACGTTGGTATACTGACCATACACGGGCTCTTAAAAAGTCTCGCCAACTAGAACGCAAGCGGCATTCCACTAATCTGCAGGTATATCACCTAGCAGAGTCTTGGTGCCTACAAACATTCTCTCTCTAATGCAAGGTCTGCTTAATTTTCAAAGCTTATACAAGAAAATAAGCATAATCCCCAATTCCTATTCAAAACAGTTGCTGATCTAACTAAAAACCATGCAGCAACTAAACCTCAAATTCCAGCTTCTTGTAGAAGTAATGATTTCTTGACATTCTTTAGCAGTAAAATAATAGGAATTAGAGAAAATATATCTGCCTCTACACTAGCCAACAACAGCTTTATCAATATCACAGACCCACCTCCAAGAAACATAGAACGAGTGGAATCCTTTACTCCCATACAACTGAGTGAACTAATCAAACTAGTTTCTACTGCTAAATCAACCACCTGCACTCTTGATCCCATTCCTGCAAAGCTACTGAAGGAGCTATTGCCGGTTCTTAGCAAACCAGTTCTTAACATAATGAACTCTTCACTGCTATGTTCTCATATCTTTTAAAAAGGCAGAAATCAAGAGATCAAATTTGGACCAGACAGACCTGGCTAACAACAGACCAATTTCAAATCTCCAATTTCTATCAAAGGTTCTTGAGAAATGTGTAGAACAACAACTCTCTTCTTTCCTACAGGATAATGTGTATGAGAGCTTTCAGTCTGGTTTTAGGAAGAATCATAGTACTGAGACAGCCCTTGCCTGAGTATTGAACGATCTGTTTCTCTCCCTTGATTGAGGATGTATCTCTGTTCTTGTTCTGCTTGACCCGAGTGCTGCTTTTGATACAATAGACCACCATATCCTCCTCCATAGGTTAGAAAAATCAGTTAGTGTCACTGGACAAGCCCTTATGTGGTTTAAATCCTCTCACTGACAGATTTCAGGGTAAATACTAATTCCTCTGAGTATTCCAGGGTAAACTTTGGAGTACCCCAAGGATCTGTGTTGGGTCTCTTGCTTTTTCCCTTGTACATGCTTCCTCTTGGGGGCATCATAAGCAGTCATGGTGTTATCTACCACTGCTATGCAGATGACACGCAACTTTATATATCTTTTAAACCAGGTGAAGTTGATCCGCTAGCCAAGTTAGAGACCTGTCTTAAAGGCTTGAATGAACCAGAATTTCCTCACGTTGAATTCTGATAAAACTGAGATGCTCACAGTAGCTCCGAAATCTCTTAGAGATAAGTTCCTCCATTTTTCCTCATATATAATTGGCTTCTCTGTCTCCTTCAAAGCAGCTGTTAAAAACCTTGGCGTAACTTTTGATTCAGATCTCTCCATTCAGGCCCACATTAATAATATCATACAAGTGGCCTTCTTCCACCTAAAGAACATATCTAAATTAAGGAAGATGTTGTCCCCCCGGGATGCTGAAAAAATGGTTCATGCATTTGTATCCTCTCTGCTTGATTATTGTAACATTGTACCGTCAGGTTGCACCAGCTCAGCCTTGAAACGTCTACAACTTACAAAATGCAGCTGCTAGGGTCCTTGCTAGAACTAAGAAATGGGAACATATCAGTCCAGTGCTTAAATCTCTTCACTGCCTTTAACAGCAACCTGACACTTGTTTAGAACCTTTTCTTACTGCAAACCAAACCATAACTAGTTGTTAGCAATATTTAAATTGGTTTTCAGCAGTTGTTTCCCTTGCATAATTATTTTCAGTAAATACCCTCTTAAATCAAGCACATGGAAACATGCAAATTCCATAAAAAAATATCAAATGTTCTGCTCCTAATGCCTCTCTTGATGTGTCATCACTTCTTAGAGAGTTAAGGTGTAGCTGTTGTGAATACCTGAAATGTGCACCTGCGTTGTTTCCACTTCAGGCTCACATATCTTCAGGGACATGTCCTGCAGAGTGAGCTGCTGCTGAAAGTAGGTGAGCAGGTCAGCAATCTCACCATCTCTTTCTTTGTCTTCCGTGCTGGAAAAAAGAGAGGTTTACACTAGTCAAGCATCGACACCTTTGACCACAACCAAAGTCTATATCAAAAAGAAATTGTCTTCCCCTTCCCATTTATCACTTTTGCAGATTTTAATTTGAAAAAAGGAAAGCCGTTTTTTTGAAGCATGTACATTCTGAAACTACAGAAAATACAGATTTGGGCGACGACTCAGTAATCAGTGTTTATAGTTTGATTTAATCTGAACAAACCTTTTTCATCATGCCAATAATGCTTATTTTCATTCCAAACACTACTATTTTGTCACAAGGCAACATGGTGATGTTTAGAAACTAATTTTTAACAGCAAACTATTTCAGGAACTTTAGTATGACACAACTGTTGCATGGACACTGTGTCTCTATGCAACAGTTGTATTTTAATTAGGCTTCATAAATGTTGCACTTGCTAAAGTGCACACACTGACAACTTGCAACAGTGTTTTTTGAACAATGGTGTACACACATAGACCGTATAAAAATATGGACGAAGTGCTTCATGATGTCACCCACTGATTTGCTATGGTTAGTGCTCACTGGCGCATGAAGCCCAAATTAGGGCGCAGCCACATTGCCCGTTGCAACCAACGCAAGCACAGTGGAGTGAAAGACTGGAGTCCACGACTACAGGAAAATCCACCCCGACTACCTTACATGGTAATTAGAAACGCCCACGTCTGGACAACAAGCGTGGCCTTGCAACCACAGAACCGTACTACCGTAACATTTCAAAAAAGTTAATTGTGCAAGATATGTTTAGTGTTAAGATATTTACATAGAAAAATAGATAAAACAGATCATTAGCTAACTAGCTCGCTAGTTATATAGACAGATAGATAACAGAACTCTAGATAGCTAGATAGATATATCACAAGATAACTAGCTAGCAAGTTAGCTAGATAGATAGATAGATCGATAGCAAGACAGTAAGCTTGCTCCCCTAAATAAGTAAATCCCACTAGCTTGTCTTCTTAAAGAAGCTTCAAAACTGCTTACAAATCTGATTTCACCAACAACATATACAAATTATAAAAGACGAGACTTTATGAGAATCAACTGAAACCCCAAACTGGTCAGAAATCACGTTTTGACATAGAACATTGTTTATCTGAAAATGTCTCAAATGTATTAACCGAAAGAACTGGAGAGAAGAATCCTTAGTATAGTGGTTAGTACCACTGAACGCAGCACACAACACTTTTGGACCTTGGACTTTTAAATGGTGAGATCGTATGTAGCTAGCTAATCGGAATAAAACGACACAGCATCACACCTGCCACTGAAGCACTCTGCCTGGCTGCGAGGATGGGGAAATCCTTATATGGTCATACGGTAGTAGGACAAGCCACATTGCACGCACTGAAATTAACCCAGATTTGGGAATTTTGGCAGAATTATTTTTAAAAATGAGACCCAGGGGAGACATTACAAGGGATGTGATTAACTAGTTAAACCATCATTTCTTGTGTAAAGAATGTATTGACTTTATATTTCCTCAGAGAAAATTTGCCTCTTTTCAGGCTTTCCCCATTGACTTAACATTGGGTGGGCAGGGTTTCAAGTTCTTTTTGCAACCAGGCATTGCAGTAGCCACTGGGGTAAAACGCTTCACTCACAGAGGAGAGTTGTTGCCCCCTGTGTACACAACTGTCTAATTAGATAGCAGACATATTGAATTCAAAGCCACAGAAGAGCCACCATTTAATTTGGAACTTAATGACAAATTAGCCACATTGTACAAGTATGTGGTTAAAAAAGGACAAGTTAAAAAATAAAAAATAAAAAAGATTGATTTCACATTGCAAAACTATAGGCATCTACACATTTCAATTCTGAAAGTGGCATCTCTGTAAATACTCCAGAATTGAAAAAGAGAATATACTCACTTGTCTGGATCAGGCGAGCGGCTGTAGTTTATTTTAAACTCAATATCCGGCACAAGTTGCATTGCCATGCGATAGTACTTGATAGCTGAAATTTAAAAAAGTTTGAATTGTCATTTTTACTAAATTTCATTCCCCCCCAAGCACTTTGTAGACACATTGTTAATTGACAATAAAATTTATTTCATAATGGGATTTATAATTTCCCTTGATGAAAAAGAATGAACAAATGGAAAATTGAAAGAAGTTCATCTACTTTGAACAAGTCTAGATCTGAAAATAAATAAAAAGATTCACGTAACTACGGTTCAATATGTAGCTAGGGAGGATAAAATGAGTGAAATCTACTCATCTACTCTTTGATCTTTATTTTGATATATTTCTAAAGGTAAAAAGGGAAAATGAGATCAGTGTCAGGATTGAAGACCATTGCGAAAAGCTGGTTGTTGATATTAAAGTAAGCAGGACAATGGCATTTGAAAGATGGCTTTATTTGTTAAATCCCATTGTAGTATTCAACCGATCACAAATTTTGATTAATTTTTATTTTATTTTTCGGCACTAAAATCTACATGCAATTTCCCCACTTTTGAAAGGTTTCCTTGTGATGTTCCTTTTCCATATTCCAAAAGTGATTAGGTATTCCACAAGGTCCACAAATAGTAACATTTTGACTAAAAAAACAATATGTAATACATAAATATTTATTTATGTATTTATTTATTTATTTTCAAAAAAATCAAAACAATATTATTTTGATCAGCCAAGACAAGCAGAATTATGAGAGACCCTCCCTTATCTTGAAAATATGAACCTTTCACAGCATCTAGTTGGAAACAAATGAAATGCAAAACCAACAAATACTCAATAAATACTGTTTTCACTGCAAAGGTAATAAAACCTGCCTTCATATACAGCTCCATTCTGCTCTTCTTCCACTGCTTTGAGGAACAGCTCCCTGGCCTGAAAAATATCCAAAATAAATCAGCAATAGAGATGAACAAAGACTGGACTAGAACACCAAGGAACACCTTTATAGTACCATTGGTGATCTCTCCAACATCCAATTTAAAGAACAAAGAATCATATTCTTGTCCCTATCAATTATCACAAAAATGAAGAGTAAAACACTGGATAAAGAAGGAAGGAAATGGATGTAGATGGAAAACTACATAACTACACAAAGTACTTAGGGATTAGCAGAGGAATACCTTGATAAATAGTTTACACCTTAATAGCTAGCGAGAAATGAGTAAAATGCACAGAATATTTACGCAATTATTAGGGGAACATAACAGATAACATTTTTGCTAAAAATTAGAAGTTGCTGGACAGCATTTACTTCCTAATACAAGGCCTAGCCTAACTTGCAGTAAAACAGGTTTCAGATGGTTCTACGGCCAAGGATAGAATTAAAATATTCTAGGGGAAACACCGCTTATTCGTTTGAAGGAGTAGTAGAAGATTCTTTCGCTCATTTAGTTTGGCACATCTTCTGTTTAATGGATGAGTTAGTATGAAATATTCTGCATATATTGTTGTATAGAATTCTGGATATTGTTCATTGTTCATTGCCTGTAATCAAAAGAAGTTTTCAGAAGATGCAATTTCTGCGAACCCTTCTTTCTTATTACAACAGTAAAAGGAAGTACGTATGTACAGTTGAGGCCAAAAGTTTAGGTACACCTAGGCTAAAGACATTCAAACTCAATTTTTCACAACTCCACACATTTCATGTTACCATATATTTCGTGTGTTAAGTCAAATAGGGTATCTGCTTTATTTTCATAAAAGGTAATTTCACAATAATAGCTATGAGACAGATTTATTTCAGCTTTTTATGTACTATATCAGATTTTCAGTGGGTCAGAAGTTTACATACACTTTGTTAGTCCTTGGTGGCATTGCCTTTTAATGCTTAATTAATTGATTCAAACGCTTTGGGTAGTCTTCCACAGGCTACTCACAATACTTTGCCGGAATTTTTGCCCATTCCTCCCGACAGAACTGGTATAAGTCAGTCATGTTTGTGGGCCTCCTTGCTCGGACACGCTTTTTCAGTTCAGTCCACAAATTTTCTATGGGAATCAGGTCAAGGCTTTGTAATGGCCACTCCAATACTTCACTGTGTTGTCTTTAAGCCACGTTGTTACAACTTTGGAGGTATGCTTAGGATCACTGTCCTGCTGGAAAACCCAGTTGTGAACAGGTTTTAACTTTCTAGCTGATGTCTTGAGGTGTTGATTCAGTATTTCCACAAAAATTAGTATTTTGTCATGATACCATCTATTGCCTGAAGTGCACCAGCCCCTTTTCCAGCAAAACACCCCCACAACATGATGCTGCCACCCCCATGCTTCACATGGTGTTCTTCCGTTTAAAAGCCTCACCCTTTTCCCTCCATACATAGCGCTGATCATTATGGCCAAACAGTTCAATTTTTTGTTTCATCTGACCAGAGAACACTTCACTGCCTCCTGGTGATCACCTGCAAACTTCATTCTGGCTTTTTTATGCCGGCCTTGGACTAGGGGGTTCTTCATTGCGCAACAGCCTTTCAGGCCATGGCGATGTAGGATTCTCCTAATGGTGGATGCAGATACTTTGGTACCTGATGCCTCCAACTCCTTCACCAGTACCTTTGTTGTTGTCTTGGGGTTCAGGTGAACCTTTCAGACCAAAGTTTGTTCAGCCCGGGGAATTAATTTGTGCCTCTTTCCTGAATGATGCAGTGTGGTCCCAAGATTTTTATATTTGCATACAATTGTTTGTACAGATGCTCGCAGTACCTTCAGTTGTTTGGAAATTGCTCCTAAGCAGGAACCAGACTTGTGGAGGTCCACTATTTTTTTCTGAGGTCTTGGCTGAGTTGCCTGGATTTTCCCATGGTATCAAGGACAAAAAAGCAGTGGCTCTAAAGCCCTTAAAGGCCCTTAAATACAGCCACAGGTGCCAATTAACTCCAAATTAACTTCTAATTATGAAAATTGGCCAATCCGAAGCTTCTAAAAAGTCATAAAATCAATTTCTGGAATCTTCCAGACTGTTTAAAGAGACAGTCAACTTGGTGTATGTAAACGTTTGACCCACTGGAATTCTGATATAGTGAAATAAAGCTGAAATAAATCTGTCTCCAATTGATTGTTTTAAAATTACCTCTGATATGAACAAAGTAGATGCCCTAATTGACTTGCCAAAAGAAATGTATGGTAACATGAAATGTGCAGAGTTTTAATATCTTTAGCCTAGCTGTATGTAAACTTTTAGCCTCAACTGCAACAACATAACATATTGACCAATTATTCTTCTACAGAATATAAATAATGTATGGCAGTCTATCTGAAATTATGCACATTGTAACAGCAATGGTAACATTCCCTAAATGAAAAGTAAAAGTAAAGTTCTTACCTTCTCCTCTTGAGCAAGGTCATGTTTTCTCTTCAGATCCCCTGATCGTAACAGCTCTTTCTTACCAGCGATGGACCCAGCAGATGGTATCAGTTCAGACATCCACTGTGCCCGAAAAACGCTGAGCTCCAGCTGAACACAAAGCGAGAAGAGATACCAAAATACTGTTCAGTAAATCCTTTAAATGTGAAAGACAGCAGGAAGTTCTCCCCAAAGTACAAGTGCTTTAAATGTGCAACACAGGAGAGAACACTCTCCAAGTCTCCTGTCTGCTTTTTGGGGATTGATTGTATCCCTGCTTTGATTTAGGTTACCCTACCTGTACGGCGTGTAAGGGAATTGCGTTCTGCAGACCATAGCTGTTCAAGTGTGAACTATCATGTAATAATTTACCAGAGTATTGCTCTGTTAATCCCTTCATACTTTATTTGTGCAGTTATGTATTAGGTTGTTGAACACATGTTCAAGGTCATTCTTTTTGGCTCAGCCGCAACAGCAGGGCCAGCCCTACAGACGCGAATGTCTGTGACTGAGTAAGTGAGTGATGAAGTTACACCATTGGTCGGCCGAGTTATGAAGTTACACCATTGGTCAGCCGGATCACGTGGCTTAGGTCCAGCCATATATTAGGTTTTAACCTGGTCTTGTTGTTTTTTTTGCTAGAATTTATTAACACAATGCAGATTAGGCTAGTTATCATTAGGGTTGGGTATCGAGCTGGTTCCGAATTGGAACCGGTTCTAAATTTCCAATAACCAGGAATTCATTAAGAAATGTGCATTTCAAATCCGCTCCTTGAATCTTGAAAATGTATTTTCGATGGTATTTGCGATGACTGAAATGTAAAGAATTTTAATCAACTGCTAAGACCTGCTACATTTACGTCTACGTCACTGGTTGCGTAATACGTATGCATCAACATGCCTGTCATAGGCCACGCCCCCCATGATGGGTGCAAACAATCTGTTGCACTCAATGTAGTTAATATTAGCAGTCAGTGGATTATCAAGATTATAAAAATGCCTAAATGTTGTTGTATGGTGGGCTGTGCAAATAAAGCCAAGAACCCCGACTTTTAGTTTTATGTCCACCCATGCAAAAACACTGAGCCAATGAGGAAAAAAATGCAGATTCAGGCCATTAGATGCAGGGAAAGCCAGAAAACTCAGGGATCCTGGATCAAGCGACATCTATATTTGTAGTAAATTAGCCATTTAGTCCCCAGTAAGTACGTATAACTTTCATTATCTGCAGCTAAGAGGCTGTGTCAGAAACGGTAATTTGTATGTTTTTTTTAGATGTGTGTAAGAAACTGCATAGCTAGCAACATAACATCACATCACATCCTACACAATGCTAGCAAGCTAGCAAATGTTATTATGATAACTTTGCTGCATTTAACCAAGATGCTTTTAACTAATGTTATTAGCTATGACAGTTGCTATTAACTAATGTTAACTACGGTCCACCGACCTAGAGAATACTGCAGGTAACACAATCTCCACCATAAAATATGGAGGTGGAAGCATCATGCTATGGGGACGCTATTCATCAGCAAGAACTGGAAATCTCATAAGGTTTCAAAGATTCAAAGATAACTGGCACACAATAATCTGCGCACCACACTGTCAAAACAATCAAAAGGGAAGCACCCAAAGCACATTTCCAGCACAACACTGGAGTTTTCAAATGAATAAAATAGATGTCCTTGCCAGACTAAGTTGGAGTCTTAACTTTAATCAGAAAGCAGGAAAGAAAATTGCTGTCCATTGCCATTCTCTAACCAACTTGACACAGAGTGAGCAATTTTACAAGGATGAATGGCCAAATAGAGCTTCATCACAGTGTGCAAAATTCAGAGACTCAACTACGAACATATAAGTTTTGTATGACAATATTCCATGTTGGAAAATTCATATGCTTAAATTTCCCATGAATTCACAGCTAGAGCAATAAGAATGAGACATTTATGCAATGAAGTCCCTACCTGCCAAACTTAGCACATGTGTTTTGGCCCCAAAAAACCACAAGACTGTGATGACCACACACAACTAGCGTGTGACATTTGATCACACCTGTTGACAACAATTGGTAATTAGTAGGGATGGGTATGAGTAAAGAATTGATCCATTACTCGTCGGACACGTGCCTACTCAATCTTTTTCATTTTCTCCTAAAGATGTTTTCAGTGAAAACATGCATTTCAAAATACGCGATTCCATTGTAATGGAAACGTTAAGCAAGTTTTCCAGCAAATATCACATGCTATACCACTTAGCAATGAACGTGTCTTTCTAGTAATGACTGGGTTATCTAATATTAACCTCTTAGCCAAAAGCCCCTAGTGGTCGGCACGCCGGCGTGCCAAGATTACTAAACTCAGACATTCAGTGCTACTGCAACCAAAGTATGAGTTAAAAACAGAAACGCGTTGTTTTAGTTTCATTAGTAGATGATACACGACAACTATGCCGAATACGGAGTTTCGCTCTGGTCGTTCATTTAACACTCGCCCCCTCCCTACAGTCTCATCTGCAACTACACCCCCCACCCATGACATAATGGACAATATTGTCTATCTTGGCATTCATAAAAATATTCTTTCACCACTCAAAAATCGTATTCCGTCATAGCAACTAGATAAAAAGATAAACCTGACAATAGCCCTAAGATATGCCAATACAGCAGTGAAAACGCTGCTCAATGAATAACAAAATAAACAAGAAAAAGTTTTAAAAAATGATACCATGTCATTCTACAGTCAATATCTGGGACTCAATATTGAATAAATATACAACCTTACCATTGGTTCGCATAGAGATGTCCCTTTTTAGACTGAGTAGTCATATATTGCCTTGGACAATCAGTTTGTGAAATATACACTCATTTGTGATGCCTGGGTAACCTTCCAAAATAGCTGTGCGTAATACCACATTTGTTGTTTACGGCATCGTCGCCCTTTTTAGTACAGTCTGGCTTGATTGACAATTCATTTATCAGTAGGTGAGAGTATAAGCTTACTAACGATGTATAACATGTCTAATTTTGCTTTTGGAATAGCGTTTTATAGGTCAGCGTAATCAAATGTTTTGTTATCATTGCATTCACTTACACATTCACTCTGTGGTCGCAGTAAAAGACGCTGCATCTAACGAAACGTTGTGAACAATTTTTCATAATTTCTTGGAAAATACTATTATTATTGAGGACTTCTGAGCATAGCTAAGCCATATGTTTGCTTATAGACCTAGCTGACACTGTTTTCTAGTGTAAGACAGAAGCAGATAGAACTATATCATTGACTTCCTGTCTCTGTCTCTATCTACTGAAAACAGATTTCATCATTGCTATGTAAGTATTAGCCTACTGCTCAAAATATTTCGGTTATATACATTATTTTTGAAATTGAGTGTCTTTAAATAGGTTAGTGGTATTTTATAATGAGGATATTTCACAATGTAATATAAGCGTTCGTTGGTAGTCTAGTAGTTTTTGTGATGCATGCAACAGCGATGACGAGAGTGTTTGAACATCAAAATGTGATGGACGGTTGAAAATTTCTCATGTCGTCCCATCCCCATTGAAAATTTTTTTCATGTCGTCCCATCCCCATACAAGAAAACATACTCTCGTATGTTTTCTTGTATGGGGATGGGACGACATGAAAAAAATTTCTATTCATTTTCAAAGTAATACATACAAGAGTTAACTATTACACATTTAAGTACTGTACAGCATTGTGTGACAATACTTTTACGTTAATATTAAACCTGATATCAAATCTCATCTTACACCTTCATAAGGGGCTCATTTAAATGCTTTCAATGGACAAAAAGTATTATATTCCTTTTTGGAGAGATTTTGGATTTGTTTCTGTACCCCTAGCTATTTTAGACCACTGTACTGACGGAAAGCTTGTAATTCCCACTTTAAAATGATGCAACACTGAGTTTCTTGAGTAAAAACTGTTTATTTGTAGTGAAATACGTGAATATGTTGTGATTTACAGCAATGCATAATTTAGAAACATTTTGGGTAGATTTGGAGACCCTGGGTACACTGCTTAGTTTTTGCTTCACAGATCTTTAGTAGTTCTACATATCCACCCTTAGATTTTACTTGGTCAAGAAGTTTTTGATCCATGTATAATTTAACCTGCTGTATATATGCAATCTCTCAGGATTTCATTGCGAACTAGAAAAGAGCAAATTCATTTTAGATTTTTTGTGCATTTGTGGCACTTTATTTCTTCCACAATTATGAATATAAAGTAGGCCTAATCTAAGCTAGTATTGTAAATGGTACAAATGTCTTGCTTCATTTAAGCCATTTTTCAAGTCTCTGTGGTGTTCACATCTGGAGTTATAAAGCTTTAAATAGGGTACCCCCTAAATGGGCAAGGATTGGCAAGATTTGGCATGTGCGTTAAGGGGTTAAACTGCAGTTAGGTTTTATGTGAAAATGGTCTCACAACGTGTTTGTTATCACAGATGGAAAGTTAGCAAACTACTTAATTATACTCAAAATATAGTCTAAGCTATAAACATAGTCAGGCTATAACTAGACTAGCTCACTCTCTATACAGTCATTCATGGACATCAAGATGACACTGCTGCAAGTAGAATATTATAACTGTTGGCTTGCGTGCTCTTACAAATTTCCTCTTTATCGAGTCAGACCGATGTGCATTCATTCAGAACAGTGATTTTGTAGGTGCTACTTCATAGCCATATATGGCATATGAAAAAATAACAAATAAGACCCAATAAATTAAAATTGAGTATTTAGCGATTGAATATTAGTTTTGTGGGCGTGAAACTGTTGCGAGTATCATATCCCATTCATCATTAACTTTATTATGATGGAAAAACATGGGTACTGATGTGTGTTGTTGCTAGGTGTGTGTGCATTTGCTACATGAGTGGTGCCGCTGGGCCAAGACGCATTCTGAAAATAGATTATTTTCCATGCTAGGAATCGATCTGGTATCAAGCACACAATCTATGAAATTATTGAAAATCACCATCCCTATTAATTAACATAATAAAACTACGATGGTTGGGTAGCGCAAGAAAATGGTAGTGTACCAGGTACAAAGCCGTTTTTGTCTGGTAATGCTGTGAATTTATTGCAGGCGTTGGTTATGTTTCATTTGATACTTTCATTTGATAGTCTAATTTTACCTGTTTGAAAGACAGGGCTCCAGACTAACTTATTTCGCCACCGTCCCAGGTGAAGCAAGAAGCTATTTTAACCAGAACTGAATGTGGACCATTCCCAAACTTAAAAAAATTTGGTGATGGTGAAATTAAAATGCATTAAAAAAATCTGCGAATGCTGCGAATCTGCACTTAATCCACATGTGAATCGTTTGATTAAAACTCTAAAATTGTGAATTACAAAGCAAAATCAAGGGGACAAAATGTCTTTGTACCACTCCCAAACATTACAGAGGGCAGTGTATGACAGCTGTAACTATAAATAAAATATGTAGTGAAAAGTACTATGGCAAAGGCAACCAATACTCCTAGCAATGAGGCTGTTTTTGTGCTTGCGTTACTGAACAGTCTATGGTAATTTGCAGAAGACTGCTGTGCTACTGTTAATTTTCTTGTTAGTAGGCCAAGGCTAATGCTGGTGAATCTTCACCATCAGATTTAGAAACAGCTGAGCATCACTGTTCAATA
The DNA here is from genome assembly GCF_018555375.3 of Anguilla rostrata. Classification (NCBI taxonomy): domain Eukaryota; kingdom Metazoa; phylum Chordata; class Actinopteri; order Anguilliformes; family Anguillidae; genus Anguilla; species Anguilla rostrata. The sequence continues at coordinate 27,960,518 of NC_057934.1, forward strand.
ACAATGAAAAGATATAATCAGCCCACGATTCGGTACAATAGAAAATAGACTACAGGGGTTGAATACCTAAAATAAATGGTAAAATTAATAAGCAAGATAGTGTTCTAGCGTTTTTGAACAAACGGTAACCATAACAAGCGACCAGATTTCTTAAAACAAGCCCAAAATGACAAACCTTGAGTTTTCATTTTTTTCAAAGTAACTTCGGGGGAAAAAACCAGGCTAAGTAAAATGTCATGTATTACCGTACTCGGCGCAGTAGCCTAGCCTAGACTTATGTGCTGTAGCTATGCGCCATTCCACACATAGCATCCTATATCTAGTTTAGCCTGTGTTCAGCGAGTATTGCTGCACATCCTGCTACTGCTTCATACCATGCTTAGAGTTACTGTTTTCAAGTAATCACCCCTTGTCAATGTCACTTTGGGAATGTAGGAATGAGTATGAAAATATTACCGGTCTCTTAAACACTGTTATTAGCCACGTTTTCCTTTCTGCAACCAAAAATTAATTGCGTGATTTTATTGACGTCCCCAAGTTTTTTCTGCAGACTTGCTTTCTTAAGTGCGACATTTTGCAAGGAGTTAGTAATGATTGTTCTTCAAGGAATGTTAGCCGCAATGGGCAATGCTGTAGGAATTAAATTTGTTGACACAAAGTGGGTCCAAATCTAACACAGGGTAAAATGTAACACAGACTTTTTAGGCAGACGCATCAAGCTTTAACAACGTATTTCAGGTTAAACACTCAAAATTACCATCCCTTTAGCCGCGTTTCCACCACAGGAACTTTACCCCGGCTTTATTTTACCCCCCAAAAAGTTCCTGCTCGGGGGGTAGTACTTTCCAAAAGTACCGGAAACTTTGGGGTGGGGCGCAAGCGCTGAAAATTTCTGATTGGTCGACTACTTGCAGTGTTATTTGTTTTATTTCAACCGCCATGTTTAAAAAGTCTGCAGCCGCAAACCGATTTTCTTTCAGTAAGTAGCCTAGTTTTGTTTATAGCCTGCCAACGTCTTGGAATTATAACGTGTGCTCTTCTGTTCTTTTCTTGCTTCAGTATTCGTTTTATAAAATGCTAAGCATTCGTGCTGGGACAGCATATTACGTACCAAAACATTCAAACGGATTAATTCGGTTGCTGAATATTTTCTTCCGGATTTTCTTTGTTAGCCCGTTGTAATTGACTCAAAACGTTTGATACAGTTGTGTGAGGTATGCGGTAGTTCTGCGTAATTCACATTGGTGATACAGTAAAAGCAAACTGGAAATCACCTTCCGCACTTTTTGTCAGGGTAAAATAAAAGGTAATTCTAGTAATCGTCCCTTTAGCTTTTTCAGACTGCCGTAATTTTACTCTGCCATTCTTCAATTCCACAAAAAGACCAGGAAGACTATGGACTAATTTATGGTGCATGGTTCGCATCTGGAGGGCACACTTCGCTGCTCGGCTAGCAGTAACTTCGAAGGAAAGCAAACGGTGGCTGTACCACTACTAATTTACATTTTCACGCAAGTCCGAGTTTTCGTTCTATTCTTGTCATTTTGCGATTAGCCTATATGGAATTGACGATGAGAAAGTAATCAAACAGCAAATAGTTTACAACGTGTGCATGTTTTCTGCTGTTGTTGCCAGTTATACTGGAAATGTGAATGCATTCTGTCGCCTCAGATGTCAAGACATGAAAGTGAATGTTCGCATAAAAACATAATGAATGTGTTTGAGAGGATATATAAAACAGTTACAATCTGACTATTGGCCATTTATATCCTATTTGTTGCATAACAACGGTCCAAGTTCAACTACCAACGACAGTTTTGCTTGACAACGGTAAAATATGCCCAAACGGCTGCAGAAGAATATTTCAATTCCATGTGATTAAATCGATAAAAATCAATAAATACAAAAGTAACCATATATAGTCATTGTTGGCCACCCCGTTGTATATAAGTGGAATAAACCCCTCCGGGCTGTCCCGGTTATTAGAAAATAATGTAGGCTACTTCGGTGGTAGTATGGGGTTACAGAAGAAATCAAATGACAGATGGACCGACGACAACGTCGCTTTTTCATACGTCAGTGGGCTAATTTGCCTAATCTTCGCGGGACTTTAGACCGCGGTGGAAACGCAGACAACCATGGGCTGAAGGAACCTTTTAGTTCCTTGAAAAGTAGTTCCTGGGACTAAAAGTTCCGGGTACTTTTGGTGGAAACGCGGCTTTTGTCTACCATGAAAGTGGGCAGAGTTTAATAAATATTTTGGGAGATATTGCCAAAAGGCTTTTTTGACTATATGCAAGACATTTTTTTTCCAGCTACCATATTGTGTGTGTATGTCAAGGAATCCAAATGTATGTAATTGTAAACAGTCTTTTCGTGACTAACAGATCACATTGTATTGATATAGCATGCTAGCTTGTTTTCTAGCCAAGTACAGACACCCTGCAGGGCTAAACCGAACGGGGTTGTTAGCCTGTTGTCAGCAGACTATTAATTAAACAATTGATTGGATTTGTTCAGCTTAGACCGGATCTTTGTACATATATTTAACTCAATGGCAACTTAGGCTATGTGACATAGACTGATGCAGCTGTTTGGATTCAAACAGACATTAGAACAATGGAACAATGCAGTCTTGGGACAGATTTTCACCGATATAGGTTGGCTGCAAAAAACATATAAATGTAATAAAAAAATTAATTAAAGACTGTTTGTATCATATAACATTTAATTGTATTGAATCGCCTTATTTTGTATTAACTTTTAAAGCTATTACAGTTAGGTGTACCCTGCCCCACGTTAGTTTTTATGCCAACCTTGGGGTTAAGTGTAACATTTCACTCTTGGTACTATTGGTCAAATTGTTAGTGAATGGTACGTCCCAGAAATTTAATTGTGGTGTGTAATCACAGCCAAGTGATGTAGGTTGTTTGTATTAAAAAAGATTAATCTGTAATATTTTCAGAATGAAACCAAATACAAACACCGTGTCAACCAGTGTCAACTAGTCAGTGAGAGGGGTGGGGACTCAATTGGCTCAATCTGAGTAATGTCACAAACGCGAGAAAAAAAAACAACTTTTTTTTCCTTTTGTCTTGAAGGCGTACTGAGGATGTTTTCGTCCAAAACACATTTTTTATTGTCCCCAGGACATAGGGACACCATTAGTCTTGTACCCTGGTTAAAGGTATGTATGTACATACAAAGATTTAGACGGGACGCAAAAGTACCTACTTGGAGGTCAGATTCGCGAGAATTTTCATTTTCTTTAGGTTCATTTTCTTTTTCTTCCTCTTCCTCTTCCTCTTCCAGGATATCAGCAGAATTAATTTCGCTCTCTGCCTGTTGACATAAAAACACATGGTTATAGTTTTCCTCTAAATGGAGCATGGGAAAATGCATGTGGCTGACATCATAGACTGATATAGATTACCAATCTAGAAATTCCTAGCTAAACCACACAACATCATTACCATACATTATGAAGATACTTGAATAAAAAAGAATTTACACATTCTGCCGGTGTACACAATCTTGACTGGTAGATAGGGAGCACTGCTACTTTGGTGTGTCAGAGCACTGAATACAAACCAATCGTTTAAACATTACAGGTCCCTTTTCTCAATTATATAGACTATTATTTGACAAAATGTCTCAAATCCCATAATCACTTAAAATTGTGAGTGGTACTTGGAAATAAATTCAACTCTCCAGAAAGAAAATATAAATTTTAGTAGGCCTACTAATTTGGGAAATTGGTGCCTAACAACCACTGTTAGACATTTTCTGCTAAAGTGGTCTAAAATATCTAGGGGTCCAAACATATCCAAAATCTCTCCAAAAATGAATAAAATGCTTTCTCTCCGTTATAAAGCATATAAATGAGCCCCTTATGAAGGTTTAAGATGAAACATTGATATCAGACAAAAAAAAAAGGAAAGACATTGTCACACAATGCGTTACAGTACCTAAATGTGTGGTAATTAGGCTAACTCTTGCATGTTTTTCTGTATTCTGCGGTATGTAATGTTTTCTTGTATGGGGATGGGACGACATTGAAACAATATTCAATCATCCACCTCGTTTTGGTGATGTTCCAGCTTTCACGTCATATTCGGTGCATGAAACACAAACAATACTGAGCTACCAACTGCTGAGCTACTTATGTTACAGTGTAATATCCTCATTATAAAATACCACCAACCTATTTAAAGACACTCAGTTTCAAACATAACGTATATAACCGAAATATTTTCAGCATAGCGATGATGAAATCTTCTGTGTTCAGTAGATAGAGACAGAGACAGTAAATCAATAATGCAGTTCTCACCACTTCCGTCATTTTGTCACCGGCAGTGTCTTTTACTGTTACCAAAGGGTCATTTGTATGCGTAAAACCAATGGTAAGGTTGTATATTTATTCAATATTTAGTCCCAGATATTGACTGTAGAATGACATGGTATTATTTTTGAAAACTTTGTCTTGTTTATTTCGTTATTCAGTGAGCAGCATTTCAATTACTGTATTGGCATATCTCAGGGCTATTGTTGGGTTTATCTTGTTGCTACAATGGAATACAATTCTTGTGTGGTGAAAGAATTTTTTATGGAAGCCCATAGACATTATGTCATAGGTGGGGGGTGTAGTTGCAGATGAAACTGTAGGGAGGGGGTGAACGACCAGAGCGACAATGGTGGCGCTGCGAAACTCCGTATTCGGCATAGTTGTCGTGTATCGTCTACTAATGAAACTAAAACAAAGAGTTCTGTTTTCAACTCATACGTTGGTTGCAGGAACAATGAATGTCTGAGTTGAACAATCTAGGCACGCTGGTGTGCCGACCACTAGGGGGTTTGCACCAAGTGGTTAAAGAATATAATGTTAAATATGAAAAATGTCAAAAATCCATTGTAACAGAATTTTCCAAAAAACATATTAAACTGTAAGGATTATATGTCAGTAAAGGGTAAAAATGACTGAGGCTGGGCAGATGTTAGCATGACAGTACATAGTGCTTTAATTTTTTAAAAAGCAAGTAAATATAATTAAATTAGATTATACTACTTCACCACACAGTTATACTATTCGATCAAATGTCAGCATATGGGTTAGTATGCATACACTGTGAGTTCCATAATGTTTGGGACAAATACTTTTTTTTCTTGATTTTGCTCTTTAATTAAATGGGAATTGCTTGATTACTAATCCAAAATTGTGGAGTAAAGTGCAAATTCTCAGTTTTTATTTAAGGGTATTTTATACCCTTCGGTTTGACCATGTAGAAATTATAGCACTTTTTATAAATAGCCTCCCATTTCAGGGTGCTGTAATGTTTGGGATATATTAATATTATATAAATGAAAGTAGTCATGTTAAGTACCGTGTCACTTGTGCTGATTTGATGCTTCTGTACACTTCAGAATTAATTCTGCTGCTGCTATCAATAGTTACATCTTCAATGAAGACAAGTTTTTGGTAATTGTATTTGTCCTAATACTGTAGCTTATTCGTCTGCCTAGTTGGCTTTGCAGAGGTTAGGTCTGAATAGTGTTCACTGTGTGAACTAAACTGTGTTCTTAGCTAGAAATAGCTGTACAAAATAAGTATTGTACCTTACTGAACCTGTGTTTAGCAGTTGTCTATGACCATGCAATGCACTTTTTGTACGTCGCTTTGGATAAAAGCATCTGCCAAATAAAAATAAATGTAAAATGTAAGTGAGACAGCATCTGTGGCAGCCATACACGCCCAAATAATAACACTCCCACTACACTATGTTTCACAGTTGACGAGGCGTGCTTTGGATCTTGGGCGGTTTCTTTTGGCCTCCACACTTTGCTCACATATGAAAAATTCTGCTATTTCTATATAGTGAAACCAAAATGTATAAAAATACGGTGCTCTTAAATAAAATCTTTTTTTTGTTATTTATATAAACAATTTTATTCATCATTATTCATGCCTGATCTTAAAGAAGAAATCCCATACAAAGCAGCATATGTAAATATATATTTATCCATAGGCAATGATAGGATGCTTTCTGGCCAAAAACATGTTGATGGAGTGTAAAAAAGGAATTAACAGTTTTAAGGTTCTAATGAGAGGTTAAAGTGATTTGATTTACAGGAAAAATGTTCAGACATATAGAATTTGTAAATGGCATCTCAACCGTAAGGTAGAGGTCTGTAATTTGTAAGACAAATGTGAAGTTATAAAAAAAAACTGCTAGACATTGTTATTTGGCATTCTATTAACAGGAATTTGTTCAAATACTTTTTTTAATCAACTATTTCAATGAGCTACACACCTGAGTAGCTGAAAAGTCTGTATGAAAGGTCAGTTTGAAATAATGAGTGTGTTAATAACGGATTTCTATGTTGATCTGAATTAAATGTGCTATGAAATTATATATAAACAAACATCAACAAATTAATGTGTTGGACAAATAAGATCCTTGTTAACAAAATGATTATGTTCCAATCAGCAGCTGTTTCAACCCCAGCTGATGGGTAACTGTAAAAAAATTGATCTAGTTAACTGAAACATAGACAGCTAGCTAATGTTACATAATGATACAGATTTCTTCTTACCGTGAAGCAGTGTTTTCCATACAATTAATTAATTTTGATGACACAAACGCAGTCTAAAGTTATCCAACTAGCTAGCTCATGTTGACGTTTGGCTAATTATCAACTGTTTACTATGGAACTGTAAAACATTTTTGTAACTTTATGGAGAATTTATTTAAATGAGTCTAATTTAGCTATCAAATTTACAGTGACATCATAAAGTCATGAATGGGGCAAGCTAGTAGCTCTCTAACATTTGGTGGTCGGCTGTGGAAATTTTTTTTAATGAGCTGCTACTAACTGTCATATATCCAGCCGCATTAAGAAGTAACAGTTAAAGATTAAACACTTAATCACAGCCAACATGTAGGCTAGTGTACCTACTGCCTTCATGAAGAGTAACTAGCTTAGCTGAGTTACATTTTTTAAGTAGCTTCCCCAACACGGTGTCTTAGCTACTAGATGTGGTTAAGAGGCTACTTTCTAATGTGCGTTTCTTATAGGACTACACAATAAAATGTCCAGTGTTAATTCAACTAGAGTACAGTGGTTAACATACAACACGCCGCGCACCACTAACTCCTCGACAGACTCTGTCATCCTCGATCCACTGCACTGGTGTAGGCTATGTAGAGCAGAGCAGGGAGGACAGTGTCTGAACACAAACATAATTAGAAGGACAGTTGTGCAACCGTGTCTGTGCCAGGTAACAAAATAATTGACGTTTTTCAAAATCTGTAAAATTTGGCTATTGTTATGCATCGTTTCTAGCATTTAGTTCACCCAGCTAACATTTAGCCTACTTTTCACTTTTGACAGAGATGAGTATAGGAAAATTCTTCATTAAAACAAGAAGGCTAGAAGAGAAGGAGGGAGAAAGTGTACCACAGATAGGTTGCCATAACATTACTGCTATAGTAACAGTTACAGTTAAACTTACTTTAATTGAAATTGATGAAAATCATTGTGTTTAGAAATGAGAGCATTTTGGATATCAGGCACTAAATTTCTTTAAATCCTACAACTTATGTTTCGAATTTGTTTGTGATTATACTATTCTCAAAAACATTCTGATAGCATAAAGGGTTGTCTGTAACTGAGACCATTACAGTAAAATTGTGAAAAAAAAGTGCCCAAGCACAAAATATGAATTCAGTTTGTGCAGCAAAATTTCGTAACCTCTTAATAGTTACAATACATGCTTTTATCTTCTAGCCCACCTCCCCTTCCCTTAAGTGCCTTTTGTCGCTTGCCAGGCCGCCATTGTAAATGGGTCAATGATGTTACGCTAATTTTTTTGTGTCCATATGGTTTAGTTAAATTAAAAAGAGTTAAAATGTGAAAATAAACATACAAATTACTTGCATACATTCTTTTTTTGAGGACCTAGTCAAAAGTTTCTGGTTTTAATCAATTTTGAGAGAATACTTGGGGGATGATGGCAAAAATGTCAATGTGGTGTAACCATAAAAACTTTGTACCAAATAATCAAACTTGCTTAAAAAAGGTGAAATTCTCAATAAAACACCCTATCAAATAGTCTGTCATAATCTTACATTAGAGCCATTTAATAGTAAATAAAATAAATGGAACACCATTGTTCTGAATATTATAATTAATTTGGGGAATCATGTCAGTCAAGTCAACGTCCTGAACTGTCCAGGTGGTGTAACCACCATTCAAGGAGCCATTTTGTTAATATTGTGCAAGAAGCCCATGTGACAGTAAATGATATCACAGAGAAGGATCCCTGATTACCCTCTGCTGCATGCCAAGTTTAGTAACTCTCTTTAAGATAATTTGACATTTTTAGGGTATGTCAAATGGTATGACCCCAGGAAAACATTGATCATTCATCATAATTATAAAAATGAGTATTCACATTAAAAATTATGTTTGAAATATTCACACCAGGGTCATGTGCTTCCATAGGTGTCCATGATAATGCCTGTCAAATTTGATTTTAAATTGAAATGTCAAATGGTGTAACCGGTCACACCATTTGACACCATTTGACTCCTATTACAAGCCAACTGTTAGAGGCCAATTTTGTCAAATATATATATAATACAGTTTATGATGCTGATTATAGATGAAATATAAACAATTTCTTCAACAAACAGTGGCCTTTGACTGTATAAGCAACATGGTCATGTGGTGTAACTGGATTGTGTCAATTGGCATAACCAGTATTTTTCATAAAAATATGATAATATACAGGAATAAAATGTAATCCTCTATTGCAGTGTAATGACGTTATTTTTTTTTTTTTACAATTTTTACAAAATTTGTCAAAGATTATTTAGAAAACGGGCGTTTTCAGCATACGTACGGCTCAACATTGCAAAAACGCATAAAATTTAAATTTAGAGATAATCCTAATAAAATCTATTTTCATGTGATATTTTAAAATGAAGTAATTAGTTTTATATGAGTACACTTACATACACTCTAGGTGGATAAAATATTTTATATTTCTCATTCTCTTCTGGTTACACCACTTGACATTTTCAGGTGCATTCAGTCTTACTTTTTGTAAAAAAAAAAATGGTGCAAATAGAGCTTGTAAGTGAAAACGTCACCAAGCCACTCCCCTCGTTTTCCCGCAAATTTGTCAATGGGAAAATGAATGGGGAAATTTCAATAAGCGATATTTTTAGGTACAAGTCGGGAACCACTTAGCTATTGGTATGCGGTACTCATGACATATATGACTCATGAAATATAATATCAGCAGCACGATTGACCCATGACAAGTACAAGGTACAACGTTGTGTAGCCTACGTTTAGTACGCTTAGGAACTACACATACCGGTACCGCGCTTCCGACGCACGCATATCGTCACGACTCAGATGGAACATGCTTGCGCCCTTCTACTTCTAGTGTCACTTCGATATCGTATTTCAATTTCAAATTACTGGAAATAACAGATTTGTTACTATAAAGTTATATTGTGTATTTCACATCATAATTGTACAGTCGTGATGACAACAGGATTTCCTTTCAGGGATCTATAACCTAACTAACTTAAGACGTAATTTCAAATGGAATATAAGGTCCTATATATTTTTATCACAACACAACAATAATATAGCTAGTCAGCATGGTTTTCGATAAATTACCAACAATATGTTTACTACTTACTATGTTTTAATAAAACTATTTATTAGAAATAGTCTGTGTTACACCCCTATACGGTCTATGGTTATACCGAAGCCTTGCGAAACGAAGTTTCTTTACATCGTGTAGGCTACTGTACAGCATATGGTTTGTAATGACAAATAAACCTGACTTTGACAGCTAGCTAGCTACCTGCTGATCCAGCCCTTCTTAACGTTAACGTTAGCTAACCGAAACTTCATAAACTATATATTTCATGCTGGCGCTGACAGACCCGCTAATCTACCCTGGTTGTATATGACCTGCTCTACATGGTTGGATTTGGAATGATTTTCTCCCTTCTTAACATTATTGTCCTGACCACTGAAAAAATGCATTAAGCTAACCAGTGACACCGCATTCGTCGTGAGTATAGCTAGCTAGCCACCGGCGTTGGGTGCAGTTGGCCTTAGCTGCTGGTCCAGAGTCAGTTATTTTCTTCTCCTACTAATGGTTAAAGTTAGGACCTGGGAAGGGAAATCTGATCCCAGACCAGCAGTTAGGGGCAGCCTAGGCACCGCACTAGGCGGGTAGACTTACAAGCACACGTAGTTGTGACATGTATCCGTGCGACTTTGATTTAGTGTAGTTCAGGACCACCAGCACATCGTAAATCGACAAATCCGTTTTTTCCCCTCCAGAGATTGAAATAAATATAACCAAGCACATGCTACGGTAGAGAATGACGGTCCCAAAAAAACATGAGAAATATTTTATTTTTAATCGCTATAGATATTTTACAATCAATGATTTTTAAAAAGTCAATAGGATTTTAACATTGGGCTGTGACGACACGAACCAGACGAGGCAATTTGATTTACAAGCTCAATGTCCTTTCAAATGACATGAAACCAATATACAAAATGTACATTTTAACAAACCTGATGCATGTTTTTAAAACATTTGAAAAAATTTGAAGTTTTTCAAAGATTTTTGAATTTCTCATCTTGCCAACCCTTATTTGTCACTGACCCAAATTTGTTCTTAATGACTTAATGCCTGATGAAATGAAAAAAAATTAATAAACAGTACAAACAAACCTCCCCCTTACACGGAGTCAGCTGCAAGAAATAAATTCTCTATTTTGAGTTAATGAAACTGAGTGCACAGGCAAAGATATTATTATACAGAAATTAATGAAAGTGCATAATAGGACAGCACCTTATTTCTGAATTCCCCTCCTCAGTCAATGAGAATTTGTTTAGGAGCCCTAATATTATATATTTTTTTAATTCCACCATGCATTATCCCACATCCTGAGTTTGCTTACAGCTCTGACCACTTTGTTTTGTAGTCGTCGATCGTGAAGCATATGTACATATTGCCTCTTGGAGTTTCCGTCAGTTTCCCCACAAGATCCAGTATAAACTGTTCAGATACCTCGGCAGTACCAAAACATTTAGGACCGGACAATTAAATATTGGTAACTTTATTTACGAAGGGGCATAAACTGAAGCTTACTTGAACTGAGATGTATTTTTTGTGTTCTTTGATGGTCTTCTCCTGGCACTGAAGGGGAATAAGGTGCTGCATTTACAGTGGTTTGTCATAACATCTTTGCCTGTGCAGTAAGTTTCATTAACCCTAAAACATGGCCGAGAATCACTTCAGTTTTCTTATGCACGGATCAGCCCCAGAACTTTTCACATGACATTGACGAGTTTTTATCTAAAAAAAAATATTCAGATAGATTTACTTCGTAGTCAAATCTGTCCATAATGTAAATAAGTCAAGCATTCTACATGGTAAGAAGAAATTTTACGACAGCGTAGCAAGTAATTTTATAGCCTTGACTAAAATAACCAGATGGTCAACGTCAGAAAACGAGTAAAGTTCAGGGTGTATTTTAGAAGGCGAATCTAACACCAGTCTAAATACGCCCACAGCCAGTAGTCTAAATAAATAGTCTAATATAAGCATTTTGTTTCGGTGTATTTTCGTCCGTCACGGCTACAGTACCCAACTGTTTGGGTTCTGTCCTACACAGGGAGTTAAATTTCCTTAGCCAGGGCAAAAAATCCATTACAGGTGCAACAGCTAACTAGCTAACTAGCACTTCATAACTAGCGCACTGGTTAGTATCGTCGTCTTTTTACACGCCTCTTTACTAGCCTGCAAACACAGATATAAAATATGTTTATAGACTATGGTCAGCAAATGTCAGCACTTAAAACTATACAAGGAGCTAGCGCGTTGTGCACAGCATTTCAATTTACAGGCCGCGGGAACTCACCAGCAAACCTTACCATTAATAGTAGTCTTAATATAGCTTGCTAAATATGACTTGGACTAGTCAGTTATTATAAAGTCACTTTAACCTAACTACCTACCTAGCAAGCTAGCTGTGTGCTCGCTACTTAGCTGCATCGAAGCCAAATGTGGCGATCGCTACCGAGGTAAGCACGTCATGATTCAACCAGTTGACATGTCATCACAGAAATTCATGAACTGAAATGTGACCAAGGTTACAGTTAACGTATATAATTACCATAGTAGATTATCCGAGAAGTCCTCTATTGTGTCACCAGATGAATTTAGTACAGTTCGCGGTCAGAAAAACGCACAACACAACGGGAAAAATTACGAGCTCGCCAAACTGCAGCCATTTCTACCAGTTATTATGCTAACTCGTCCCACAAAAGCTACAATGCAGGTTTTACTGCAGAGTGAAAGGGCAAAGGTCCTGCATAAAACTACGGCTCGTCGAAGAAGACATATCGTACTTCTTCTTTCTTTTTCTTCTTCTTTTTCTTTCTTCTTCTTCTTCTTGTTTTATTTTTTTCTTTTTCTTCTTTTCCATTCAGTTCACCATCGAAATATATAAGAACTGGAGACAGCTTCCGTTTATCGGTTCCATGGATTCCTATGGGAGCTGCTCAAAGGCGCATGAAGCCAATTCTTAAACGCAGCCATGTTTGACTATGGGCAGTTGACACCAGAGTGTGCGCGCTGGGTACCTTAAGGTGAAGGATCACGGTAAACGGAGAAAAATGACGTTAACCCGTATGGAGGACTAAATGTGCCAAAATTAAATTAATAATTACATAAATAAATGTGGAATTCAATAAATAAATAAATAGATAATTAAATAAATAGGCCTAAATAAATACTTAAATAATTCCCACCTCATGGCTATTTAATTATCTCATGTTGTATTTCCGATGGCTTTTTTCATTTCATAATGACACTTTTCCGAATGGCCTTTTTATTTCCGAACTCCCTTTTCATTATATAATGACACTTTTCAAAATGGCAAGACCTTCTAAATCCGTAAATGACATCCCTATGGTTTGTAGCTATTCCTAGCCAGCGTGACTCTGATCTCAATCAATAATGCACCGTTGTGAAAAGCGATTGCGGACTGGAACAGCTAGCTAATATGATTCACTTGGTCTGCTTGCGTTGATTTCAATGCCTGTTAGGTGCATGAGAGAAAGCAAAAGATTTCATCAGTATTTTAAGTTTTATTTTTTATTCAAATGGAAGCATACAGTGTGCTTTATGTGTTTGGCTATGTATAACAATGTGTACTAGAACCTAATAAAATAAGAGCTTGTCTACTGCAATATTGGCTCGTTTTCATTGTTTAGGCCTACAGGAAAAGGTACAATATGGGCAACGACAACCTTTCGATACGATTCTACTGTAATTCATGCTATTCTGAACTTGGGTAGTGACAGCAGTACGAAGTGGAAATTATTCGAGATGTGATTGCCTAGTGCTGATAAATGTACCCCATCATTTAAAAACCGCAGGCCTACCGGTTAATTGTGCTTTGCGTCAGTGTTTTTTTTTTTAATTTTATGAAATACACACTAAGATATGACAAATCCAGTAAAAAATGAACGTTCGTATCCTTCAAAAAGCGATGAATAGTAGCCTACAATTAAACGGGAACCACGAAGCGAATTCTAAAACAGTGATATTCTACAAAAAGCTGTAGCCACTGACGTGATGTTCGGTTTATCAGAGTAGGCTACACAGATAATTTTTCGCGCATAGGCCTACTGAGCGCATTGAACTACGAGTTAGCCGAGAAATAATTTTTAAAAATGGGCAAAATGCAACAGCCTAATTTACGTAAAATCGTGATAAATTAGGCTTAGGCTATGTAGCCTCTTATAATCATACAATCGTCATCTTTAGCCGCGTTTCCACCAAAAGTACCCGGAACTTTTAGTCCCAGGAACTACTTTTCAAGGAACTAAAAGGTTCCTTCAGCCCATTGTTGTCTGCGTTTCCACCGCGGTCTAAAGTCCCGGGAAGATTAGGCAAATTAGCCCACTGATGTATGTATGGTCGGTCCATCTGTCCTATGATTTCTTCTGTAACCCCATACTACCACCGAAGTAGCCTACATTACAGCCCGGAGGGGTTTATTCCACTTATATGCAACGGGTTACCAACAATGACTATATATGGTTACTTTTGTATTTATTGATTTTTATCGATTTAATCACCTGGAATTGAAATATTCTTCTGCAGCCGTTTGGGCATATTTTACCGTTGTCAAGCAAAACTATCGTTGGTAGTTGAACTTGGACCGTTGTTATGCAACAAATAGGATATAACAGGCCAACAGTCAGATTGTAACTGTTTTATATATCCTCTCAAGCACATTCATTATGTTTTTATGCGAACATTCACTTTCATGTCTTGACATCCGAAGCGACAGAATGCATTCACATTCCACAAATAACTGGCAACAACAGCAGAAAACATGCACACATTGTAAACAATTTGCTGTTTGATTACTTTCTCATCGTCAATTCCATATAGGCTAATCGCAAAATGACAAGAATAGAACGAAAACTCGGACTTGCGTGAAAATTTAAATTAGCAGTGGTACAGCCACCGTTTGCTTTCCTTCGAAGTTACTGCTAGCCGAGCAGCGAAGTGTGCCCTCCAGATGCGAACCATGCACCATAAATTAGTCCATAGTCTTCCTGGTCTTTTTGTGGAATTGAAGAATGGCAGGGTAAAATTACGGCAGTCTGAAAAAGCTAAAGGGACGATTACTAGAATTAACCTGTTATTTTACCCTGACAAAAAGTGCGGAAGGTGATTTCCAATTTGCTTTTACTGTATCACCAATGTGAATTACCCAGAACTACCACATACCGCACTTAACTGTATCAAACGTTTTGAGTCAATTACAACGGGCTAACAAAGAAAATGGTAAAAATGGACTGCATTTATATAGCGCTTTTATCCAAAGCGTTTTACAATTGATGCCTCTCATTCGCCAGAGCAGTTAGGGGTTAGGTGTCTTGCTCAAGGACACTTCAACACGCCCAGGGCGGGGTTTGAACCGGCAACCCTCCGACTGCCAGACAATCGGTCTTACCTCCTGAGCTATGTCGCCCTCAATCCGGAAGAAAATATTCAGCAACCGAATTAATCCGTTTGAATGTTTTGGTACGTAATATGCTGTCCCAGCACGAATGCTTAGCATTTTATAAAACGAATACTAAAGCAAGAAAAGAACAGAAGAGCACACGTTATAATTCCAAGACGTTGGCAGGCTATAACCAAAACTAGGCTACTGCGCCGCATAACATACAAGTTTGATTTTAAGTTATTATGAAAATAAATCGGTTTGTGGCTGCAGATTTTTAAACATGGCGGTTGAAATAAAACAAATAACACTGCAAGTAGTCGACCAATCAGAACTTTTCAGCGCTTACACCCCACCCCAAAGGTTATGGTACTTTTGGAAAGTACTACCCCCCGAGCAGGAACTTTTTTGGGGGTAAAATAAAGCCCCCGGAACTAAATTTAGACCCTAGTTCCTGCGGTGGAAACGCACTGAGTTCCTCAAAAGGTTCCTAGTTCCGGGGTAAAGTTCCTGCGGTGAAAACGCGGCTTTAGTAAATGACATGTTTATCATCATCACCACTTCATCTTAATCAGCATCATTTGAAAGATAGGCTAATTTAAGAGCAAATTAAATATAGCTCATTCTCATTATTTAATTTATGTTGGCCTATTTGTTTTCATAGCCTATGTGATTACGTTGTCATCATCAGCACCATCATCATGCCAGTCAGTCAGTCAGTCAGAACCTTTATTTAATTCTCGGAGGTACAATTGAGGGCCAGGCCCTCCTTTTCAATGTAGCCAAGATTACAAAAACATTTAAGACACAATAAGTATAATAAAAGATACAATCAGATACAGGAATGTTCAAAACCTGCGTTCTAAACTGCCCATAAGTTGGTAGAGAACTGATTTTCAGCAATTGTTGAAGCTCATTCCAGGAGGATGGGTAACTAAAATGTAATTCTAACTTTCCAATTTCTGATTGAGCCCGAGGGACCTTAAGTATAAGCAAGCCATTTGATCGGGTTGGATAGGGTCCAGAGCGCCACTCTAACATCCTTGTAATATAAGGTGGAAGCATTCCGACAATGGCCTTAAAGATAAACAAATACCAGTGTTTATCACACCTCTCTGCCACAGAAGACAGACCCACCTTGGCATAGAGGACACAGTGGTGGGTACCATAACTATCGCCTGTGATAAATCTGAGGGCAGAGTGATAGACTGTGTCCAAGCGCTTAAGAGTAGAAGGAGCAGCAATTCTATAAATAATATCACCATAGTCCAACACTGAAAGGGAAAATGCTTCAAAAATTATTTTTCTACTGAACATAGGGAAGCAAGATCTGTCTCTATAAAGGAAGCCAATTTTTTGTCTCAGTTTGCTGACAAGATCATCTATATGGAATTTAAACGAGAATTTCTCGTCAAGCCAGATGCCAAGATATTTATATTCAGAAACTCTCTCAATTTTAGAACTATTTGCAGTGGATATAAATATACTATCATAATCAGTGTTTCTGGCCCTAGTAAACAACATTAATTTTGTTTTGGTTGCATTAAGAACCAGCTTAAGCTTAACAAGAGCCTACTGAAGGGCATTAAAAGCAAGCTGCAGTTTCTCAATGGCAAGCTGAGCAGAATCAGCAATACGATATACAATAGTATCGTCTGCGTATAGATGGACTTGACAATCATTCAGTGAGGAAACAATATTATTAATGTAAATGGTGAAAAGGATAGGGCCCAGAACTGATCCCTGCAGAACCACCTTCGACACCGGCAGGAACCCAGACTGGATGCTCCCAGACTTCACACACTGAAGTCTCCCATACAAATAATTATGAAACCAATCACAAGCTTTACCATCTAAACCAATGCTGCCCAGCTTTTGTAAAAGCAAAGCGTGATTGACTGTGTCGAAGGCTTTAGACAAATCTACAAAAAGGGTAGCACATTGTTTCTTACTGTCTAGAGCAGACATAATATTGTATGTAACTAGCGTAACAGCTGAGATAGTGCTATGCTTCGCTCTAAATCCAGATTGATGTGGGCTTAGAACTGAATGACTAGAAAGACATACTTTGAGTTGATTATTTGCCAGAGATTCCAGAATTTTAGCAAGGCATGGTAATTTGGAGATTGGTCTATAATTGTTTAGATAATTTCTATCACCTCCTTTGTGCAGTGGAAATACATGTGCCAATTTCCAGATACTAGGGAATATGCCTGTTGAAATAGAAAGATTATGTGTGTTAACTGCTCTGCGATCAATGGAGCAGCCATTTTTAGAAAAAAAGGATCTAATTTATCCTCTCCAGTAGAGCTCCTGGGATCAATGGTTTGCAAGGTCTCAAAAACAACACTAGCAGAGAAGGGCTGAAAGGAAAACTGAAAGGCCTGGTTCATAGTATTTACACAATCATCAATAATAAGAGGGGGTATATTCCTTTTTGAATAAATGCCCAGCCTCGGCAAAGTGCTTGTTGAAAGCTAGGCAAACCTCATTATGATCAGAGATCAAACAGTCACCAGAATCAATGTGTGACGGTAGGGAAGTAGTGGGTCACTGCCTTCCAGAATTTAGCCGGGTTCGCATAGGAGCAGGTAATTAGATCGAGGTAATATTTGGATTTGGCTACTCTTACCAAAGATGTGCATCTATTCCTGATTTGTCTGAAAGCTGCCCAATGTGAAGGGTCACCGGAGTGTCTGGCAAGAGACTAGGCTCTATTCCTTTCTTTAAATAAAGCTGCTAGCTCAGGTGAAAACCAGGGGGTGACTCTATCTTTAATCCTAAAGTTTTTTTAGTGGAGCATGTCTATCAATGACAGAAAGAAGAGTCTTTGTGAAGAAATCCAGAGCCAAATTGACATCAGTAATCTGAGATGTGTATTGTATATTACTATGGGGAATGTCAGATAAGAAGGCTTGCTCATTAAAATGTCTTTGATTTCTCCTTATAACCTTGTGAGATTCTGTTTTCATTAGCCGAGTACTTCTAATGCATCCAACAGGGCAATGATCACTGATTCCAAGCTCAAAGACACCCCAGGCAGTGATATTATCAACCCTATTAGAAAAAATAAGGTCAATTAGGGTAGATTTAGAGTCTTTCAGATTTGGCCTAGTGGGTTCTGTTATTAGTTGGAATAAGTTAAGGCCAGCACTAACCTCCTTGAAATGATTGGAAGTATCATTCGGCCAGTTCAAATTAAAATCACCCATAACAATCAATTCAGCATCGGAATAATGAGACAGTAGATTCACTATTGCATCAATGGAGCCTAACTCAGCAGATGGGGGTCTATAGATCCAAACCACAATTACTGAATTAGGCCCCAGCTGAACCTTCAATGCAAGGAATTCAAAATCTCTTGGAATTGTGACAGCTTTTAAGATTGTTACAGAGAAACCTGTTTTAACATATATACTCACCCATCCTCCCCTACCAGTTCTATCCACTCTGTGTAAGTTGTGACCCATTAGAGCTACCTCCGAGTCACTGACGCTATTTTTAAGCCAAGTTTCACTTAAAACCAGTATATCAAGGTCAGTCTGCATGACTAGTATATTTACATGATCTAATTTCTGAAGTAAACTTCTAATATTTAAGTGAATAATTCCTAATCCTTTTCTGTTTTTAAAGGTAGTTGGATTAAATAGAGTGGGAACAAAGCTGGTGATAGGAGGCTGAAGGGGAATTGTAATTAAATTGGAAACAGTAACAGCACGGATTGGATAATGAGTGGGATATCTAACAGAGATTCAGGCCAGCGTAGGGAGGGGACCGGACATAAAAACAGACTTTCCACAGCTGTTTAATAACAGCAAAGACAGAAATACTACAACTAATAACATTTTAATGATATTAGGCTATTAGTACCGATACCAAAATGAGAATGTAGTCAAAATAATATTGTGGAATCACCAGCATAATAGAATCTTAATTTAAGAGCCACATATGCCTAGCTTCATTAGCTACTAAGAATTTATTTATTTCTCATGAGTCAGGGTTCGAATTACGGGCGGAATTGGGGGGGTTTGACCCCCTAAGTAAGACTTGGACCCCCAAAAGAGGTAAAAACAACAGGTCGGGGGTGTCGAGACATTTATATATCCTTCTTACCTGTAATGTAATATTTACACTTCAAGGATGAGAATAAATGCGAGCACATACAATTAGTCTGCCCTTAATCTCACATTAACCTCTCGTGTGATAACTGGGATTCGTGAGTGGGTGGTATGTAAAGATTCAACTGTAGGAAGTGATCATTAACCAATAAAGTGTACTTTAGATCTTAGCACAGATGTGGTCACAATGTTATAATCAGGTAAATTGATCTTTGAAACAGTAGACTGTGGAAAATTTCTTAAACTTAGTGAAGAGAATATTGAAGGGAGGAGAGGTTTCTCTGGCATAAATAGAATTCCAGTGCTACACTAAGTGCCACACTAAATTCCTAGGCCTTGCAGCAGGGCCCCTCTGTGTCCAGGCACCGAACCTCCCAAGGACAACAACAAGTTTGAAATAATCTATAAGTGTGTGTATGTGTCTGTGTTTTCTTTCTCTCTGTCTTTTATGCCTTTTTAGCAATCCAAACTGGGGAGCTTGGCCTTCCACCTTATCCTCCCCCTGCCATCCTGACAAGGAGGAACCAGCTATGATGCTGCCCAGGACCCTGAAAGCAACTGATAGATAAAAGACTAAACAATTACTTCTGATTTAAAGTCTGTTTAGACTAAGCGGTCACCAGGTGCTTATTTAGTATTCATGTTACATGACTTTGTTAAATCTTACTATGTGCTTATGTATTAACCATGTACCTATCAGATATAGAATTATGCATATTATTATTATTATTATTATTATTATTATTATTATTATTAAAACACTTTTTGCTAACAAAAGCAGGGACGCCCCTGCTTGCTTCAGTTTGGACCTATCCATCTTGTTGTGTGTAAGTACCAGACTCTTTCGGCAGAAATAAATCCTATTTCTTATATGACATACCACATTGTGCCTGTTTATTCAAAGGAGAGAATTTTCTCTGCCCAACAATATGTTAGCAGTTGATAGCTCTGGAGATGTGGACTCCTTTAATGACAGGTTGTGTTCAGCCATCATATCATTGATAGAGTAGGATCTGCTAGCTATGTAATCAAATTAGATGTCCTCAAGGGTTACTGGCAAGTGCCATTGACCGCCTGAGACTCTGATCTCTGCATTTGTCAACCTGGACTCAAGGTGTTGTCTAATATTGCAAATTGTGAGGCTTATTTAGGTGGCCCATTTGTCTATTAATTGGACTGGGTCTGGAACAGTCATGTCACCACATTAGTTTTCCACCTGCAAGATGCTCCTCTGACTCTCAAGATTGTCAAATGGGAGTTTGCCAAGGTTACCATGACCTATTTTGGCAAACAAGTTAGTCACAGACAGTGCATCCAGTTGAGGAAACGTGCCACTGTTGAGTACTCAGTCAGTACCCACAACCAAGTGTGAGCTGCGCTCCTTCCCTGGTTTAGCTGGCTACTATCAGGGAAAGTAAATTGCTAACAAGTTGCTATATTGAAACTATAACGGTGGTCTCATTCTGGCAACCGACACTGTAGTTTTAATACTAGCCTGCCTGCACGCAACAATCGTTGTAGTTTCAACATAGCAACTTGTTAGAAACGTACTTTTTTAAAGCACGTAACGGCTTTGCAATTCGCGGTTGAGATAGTATTCGTGTAAATTATCTCGTAGAACAAAACGTGCAACTGTCTTTAGCATACATTAACCACAGACCTTATTTTGGCAGAAAACGAAATGCCTTTGGGAAAAAAGCATTAGAAATCTGCCGAGGGAATCCATGGCGGAAGAAATGTCCAGTGCGGCCTGCAAAAAGACTAACACTATATTGCAACGGTGTTGTGTCCCTTTTTATATTGCAGCTTTCAATTCAGCCATAACAATTGGCTTAACATTATAATACTTGTGTTCTTTAGTAATTTATGCATAATGTAGGATAACTATTATTAAAATGGATATTGATAAAATTATATTTTGATTGCAGTCTTAAAAGAACGCTCATAAAGGGTGCATTAATATCATCACACTTTTAATATTACTATTGTGTTACTTTCAACACATTTTGTGTCAAAGTTACTACTTTTGTGTTACAAATATAAAATGTATGTGTTAAAATGATACTTTTTAACACAGGCTGTTCTGAAATAACACAAAATGTGTTATCTTTAACTAGACATGGAGGTGTGTTTGAAAAAATATTGTGTGTTGTTTTTAAAATATCTTCAGAAAATGAAGAAATTTGTTCCTGTGACCATTACAACATTCCCAAACGTGTGCTCATGTCAGATCCCTCTTCAATTCACTGATTGGTTGTTGCAGCTTGCAGAAAGTTTAAAACCTCAGTAATAGCACAAGGAATGGAACAGCTCCACAATACGTCCAATATTTAAACCTTATATACCAGACAGACCTCTCTACTCTGCAAATGCTGGGCATCTGGCTTTGCATATGTAACTGGCATTCTGAGTCTACTGATGCAGGGTTTCTCCTGCCTGGCGCAGCACCACAATATCAGCACGGTCTCCACAAAATAAAGAAAATCTGTGCCATGGACAAGGCAACGAAAGGAAAAAGATCCATGCAATCCATGCAACCAGCAGTGAGGAAAAGGTTGTACTCATACATGTCATACACCAAAACCAAGACTGTTAATGAGAAATAATTACAAAGAAGAAGAAAAAAACATTGTAAATTTAATTGCATCTAATCAAATTGGTTCTAGGTTAATCTAGCACAAATTAAGTACTTTATTGATGTTGCACATAAACTTCATAAACTTGCTTTCAGTTAACTTCCTCAGTTAGCTGATTGGTTGTTGCAGCTTGCATCAAACTTCAAGCTTTAAAACTTCAGTAGGGGTCAAATTACTTGAATCTTGTTAGCCATACGCATGTATGATATAGTAAATTAATATAATCAGTAATAAACGAAAAGGAAGGCAAGCTGCCACGTGCAGTGCCTCACTTGGATGTGTGTGAAGTCGGAGCTTTTGACTTCCCTACGTAACTCCTACAAATGGGCCTTGAGCTTGTTTGGAGGTTCTAGCAGGGAGTGCAGCTACTCGTACACCTTCTCTTCTACCGGGGAGACGGCCACTTCCACCGAGCGCGGAGCTTCGGGAGGGACCCACGTGGAGCGGTGAGGGAGGAAGGGGACACCCGCCTAGCCAGATCAGCCGAATCAACCCTAGCGATCAATGGGGTAACAGATGTCGCAGCCAGATCGCCCTCACATCCGAAAAATAGTAGGGGCACCTAGTATTTAAAGGGCGACTTATGTACATCTGTCACATACATGGTCGACTAGCTAAGTAATTGTACTCCCATTGTCTTATATATTGTATATTGTTATATAATATATGTTCACTCTGACAGGAACTACATTATTTGGTTTAGTTGACAGTATCTGGCTGTATTTTCTTTTAAACATCTATTTGTGATTTGTGTAGACCATTATCCTTTGCAGTTATGTAAATTACACGCTATTCACAGATTGGCTTTCCCATTGTTTCAGACCGTTTCTGATTGGATCTCTGGCTTTCAGCCCCTGCCCTCTGGTTTTGCTAGTCGGAAGCATAGAGCGTACATAGGAACTGGAGGGGTGGGAGCAGGGTAGGAGGGGCCAGGCGGTGAAACAACCTCTACTGCGCATGCTTGGGGGCAAAAGCGGTTTTCTGCCCAATGAATTCCATGTAGAACTCCAAGGTGATTTAACAACCAAAAAAAAACTCAACTGCTTTTCATATGAAACGTAAAGGTCGTCAATCGATTTTCAAAATACCACCGATGACGTTTAAATTTGCCCCTAAAAGTCTGATATTCCCCAGTCACTTTAATGAGAGCTCCAATGTTTTTTCCCTCAACACGCGCAGTACAGGCTTACTTCCGGGATTTCACAATCCTAGGTTAGCTGGAGGCTAGATTAACATTGAAGGTTCGGGTGGTCAAATCACTGAAGAGATCAACCAGGACATAAAACAAAGTATAAATTGTAAATTAGAATGTGTTAACATAAGCATTATACACGGCTATGACCAGCTTGTTAGCTAACTAAATCTGTGTTAAATTAGAATGTCCCAGGCATGGAAGCTAGCTAACGTGCTGTTAGTTATACACTTTTTTTCACTATTGCTAGAAAATCGGATACACGAAACTATGGTTCGAGCACTATAAACAGGTTCAAAGGATTCGTTTTCGTTGAATCGATTATGAACGTAAGCATTCGTTGATTAATCACAGGATCATTATCTTCGTAACAGGTACAGGCTACAGGGTATGGTATGTATTCTTCTACAGAATTTGGAAAGTACAGACAGACACTATGGCACAAGCGGGAAGTCAAACTCGCCGTCATCCTGTACCAGCAAATGTACAAGAGGCTTATTTGTTTGAGCAACATATTTGTAATGCGTATAGTCTATGCTACGTTTTGACATAATTCAGAATGTCATTCCGCAAATCTTTTTAAATGTGGATTTTAGCAACTTGTGTGAGCTCCGTGAAGCTGGTAACAACTGGAGACTTCTGGTTAGTGTATTCAAAATAAAAGCTTGGTAAATTAAATGATTTCTTTTGTGTGATTGCTGGTGTGTTAGTGTAGCCAGGCCATGCATTGCCATACACTGTCAGTTCTGTACTGGCTGATTTGCATACCAGATTACTGCCAAAACTAAAATTTGTCACCAAATGAAAGGTGGTATACATTTACTCTACAGACCCATCTGTTTTAGATTATGCAGTCATTTCTGTGAAACCATGTTCTAATTGTTGCTGGTGTTTTAGTGTAGTCCAGGCTAGTGTAGTCCCAGAATGCAATGGTCAGTTTTTTCCCACTAAAGGGAGGGGCTGTATTCATTCTGATCCATTGCTCTCTTGATCAAACAGGTTAGATTAATTTATTGTATTACTTCTTTTTGTACTGGGCTTGATTTTCTATGTCAGTGTATATGCAAAACGTGTAGTGCAGCACTGCAAATAACGTTTCACAGTTTCATAATTAAATATTTGCATGGACAGCAGAAGGAAAACTGAAGACTGGTCACTCTTCATTTTAATTGGCAAAGTATTGAAATTGTAAAAAAAAAAATTTTTTAAATCATAGTCTCTAATTTCAGGGATTAGCTGTTCAACTTCACTTTGTGTGTGCTTTTCGCTGACCATAAATGCAATTGGGCAAGAGATTTGGGTTGGTGACATTGTACATACTGAGATCTCATAGAATAAAATCCTTTTTTAAAGCTGGACTACTATGCGTTAATTCATGCCACTGTCTTACCCCACCCTCTGTAAAACAAATGACCTTTACCCCTTTTCCACCAAGGCATTTCGAGGGCTGGTTCGGAGCCGGTGCCTAATCGTGAAGCAGTTCTTCGCTTTTCGACAGCAAAAGAACCAGCTCTCAGCCAGGAAAACTGGTTCCAAAGCAGCACCAACACTTGGCTGGTCTAGAAGCAAGAACCGCTTACGTCAGGGGCTGGGGACGGGATCATCGTGACACCACTTTGGGCTGATTCGGAGCTTGTTGGGGTAGATGATGACGTCATGGCTAATAATAAAACGCTTCATATCTAAATAAACATAACGGCACTTAACAAAACAAATACAGCACAAACCAGCACAAAAGAACAAGACTACTTTGGAGCGATTTGGATAATGATGGGGTGGAAAATGAAGTCACTGGTGAAAAAAGTAATGTTTGATATCTAAGGAATAAAAATAGCACATTTGTTTCTTTCAACAGCACAAATGAGCACAAACGTAGAACAAACGACCGAGACTACTTTGGAGCGATTTGGAGTTACTTGGGGTGGAAAGTGTCATCACAGCTCATAAAATACAATGTGAAATATATCAGAAACCATACCGGCACAAATTATAATTTTTACTGCACAAATCGGCACAAACACAGCACAAACAAATGACAATATTTTTATTCATGTTCTGATCACATGGGGTTCCAACTTCACGGAGGTCATACACCGACGTATGCAGTCACGTAACGACATGGCTCTCTAGCCCGTGGAAAAGCAAACCGGTTCTTAGAAGGTTTGCAAATTGAACCAACTGCGAACCGGCACTAGCATCAGCCCAGAACCAGAACTAGGTTCACGTTGGTGGAAAAGGGGTACTTAAGTGGTACTGCCTGAATGACACAAATAAATCCCTTTAAATTTGGGCTGGTGTTATCTTCCATTTCAAATTTCTTTCGTAATTTTTGTAGTGTTGCAATTTCATCTTTATTGACCAAACCTTTCTTTTTATATTCTGATTTAATGTTTCTTAATATACACTACCGGTCAAAAGTTTTAGAACACCCCCATTTTCCAGTTTTGAAATTTAAGCAGTTCAAGTCCATTGAATGAACTGAAATGGTACAAAGGTAAGTGATAAACTGCCAGAGGTTAAAAAAACAAGTTTAGGTTACCAAAAACTCAAAAAATATGGTCAATTTCAGAGTTATGAAAAAGGCCTTTTTCAGGGAACAAGTAATGTGTTAACAACTTACAGCTTTTCTGCAGCAATGGAAGTAAATTAAGCCTTGAAAGTTGATGCAAACAATTCCTAGAGGTGTCCCAACTTTTGTTGATTACTTACAAGCCCTCTGTCTGTATAAAATCGGTGCTGGAACAGACTGTATTACTACAGATTACCATCTGAAGCATTATTTGGAAAATATTGCACTGCAGGAAGTAGTATATTGCTATTATAATGGCGGGAAAAATGCAATTAACGAAGGAAGATAGACAGAATATTATAACCCTTTTTAGGTCCTTTTCCTTTAGAGAAATTGCAAAGAAAGCCAAGGTGTCAGTGAGTACAGTTTCCTACACGATCAAAAGGCACTTGGAAACTGGAGGAAACTCCACAACAGAATCAGAAGACAAGTTTCTGAGAGTCAACAACTTGCGTGATAGGTGGCTCACAGGACAACGGCTTCAAGCACAGCTTAACAGTGGTCGAAGTAACCAAGTCTCAGTTTCAACAAGAAGAGAAGACTTTGAACTGCAGGTTTGACAGGTTGAGTGGCAGTACGAAAGCCATTGCTAAAATGGCTAAATAAGAAAAAGAGGCTTGCCTGGGCCGTGACGCACCGACAGTGGACTACTGAAGACTGTAAGAAGGTCTTATGGACATGTAGGATATGTAGTGTTTAGATTTTGGCCTTAGAGAGTCAAACAGTAAATAAGAATGTGTCCTGGCTTCCCAATCACAAGCATCAGAGCAAATGTGACTGGGGCAATTTTAAATTCCACTGATACCCTAATCTAGGCTGACAATCTATGGGTCTCACCTCCTCAGAAGAGACAAACAATATGACACAGGACACCACATTGGGGGTTGGAGAGCCTGCATGCCTAACATTTCCCATTGCTATTAGTTTGAATGCAATCTTTAGGTAGGCTAGTCCTTGCCATAAATTAGTCTAACCCCCCCTTCCCTTCTCTCCTAAACCTTAACCCAGCATCACCCAATCAGGGCAAACATCCTCAAGCCATGCTGGGTAAGGTATTTAAGATTGCCACAGGAAAAAAAGTGTTGTGTTGCGTTTGGTTTCGGAGCCTGGAAGAAGAAGAGTTTTCCTCTTTTTATTTTGGTGGTGGTTCCTAGGTTGTGTGTTTTTAGCTGGTTTCCTTGTGGCATTTATACTGGAAGTGGGTGATACTTTGGCAAGGTCTGGCCGATCCGTTTCTCTCTCTCTCTCTCTCTCTCTCTCTTATCCGTCTCTCTCTCTCTGTCTATTTTCTGGTATTTCTAGATTAGTTGTTTAATGTTTTGCTGTATGTCTTCTGTTGTGTAATTTAGAAGTAGTGTGCCTGCATTCAATAAAGAATGTATGTTTTCAATTCATTAATATAATTGACTGCTTCTTATTGAATTCAATTATTTAATCTGAAAACCTGATATACAGCTTGTTTTGACTTGTTGGTTGATTCCACCAGTTTTCTGTAGACTGGCTTATCAAAGAATTTGGCGATTTAATTGATAATTCTAATTTTAAACATAATTATTAAATTAAATCTAATAAAATATATTTTACATGTAGGTTAAGTAAGGGGTTCTAGCAGGCAATATCACTTGAGTTCAGTATTCAGAGTGCTGGGCATCTTAAAAAGGACATTGATTGTTGGAACCGCTGGATTCAGAAAATAAATATATTCTTAATTAATCCTTGCTTGTCCGACAGACCAATGAATCAAAATTTCAAATCTTCGGTTCATCACGCAGGGTTTTTGTACGCCATCAGGTAGGTGAAAGGATGGTTCCTCAGTGTGTGACACCAACTGTCAAACATGGAGCAGGAAGCGTGAAGGTCTGGTACTCTTTTGCTGGATCCAGAGTTGGCAACTTGCACAGAGTAACTGGCACCCTGAACCAAAAAGGGCCACCACAGCATTATGCAATACCCTCTGGTCAACGCCTAGTTGGCCAGGGGTTCATCCTACAGCAAGACAATGACCCAGAACATACCTCCTGGCTATGTCAGAACTATCTTTGAAGAAAAGAACGAGACGGCAGGCTTCAAATAATGGAATAGCCAGCACAGTCTCCGGACTTAAACCCCATCGAGCTGGCTTGGGTTGAACTGGACAGAAGGGTGAAAGGAAAGCAACCTACAAGTGCAACACATTTGTGGGAACTTCTGCAACAGTGCTGGGAAGATCAGCTGTGTTCAGCTGTTATATCTACAAAAGGTGGCTACTTTGATGAGTCAAACAATTAGAATAAATTGTGTTAAACAGAACGATTCCATGATTTCTTTTTTTAATCTCCAACTGTTTATTTGTTCTATGCTTTAATTTCAGAGTACATTGAGACAACTGAGTAAATGTCAATAAAAACTGGAAAAATTGAGGTGTTATAAAACTTTTGACCGGTAGTGTAGATGTACTGGCGCCAACACAAGTTCTATTAAATGTCACTAAACTATATGGGTCTGACTTGGCAAATAATTCATTATATAATTGCTCACCTAACTGCTCTCTCTTTTCACCTTTGAATGGCCTGGCCTTCAGTGAACTTCCAGAATGTAATATGTTTCCTTTGTATTGTATGCTAAATGTGAGGTTGCTTGGCTTATATAATGTAATTTGAAAACTGAGGGTGCGGCTTTCATGTCTGCAGTATCCATTAATTTTTAGGAATGGTTTATGTATTTTGTTAAATTGGGAGGTAGAGAATGAATGATTTTTAAATGAAATTACATAATGTGGATTTGACTCCATTATTTTATCTGCGATTAGATTTTGCCACAAATGTTTACGGAAATAACCACATTTATGCTCTTTTAACCATGCCCACTCAGCTATTGTTAAGGTAAAGTTTGCGGTGAGAGAAACTGCAAGTGAAATTGCTAAATGTAGCTTTATCTGTAACAATACAATTTAATGTTTCTTCACTAATATCGGTGTCAGGGGGACTTAACTCTGATTGGGATAAGTGAATTGCTTTATTGTCATTGCAGTTCATTACTGTATTCTTGAACATTTACATTAATTACTTGTTGTTTGGGTTGTAGGTTTAAATAGTCTTCTGTGCTCAATGTATGGCAATACATGGCCGGGCTATACTGGGTAGCATTGCTTTGGAATACAGTTTATTTAATTTCGTTGAGGCAAGATAGCCTATATGGAGGAATATATTGGACAAAATTAAATAAATAAATACATCTATAAATAATTAAATATATTGTGTAATGTGACGATAAATAAATAATAATAAAATGAAATGTGAGCATAAATAATTAAATGTGGCACGAAATGTACGTATGTATGTATGTATTTATTTATTTCAATGATGCTACATGCGACATGAAATAAGGCTTGAAATTAAAACCGTCACTTTCACCCATCAAAGTTGGGAGGGCAGGCTCTAGCGAGTATTGTTTTTTGATTGGTGCATCGACTTGATTCGATTGTTGCCTAATTCATGCCTAATTCAACATGGCTGCACTGGAGGTGTGTTTTTGGAGCACCCATATAATGCAAATAACCGTGCTACCTGTGCTGTTGAATAAAAGAAGCAACACATTTGAATTTCTGTATCATGGAAGGAAGGAACATAGGGCGCGGGAACATCAGGCTAAGCTAGCATAAGGATGATGCCTGAAAAAGCTAGCCCGGCACACTGAAAAGCTAGCTCGGGACCACTAAAATTACCTTGAACAGGAGTAGTGGAATGAATAGTTGGTACATTTACAAAAGATGATTCTGGAGTTGATTCTGCAGAGACCTGCGAGGAATTCAGTGCCTCTTGAATCAAATTAGCCGCGTCGCGGAGTAATTGTGGGCAACTTTTTCTGCTCATCATGACCGCCACTGACTGCCTGCTGGTACAACATAGTGTTCAGCTGAAGCCACACTATACGCGGCGACTGCCGCCTGTCGCCGCGCCGCGTCCCCACAATCGGCTGTTTGTGGGCGTGTCACCTATATTTGACAGACAGTTGTGTTCGTTAAATGTTGACCGGGTTTAATATCGTGTTTCATATTCATTCTCCTGTCTGAATAAAAATCATTTTGCAGTAACCTAGATCTGAAAGATGTTAGTCAGCTGCCTAGATAGGCTGTTTAATGTCTAGCTAGTGAGTAACAACCAACAACAAAAACATTGTCTGACGAATTAGCCAGATAATTCCTTCAAAGTTGTATCTGATTAGCTAGCTAGGTGGCTGGTAGAAACGAACAACTAGCAACTAATACATTAGGAAGATTTTTTTTGTTTGTTATTGTTTGTTGTTACTCACTATAGCAACACATTAGTTAGCCTAGCTAGGCAGCTTATTAACATTTTCAGAGCTAGATTAGCCTACTGCAAAAATGATTTTTATTCAGACTGGACAGTGATAGTAGCTAACGACGATAACTACGTTGCAGAGCCACCGACAATTTCAGAGACTTTTCTCCACGCTATTTCCTCTTATCAGTGTCTCTGTAGGAGATTTTAAGTTGGGAAGCCCGATACGGAAATTAGGAGTTAGGTCCTCCATTGTGGAACGATAGAATGTGGAACTAAAATTAGAAAAAAAAATAGGGACAATTTACTTGACGGATTATTAGATCAAATCAGATTGGTTACCGCGACGCGGCGAGGGGGTCAAAGATGAGTTTTTGCCATCTCCACTGCAGCCTCGCCGCCTCCCGCCCCAAGCGGCCAAAACCAGACTTCGTTTTTGAAGCTCATTTCCTGGTGTTGTAGTTCCTGGTTGCTCACTAGCGCCACTACGGATGGCTCCAGTATAGGTGTTTTCATATCCGGTTTCCATGTAAGTCTACGGTACAAATGCGATCAAAATACAAAGTCAATAATTTTTTCTCAAAAGAACAAATAGTCATAATAGGTGTATTTTATTGGTCTTATGACTGTCCATGGGTCGATTTCATGATTTATTGCGTCATTTGGGCACAGTGCCAATATTTGTTCTGGACCAATGAGGTACAGTTTGCGTCACTTCCGGATTACTGCGGTGGACTCAGCTACAGTAGGGGCTACAGTCTATGGTCACTGGGGTGGGCGGTGGCGCTTCTTGGCCTTGCCATTGCGGCTCCGGCTACGGTCCGCCTGTGCTAAGTCTGAAAATGCAGGCATCCCATTTCGTGGTGATTTCATTATGGCGTGTGCTATTTACAGCTGCTCTAGACGACCATAAAATAATCCTCCTCTTAAATTTTTCAGTATCCGAGTCATTTTTACTATTTCCTTTAGCCTACTTAACCAAATAATTACTTGGCAGAAAGCGTAATCAGCTTGCTATATTTGGTAGTCCAGTAGTAGCCTGTGCTAAAACAGTTCGCAACTTCGGCTACCAAGCCATTTGACTAGCTAGCTAACCTTAACCGGCAAACATTCAATCTGTCAAACGTGTTTGGCGGCTTGTCAGTCGTGTACATTCCGTAAATGTCTACCTGGGCCATGCTTCACGCATGTGACAAAGCTACTATAATCCCGATTTTGGGATAAACACTTTTTCAGTTTCACGAAGCGAATTAAGAGTTTCAAGGTTCATTTGCTGAATATACAACACACGATGAAATCACACACACAGAATTTAACGAAATTAACCATCTTGGCATTTAGAAAGGAACATGTTTTTAGCATTTAAGAGACCGACAAGCTAGGCATTTAGGACAGTGGTTCTCAGAATCGGTTCTGGGGGCTCCTTGCGTATATTGGCTTTTCTCCATTGGTTTTGATGATTTACAAGAAAAAAATAATAGCCTAATAATAATTAGAAATTCAACGTAGGCTACATTATTTTTGTCTTCATGCACCAGGTGGAAAACTTGCCGTACAAAGTGCGTTGTCATATTTACACGCCTGCAGATCAGTTATTAAAATACTTGGTAGATTTGTTAATCACCGCTGAGTGTTAATTTTTGTTCGGTAGAAAGTGATTTGCGAACAATCGGTCAGCTAGTGTCACCCAGCAAGTGAACACCACAAACGGCGATGGAGTAGCTAGTAGTAGCAGGCTCATTATCTGACTGGCGAAAACCTACGACGATAACTTGCTCGGTTAACAGCAGATCTACCAGACAGTTATACGAAAATTTGCCTAGTCAAATCACCAGTAGCCTACACATCTCCGATTGATTGACCGTCAGTGTAGTCAATGTTCTTCCCCTGTGGTTCATATTGCTAACGCGTGAGCTAACCACGGACAGCCTACCTAGCTCACTGGCAAGCTGATATGCTAGCTAAGCATATTCGTTTTGCTGAGAAACATAAATTAAAGATAACTGAACATAGCCTAATTGTATTTTTAATGTCATACATAACGTGATTACATGACACAGTACAGTCACGGATGGAAATTAAACCCCGTAAACATCTGATAATATATTTTAAAACATAATGGCAGACAGTCAGCTAGCCTCGTTCAGGTTGAGGGGCTTTTCCGCACCGGACTGTCAATCAAATTGTAAAAATCACAAGACTGCTTAACTCTATGGTTTTGGCTCCAAATCGAGAAAATGGCCGCGCCCGCCATTGAGCTTCAAAACGTGTTTTAAGCCGCGTTTCCACCGCAGGAACTATACCCCGGAACTAGGAACCTTTTGAGGAACTCAGTGCGTTTCCACCGCAGGAACTAGGGTCTAAATTTAGTTCTGGGGGCTTTGTTTTACCCCCCAAAACGTTCCTGCTCGGGGGGTAGTACTTTCCGAAAGTACAGGAACCTTTTGGGTGGAGCTTGCAGCGCTGAACATTTCTGATTGGTCGAGTACTCGTAGCATTTGTGTTGTATTTATTTTCCGCCATTACCCGCCATGTTTGAAAATATGCAGCGGCAAACCAATTTATTTTCATAATAACTTCAAATCAAACGTGTATGTTATGCGGCGCAGTAGCCTACTTTTGGTTATAACCTGTCAACGTCTTGGAATTATAACGTGTGCTCTTCTGTTCTTTTCTTGCTTTAGTATTCGTTTTATAAAATGCTAAGCATTCGTGCTGGGACAGCATATTAGGTAGGCTACCAAAACATTCAAACGGATTAATTCGGTTGCTGAATACTTTCTTCCGGATTTTCTTTGTTAGCCCGTTGTAATTGACTCAAAACGTTTGATACAGTTATGTGAGGTATGCGGTAGTTCTGCATAATTAACATTGGTGATACAGTACAAGCAAACTGGAAATCACCTTCCGCACTTTTTATCCGGGTAAAATAACAGGTTAATTCTAGTAATCTTCGCTTTATCTTTTTCAGACTGCCGTAATTTTACTCAATTTTACTGCCATTTTTCAATTCCACGAAAAGACCAGGAAGACTATGGACTCATTTATGGTGCATGGTTCGCATCTGGAGGGCACACTTCGCTGCTCGGCTAGCAGTAACTTCGAAGGAAAGCAAACGGTGGCTGTACCACTACTAATTTACATTTTCACGCAAGTCCGAGTTTTCGTTCTATTCTTGTCATTTTGCGATTAGCCTATATGGAATTGACAACGAGAAAGTAATAAAACAGCAAATTGTTTACAACGTGTGCATGTTTTCTGCTGTTAATGAATGTGTTTGAGAGGATTCATGAAAATCAATAAATACAAAAGTAACCATATATAGTCATTGTTGGTAACCCGTTGTATATAAGTGGAATAAACCCCTCCGGGCTGTCCCGGTTATTAGAAAATAATGTAGGCTACTTCAGTGGTAGTATGGGGTTACAGAAGAAATCATATGACAGATGGACCGACGACAACGTCAGTGGGCTAATTTGCCTAATCTTCGCGGTACTTTAGACCCCGGTGGAAACGCAGACAACCATTGGCTGAAGGAACCTTTTAGTTCCTGGTAAAGTAGTTCCTGGGACTGAAAGTTCCGGGTAATTTTGGTGGAAACGCGGCTTTAGAGACCCACGGAGAGTCAATGGGTGACGTCACAGTAGCTGTGTCCATATTTTTTACAGTCTCTGCTCCCGCCGCGCCGCCGGCAATCCCAAAATGCCTTGCGGGGTCTGGCCGCCACCCCTTATTCAAAATGAATGGAGGCGGCGGAGCCGCGTATAGTGTGGCTTCACCGTGATGCTGAAACCACACTATACGCGGCAACGCCGCTTGTCGCCGCGCCGCGTCCCCACAGTCGGCTGTTTGTGGGCGTGTCACCTATATTTGACAGACAGTTGTGTTCGTTAAATGTTGACCGGGTTTAATATTCATTGTCATGTCTGTATAAAAATAATTTTTGCAGTAACCTAGATCTGAAAGATGTTAGTCAGCTGCCTAGCTAGGCTGTTTAATGTCTACAACCAACAACAAAAACATTGTCTGACGAATTAGCCAGATAATTCCTTTAAAGTTGTATCTGATTAGCTAGCTAGGTGGCTGGTAGAAACGAACAACTAGCAACTAATACATTAGGAAGATTTTTTTTGTTTGTTATTGTTTGTTGTTACTACACATTAGTTAGCCTAGCTAGGCAGCTTATTAACATTTTCAGAGCTAGATTACTGCAAAAATGATTTTTATTCAGACTGGACAGTGATAGTAGCTAACGGCGATAACTACATTGCAGAGCTACCGACAATTTCAGAGACTTTTCTCCACGCTATTTCCTCTTATCAGTGTCTCTGTAGGAGATTTTATTAAGTCGGGAAACCCGATGTGGAAATTACGAGTTAGGTCCTCCATTGTGGAACGATAGAATGTGGAACTAAAATTAGAAAAAAATAGGGACAATTTACTTGACGGATCATTATATCACATCAGATTGGTTACCGCGACGCGGCGAGGGGGTCAAAGTTGAATTTTTGTCATCTCCACTGCGGCCTCGCCGCTCCCGCCGCGCCGCCGGCAATCCCAAAATGCCTTGCGGGGGCTGGCCGCCACCCCTCATTCAAAATGAATGGAGGCGGCTCCGCCGCGTATAGTGTGGTTTCAGCATAAGGCGAATTAGCCTTTGGCTGAATTCTCGGGGAGGTGTGTAGCATTTGGTCCTCCAGAGCAGCGGATTGGTTTCGGCTGCGCCGTCTGGTGGAGAGAGCACACGCACCTGGGTTGCGTTAGCAAATCAGCCCAAGTGCTTAAAGGTGTGCTACTCTCCACAGTTCGCGACTGAGACCGAGTTGTGATCTTCAGTTCGTTTTATTTTTAGCGTTGTGTTCGAGAAGATAAAGAAAAGGGAAGTAATCCTCAGCTGGAATGCTGGAGGAGCTGGACCTGGCCGGGAAGGCGAGCCAGCTACAGGCGGCGCACAGGAAAGTGGTTGCCTCATTTTTCTTTCTTTTGCCATTGTTATTTTAGTTTATTGTTTTTGTTTTTGATGGTGAAGGTGTCTGTTTATTTTATTTCGTCAAGTCAAAGATTATTTGTATAGCACATTTACAACAACCACATTTGAACAAAGTGCTGAACAGACTTAAAATACCAAAAAACTAATATAAAAGTAAATAAAAATGAGAATAAAAGGAAGCAATAAACATAATAAAAGAATTACAACACAATAGAAGATATAATCAAGGTGACAAGCTCAACTCGAATTGAATGCCAACGAGAAGAGGTGGGTCTTCAGTAGTGACTTAAAAGATTCTAGGGTCTGAGCAGTTCTTGCATGAAAAGTTCCAGAGATTAGGGGCAGCTACTGCAAAGGCTCGGTCGCCTCTATTTTTGTGCCTGGATCTCGGAACATCCAAGAGCATCTGGTTGGCCGACCTTAGTGCTCTAACTGGAGTATGATGCTGCATTTTGTGCTGGAGTATAAAATGGTGCCAGCCCATTTAAAACCTTAAAAACAAGCAATAGTGGAGGGAGGCCATACAGGTGTTATATGATCACCTTTTTTTTCCCCAGTTAAAAGACGAGCAGCTGCATTTTGCACTAATTGCAGACGACTGATCTACACCCACATACAAAGAGTTACAATAATCTAACCAAAAGGTAATGAAAACATGAATAACTCTCTCAAAATCTTTGGGAGAGAGATAGGGCTTTACCTTGGCCAAAAGTCTTAACTGAAAAAAGCTTGCTTTGACAACTGAACTGATCTGTTTATCATACTTGAGGGAGCTGTCAAGAATCACACCAAGATTCTTAACAAAAGATCGATTATAGATTCAGCAAAGGTTGCATTGAATCTTTACTTTTTGTTTTTATAGGCAGATAGATTTGTATATCATCGGCAAAACAATGAAAGGGAATATTATCTTTCTTAAAAATGGACCCCAAGGGCAGCATATACAAAGAAAAGGGGATGGGGCCCAAAATGGAGCCTTGGGGGACCCCACACGTAAGTGGGACCACAGTCGAAGAATATTTGCCTAGGTGAACCGAGAAACTCCTGTCTGTCAGGTATGACTGAAACCATTTGAGGTCAGTACCTTTGATGCAACGCACTGTTACAGATGTGATAAAAGGATCTTATGATCCACAGTGTTGAAGGCAGCAGTCAGGTCTAAAATCACCAGAATAGCA
Organism: Anguilla rostrata; assembly: GCF_018555375.3. Lineage (NCBI taxonomy): Eukaryota > Metazoa > Chordata > Actinopteri > Anguilliformes > Anguillidae > Anguilla > Anguilla rostrata. Next base: position 27,996,549 of record NC_057934.1, read on the forward strand.
GAGCTCCCTGAATCAACAGTTAAGAGAAGAAAAAAACTCTTAAAAGAGCTGTTTCAGTACTATGGTGTGGTTTAGAAACCAGACTGAAACTTCTCACAGATGCCATGGCTATCTAAAACGTTTTCAGTTGAATAAAAACTACTCTATCCAGAACTTTAGACAGAAAAGGTAGCTTGGAAATTGGCCTGAAGTTAGATGAAATAGAAGGGTCCAGATTATTCTTTTTGATAAGAGGCTGTACTACGGCATGTTTAAAGCAAGCGGCCAAAACCAGACTTCGTTTTTGAAGCTCATTTCCTGGTCTTGTTGTTCCTGGTTGCTCACTAGCGCCACTACGGTTGGCTCCAGTATAGGTGTTTTCATATCCGGTTTCCATGTAAGTCTACGGTACAAATGCGGTCAAAATACAAAGTCAATAATTTTTTCTCAAAAGAACAAATAGTCATAATAGGTGTATTTTATTGGTCTTATGACTGTCCATGGGTCGATTTCATGATTTATTGTGTCATTTGGGCACTGTTATATTTGTTGTGGACCAATGAGGTACAGTTTGCGTCACTTCCTGATTACTGTGGAGAACTAAGCTACAGTAGGGGCTACAGTCTATGGTCACTGGGGTGGGAGGTGGCGCCTCTTGGCCTTGACATTGAGGCTCCGACCACAGTCCACCTGTGCGAAGTCAGAAAACACAGGCATCCCATTTCGTAGTGATTTCATTATAGCGTGTGCTATTTACAGCTGCACTAGACGACCATAAAATAATCCTCCTCTGAAGTTTTTCGGTAGCCGAGTCATTTTTACTATTTCCTTTAGCCTACTTAACCAAATAATTAGTTGGCAGAAAGCGTAATCAGCTTGCTATATTTGGTAGTCCAGTAGCCTATGCTAAAACAGTTCGCAACTTCGGCTACCAAGCTAACCCTAAGCTGCAAATATTCAATCTGTCAAACGTGTTTGACGGCTTGTCAGTCGTGTCAGTCCAGTAAATGTCTACCTGGGCCATGCTTCACGCATGTGACAAAGCTACTATAATCCCAATTTTGGGATAAACACTGCAAAATTTGCTGAATAACATGCAACACACGATGAAATCACACACACAGAATTAAACAAAATTAACCATCTTTGTAAGACTGGCATTTAGAAAGGAACATGTTTTTAGCATTTAAGAGACTGACAAGAGCATATATTGGCTTTTCTCCATTGGTTTTGATGATTTACAAGAAAAAAATAATAATTAGAAAATCAATGTACATTATTTTTGTCTTCATGCACCAGGTGGAAAACTTGCTGTTCAAAGTGCGTTGTCATATTTACACGCCTGCAGATCAGTTATTAAAATACTTGGTAGATTTGTTAATCACCGCTGACAGTGTTAATTTTTATTCGGTAGAAAGTGACTTGTGAACGATCGGTCAGCTAGCGTCACCCAGCAAGCGAACACCACAAACGGCGATAGAGTAGCTAGTAGCAGTTACTGGCTCATTAACTGACTGTGGCGAAAACCTACGACGATAACTTGCTCGGTTAAGCAGGTCTACCAGACAGTTATACGAAAATTAGCCTAGTCAAATCACCAGTAGCTTACCCATCTCTGATTGATTGAGCATGAGGGTAGTCGATGTTCTTCCCCTGTGGTTCATATTGCTAATGCGTAAGCTAACCACGGATAGACTACCTAGCTCACTGGCAAGCTGATATGCTAGCTAAGCATATTCGTTTTGCTGAGAAACATAAATTGAAGATAACTGAACATAATTGTATTATTAATGTCATACATATAACGTGACACACGGATGGAAATTAAACTCCGTAAACCTTTGATAATATATTTTAAAACATAGCGGCAGATAGTCAGCTAGCCTCAAGTTCGTTCTGCAATCTTTCGTACAGGTTGATGGGCTTTTCCGCACCAGACTGTCAATCACATTGTAAAAATCACAAGACCGCTTAACTCTATGGTTTTGGCTCCAAATCGAGAACATGGCCGCGCCCGCCATTGCGCTTCAAAACGTGTTTTAGAGACCCACGGAGAGTCAATGGGTGACGTCACAGTAGCTTTGTACATATTTTTTACAGTCTCTGGTTTAAAGGCAGCTGGAACACTCCCTGAGGTAAGATAGTTATTTATCAAAACAAGAATATTTGTCCCAACAATATTAAAAACTTATTTTAGTAGAAGAGAGGGAATACTGTCGAGGGGGCAGTTTGTAGGCCGCAGATGATTAACTACCTCTGATGGTAAGCTCCTCTGCACTGAGATCACATCCAGGGTATAGAGCATAGAGTTTTTAAAAGCAATAGAAAACTGTGACGTGGTTAAAGGGTTAATCACATGCAGGTGGCGTGCAGGAGCACAAGTTGTAACCCTAGAACAAGGGACTGTAGCAGTAAATAAAACAGGCAGATGATCCGCTATACATGTGTCACTGATACATGCACATAGGCCATAAGACAGCACAAGGTCCAGTGTGTGACCATTTTCATGTGTCGGGCCAGTAACCGACTGAGTGAGATTAAAAGAGTCAATAAGATTCAAAAAGTCTTTGACGAGAGGTCTGGTTTGACAGCATACATGAGTATTAAAATCACCAACAATTAAAAAACAATCATATTTTAACATGATCCCCGCCAAGAAGTCTGCAAAATCATGCATAAAATCCTTATTTAACTTTGGTGGACGGTACACCACCTCCCACAACACGGGAAAAAGAACATTTAATTCAAATAGCTGCAGCTCAAAGCTGGAGTAGGTGTCAGACTGAGTCTGCCGACAGTGGAAGGTGGATTTGAATACAGACGCTACCCCTCAGTCAGAAACATAAAATACAAATGGCGAGAGGTGAAGAAGTCGTTTAGTAAGAAAGTTTTATTTGCTAGCAATCTAACATTAATCAGAGCCAAACGAAGATTAAGGTCCCCGTTGGCTGCTGTTGCAGCACGAGCCAGCGGGAGAAAGTTCCCGTAATCCACGCTGCTTCTGCGGACTCGCTTTTGCCAGGGTCGAGGAAGCTCTGTTGGCAGGTCAGGACCCTGTGACTGTCTATTACTAATCCTGACAGGGATGTTAAAAATGTAATTAGATGGTCCGAGCCCAATAGGAAATGTAACAGTGTACGAGGTGGAACCATTGTAATAGGGACTAGGACCGGGGGAACATCAATCCCTGAAGGACCAGTCAGCACGACTGTAACAAGGGATGGGCATATTGTGATGATGTGATGGGCATGTGGACATGAGAGCACGAGAATGGTAAATACTGTATTCCAGGTTAGCAGAGAGCGCCCGCACGCCAGCTTTATTCAAATGGAGACCATCTGCCCTGAAAAAATGATCACGATGCCAGAAAAGATTGAAATTGTCAATAAAGTGCACGCTGTGGGTGTCGCATGCAGAAGAGAGCCAGGTGTTGAGGCTGAGCAGTCGACTGAAGCGCCCCATTCCGCGACCAAGGGTTGGGCCAGAGATGTAAGCACTGCTATAGGACTGTTTTAGGACATTAAAAAGATGGACAAAGTCATGTTTTAACAGTTCGGACTGCTGTTTTGGAGTGTCATTAGTACCAATGTGCAATATGATCCTATCAACCTCAGGGTAGGATTTTATAATATCTAGGACTTTTTTCAGCGATGTCCTGTACAGTAGCATCTGGGAAAAAGAGAGTATGAGCTCCATTGACTCTCACATTTCTGACTATCGAGTCACCAATAATGAGTGTCGAAGGAGGAGGGGTCGGCTCCGGCTGATGGAGGCGGTGGGAGCAAACAGCAGCTCCACGGGCCACCCGCGGCCCAGAAGGGCGGCGGAGGGATGGAGCCTGACGCTGAGTCCCTCGACTCTGGACATCAGCCGCTCTTGGAACGGTAAATAATTGAGAGGGACCAGGCTGTGGATCTTAGTGGAAGATATCACAGTCTCTGTTTTCTTTGGAGTCGTTGTTGCATGTTGCTCGCCAGTTGCTTGATGAAGTATTTGAATCCAAAACAAATACGGATTTTCGTGTTTGTGTGGGTGCTCTCTCTCTCTATTCATGCCTGTTACGACTCTCAGGCGTCCAGGGGTAGGAGGGAGTATGTAACATAATTATAGTGAAATAAAGTGACCGGGTGGAAAGGTGTTGAGCGCGTTGGGTGTAAATAATCAATACCAGACAAGATTGAAGATGCAATCAAGGTGTTATATTATTTTAAAAAATGCAAGTGAAGTGCCATTTACATTTTCACAAGTATTTGCATAAAAACAAAGACACAACTACGTCACAAGGCCAAGGGACACGGATGTTGCCAAAGAAATGAAATAAACAAAACCAAACAGAGCTAGAACAAAAGATAGGCTGACTAACTAAGTATTCAACCGAACAAAAGACTGCCTATCTGACTACTCTGACCAAAAAATACACGGTTGTGTAAAATACAAAAATAACCACCCCTTACCTAAAGTGTCTATACACAAGTTCCACCTGCGTGTAGCACCGGTGTATAGAGGCCTCTGTCTTACCTGCCCCAGGGTCTGGACCACACATTCACACAAGTAGGAGAATGATCATATATACTGGTTTCTGGGTCTCTATATGCAAACACACAGTTAAAGTTGGGAGAACTGAATGAGAGAGAATGAGCAGCAGCAGACACAGCTTTTATCTTCCAGAGGAGGGACGTGATTGGCGGGCGCAGAATAATGATGATTGACAGCAGGGACAGTGAATGGAATGGCGATAGGGCTTCCTGCAGCATTACAGAGGGAAAAACAGAGGGAAACACAACACACAGTGACGTGGAACGTAACAATGTGGCAACCAACGTGTTCCCTGGCACGTGCCGCATCTCCCTCCCAGGGGTGTCACGCTGGTGTGTGACAAACGCATTAAGCAACGGATAATTATTTTGTTTAATTTAATGATCAACTTTTTAATCATAGTGCTTACAGCCATATATCCCTCAAGGCTAAAAAAGAAAAGCTGAGACATTAACATCAATCTTCTTAAAAATAAATATTTAATGGTCTCGGCACAAATCGTCTTTTAGCAACAATGAAACTACATAGTGTTCTTATCAAGTGTCTTTCGTAACCTTAGGCTATAAACTTGAAACAGCCTACATAATGTTAATCACAAGAGAATGCCAGCTACCAATAAATATAGTGTAGAAGAATGTCAAAGTTTTCAGTGCAGAAATAAACATTCACCTTGAAGGTTGATTTGTGTTAAAGCATGCTCTGGAAAATATTCTTCAATGCAGAGAAGTTGGGTATAGACTTGTTGATTTCATTTGAGGTAGACTACTGTAGGCCATATGTAGGGCCTCATTTTCCCGGTTTTGCTGAAATCACGGACGGAATCACAGAATCTGGGTTAAAAGACCGAATTCACACAAACTGGAATGCCACATAATTGTTTGATCTTTGTGTTTTACAAATTGCATTTTGTGCTGCTGAGCATCAGGGGTACCGTTTGCATATGTCTGAATCGTGTTTGTTTATCCATCTTTGTTTGTTTACTTGGGGGGACTGTTTGGGAGGAGTTCAGTGAGAAGGTGGGGTGGCAGGGTGCTCCCGAGTCGAATGCCTATACAATCCTGAGGTTTTATTCATTACAGAGTTTATGCCTGATTCGAAACATGTGTTATTATATTTATTGACATTACTTTGGATAAACATTTGGTGGGTATGTACTAGACACATCCCTCTGTGTTAACTTAACTTGGTTATTTCAACTATTTGCAACCACTTTACAATCACTTTAAGAATTGAGACGCCGGGAAAACCAGACGAAGTATGACCCTTGCGGCATTCCATAGTAAACTGTCTCATGCTGAACAGTCGTACCACGTGACACTTGTAAGAACTATTTCATACTAATGGCTGCGGTGAGAACTACTGGCTATGATGGGAAGACTCTACGTCTTGGATTGCAGAAAATTGGGTCGCGTGTGTATTGATTAACTAGGTAGATGCAGCCTTAAATCCACTGCAATGCGGAAAGAAAAGGTAAATCAGAATATTTTGAGTTTTTTATTCACCGTTACCAATCAATAGATTCTTGACTGTGTTGGGCGTTTCTTATTGTGTTTTGCTAGCTTGCTAGGTAGCTAAACAGGCCTACACAACAAGCCGACAGAGTAGCTAACACTAGCTGGCTAGGTAAAATGTTTATATAGGGCCATTTCTCCTACATTGCACGTGTATTTGTGAATTGGATTTAGCAGTCTAATTTATTTATTATTCTATGATGTCAGACATTAGTTAGTAAGCTAGCTACTTGGACCCAAGTCAACGGATATTGTATGGATAGTGGACTACACCCAGTTGTATGATGGTAACGTTATCATATACAAATTTTCCACAACGCATTAGTTGGCTCCCGATTCAAAAATTTTGGTCCATCTTAAATCGGTTGAGTTATATGATTGGATGCTTTCGCGCTCTTCCTTACGTGTTTGCAAAGGCTATTATTTGCCTCTAAAAGTCAGATACGACTCAAGAGAGAAATTTAACAAAGGTAGTAATGTGAAATTAGTTGTTTAAAAAAAAAAAACTATTTTGTATTATGTTACGTTCACTTCACATGTCATTTAAGACTGTAATATGGAAACATCAGATACCCAAGTGTCACACATTTTGTTTTCTCCTCAAAATCTAATAGTCTCAACATTTCATCACGTGTGTATGAGAGAACAGGAAATAATGTACATCTGAAATGGTGTGGATGAAATATCACTGCACCATATACAAATAAAACTCCAAACTGTCTATATAAACAAATACAGTAATAAACTCTTATTGGAAAATGGACATTTTAGCTGGCCATTTCTCCTCAAAATTTAGAAGTCTCAAAATTTGACATTTAATTATGACAGAAGGGGTCCTGAAGTAGTACTGACCTGATTTGAGTGAAATATTCCTGAAGCGTTTTCAAATAATCCCACCCAAAATATGTAATCTACTACAGGCTGAGTGGGGAAAAAGAAACATTTTGGATTGTAATATCTCATGAATTATAAAGGTCTCAAACTTCTGACACTTGTTCCTGGCAAAAGGGGTCCTGGGGTACATGCTACCCCATTTTTGTGAAATTTTACTATAGCATTTGTGAATAATCCTACTTCAAACCTTCTGTGTAATCCAATACAACACAGTTGAGAAAAGTGAAAATTTGGGGTCGTGGTCTACATCCTACCCCATTATTTTAAGCAGGAATGTTTAGGGAAGTCATGGAAGAGGGCAGATTTTACGGCATGGGAGTGATTTTATTTTTTAAGTCCCCAAGCCCAATGACGACAGTCTTGCCTATCTAGTGTTAAGGAAAACTCTCTGCAGTTGTGTGTGTCCAATTGAAAACCTGGTTCTCACTTCTGAGCGAATTGCAATAAATAGGTTGGAAAAAATATTTGAATAATATCGGCTAAATTCAAGAGGAGAAAACATTCTGAGAGAACACAATATTCAAGCGTTTCCAAATATGGTATTTGTATTCGGCACCATCACTAACAAATGCTATGATACACTGTTTATTACATGGCTTTGTGCAGCCTTCTTCAGTAAGCAACAATTGTGTACTGAAACATCAGTGTGTAATCTAGCTTGGTCTGTAATGCCTAGGTTATATGGAATATGTGACAGCTTTATTAGTAGACAATTCAGGACAATTATGCCAAATATGGAGTTTTGCAGCGCCATCATTGTGCATTCCCCAAGCACCGCCCCCCCCGGCTTATCTGTTACTAGCCCCCCCCCCCCCCGCATGACACACTGGACAATTGTGTCTATCTGGGCATACATGAAAACATTCTTTTACCTCAAAAAAATTTGTATTCCGTTGTAGCAACAAGATAAAGCTAACAATAGCTGAAGTTATGCCAGTACAGCTGTAAAAAATGCTGTTTTCTGAACACTAATAAACGAGAGGAATTTTTCAAAAATTATACCATGTCATTCTACTGTCAATATCTGTGACTAAATATGGAATAAATATACAACCGTACTATTGTTTTAACGCGTAGAGATGTCCCTTTCAAGGCGGAGTGGTTATATTGTCTTGGACGCCTGGGTACCTTCCAAAATAGCTGTGTGTAATACCACACGTTGTTTATGGTGTTGTCATCCTTTGTAGTACAGTCTGGCTAAACAGAATAAGCTTTCTAACAATGTATAATATATCTAATTTTACTTTTTGAATAGTGTTTTACAGCTCAGCTTAACCGAAAGTTATGTACCATTATAGCTGCATTACGCATTTCCTCTGTGGTAGCAGTAAAATAAGTCATTTCTTGGAAAATATTATTATTTTTGAGAATTTCTGAGTATGGCTAAGGCATATGTTTCTGATAGACCTAGCTTATATAGTCTACTGTTTTCTGAGCTAGGTTAGAACTGGGGAACGACGCCATTGATTCTGTCTCTTTCTCTATCTACTGAACACATATAAGATTTCAGCGTACAAATGTAAGTGTTACTGCTGAAAATATTTAGGTTATATACATTATTTTTGAAATTGAGTGGCTTTAAATAGGTTAGTGGTATTTTATAATTATATTTCACATTGTAACAAGAGTTAATGATTACACATTTAGGTACAGTACCATGTAGCGTGATAATGTTTTTGCATTATTGTTTTCAAATCTGATATTCAATGTTTTACTTTAAACCTTAATAAGGGGGACACATATATGCTTTATAATGGAGAAAAAGCATTTTATTGATTTTTGGAGTGATTTTTATGTTTCAGGACCCCTAGATATTTTAAGCCAACTGTACTGACGGAAAGGTTGTAATTCCCACTTGAAAATGATGCAACAGTGAGTCAAAACAATTGATTTGTAGTGAAATTTTGGATAGATTTGGAGTCATTGGGTACACTGCTTACTTTTTGATTTATCGATCTTTAGTAGTTCTGCATATCCGTCCTTAGGTTTGACACACTTGTGGTCAAGGAGTTTTTGATCCAGGACATGTAGGCTATAGTTTAACCTGCTGTCTATTTGCAATCTCTCAGTATTTCATTGCAAACTAAAAAAGAGCAAATTCATTTTTGATTTTTAGCTTAGACAACTGTATTTGTGGCACTATATTTGTATTAATCTGAACTGATCTAAGATAGTATTGTAAATGGTACAAATGTCTTGCTTAATTGAAGCCATTTTTCAAGTCTCACAGATTTTCACATTTGGAGTTATAAAGATTTAACCAGGGTACCCCCTAAATGGGTAAGGATTAGCCAGATTTGGCATGTGCTGAAAGGGGTTAAAGATTAATCTACAGAGGGGTGACAAAGGAAAAACCTACATAAAGTGTGTTAGTAAGCTGTGGGCTCCCACGAGCTCACAGAACCGCTTTAATGCACCTTGGCATAAATTATAAAAGTCTCTGGAACTTTACTGGAGAAATGAAACACCATTCCTCCAAAAGATTCCCTCATTTGGTGTTTTGATGATGATGATGATGATGGTGATGGAGAGTGCTGTCTAACACGTCGGTCTGAAATCTCCCAGAAGTTTTCAGTTGGGTTGAGATCAGGTGACTGCGAAGGCCATAGCACATGATTCACATCATTTTCACACTCATCAAACCATTCAGTGACCCCTCGTGCCCTGTGGATGGGGGCATTTTTATCCTGGAGAGACAGCTCTCATCAGGCTAGAAATGTTTCATAATAGAATGAAGGTGATCACTCGGAATAACTTTGTATTAATTTGCAGTGACCTGTCCCTCTAAGGGGACATGTGGACCCAAACCATGCCAGGAAATTGCCCCCCTCAGCCACCGGACCGTTACACTGTAGGGGTTAAGCATTCAGGCCTGTACCATTCTTTTGGTGTGTGCCACACATGCACTCACCCACTTAATGAGAATATGGTGAAGGATGACTCATCTGATCATATCACTTTTTTCCACATCTTTGTAGACCAGGGCCTATTGTTTTTGCATCTAATGTGCATTCGTCTTTGTAATGAGGGGATTATGCACTGCAACCCTACTTTAATATCCGTCTCTATGCAGTTGTCGATGGACTGTTCTTGCTGACAGTCTGATTATGTCCTGCATTGACATACTCAGTCACCTGAGGAAGAGGAGTTCTTCTGCTTTTCATTACATATCACACTAATGCAGGAGAATCACAGTCAGCGAATATGCACTTTTGACCACAATTTCCAACCCTATTTACTGATGTCTTTCCCATAGATCTATATGCAGATGTCACTTTAGTCACTCTTCCTATTGAAACACTAACCAGTTGAGCAGTCTTTGTGAATGAAGCTCCTGCCATCCGTGCCCCAATAATGAACTCTCTTTCAAAGTCACTTACATCTTTTCCTCCTGTCACCTTGATCCAAAATCAAGGTCAACTGGGCCGGCTAACATTTTTATACATACCACAGAGCATGATAGGATGTCAGTTTCTTAATTGTATCATAAAGTACACCTGTATGGAAGCATTTACATTTGTTATTTACATTTGTTATGTCATTTATTTGGGTTTTACCTTTAATTTGTCACCCATCTTTATGTCGATTACAGAGAAACTAATAGTTATTGACTAAGAAAGGGATCGCATGGACTGGATTTTTGAGTTAAGAGAAAAGTGGGAATGATCCTAAACAGAGCATAGAATGTACAGCATCAGTGAGGGAACATTGATCGCAGTGGTCTGATGATGAGCGGGCAGTTTTTTCTGACCCTGCTCAGCTTGATCTGCTTCTGTTGAGCAAAGTATGAAAACATGTTCATTTTTACATGTGTAGGTACAATTGTTTTTGTTTCGTTATGGCGTTATGGACCCAGCACACAGTTGTAGATTGAAAAGGGTATTCACAGATTTGTCAATGGAAAGTAGTATTTGTTTCCATTTAATGCTTGTTTTTTTGTATCAGATAGCAAAGACAATATATTGTACAATAAGGTATCCTGTCCGATTGACTGATCTGTCCATAATGCTGAGGTTTGCACCTCTGCGGTTCTTCTATATATCCATATTTTATTTCCAAAAATATGTTGCCTTAAATGACAATTTTTCCTTCATTCTTAATGGGCCTAAATATTCATTTGTTTTATTTAAAGGTGGAGTGTGTAGAATTCAGCAGAACGGACTTGGCAGAAATGGAATATAATATTCGTAAGTATGGTTTAATTAGTGTGTAATCCCATGGAAATAAGAATCGTTGAGTTTTCGTTATCTTAGAATGAGCCCTTTTATCTGCATAGGGAGCGGGTCCTCTTCCCCTGCGCCGCCATGTTGCACCGCCATGTTTCTACTACAGTAGCTCAGAACGGACAAATAGCTCTAGAGAGGGCGCATTTGTGATGCCTGGGTACCTTCCAATAGCTGTGTGTAATACCAGCCACACGTGTTGTTTACGGCGTTGTCGCCCTTTTTAGTACAGTCTGGCTTGAATGACATTCCATTTATTCAATAGGTCAGAGTATAAGCTTTCTAACGATGCTTTTGGAATAGCGTTTTGTCAGCGTAATCAAAAGTTTTGTTATCATCGCATTCACTTACACATTCACATGTGGTAGCAGTAAAATACGCTGCACCTAACGAAACGTAGTTAACGATTTTTCGTAATTTCTTGGAAAATACTATTATTATTCAGGACTTCTGGGCATAGTTAAGCCATATGTTTGCTGATAGACCTAGCTGACATCGTTTTCTGGTGTAAGACAGAAGCGGATAGAAATAGCCTATGTCATTCATTTACTGTCTCTATAAGATTTCATCATTGCTATGTAAGTATTACTGGTCAATATTTCGGTTATATACGTTATTTTTGAAATTGAGTGTCTTTAAATAGGCTAGTGGTATTTTATAATGAGGATATTTCACACTGTATGTAAGCGTTAGTATCAATCAATCAATCAAATTTTATTTATAGAGCACATTTCATACAAGTGATGCAGCTCAATGTGCTGTACATAAAAATAAGAAAGAAGTAAAGTGTTACAGTGGAGGAAATAGAAAACAGTACAAATGTGACATGTGCTGGTGTTTTGGTCTTCAAGTAGGGCAAGGTCATTTTTCAGTTTTTTACAGATTATGAAAGTGCAGATTATAAACTTCCAAATGATGTGTCATACAATGAAATCTGAAAATAGTTGAAGAAGATATGCTTATTTGAATGTTGGTACTCCTAAAATCAAGTAGCAAAGAAAATCCCCTTGAAAGATCTTGAACTTTTCACACTTCTCACATGGAGATAATGGGTGGGAACAATAGCTAGTTAACTCCACCCCAACCACTCCCCTGCTAGAGTACCTGTAAATCCTTGTCCATTTAGGGATTACCCTATTTAAAGCTTTATAACTCCAGATGTGAACACCACAGAGACTAGAAAAATGTCTAAATGAAGCAATACATTTGTACCATTTACAATACTAGTTTAGATTACTATATTCATAATTTTGTAAGAAATAAAGTGCCACAAATGCAATGGTCAAGGCAAAAAATCTAAAATGAATTTGCTCCTTTTTTAGTTCGCAATGAAATACTGTGAGATTGCGGGTTAAAGTATACATGTCCTGGATCAAAAACTTCTTGACCACAAGTTCATAAAATCTAAGGGTGGATATGTAGAACTACTAAAGATCTATGAAGCAAAAACTAAGCAGTGTGCCCAGCATCTCCAAATTTACCCAAAATGTCTAAATTATTAACACTGGTCTAAAATAGCTAAGGGTCCAGAAACAAATCCAAAATCTCTCCAAAAAGGAATATAATGCTTTTTGTCCATTGTAAAGCATATGAGCCCCTTATGAAGGTTTAAGATGAAACATAGATATAATTTAAACATTACATAATACCACTAACCTATTTAAAGACACTCAATTTCAAAAATAACGTATATAACTGAAATATTTTGAGCAGTAATACTTACATAGCAATGATGAAATCTTATCTATGTTCAGTAGATGGAGACACAGACAGTAAATCAATGACAGTTCTATCCGCTTCTGTTTTGCTCCAGAAAACGATGTCAGATAGGTCTATCAGCAAACCTATGGCTTAGCTATGCCCAAAAGTCCTCAATAATAATGGTATTTTCCAAGGAATTACGAAAAATCATTGACAATGTTTCATTAGGTGCAACGTCTTTTAATGCTACCATATATAGAGCGAATGCCATGGTAAGAAAATGTTCGGTTACGCTAACCTATAAAACGCTATTCCAAAAGCAAAATTAGACATGTTATACATCGTTAGAAAGCTTATACTCTCACCTACTGATTGAGCATCCGCCGTTGTAGCAACCTCACAGAGTAAACAAACCTAGGCTACTACCACACGGCTTTATTTATGGGCGGTGGCTTGACTGAAACAAAGTGACAATAGCCAACGAAATCAAACATGCTAATTAAACTGCACCCCCATCAGGCCTCCAAAACCCGGCTGTAAGAATCACTAAAACAAGCCGACTTTGCTGACAAATTATAAGTATTTAGTGACCCTAAAAATTTTGTTTATTCTATTGAGTGACTTCTTCAACACTTTAACTTTTGTAATATGAAAAAAAGGAAAACAGTAAAAAAAAAATTAAAAAACCTTTTTTGCCTCCTAGCGCGATTTCAAGATTTGCGACTTGCGGACCTTTTCTCCAGCACCCGTCACAAATAGAGATACCTTAGCAATGTTTCTTAAAGGAGTAACATGATGGTTGAACGTGACACTTCCCAGTTGTCTTTAGGCAACAACAAAACAAATGTGCATAATTTTTTTATTATTCAGTTATTTCAATGTACTTTAAAACGTATTTTTCTAAGCCTAAATTTCCCACTATAAAAGTTCACCCGAACCGTCTGGGTGTGGTAATGAGAACTGTCAGTTAGCTATGATTGACAGACCGTGCCCCGTTACCATAGCTACCCCCATGATAAGCGCTCTTTTTGGGAGACTTTTCACAAGCTAGCTAGCTTAGTAGTATATCAAGTATCGATAGATAGCTAAGGTAAGGACATTGACTTATATCCAATTATAATTTTTGCTATCTAGCTAGCCAAGTTAAGATAAAAGCACAACTATAACGTCCTCATAAAAGCAAACTAGCTAGCTAACGTTATCGATAACATTGCCTTATGAAAGCAAACTACCTAGCTAGCTAACGTTAGCTAGCTAGCTAGCTAAATGAATATAACCAGAAATAATCTAATAGTCCTTAAAAGGCACTCTAATTTAAGTGAACCTAACGTTAGTCAAATATTTGCATTGTCTTGCCCGTAAGCCAGCGGCGCAAACTATGGGTCTCGAGTTATCCATGGGTTTACGGGGCGTGGAAAGGGGAGTGGTTACTGTGTTCGTGACGCACCAAGTTGACAACTTTCTCAACCGGTTGAAAATAGGACGATAAATTTAAAACGCATATTTCTCCAAAAATACAGAAATACAAGACATATTTAATACTCTACTCATTGTGTTTCTTCAATGCCTCTTTTGCAAATAGCACATAAAACCGAGAAAGTGTGAAAATCACCATGGTACTCCTTTAAGTGATAAAAAGCTGATTTAGTGACATGTCTAACATGGGCTTCAAAATTAAGGTCGGCATCCATGATTACTCCCAGGTTTGTAACTTGATGTTTGCTCTTCAGTGACAGAGATTCTAGATAGACAGAGATTTTTTCTCTTTGATCCTTTGCTCCTATAATAAGTATCTCTGTTTTTTCTTTATTTTTTTGTAAAAAGTTTTGGGGCATCCACAAATTTATATCATTAATGCACCTGATCACAGGGCTCATGTCCCCAGGTAATATGGAGATATAAAGTTGTGTGTCATCTGCGTAGCTGTGAAAATGTATGTTATGTTTTCTAATGACATTCCCAAGAGGGAGCATGTACAAGGTGAAGAGGACTGGCACTAGAATGGACCCCTGAGCAATACCACACAGTATGTCAACTTTCTCCGAGGTCACCTAGTGAGGGAAAGAAGTTGCACCCGGTTAGATATGTCCTAAACTAGTTTAAAACTGTACCCGAGAGGCCAACCCAATTTTGAAGTTTATCTATTGGAATTTCATAGTCAACAGTATCAAAAGCTGCGCTCAAATCCAAGAGCATGAGAATAGAGAGCTTATTTGAATCAGTATTCATTCTTAGGTCATTTACCACCTTAACGAGTGCTGTCTCTGTACTATGGTGGGCAAGAAAACCAGACTGGAAATTCTCTAAAATACAATTTGCGTTAAGATAGTCATTTAGTTGCTTAAAAACCACCTTTTCAAGGATTTTGTTGAGAAAAGGAAGGTTTGAAATGGGCCTATAATTGCTTATTTCTGAAGAATCAAGATTACTCTTCTTCAGAAGTGGCTTTACCATAACAGTTTTAAGTGCATATGGGAAGGTACCAGTTTGTAGAGAACAGTTAGGCTAATAATAGTCTGCACTTCATCTGCTAGGCAGCTAAAAACAGTTTTTAAAAAAGTAGTTGGAATGGGGTCAAGGGGGCAGTTCGAAGATTTGAGCTGGGATAGTACTTTCCCAAGCAAATCAGAATCAACCATATAAAAATACTCCATACTGCCCTCACATGGTGTAGAAGGGAATTCGACTTCATCTGACCCAGTCTGAGTGATGCCCAGTCTAATGTTAGTTATCTTATCTCTAAAAAAAAAGCAGCAAACTCCTCACATTTCAATGTAGAGAAAAGGTCACAAGGAATTTTAGAGGGGGGTTTTATCAAGCTATCTATAGTAGAAAAAAGAATTTTTGCATTGTCTTTGTGATTGTAAATAATTTCTGAGAAAAAGGATTGCCTGGCATATTTCGTTTCGCTGTTGTAGCTACTGAGTTTATCTTTATAGATAGCCTATCTATAGTGTAGCCTAACTGCAGTTTTGTTTTTCTCCATTGACGCTCTGCCCTGCAACATTCTCTTTTTAGCCGTTTTATTTTTTCACCGTTC
This sequence comes from Anguilla rostrata, assembly GCF_018555375.3. Lineage (NCBI taxonomy): Eukaryota > Metazoa > Chordata > Actinopteri > Anguilliformes > Anguillidae > Anguilla > Anguilla rostrata. Next base: position 28,012,433 of record NC_057934.1, read on the forward strand.
CTCCACGGTGCTTTCTGTTTACCAGACACTATCCTCGTTTTCAGTGGGGCAGTAATATCAATAATTTCCCTTAGTTTAGAATTAAAATTGTTCACTAAATGATCACAGGAGGAAGATAAAACGGGGAGAGGTGAGTTTGCTACATAATTCATAAAAGTATCAGCAGCCCCGGAGTTTAGGTAGCTCCTTTTGATTACACGCTTCGTGTTTACAGGTTTTCTAGCCTATATGACATCCAAGAATACGCAGAAATGGTCAGACATAGCTACGTCAAGGATAGAGGTAATACAAATACCCAGGCCCTTGGTAATGACCAGGTCCAGAGTGTGGCCTTGTTTATGAGTAGGTCAAGAGACATGTTGGGTAAAATCAAAGGAATCTAAAAGGTTGATAAAATCTTTAGCTTTTGAGTCAGATGGATTATCGATGTGTAAGTTAAAATCTCCAGAGATAATAGCCCAGTCAAAATCTGTGGCTATTATGGATGGTAATTCTGCAAAGTCCTCCATGAAACTGGAGTTAGCCTACATTTTGGAGGACGATACACAGTGAGCAGGAGAACAGGAACATCACAGTTTAAAATTATTGCAAGGTTCTCAAAAGTAGAGAAGTCACCAATTGAAATTTGTTTAGAATTAATTTTGTCGGAATATAATGTTCCTACACCACCTCCTTTCCTCTCTTGTCTCACAGTATGATGGAAGTTAAAATTTGGAGGTGATGCCTCAATAAGTGCAGAAGGACCAGTATTGTCCAGCCAAGTTTCTGTGAGCATTAGAGTGTCCAGCTTGTGTTCAGTTGTAAGCTCATTTATGATAAAAGTCTTATTGCTAAGTGACCGAACATTAAAAAGTGCCATTTTCATGTTTTGAGATACAGAAGCAGAAACAACAGGCTGATCAGGCTTATAGTAGTGTAATAGTTTTGTGACGCATCATGTCTTTCTATGATTTACAATGCGAAGCAGCTAACATTAGCAATAAAACGCTACCACAATGCAGAACAATTAACAATCATAATCGCTATCTTACTTGTAAGCTATGACCTATAGTTTTACGGACTAAATAACTAAATACAATTTACAAATCTATCAAGGAACCTTATCACTTGACACTTGGTTACTCGATGCTGTCGTAGACGATGACATCATTTTTGGAACTTACAGGCGACCATAGCTTCTCCTACGTCGTTGGAAAGGGAGGGGTGAGGGGAAGGGGGGATATTCAGCTGGTTGCTATCTGCAACCTCACCGCTAGATGCCAATTCTACACACTGCACCGTTAAGTTTAATTAGATGAGGGATCAGTGAGAATACATGCTCTGATCACTGCTGTATTTTTCCTATTACATATGATCAGGGGTTAAATTGGGGGTGGACGCGGGTGGACGGCGTCCACCCACCGTTGATAAATAAATAAATAATTTTGACCGGCAGTTTTACAAATAACTATGACAATTCAGTCCATTTTTTGTAGGCTCCAGTCCATGTGTTCCCTCTAGCCAGTTACTCGCTCAACCAATCAAAAATCCAAAGAAAAAAAGACTCAGGAGGAACAGTCGTTTATATAGACAGGCACAGAAAGAAAAATATCATTGATTGTCTTGATTGTTTGGAAGCGGGCGCGGTAGGTAATTTCATTAACGTGTAATTTCATCTATGCAACATTTTAAAGAGAGATGAATAAACAGCCCCCAAGAACGCCGGCTATTATTAACGGCAACTTTGATTGCTTGAGCAAAATCAGCAGGTTGCTGGTCAGCAGCTAAGCTAGGATTGAATATTTCCCACATACATAACGTTTTATTCAGCGGCGACTGGTGAGCTGAAAATCGGTGGGGCGCACAAATTTCCTTTAAACTAATCATTGATCTCAACCTGTTTTCATTAGTAATTTTCCTTTATAATCAAGCGTGCCAACGATCGGATTAATCAAATGACAAGTAACCTAACACACAGCGTCTTCACACCGTGTTAGGGGGATTAAATCATAAATTCAATTTATCTGTTAAAAATCCGTTTTAATCACCAAGTAGCCTACACTTAAACAAGATACACCAGTCTGTTATCTACCGTGCTAGCTTTCAGAATAACCACCAAAAACAAAACCTGCACTTCAATTTTGTTTACAGTCTACGCATTGCAGATATTTGCCATGAATACGAGTGCGGAGAAAGAAGTAGGCCTACATGTATCCACAAATAATGTTGACTAAAAATGTGCACAATTTCGTACTGCAAATGAAAATAAATGTAGGCTATAAGGCCTAGGCTGCTTGCTAAAACTGCCTATTTGGGGAGAGCTGGCTATATATATGATAGTATTGAGTAGCCTATTTTGTGGATTAATTGTATTGATACTCAAGGAAAACGATTAAAACGAATTTTTCTAAATCATATTTATCATTTAATATCCCTAACACAATGTGAAGAAGCTGTGTCCCTTTCCAATTGATTAGTCATGTTTGCACGCTTGTTAATCACTGAAAATGAATTAAAACAGTTTCACATCAATGATTAGTTTAAAGGAAAGTTTTGCACCTCACCAGTTTAAGAAAGATGGATAAAGGAGAAAGAAAGTGAGGACAAGAGGAGGATGACCGATTATTTTCGTGGGTAAAAAAAATTCTCAGCATTAGTAACACTCAATAAACTTGAAATATATTATGTAAAAGCTTGCATCAATAATATACATTCTTTTTAAAACATTGTTTTCCTTAATTACAATTATGTGCACAATACATTAAAGATACAACTATTTTGAGCTGAGACATTCATTGGTTTGATGAATGTCTCATCACCCACCTTTTTTTTTTCACCCACCTCCCACCAGATCTCAGGGTCCACCCACCTCCCAAATCCCAATTTAACTCCTGCATATGATTGCATAGATTTGAAGGTCTACAGGTTTGCAGTATACTCAATTAAGTTTTATTTTTATCCATTAGGCACATTCATTTACATTACATTACAGGCATTTGGCAGACGCTCTTATCCAGAGCGACGTACAACAAAGTGTATAACCATAACCAGAACAAGTATGACGAAACCCCTAGAGAGAAGTACCGGTCCAAGTGCAGGGAACAACCGCATAGTTCAACTTGGACCCTGAAGGTTAAACTGATTAACACTAAACAACGAGAACGGCAACAACGCAATCTATGGAAAAAATACAAGCAGTAGTTAAGGTGCAGCCTGAAGAGATGAGTCTTCAGTCGTCGTTTGAAATGGGTCAGTGTCTCAGCTGTTCTGACCTCCACAGGGGGGTCATTCCACCATCGTGGGGCCAGAACAGACAGGAGACGTGTTCTGGAAGTGCAGGTGCGAAGAGCTTGAGGTGCTAGGCATCCTGAGGTAGCAGAACGGAGGGATCTGGCTGGCATGTAGGGTTTGAATATCTTGTGGAGGTATGCTGGGGCTGATCCCTTGACTGCCTGGTATGCTAGGACCAATGTTTTGAATTTGATGCGAGCTATAACAGGCAGCTAGTGGAGGGTAGTGAGCAGGGGAGTGACGTGGGAGTGTCTGGGGAGGTTGAAGACCAGACAAGCCGCAGCATTCTGAATGAGTTGCAGGGGTCTGGTAGCAGATGCCGGTAGTCCAGCCAGAAGAGAGTTGCAGTAGTCCAGGCGGGATAGAACCATTGCTTGGACCAGAAGCTGGGTTGAGTAGGTGGTGAGAAAGGGGCGGATTCTGCGGATGTTATACAGGCTTACTGCTGCGATGTTCTTGGAGAGGGACAGCCTGTTGTCCATCACCACTCCGAGATTCTTGGCACAGGGTGATGATGTCACTAAGGTGTCCCCTAGGGAAATGAAAAAGTCGAGGAGGAGAGAGGATAGAGCAGGCATAAAGATTAGCTCCGTCTTTCCCGGGTTGAGCTTCAGGTGGTGATTGTCCATCCAGCTCTGTATGTCCCTCCGGCAAGTGGAGATGCGGGCAGGAACCTGTGTGTCTGATGGGGAGAAGGAGAGAAAGAGTTGCGTGTCGTCGGCATAGGAGTGATAGGACAAGCCATGGGCAGATATTACAGGGCCAAGGGATCTGGTGTACATTTACCTCCAGAAGTGAATTAAGTAGGCCTACATTTTAAGGAATGTATGTTTTCAAACATTTATGTTCTAAAACTATATGGATTCTTTCATTGATTTGCAATTAACATGGTGTGTAATGTGTTGCCTGTTCAGAAATGTTTACTTTCTCTTTTCATTTTCTGTACCTGTCTGTAAAAGATTATTTATTCTCTGTGCTTCGTTTTAACATATCGTAGTGTACTTATTTCAAACATGCATTTCAGTCCTTTTAAAATATTTTGTTATATCATTTGTAAAAATAAAAATAAATTAAAAAAATAAAATTATTAATGATAACTCACATGGAATTCCAGAGATCTTTATGAAAATGTCCCTTAATGTTTTGCTTTTTGGGGATTTTGGGCAGAACTACTTACTTGAACATTTATGTGTTTCTGTGAGACCAAAATATAACATGGTGTTATTTTAAGAGTACTGTATGTAGAAAACTAAATATTTAAACAATGTATTTTAACTTGACAGGGTATTTTTGAATGTAAATTTTGAAGAAGCTGAAAAGGACAGTTCTTCCCCTGTTCTTCTTAAAATGCAGCTTCGATGCATAGAATCTTTATTGTTTAAAACAATATCTACAGACAGGTGCCTTCATCAGGGTAATTTTTTCAGTATATGTTCCACCAGCCAGCACCTCTGCAATTCAGGTGTGCATTCCTTTCGTTCAACAATAGAAAACACAGTTTAAACCATCTTAAATCAGCTTAGAATTCCAGCTGGTCTTAGCTTGAATCTTCTGCACGGTTGATATTAATTTTTTAGTTTTTGTATATGTTTTTATTGGCCCAGACAGTTCTTGTTGAAATGAAGGATATGTTCTATATTTTTTAACTTCTAGAAGTTTCTGGATGAACTTCCAACTTTACAATTGGGAGCTTAGAGAAAGAAAATTAAACTTCGGGTAATTCCAAAGAAAATTGCATAGTGACATTGTTTCTGTACGTATTAACAGATTAATTTTATAGCATTTATTCATGATTATGTACGCACAAGTATCAGTTTTTATATTGTGCTGATAATTCTTCACTTTTCATTTCTCTGGCAGTCCAAGCTCTTCACTCCCAAGGAGCAGAAATGCATGGTTTAGATGCAGCTGTTCAGGCCAAAGGGTAGCCATCACTCTACCTGTACTGGTTGTTGCATTAGCCAAGCTGCTTACAGATTGAAAGTGAAGCTACAACTATGAAACTGAAGTTTCAACTACTTTGCAGAACCTGATTTATTTGGCCCAAATTTAAATAAGAGGAGATTCAACAGAGGCTCAGAAATGGAAGAGGGAACATCAGCTGGTCTGCTGATGTCCTGTTTGATACAGTCACATCTTCAAACTCTGTTGTTTAAATGTAAGCTAGGTGATGAGTGACAGACCCTTTTGTCATTCTTTTCCAGCAAGTTGAAATTCTGCAAGCATTTCATAGGAATATGGATTAATTCAGTTCTGAGTAAAATATGTCAGTATTGATTTGGGAAATCCTCATTGATTTAAAAAATATATATATATGTTTTGAGTGTTCTCTGAAAAGGACACTTGGAAACAGATTGGCATGACTCACTTTATCTCTACCTGAATGCCTCATGCACACAAAATATGGAATCTGGTCATCTGCAGCATTCCGCAGTGTTGACTGATGACCCTATTTCTAGTTGCACACTTTTTGGTTTTGCCTGTGAACATGTAAGCAAAACAAGCACATCCAATCAGATTGAAAAGTAAGATAAAGATTCAGTAAGACTTGGGAAGTACCAGGGAATGTTATTTAGTAATCCAATACATTAAGCTCCTGTACAAGTTTTAGCTAGGTACCTAATTTTGAAAAATAAAAAAATAAAAAAAAAATGCAGTTTTCACTGCCCCAGGCTCTGAAATCAGCCACTCCAAATTTCACCGCACCTGAATCTTAACAACTAGTCAGGACATCACTCTGCAAGGTGGCTTCCCTATCTGCCTGTTAATCCTGTTGTGCACTCAGTGCTGCCAGATCAGGCAGGTTGGGGCTACACAGATAAGAGCAGAGCAGAGATACTGCAGAGATGGTCCTAAAGCTAGTTAGCTAGCAGAAAATGATAGGTTGAGATATTCTAGACAACCAATGTCACTATAACAAAAATGGAAGAGAAAAATCTGCCAAAATGACCAGATCTGCCTTTGCCTACAATGACTTATACTGATAAAAAAGATTTTCAAAAGCAAGAAAAGAGAGATTGATGATGAAAAGATTTAAACCAAAAAGAAATTGATCCGAGAAAGAGACAAGACTAGAGTAAACATCAGTTTGGCTTTTCAGAAATAGTGGTAGCCACTAGCTATGTAACTTAGGTACTTACAGCGTCTTCGACAAATGTTATGGATGAAATGTGCAGTAGTAAAAATAATATTTAAATATAGCTGCAAGCAGCGATACATGGGGCCCAAGCACACACAGCTAATTATGTGCCACTTAACAAGTGCCAAAATCACACTCTGGCCTTAGGGAGATACCCTATACCACTGCAATGGTTTTCATAGGTCTCACCCATGTGGTTAGGCCAAAATGGGGGACAGAGGAAATTGGCTAATAGCATTCTAAAATGGCAGCATTCCAAAATGGCGGCAATCCAAGATGGCGGCGACAAATAAGGAAAAGATATAGGTTCTAGATGAAGAAATTGATCACTACAGCAAATCTTTAATCTCCAAAAGACAACAGTAATTTTCTTGAGAATTTCTGAATTTAAAAAAGGGCTCTATAGTGCCACCATCTGTTTCAATTGGACCAATACTTTAGGTTGATGCTTTAGCTTTATTACCCCAGCCAGTTAATGCTAACTGGTACTACCTGGCCATCAATACTGCATGAAGCTCTATCATTTTTGCCAGTAACATCATGCTTATTATACACCATAGCTGTGAATTAAAACTATAGCTGTGTTCATTGTTTACATTTAGTATGATTCCATTTACATTTTGTCTTTTATATCTGTGAATCAGACATTATGTGCTTACTTTGATGTCGGACTGCTGGCGTGCCTGTGTTTGGAGGGAGGTGCTTTGGAGGGAGAGCTGAGGGGAGGGGATAGGAGGTGGTGGAAAGTTCTTTTTTTTCTCCAAAATCTTGCTCTTTTGCTCATTTCTCCAAACTTACATACTGCACCTTGAAGCAAGAATCAGTCTCTGGTGCTAGCCTGCCTGACGCACAGGCCAATGTGATACACAGCAAGTCAGTGCATCAGTCAAGTTATTGGGGTGCCCCTATGGTAGAAAACACACCAACACAGACCTTTATTGACAATTTTTTTGTGGCGTATATCTGTTCTCTTATCTGGTATGGTTTTGGAATGTCAAAATACAAAATGACCTGTTTCTGAATGTTTGTCTTAAGTAATGTAACATAAGATGACCCTTTATTTTTAACCTGCGAACATTTCCTATCCAATCTATTACTTTTATTTAGTGTTGCTCAATGGGAAATTAAATTGTTATTAACACTCTGTTGTCTTTTCAGGCCCAGTTAGGAGTGTATAATAACACGGCAGATGGATCCTTCGAACAAATCCATTAGCGAATACACAGGAAAGCCTGTAAGAACAGAAGAGAACATGCAGAAGCATCAGGCATCAGGAGAAATTTCCCTAGCAATGAAAGACGAACTGGCACTGGAGAATGGGGCAGGCAGTGAGCAGCAGGTTCAGGCCATTAATCCTGCTGTACAACCAACAACAATGAATGTAGAGTTGGAGAAAACAAAACCACCAGACCTTACTAAGGGTTTGGAAGATTGCCCGAGATCCCAGAAGAGTTCAACTTGTGGGGTTCTGGAAAATACACTTAGACAAGGTGGAACTCTAGATGAAACTTGCTCAGATTTGGTGGGAGACTTCAACATGGCACAAGAGCTTGATGAGAGTATAGTCAAAGACAGGCCACCAGAGCTAGCACCCTTCGTTAATCCCAGTGAAGTCCAGGAGGGCCATGTCATTCTGCTGAGCAGCAGCAAAGCTACCAATTCAATCGGGGAAAACAAACCAAGCAAGGACAACTTCCAATTTCAAAAAACTGCTTTAAGTGGTATGGATACATATGATGCTGACAAGGATCTAGATACAAGTGCAGTCCTGAAAAATGCTGAGGTCAGTAAAGTGGGGCTGCAGAGTTTACCTAAAGGCAAGGAAGGTCAAGACCAAAATGATCCGACTAAGTTACTCCCATCAGAACATGGTTATTCCCCTGCAGAGCAGTGGAAGGAGCAGAGACCAAGCAGCCCAGTTAGTGCAGAAATGAGACCTTCACCAATCCAGCCAAAAAGGGTAACTCCAACGGACACTGAAAGCATACAAACAACTGACGCCCAGCAATTAGTGATGGCTACGAAACGGCAAACCAATCAACTAAAAACATACCCGCCTTCAAAAAAGCAAAGAATGCAGGCTGCACAAGATGGGAGACCAGTTCATGTATACAGCAACACGCAAAAGAAACAACTGCTTTTTCTCAACCAAGGCCTGAAACCTCCTGAGATGTCAAACCCTTCTCTGGTCAGCAAAACCTTACCACATGCTGCTGGTCCAGACAGATTCAGGAGTCAATGTCTGGAATTGCAGCCTGGAATTTCAAGATCTGTTCAGGCTCATATTGTGCCCAGACTACAGAATCCACAAACGGCAGCATCAAAATCCATCAGTCCCCAATTAGAGTCCTCAGACGCAGAAGAACGAGGGGAAAAGGGGAAAATGAAAAAGTCAGAAAAAATTTTGCAAAGACAGAGGAGCAAGAGTGGTAGAAGTCTCCCCTTAGAAGAGCCTCCTTTGTTTATTCCTGATAATGCCCCAACAGTGAAGCAAGAGGAAGACTCCATTGACAGTGAGACTGTATGGGATCCTACCAAGCATTGCATTTTCTGCAAAAAGCCTCATAACTCCAGGTATATTACACAGGATTCTTATTGCTGTAGATGCATCTGTACCTTTCAACAAAGATTCAGCATACCTAATTTCTAGCATTAGTTCTACATTGTGCATTACGGTGGTAGTGCATTTTAGAAAAAATGTAAGGTACTGAATAATAAATACATTTTGTAATATGAACTGCTTTTAATATAGAAATAGGCAGGGGAAATAAAGTCAGTAGCTGCATCAACACTCAATTTCAAATGGTAAAATGAGGTCAAATTTGCCATTCGTTTAGGTTCATGGTTGGCTGTGGTCGTTGTGACGACTGGTTTCATGGGGAGTGCGTAGGTCTTGACCTGGCCAAGGCCCAGAAGATGGAGCAGGAGGACCAGGAGTATGTTTGCCTCAAGTGTTGTGCTGAGGAGGACAGGAAGTCCACTGCCCTGAGGCAGCTTCGCACAGACCCATCTAAGCTTGAGCACAACCTGGAGAGTGGCCCTTTGGCAAAACAAGAGAAGCAGAGGCAGGCAAAGCCACCCGTAACAGGAGTCAGAAGGGTAAGGGGTATGCTGTAAAGGGATGTTGTCTGTGTTTATGTTGTGATTTTGGGATTTGTACATTACTGATGTTGTAAGTAAATTATGGTGACAGGAGAACTATATTAAAATCCCCAAGTTGGGGCTGCTGGGTGCCTCATTCAGTTAAGGCACCACACCACGTTGCATGCATGAGCCTTGCAGCCTTGGTTTGAATCTGGACCACGCCAGTGCTAACTGTGGTCCATAGCTCCAGAGGGAAATATACAATTGGTGATTGTACCACTTAGAGGAGGGTGGTCCAGTCTGTTAGGCATCCATGTTTCTTATCACTCTCTAGTAATCCCCACTAGTTGATTGGGGCACTAGAGCTGTACTCTGCAGTGTGACATGAGGTAGTAGTTGACACTACGTGTTTCTTTGGAGGACCACAGATATCTACACTCTCCTGAGTTGCCTGTGCAGTTTGCACATGAACACAGCTGTGGTTGCAGTTAACTGGACACAACAAATTATGGTGGTAATTGGATACATGCAGCCCAGTGTTGGACACCACCAAAAAAACAAAATGATAAATTAACCCCTTCACACAGATGCCAAATCTGGCCAATCCTGGCTTTTTGGTAGTGTTCCTGCTTTCTATTTGCATGTTTATTTCTCAAACAGATTATTATAGACAATAAATGACAACTGAATCATGAAAGGGACATCTCAACATGTAAAACAATGGTAAAATTGTATATTTTTTCCATATTTAGTTTCAGATATTGATAATGGAACGACGTGGTATACACAATCATTCCTTGTTTATTTTGTTATTCAGTAAGCATAGAAAGTGCTACCAAAAAGCTCTTGCCAAAGTGGCTGGTAAGAGAGAAAGTTATAGGCTACTGCTGTCTACCCGCATTTGGCAGGTGGTGAGTGTTAATGTCAAGCCCTTCTGGTCAGAGAAGCATATAGGTGGGCTCGTTTTGTTCCATACAAACCAGTGGTGTAACAGCATTCTTTTGTACACAGTACTTTTGGAGTGTATGCAATGGCGAAACAAACAACAATGATAATTCCTCTGAGAATTTCTAAGTAAACAATGGACATTATGTAAATTGTACAAGTTACATAAGTATAAGTATGTACTTGTAATATGTTGTTATATAACAATGTATCCATGAATGCAATGTAGTCCATATTGTGTGCTAAAATCATAATGGCTCATACATTGGCTGTATCTGATGTGTACACAAACAGCAAAGCTGACTTTTTTTACCCATATAAATATTATGTGTAGGTTCTCATTTTGAAAATCTTTCTAATTTGTGCCTTTTCATTTGTATTCTAATCTAGGATTCGGTGGAAATGAGGCAGCAGTCGACCAAAAAATCAGAGACCAGGAGGCTGTATGATTCAGATTGTAGAAGTGGTCACACAGTGAAAACACAAAAGCCCTCAGGGGACATGCCACTGAAAACTGGTATTAGGATTAAATCTCACTGTTGTAGTGATTCACTTCATCAATCACATATGTGTATTCTAATACTGTACAGTGTTTATAAAATGTGGCAATAATGAAAATTATGACAGATTAATTTCTTATTGAAGGATGCAATTACATAAAAAAAACTTTAGGCTAATGGATAGCAAACCCTGATGTATGCTAATGTAATTTCATGATTATGACAGATAAAATGAGGGAAGAATTTACGAGCAATAATTTTTTGTGATCAGTATTGTAGATGCTATTTACACACCTGGTTAATATTGTTCTCATTATCTTCGTTAATCAGTTTAATTTGCCAACTTCCTTAGGTATGCATCAGAGGGTGGAAATGAAGACAGCAAAAGGAGCAAAGTGTCTGTCATCCTTGCCTGCAGCATTGAAAAGACCTTCAGTGGAGCAAATCAGGAGGAATGTACGTGATTCTCTGAAGGACATTCTCCTCAAAAGGTAAAGATTAGTACTTGTCTCAGACGGGAGGGTAAATTGGGACAATTCAAATGGGCGGGCATAAAAAATAACACTGGTTGCCTGAACCTTCGACCCCTGTATTGACCAACTATACACTGTTGCTTTGATTTTTAAAAAATACTATCTGTATGACATTGTTACGTCATTATTGTGAATTCAACTTCTAAGTATTCAACCATAAAATTGGTATTAGCCTTTGGAAAAAAAAACTAAAACATAGGCATAAGACCTAGAGGAGAAATGATTCATAATGTAAGAAACCAAAACTTATCATATTGAGGTCACCAACTGTAAGAAACACCACTGCAAACCAAACCGCGGAAGTATCTGAGTGGCGAATGAATGTGTGTAGTCTTACCCGGTACTAATGGAACTGGATTAATTTAATGTTATCTTGATTATCTGACTCCAAAATAGTGTTTTATCCATTCCTCTGTGTTAACAGTTATGTTAAGAGGAATGCCAGGTTAAAATGAGTGCAGTTTATTGTTCAGTGTGTTTAGTAATAATGACAGTATACAATGGCGCAAAATGTGAGAGCTGAAATGTCTATATGCATATGCCTCGGCGCAGGACACCATGTTGACAAGTCTCCCCAAACCATTCCACATTTCCCCTTATATGCCCACAAGATAAAAGACACAGTCATGACAAAACAATACAGATCAATGATCCTGCTTGCACTATCCCTGTAAGCATATCACATCAGGTTAACCTTTGTATCTGGCTGGGCGCTGACCCATCGGTATCAAGATCTTTAGTCAGCACGCCACCACCAAAGACACCAACTTGTACCCAATAGGCCTATTTCACATTTCCGGGTATGAAAACCGGATGTAGGGGTCTCTCATTTCCGGTTATCTTAACAGCCACCAAAACAATGGCAGCAACGAAGAGCAACCAGTTTTGTTGCGTTCCACTGTGTACCAATTCGAAGAAGAATTTATTTGCTCTTTCACAGCTTTCCCACAGATGTGCTCCAAAATAATAAGAAAACTTGCTAGGTAGCATGATTGTTGCAAACTAACATAAACTAACTCATTACGATAGCTAGCTAGTTAGCTACTGCTTTGTGAATCAATAAGATTACACTCGATATTAAACTTTTCTCCTCACATACATTTGGGTCAAAAAGTCTGAGTCCACTACCAACTTGTTTTTTATCATTCATTGAGAACGAACGCAGTTTCAGTCATGTCGTATTTGTTACTCAAGAATGTCATAAAATCAGTTAGCTAGCTATATTTTATGTTATGATTAGCAAATTACATTTTAGCCAGCTAGCTTGTTAGCAAGCACATATTTGGATATTCAATGTTGAAACTGCAGATGCACGTTTATTTTAGTTGTTAATTGTAATTACAAAATGTATTGACGGACATCGCGACAAGCCTACTTAAGATATATCAGCTGATTTTAAAATGTGTGGGTAGTTTTCATCAGCGATGAAAACAAACAGCTTGGTAGTAAACTGAACACCATTACACAGGCGATCTGACAAGCAATATAAATCTTAATTAGAACAACTACAGCACAAACAACATGTCACAAAATACTAACGGTAGTACAAAACTTAGTTCAGAGATATTTCACTTCGGTATAACAAGTAATTTTGTGGAGCCTAATACATTGTACTTACATAGCTCTGCCTCCCCTGCTGACCGTCAACGTTAACAGAATCGCTTTTCCTCACAGTTGTCAGGCTCCCTATTCATTCATTTTCGGGACAACCGAGAGGAACAGAGACGCTGTTAACGGACAGCAGATGTTGCTTCACGCTACGAAAACACAATGGAGTCTCCTCCAGAAAATAATTTGTTATGTCGAAGTTAAATATCTCTAATCGGCTAACTTGCTGTGGTTAGCAAGCTAGATATTTAGCTTTCTGGCGAACCAGAGCTAACGTTATACTTATCTTCATAACCGAATATAAACTTCTCTAAACTTTTATAGCCCTTGTCTAGTTTAGACCGCTTAACGTTCACTGGCAATGCTTCGACAATGCGGATAACATCGGACAGTGAACTTTGGCAGAGCTATTAGGGACTGTGAGAACACACGTCGCTGTTTAGGATCAATTTTTCGCTGTCAGAAATGGACTTGCGTCCATAGCAACGGTAACCGGAAACAAAGTATCCCTACATCCGGTTTTAGTCGCCATCTTGTGAAATAGGCCTATAACATCTGCTTTCCAGCAATACAAAACATGATTACATTGGAGAACCTTAAGTTCACATAATGCTGATCCAATCAGATGTTTTGCAACTGAGCACTGTCTCATTATCACACTTGCTGTCAGTAAACAGTCTGTTTTCTTTTAGTGGTCTGATAAGGAGCACACTTCTGTAAACCGCCTTACAATAAAAATGTCATATTCAATAATCCAACTCCAATGTATTTTTCAGTAGACTAGAGAATGAATGTGTTGTATTCAAGCTGTTTAGACTCAATAAAGTAAATGTGTTTGTCATATATGACTGAATGTGATTTCTTTTCAGGCTAAATGAGTCTGATTTAAAGGTTTCAACAGAGCGGGCTGGAAAGGTGGCTGTGAAAACGGAGAAGGAACTTTTTTCTTTTTTCCGGGATACTGACAGCAAATACAAGAGCAAGTATAGAAGTTTAATGTTCAACCTTAAGGATGTCAAAAACAATGTGAGTAAGACACCATGTCTCAAAACGTTTGTTGTGCCAAACGGGCATTGAGAGCCCTTGAATGCACTCTGGTCGGTCAGCTCTCCCATCTAAAATGGGATTTTTGAACCTCAAAATCTCCATTTCAAAGCCAGTAGTAATGCCACTTCACGGATGGACTACAATTACCATGGGCTCACAAAATACCGATTTTGGTATAGCTATATTACGCACTAGTGTTGTGGATACCCCTAAATAATTATCATAAAAATTACGACTTTTTGCACAAACATAACTCAGTTTGACCCCAACTGGTCCTGAAACAAGACCCCTCATTCTGTCGTCATATTGAGACATGCATGCTTTTTTTATTTTCATGGCTGTATGCTTAATTAAAATTTAATGAGTCATCAAAATTTGGAATTTGGACCCTGAATTGTCCATAGACTTAACACGGAGACACAATACTAACTTACAAAATCAGGCTAGCTTCTCCAAATTTGAATAGTTCCATCGTTAAGTTCTAACAGTGATTTGTGAGTGACTATCATTGAGTGACTGTATGCTCAATAGTTAGCCATGACTTTGGTTTATCAGTCAATTACATTTGTACAAATATTAAATAATGGTGTGTATATAAGCCCATATATGTACATACTGTATATTTACTTTTTAGCAGACTCTTTTATCTAGAGTAACGTACAGTATATGAATGCATATATTTTTCAAATATATGTAATCCCCTGTTCGAATACACAGTGCCTTTGCATTGTTAGCGCAATGCCGTGCCAACTGATCCAAGCCATAGGAATAGTATTATGATGATTAATACTATGTGACCTGGAGTATGTTCAAAATTAGATACATATCCTTAAGAGATCACAGCAATATACACTCTACAATATGCTCTCTAATGCGAGCTCTACCAATGAATCACATATACATAGCTTTAGCAGTTGTCTATGATCTGTGCTGGTACACGTTGATGGAGAGCAGATTGATGTTTGCGTTAAGACTGATCAATTTCATTTCATGTCTTTTGATGCTTTTGGCAAATGCATACATTTCATTTAAAACATAGTTTTTTGTGATTAATAGTACAAAAGAGTATGGTGGTTTCCTATGTATGATATCTGTCTTTAGTCAATTGTCATTTTCTTGTTTCATTAGAACATTGAACAGTAAGGTGGTTGTTGATACTGTTCAGTATGTAAATTTAAGAAAAGGATTTTATTTATTTTAACCTTACATTAATGCTCTCTATTTTGACAGTAGTAAACAAAATGTCAAATTTTCATATTTTCATTTTTTTTCCGCAGGTGTTATTCAAGCGTGTACTCAAAGGTGAAATTTCTCCAGAAAATTTAATTCATATGAGTCCTGAAGAACTAGCCTCAAAAGAGCTGGCTGCTTGGCGAAAAAGAGAAAATCGGCATGTAAGTACCATTTTTTGCATCACATTAGTAAATTCAGAATTCATTCCTGTTTTCTCTCATATGTCATATGTTGATGGATGACTCTGGCTGTGTTTGAAACAACAAACTATCTGTGACATGAAATGCATACACAGTATGTTCATTTTAAGTATGTGAAATGTGCCCAGATGTGTACTACAGCTGTGTTCAAAACTGCATACTATCCATGATTAGCATACTAAATGTGAAGTTAAATTAATAAGTAGTGTGTTTATTATGCTTAGCATGTTCATTTTGCGTATACTACATTAGCAAAAATGTCTGAGTATGCAAGCAAGATTACTCAACAATCAAGAGGAACCCCGTAAACCAGTGCTGTGAAAAAGTATTTGCCTCCTTCCTGATTTTCTCTATTATTGCAGAATTTTTCACATCTTTAGATGATTAAAATGTAATATTAGACAAAGGGAATCTGATTAAACTCAAAACATGTTTAAATGATTATATAATTTATTAAATATAAAATGTTATCAAACACCCATATCACCCATGTGAAAAAGTAAATACCCCTTTAGTTACAACAAATTAACCCAATTTAATTGATAATTAGTTTCAGCTGATTAAACACAGCCTAGCTTGATTGCAGCAGCCCTGTTGAATCTAAACCTCACTCATGGTAAACCTTACCAATGGGTGAAGTAGTCAAAGTTTCCACAAGCACACTATGCCACAATCAAAGGAAATTCCAGAAGTAATGAGGAAAAAAGTTGTTGAAATATATCAGTCTGTAAAGGATTACAGAGCCATTTCTAAGGCTTTGGGACTTCACCGGGCAACAGTGAGAACCATTATCTTCACATGGAGAACACCAGTGGTGAATATTCCCAGTATTGGCCAGCCTACCAAAATTTCAAGAAGGGTCTAGTGAGGAGGAAGTTACAAAAGTTCCCAGAAGAACATGCAAAGAACTACAGGCATTTTTAGCCTCAGCTAAGGTCAGTGTTCATGGTTCCACAATAAGAAAAAGACTGGGCAAAAAATGGGATTCATGGGAGAGTAACATAGGAGAAACCACTGCTAACCAAGAGAAACTGCTCAACCCACATTTGCAAAAAAGCACCTGGATGATCCCCAAGCCTGTCTGGATAATGTTGTATGGACAGATGAGTCAAAAGTGGAACTTTTTGAATGACACTGGTCCCAATATGTCTGGTGTTAAACAAATAAAGAATTTCACTGTAGGCACATCATACTAACAGTCGAACACGGTGGTGGTAATATGATGGTGTGAGGATTCTTTGCTGCCTCCGGACCTGGACGACTTGCCATTATTGAAGGAACCATTCTGCTCTGTACCAGAAAATTCTTAGGGAGAATATCCAGTCATCTGTCTCTGAGCTGAAGCTGAAGCGTAATTGAGTTATGTAGCAAGATAGTGATCCAAAACACAAAAAAGTCTAAATGGCTGGAAAGAAATAAAATTAAAGTTTTGGAGTGGTCTAATCAAAGTCGCCCAGTAGATGCTGTGACCTGAAATGGGCAGTTCATGCTCAAAAGCCTATCATTTTGTCTGAATAAACCCTTTTGCAGAGATGCCAAATCTGACCAATTCTCAGCCATTTAGGGGGTGTTCTATTTAAGGCTTTATAACTCCAAATATGAGCATCACAGAGACTTGGATAATTGCTTTTGCAATCGTTCCATTAACAATACTTCAATGATTCAACAATGATTCATTTATATTAAAAATTATGTAGAGATAGTCACCAATGCAATTATTCTGGCAAAAATGCAAAAAATAAGTTGTTCTTTAGTTTATAATGAAATACTGAAGGATAACATATGTAAAACGGGCAACACTATACATATCCTGGATCTTAAACTCATTGAGTGTGCAATATCTAACGCCAATATGCAGAACTACTCAAGCAAAAAGTAAGCACTGTATCCTTGTGTCCCTTACGGTGAAGCCACACTATACGCGGCGACGGCCGCCTGTCGCCGCGCCGCGTCCCCACAGTCGGCTGTTTGTGGGCGTGTCACCTAATTTTACAGACAGTTGTGTTCGTTAAATGTTGACCGGGTTTAATATCGTGTTTCAAATTCATTGTCCTGTCTTTTTGCAGTAACCTAGATTTGAATTTTTAGTCAGCTGCCTAGCTAGGCTGTTTAATATCTAGCTAGTGAGTAACAACCAACAACAAAAACATTGTCTGGCTAATTAGCCAGATAATGCCTTCAGAGTTAGGCTACATCTGGTCAGCTAGCTAGGTGGCTGGTAGGAACGAACAACTTGCAACTAATACATTAGAAAGATTTTTTTGTTTGTTATTGTTTGTTGTTACTCACTATAGCTAGACATTAGACAGCCTAGCTAGGCAGCTTATTAACATTTTTCAGAGCTAGGTTACTGCAAAAATGATTTTTATTCAGACTGGACAGTGATAGTAGCTAACGGCGATAACTACGTTGCAGAGCCACCGACAATTTCAGGGACTTTTCTCCACGCTGCGTTCCTCTTATCAATGTCTCTGTAGGAGATTTTATTAAGTTGGGAGTTTATTAACCCGATACGGAAATTAGGAGTTAGGTCCTCCATCGTGGAACGATAGAATGTGGAACTAAAATTAGAAAAAAATAGGGACAATTTACTTGACGCATCATTAGATCAAATCAGATTGGTTACCGCAACGCAGCGAGGGGGTCAAAGTTGAATTTTTGCCATCTCCCCCGTGGCCTCGCCGCGCCGCCGGCAATCCCAACATGCATTGCGGGGTCTGGCCGCCACCTCTCATTCAAAATGAAGCCACACCATACGCGGTGGGGCCGCGTATAGTGTGGCTTCAGCCTTACTGTCTCCAAATCTATCCGAAATGTCTAAATTGTACATTGCTGTAAATCTTAACATAATCCTATATTTCACTACAAAGCACCAGTTTGTACTCATGAACTCACATTTGCATTATTTTCATGTGGGAATTACTATTTTATCAGTATAGATAATAAAAGGCTTTTTGTGTATTTTAAAGTATATAAATTTGCCCCTTACAGTGGTTTAACAATAAACATTGATATAACATTGAAAAATAATGCAAAAACATTGTTACACACTGAACGTAAATAATTGAATTGTTACAAGCCGTAATACGTAAATCTTCGTATGTATCCTGGTTAGACCTAATACTGCATCCTACTTTTCTGAACCACTGCCTAGAGAATTTTCTTTAGCCTTGCTGATGAGTTGGAAAAATTGGTTGGTGATATCTTCCAAAAACCAAAGGGAAAAAATTACGCCACAACCAGTGCTTGTATATCACTGCATAATGTTATGGTTTATTGCACAGCGCTGTGATGAAGCAACAGTTCAAACTTTTACGTGCGGCTCGAAGTTCTTGTTATAAATTTTAAATGGGGCATGTGATACACTGTTGGAAAGCTTATGCTATCCTCTTCTATGAATATAAAAGAGGATGAAAGAGTTATCAATCAAATCACAAGGAACTTAACAGAGTTATTATGCCATAAGAAGTGTTGTCTTGCAAATGGCCAATTTAAATCCCTACCCCTAGTTTCTGTTCACATGTTTATTTCTCAAACGAATTGGTCAAGACAATAAATGACCACAGAATCTACGCAGGATTTCCTCTTGTTTTTTTTGCTATTTTGTGAGCAGCCTTTTTCATCAATGTATTGGCATACCTTCAGGCAATTGTTGGCTTTATCTTGTTGCTATGATGAAATACGTATTATTGGTGGTAAAGGAGTATTTTTATGAACTCCCGAATGCTTTGTGGGTATAGTTACAGATTGAGAACGTGGGGAAGGGGTGCTTGTTATATAGACAAACTACATGACAATGGTGTAGAATTAGAAACTGTATTTGGTGTACTTGTGGTGTATTGTTTACTAGGGGGCTTGCCCGAAGTGGTTAATGCAGTTCTGCAAAGAAGAGAGGGCTAAAATTCCCCCACAGCAATGTGGAAGTCTGATATCAAATAATAGGAAGCATTTGATTGCAGTTATTGCTACTAAACATGGTGCAACCAGTTGTTAAGTTTAAGGAGGCAATTCTTTTTTCACATGGGTGATATGGGTGTTTGGTAGAATTTTTCATTAAATAAATGAAATAATAATTCTAAAAATGTGTTGTTATTGTTACTCAAGTTTTGTCTAATATTATTGCCTAACATTTTGCCTGAAGATCTTAAGTCATCTACTGTGACAAATATTCAACAATAGAGGAAATCAGGAAATACACCAAATACTTTTTCATTGCACTATACATCATGATTGCATGTCGTCATCCAATTGAATAATATGATTTCCAAGAATAATTTCTGATGACAACAATATGATATGCAGCATCATGTAGCTTTTAAAGTACCCCTCCACGTGTGTTTTAAAACCTTAAATATTCTGTAATGAATAGTAATTTAATGTGGTTTTTCCACCAAAAATATTCAGTAAACTATTGAAAATGGCTTAGTAGCATCTCTCCACCTTTACCTCATGAGCTAATTATTTGCAGGCAACCTTCATGCAGCTCCAAAACCACTTTACCCTCCTATTATGTTGGAAATTTTATGACCAGTTTTATGTTGGGGTCAAATTGACTCCAAATTTTCATTTAATATGTGACACTTGGTGTGTCACCTCCTTTAATGTCTCCCAAATTACTTTTATCCCTAAATATTAAAAATCTGTGAGAAAAATCATTTTAAAGCATGAGGTGAGTAAACGTTTGAAACCCGTATGGAAAAGTGCCATCCAGAATCACCTACAAAAATCAGAGGGTAAATAGCTGCAAGCGGCAGTTCATGGGGTCCAAGCAACATTGGGCATACAGCATACTACGGCACATGTATTCGTGTGTCTTATGTATTCGTCAGGATGTAATTAATGGCACACAAACTCCTGACTCTGATGAATCTTGGAAAGGAAAGACTTTGAATGTAAGCCAAGTAGTTGAGTCAAAAATATGAAAAATACACACTTATTCTGGTAGTGGCACCATAGAGTTTGACTTTGTACTCAATATGCTCTGTGGATTTCAGACAAACATGGGAATGTAAATTTCATCCAGGTCCAATGCAACATTCAGAGGAGATGCATCGCACTGAACTACGGCATCAACCCACAACAAGTGGTTGTTGTAGAACCTTTGTCTGGCAAATCAGTATATTTTTTATTGGCTGGGTATTGGGTGCTATTTGCCGGCTATCAACCAGATTTCATATGATTTTCATACGACCCCTGTCGTAAGTTTGTTTACATTTGTCTCTGTTGCGAGTGGGTTTCATCTTAACAGTTCGTCATCTGATTAGCCGTTTCCATCTCTGGTTCCTCAGCTTGAAAAAGCCGCTGTTTTCCAGTTACCAGTGGAGACTAGCTCTTTGAACTTGTGCTTTGTGGGTTGTGTATAGTTATTGCTTCATTTGACTTTATGTATTCAGCCCTATTTTTGTTTGATTCCGATTCTCCTATCACCCTTCTAGTTTTTTTGACTCATGATTCTGTGTCTGACCATTCCCTCTCATATTCTATTACAATTCTTGCCTAGCACCTTTGCTTTGTTTGCGGATTGGATTTTGTGTTTGACCATTCACTCGTACTTGACCTCAACTCTCGTGTTGCCCTCTGCTGGCCGTATAGTGTGCCGGTTAGTTTGTGTTTTATATGTGAAAATATTATAAAAAGTAAATAAGTGGTTGCATCACCTTTATTAGAAATAACTGCAACCAAACGCAGTATATAATTTGATATCAGTCTTTCACATCACTGTAGAGGAATTTCAGCCGACTCTTTTTTTGCCAAACTGCTTTAAATCAGGCTACCTGGAAGGTTTTCAAACATGAACTGCTCGTTTCAGGTCCTGCCACTGTCTCCCTATTGGGTTCAGTGCAGGACTGACTAGTCCACTCCAAAACTTGAATTTTTATTCAGCCACTTTAATTTTGTTCCATCGGTTTACTGCATAACCCAATTACGCTTCAGCTTCAGATCACATGGAGTCAGGAACACTTGCCATAGCTGAGACTAGAGAGGCCTACAGTTCTTTGGATGTTCTTCTGGGATGTTTTGTGACTTCCTGGATGAGTTGTCGCTGCACCCTTGGAGAAATTTTGGCAGGCCGACCACTCCTGGGAAGATTCACCACTGTTTCAATTGTACTCCATTTAAAGTTATTCCTCTCCCTGTGGCTCAGTGGAGTCCCAGAGCCTTAGAAATGGCTTTGTAATAATTTCCGACTGATATATTTCTGCAACTTTTTGTCTAATCTCTTCTGGAATTTCTGGAATTGTGGCATTATAGGATTCTTGTAGCTTGTAGGAACCTTGTGGTGACTATTTCACTTGGTTGGTAAAGTTCAATATGAGAGGTTTAGATTAAACAGGACTAAAGAGCAATCAAGCCTGGCTGTGTTCAGTTTAATTACCAATATAATTACCAATTAAATTTGATTGGTTGACTGTTTCATTGAGTAGCTAAGGGGGCCATTACTTTTTCACAAGGGTGATACGGATGTTTGAGAACTGTTGTCATGAAATAAAATGATTTAGAAGATGATTTAGATGGTTTACCTAATATGTTTTGTGCAAATATGTGAAACCATTCTGTGTGCAAATTTGCAATAATACAGGAAATCTGGAATGGGGCAAATACTGTTTCACGGCAGTGTGTCAATATGTCCATCTAGGTTATCTTGATTTGAGGCCTTTTGGGATTTATTAGCTGTTTTGAAAAAGTCACACCCACATGCAACTTCATTGGCTATTTGCAAGCACATTTTTAAGTGTAGCAACTTTGCTAATATAAATTTGTAAGATAATCATCAGTAGATGCAGGATGCCAAGTGTCGTGCTAATTGGTCAAACTTACTGCCCTGTTAATGTTACTGTGCAAGCTCCTTGCGAAATCGGTTTGTTTTAGTTTCACACAAGTCAAAGAAATTTTGTTAGAAAATGTACTATTTAACTTTAGACTAATAAACTACTGTTGACGCAATGCATGAATCCCTGTTGAGTTAGCAGGCTGTGTGGTTAACCTCTTAGCGCAAAGCGTCTAGTGGTCGGCATGCCGGCGTGCCGAGATTACTAAACTCAGACATTCGGTGCTACTGCAACCGAAGTATGAGTTAAAAACAGAAACGCGTTGTTTTAGTTTCATTAGTAGACGATACACGACGACTGCCGAAAACTGAGTTTCACAGCGCCGCCATTGTCGCTCTGGTCGTTCATTTAACACGCACCCCCTCCCTGCAGTCTCATCTGCAACTACACCCCCCACTCATGACATAATGGACAATATTGTCTATCTGAGCATTCATAAAAATATTCTTTCACCACTCAAAAATCGTACTTCGTCATAGCAACAAGATAAACCCGACAATAGCCCTAAGATATGCTAATACAGCAGTGAAAACGCTGCTCACTGAATAACAAAATAAACAAGACAAAGTTTTAAAATATGATACCATGTCATTCTACAGTCAATATCTGGGACTAAATATTGAATAAATATACAACCATACCATTGGTTTTACGCGTAGAGATGTCCCTTTTGAGACTGAGTGGTCATATATTGTCTGGGACAATCCGTTTGGGAAATATACAAGCATTTGTGACGCCTGGGTACCTGCCAAAATAGCTGTGCGTAATACCACACGTGTTGTTTACGGCGTTGTCGCCCTTTTTAGTACAGTGTGGCGTGACTGACAATTCATTTATTCAGTAGGTGAGAGTATAAGCTTTCTACCGATGTATAACATGTCTAATTTTGCTTTTGGAATAGCGTTTTATAGGTCAGCGTAACCGAAAAGTGTCTTATCATTGCATTCACTTACGCATTCACTTCGTGGTAGCAGTCAAAGACGCTGCACCTAACGAAACACATTGTACCGCATTGTGTGACAATATTTTTGCATTATTTTTAAATTGGATATCAATGTTTCATATCATACCTTCATAATGGGCTCATTTATGTGCTTTACAGTGGACAAAAAGCATTATATTCCTTTTTGGAGATATTTTGGATATGTTTCTGGACCCCTAGATATTTTAGACCACTGTACTAACTGAAAGCTTGTAATTCCCACTTGAAAATGATGCAACAGTGAGTTTCCCGAGTCAAAACAGTTGATTTGTAGTGAAATACGTGAATATGATTTACAGCAATGCATAATTTAGACATTTTGGATAGATTTGGAGACGCTGGGTACACTGCTTAGTTTTTGCTTCATCTATAGTAGTTCTACATATCCACCCTTAAATATTATGAACTTGTGGTCAAGAAGTTTTTGATCCAGCACATGTACAGTTTGTCCTGCTGTATATATGCAATCTCTCAGTATTTCATTGCAAACTAAAAAAGTGCAAATTCATTTTTGATTGTTTGTCTAGACAATTGCATTTGTGGCACTTTATTTCTTCCAAAATTATGAATATAAACTAATCTGCGTTAGTATTGTAAATTGTACAAATGTCTCTGTGGTGTTCACATCTGGAGTTATAAAGCTTTAAATAGGGTACCCCCTAAATGGGCAAGAATTGGCAAGATTTGGTTTGTGCGCAAAGGGGTTAATGTAACATAGTTCTCAACAACTGGCCACGTTTCACATCAATCATGTGTACCTGTCTGTCAGGGTAGGGATTTTTTTTTAAATGACACGCCGATCTACGGTTTTCTCCTTTTTCATCCAATCCTGTTACTGCACGTATGCCTACTATTGCCCTATGCCCCATACCAATTTAATTTTAGGTGTATTCATGCATGGTATTTCAGAGCTAAATATTCACTGGAAAGTATCCTTTGATGCATTGGAAATATTTGGGTTTTTCACTCTGAGAGGCTTCTGTTATGGCAGCGGCCGTGTGCTCGAGCGAACAGTCTCTTTTAGGCATATGGGAAAAAGCGGTGGAGTGTTTGTGGCATCTCTACATCTTCTGTGGTGTTATGCATTTTGCTCAACATTAAGTCTTTTTTAGTCTTTGTGGATGGTGACATTCCAATTTCACTGTGCATTGTCGTGACATTGCTCGTTTCTTTGTTGACAGTTTAGAAAATCACATTTTTCCCATAGCTTGACTCTTGCATCCCCAAACCAAACAATCAAACTACACCTATGGTGGCAACACAAAAGAGTAGGTACGTGGGAGGTGCTTGTGGGACTATATATAAATAGGGACAGTAATGACCAAAAGTGGAATATTTGGATGGAAACTGAGAGCAGTGACATTACATGGAAAATTATCTAGTGGTTTATATCAATATTTTCATTTATTTTAGCCATGAATAAAAATACATTAACAAATAATACTACGAATATTGTGGGAATTTTTCTAAATTTAATCAGGGTGGTTTCTACATATGTTTACAGCCTTATTTAAATAGGCTACTGATAGCCACAGGTCTGTGGTGCAGTTAAGGATACTCAATTCCATGACGTGCTTACTAGTTGTGTATACTACACATTTATAGTACATGGTACATACTGACATATTAGGTAGTACTGTATGTAGTCTGCAGTTTCAATCACAGCATATGGGAGCTAGGCAAGTGTGTCACCTCATATTTATACCCCAGTGAAACAAGAAGTCATGAATGACCACCTAAGAGTTCCTAATGAGTCAGATGAACTAAGAAAGTAGAATATGAATGGAAATAAACTTGTATTAATTTTGTTAACCAGGGGCATCCTTGTTTTTGACAACTGGGTCGCACTTGTTTTTGACACAGTTATTTATTTTCTTTGAACAATTTTACCCCAGTTGAAGGTTGAATTTCTCTTGTATTTTGTGTGCAAAATCGAGCTGATGAAAAGCAATGACTTCTTTTCATAGCTTTTTTGTTTTACCTCTCTTTACCAAGGGTGTTTTTCTGTGTGGCATCGATTAGGCTGGGTGCCAACTTGATATTTTAGTACTTTCACTCATCTCAGTCTCGACTTGTTCAAGACTTAATTCCTTGGTAAAAAAATGGCTGAGCCAGTCATCTTCATTCTTCATTATGAGCAGGGTTATCTCTCTTGTGCAGTGGACTCATGGCAGCATGGCCAGCGTACAGAGCAATCTAAGTGTTGTGGCAGTGTCTGTATTGGTTAGACTGCATGTATTGGCAAAAATGTTTCCTAGCCCATTCTGAAATTGTTACTGTACGTGTCTGTCTCAGAACACTTACACATCATGCAAATCACTTTTGCATCTTGGTTTTCTTACCCATGATAGGGCTCAAACAAGTATCTAATGTATTTGTAAACATGAGCATGCTTTTTCGTCAGACAATTGAAATGATAGAAAAAGAACAACGAGAGGTTGAAAGGCGTCCCATCACAAAAATCACCCACAAAGGAGAAATTGAGATTGAGAACCAGGAGCCTGTTAAAGAGCCTGAAGCTGTGGAATTGGAGGTAAGTGAAATCTCACTGTGTAAGAACGGGGCATTTGCATTCTATGCAGTGTGGAATGACATTACAAATAAGTATAACATATGACACTCAACCTGTACTGGGCAACTTTTATATTAATTTCCTCACTTCAGCGTTTTGACGTCATTGTACCAACTTTGACTTTTACAATCCAATAATACTGTTAATTGTATTTGCCAGAATACTGGACCTTTCATTTGAGGGGTGTTTGAAAAATTACCTGTCAAGCCTAGTCAAGGTGTACTTTTGAAGCAAGTGGCACGGAATATTAACCATGCTGGGAGCAGCCTAAGCAAATTCACACCATAAATGCATACTTAATTTGGCAGTGAAAGAGTTGTCATGTGTATTGAAATTAAAGTATATAGTATTTTATGCTCTTCCTATTATACAGTTGAGGCCAAATGTTTACATACACCTAGGCTAGATATTCAAAAAGATATTTAACATATTCACAACTCCACACATTTCATGTTGCCATACATTTCTTTTGGCAAGTCAAGTAGGCCATCTACTTTCACATCAGAGGTCATTTTAAAACAATTGATTAGAGACAGATTTATTTCAGCTTTAATTCACTATGTCAGAATTCCAGTGGGTCAAAAGTTTACATACACCAAGTCGACTGTCTCTTTAAACAGTCTGGAAAATTTCAGAAATTGATGTAGTTGGAAATTAGGAATTGATTGGGAGTTAATTGGCGTCTGTGGCTGTATTTATGGGCCTACTTTTAGAGCCACTGCCTTTTTGCCCTTGATACCATGGGAAAATGCAAGCAACTCAGCCAAGAAGAAAAATTGTAGACCTCCAAAAGTCAGGTTCCTCCTTAGGAGCAATTTCCAAACAACTGAAGGTACCATGAGCATCTGCACAGTTGTATGCAAATATAAAAGTCTTGGGAAGCCCCTAGTCCAAGACCAGCATAAAAAAGCCAGAATGAAGATTACAGGTGATCACCAGGATGAAGACCTAGTCTTTTGGAGGAGTGTTCTCTGGTCAGATGAAACAAAAATTGAACTGTTTGGCCATAATGATCAGCGCTATGTATGGGGGAAAAATGATGAATCTTTTAATCCGAAGAACACCATCCCTACTGTGAAGCATGGGGGTGGCAGCATCATGTTGTGGGGGTGTTTTGCTGGAAAAGGGACTGGTGCACTTCAGAAAATAGATGGCATCATGAGGAAGAAACACCTCAAGACATCAGCTATAAAGTTAAAACTTGGTCGCAACTGGGCAGGACAGTGATCCTAAGCATACCTCCAAATTTGTAACAAAATTGCTTAAAGACAACAAAATGAAAGTATTGTGGACTGAACTGAAAAAGCATGTCTGAGCAAGGAGGCCCACAAACCTGACCGAGTTACACCGGTTCTGTCAGGTGGAATGGGCAAAAATTCCGGCAAAGTATTGTGAGAAGCTTGTGGAAAGCTACCCCAAGTGTTTGATTCAAGTTAAGCAATTAAAAGGCAATGCCACCAAATACTAACAGTGTATGTAAACTTTTGACCCACTAAAAATTTGATATAGTACATAAAAGCTGAAATAAATCTGTCTCTTAGCTATTATTTTGAAATGACCTCTTATGGAAATAAAGTAGATACCCTAATTGGCTTAACACAGGAAATATATGGTAACATGACATGTGTGGAGTTGTGAAAAATTGAGTTTGAATGTCTTTAGCCTAGATGCATGTAATTTTTTGGCCTCAACTGTATCTCAAGTGAACAAACATATTTTAGTAGGCTGTTCACTGATGATTTAACTGTGTACTTGAAGCTCAGGAATAAGCTTTATTCTTAACACTCTACAGGTAGTGGGTTTGGCAAATCTCATGAGCTTTATGTTACTCAGTGTATTTATGTCTGTGCAGGTGGACCCTGTGCCCAGACCAGTGGAAGAGCCTGCAGCAGTCCCACAAGAAATGGAATTTGAGAGCCTTAAAGACACGACCAGCCAGCACAAGGATCACCTTTTTGACCTTGATTGCAAGATATGCACAGGTACTTGAAAATGCTCCATTTCAATGTTGCCAGAATCATTTGAGTTCCTCCAAATAAAGGTTTCCCCACATAACTTCATTAGCCTTTAAAGAACTGTAACAATTTTGTTTTTGAACAGAATCAACAATAAGGGCTCTATTTTGCGGAATCAGTGTTATATGGTGCATGGATGCAGTCAATGCCGTGCGCATTGTGTCCAGGAGTACTGCCAATTAGGGTTGGACGATTGTCTGTCTGTTTAGATCGGCTGAATGTGGCGAGCTGGGTGTATAATGGTGGACAGGGCATGAACTCAGCAGCTGATGACAGTTAAGTTCCGTCCAATCTGGGTGAGAACAGGAAAAAGACATGCGGACGGAACTAGCTGCCAGGAGAGAGAAAAATGGAGTCATGTATACAAGACAGTGGGCTGGAAAAGGACCATTTTCAAGCATAAACGGAAGTAAAACGTCTAACATTGGTTGTTATTTGTTTCAGTGTAATTGAAGCAGGAGCGTCGGAGTGATTTTGAACCTGGGGGGCACCTAAATTGTAGGGTGGTCTGGGGGCATGCTCCCCCTTGAGGAAATGTTTTTTAAATAAAGCACTTAAATGCTTATTCTGGTGTCTTTTAAGAAAAGAATATGCTAATTAACGTGGCTGTGAGAAAGTCACATGGTTCTCGTGTAAACTGCTAATTAATGCATAAACTTTTACGATACACCCTTAGAAGTAAAGTAGACTAACATGTTTTCCTGACCACATTGCTATTCCATAGGACACCTCCAGATGTAAAAGAGCATAGTTCGATCTGTATAATTATCAGGAATTGATATGGTTAAGTTTACTAATGAATTGTAGGAAAGTGGTGCAATCATTGTTGCAGCAAATATATCTTTAATGCAGTAATTTTATTACATAACGAACAAACAACACAAAAAATGTTATAATTGCCTTAATAATGCCATCATTATATTTTTCCAAAGAAATACCTAATGTCCGGTCACTTCCTTTGCACTAACTGCATTATTTTAAGTCATGCACTGACTGCAAACGCAAGGGGATGAGGAGCACACGGCCACTGCCATAACAGCAGCCTCTCAGAGTGATGGAGGAATTTAAATGGTGCTGAACATAATGTGCCATGTGTCAGATATCTGACAAATCCATCACATATAAATAGCAGCTCCAAATTACTATGTAAATGAAACAGAATATACAGCATTCAACTGTGATATGGACTGCTAAGTAACACAACCTTTACTTTCCTGAGAAATCGTTAATATGCGTACAGGTCGCTATAAACAGCTAGATAGGTAAGTTAGCATTAGGTAGTACAAGAGCTAGCTACTAAATTAGCTGTATTACTCAGTCAAAACAACATAGTAAAATCTTATAGGTGCTTATGTCAGGAAGGCACACACATACTCCTTTGAATTCCAACGAGTTCTGGAGGAGCTAGCTGGCTGAATTAACCAAGTAGATAGTGGTTGCTGCCTTAGATGAGTGAACATGTTGCCTGATTTGCCAGATGGTGACAGCACCCAATCAGAGCCTCAAACCCACCTGATCTTTAAATAAATAGCCAAATTAAATAAATAATTAAAAAATGCACAATGCATGTATATACAACATGTTATACTTATTTTCTCCTGATAAACAGAAATGTGCTCATTATGCAAGATCGGAGACAGCAAACACTAACCACCAACATGATGACAAATGCAGCCATTTTTCTTATTTTTGTTCATCATTTCTCTCGTTGTAATGGTGAATGAATGTGTGTGTGCACGGTGATAGACAAGTGACCTGTCCAGGGTGTATTCCTGCCTCTCGCCCAATGCACGCTGGGATTGGCTCCAGCAGCCCCCATGAGCCTGCCCAGGGTAAGCGGGTATAGATAATGGATGGATTTCTCTTATTGTATTGCCACACTGGCAATGTTTTCTCTTTGCATAGCTACACAACGATGCTCGCAGGCTAACGTTAAGCATTTCAGTGCCAGGTAACAACTGTCTGTCTGCTGTATTGTTAATGGTGCATTTGACAAATAAACTATGATTTGATTTAATCACTCCGCTAACTCCAGTTAATACTCTAGACATGATATCTAATGATATTAATTGCCAGATTATTGCTTACTTTCGTGCAAATGTAGCTAGCTGTATCTGTCTGCGGTATTGACTGCATGTGTTTAAGTTTTATTCACAACAAACACAAAATAAGCATTTTTGAAAAGTGGGGGGGACAAGTTCCCTCATTATAATGGGTCCTACGCCCAGCATTTATTGAAGAAGTGTGTAGCTAGTTGTAGTGACTGGAGCCGAGTACAGGTTTTAATGTCATTGGTTGAGAATATTGCACTTACTAACAGAGTGAAGCTATGAGGCTAGCCACTTCTGCAAATTGTCAGTGGGAACGGCCTGGGGGGAGTCACAGAGGGTGCGTGGGGGCTTATGCTGCCACTGCTAACCAGGCTTTACTGAGTAAAAATACTTAAAGGTTTGATTGATTACTGTAGCGCCCCCTATTGACTGATTCTCACAAAATTGTTCCTTCTAGTACGGGCTTCCCAGTAGTACAAGATGATTGGACCACAGAAAATCTACCTAGTACATGCTAAAATCTAATTGGCGTATCTGAACAAAACAGCAACTTCGCTGCTTTGGCCCCCAATAATAATCGGAACAAAAACAAAAAGGTTCCAGCACCTGTATGTATCCTAATAATAAAAATCCAAAAATCCCCCCCCCCCCCCCGGTGTTGCCCATCCTTGCCTTCCTTGCCACTTGTTCTCACTCACAAGTGCTCATGTAATGTGAAATGCAAGTAAAGAATGCTACTCTTCAAAATATGTAGACTATGGATTAAAACGAATACTTTCCTGGGTTCAACCACAGCTGGTATGTCGCACGCTCTGCTCAATGCATGCGCTGAGACAATCACTTGAGTCCCTCAGTGACAGTGCGACAGTGATTATTGACAATAAATACCTGCCGGTTTAAGACATAGAAGTGAAGTTATGATAGTGTTGCTATGAGTAATGCATTTATTCAGTTATGCTTTGACACATGTAAAATCAGGACCATAATGTGAACTGCTGGCCAACAGTGCTGTCCTGTTGGGAGAAATTGTCTCATAACCCTTTTGGATGGTGCTGTCTGTCCGTTTGTTCTTCTAGACATTGACCTGCATAGAAAGTGAAAGCAAGTCATCTTACAGTTTTTGCTGTAATTTGTGGAGTTTCAGCATATGATGCAAAATTGCAATCCGCTGCACCAACATTGCAGTGCGCTGCTTGAGATCTTCACTGACACACCCACAACAGTGCCTCTCATCCCACTTTGGCACATGGCTGGACACCAAATTACTGGGCTCAGGCTTTTCAAAATCCATGACAAATATACCACTTTGCCAGTGTTTGCCGGAACGTAGAGCTCTAAATGGGATAAAACTGATTTATCGCCCTTTCATGAATGATTACCAATGTATGAATCACTGTTTTATGTTTTTTTAGATGTCCAGCTGCTCCTCAAGAAACAAAGAATTTTTTTTAATTGTGAAAAAAAATTGCAGCATTTGTACAATGAGTCAAACATATCAAAAGCTATTCCTTTATTGATCTGTATAAAGTCAGTGTCATTCACTATTATTTCTCCTTGTAGGACGAATGGCTCCTCCTGTCGAGGATGCAGCCACCAAAGTTATGAAGGTGGCTACCACAGTGATGTGGAGGCAGGCTGGCTCAGATGGAGAGACTCCAACCATGTCTGACCACCCAGATGGGCAATCCCACAGTGAAGTGGTGGAAAATGTGGTCAATACCAGGGCCATCTCATCTGAAGGAAGGTGAGGTCTGCTTCCCTAGTGAGAAAAATAGAATTACATTCTCAGGCAATGTAGGTAAATGCAGTATCCCAAGTTTGCTTAAGGAAAAGTAGTTTTTGTTCTAAGGGAAGTTTTTACTCCAGGTCAGATAATGCAAATGAAGGAGAGGATGAGGCCATGTTCCTTGCACGTCTGCAGTCCATGTGGAAGGGCTTTATCAATATGCCATCCGTGGCAAAATTTGTCACAAAAGCATATCCAGTATCAGGTATTCTTGACCACCTAACTGAGGTAAGAACCTTTAGTTGCAAGTAAGCATGCTTGAAGTAAAACTAACATCCAGTTACATCAATGAGTAATAGTTGCTGTTTCTAAGCATCAAGGTTGAGTAAGACTGTTTACTAAACATGAATGTCTTATTTATTATTATTTCATCAGGACCTGCCTGACAGCATCCAGGTTGGAGGGAGGATTTCCCCTCATACTGTATGGGACTATGTGGAAAAAATTCGAGCCTCAGGAACAAAAGTATATTTCATGTGATTTTTATTTTATTCTGAGCAGTTTCAGTTATAAACACTACATTTTACTCAGTATTGGGTAACCTGGGAAATACGTAAAGATGAGATACGAGATATTCTTTTAAAGGGAACCCTGCCTGTTTAGACTTAGGGCGTAATATGTTGTAAATGCCCTCAACTATGGAAATATGTTGTAAAAACCACACACAAGATTTCAGTTATTAAAAACAAACCCAAGCCTTTAATAGAAATTTTGACCAATAGAAATCGGCATTATTTTAGATGACTTTGGGTAGGTGATGTAAAATGGTTGCACTGGAGGTTAACTCCGTTTTTTTGTCCAGCAGTTGCGATTATTAATAGTGAAAAATGTCAATACAATGCCACATAATTTGAATGTGATGTGATACACTGTATACAGTTGTAACAAAAGTTTACATACACCTAGGCTGAAGACATTCAAACTCAATTTTCACTGCACACATTTCATGTTACCATACATTTCCTGTGTTAAGTCAGTTAGAGTATGTACATTATTTCCATAAGAGGTCATTTCAAAATAATAGCTAAGAGACAGATTTATTTCAGCTTTTATTTGCTATATCAGATTTTCAGTGGGTCAAAAGTTTGCATACACTTTGTTAGTATTTGGTGGCATTGCCTTTTAATTGCTTAACTTGAATCAAACGGTTGGGGTAGCCTTCCACAAGCTTCTCGCTATACTTTGCCAGAATTTTTGGCAGTTCCTTCCGACAGAACTGGTGTAACTCAGTCAGGTTTGTGGGCCCTCTTGCTCGGACACGCTTTTTCAGTTCAGTCCACAAACATTCCACAAACAATGGGATTCACTTTGTTGTCTTTAAGCCATTTTGTTGAAAATTTGGAGGTATGCTTTTGATCATTGTTGCAACCAAGTTTTAACTTTCTTGCTGATGTCTTGAGGTGTTGCTTCAGTATTTCTAGATAATCCTCCTCCCTCATGATGCCATCTGTTTTCTGAAGTGCACCAGTCCCTTTTGCAGCAAGACACCCCTACAACACGATGCTGCCACCCCCATGTTTCACAATTGGGATTGTGTTCTTCGGATAAAAGCCTCACCCTTTTTCCTCCACACATAGCGCTGATCATTATGGCCAAACTGTTCAATTTTTGTTTCATCTGACCAGAGAACACTCCTCCAAAAGGCTAGGTCTGTGTCCTAATGATCAACTTCATTCTGGCTTTTTATGCCTGTCTTGGAGTTGGGGCTTCTTCCTTGCGCAGCAGCATTTCAGGCCATGGCAATGTAGGATTCTTTTAACGGTGGATGTAGATACGTTGGTACCTGATGCCTCCAACTCCGTCACCAGTTCCCTTGTTGTTGTCTTGGGGTTTAGTTGAACCTTTCGGACCAGAGTTCGTTCAGCCCTGGGAGTCAATTTGTGCCTCCTTCCTGAACGATGCAGTGTCTGTGTGGTCCCAAGATTTTTATATTTGCATACGATTGTTTGTACAGATGCTCGTCGTACCTTCAGTTGTTTGGAAATACGTACTAAGGAGGTACCGGACTTGTGGAGGTCCACAATTTTTTTTCTGAGATCTTTGCTGAGTTGCTTGGATTTTCTCACTGTATCAAGGGCAAAAAGGCAGTGGCTCTAAAGGTAGGCCCTTAAATAGAGCTACCGGTGCCAATTAACTCCCAGTCAACTTCTAATTATGACAATTGGCCGATCACAAGCTTCTAAAAAGTAATTACATCAATTTCTGAAATCTTCCAGACTGTTTAAAGAGACTGTCAACTTGGTGTAACCTTTGACCCACTGGAAGTCTGATACAGTGAATTAAAGCTGAAATAAATCTGTCTCTAATCGATTATTTTAAAATTACCTCTGATGTGAACAAAGAAATGTATGGTAACATGAATTTTGTGGAGTTGTGAAAAACTGAGTTTGAATATCTTTAGCCTAGGTGTATGTAAATTTTTGGCCTTAACTGTATCTGTGAATAGGATGGTGTAGCAGTTGGTCCGCCGGAGAGGCGGATTGGTCTCGGCTGCGCCGGCTGGTGGAGAGAGCACACACACCTGGGTTGTGTTAGCTAATCAGCTCGGATGCTTACAGGTGTGCAGCTCTCCACAGTTCGGGGCCGAGACCAGGAGCTAACATCGAGAGCGCAGTTATGATTTCCATTTTGTTTTGTTTGAGCACTAAAGAAAAAGAAAGCAATCCTCAGCTGGGATGCTGGAGGAGCTTGACCTGGCCAGGAAGGCGAGTCAGCTACAGAGCAGGGAACTGAAAATTTGCTGCTCTGTTTTACTTTCTTTTCTCTTTGTCATTTTAGCTTGTTGTTTTAGTTTATTGTTTTCGCCCGCAACCTGTGAGGGGGAAGGGTGAAGAGGGTCGTTTATTTTATTTCATGTTTGTGTGGGTGTGCTCTCTCTCTCTCCATGTGACAGACTGTGGTGTTCCCTGTCACTGCCGCATCTCCCTCCCAGGAGTGTCACACTGGTTTGTCACAGATGGATTCAGTAGTGAAACATCTTAGTGTATCAGCACGTATTATCATTAGGGATTGTGCATTTAAAGGAGGTAATATCACCGGCTTAAGCTCATATATACGACGCAGATAAATAGTAATGCTATGTCATTTAAATTAATGGCGATAATGTACATGTTTCAGTTTCACCAAAAAGTTTGATCCATATCGTAAAGTGACTTTGAACGGCTGCTGCTAGAAAGCGGAGCTCTTTACAACAGACAACTTTTTCCATTTCTGTTGGCATAGGTGAGCAGTTGCTGCACAGACACCATCTCTTATACTCCTCTGGCCTTCGATCTTCATCGTTTTGATTTATTTGATGAGGGCTGTCCTCGATGCTTTCCTGCTGAGTAATGTCCCGCACTAGCTTGAATTGAAAAGGCTGAACAGAAGTCATTTTCAGTGCTGCCCAATGGACAAGAGCAATGGACTGAGACCTGTGCAACCATTTGATGTCACTCCCCAGAGTGCATTGCGATGGTAACAACAATGGAGACCTATGAGTCAAAAGATTTTTTTTATTTTTTATTTTAAAAACTTAAATATTTCATGTGGTTTTTATGACATTTGTATAATTGAAGGAATTTACACTATATTAAGGCCTACAAGTTTTAACAGGCAGGGTTCCTTTATAGATGTGGTTAAGAGAACTTAGTTTTTGCTTAACTTTGTTGATTTCATAATTTGTAAACTGCTTTCAAATCTCAATGCAAATCACTCCAATTGTTTGCGCACAGAGGACTTTGTATTGAAAACTAATATTTAAAAATACTGTGTCTACTAGTTCCTTTATATGGATTCAGGGCTTGACATTAACACCTGCCACCCACCAAATGCAGTTAGAATTCAGTAGTGGCGTGTCACTCTTACCAGCCAAATTGGCAGGTGATCTTTTGGTAGCATTTTCTATGAAAAGTTATTGCAGTTTACAAAAAGGCATATGAAAAAATTAAGTCAATCTGAGACGATACTACAACTTCTGTGAACACTGGGTACACACTGTGCTCATCCCATTGGCACATCCAATTTGCTTTCTCGTGTCTTGTCTCCTCATTCAAGCTGGGTGTATAATTTGTAAGAACGAGAACTCGAAAGAAATCGAACCACCGCATACAAACTGTATACTGTCAGACACGTAAAACACCATTTTGTCGTTCTCAGCCATAGGAAGCTTCAAAGTGCTCAGCCAGCACAGCCTGGAGAAAAGACAGAGCAGGAACTGGGGTGTTACTATCTGAGGGTGTGTGTCTGCACATATGTGTGTGTGTGTCAGAGAGGGTGTCCATGCCCCTGCCCCCTTCTTTTTTTTCACCAGTTAAAATATACGGCTTTCTTTTAGTTTTTAGTTAAGTTTGAGCAAATTTGAAGGAGGCAGTTTTGCAACAGTTGGAAGTGGGCATCCAAGTCCTGCATCTACGTCTGCCATTCTACATTTCATCTCTGGTTCTTTTGGACTATTCTGCTGTCTTTTGGTTTCTGCATTTTGGATTACTTTGGGACAAAAGCTGTGGTTTGGTATCTTCTCTCATTCATTTCTTGTGTGACTGTCCATGTCTGTAACCTCTGTTAAGTGTTTTAAGGTAGTTGAACCTCGTCTTTATATTAGACATTTGGTGTCACTTAATAAATTTCTATTTTCACCTGGTTGTGAGTCTTACATTTTGATAAAGGTTGATCCAAACAGTTTTCTCTGCCTGTCAATGAATTTGGCGATTTGATTGATAATTCATATCTTTGATAATAATTACCAAATTAAATTGAAAAAAAATATTTTACATGTTGGTTAAGTGAGGTGTTTTAACTGTTGATGCACTTGTGTTTGGGATTCAGAGTACCGGGTGTCAACGAGAGTGTTAACAGTTGAAACCGCTGGGTTCTAAAAATTAAACATATTTCAGTTAATCTTCACCTTGCTGACAATACTCATTGCAACTTTAAACTTTTCATTTAGTGACAGTCCATGCTAGTAGAGAGCGCAGATTCGCATTCTGCAGTTGTGATTGGGAAGCACAGAATTGACGATTGCCGCACCAAACCCAGAAAACAACAGCTCGGTAAAGGAGCATAACTTTGACAGATTGACATCCATTATTTCAGAGTCACTTTAGTTTATTTAGTGCTGCAAAAAAAGAAAAGAAGAAAGTAGGCTTGTCGCAGTGTTCGGTTTAGCCCTGTGGCATATGATGCATGAGCCTACACAGGTGTAGTTGTTTTCTCACCACCAATGCTATAAAATAAATAAATAAAAGTATATAAATCTCCAGAGCTTCAACATTGACATTATTAAATGATCATAAGTACATTATATTCACACAATGCTCAATACCATCTGATATAGCCAGTTCTCAATTAGGTGTATAATTAGTAATGAAATCATTGTTTGCATTGCAAAATTGTGCACATTTAATCGCTATTATTTAAAATTGTGGATACATGTACTCTTCGTTTTCTGTATTGACATGGCGAAAATGCTTAGCAAAGATCTTGCTCAAAGAGTTTAGTCAGGTTGGATAGCTGTAATAGTTTTTGTTCAAATAAAATATTTGTCCAAACAGTGCACCAATATACTTATTTCTTTGGAAAACTGCTAGCCACAGTGGTTGGTGAGGCAAAAAGTTAATGTCAAGCCCTTTATGGAATGGTTAGTTTTTAGCCTGACATACCGCAGAAGTTGCAGAAGTGCTTCTTTTGAATGGCACAGAATGCAGGCTGAGCACTATTACCACAACATTGTGGTAGCCGTGTAATATGCCTGAGTTAAACTTTTAACACATTATTATTGGGATTCTGCTGCAGTGGGACACAATTGGATTTGTCCTGCTGGTTTAACCTGGGCTCATATTGACATGGTTTCCTCACGTTATTGGTGCATGCATAGCTCTTAGCTACGCCCTAGCCACCCAGGTCACCTGTCGTCATCAGTGAGAGATACAAGTCACCTCTGGTCAGTACCAGTTTGACTTAAGTATGCTGTGTGGTTTTTAGTGTGTAAATGGCCACCTGCAAGTGGTAAGAGCATATCTGATGAGTGTGGAGTGGGTTTATGCCCAACACAGGGTATATATGATTTCCAAGATATTCAGATCAAATCAAAAGAAAATCAGATATTTTATGTGTCACCGCTTGATAACATTTACTGGGTGAAGTTCAGTCTGTGATGGTAGCAGTTGCTAAATGTCATTAGCTTGCTAAGCCTAATTGAGATGATGTCCTCCCTTTTTTTCCTCAGGAGGTCTGTTTGATTCGTTTCAGTCCTGTGACAGAAGAGGATGAGATTTCATATACACTGCTGTATGCCTATTTCAGTAGCAGGAAACGCTATGGAGTTGTAGCCAATAACATGAAGCAGGTGAAAGACATGTATCTCATTCCCTTGGGGTCCTCTGAAAAAATCCCACACCATCTTGTCCCCTTCGATGGACCTGGTAAGAGCAATGTTCTAAATTAATCTACTGTGGTCCAAGTCTTCCTTTTGAAATGACCTTTATCTTTCTTTGTGATTCCTAAGGTTTGGAAGCCAAACGTCCAAGCCTCCTCTTGGGATTAATCATTCGACAGAGGGTGAAAAGAGATTTTGAAGCTGTTTTACCTGTGGATATCCCTGAAACTATTACTGCCAGATCCTTACCTGAGAAAAAAACAAAGTCATATTTTGCCAATGACGATGGAAGTGCTCGCAGTGAGGACATGGATTTTTTCAGTTCACTGAAAATAGTTCGTCCAAAGCAAGTGACTAAAGTAGAACAGTCTGCTCAAGTTGACGTGGCAGCACAGCCCATCTTGAAGACCACCTTGGCTCCAGAGGCCAGTCTACCTGATCTTTCTAGACCATTGCGGTTTCTTCCAGGTGTGCTGTCTTCGCCTACACTCAGGTCAGTTGATGATCTTCAGCAGAGCTTGCCATGTATTTCAGAGAAGGATGCAGACAAACGGGTCACAGCAGGTGATTGCATAGATATAGGGAGTACACCTAGCAAAAACCTTGGTTCGGGTGGTAACAGACTGGAACGTTTTGTTGTGAAGAAGAAGGACCCAAAAA
The DNA here is from genome assembly GCF_018555375.3 of Anguilla rostrata. Classification (NCBI taxonomy): domain Eukaryota; kingdom Metazoa; phylum Chordata; class Actinopteri; order Anguilliformes; family Anguillidae; genus Anguilla; species Anguilla rostrata. Next base: position 28,051,243 of record NC_057934.1, read on the forward strand.
CATTTCAGATGGAGTCAGCAACAACATCCAATCCAAACAATAAGCCAAAAATGAACATCCTGTCCGAGAAAGAAACTGCTGATTTAGCATTTTATCCGAGGGAAAATCCACAAGATTGTTCCACAGAGGCTGTCCTCGCTGGTCTATCGGTGGTAGGGAAAAGGCTGGAAAACCCAGTCTTACAAAGGATGGAAGGTGCAATCTATGAACAGCCTAAATCAAAACCTGATCAGCATCCTGGTTTTATTGCTGTATCTAACAGGCCTGAAGAGGTTATCTCTGCCTGTTCAAAATCTTCAGAAAGCCATTGTCCATCCAGTGGAGTGCCAGCATGTCAACGGCATTCAGTTCAACCAGAGTTGCTTTATGGAGAATTTGATATCCTGGGAACTTCCACTGCACGTTCATTCCATGACAAAACAGACCATAACACATCCCATCCTGGTTTATTCCCACCCCCCTCAGCCACTGCATTTCCTCAAGGGGGGCATGAACCACCCCAGGGCACCAATCCCCCAGGGCACATCAGAGCCCCTGAACTCCAGTACCAGGCGGAAGCACCCCCAGTTTTCCCTTTGCAAAGCAATAAACTGCCTGTCTTCCAGCCACAGATCCCACCCAGTGTGCAGTATCCCAGTACTTTGCCACCCATGTTCTCACAGCCAGAGTCCCAAGGTCAGAATTGTACCATGATCAGGCCCTCACCTTCCCCTCTTTCAATCAGGTTCTCATCCTCTCAGCTGGTTCCTCCTGAGTCCAGGTTTTTGGGAAATTCTCAGAGATCCTCCATACAACCTCAGATAATAGAGACTCAGGGACCAGAGGGACATTACAGTGATTCCTGGGAGTCTCAGCACAGCCATTCTGAGGATGGTTACAAGCAGGTGGGCAGCACTCATCATGGAAGCAACAGGTTCCACAGTGATTCACATCATGAATAGAAAAATCTGTAAAGGTAGAGGCCTCCTGGACCAGGTTTAAGGCTGAGTGCCTGAAGCACTGGGACCAACACACAGTGAACATGGGAAAGCAGCCACAACACAAAGACATCACCCAACACAAGAAGAGGGACGAGTACTGTAAAAGGGAGGAAAGCAGGAGATTTAAATTTTCAGATGAACTAATGGTCAGTGGGATGACTGTTGGCAAATATTCATGATTAGTATTTTTCCTTATTCTGCTCTTCCATCTTCCTTCTGAATATTCCGCTGTGTAGTGTCCAATGAAACCAGTGACATTTCAATAAATCTTCTTTGGCTGATGCAAAAAAAAAAAAAAAAAAAAACTGAAGAGAGATGTTAGAACCTTTCAATTGTTTGCATTTGTAGTAATTTTATGATAGCTGTACATTTCTATGTACATTTACAGAAACAGGGCTCAGATTAAGGTTTCAAAAAATCTAGGGTTAAAAACTTTAACATGGCATGTGGCAAAGGAACAAGTTGCCCAGTTTTAAAAATGGTTTTCAATCTTAAATGGATTGTAGAAGTGCATAAATGATTTGAATGTAATTATGATATGGAAAATCATTATATTGCTTTGAAAAAGTTTTAAAGCAGCTCTGCCAGTCCGTAATAGACACTTTAATTTCATTTATTAAATTATTTATTTACATGCATAACAACATAGTGAAAAAGTGAAAATGTATTCGTCCCTTCCTGATTTCCTCTATTATTGCTCATTTGCCACATTGAATATTTTCAGATGTTTCAACAAAATGTAATATGAGACAAAGGGAATCTGAGCAAACATTTTAAAAATAATTTATCAAACACCCATATCAACCATGTGAAAAGTAATTGCTCCCTTAAACTTAACTGGTTGCACCACCTTCAGCAGCAATAACTGCAACCAAACACTTCCTATAATTTTTGTATCAGTCTTTCACATGGCTGCTGAGGAATTTTGGCCCACTCCTCTTTGCAGAACTTCTTCACTTCAGACAAACTGGAAGGTATTCAAGCATTAACAAGCATTAATTATCGTTTCAGGTCCTGCCACAGCACCTCTATTGGGTTCAAGTCAGGATTTTAACTACTACACTTAAAAGCTTTAATTTTTTTCTTTTGAGCCATTGAAATGTGGCTTGCTTTTGTCTTTTGGATCACTGTCTTGCATTACCCAATTATGCTTCAGCTTCAACTCACAAGCAGATGACATTCCGGACATTGTCCTTAAGAATTCCAGAGCAGAATTCATGGTTCCTTCAATAACCACATGTCATCTAGGTCCCGTGGCAGTAAAACATTGCAACTCCATTACACTACCACCACCATTTTTGACTGTTGGTAGAATGTTCTTTCTTTGAAATGATGTATTCGCTTTACGCCAGACATAATGGGACCCGTGTCATCCAAAAGGATCCACTTTTAACTCATTTGTTCACAGAACATAACCCAAAAGGCTTGGGGATCATCCAGGTGCTGGATGCAAATGTTAGATGAGCATTAATGCTTCTTGTGGTTAGCAGTGGTTTTCACCTTCCTACTGTCTCACAAATCCCATTTTTTCTCTGTCTCTTTCTTATTGTGGAGTCATGAACACTGAGGCTAGAGAGGCCTCAAGTTCTTTGGATGTTTTTCTGGGATCTTTTGTGACTTCCTGGATGAGTTGTCACTGCCCACTTGAAGAACATTTGGCAGGCCGACCACTCCTGGGAAGATTCATCACTGTTCCAAGTGTTCGCCATTTGAACATAATGGCTCTCACTGTGGTTTGATGGAGTCCCAAAGCCTTGGAAATTGCTTTTAACCCTTTCCAGACTGATATTTCAACAACCTTTTTTCTAATCTCTTCTGGAATTTCATTTAATCTTGGCATAGTGTGCTTGCAGAACCTTTGCAGTCTACTTCACTCTGATGGTAAGGTTCAATATGAGAGGTTTAGATTCAACATGGCTAGCTGCAGCCAATCCTGGCTGTGTTTATTCAGCTGAATCTAATTATCATTTAAATTAAGTTAACTGGTAACTCTTAGTTGCTAAAATGGAAATAACTTTTTCACATGGGTAATATGAAATTATTCAAAATGTTTTTTGTGTTTACTCAGTTTCCCGTTGTCTAATATTAGGCTACATTTTGTCTGAAGATCTGATCTTCAGTGTGACAAATATGCAAAAATATTGGGAAGGGGGAAAATACTTTTTCATGCCATTATATACAGTGAGCTCCATAATGTTTGGGACAAAGACTTTTTTATTTGTCTGTAATCCATAATTCTATATTTGTAATCAAACTATTATGTGTGGATAAAATGTGCATTGTTTGCTTTTATTTAAGGGTATTTTTATACACTTTGGTTTCACCACAGAAATTACAGCACTTTTCATACGTAGCCCATACTTATAAATGAAAGTAGTCATGCTTAGTACTTTGTTGCATATCCTTTGCATGCAATGACTGCTCTCTGACCCATAGACATCACCAGGTGCCAAGTGTCTTCTTTGGTGTTGCTCTGCCATGACTGTACTGCAGCCATCTTCAGCTCCTACTTGTTTCGGGGGCTAGTTGCCTCAAATCTTCTCTAGAGGATATGAAACGCTTGTTCAAGGGGATTCAGATTGAGTGAATGACTTAGCCAGTCAAGAATATTCCAGTTTTTAAAAAAACTCCTTTGTTGCTTTAGTAGTATATTTGGGATCATGTTATTGTTAAATTGACAAATGCCACATCCACACCTGCCTCCTGAAGAATGTTTCTGATCTGCTGGCCAGATGTTTGGGGATTTTTCTTCATTATGGTGAGAATTCTTCACTGATCAACTGTTGAGGTCTTTCTTGGCCTCCCAGGCCCTTTGCGATTACTGATCTTGACAGTTTTCTCTTTCTCATTTTGGTAAGGCTAATGTTTGGCGTGTGTCTGTTTTTTCTTATTTCTCAGCCTCATAATGGCCTCCTTGACTTTCATTGGCACAACTCTGATTTTCCTGTTGACAAACACCAATAAGAAATTCCAAAGGCAATCAAAATCCTAGAATCAAGACTAGATACTGAAAGTTATCATACCTGCTCTAAGGAAGCAATTTAAGAAGACTAATGAGAGACATTTGTGGAGCCATTTGTCCCAAACATTATGGTGCACTGAAATGGGAGTTGACTATGTATAAAAAGTGCATGCATTTTTACCTGGTGAAACCAAAATGTATAAAGATACCCTTTAATAAAAGGTGAGAATCTGCACTTTAACCACATGCGATTATGTTTGATTGCAATTCTAAAATTGTTGAGTACAGAAGCAAATGAGGAAAAAATGTCTTTGTGCCAGATATTATGGAGCTCACTGTATGAGTTCTTAATTTTTCTTGTTGTCGTGTAATTTTCAGCTTGTCATACTTTTATATTTAGAATGGTTTTCTGTGTATTATTTACAGACCATATTAAAGCGGTTAAAAAAATTTTTTTTTTAAATATTAAACTATTAGCAAAATGGTTTTGCTTTCTGATTAGCTTGTTTGTGAGCACTTATAGAATTTCTGCTTTCTACTTTAATTACGAGACAATGGATTAATGTTTTTTATAATGTTGGTACCTACATCTGTCATGGCAGTTATTTGAATTTAGTGAACTTTCATACATTGCTGGATGTCCCTGGTGTTTATTTTCAGTGTTATATATGCAAGTAGTGTACAAAACATATATTTTACAATCGTGGGCCCTTTAACAGAAGGAAAATACTCATGGAACAGTTGTGCTGGCAATGCTGGGACACCTCTGACTTAGATAAATGATGTGGATAAAAATGTTGATCTGTGGGGCAGCTGAATGGTTCATCCTGTTATGACACTGTTAGAGTGCATATTCTGATGTAGTTTGTAGATGACCAACAGCCCCACAGGGCAATGCACATTTGGCTCTCGAATCATGCGTGAATAGGACTGTTTGAGTCACCTGAAATGACCCGCTTGATAAGGCCCTCTCATCTTCCTCTGACTCGTGTCTGTGCATGCCTGTGAATAACAGTGTCGTAAAAACAGCAACTTACAGCACATGCTTTTGGGTAAAACACATGCTTTTCTACCTTCTCCCAAATCAATAGCTGAGTTTGCGGTACTGATTGCTGACAAATACGGTTGGACACTTCAAATTTTGGAGAATGAATGGGTGAAAGTATAATAATGATGATCTTTTTAATTTATATTTTAGGGATGTATTAGTATGAATGTGTAATGTGTGTAATAGTGCTTTCAATATTTGTTTTAAACCCAGTTATTTGTAAGTAAAACAATTTCAATAAGTAAAAGAAGTCTGGTTTATGATAAATAATGTATTTGCATTGAAAACCTGTTCTTAACATACTTGTGTCTCATTATTACTTGGAAATACCTGCTGCAGCAACACTGGAAGTATGCTTTTTAAAACCACTTCATAATGTCTGTAGTTTTTAAATATTCCAGCATTCCACGGAGAAGGTAGTACTTAACCCTAGCATTTATCTCTCACACCACACTTCTTTAACGCTGTAAAATAAATGTAGGTCAAACTATAGTTTGTCAATGTATAGTTACTACGTCCTATGAAAACATCACACCTGTAGTATTAATACTTGAATAAAATACTCAATTATTTTCTCACATCATTGCACGTAAAAACAAACAATGATAATCAATAATCACTTGTGCAACGCTGACCACTTCCTGCCGATTCACTAGCAGAAAACAACAGGCTCATTTCGCCATGTCTAGGGTTTTTAAAACCCAAAATGAGAGAAATGATCATAAGCATACAAAACATATCTGAGCTAGTGATTTTCCCTTACCCTACCCAACTCCATACCTATCAAATCGCTTTTGTCCGGAACTTGTACGTATAAAAATAAAAGACATGGCTTCCATGTGATGGGTCGCTCACCAACACTGGTTCTTCTAGAACAGCTCCCTTAGGAGAATATGCCTTTTCTGTCAATGGCACATTTATTTTATTGGCTCGTATACAAAACCCTTCTTTATAAGAAAATTGCCAAGACATTTGCTGTGCACAGTAATGCAAGGGGAGATTGTTGTACCTTGGCAGAGTTCTGCACTCTACTGAGTGCTTTTTGTAGTTCTTGAATTATTTGCAGTGCTCTCCAGAATTATTGGCACCCTTGGTAAAGATGAGCAAAAAAGGGTATGAAAAAATATCTTGTTTTTCACATTGATCTTACTCTGGAAGTATGAGAGAGCCTAACTTTTCATTTAGGTAAATTTATTCAAAGAGAAAAATGTAAAAAAAAAAAATTTTTAATTACATTTTTCTCACACATCACAGCTATTGGCACCCCTAGAAATTATAAACGGATTCTAATTGATGAATATTCCTATTCATGTTTTACTTTTTATTTTACTTTGCCGACTATGCCAAAACTGTAAAGAAAATTTGTTGTCCTGCCGACTACGCCAAACTAAAGAAATTTTTTAGAATTTATTTTAGTTATCGGTTAGACAGGGGGCACAGATCAAATACCCAAAACCTGGTATATACCTTGTGGTGTTGAGCAGCATACCTGCACCTCAGAGCTCTGGTCCCCTTTTGCAACCCCCCCAGGCTTTGTTGTCCTCACAAGGGATTTTATTTTTATATGTTTATGTCTGACTTAGCACTCCGAGGTCCCGTTGAGGCTTGGAATCTGTTTATTAGAAACTCATATCCTGAAACTGGTTACTGACTATTCAATACTCAGAGGTTCCTTTAGGACTAGGAATCTGTTTTGAGAAATTCATACCCTGAAACTTGTTATCTATCATGGCACTCAGAGGTTCCTTTAAGACTAGGAATCTGCTTTAGAAACTCAGTCTCGAGACTTGTTACCTCACTCAGCATTGTATGCACCAGCCCTTAGTGGTATTTGTTCTCATCAAAATACTGTCCTGTAATTAGTCAAAATGCTCAACTTTCAGAGCTGACAGTTTCTCGCATATCCAGTGCTTTTCAAGTCTTTCAACAGCTTGGTGCAATTGCACATGTTGCACCACTTTATATTGTGAAATTATTCTCAAATTATTCCATTAAATCAAACACTTTATGTTTAAGTTCAGTTAAATTCAGTATTTTAAATGTTTTTTAAGACATATTTGAAAGTAATTGCAAATACATGAAAATTCTCCAGATTTTTTTATTTAAATACTCAGTATTTGTAAATGCTGAATTTCAAATAATTTCTAAATAAGTATTTAAAATTAATTAAATGCTTTAAATATGTATTTGACCCAGGTCTGGTCACTGGTTAATAACATGGTGCTCCAGTAAGGTCAATGACAAATAAGGTTTTCAAAATGAAAAAAGAAAAATACTGAGCAAAATGGATTTTAAATACATTCTTAATTCTACAAGAATGTATCCTATGTATTTATATTTGTTTCGTAGCTTTTAAGGTGATATAAATACATTTTTAAAAAAGATTTCAGATTTAACCACCAAGAAAATGTCAGGTGGCGCGACCATATATTAATTTTGAATAATACACTTTTAATGTATTTACCACTACTGAAAACTTGCAAATATGAAACATTGTAGTGCGTAAAATACACATCACATGGTAAATTCCACTTTAATTTCTTTATTTATAGCAGTTTTATTCCATTTACAGAAACGGCCGCTTCTTTTTGTTTTCAAACACCTTATTTTTCATAGAGAGAAAGAAAAAAAAACCTTTTTTTAACAGTAAAAATTATTTGTATACATGATTTTCAGTTATATTTCTGATTTAATTTTGCAGTTGCAATGGGAATGGATACATTTAAATGTAAATTTGCTGGTCACACCACCTGACCATGACCAGTCGCGCCACCTGACATTGTGCTCAATAACAATTGATATTCACAAAATAAAAAGAAGGATATGTAAATGAATTTTACTCTGGTTTCATTTGGCTTTTATTCAAAACTTGAGCATTTTATACTGGAACTTAATCATACAATTACATTTAATTCAGGCCAGCATTCAAAACAACACTGCACATTCAGCATTCAAAACAATACTGCAACAATGATAATGTCAATAAGACAACATTTGATTAATGCTTAAAATGAAACATCAAGTCTCATGAAATTTCATATTGAATTGCTTTCGGGAAACACAAAAGACAGTACTTTCTGAATACACATAACAGTGTAAACATGTTTGAAAAAAAGGCTTGCTACGTGAAGCTGCTGATTTTACAAGCCTAAAGAAATTCAGTGTATTAGATCAACCATCAAACATTCTTTCAGGCACTTGTGGCATTGTGAATTGTTTTGTTTTTTTCATTCAGGTGTTTCTTGTGAAATTGTCCCACACTGTAAAAAAACGGAAAAAGTACTGGCAGAATCATGTCCACTATTTTTTCCGTTTTTTGAGGGGACTTTTTCCTTTCTGGTTTTTACTGATTTTTCTGTAAAATTACATAATTCACCCATGAATTTACGGACACAAAAGTGATTACCTTTTCTGTGAATTTACAGATTATATTTTTTAAATAACAATGTTGCACCATTAATTAACAAAGTCATTTACAAAAAACTTTCTGTAAATATACCATACAATTTCTATTAAATTATCTTGTTTCTTTTAATTATACAATATTAAATGGAACATTTTCTGTAAATTTCACAAACCTCCCATAAAACACGAATAATACACTACTTTTCTTTTTACATGATAAGATCTACATCTTCACATTGCACTTGTAATAAAATGTACTAATTTAATTTAATTTAATTTTTCTCCATACATAAAATACACTGCGCAACAAAATTCTACTTTCAAAAACTTTATTGTATAACATGCTGTAGTACACTGTAGTACCAAATCAAAGTGAAATCAAAGTAAAGAATATATTGTACCACAAACTATATGTTTTTGTAACTATATATGTAAGTGCAGCATTTTTTTCAGTTTATAAACAGATCGGAATTTGGAAACACACATAATCCGAGAGCTCTCCAGTTTAGCTGTCCACAACTTTGAGATTGAGAAAAAACTTTTTTTGTCAAATCAGTGCTATTCTTAAAGTGACAATCTCGAAGATTTCAGTTTCGTTCTCTATGGCGAGAAGCGGTAATTGCAGGTGTGTTTTTGGACCTCACTTCCCATAGATCCAACCAGTGTCGCCTGTGTGACGTCAGTCAGTTGGCACGCCAACTATAACACTTAGCTACTATTTACTGAATGAAAAACGGTTGTTATAAAAGTAACGTTATGTACATACTCATTCGTTGTTTAACATTAGGCTAACTCAAGATGTCTTTACACTGCCGAGCCGGGTTAAAATGCCCTAGCAAACCTGGGGTAGAATTAGTGATGATCAATTTCTGCAAACGTTCTTTATCCACCTTTTGCCCGGTATGAACATCTTACATACACTGCAGAGAAGAATTTGCGGGATTCGCTGTGGCTCGTGCAATTATGTATCTCGTGCACAATAAGCAGTCTTTTTCGTGAATGATTGTTGTGTGGTATTTTTGAAACAACTGCCTTGCAAAATGTTATCCCTGGCGTTTCTGGTTTTGCTAGCTGAACTGTTCGAGAATAAAGCTGGGTGTTAAATTAGCAATCAGAACAAGAAGAATAAAACAAAAACAAAGGAGATTTCATCAAAAAGGGCATAAAGGCTGAAGGAACATATGAGGAAGCGTAATAAAATAATAACAATGCTAATCCATACTGCCGTATTCTTTTATTTAGTTTTCTCCTGCATGACGTCTTCAGAAATCAGACCCTGCTCTGCTCCACATACTCCGGCTTTATTCCGATCATTATAATATATTGATGAACTCGATGGCAATGTAAATAACGGTAACGTTAAGGCCAGTTCAGATCAATGATTCGCAACGAGGCGAAACGGTTTTAGAATGTTGCAGAGAAAATTGCAACGGTGTGAACTGGCTAGTAGCAGAGCCGTTGCCTGCCCTGAGGTTTTAAAAGACCGTCCTTGTCAAATCGCCAAGTGCAGTTTTAGAACGTTTACAATCAGACGTCTTGGAATTTTGCAAGTTGCACCCAGTCTCGTTGCGAATCATTGACCTGAACTGGCCTTAAGTTAGCTACACTGCAACGTTGCAACAAGGCAGCATTGCATTCGAGAGACGGTTTGCGAGGTCGGTACCGGTCGGTAGCGTTAGCTAGCGTTTTTTTCAAATTGTTAGCCGACATTAGATTGTGTTAATTACATTAGCTAGCTAGCTAACGCAACGTTACCTGTATGAGAGATGGATACTGTGCGCAACATTGTCTAGACTAATGTTGTCTTTCTTGACATGGTCCGGTAGCTAGCGTTAGCTGTGCAAATAGCTATGTAATTTAGTAATAATAATAATAATAATAATAATAATAATAAATGTATTTTATATAGCACTTTTCATGAACTCAAAGACGCTTTACAATAAGTGGTACATACATATATACATACATACAATGAAACATACAATTCAGAGACAAAAAAATAAAAATAGGGGGGGGGGGAAGACAAACATCAAGGGAAAGCTAGGGAAAAGAGGTGGGTTTTAAGACGTGATTTGAAGGAGGTGAGTGAGTCAGCGGTACGGATGTCAGGGGGGAGGGCATTCCAGAGTTTGGGGGCAGCAACTGAGAAGGCGCGGTCGCCAAAAGAACGGCGCTGAGAGGGGATGATGGTGAGGAGGCCGGCAGTGGATGAACGTAACTGTCTGGGTGGCTGGTAGGGGAGCAGGAGATCAGCGAGGTAAGTGGGCGCGAGGCCATTTAGGGATTTGTAAACTAGGAGGAGGAGTTTGAATGTGATGCGTGATGTGATTGGGAGCCAGTTTAAATCTTTCAAGATAGGGGTGATGTGAGACCGGGAGGATGTGCGGGACAGTATTCTTGCGGCCGAGTTCTGAACTAATTGCAGTTTGTGTAGGAGACGGGAGGGAAGACCAGTGTGGAGTGCATTGCAGTAGTCCAGTCTGCTGGAAATGAAGGCGTGAACAGGTGAAAAAATGAAACCTTGACAGTGTTGTTGATGTGCTTTTCAAAGGAGAGGGATGGATGGAAGACAATGTGGAATATTGGACTGTTGGCTTTCCATACCAACAGAGTAGTAAAGTTACATTGTCATTAAATGTAATACGAAATCTACGTCAACAAATAATATGATCTCTCATGTTACACAAAAAGGGTTCCATAACTCCCCCAACCCCCCCTTTCTCTGTTATCGTAACGCATGCAGACACCGGAAAAAACAGTACGCTGCTCACACACAAGTGAGTTGAAGAGCGAGCCTGTTGCGTTAGTTCCGCCTACCCTCTCTGGCGGACCAACCACTGATGGGTGATGAAAAACGCATCATTAACTGTGCGCCGCTTGTGATTTTTTTCCCGGGAATGTCGCCACAGACACCAAGTTTTTAAATCATGAATTATGATAATAATAATAGTATAAATTAATATAAAAATAGGCTCAATCACCATTGTGTTACCCAATGCAGCGATAGATAGTGACTTAACAGACATTTATTTTAATGAAAATCTTCGAGATTATTACTTTAAGTAATTCACATCACAATTTGCTTACCAAGAATGATGACACATGGAGTGCTTGGCAAAGTCAGTGTGGTAAGGTTGAAGCATTACATTACATTACAGGCATTTAGCAGACGCTCTTATCCAGAGCGACGTACAACAAGTGCATTGGTTCACGATGTAGAGGTGCAAAAGAAACACTAGAGTGAAGTAAGGATCGTAGTGCCAGAAGTGACCACATCGATCAGGACTCCAGCCCTGTAGAGTAAGCTGTTCAGCAAACAAGAATCCTACCAAGTACAAACTAGCACTGGAATCACATTTGCCTAATCAGACAAAAACAACAGTCCTGCCAAATACACTAACGTAATCATATTATCCTAACTAGGTATAGTGAGCTAAACTATAGGCTAGGGAGGGGTGGGGAGAGGTGCAGCCTGAAGAGATGAGTCTTCAGTCTGCGTTTGAAGGTGGTAAAATTCTCTGCTGTTCTGACCGCCACGGGGAGGTCATTCCACCAGCGAGGGGCCAGGACAGACAGCAGACGGGAGCGGGAAGTACAGACGCGAAGAGGGGGAGGTGCCAAGCGTCCAGAGGTGGCAGAACGGAGAGGTCTGGCTGGTGTGTAGGGTCTGATGATCCTCTGGATGTACCCTGGTGCTGACCCCTTAGCTGCCTGGTATGCAAGCACCAAGGTCTTAAATTTGATGCGAGCCATAACAGGCAGCCAGTGGAGGTCAGTGAGCAGGGGGGTGACATGGGAATGTCTGGGGAGGTTGTAGACCAGACGTGCTGCAGCATTCTGGATGAGCTGCAGGGGTCTGATGGCGGATGCTGGCAGACCAGCCAGTAGTGAGTTGCAGTAGTCCAGGCGGGACAGGACCATCGCTTGAACCAGGAGCTGGGTTGCGTAGGTGGTGAGGAAGGGGCGGGTTCTCCGGATGTTGTACAGGAACAACCTGCACGTTCGACTCACCGCCGTGATGTTCTGGGAGAGGGACAGTCTGTTGTCCATCACCACTCCAAGGTTTTTTGCGGTGGGTGATGATGACACCACGGTGTCCCCTAGGGAAATAGAAAAGTCAAGAAGGTTAGAGGATGGAGCAGGGATGAAGATCATCTCCGTCTTACCTGGGTTCAGCTTAAGATGGTGGTTATCCATCCAGCTCTGGATGTCCCTCAGGCAAGCAGAGATGCGAGCAGAGACCTGAGTGTCAGAGGGGGGGAAGGAGAGAAAGAGTTGGGTGTCATCGGCATAACAATGATAGGACAACCCATGGGCAGAGATTACAGGACCAAGAGATTGGGTGTACAGGGAGAATAGGAGGGGACCAAGGACAGAGCCCTGGGGAACTCCTGTGGCAAGGGGGCGAGGTGCTGATACTGCACCAGCCCAGGCGACTTGGAAGGAGCGACCGGAGAGGTAGGACTCAATCCAGTCTAGTGCTGTGCCACAGATCCCAATAGCTGCCAGGGAGGACAGGAGGATGGGGTGGTTGACTGTGTCAAAGGCAGCAGAAAGGTCTAGGAGGATCAGGACAGATGAATGGGAGGCTGCTTGTGCGGCGTGAAGCGACTCACTGACCGAGAGGAGTGCGGTCTCTGTCAAGTGGCCAGGTCTGAAGCCGGACTGGTAGGGGTCTAGGAGGTTGTTCAGTGAGAGAAAAGAGGAGAGTTGGTTAGAAGCAGCTCGTTCAATTGTTTTGGATAGGAAAGGGAGAAGGGAGACAGGACGGTAGTTCTGGATGACAGAGGGATCCAGAGTGGGCTTTTTCAGCAGTGGGGTGATGTGGGCCAGCTTGAAAGAATAGGGGAAACATCCAGAAGACATTCAAAACATAAAATAAGACAAAATAAAACAGACACCTAAGTGGCAGCAAGTGTATGTATTTGCTTTTGACAAACACATTATTCTCTTGAGAATAAAGTTAATTCTCATTATTAATGTACTATCTAACATACTGCTAGCATATTTATCACATTAAAGGTAAAAAAAAAAAAAAAATACTCACCTCTTTGTGGATTAGTAGTTTGTCTGTGTTGTCACCGAGATATTTGCCGATGCTGGAGACCAGCTCCAAGGGGTCTTTGAGTTATCGGTCTTTAGGTCTTTGAAATATGGGAGGAAAAGGATGTTCTTAATTTTAAATATTTTGAACAGCCATCATAGGGACATGGTATTTCAAGACCATTCATATGAGAATTCTGGTGGGAAACAAGCTCTGTAACATTTCGACACTGTTTGCTGCAACAATCTAAAGCATATTTCAAAGGCACAGAAATATAGCGGTTATAACGTGCCTGGCTGTATCCTTGTTTTGTGGTGAGCCCTCGTGACATGCAAGTTAAAAGCATTAGGCTATAAGATGAAAATCTTTTGCCACACATAGGGAAACCACAGGGAAAACTGGCCTTATTAATATTCCTATGTAGCCTACAATGTTTAACATATGAAGTTACAGATGCTTTTAAAATCACACATGTTACAAGTGAACACCATTGCTAATGTTACTTTGGCAAAAATCGATGTCAACTAGCCTTAGCTGACAGAAACGCGAGAGGCAGTTACAAGGAAGAGGGTACCGTTAGCAAGTCTTCAGCAACCCAAATTGAGATGGCTATGACACAAGGTTTGCTATGACGCAAGGTTTTCGGCTGTAAATTTTGCCAATGGCAGACAAAGCTTATCTGAAAACAAGCACGTTATTAATATAATCTCGTTAAAACAAGAATTGCTTGATAGAACTGGAGATTAGGTCCACAGGCACTCCTCCTGCACACATTTCATGGCCCCTTTTCTGCTGCTCATTTTAAAAAGTCCACACAGGCACTCCTGCACACGTTTCCTGGCGCTTTTTCTGCTGCCCGTTTTGATAACGTTAGCGAGCACAGTAAATTACTTTATGCATCTTAGATCAGGAAAAGCTCTAACCTTGCAGAAACGGAATATATGCGTAAGCACACAACAGATAAAAATCATTATTTCACCCTACAAAAGTTAACTGTGAGCTTATTATACTGTTAGCTATCCAATTGGCCAAGTTTGAATTACTGCCGCCAGCTGGCTAGGTCAATTAAATAATAAATATAACGTTACACTAGAGATCGTAAACAGACCGGCAGCCTAAATACTATTAAACTTTAAATGGTTAACTACGTCAAAGATAGAAAGATTTAAGATTAACATATGTTTCTTACCGCAGAGTTGTCTCACCGCTCCTGCGTGTATCGCACGTACATCTCACCATGGCACCCACAATGCATCGCGTTTAAAGGAAAAAGTCCGTGAAAAGGTTATGAAGGAATAATGCGGTTAAAAATACTAGTATACGTACCATAAAATTACAGATTTTCTAAACAGTGCAATCTGTACTGTTCAGCTTTTAGTGGCGTATATTGAGGAACTCTGCCTCGGAGATCACTTCCAGCACATCTGATGTGTAGTAAAATATAATGCCAAGAGGATGAGGCATTCTTCCCTCCTGACTGCTGCATGCAGCTCACCTCCATTTCATGACCACCACCTTGAGGACTTGCCGCACAAAGGATTGACCATCATACATCACACAAGTATGAATTTCCCATTCAGATCATGGGGGTTTTCTTCGGCTTGGGGACTCATGGGAGGGACCTCAGTTGTATTCTAGAAGTCCACTTTTGAGGGATTATGACATTGGAAGATCTCTGGTCTGCTACAGAAACAAGAGATTTCCCTGTGCTGGATTTTGCCAAGTAGTGCTGAGGTCAGGTCACCTGGTGGATTTTTAGTGTTCCTTTCACAACTGGAACATCGTCTAGAAGAGCCTCATCATATCTCTCAATGTATTCATCAGAGATCCAGTAGTACTTGATGCTTGACTCCTTTTCCTTTAATAGGTTGTACAGATACTCTGGGGTCTGCGCATCTGCACCTCTTTGAACAGCAGAGTCTGCAGTGTGTTTCACAGCCCCACCAACACCATCAGGAGCCCCTTTGCCATGGGACTTCTCTGAGAAGTTCCCTGTCACACACTTGATGCCGGAGAGAAATGGTATTGTGCTAAGAAGGTAAAAGTTCTCCTTATTCCTGTACTGTGTGACAGGTCCATCATTCATGACATGTAAAGTTGTGGGGGGAGAATTGCACCTCTCCCTCACATACTTCAGCACCGGATCTAAGTGGGCCCATATAGCACGTTCATCATGCCAAAGAGATGAAGAGATGGTGGCATATGACTGACATCCATGTGCTGTATAGGCCACACGTGTGAACTGTGTTCTGTTTCCTGCTTCCTCCGAAATTAAAAGCTTGGACTTCGCTATTCAGCTTGCATGAAACTTTTCTGAAAAGTACATGAATGCAAACTTCATCCTCCTTCAGGGTTTCTTTTAATCCTCTGCACTCTTTGGCTTGGTGTAACCAGTTGAAGTGATGTTTAGCCAGAGAATCAAGTGGTTGAACAGCTCCAATCGGTCAGACCATGTTCCACTTTGAGTTGTCTTAGCAAAATTTGCGAATGTTCTCTGTCCATCCGATTTGTCTCTCGTGACCACTGCTGCCATGTAACAGGTACTTCCTCCTGATGTACTGCCACCTCGATGCCATTGTAACAGCACTTCGCACAGATCTGATACATGCACTCCTTGCTTTGTGGATCACATACAATTGAAGTCAACAGCTCTGAAATGCTGGCAGTTTGCAGCAGACCTTTCTGCTGCAGTTTGTCTACTAAAAGCTTGACATTTTCATGGTTCATGCATGCACATGTGTTCCGATCTGATGCTTTGGGTGGTGTCACAAAATGGACAGTAGCTAACAAACTGTCTGACTGCAAGAAAGGCTTTTTTATTTCAGAATTAAACTGAACATGGAGCTCAGTGAGGGGTTTAATTAGCACTCGCCTCTATTGTTGTTTTTGTTTTTAGTTATTGTATCCTTTTTCCCCGATGGCACGCGGCTGTTCTCGTCCAGACAGAGAAATTTAACAACTTCTTCCTTTCTCACCAGGGAAAGTTTTTTTGTACCGCTTGGCTTGTTTCTTTCATTGACTGTTTTTTTGCCTTTCCTTAACCTTTCTATGGACTTCCGCAATTTCTCAGAAGTTTTTTTTGTGGTTGGCAATTCCCTTTTCAGTTTTGGCATTTTCTTCCGTAATTTTGCCTTCTCTTTTTGAAAAATTCTGCAGCGTTTTCTGACCTTTCTTTCTTTTTCTGCTGTTGAGGATGCTTGAGGTTGCTCACCATCCTGCAAATTCATGTTGGGAATAACCTGATCAGGAGGGTTAGGCTAAGCCTCTACTAGAAGAACAATTGGATCATCTGCTGATGAATTCATAGATTCAGGTGTAAAGTTCATTATTTTGTCCAGTGCCCTGTGCTTTTTTTGGTAGCTCCTCCATTGCTGCCTTGTTTTTTCTTGTTGTGCCTTGGAGAGCTGACTGGTGTTTTCAGTATTTTCCCCTCATTCTTCCTTTTTTGGTAACTAAAAAAAATATTGAGATTCAGGTGACTAAGAGCAAAACATGCTTACCAAAGACAATGTAACATACCTATGAAGTTTCAGACCCCTGTTATTTAAATCAATAAAAATATATGGGTAATATTATTTTATAGTTGAAATATTTAATAGCATGGGTAATAAAAACTATGCTCTACTATAGTACTGTAAGTATTGTCATGTAATAACTGTGTAGTTACCATGAAAATGAACATTACACCATAATGAAATATACAGATATACACAAAGAACCCAATACCTTGCTTTTTTGGCAAGGTACTCTCTGCCCTTGCAACTGGATCATTTTTGAAAAGATCTCTATGCTGTGCTGTTTTTTCTTTGCTTGATAATGGCATCTACAAAAATGAATGAAAAAATATTAATTTAATGGAGCAATATGCAACTTTGAGTATCAATTTTGGTTATATAGTCTTATATTCTTGAAGAGTAGGACTTTTTCACCTTTAAACAACTTAATATCATACAGAAAGATGTATATATTTAAGAAAATTTATTTAATATCTTCAAACACATTAATTAACATCACTTTTTTCAATTGGTTTAACTGTAATTCTGGTCGCGCCACCTGACATATTGGTCGCACCACCTAACAGGCATTAACTTGGACACCTATATACATTTTTGTCCTTGTACTCAAGGTTATACATATATATTTTTAAATCAAATACACATTTTTATAATAACAACACATTTTCATAGTTTTCCAGGGGTCATACCATCTGACATGGTAAGTTGAACCAACCTCACCATTACTCAAAAACGTCAAATTATGTAATATTTACGGGAGAGTTACTAACCTTGTTATTGCATCACAGGGGTCCTTTGGGGTCTTCTGTGTCATGTCACACCCTGGCTGCGTCCCAAATTACGCCCTATTCCCTATATAGTGCACTACTTTTGGCATCAGCCATTTTGTAGTGTGTCCCATCTGAGAAACAAAATTGTAGCACACTATATAGTGAACTACTTCCACCCCACAATGAACTGCAAAATGTAGGGTACAAGCACTGTACACTATCCAGAAGCCCAAAATCCCACAATACGTTTTTGTTTCAACAAAGATGGCGGTTGGAACAAGCAAGCGGTAGCTAATTGTATAAATGCAAGCTGTCCATAGTTATGTCAAATCATGAATTATATTTGCAAAAAAAAGCAGATACATCAGGCAGTCTGCAGAAAAACTTGGCCTTGGGCAGCACTGGACCTTCCAACAAGACAATGATCCGAAACATACAGCCAAAGTGGTCAAGAAATGGTTAACAGCAAACAATATCAACGTTTTGGAGTGGCCCTGCCAGAGTCCAGACCTGAATCCCATCAAGTATCTGTGGAGGGAACTAAAGACCAGAGTGATGGCAAGGAAGCCTTCCAATCTCAAGGACCTGAAGATCTTCGCAAAAGAGGAGTGGTCCAAAATCCCAGTGGAGACGTGGCAATTATAAGAACCGTTTGACTGCTGTGATAGCAAATAAAGGCTTTGCCATTGATTACTGAGAAAGGGTATGAATAATTTTGGACATGGAATGTTTTGTCAAAATGTGTAATATTTTTCATTAATATCTCTAACACAATATCTTACCGTCTTTTGTCACCTTCTTATGTCATTTCCAGCAAATAAACCTTTCACTCCTCATATGCAACTACTGTTTGTATCACACCGGATAGAAGCATCACTCCAGTGTTAGCAGTTCATATTGCCTTGAACTCAAGGGTAATTGTATAACAATTTGTGATGCTCCTATCCGGTGTGATACAAACAGTAGTTGCATATGAGGAGTGAAAGGTCTATTTGGTCACCTTTGGAATGTATTTGCCACGGTGGCTCTTGGAATTGCAGAAGCCCTTGCAGCAGCGCTGGGTGGGCGGTGGAAGAAAAAGCGGGTAGGGTTGTGTTACTGGCACACTAGATGAGTCCTCCACGCTGATACTCTCGCCGTGCACCTCGTAATGCCCCCTTACTATGGTATAAAGGGCTAAAGTGGCCATTAGTCCCAGGAAATACGGCTACATTGCTGTCATCGGTGATGTAGAGACTGGGGCCATGTACCTTTTCAAATGTTTCTGCAAGCTTATCAAGTGCAACACACAAAGGAGTCAAGAACTTCCGAGTCACACAAATTGGACAAATTAAATATCAAAATCAAGTTTGGCCCGTGGCCCGTTTTTTCATTTCCTATTATTGATCTGAGCATAAAATCGAAAGTATGAAAAACAAACCGTTATTTGTTTTTTTGGTATCAGATTCATAAACGAATAACGAAATAACGAATCATTTTTCATTTTCCGATTTTGGATTCTTAATTGAATATGAAAAGAACTAATGATACACGGATTTCTGTGGCCCGTTTTTTCATTTCCTATTTTTGATCTGAGCATAAAATCGAAAGTATGAAAAACAAACCGTTATTTATTTTTTGGTATCAGATTCATAAACGAATAACGAAATAACGAATCGTTTTTTCATTTTCCGATTTTGGATTCACAATTGAAAATGAAAAGAATGAATGATACACTGATTTGTTGGAATACAGCTTGTTTAATATTTGTGAGGTAAGATAGCCAATATTGTCTCTTGTAACTTGGTGTAATTTTGATATAAATGCTTTTAATCATTTAAGACCTAAGGCTAAAAATGGCTGTTTGGGCGTGTCTTGGCGTTTTTGGCTGTAAAGCAGTAATATATTGTTCTGTAATGAAATGCCATATGTCTACTGATTCAGCACAAATTCAGCTTCAGGGATGCCAGTTATTGAATTGTACTATTCAACAGAATAATAAAACAATGTGCTATGTGAAAGAAAAACACAAAAACGTAACAAAAAATTTCACATTGTACAAAAAACAAAAAAACAACAAATCACACAGATCAAAACAACTTGAATTGAAAAAATTAAACAAATAACCCTGCTTGAACATTTGGCAGTTCTTATTTATTCTTATTTATTGTTCTGTGTCTACTTTTTCAGCACTGTTTTTCCATCTAGTGCTGGTGATAGTCAAAGTGGCAGTCTCTAAACAACTGAGTGCAAACAACATTTGCAGTACTTCATCGGCCATAAAATACTTTTTTCGCCATGTTTACCTTCTCCTCAGCTGTCGATCTGTCACGTTACTTTCGGGATTCCCTTATCTCTAACCAACCCCTCTTTCGATTCGCTCTGCTTTGAAATCACCTGATTGGCAGAATTGGCTGCCAATCATTAGTAGTGTGACATCAGCAATGACGATACACCAAATGGTGGCTGACATTGGGGGGGTTCCTGCACCCGCGGTGTTGTAATGGTATTTGATTTTTGCACTAATCTACCCATCTCATTTGCAGTGGTCCTGGCTTTGCATGAGTCTCAGCTTCCCTTCATTTGGTGTGCGGTGTGGATTTCTCTTTTCTGTTCACTTCACTCTCTCCCTCTCAGACGCCCGTAGTTGAAGGCGGGGCTTGGCAGCAGGTGGTTGCGTGGCTCTCCGAAGCACAGGCAGTGTGGTATCTTCAAACACATCGTTGTAATTAGTATAATAAATATTTTTAACATTTAAATTATGTGCAAGTTGTAATAAAGAGCATTTTTGCATTCTATGAATCATGCCTCAACTGGTTTTCTTGAACCTGAGTTTT
Source organism: Anguilla rostrata (assembly GCF_018555375.3). NCBI lineage: Eukaryota > Metazoa > Chordata > Actinopteri > Anguilliformes > Anguillidae > Anguilla > Anguilla rostrata. Next base: position 28,071,783 of record NC_057934.1, read on the forward strand.
CGGGTATTACAGCTACACTTTCTAAATTAGTTTCTATTTGATCAAAACAGAATTCCCCTCTACTATATGTTGAGTTCTTTCTACTCGTTAAACAGAAGGTGGCAAAGTTCAGTCATGACTTATTGTGCTAGTGGTGCAATGTCAGGTCACCACATTTAGTTTTTTTTTTAAATTCAGTCAAATTGTGTAATTCAAATAGTGTAGTTTGTATAAAATATATCAAGAATTCGACTTAGAAACTTCAGGCACACTGCTTGAAAGAAAATATTTTAAAAGCATTTATGGTAGTGGCATATCTGCTGATATTAAATAAAAATGCCGACTGGTTTCAACATTGCAGGGTCTTCATCAGGGTGTAAACAAAGAATGGCTCATTTGTAGATTCTGGATAGGGATGAGCAATTCCTCGATCACGTGCGCGGTAGACATGAGCCGCGTTTCCACCTAAAGTACCCAGAACTTTTAGTCCCAGGAACTACTTTTCAAGGAACTAAAAGGTTCCTTCAGCCCATTGTTGTCTGCGTTTCCACCGCGGTATAAAGACCCGCGAAGATTAGGCAAATTAGTCCGCTGATGTATGAAAAAGCAACGTCGTCGTCGGTCCATCTGTCGTATGATTTCTTCTGTAACTCCATACTACCACCGAAGTACAATATTTTCCAATAACAGGACAGCCCAGAGGGGTTTATTCCACTTATACAACAGGTTACCAAAAATGACTATATATGGTTACTTTAGTATTTATTGATTTTTATCGACTTAATCACCTGAAATTGAAATATTCTTCCGCGGACGTTTGGGCATATTATTTTACCGTTGTCAAGCAAAACTCTCGTTGGTAGTTCAACTTGGACCGTTGTTATGCAACAAACGGGATATAACAGGCCAACAGATTATAACTGTTTTATATATCCTCTCAAACACATTCATTATGTTTTTATGTGAACATTCACTTTCATGTCTTGACATCCGAGGCGACAGAATGCATTCACATTCCACAAATAACTGGTAACAACATCTATAGCAGAAAACATGCACACGTTGTAAACAATTTACTGTTGAATTGATTCATTCGACTCTCATCGTCATTTCCATATAATTGCAAGAATAAATAGAATGAGAACTCGGACTTGCGTGAAAATGTAAATTAATATTGCAGAGGTACAGCCACCGTTTGCTTTCATCTTTTAAAGTTACTGCTAGCGGAGCAGCTATACTTGAAGTGTGCCCTCCAGATGCGAACCATGCACCATAAATTAGAGTCCATGTCTAGTCTTCCTGGTCTTTTTGTGGAATTGAAGAATCGCAGAGTAAAATGATGGCAGTTTGAAAAAGCAAAAGGGATGATTACTAGAATTAACCTGTTATTTTAACCTGACAAAAAGTTTGGAAAGTGATTTTTTCCTGTTTGCTTTTACTATATCCCCGATGTAAATTATGCAGAACTACCGCATACCTCACATAACTGTGCCAAGCGTTTTGATTCACTTATAACGGGCTGACAAAGAAAATGCGGATGAAAATATTCAGCAACCAAATGAAACCGTTTGAATGTTTTTGCTACGTAATATGCTGTCCCAGCACAAATGCTTAATATTTTATAAAACAGACTGCTAAAGCAAGAAAACAAGAGCACACGTTATAATCCTCAATCTTAATTTCTCATCTGTAGACGTTGGCAGGTTATAACCAAAAGTAGGCTACTGCGCCACATAACATAAAAGTTTGAATTCAAGTTATTCTGAAAATAATAAATCGGATTTGTGGCTGCAGATTTTTAAAAATGGTGGTTGAAATAAAATGCTGCGAGTGCTCGACCAATCAGAAATGTTCGCGCTTGCGCCCCACCCCAAAAGTTCCGGTACTTTTGGAAAGTACTACCCCCAGAGCAGGGACTTTTTGGGGGGTAAAATAAAGTCCCCGGAACTTAGATTTAGACCCTGGTCCCTGCGGTGAAAACGCACTGAGTTCCTCAAAAGGTTCCTAGTTCCTGGGGAAAGTTCCTGTGGGCTATGGACTGTCAATCAATACCATGTGACAATGTCCATATATAGTGTGACTGTAAACAATAAATGTTAAGTAAAATAGATCGAAAATGTTCAGTGTAACAAATAAACAAAAAACGTTAAGAAATCAGAGGGTGGATTATAAATGCGATAGAGCTGAAATATGCTTAGACAGGTTCCTATTGGTTTTAAAAGTAAAGTCTGTAATCCACTTCCTGATTTAGACCAGGAAATGTCATAGCATCAAACTGACAAATCCAAAAAGTCTCCCTTTGTAGAAGTTTGAGTAGCCACGAATAGACGGTTTGATAAATTGCATTCCTTCTACCAGCAGTAAAGATTCGTTACTTGAACTCCCTAAAATGTATTGCCATGGCGTAATCAAAATTCTGTGTACGTATGGCATATTTATGTTCAGAGGGCTATATTTTAACGATCTGAACGCACGGTCTAAAGCGCATGGCGCAAGTGCATTTAGGGCGTGTCCAAATCCACTGTTGCTAGTTTAACGCGGATAATCTGAGCGCAAAGTAAGGCGCAAGGTTCAAGGGTTGTACTTAGTCTCTTAATAATAATTAATCATAGGTGTTTTTTGGCCGTAACATGAAATAAACCAATCAGAGTGTCATCTCCCATTCCCTTTAAAAGCCAGGTGCGCTTGCACCTTGGCGGATTGCTATTATAATGGCGGATTTGCCAAGTAGTAGGAAAGAACGCTTCTCTCCGTTGTATTTTTGTTGTATGTATGTTTTTTTTTTTTGTTGTTGTTGTTTTTTTAATATCGCACGTTGTGCACCCGCCTATGTAGGCGCATGTTACTATTTTAATAATGCACCCTTAAAATAACAGTAAAATACTGCGCCATTGACTTACGACTAGGGGCTCTATCTTACACCCGACGCAAAGCGGCGCCAAACGCAACGCAAGCGTCTTTGCTAGTTAGTTTCAGACCGACGCAGTTGTCATTTTCCCGTCCAGCGCCCATGTCGTTTAAATATAGCAAATGTACTTGCGCCCATCTGAGCGCCCATGGGCGTGTTCCTCTTAAAATGAGTTGTGGTCAGGCGCATTGTTGGCGCATTGCTATCTTGAGGCAGCGGAAAGCGATTGCGCGATTGACCAACAAAAACCTGGGGCTCTGGGCTATATTTTAACGATCTAATCGCAGGGTCTAAAGCGCATATGGCACAAGTGCATTTAGGGCGTGTCCAAATCCACTTTTGGTAGTTTATCGGCGGATAATCTGAGTGCAAAGTAAGGCGCATGGTTCAAAGGGGTTGTACTTAGTCTCTTAATTAATCATCGGTGTTGTCAGAGTTGAATTACTCAGCATTTATAATGTGAATACCCAGTGCTAGACCGAAAATGTTGTAAACATACGCAGGAATAAAACTCACACGACGAACATTCGTTCTGCTCTTACTGGAGTTATCGTAGAAAGAGAAACTTTATTCACACATGCACAGTTATATATGCACAGATCACATGACAATCTCAGCGCATCTCATTTGTTGTTACCATTGTCCACCCTACCGAACCTGCATTTACTCATTAAGTTTTGCCTATGTAAAAATAGTACTTCCCTATTGTCCCAAACCCTAACTAGAACAATCAGTGTTCCATCTTTTACCACTCATGCTAGTTTTTGCCTATGTAAAGGAATACAAAAATACAAAAAATCGCGCGTTGTCCACCCGCCTATGTAGGCGCATATTACTATCTTAATAATGCGCCCTTAAAATAACAGCAAAATACTGCGCCATTGACTTAAGACCAGGTTTTTGTTGGCCAATCGCGCAATCGCTTTCCGCTGCCTTAAGATAGCAATGCGCCAACAATGCGCCTGACCACACCTCATTTTAAGACCAACACACCCATGGGCGCTCACATGGGCGCAAGTACATTTGCTATTTAAACAACGTGGGCGCTGGAGGGGAAAATGACAACTGCGTCGGTCTGAAACTAGCAAAGACACTTGCGTTGCGCTGGGCGCCGTTTTGCGCAGGGTGTAAGATAGAGCCCCCTATCTTCAAGACGCGTTTTGGTCCGTCCCACGTGAAAACAACCACAAGGACAGAGGGGACGATAAACCATATAGGTGGTATTGCAATGAATGAATTGTTTTGGTTTATATATTTGTTTTGTTTTGAAAGCAAAAAATTCCTTCCTAAATGTCTGAGCTGTCTGAAGTAAAATTTCATAGTGCTATAGTAAATATTTTCAGTTAGCAAAATACAAAAACTTTGTATACCGACTCCCCTAATTCATACCTATAAATAGTATATTGCCTGGGATTCAGTTCTTTAGAAAGTATACTTTAGTAGCCTATGTATTTTAAACCGTGATCTAAGTTTAGCTACTTCTCGGAAGTGAGGTGAAACTGCATTAGTACATTACCTGGGATTTAGTACAAAAAAGGTGTAGGGTACTTAGGTCATACTTTAATTTTTTTTTAATTGTAAGGGATGCCATTTTCTGACAGATCGCTTAAAGGAAAGTACAATTTCTGCTATGAATTTCCCGCCAAGGATTTCAGGCAAAGCTGCCTGTTTTGAGTTCCCTCCTCCCAGATACCGGTTCAAGATTCCACCAATCTCTACCTCCAGCGAAGGTCGTCAGGAGTAGACATGAACCCGCTCGTCTGTAGCCCTGCTTCATTTAGGAGGATACTGTCGAGGTCCGTGAGCCCAGCTAATCACAAACTAAAGAACATTTTATGCCTCCCTTAGACATTACAGCGATCATGGCTACAGGCACAGGCTGCCGTGGGCGGTTGGTTGTGCTTTTTCTGCAGATGGTCTTGATTTGCTCAGCCCAAGTAAGTTAATTTAATTTTTAATTTTCTATGATTTTAAGTTCAGTTATTTTAGGTGATGGTTTTTGTTTTACTGTTTACATTTTTGTTAATTCCGCTTGACCTCAGTACCCTTTGCCCTCAGTTGATCAGCCAAAGCAAGTTTTGGGCTTTTTATGTCGAATCCTTATAGTCAAGATCTTTTAGCATTTTGCATAGATAAATAAATGGTGGCATCTGGTGACATGTTCTGCAAACTATTTACACACGCTGTATATATATAGCCTACATGCCGACCAACAGAATAAATATGTAACCTACAGGACATAGACTAATTGACATTTCTCAAAGAAGCAGTAAGAAAATGCAGACTTTGCAATGCAATTGGCTATTGTTATATTTCAACACAGCCCACAAGCAAGACTTCACTAATGCATATAGATGAAGTAGGCTACTCTGCTTAGAAGCTGTTAATATTTGTGCATGATTTTTTGGACTACTAATTTTAAACTCGATGTTAATTTGAAAAATGTAGCCTATGCATGGTAACCTAATTGAGTTTGATAAGTAGGCTAATCTTGCTACCCGTCTAAAAATTTTATTTCAAGGTCTATTGTGAGGGAGATTTTCTCTGCTATTTTCTGTGTCGTTCTTTGTTATTTAATTGTTGCAGCCGTGCCTAAATAGCTGTAAAATGGAACGGTATTCAAAGCGAAAATCTAACGGTTTTGTAGTATGGGATCAGTTTATGACACATTCAAGTAATCGCTGATAAAACCAATCAATGATTTACACATGTAGTATTAGCCAGGTATGCATATGGGACACGTCAAGATTGAAAAATAATATTGAAGTATTCCCTTGCAGAGAGGTCTACCTGGTCCCCGAGGTCCCCCTGGTCTCCCAGGACCCGCAGGCGTTCCTGGAGTTGATGGCATAGATGTAAACATTTCATGATTTTATATAAATAAATAAGTATTGGCACTATATAGCCTATACACGCATGCGTGCGTTATTTTGAATGTATGGTTTATGTCATTTTAGGGAGACAGGGGAGACGACGGCACAGATGACACCACTCCTGTAAGTAACGTATGAAGTAATTGAGCTCATATTTTAAAAATATATTTTATTTGTATTCAAGACGTTTTCATTACTAATTTTAATGACAGGGTCCAGATGGGGATCCTGGCCAACCCGGATCTGCAGGACTGCCTGGAGAGCCCGGAGCCGACGTAAATATTCTAATGTTTTGAATTAATTAATTTAATATAGGCCTACCTTTGACCGTTTAGGCTACTTTTATAAGGCAAACGTTGCCCGTAACGCGATTATGGTTCCTTTATAATAGCATAGGTTTATATTTTCAGTGGGCTATGTGATAACTCTTGTAACCTCAGGTTACAATATGAGAATTTTGTGAAAAAGTTCATGCTTTTCATAAAGAAAGAAATGATCCACATAGTGTATCACATTTGGCAAACCGAATCATCCCTTTTTCTGACGAAAGCAGTAGGCTACTTTTTTATAGCTCAAATAATTGAGCTTTACTTTAGATTACAAATTTAGATCGTGTTAAAGTGTAAACTGCAGAATGTACTGCGCCCATTTCTAGTTCGAGCCTTGATGCTGAACGGACGACTTTTATGAAGCGGTGAGGTGAGGGATTTGCAATTGATAGGCGGCAGTGACTGTTGGAATGGATCGTGTGGCAGCCTGCTTACTGGATCAAAAACAAAAGTATACTTCTTTAGAGAGCGAATATGTGCGAAGCTTTAAATGCAGGTGAATAAAACATTTACTTGCAGAGCCCTGTGAATAAATATATTCTTGGATCAAATTCAAGATTTCCCTTGAGTGTGCCGCAGTAGATGCACAGACAAGGTCTTTGACGATTAAACAGTAACGTGAAGAGAGACGGATCGATGGCATTCTTATTGAGCTGAAAGTGTCTGACTGAATGATCGTTCGCAAAATTGTGTCGATGACTCAAATTTTCATTGAATATTTCAGTTACAAGCTCACAATTACATTTTGCACTTCCAATTTGCGAGAATTTTATTATTATTATTATTATTATTATTATTATTATTATTATTACTATTATTATTACTATTATTATATATATATTTTTTTTAAATGTATTTTTTGCAAACAGATGTTTTAAAGACAACAGTGTAGCTCAGTTCCATTGAATGTATAATGATTTTCCAATGTATAATTTTGCCTGGATGGCTGTGTTCTCTGCCACTGCAAGAATGTGTTTGTTATGATTGAAAACTGTTGCTGCTTCCTTGAACTTAAATTACAAATACAAAGTAAACATTTTCTCATATTAAATCCAAGTAAGTAGCTTGAAAGGTTTCTCCACAATAACTCCTCTGATAATCAATCCATGCCTGTGGCACATAGATTGTGGGAGCTTCTTGAATGTAATGGGCAAAAATGGTTGGAGAAAGAAATTACATATTAGATTGAAGTGTGATCTAGCAATAACAAATTTGTTTTCAGTCCCTTAGAGGAGTCCAACCACAAGCTCATCATTGTGTTGCACACTTTGATTGTTTTAAATATATGCCTGGAACTGGCAAAAGGTGATGAAAGTTTTCTGCTAAGAGAGAACATTAAGAGCGTTTCCACTGTCTGTCCTCTTACATTAGGGCGAATGGTGTGTTTCTTTACTTCACTGTTGTGATTTTATTATTCGTCTTTTGATTTGAACTTTTCTTTTAGTGGGAGTTAAAAATATATATAAAGACAAGATATACAAAGCACACATTTCCCTTCTTTTCACAGCTAGAAAGGGGTAAGTAAGTATGGACTTCTTTGTGAATGTGAAAAAAGTCATGTTGTCTGTATTCTAAATTAATGTAATTCATGAAAGGCATTTTAATAAATATATAATGTTTTCTTTACAAGGGCTTGACTGGGCCTGCAGGAGAGGTGGGGCCAGATGGCCTTATTGGCCAGAAAGTAAGTATTCACAAGTCAGCTAATTATTCAGTTTTAGAATTGTTTAGGGAAGCAGCAAATCTGTAGTTCACTCTGTGAGGATTCCGTGGGGTGTCTCAGCTTGTAAAGCAATTTCTCATGACTCTGTAATCTTCATCCTGCCCATGTTTCACGCTGGTCCCAAGTAATCTTTGTGAATACCTGTTAGCTGACTGATTGGCACATGCAACTGGTAGTCCCTTGATTGACACATGGTATACTGTACTGCAGGTGATGAAAAAAAAGAATTTAAGAAACCAAACTTCTTATATTTTAAAGTTTATTGATATATTTATTTTGCACTTTTGTTTAGCAGGGTATTTGTCTTATAATTAGCTTAATAAATCTTCTGAGGGCAATTGCTTTCTTTCACATGCTGTCAACATTTAGTATACTAGTATCTTGTAAATATGATTTATAGTGGGTATAGTCAGTATCTAAATGGCAGTAAAGGTCAAAGTCATGATAATCATGGGCTACTGGGGTTCTTGTCTTTCTGAATGTATTTAGCTTTTTTTCATATTAGACAGGTAGTAGCCTGATATGATATTGTACTACTTAAAACATGGCAAACAAATATCAGGAAATTAGTCATTTAATTAGTTTCCAAATACTCATGTAAACACATTGTTTATTAAGTATTTATAAATGTTTTTAAATCATTGGAAAGTTATTTTACTAATTAGTGAGTAATTCTGGTGTATATTTGAATCACTTATATTTGATACCTTTTTCATTCTGCCATCACTTCTGGTAATCAGTAGCAGTGTATTTTACAGTTGACATTACAGTTATGTTACTAAATGGTGTCAAGTCACATTTTTTGCTTTCTTTACTGATGACATTATTCCCAAATAAATTGGCAAAGCTTACTGCCCTAGAAAACATGAAGTCAGTGACTGGAGACTGTAGGTTTCCTCTAGGGCTATTTTGCATTGCATTCTTAGAATCAGGTTGATGACAGTAAACGCACCTTAAATGTACACTTTGGCAGTTTATGTGCAGAGTTTGCACTGGCTTTTACAATCTGCTCACTGTTACACTCAGAAACCAGACAATAAGGCGCTGACACTATCACTGCAACCAGTGAATGTTTGCGTTGATCAGCTCTTGATATCTCCACCATTTCAAAACCAATCTCAATTCCATTTTGCAGGGGGACTACAATCATCATGGACTTGCCAACTACTGATTTTGATGTTGCTATGCTATGCCATTACAGTGTTGTAGATACCCCTAAAAAAGTCCCATAAACAATTCCCACTTTTTTGCGCAAGCATAACTCAATTCAAACCCAACAGATCCTGACAAGCCCCTCATTATATCGGTCATTTTGCATGCTTTTTATATTTCCATGGCTGTAGACTTTATTAAATTTGAACAAGACCTCAAAATTTTAAATTTGGAAGCCGAAATGTCCCCACTTAACATGGGGAGATACAGTGCTAACCTGCAAAATCAGGCTAGCTTCTCCAAGTGTGAATAGTTCAATTGTTTTAAATTTCTAAACGAACATTAGATGAGAACAATGGGGGGCCGTTATGTCCAGGGATGGTGTTGCAGGCAGGCAGCAGCAGGTAGGCACACCGACAGCAGCAACAGCCAAATTGTCCAAAGTGACAGGCACTCAATTTTTGATAACGTGTCGGATCTTGTAAAGCGAGGGCAGCCAAAATAAATCAGCTAGGTCGGTGTAAATCACTGTGAAATGTTTGCATTTTCCGAAAGCCTCAAAAGACAGGAAATGAAATTGATTACCCCTAACGGTAACATCAGCTTGCTCTCCATCAAGGGATATCAGCACAGATCGCAGATTGCAAATGCAAACATTTCACTTACATCACTTATCACAGTATTCTGTGATTAATCTATCTTTACGGATTGGTTAATATTTCCAGTGTGGTAGTTTTATTGTCCATATTAATAATTCCCCTAGCACACATTCTTAAATGCAGTAGTAATTGTTTGTGTGATTTGCATTTAAAATGATGCACATTTTATGAATAACACCAATGTTTTGTTTAGAGCTTGTTAGATTTGCAGTATATGTAAAACGGAACTTTTATGCAACAATTTTTTAGGGCGAGCCCGGTAAGATTGGACCGCGTGGACCAGCGGTGAGTATTCAGTCATCTTTTATCTTCAAAATTAGTTCAAGACTTTATCAGTCATGTTCTCAGTCAAAAAGTTCCAAATATTTTTTTAAAACTGAACTGAAAAATACCAAATGTATAATATGTGACAGTGGCTGTGGTTACACTTCTCATTATTGTAGCGGTGCCAGGAGAGCTTTATAAGCCGAAACATGGCACCTATTTTTTGTATCTAGAAGGTTAGGATACCATCTATATAGGGTATGCACATGACGTCACAGTAAGTGGAAGTCACTACGGTTACACCCACAAGATACCATGAGCTCCATAATGTTTGGGGAAAAAGCATATATTTTCTTGATTTGGCTCTGTACTCCATAATTTTAGATTTGTACTCAAATAATTCATGTGGTTAAAGTGCACATTCTCAGCTCTTATTAAATGTTGGTTATTCAAGATATTACCAAAAACAAGTAAAATGACCGTTATCCCAGGAAGAAGCAGATCAGAAGTTCGTAGTAAAAACAGGAAGATTTATTATGCCGCCGGCTACGGAAACAATTCAGCGAGAAAGTTCAACAGGTACTCATGCGTAATTAGATTTATACAGTTTTCAGTACATTGACATTTGCATATAGTGGAATTCTATTGTCAAAAGGGAGCACTGCCTCTGATTGGTGATAAGGGGCCGTGCTTCCTTCCGATTGGACCATTCAAATTCATAATGGTCATGGGGGGCTCAGTGGAAATTCCCAGGAGGGGAAACCTCGAAACCGACAGAAATAGAGGCCCATATGGTCATGGGGGTTTCTCCTTCCTCCGGGACTTAGAATACACAAAACTGACTGTTTCCCAACAGGGCATATTTATAGCTTTTGGTTTCACCGTGGAGAAATTACAGCACTTTTTATACATAGTCCCCCATTTCAGGGAACTATAATGTTTGGGACAAATGGCTTCACAGTTGTTCACATTCTAGACTTTTAATTGCCTTTGGAGTCTGCTATTGGCATTTGTTTAACATGAGGACCAGAGGTGTGGTAATGAAAGTCAAGGGAGCCATTATGAGCCTGAGAAGTAAGAAAAAAAAACAGATATAGACCAAACTTTAGGTTTACCAAAAGCAACTGTTTGGAACATTATTAAGAAGAAAGAGAGCACTGGTGAGCTTAGTAACCCAGCCTAGGAAGACCTCTACAGTTCATGACCGAAGAATTCTCACCATGAAAAAAAACCCGCAAACACCTGTCCGACAGATCAGAAACACTCTTCAGGAGGCACTACAGAGGCTACACTCCAAGAAGCAAACCAATAACAGGATGGCCATGTTACAGTTTGCTAAGTAGTGCCTTAAACAGCCTACAAAGTCCTGGAAAAAGGTCTTGTAGACAGATGAGACCAAGACTCACTTGTATCAGAATGATAACAAGATCCAAAGCACCCCCCTCCTCTCCTGTGAAACACGGTAGTGGGAGCTTTATTGTTTTGGAAAGAATGACTGTTACAGGCACTGGCTCACTTGTCTGTAGTCATGATGTAACTGCTGATAAGGGTAGCAGAATTCTGAAGTGTACAGAAGCACCTTATCTGCTCAAGTTCAAGCAAATGCCTCCAAACTCATTGGATGATGCTTCATCCTACAGCAAGACAGTGATCCCAAACAACCTCCTAAAACAACAAAGGTTGTTTCAATGGGTCACAGACTTCAGACAGCAGTCATTGCATGCAAAGGATATGCAGCAAAGTAATAAACATGACTACTTTCAATTACGTAACATTAATTTGTCCCAAATATTATTATGCCCTGACATCGGGGTGGGGGGTTATGTATAAAAAGTGCTGTCATTTCTACATAGTTAAGCAAAAGTTGTATTAAAATACTTAAATAAAACATTCCCACGTGGGAATTGTTTGATTACAAATCTAAAACTGTGGAGTTAGTTCAGAGCCAAATTTAAAAAATGTCTTTGTCCTAAAAATTATGGAGTTTATTACATAAACTTCACATTCACAATCACATTTTTTTTTCTTATTTGAAGTATTCATTAAGCTATAATATAAAGCTGTATTCTTAATTTGATATATTTTATATTTATAAACAAGATAATAATATAAATACATTTTTGATTTGTTGCTCACTAAATGGTCACACCACTGATTAGTTAAATTATAAATGCCATACTATTATGCAATAAACATGGTCTACAACTTACTGATCCTAGACCCTTATGTAGTGAGCATCATAAGAGGGTCTAATTTTTTGCCAAGAACTTGTTTGGGAGGGTATGGTTTCTTGGGGAGCGACATTCTGATGGAATTTCAAATCTAAATCCAAATACATCCGAAGTGTAAACTGAACTTGTCAAGGGTTTGGGGGCATCCTCTGTCATAAACAGAAGAGAGGGGGCACTGGGTGATTCATACTGTTAAGGCACTGCTCCACTGTTCATGAACGGGCCCTATGGTCAGGTATCAAATCCAAACTGTGATATGGTGTTATTTTACTGCCACTTGTCCAGAGCAGAATAATTAAATCAGCTCTCAAGCAGATTTCCTTTTCTCTTATGCAAAAATGTATGTGTTCCCTCAAATTTACCCTGCTCTCATACAAAACGATAAGCACTCTCAAATAAACCACAAAATTTAAAGGCGTCAAATCATTTGCAGATTTTTATTACTTTAAAAAAATTCCATTATTACCAGAGAATGGTTAGGTTTGCGTACCAATTACAAGAACTACAGTGATGTTATTCATCTTTGGCTGGCCTGTCATTTGGGACTTACCGAAGCAATCGTGGCCAAGGGTTTTTTCTCCTGGAGCTTAACAGTTGTAGGTACACTGCAGTGAAAAAGCATTTGCCCCCTTCCTGTTTCCTCTATTATTGCATATTTGTCACAATGAATGGTTTCAAATCTTTAAACGAAATGTAATATTAGACAAAGGGAAACTGCGTAAACATTCAGTGTGACAAATATGTAACAATAGAGAAAATCAGGAAGGGTGCAGATACTTTTTCACCCCTCCCCTGAGGCTTCTGGGCAAAAACAATAAACGAAACAAAATAAAATAAAGACAAAAGAAAGTAAAATGGAATGACAGCTTTTCAGCTGGCTGCTCCTAGCTGGCCAGCTTCTCAGCTGACAAGCTCCTCCTGCTTTTCAGCAGCAGTTTATTTTCTTGGTCATGTGCTCCAACAAACAAAATTGAAATTGCTCTCTCTGTGTATGCTGTGTATGCTCCTGGTCACAGCCCCCAAACGGTAGGGAGGAACACACATTTAAGCATCTGGGCTGATTAGTTAACGCAACCCAGCAACGTGGGGAGAAAAACCCTCAAAAGGTGGCAAGAAAACTCCTTGATGTGAAGAAATCTTGGGTCGAATCCGACTACGGAGGACCCGTCTTTCTCTGGCCAGCCTTGTGTAAAGCAGCAGTAGAATGGATGTAACAGAAATGTAATTAGGGATCTAGCAGGTTACAGTTGAGATATGTAGTAAACTAATAGGAATGATAGAAACCACAATTGTATAGTTAATTATAGTGCAGTTTAGAGAGGCAAGGTGATATATCTGCAGCTTCAGGCTGCAGCAAGGCATTGACATGAACCGGGTGAGGAACAAGGTTGCAGCAAGGGGCAGGGCTGGAGCGATCGTGTAAACTCAGAGCGAGGAAACAAAGCTGGAGTGGTCTGAATTCAGGGCAAGGAAGGGGCAAGAGCCCCAGGGGAAAAAACTGGAGAAGTTGAGGTTAGGCACAATAAAGATTGTCAGCACACGGAGTATTGCTGGTATTCCCCAGCCAGCTCAGCAGCCTGGACAGCTGTATTTAACTTCAGGAAATCCCTAATTTAACTTGACCATTTATCAGGGCTTCTTCCTTGCGCGACAGCCTTTCATTCCATGGCAATGTAGGATTCTCTTATTGGTGGATGTAGATACTTTGGTACCTGATGCCTGCAACTCCTTCAGCAGTTTCTTTGTTGTTGTCTTGGAGTTCAGTTGAACCTTACGGACCAAAGTTTGTTCAGCCCTGGGAGTCAATTTGTACCACCTTCCTGGACGATGCAGTGTCTGTGTGGTCCCAAGATTTTTATATTTGCATACAGTTGTTTATACAGATGCTCGTGGTACATTCAGTTGTTTGGAAATTGCTCCAAAAAAGGAACAAGACTTGGTGATGCAATTAATGGATTTTGTGTGATTATAGGCCTAATGTATGTGTAAAACAATTCAATCAATTTGTATCAAAGAGTCGATCATTCAGTTGCTCCATAGCATGCAAGGAGAGGAGAGAGCGACACATTTTCCCTGGCTGAGTACCAAAACCTGCTGCTTGTTGTCTGGTGTGGGATTTTTGTGAAAAAATTACACAAACTTTACTAATTATTTACTAATTTTTTAAATACCACAGTCATTTTAAGCCCAAATATTTAAGAAAAGTCATGGCAGGAAGAGGGTAGCTATTGCATTTACAGTGTTGGAGTAATTTAAATTTTGAAGTCTAAATGCCCAATGGTGTTGCCTCTGGCCTTTCTAGTGTTAAAGTATTTGCTGTCGGGCAAATGTAGGGCAGACCGGTGTTGGTTGTGCCCCACTTTGTCTTTTACATGATTGCTATAAGAAACCACTTGCTCAAGAATGACCGCATTTTCACATGAATCACTTGATACTGTCTCTGCACATTTGGTGATTAATTAAATCACTAATGTGAAAGGCACATTTTGACTTCAGATAGAATATGTTCAAAGGAAGAACTGTTCCTTGAAGTCTCTTATACCTGTAGGTGGGTTCCTGCTTACCTTAAAGTAAACAAAAAGACGTGATAAGTAATTTATTACCATTTGAAAATCATTGCACTCGTTAAGACATTTTTTTTTCTTTGACCCCTATCTGCCTGTAAAAACCATTTAATACAAAATTGAACTACTAATTTTTATTTGAAATATTGTGGTCAGGATTCACTTTTCCCTAGCTTTCATGTCGCTGGCATCTCTTGTGTGCACACATCTTTGCTGGTCTCTCTTAAAGATTCCTTGAAAAAACAGTATATTTAAAAAGAATTGTTTATTTCAATAATTCAATAATTTCAATAATTGTTTATTTCTCCTGATTAATAAATGAGGAACTACATGTTGACTGGAGAGACGTGATCTTGAATAAACTCAAAATTAAAAACATTTTCACTGTATACTTATTGCAGACATGGTAAAGTCGGTATAAATGTACGTTTTTGGATTTTGCTCATTTACTCAAAAAATATTTAGCCTTACACTGTGAAATTTTACTTCAAACTGCTCTGACATGTCAGTAGTCATTCCCTGTTTCAATTACTTTCATAACTTAATCGGATAAGTTATGCTATATTTTTACTACCATTACTGTAAATTATTGTACATCAAAACTTTCAGGTAGCCTACTGTTGTAATGCAAAATGACATTAGGACAACCTCTGACTTGCATAGTGTGGTATCTTTAATCTACGCATGCTGTTATACCATCGTTACCAGCTACTACTGTTATGAATATTGTTCTGTGTACTTTCAAGTCCATTTCTATGTCAATTATTGTGCTCCGGACAACATCACACAAATATACAAGGGTAGTTTATGCATTTCCTGTACAATTCTTCCCAGTGGCATCTAAAAGGTCAGATATAGACAGCCTAGTATGCGTACACTTTCATTTAGCAACTATGAGTAGGAGTAGAATCTCCCCAGTGGTTTCCTCTAGAATACTCTACCTGGTGCTCCTTTTTAAACAGGTGGGACCCATACCGATACCCATACCCATTTAGGATTTGTTACACAGTTTCATTGTGTCGCCATGCATTGAGTAACATGGAGTATTTTGAGAAGGGTATTGGGAAGAAGGAGCTTAGAGAAGTGTTTCTCAACTCTGGTCCTGGGGACCCACTGCCCTGCATGTTTTAGATGTTTCCGTGCTCCAACACACCTGATTCAAATGAATGGGTCGTCATAAAGCTCTGCAGAAGCCTGATAACGACCCATTCATTTGAATCAGGTGTGCTGGAGCAGGGAAACATCTAAAACATGCAGGGCAGTGGGACAAATTAATGTTTTGTAAGTGAAAGTAGTCATGCTTAGTGCTTTGTCACTTCTTAAAGTCTTTGACCTGTAGACATTACCAGGTGCTGAGTGTCTTTTCTGGAGATGTTCTGCAACGCCTGTACCGGACTCCAGACTCTGCAGGCTCTTTTATGGTTTTCATCCCATTTTTGTGGCTCACTTGTGGTCTGTATCTTTCAGTGTAGCCTCTGTAGTTCTGTTTGTGAAGTCTTCTGTGGACAGCAGTCACTGACACATCTATACCTGCCTCCTGAAAAGTGTTTCTGATCTGTCAGTCAAGTGTTTGGGGGTTTTTGTTCATTATGGTGAGAATTCTTTGGTCATAAACTGTAGAGGTCTTCCTTGGCCTGCCAGGCCATTTTGTGATTACTGAGCTCAACAGTGCTGTCTTCCTTCTTAATGATATTCTGAACGGTTTATTTCGGTAAGCCTAAGGTTTGGCGTATGTTTCTGACTTTATTTCTTATTCCTTAGCCTCATAGTGGCTTCCTTGACTTTCATTGGTACAACTCTGGTACTCATTTTGACAAACAACGACAGACTCCAAGGATTGAATACACCTGACAAACACCTATGAAGCCATTTTACCTAACATTATGGTGCCCTGAAATGGAATGGGTATGTATACAAGTGCTGTAACGTCTATATGGTCTAAAAAAACGTCTAAAAGCTGAGAATCTGCACTTTAACATCATGTGAATTGTTTAAGTACTAATCTAAAATTGTGTAGTACACAGCGAAATAATGAAAAAATATGTCATTGTCCCAAAACATTATGGAGCTCACTGTATATGCTGACTGGAAATAAGGGGGCAAAATACTGAAATATCACATTGGGGTAATTTGAGATCATCTATGTGAATTGGACACACCCTGTTTTGAGGCCAATCTACATTGCACAGTTTTAATATCCATGGCCCACACAGCGCACTGTGTCACTATCTCTCTGATAATGCTCTTGTGTGCACTTTCCACTCACCGCAGGTGCTTTGTGAATCTTATGTATGTTTTTGGCTGGATCGCAACAGCAGGGCCAGCCCTACAAACGCAATTGTCTGTGACTGAGTGAGTGACTGAGTGAGTGATGAAGTTACATCATTGGTTGGCTGAGTTATGAAGTTACACCACTGGTCAGCCGGATCACGTGTGTTAGGTCCAGCCATATACTAGGTTTTGACCTGGTCTTGTTCTAGTACTAGTGACAGTTAACAGGTCCAAAAGCATTGAAATCCTTTTGTGAATTCCCCCTTAGTTTTCCAGGCTCAGTAAATGGAAAGTGGTTAATTGAGGCTTTGTGTTTTTAAAAATAATTCATAAAATTGATTACATAAATGATATGTTCAGATACCAGAGGTACACTGATACACATTTTGTGACAAATTAATTTTTGGTGCAAATTGGCTGTGAATTTTACTCGTTCTGAAAGCTTTATGAATCCCACATTCCTTTTCAATGTTTGCAGCCATTTAATTCACATAGAAGAGGTACAATCCTTTAGTGAAATTAGTGTCCATTATGCAATTTTTTGGACCTCACCATTTTTGCAGTAACTTGATTTCTTTTTTTGCTTTTGTAGGGTGTTGGGCCTGATGGACCCCCTGTAAGTATCTAATCTGGTGATATCAATATCATTTCAAACAAGATAGTTACATAGTAGTATGCTGAGCAGATATTGCAAATTCAGTGTCCTGTCATGACTTTTGCCATTATCGTTGACAGGGACCACCTGGACCAGCGGGGCTCCCAGGTGAACTGGGTAAAGTTGGACTTCCTGTGAGTAGTGTTGCAGAATTCCCTCCCTGACTTGTCATTATCACCTTCAACAGGGACTTAAATAGTTTGTTCATTCTGATTTAAGTTTTTAAAAACTTGAATCACTTTAAATTCATGTCTAACATGTATTTGTGTTATCCAATGAACAACAAACTGACAGTTCATTCACTAATATTGGATTGGCTTCCAGAAAGAATGTAGGAATTGCTTTTTATAAAGTATAGACTGCAGCTTTGTATATGAGAAACATGCCTTTTTATGTAAAAAAAATTTGTTGAGATATAAAGAGGTAACTTTGGATAAACTGACATGATCTTGATCTTGAAATGTGATCTTCTTTTATAAGACATTACATAGTAGTGCAAAGGTAGTCAGAGCAGGAGTGAGAAAGGGTGTTTGTATGGTAAGTTATGTCTTTTTATTTAATATAGGGAGACATAGGATTGAGAGGGCCACCGGGGCTTCCCGGGTCACCTGGACCCAGGGTAAGTATCACTGTATTTCTATTTGCCCACAGTATGAAGACCATCAGACAACAACTTTGTTGTAAATATGAACATGTGATATTAAGAAGGAAGGTATTCCACAGTCTGGATCTTTATCCTGACCATGCCAGTGATGACTGTGGCTGGATATCCCCTTGGGTGCTAAGCCATTTCAAAAAATTGAAATTATTATGGGAACTAACATAAATGAGACTATTCATGGGCTGGAAGTCATGTAGAAAACACGTTTTCAACGTACAAAAATGCCAAGTTACTCACACATACAAACACATACAAATCTAGGCCTGCCATTAAAAGTATTGGTATCAAAATTAGGCCAAGTTACAATAAAAACTATTGGTTATCTTTGCTAACACAAATTAAGCATGCTGTATTCCAAAGCAGTGCTGCTACCCAATGTTTCCTAAATCACTTCAAGTAACTTGGCCCTGTGTTTTTTCGTCTTACCATCTGAACACATTGTTGTCATTCAAACTTTTAAGTGTCACATCAAAGTATCATGTTAAAAAAATAGCCACATGGAAGAAAACATCATTTCAATGAATGTTTTAAACATCTGATAAACACTTACACACCAGAAAGGATATGTTTGTATTGCTTGTCAAGTTAATTTTAAAAAATGTACAAGCTCTTCAACATTTGCAACATTTGTGATTGTAAAATATTCTTAATACTGTACATACATATGTACATACATATGTATCCATTCTAATACTTAATTATCCCCATGAAAACATTTCCTTGCAACATATAGTATTCACATTTACAAACACTTTATTTATACATTTATACAAAGAAACATTCAATCATGCAAATGAATAAATATAAAAATGTGAATTTAGTAAAAATTAGTATGCGTGCATAACAAATTACGGATTTATCTGAGCCTCAGGTGGGATTCAATCCTCTGCCTCAACGGTCCCAAGGCAAGGAAATTACCAGTGAGCCACCAACAAATTAGGGGTGGTGGCTGTGAATTTTCTTGGTGAAGAATATATATGTCAATTTTGCTTGTGTACGTGATGTTTTGATTGGCTGCTGTAGCTAAATGTCCAATGGGGAGACATATTGTTTGTGGGCTTGGAGCATTTGTTATGATGTAATCAGGCAGGAAATATATGAATAAAAAAAACCAAAATCCAGTCATTTTGGGGTTTTATGGTGCGGACGTGTGAAGTTGTTTGTGAATTCTGTCTGTTGACATGAGGTCAGAAGGTACAGTGCAGAAATTAATGTTTTATGGGCTGGGAGTCTGTGGTCATTGTAGTTATTTCTGTAGGAACCCCTGAAAAGTGCCAAACTCTCTGTGCTGTATAGATATGGACCATGCCGTCCCACCAAGGCGTAACTTGGTGGGATGGCATAACTGCCATAGACCTCTGCTGTAGTTTCTTCTCTCTCAGCTGTATGCACTCAGATATTGTAACTATGTGCTTTCATTGCTTGAAGGCCATATGTTGTGTCAACAATGTCTAAACCCTTATTGCTAAGCCCATTCAAGAAAAGCGCTTTCAAGATATTTAACTTAAGTATTTTATGTGTCAAGACAGTATGCTCTGTACACAATATGAGTCTGCCACAATTGTTATTTTTGCTTTACTCCTTTTTAGTAAATATTATCCATGATAGTCCTGTGACAGACCCATCCTTATTCACAATCCACATGAAGGCCAATAATTCTAAGAATTCATGCTTTTTCAGTTAGAGATGCTTAATATTGGAAATTTTAAGTTGGCACAACTACTGATTTTAGTGGATTTCATGACCTCGGTGACAAAACATTAGGCTTAATTATACAGATATTCTATAAAAGTTTAGAATTCTAATGGCAGTGATTCCAGTTATGTTAGTCCATGCCTAAACTTTCCATTGACAACCTATGTGAGGTTAATGAATAATTGACTGAAAACAGTTGCTCTGTAGGTTCAGAGAAAAATTATCAAAGAATAATACCTTCGTGTTCTCTCTTACCTTTAAGGATTAGTTGGCATTATAATTTTTGTACAAATACTGAGCAGTCAGAATATTTGGCCTGACATGGCTCACACCCCGTTTGATGGGAAGGACAAAGAATAGGTTACCACAGATGAATGTAAGCGTGCTAGATTGCTATCTTTGACAGAGAACCTTCTTTTCTTATCAATTTCCCCTTTTATCAGCAATAATGTGAAATACTCACTTGCAGCTGAAGTGCATGTTTTTCTCCAATGCACTCATTCATGACCTAATGAGTATTTTCCACACAATTACAAGTTACACAGTTGCATCGATGCTATTCCAAGCATTCTTCTGCATTCCTTGTCTATAATAATTCCTGTCTGATTATTAATTGAGCTAAGCAAACTGAAATAGATTGAGAGTAATGACTGGTTTAAAGGCAATGCTTTATGCCCCCCTTTTCCCAGCTCACCAGCCTCCACTGCTATATTTCTTGGTTTTGTTTATTAATTTAATTGATTGAGTGATAATCAAGAAATGGAAATGGGTTCAGAGTAATCATCCTTTTAGAGGTAATGTTAATGAAGGCCTGGTTCTACATCCCACATGTTACGCCACTGCCACAATACTAAAATACATGCACTTATCTTTAAATGAACCGACTGCTCAGCTTGTGAGTATCACCTGCAATTCTCCTCTGTTTCTGCCATTGTCAACTTAAAAATTATTCACTTTCTGCCACAATAATTGGCATTCTGTTGGCTAATGCAAGTGTCTACTGTCCTGGTCCTGGAGAGCCATAATCTATGTTGGTTTCTGTTTTCACCATCAAATCAGCCCCAATTCTTATCTAAGTAAAGCAAGTTAACTCTGTAATCAACTGCTCTAAGGCTAAATTCACACCAGATCAGCTTGCCGCAGGGTTGTGCGGCAAAATCGGCAGTCTTCCCATTCATTTGAATGGGGGTAGTGTCAGACTGGGGGCTTGAACCCTGGTCCCCCGTGTGGCAATCAAACACCTAGTCCACTGCGCTGCCAGAGACTGGAGGTGACTCAAGTGCAGAGCAACACAAGCAGGAGTTCAGTTGGTTTTAATCAACAACCAAAAAACACAAAAATTCAAAACACACCTAAGCAGGGAAAAAATTGCAAGCAGGCAGTCCAACAAGTCCAATACGTAATCCAAAAATCAGAATCCCAAACTAACAGAGCCAAAGTCAAATACAACAGATCAGTCCGTGAAACAAGCAAACACACCAGCAAGGGAAAATCCAAAAGAGATACCGATAACAGTCCAGGTCGAATCAGGCAGACTATTCAGCGGGGTCAAAAAGGTGGCTTGAGCTTGAGAAACGCCAAGGAATCATGAAGACTTAGCAAAGACATAGATGACCGGGCTTAAATACACTGAGAAAACAAGCAAACAAGGCACATGACAGAGACAATGAGGTACAGGTGGGCAAGTTAACAAGAGGGCTGGGTCAACATAACAAGGGAGGCTAACCAGTGTCCAGAACAACAAAGAGTCTTTGGCACCCTCTGGTGGTAAAAAGGTAGTCCAACCCGTGACAGGACCCCCCCCCTTAAGAACGTCTCCTGACGTTCCCAGGACAAGCAGGATGTTGGAGGTGAAAGTCTCTTATAAGGTCCTTGACAAGGATGTCCCGAGCAGGAACCCAGGAGCGTTCCTCGGGTCCGTACCCCTCCCAGTCCACCAGATACTGAACACCACCACGAACCTGGCGGGAGTTCAGCAACCGGTGAACTGTGAAGGCAGGTTGGCCATGGATGATCCGAGGAGGGGGCGGGGCTTTGGGGGCAGGGGCCAGGGGGGAGACAAGGACTGGTCGTAACTTGGACACATGGAAAGTGGGGTTGATTTTCAGGGAACGGGGCAACTGGAGACGATAGGTGATAGGGTTGACTCTGTGGAGCACCTTGAAGGGACCAACAAAACGAGGGGCAAGTTTGCAAGATTCCACCCGCAGAGGAAGGTCTCTCGAGGATAGCCAAACCCTCTGTCCAGGACGGAACTGAAGGGCTGGCCTCCGGCGACGGTTGGCTTGAATTTGGTTCCTCTTGGAAGTCCGCAGCAGTGCCTGGTGGACCCTTCGCCAGGTCCTCCTGCAACGCCGGATGAAGTGGAGGACTGAAGGCACACTGACCTCCTCCTCTTGTTCAGGAAACAGCGGTGGCTGGAACCCAAGCTGACATTGGAATGGTGACAACCCGGTAGCTGAGGACTGGAGGGTGTTGTGGGCGTATTCTGCCCACAGCAGCTGAGAGCTCCAGGACGAAAGGTTGTTAGCTGCCAGGCTTCTTAGTGTGGCCTCCAGATCCTGATTAACCCTTTCGGTCTGCCCGTTAGACTGGGGGTGGAACCCAGAGGAGAGACTGGCTGTGGCCCCGATCAGCTTGCAGAATGCTTGCCACACACGGGAGGAGAACTGGGGGCCTCTGTCTGAGACAATGTCCTGGGGAAGACCAAAAACTCGAAAAACATGATCAAAAACAAGTTTAGTTGTCTCAAATGCTGTAGGTAACTTAGGTAAAGGTATAAAACGGCAGGCTTTGGAGAACCTGTCTACTATAACTAAAATAACACTATTTCCTTCAGAAACTGGCAAGCCGGTGATAAAGTCCATTGAGAGGTGGGACCAGGGATGACTTGGCATGGGGAGGGGATGCAGCAGACCTTGTGGGCGTTGTTGCTGGTTCTTACTCTGGATGCACACATGGCAGCTGGCCACAAACGCTTTAATGTCCTTCATCATCTCAGGCCACCAGAAACGTCTATGAAGAAACTTGTATGTTCTTTGGGATCCAGGATGGGCAGTGAGGTGGGACGAATGTCCCCACTGTAGGACTTGAGATCTTACGGCTCTGGGCACAAACAGAAGTCCACTGGGGCCTGTTCTGGGATCTGGGTCATTCTGAAGTTCCTGTTTTACTGCAGTCTCGATTACCCATCGGATAGGTGCTACTATTCGTGATGTTGAGATAGCCGGCCTTGCATCATCATCTCGACTGGAGGGAAGAAGTTGCCTTGAGAGGGCGTCGGGCTTCATGTTCTTGGTTCCGGGGCTGTATGAGAGCGTTAAGTCAAAACGACTAAAAAAAAGTGCCCACCGGGCCTGACGGGGGTTCAGACGCTTGGCTTGTTGGAGGTATTCCAGATTTTTATGGTCGGTCCACACCAGGAATGGATGTTGGGCCCCCTCCAGCCAGTGTCTCCAATCTTCCAGTGCTAGCTTAACAGCCAGTAACTCCCGGTCCCCGACATCATACCTGGACTCAGTAGGAGTCAAGCGGTGAGACAGGAAGGCACAAGGATGCAGTTTCCCATCAGATGAGCGTTGAGAAAGGACGGCACCAATTCCCACATCCGAGGCATCTACCTCAACAATGAATGGCAATGCTGGATCAGGAAGCGTCAGGATGGGCGCTGAGGAAAAACGTTGCTTAAGCTCCCGGAATGCCTTGTCAGCCTCTTGAGTCCAAGCATAGGGAGCACCACTCTTTTTAGTTAGGGAAGAAATGGGAACAGCCACTGAACTGAAGTTCCTGATAAACTTGCGGTAAAAATTTGCAAATCCAAGAAATCTTTGGACCTCCTTGATGGATCTTGGAGTAGACCAGTCACGCACCGCTTGGGTCTTCTTTGGGTCCATTTGAATTCTACCCTCCCTAATGACAAATCCAAGGAATGAGACCTCCGTGACATGAAATTCACACTTCTCGGGTTTGACAAAGAGGTTATTCTTGAGCAGTCTCTGGAGAACTTGGCGCACATGATGACAATGCTCATGCAAAGATCTGGAGAAGATTAATATATCGTCCAGGTTGACAAATACAAACTGATATATCATGTCTCTGAGGGCATCATTGATAAGAGCCTGGAAAACAGCAGGGGCATTTGTCAGTCCAAAAGGCATAACCTGGTACTCGTAATGACCGGACGGAGTATTGAAGGCGGTTTTCCATTCATCACCCTCTCGGATTCTGATCAGATGGTAAGCATTGCGCAGGTCCAGTTTCGTGAAAACAGTGGCTCCCTGGAGCAAGTCAAATGCTGTGGACATCAGAGGCAGGGGATAACGATTACGAATGGTGATTTTATTAAGACCCCGGTAGTCAATGCATGGATGCAATCCACCATCCTTTTTACCCACAAAGAAGAACCCAGCCCCTGCTGGCGAGGTGGAAGGACGTATAAAACCAGAGGCTAGGGCATCCTTCATGTAAGTATCCATTGCCTTGCGTTCAGGTAAGGAAAGTGAAAAGATCCGTCCACGAGGGGGGCTGGTGACTGGCAAAAGTTCAATGGCGCAGTCGTAGGGCCTGTGGGGTGGTAGTGTAGATGCCCTTTTCTTGCTAAACACCTCCTTCAAATCCAGATACTCGGCAGGAAGATGGGTTAACTCGGAAGGGTCTGGAGACTCTAGCTGAAAGGAAGGACTTGAAAAAAGGCATGTAGCATGGCAAGTAGGACCCCATTCGAGGATAGTACCAGTAATCCAGTCAAAATGGGGGTTGTGTTGGTTCAACCAGGGGAAGCCCAGGACCACAGGGAACTCAGGGGAATCAATTAAATGTAAGGAAAGCTCCTCTTGGTGAGTCTCTACCTTGAGACACAAAGGAGAAGTAGCTGAAGTCACGATGCCATGCCCAAGAGGATGGCCATCTAAAGCCGTAACTGAGAGTGGAGTGTCCAGAGTAACTTGGGGGATCTTGAATCTTTGAACAAGATTACATTACATTACATTATATTACATTATAGGTTCTTAGCAGACGCTCTTATCCAGAGCGACTTACAACAAGTGCATTACAAAACTCAGAGACAAGCGCTTTACAACATTCCTGCAAGAGAGCTACAATAGGTATAACTTTGCAAAAAAGTGTGAATTGTACACCCTATTTATTTATTTATTTATTTTTTTATTTTTTTATTTTTTTTTTTTTTTATTTTTTTTTTTTTAGAAAAAAAAATGTTAGAGGGTAGTGGGGGGTGATGAGGTGAGATGTAGCTTGAAGAGGTGAGTCTTCAGTCTACGTTTGAAGACGGCCAGGGTCTCTGCTGTTCTGACTTGCACAGGAAGGTCATTCCACCACCGTGGGGCTAGAACAGACAGGAGGCGTGACCGGGTGCTGGTGCGAGCCGGGGCAGGGACCAGGCGACATGTGGCAGCAGAACGGAGAGGTCTAGCTGGGGTGTAGGGTCTGATGAGTTGACGTAGATAGGGAGGGGTTGACCCCCTGGCTGCTTTGAAGGCAAGCACTAATGTTTTAAATTTGATGCGAGCCATCACGGGGAGCCAGTGGAGGGTGGTGAGCAGGGGGTAACGTGGGAATGTCTGGGGAGGTTGAAGACCAGACGCGCTGCTGCGTTCTGGATGAGTTGCAGGGGTCTGATAGATGATGCTGGGAGGCCAGCAAGCAGGGAGTTACAGTAGTCCAGGCGGGACAGGACCACTGCCTGGACGAGGAGTTGGGTCGAGTAAGTTGTGAGGAAGGGGCGGATCCTCCGGATGTTATACAGGAAGAACCTGCATGAACGTGTCACTGCTGAAATGTGCTCGGTGAGGGACAGTCTGTTGTCCATCACCACGCCAAGGTTTCTAGTTGAGGGTGATGGTGTGAGGATGGTATTACCTAGGGAGATAGAGAGATCAGAGAGAGGGGAGTTAAGAGCCGGAATATAAATGAGCTCTGTCTTACCTGGATTGAGCTTGAGATGGTGGCGGACCATCCAGCTCTGAATATCACTCAGGCAGGCAGTGATGCGGGCTGAGACCTGTGTGTCAGAGGGTGGGAAGGAGAGAAACAGTTGTGTGTCATCAGCATAGCAATGGTAAGACATACCATGAGCTGTGATGACAGAGCCAAGGGACTGGGTGTAGAGAGAGAAGAGGAGAGGACCAAGGACCGAGCCCTGTGGGACTCCGGTGATGAGGGGGTGTGGCGCAGATACTTTACCAGCCCAGGCTACCTGGAAGGAGCGATCTGAGAGGTAAGACTCAATCCAATTGAGGACTGTGCCACAGATCCCCATTGCAGATAGGGAGGACAGGAGGGTGGGGTGGTCGACTGTGTCGAAGGCTGCCGATAGGTCCAGAAGTAATAAGACGGAGGAGAGGGAGGCTGCTCGGGCTGCGTGGAGAGCTTCGTTGACAGAGAGGAGTGCGGTCTCTGTCGAGTGGCCTGGTCTGAATCCAGACTGATGGGGATCGAGGAGCTCATTCTGTGAAAGAAACACAGAGAGTTGATTTGATGCAGCACGTTCAATGGTTTTTGACAGAAATGGAAGGAGAGATACCGGTCTGTAGTTCCCAATGATGGAGGGGTCTAGTGTGGTCTTTTTCAGGAGGGGGGAGATGAGGGCCTTCTTGAAGGTTGACGGGAAGCAGCCGGATGTCAGGGTGGAGTTAACCAGGGAGGTGATGAATGGGAGAATCTCGGGTGAGATTGCCTGGAGGAGTGGTGAGGGAATGGGGTCAAGGGCACAGGTTGTGGGGCGATGGGAAAGTAGGAGTTGTGAAACCTCAGAATCGGTGAGGGGAGAGAAGTCGGAGAAACAAGGGGAAATGGTGAGGGAGGAGGGGAGTACAGGTTGAGGGGTGGGGAGTTGGGAGCCAGTGACCGTAAGCAGAGGAGTGGAGAGACAAGGGGAGGGGAGCATAGGGTGAGGTGGAGTGCAGAAGGAGTTGCGGATGACTGCAATCTTCTCGTCAAAGAAGGTTGCAAAGTCGTCAGCAGTGAGCGAGGACTGAGGGCGTGCAGATGGCTGGCTGAGGAGAGAGGAAAAGACAGAAAACAGTTGCCGAGGGTTAGAACGGTAGTTATGGATTTTGGTTTGATAGTAGTTTACCTTGGCAGCAGTCACCGTGGAGGAGAACGCTGCAAGGAGGGATTGGTAGGCAGAGAGGTCTGAAGCATCTCTGGATGTCCTCCACTTCCTCTCTGCTGCACGGAGTCCAACCCTGGAGGTGCGTATGGCATTGGACATCCACGGGCGGGGAGGAGATGGACGTGTTGGCCTAGAGACAGTGGGGCAGAGGGAGTCAAGAGCAGATGTAAGGGAGGAAAGTAGGGAGGTGGATGCAGAATCAGTGGGGAGGGTAGTGAAGGATTTGAGAGGAGGGAGGGCAGCAGTGACAGATGAAGCAAGAGAGGAGGTTGAGAGGGAGCAGAGATTGCGGCGGACAGATACAGTGGGTGTGGGGGGAGAAGGTGGGTGAGAGGGAGCAAGGGGGAGGGAGAAGGAAACGAAGTGGTGGTCAGAGGTGTGCAGAGGGGTTACAGTGATATCGGTGCAAGGGCTATTCCTCAGAAAAACCAGGTCGAGGAGGTTGCCCGCCTTGTGGGTAGGGGGAGATGACTGTAGGGAGAGGTCAAAGGAGTGGAGGAGATGTAGGACAGCTGAAGACTGGGATGTTTCCAGGTGGAGGTTGAAATCTCCAAGCAGGATCAGTGGGGTGCCGTCCTCAGGGAAAGAGCTGAGTAGGATATCCAGCTCATCGATGAAGTTTCCTAGTGGACCTGGGGGGCGATAAATGACAACAATGTATAGATTAGTTGGACAGGTGATTGAAACAGAATGGTATTCAAAACTGAATCGGGGTAGGTCAGAGAGAGGTAGGGCTGAGTATTTCCAGGAGGGAGAGATTAGGAGACCAGTGCCACCACCACGGCCTGATGGTCGGGGAGTGTGGGAGAATGAAAAGAAAGAGGAGAGGGCAGCAGGGGTTGCAGTGTTCTCTGGGGTGATCCATGTCTCAGTGAGGGCAAGGAAATCAAGGGAGAGCAGGGAGGCATAGGCTGAGATGAAATCAGCCTTCTTTGAAGCAGACTGGCAGTTCCAAAGTCCTCCAGCAACTGTGCAGTTATTGCAGGGAAACAGCTGGGGGTAGGAGAGGTTAGCTGGGTTCCGTCGCTTAGGGGGGCCACGTCTTTGGAACCGGGTGCTGTAGGGCAGAGAGCAGACAGAGATGGGAAGAGCTTGCATAAAACTGAGGAGGAGCGACGCTAGCGTCGCTCAGAAACACTATTTGAAGTGCCGCGTAATTACTCAAATAATGTAGCGCCTTGTGGGCATCAATAGCATCAATAAAGCATCAATAGCATCAATAAAGTTCCCCACAGCACCAGAATCTACCAGGGCCTGACAAGAGTAATTCTGCTCACCCCAAGTGATGGTAATGGGAAGGTATACACCTGCACCAGGGGATTCGGGAGTAAGAGTCGCTCCCGTCACAGCCCTCCCTCTGCTGGACGAGATTGCTCTTTTCCCAAGAGCTCTGGACAGGAGGTTCTGAAGTGGCCAGGCTTGCCACAATAGATGCAACACCTCTCTCTTATGCGTCGGTCCCTCTCAGCCTGAGATAGATGAGTGTGTCCAATCTGCATTGGTTCAGGTGCCTCAGTGAGAGATGTGTGTAGCTGCCAGGAAGGGCCTGTTAGTTCATGTCTCCTTGGGAAACTGGTACGATCTCTGTGACGCTCACGGAGCCGGTTGTCAAGACATATGGCATGAGTAATAAGGGATTCAAGATTGCCAGGATAATCAACAGAAGCCAAACCATCTTTCAAGGCATCAGAGAGACCATTGAGAAAAGCAGAAATGAGTGCCGTCTCATTCCAGCCACTTACAGCAGCAAGGGTACGGAACGAAATTGCGTAGTCAGCTACACTGTTTCTCCCCTGACGGAGCTGAAAAACTTGTTTGGCTGCATCCTGGCCTGTGGCAGACTGATCAAAAACTCGTAGCATATCGCCAGTGAATGACTTGTAGTCTGAGCATTCCGGACCCTGCTTCTGCCAGATTGCAGTTGCCCAAGCCAGGGCCTTACCGGTTAACAGGGTAATAATGTAGGCAATTCTGGACCTATCAGAAGGGAAGGTTGTTGGTTGTAGTTAAAAAGTCAGCTGGCACTGGATCAGGAAACCCTGGCATCCACCCGAATTCCCATCATACCTTTGGGGGGCTGGGAGGCGGGGCTCAGTACTGGGATGTGGAGAGGGAGGCCCAGATGCATGTATAGAGGCAGGCATATAGGATTGTTGTACTGGAGCGGGAGGGGCTAGTGGAGCAGGTGAAGGATGAGGGAACTGGTGGAACCAACCTCTGAACGGTTTGAGCTAGCTGCTGTAGAACTTGGTCATGGCGAGCTAGAATCTCCTGCTGATTGGTTAGGGCTTGACCATGTGTGTCCATAGTGGAGCCAAAACTGTTCAAGGCAGCCATTATCCGTTCAAACTCTGTAGTGGAGATATTTACAGAGGATGTTTCTTCTGCTGAGTCAGTCATGGCTAAGTCTTCTGTCAGACTGGGGGCTTGAACCCTGGTCCCCCGTGTGGCAATCAAACACCTAGTCCACTGCGCTACCAGAGACTGGAGGTGACTCAAGTGCAGAGCAACACAAGCAGGAGTTCAGTTGGTTTTAATCCACAACCAAAAAACCCAAAAATTCAAAACACACCTAAGCAGGGAAAAAATTACAGTCCAACAAGTCCAATACGTAATCCAAAAATCAGAATCCCAAACTAACAGAGCCAAAGTCAAATACAACAGATCAGTCCGTGAAACAAGCAAACACACCAGCAAGGGAAAATCCAAAAGAGATACTGATAACAGTCCAGGTCGAATCAGGCAGACTATTCAGCGGGGTCAAAAAGGTGGCTTGAGCTTGAGAAACGCCAAGGAATCACAAAGACTTAGCAAAGACATAGACAGAGGACCGGGCTTAAATACACTGAGAAAACAAGCAAACAAGGCACATGACAGAGACAATGAGGTACAGGTGGGCAAGTTAACAAGAGGGCTGGGTCAACATAACAAGGGAGGCTAACCAGTATCCAGAACAACAAAGAGTCTTTGGCACCCTCTGGTGGTTAAAAGGTAGTCCAACCCGTGACAGGTAGTGCGTTTAGGCTGCGGCAGTGGGGGACCGCATGTGGTGCCGGAAAAAAACGCAGGGGCCTGCGGTAAGAAAGTTGAACCAGAATCAACTTTTGCCGGAACGCAACCCGATGTCACACTGCAGTGGCCAATCACGTAAGTTGTTTAAATTACCATGTAGCAGTCCGCTGTTTACCGAGAAACCGTCAGATGAATTACTGACGCGATTCATTTCCTAAGATTCAATTTTATTATCGTCATCGTGATTTGACAGTACCGGGTAATGGGACAAGTACCTACATCGGAATTAAGCTGTATAAAATATTCGCTATTTAGCAGTTCTTGCATGTTCATTTATTGTACCTAGCACTATGGAGTTCATGGACCAAACGATGATACTCTCCCAGTTGTATCCTCGCTTGGTTTATTTCTTGTACCCAGCTTCGACGTCTGCGTTTGGCTGGCAGTCTACGCTGCAAAATAACGATAGCAAGAAGCTTCCTTCGGTTTGCGTTTGTGTCTTTTTTTTTTGAGTTAGCGGACAGGAGTGGGTGTTAAAGTTCACAACATGACGTCACACTCACAAGGAGGGCAGCAACTGTTGCGTATTGTCTAATCATTGGAACTTACAGAAGGCCTTGCTCCCAGATCTAAAGGGGAGACCTTTCTTCTATGGCTGCTGGGGTTTGTTTGTTGTGGACACTTTTGCACTGCCTTGACCACTGTAGATTTCTGTTTACCGTTTTCTGATTTATTGTTTTATAAAGTGTTTTTGTTTGTTTTCAGTTCCAGGTTAAAGGAAAGGCAGCTTGCCAAATATCTATAATGTTGATTTTGTTTATTCACCACCTGATGCAGTGGCCACCCCAGCCCTGCATCACAGATATGTTCTCATGCCTTATAATTGACCAATTTTCCCCATTCTTTCCATGCTCTGCTATAGGCCATTTGTCCTTCTCTTTGTAAATATATTTGAAAGTGTAAGACTTTAGAAGCTAATAATATAACTTCAGAAACAGTGCTGATGTTTAACAGAAGCCCATTCTGAGGTTGATGAGGAACAGACTGTTCCACAGTGTGAACGCATGGGGACAAAACATTAAAAACACAAAATTAGGGCTGTCAAAGTTAACGCGATAATAACGCGTTAACGCAAATTCGTTTTAACGCCACTTAATTTTTCTAAGGCATTTTTAACGCACGGTCTGTTATGGTGAACGTTTGCCCGAATCTTATGCTGCGTTCAAGACAACTCAGAACTAGTAAAAAATGAGGTCCGACTTGTGATAAAAGCAACTGAGCGGTCGTAGAAATCGGAATTATAGGTCGGAAATTCGAGCATCATTTCTGAGCTCCAACTTTTCCAACTTCCGGATTGGTTACGTCACATTAAGAGAAATGACGGCATTTGTAGTTCGTGGTAATAAAAAAAATGGTGTATCTAGGCTTTTCATGCATTTTCATTTGGGTGTGTGATTATGTGATATGCGTTAGTATCGTTTATGTTCCCCATTCATTATAGCAATATGTGAAATTTAAAAGTTACGATATCCATCAGCAACTTTTTTCGCAGCGTTTTCTGTGGGAATCCGTGTTTTCCCGAGTAAAACAGCGCGAACACAGTTTTTCATTGTCTGGGCATATAGAAGTATAGCCTAACTGTTGTATCCAAAGAAATGGAAGTATAGCCTAACTACAATATCCTAGTTCGAATCCTAATTCTGTATTATACTCCCTTTCCACTGTTTCCTGCTCACTTTATTTATTGTTTGTTTTATTTTCTATCATCCTGTTTTGATCCCACATAGTAGAAGGGGATGTTTTTGTGAGCCTTTATAAGCGTAAAGTTGGACACACTACATTGTGTTGAGTACTCATAAGTAATGTTAAATTTAGCAGGTCAGTATGCCCATCTGTTGTTGCCTGTTGGGCTTGAGATGTTATGATTTGAGCATATTTTGTTATGCTAAATGCAGTACGTTTGAGGGTTTCTGGACAATATTTGTCATTGTTTTGGGTTGTTAATTGATTTCCAATCATAAATAAACATACATTTTCATAAAGAAAGCATATTTGTCCACTCCCATGTTGATAAGTGTATTAAACACTTGAAAAATATCCCTTTAAGGTATATTTTGAACAGATAAAAAATGTGTGATTCATTTGCGATTAAATATTTTAATTGATTGGCAGCCCTAATTAAAATACATTAAAAAGCTCAGATTGCCTGATCATTTCAATAGATATGACACAAAAAGACTAGTGTATACCACTGTATACATTCAGTAGGTAAAAAATAGTCCTGCATACAGAATGGAAGAGTGCCCATTTTGCTGATTTCTTTTTTTTTGTAATTGACATCTTATGAGATGGCTCACTGGGTCATCACAACTAATGCTTGTTTCTGATGAAATCGATATCGGTGACTTACTAAAAATGAATTATTATCATAACTGGGTATTTATTTACAGTATTATTGTGAATTAGAAGCGAATGTGTCTTAATATTCCACCTATAATAAGACTTTATATAAAAGGCTGTTGATTCACAGTAGAACAATATTTTGACTTTCTGTTTGCTTTGAGGTGTAGGGACACTACATGAGAGCTATCAGTACAATATGAAGTAAATACAACCAGTAGGTAAAAATTGATAAGGGATTAACTTGGTATTCGCTCTATCAGGGCATGTGTTTTTATTGTACTTTTTGTCTAGGTGGTGACTCAATTCATTGATGAATTTAATATTAAATCTTTTTTCATGACCATCCATTTCATAAAGAGGACATGTAAAAGTTATGAAAAAATGTGATTGGGCTTTGTTCTACCCCTGGTAGGGATATCTCAAAAAATAAGACCCTTTTTTAGGGTTTTTCCTGCACTATTATGCAAAACTACAGGTTGTTACTGAGGGTCATGGACCCACAGAAGTACACCTCTTGTAGGATGATAAAATGAGTGGATCCTTGTTATTTTTCTGTCAGGGTGTTCCTGGGATACATGATGGAACTACAGAATTGGTAAGACTTGTTGAGATTGACTAAAGAATAACCCTTACACTATATGTATTCTATCCAAGAATTACCTAACAAAGTGAGTATTTTCTCGCCTAGTGTCCTAACGCCTGCCCCCTTGGCCTAGCTGGACATCCTGGTCTGCCAGGTATGAAGGTGAGTTGCCTTTCTCAAGCATTATGCTGTTTAGAAAGCAGCAAAAAAATAAAAATAGCTACAAAAAAGGAAGTAAATGTATTTTGTTTGTTTTCTTATTGTGTAATTTACACAAATATTGCATTAATAAAGCCAATAATATAATATTGTGCAGACAGTTTCTGAAATGATCCTTGATCCAAGATCTTTGCCAGTGTTGATTGTATTTTTCATTTAGGGCCACAAAGGTGTGAAAGGTGAATCAGGTGAGCCAGGAAAACAAGGACACAAGGTAAGGGCTATGTATTGTGTATTGTGCTATGTATAAAACAAATATGCAGATGTCATTAAAAAAATGCTGCTATTACCTATAGCTGGAATAATAGACACTGAAGGACAAGAGGAAAGTCCTCATTAAGGACATGGGTATGCTCCCACAAAGTGATTGATTACATTGATACAGCTTTATCAGTGATTTTTCATTGATTCATTGATAGATCATAGACCATTGAAACATGGTCCTAACACATTGCAGTTGAACAAAATTTCAGACCAAAACAAAGTTTTAAAACTTTGGCAAGTATGTATTCAGATTCCACAGATAGTGAAATGAGCTTGGTGTGTGTAACTGCTGGTTAATGAGAAGGCATTGCTTTCAAGAAAATTCACATTTTTAAAATTTCGACCCCTGACAGGCAAAAATTTTGTCTATGTTAGCCCAGAAAAGCCCAGAAAAGAGGCATGGTTTGACACGGCCATTGCTCTTCTTGTAGTAGGCTAGCAGGCTATGAATACAATGCATAGCCTATTCTATTCATTTACAGATTAATCTTGATCACTGGGCTAGGAGTTTGCTAGCCATAAACTGCACAACTGCACCATACTAGTTAGCTAGTAGCCTAATCACATTACAAGAAAAACATCCCAGAATGACATCCAAATAACTGCAGGTCTCTCTAGCCTCAGTTATGGCCAACGCTCTTGGCATCACATTGAGAAAGAGACTGGGCAAAACTGGGATTCATGGGAGAGCGGCAAGGTGGAAACCAATGCTAACCAAGAGAAGCATCAGTGCTAGTCTCACATTTGCACATTTGTTTAAGGGGGAAATGATTTGTTCACATGGGTGATATTGGTGTTTGATAACTTTTTTTCATGAAATGTATGAAATAATATATGAAATTTAAAAAAATGTGTTCTGTGTTTACTCAGGTTCCCTTTGTCTAATAATCTATTTTGTCTAAAGATCTGAAACCATTCAGAATGCCAAATATGCAATAATAGAGTAAATCACGGCACTGTTTCTTTTTCTGATAACTGGTAAAATAATGGCTGTTTATCAGTTCGGCCTATGTCCTGAGTAACATAAGCCATTAAAGGGAACCCCACCAAGACTTGTTGGGCTTAATATGTTATAAATGCCCTCAACTATGGAATCATGTTGTAAAAACCACAAAAAAGATTTAGTCAGTTAGATCGGTTATATAAAAAAAATATCCAAGCCATTAACCAATGGAGATCACCATTATTTTAGATGTGCAATGAATTTTGGGTAGATGACATAAAATGGTTGCACTGGAAGTTAACTCTGTTGTTTTGTCCAGCAGTTGCTGTTATTAATAGTGAAAAATATCAATACAATGCCACAGAATTTGTGTGTGATGTGATACACGGGATATCTGTGAATAGGGTGGATTCAATAGCTAAACAGCTAAACGTCTTATTGTATCAGCACGTATTATCATTCTTTTATGTGATTTAAATTAATGGCGATAATGTACATGTTTCAGTTTCACCAAAAAAGATTTGATCCATATGTGACTTTGAATGGCTGGCGCTAGAAGGAGACATTTTCAATGGCACTCAATGGACAAGAGCAATGGACCGGGAGACCTGTGCAACCATTTGACATCACTACCCAAAGTGCATTGTAACAGTAATAACAATGGTGACCTATGAGTCAAAGGGTTTTATTAAGTTTTAAAATAACTAAAATATTTCATGTGGTTTTTATGACATATTTATATAATTGAAGGCATTTACACCATATCTTAACAGGCAGGGTTTCTTTTAACATTTATCACTTGCTTAATCAACTGAGTATTGCCAGTTAAAAAAATTCTACTGTTTACTCTATGTGACCAGTGGTACGGTGACATTTTTAATATGGTACATGCAGGCACTGTGAAGTTGTTAAGGCAATGTGTGGTTGGTACTTGACTGTTTTTTTAAAGTGTATATAAATCAACTCTTAGGGTGAAGAAGGCGACCAAGGAGACCCTGGAGAGCCTGGTGCGCAAGGCCCACATGTAAAGTATTTTCACTGCCCTCATTGTTCCTAGAATTTAATGTACATTTAATATAATGCTTAAAGGGCAAAAATACACTGTGGAAAGAAATCGTTGTTCATAAATGAAAAAAATTCTCAGGATGGCAGAACTGAACAAGAAACATTTCTTATATAAAATCATATATACAGTGGGCTCCAGAATTGTTGGCACCCTTGATAAATATGCACAAAAAATGCAAAAAAAAAAAAAAAAAAGAGGCTGAACTAAAAAATAATACAGTTATTGACATAAGCTTTATTTTCCAACTTGTGTAAACTAGTGTGCTTGATTAATGAATCATTGGAATCAACCAAAGTCTTAAATTTTTAAAATAAAACAAATATTTCCCCCAAAAAACAGGTTCCACAATTATTGGCACCCCTGGCTTAATACTTTGTGAAAACACCCCTGGCAAAGATGACAGCCATGAGTCTTTTCCTATAATTTGTGATAAGGTTAGAGAACACATTTGGAGGGATTTTTGACCATTGCTCCATGTAGAACTTTTCAGAATCATTGAGATCTTTGGGTTTGCGCTTATGAACCCCCCTTCTTCAGTTCAGACCACAGGTTTTTGATGAAATTTATGTCTGGAGACTGAGATGGCCATTGGAAAACATGGATGTTGATTTCACTTGAGCATTTCTGTTTAGATTTTGATATATGCTTGGAGTCATTGTCCTGCTGGACAATCTACCTATGACCAAGTCCTAGCTTCTTAGCAGAGACAACCAAATTTTCTGCCAGAATTTCCTGGTACTTTGTTCATTGTCCCATTGATCTAAAATAGTGCCCCGGGACCACTGCCAGCAAAACATCTCCAAAATATCAAAATCCACCTCCATATTTGACAGTAGGTATGAGGTGCTTCTCCTGTACGCATTCCTCTTTTGCCGCCAAACATGTTGATGGTGTGTATGGCCAAAACGTTCAATTTTGGTCTCATCTGACAATAGCACTCTCTTCCAGTCATAATTTCAATGAGGTTTGGCAAGCTCCAGATTCTTGGTTTTGTTTATTGTGCTCAGTAAGGGCTGTCTTTGTGCCACCCTTCCAAAGAGTTAGTTGGTATGGAGGTGCCATTTTATGTTTTTTTTAGACTTGTTGACCACAAAAAACAAACCAATCTCTGCAATTCTTAAACAGTGATTTTTGGGTTATTAATGGCCTCTCTCACCATCTTCCTCACCGTCCGTGGGGACACCATGCACTTGCTTCCTCTTCCTGGAAAATTTGCAACCATTCCTCATGTTTTACACCTTTTTATTATTGCCCTTAAAGTGCTAAGTGATATGTTTAACCGTTTATGTCTTTTTTTGTACCCATTACCAGACCTCTGATGGTAAATTACCATCGGTCTCTTCTGAATTGACAGTTATTTGGCTTTTCCCATGCTGATGAATGACAAAGGGTTTTTGTATGCTTGTTACCTCATTTTTATTCTCTAGTGAAACTGGAAGCGATGGAATGACACAATATAGTTCCTTTAGACTGAGATTAACTAAATTAAGTACAATTGTATTGCCAATTTAATTTTGTTTGATTTTATTTACAATAATTGTTAGGCGTGCCAATAATTATGGCATCTATGGTTTTCAGAAAAAATTAGATTACTTAATAAAAAAACATTGAAGCATGAGAATAAATGTATTGAAATAAAAGTATATAGTTTTCCCATATGTTTGAAAATAACATATAGATTATTATCTGTGTCATTTATTTTATGCAGCCTATTTTCTTCATTTTTATTAAAGGTGCCAATAGTTCTGGAGCCCACTGCATATATGAAAGTTTTCTTGTTGAGTTATGCCATCCTGAGATAGAATCTATATATACACATATAAACAGCAAACCACTCAATAAATATATAATTTTCTCCAATGTATCTGTATTTATCTGATACAAAGTAATTATGCATCCTAGTGAAATCGATGACTACTGTCTGCTTGGACTTATTCTCAAGTAAAATCTGGTAAATGTTATATATCTTTCTGTGGTTTGATTTCAGGGTCTTCAGGGAATCAGGGGAATTACTGGAATGATGGGCCCAAAAGGTGAACAGGTAAGCATCCTGAGGCTCAATGTCCTAATGATGTTTTAGGTTTAATGACTGTGACACTAAATCTAAATATAGCTCATGACATATCAAAGACATGCATTCCTTTGTTAAAATATTCCTAAAAGTATAACTATAAATAATGTATTTTCAGTGTACAGTTACAGTTTTCTTTATATTCCACTCCTTTGATACTCATTGACAAGCATTTAACTAGCCACTTATATAAATAATGTCCTAAAACTGAAATACTAGCTCTGCTTGGTATACATTTTTAAAATTATTTTGCATGCAACCTACATTATAAAATAAAGGGTTTTGTGTCCTGAGTGGCAAATTCAGCTGAGGTACTTTTTCTTTGGGTAGTGTCGCACCTGTGTACCGGATACACAGTTCATCTGTGAAATAAGGAATAGCTGACTATGTGCATTTTAGAAAATAAACATGCTATAGCATGATGTATGTGTCCCTTTAATTTCACCAAGAAAAAAATATGGATAAAGAACTGACAAAAAATGACCTGCTGGGGCTGCCAGGTGGCTCATTTGATTAAGAATCTGGACCATGCCATGTGGCCAGTAGCTTCATAGGACGATGCACAATTGATGATTACATTGCCCAGGGTGTGGCAGGGCTCAGTCGGTTAGGGATCCATGTTCACCATTATCTAGCGACACCTGCTGGTTGATCAGGTACCCATGGACTACATATAAGCCACATATAAAATGTCTTCCACCAACTCCACTGTGTGCAAGCTTATGTGCAAGTAGTCTGTGGTGTGAAAAGAAGAGTCTGGCAACATCATGTGTCTGAGGAGAACTGTGGATGTCTACAATCTCCCAAATCAGCAGTGAGATTCACAACATGAAAATGGCTGCAGTTGCAGATTATTGGCTATTACAGATTGGGGTGGGAATTGGAGATGTTCCGCCACTTCTTTAAAAAGAAAAATATTCCTGCTTTTAGTTCAATTATGACAAAATATTTAACTGATAACAGCAGAAGAGAGTGGTCCAGGGGATCTACGTGGTTTGTAATCGTAGATTGGTCTGGGATCAGCTCTACACAAGCTGAACTACAGTTGCCACGATTAATAATTGTGATAAGAATGAATACTTATTACTTTGATAGAATAAGAATGTGTTCACATGAAAACTCAGATGTTTTTAGTATTAAAATCAATTAAAAACCAATGCAATTAATTTTAAAAAGGTGAGAGTTGGGTCACTCATCACATTGTAAACCGTTTGCATTGCACATGGAATAATACAGTAATCATAATATTGTGGACTGTCCCAACCTCATGTGCATGCCAGCTGTGTGATTTCACCTTCAGGACAGCCATTCAGAGGGCACATGCCAAATAAGATAAATGTAAATGAGAAAGCGGTCATACACATTATTTGTTACTGCACACAATCACATCATAACAATGCTACAACAAAAGGCAATTATGAGGTCCAATCACTCATAGACACGATGAAGCTGATGAATATACTGTGCTTATAAGGTGTCTGTTTAATGTAAATCTGTTCCGAAGTTATTATGTTGATGTTGGATGTCAACCATTAGCATACGGCAAGGTTTGCAATCAGAGGGCTCTGTTTACCGGAATCAATGGCACACGATGCATGGGCACACTGGACGTTGCTACTGAATTTTCTATATTGTTGTGACCAGAGGCAAGGAGCACACAGCTCACAGCGCACGACTGGTGGAAAATGGGCTGCATTAGGCTGAATATATTATCAGTGGGTGTTCCAGGAGGCTTCAATTATAGCCAAACAAATGGCTTCAGGGCTGTCACTTTTTTTTTAGTTATAAATAAGAGAAATTAGTTTGAATTTAGTTTGTTCGATTTTTTACCATCAAAAATTTCTAGAAAACATTGCCTAAGTGTATAATTATTATTTACATAAAACCTGTAGCTAAATAGCTTCCAAATCAGATTAGTTGTTTCGTTTTTATTATATTTTTATGTTGGAGATCCTTTCTGCATTAACCGAAAGAGAATGGAAACATCAACAGCAAACGGACTCATTAGACACTGAAATTTGGTTATACAGTGCATATGAAGTATTTTAATTTACTCAGATGAATAACATTTTATATTTCACAAATAAAAATGAACAAACTCAGGTATGATTAGATAGATCTTTTCAGATTAAAAAGGCAAGGTTCAAAGCTTCTGACAATCAAACAATGAGGTATCCAGATTAAAAGGTGAAGTACACTGTCAATGATGTATTCAGAGCAATCCCTACTTCTGTGCACTGTCAGTGCCATGATAGCTTGCAATGTTTGATTGCTGTTTTGTCTGAATGTAAAAGTGCTACGATTAGAGTGATAATAATGTACTAGGTAGCATATCGCCATTTAGTGGTATCTACCTAGAAGCTTGAGAGATAAGCCAGGGGCTGTCCCAGTTCTCCACACTTGGCTGAATGTAAGTCGCTCTCAGCCCAGTTAGCATGTTGCTAGTATTCCATTCCAGCAAAGCTTGCTACCTGTGCCTGCGAATCTCATGCTGACTGGCGACCACTGCCATCTAGTCCCACAATTTCCTAAAACACAACGATTTTACAATAACTGTGATTGTAGCCATGTCATATTAACCCTATAGTATGCCAAATGCCAGCATTCATACAGCTGGATATATAATGTCATATATAATATCAGTCAGCAGCCTACAGTATATGCTCAGATATTGAAAC
Source organism: Anguilla rostrata (assembly GCF_018555375.3). Classification (NCBI taxonomy): domain Eukaryota; kingdom Metazoa; phylum Chordata; class Actinopteri; order Anguilliformes; family Anguillidae; genus Anguilla; species Anguilla rostrata. The sequence goes on from NC_057934.1 coordinate 28,112,115, forward strand.
ATTTGAATAGTTCAACAACTATGGATATATTCTTTGCCAAAGAGCAAACAGCACAAATAGGGAAAATTTTGGATTTTGTTGGGCCAATGATGGTTAGTATCCAATGATGGTGCGTTCTAGCTGGCTCTTTAGGTTTTTGCTGAACAAACATTGGTTCATTGATAAAAATGTCTTTCATTAGGGTAAACAACAGGGTCATGTTTACTGCATCATTACTCTTTCTCTGGCAGGGGCCTCGAGGCAACATTGGAAACCTAGGTACTCAAGGTGTTGAAGGTGCACTCGTAAGTGTCTATAATCCTATTTGTAGCTGTTTTTAACTAAATTTTTACAAATATACTGAAAACCTTGCTTAATTTTGACATGTCCGTATGACTGTTACCATAATTTATTATCAATGAAAATTACATTCCACAATTATGGATTCTATAAAAAAACATTTCTGCAATGTAATTACAACTTATTCTTCATTGAAAACACTAGCATTTGTGAGCTAGCTAACTTATTCCTGATATGAAAATAGATAACTCATTCCCTGTGCTTTGTGTTTCTTCATAGCTTCTTTAAAACTATGGAATTTATATGTTTGTACAGTACTTGTTCCTGTTCCCCAATTAGCTAACAGGTGTCCAAATTTTTTGTGGGTTACATAACCTGATAGTCAATTGTTTAATCATAGCTATACCTATGTACTGGGCTTATCTTGGCATTATGCTACATGCTAATAATTTCACAAACAGACTACATTCTTTATTATAGAGAATTGACATGAAAACTGATTTTACAATTTGTGCAGACCTCACCTGAGCACAGACTTATGTGGATGTATTAAAGAAATACAATACTTTAGCCTTCCTAGATCCATACATGATTTCCTTGTTGCATGTGCCAGTATGTAGCTGTGGCATAATGCAAACAAACATTTAGCGACATTTGACAATTATTTTGATGTTTTCAATTAAAAACTTCAAATTTGCTGTTTCTAAAAAAATGTATTTTAGGGGGATCAAGGCCAAAGAGGAGTGGTGGGTGAGACTGGTCCAAAGGGGAACCAAGTAAGTATTTTAACAATGAAAATAATGTAGGAACAGCATAGGTTCTGAACATTGACATCCAATAACCACACAACAAAAGCTGAGGCAGTAGTTTGAATTTTGTTGACAAGATATCACATGGCTGTGACAATTGTGGGTAAATCACTTCGTTAATTGAAAAAGAAATATAGCCAAAAAATGGCCAGTGTTTAAAAAAAAGCTTTGGTATCTGTAAGCTCAACTATTTCAAGCTTAAGCAGTGAAATTTTGGTATGTTCTTTGCCCTTAGTTCAGCAAATGGAGAGTGTCAATTGCTTTTCATGTGCCATTTTACAGGGACCTCAAGGGCCAAGAGGACTCACAGGTCTCCCTGGACCGAAGGGAGAGGGTGTAAGCAATGCAAACATTTTGTGAAGCCCAATTCATGTTTTCGGCATCATTCAATAGTTGGATATGTTGTTTCAAAAGCCATGACTCAAAGGTCATCCCAAAGCCTTAGTAGTTCTGGAAGATTCTGGAAGGTTTTTCACATGACTGGTCTGAAACAGGATCCAAAACAGGATGGGGAATCATGGTTTCCTGGGCCACAGTGGGGCTTTCAGAACCAGTGCTTGGGCCCTCAACTGGACACCAATACAAGTAAAATTATCTGTAGTGAGTTCAAGTGCATGTATGCCACTACACAGCTTCTCTCTTTCTAGGGGCTACCAGGAGTGGATGGCCGCGAAGGAATTCCTGGAATGCCAGGGTCTAAGGTACAATCTTTATGAAATTTGGCTTACAGTGGTAATCCTGTCCAGGAAGTGTATAAAATATGAACTGTTACATTCCCTCCAAGTAAATGTATTGAAACTCTACAACAGGGCATTACTGGGAAACCAGGAGCTCCAGGGGAGATGGGGGTTCAGGGACTTCCTGTAAGTATACACTTTCATTTGAGGGAAGAATGGACTTTTGTACCATTCTTTATGTGGTAATATGTTAATTCACAGTTTATTTAAAATGAAAGCTGGAAAACATTTACTTAGCCTATGTTATAGCATGAACTGTCACCTCACAAGTCTGATTAATTTGAGTTTACCCCAGAACTACCAAGATGCCATTCTGTTTCATTTTTATCACAAAGTAGTCATTGTGTAAGCTTATCCAGTAAGTCCAGGCTTGACTACACTGGGAAATAAATTTTCAAGTTGGAATCATATTGAAAGTCTGTAAGGGGCCACTTATTTAGCCAATGAAACTTTTATAGCAATAACATATTACGAGTTTTTAACCAAGTCTACATATAAATTAATCTGAAAGTGCTGCTGGTCTAGAAGCGAGTCTAGTGTGTCTGCTTGGAATTAAGAGTGTAAACGCATTTGAAAATGGTCAAAATTATGCCCCTTAGTTTTTAAAAATCTTTTACATTTTTATCTTTAGACGATCTATACCATGACATTACTAGATGTTCTCAATTTGACATCAGGTTGAGCTGAAAAAAAAACCATTACATGAATTCTGAATACCAACAATACCTTGTAGGATTATACCTACTTAGAATCGAAAGCTATTATCTTTTCTGCTCATTTTTAGTATAGCATTGATGTTTTCCTAGTTGCGAGCCATTTTCTGTATATTGCTAAACAAGTCATGGCTTGCCTTACGATCTCCCAAATGAAGACTTGATGCCTCAAAGGGTAAGGAGTTTTAAAAAATATAAAATATGACTACAAAGTGCTTTCCTTGGGTTAAAACCTGAAGGAGGATTTACTTAGTAGAAAAACAATTGAAAGGGCTCATATTGAAAAATCATTCGTTTTTTTGTCGTGTCATTTCTTATCCTGTCAATCAGTGCATAGTATATTAGCTGCTACCATGTCTCATTGGCGGTTTTACTGAATCGGTCTGTTGAGGATTACTTCTTCCTTCAGTTTTAATCAGGGCACCGTTTTATCAAGGATTTGCTCTGACATAATGTCATAATATGAATATGCACAGAATATTTATTTATATGCCAACAGGCAAAAGCACCTCTTACTCATTAGAAATTCAGCAGTGTCATGACTATTTTAATAATGCAGCTGGTGATTACTGATAGATAATTTAGAATAAAATCAATTAACAGATTGCATGAAATTTGTCTCCATTAGGGTTTACCAGGTGCACCTGGCCCAAAAGGTGTCAGTGGTGAGAAGGTATGTCATTTCTAACATTTTATAAATATATACATACTGCAATGACATGACTGCTGAATGAATTTTCAATGGATAATCCTACTTCATTCTGGAAACAATATAATCATTGATCCATTATATAAGACAGGCTGAGGCACAGAGCATGCCCTTCCACTCACACATAAAACACATTATGCATTAAATTATTATGGACATATGCCACATCTGTGCATGATGACTGTTGTGAATACAGCCTTATGTATGTTGTCCAGTGAATTCAAAATTTACAGCATTGACTGTGTCTACCAAAGGGCAACACTGGTGACCCTGGCCTTGCTGGACGGATGGGATCCTCTGGTAAAACAGTAAGTTGAAGTAAAACTGTTAATTTTCATTTAAAAAGTTTCCACTTGTATGTGTTGTTGGGGCTGTTATGTACTAAAACACTCATCGTTTCCTTTTCAGGGAGAGCGAGGGGAACAAGGAGAAGTAGGACCTGTTGGACAAAGAGGTGGGCCAGTGAGTATTTACCTGGGTATACAGTGAACAGTGTTCAAATAAAGCAATATGGCTCAAGAATCCTTGGTATATCATGAATATGTAAAGGGGAATGGGTAGTGTTCGGAGGTTCAAAAGCACACTGACAAGGGTACCACCAAGCTACTACAAGTAGCCCCTAAATCCCGAAGGACTAAACAGAAGGAAGGAAAAAAAAAGACAAGGAAATAATAGTAGAGAAGCCAATCTCCTACAAACGCTAAACCGAGAACCCAAACACTGGTACTTAAATAATAAAGGTCCCGGAAGTTCCCTTAGACTTAGGGTTAAATGAGAATACAGCTGAGTGACAAGCACTCTGTCACACCACAGGTTAAATAGGCGGTGGGAAGGTGAGCCCAATCGGGACTCAGGGTGCTTCCCTGGTGGCCACACCCAGCCACTGCACCCTGAAACCATGACAGAATATTAGGATGCTAGGTGGTGCTGTTAGGTACAGCGTAAAGCGGAGTACCAGCAAACCGACTAACCATGTCAATATTTATGATATACCATGGGTTAATGTGCCATATCGCTTTTTTGAAATGGTATACTATATATGTTAAAATAATTCACCAAAGATGGACAACTCAACGACTTTAAAAGTAATTTTTGTAAGTAATGTAATGTTTTGTGCACTGTGTATTTCTGCTGAATTCCGTTACTAAGCAGCAATAATTTCTTTTTTGGACCTACTTTCACTGGCTACATACAAACTAACATTACCTCTTCAGCTAGAAGACAACACATTTGCACTGCAAAAACTAAAACAAATTAACTAGCTAGCTACATAGTAAATGCATTGATCGGCTGGTGTATTTACTTGCTTAGCTCCATCACGAAAAGAGCATACTTTTTGCCTTTAAGAGAACATTGTCAGAAACAGAGCATGCCCAAATTGCATTACTAAAATAATAAAAACCTGGGTTATCATGCTTTTTTATTTCTTTTAAATCAGTTTTTATTTCTTTTAAATCAGTTTTGGTACATGTTGTAGTCTACATTGTGAGGTTAGTCTTTGATGGAGCATGTGTTGTCAATGACAACATTACCATAACTGCAGAAGGGGCATGAAAACATTTGATTGCAGCAACTGACTGTAGGCTGTATTAAGCCTGACGGTTACCATTCCAAATGAAAAATCATGGAAATTACTAAAAACAGGGAAAGTCACAACAAAAATCACTTCAGTGACAAACGCCCAGCCATAGAAATAATTACTCTTCTGGAAGAAAAGACTCCCACACAACATTCCCGTTCCATTCCAGTGTTCTGTAGATTTGTCTTACCTTGTCAAAATGTCCTATCGGTAGTGCAAATTTATAGTCACATCTATTGGTCTTTGCTACCATATTGGAAAATACTATCGCAAGTAAACTGTTATTTTAGTTGCCAAAAAGTCGGTAGGCCTTACCTGTACCTTACCTGTACCTTATAAAAAAGGCTTCTAAGCCAAAGATAGCCAATTCCTTTCCTCTGATCACAACTCTCTTAACTGCAAGACTATCATTGATGTTTTAAAGAAAAAAAAAATTACTTGTGACACATTGCCCCTGAAACAATCAGAAATATAAATTCAAACAAATTGCCCCCTCAAGTGCCAAAAACAAGATTGTGTTCACCTATTTCCTGAAACAGGTCCTCCATGGCCAATACAGTTGCTTATATTACATGCCGTCATCGCCTAACTTCTGCATGCAATGGTAGAATTAAAACAAGTGCATGATGCATCATGAACTAACCTTACAGTACTTATTTGTGGTATGGCAGCATAGGCACACCTATATGGTATGTGTATGAACCTATATGGTATGTGTATGAACATTGGCAATTAAATGATGTAATTGTGATGTGTGGGTGCACATTACCCATTGGGTAGGATAAAATGTCAGAACACCAGCAATAATCAAGCTTCTTGCAGCATTTCACTATCTCGCACCCAGATCATTTCGATGGACAATTGCTGCCACAGCTGAAATGTCACTGTCTGCATTTTGTTGTGCGCTGTGCGTAGAGCTGGATACACTCTTATGGTGCACCAGCAGATAGATACATCAATTCCCCCACATCCAGTGAAGATATTCAATGGAATAAACAGGAGGTTTTTTTTAAAACTGTGCTGGTTAAGCTCTACTTTATACACAAAATGTGATTAGTAGGCAGTCCCTGATTGTGTAATTAGCTGTAGCAATAGTAAATAAGATAATTTCACACAGACAGGGAAAGCACTAAAATACCCTTGTCAGGTCACAATTTACACTGCAAGTTATGTACATGTACATGTTCCCTTATATAATTAAATTTTTCTAAATTATTCCAAGGTCAGTTAAACAATAACTCTTTTTGTGAGTATCCAAAAACCTCTTCAGAAATAAGCCAACTGTGTGACAGGTCTCTCAATTCTCCAGGACAAATTTCAAACTAAATTTCCTTAAAAATAAAAAGAGAGGTGCACACTCCTTATGCTCCACTATATCATTTATTTACCAAATATTTACCAGCGTTTCAGCACATACAGTAGTGCCTTCGTCAGGGTCTGTTGTGTGAAATTCTGAGAAAAGTCTTTTTAAACCATAGTTAAGCTAAATTTACTTTAATTCAGTTTTACCCTTTTCTTGCATTTATATTTATTTATTTATTTTTATTTATTTTTTTGCCATTTTTGCTGTACTTAATCTTTGCTTTAAAATAAGCCACAAATGCATTTCCTCTAAATAATCATCTACACAGGTAATTTTGTATTTGAATAATGTTTGAGAAAAGCCAAATGGTCTGTCTTATCATCCTAAATTGTGAGAAACTGTATTTATTATGTAATGTGCATTTAAATACATACTGTATATGTTTCTCTCTGAAGGGTAACATCAGTTAAAAATAAAAATTCACTCAGTAAATTAGTCTTACAAGGTTACAAGTGTTCAGAAAAATGTTCAATTACAGCATTCTCTGTTATTAGTAATAACTACAAGTGAAAAAATCTTCAGATGTATACCCTAATTATTATATTGCATTATATTATTACTGAAAAAGCAAAAACTGAAAATGAACGTTTTTTAAATGGCTTTAGTACATTTAGTAAAATCTTCCATCTTCCATCATTTTATTAAAATAAAATAATTAGTGCAAGTTGTTATAACAATAACTATACTATATTATAATTGATACTATTCTGTAACTGTAACTATACTGCCAACCTTTGTTGAGTGATCGAAAGTTGCTTATGGCTGAACTACCATTTATTGTTTTTTGTTAATGTTTCTTTCTTCCAGGGTGAAAGAGGAGAGCAGGGTCCCAGTGGTCCTCCTGGAAAACCAGGCCCCAGAGTATGTGTTCAAACATCTTTTATCAAGGGTTCAATACAGTAAAAATGGGATAACTATAATTTCTATGCACTACCTCACTCCCTAGTATACCTCATTGAAGTGGTATACTGCCATCCTACAATTTGTAAAATGCATTATCCACCTTAAGGCTAAGGTGGTTTTTATTTTAGACTTAGTGTGTAGAATATATTTTGGCAAGGGATGATGCAGCATTCCTCAATTTTGCATTGCTACAGTTTACATTGGTTTAATTAGCTGCTTAACTGGCTGCAGGTGTGTGCTACTGGAGGTGATTGGATGCAGATGTGTGCGAACACAGTTTATTTTCTGGTGGTTGGCTTATCTGAAGAAAAGCATGTTTTCAACATACAAAAATGGCAAGTTACTCACACTTATAAAGCAATCTCTGTAAGTCATTAATTCAAAGCATGAATAATTCTACAGCCTGTCCATTAAAAATATGGATAATCACAATGTATTGGTCTGTACATTTTGTTATTGTGCATCGATATTGTTATTGGTTTGATGTAGTCTACTACACGTCATGCAAACAGCGTGGTGATGTATTTATGTGATGTGTGAGTACTGGAACATTTGTGATGATGAAAAACCGCGAAATCCCTTAAGTTTGGGGCTTTATTGTGTGGATGTGTGAAGTTGTTCATGATTCTGTCTGTTTACATGAGGTTTGAAGGTACAGAAATGAATGTTTTTAAGGGGTGAGAGTCTGTGGTCATTCTGGTTATATCCATGGGAAAACCTGAAAAGTGCCAAACTCTCTGTGCTGTATAGGTATGGGGCATTCTGCCTTGGCGGGATGATATACCTGTCACCCCAATGTATGAGTGTGGCTTGTTTGAAAAGTGCAGAAATAAGACAATGCCCTGTCTTGGATTTTGGTTTAAATAATTCACGCTTTTGTTTACCTTTATGTGCTCATTTCATTTGGATTCTCATTTTGTCATAGAATCCCTTTGCAGGGTGTAAGGGGTCTGGAATGGCCTTATTCACCCATTTCTGTTCATAGGTTCACAGCAGTACCTCAGAAATACAAATAATTTTGAAATGGAGGTGATTCAGAATTTTTCATCCTTCCATCTATACCTGTTTATCCTGGTCAGGGTTGCGTCGGGTGCAGGAGCCTATCCCAGCATGCATTTGGCAAGAGGCAGGATTACACCCTGGACAGGTAGCCAGTCTATTGCAGGGCACACGCACCATTCACTCACACACTCATACCTATGGGCAATCACTATCCACCCGGTGGTGGTTTTTACTGATTATAATCTTCTGGTGTTTCTTCATTGCACGTGCAGTACCAGTCAGGGATTTTATTTTCACAGGAATATACTCTGGAGGTCTAACTTCATTGTTGTTGATATCTTATTTTGGAATTAAATGGGTTGATTGCTGCATTCCTACAGTTTCTAGCAATTCAGCCTCATTTGAAGATTGGTTTCTGTACTAACATGCGGTTGGCTTTGTATTAAGTTTATGATCTTGATTGCAGCGTGCAATTGGATTTCTGTATCTCCAGCAAGTCTTCTGCTAAGTTAAGAGTTTATGTCCCGTGTAGGGACAACGAAAGTGGAGAATGGAGAAGTTTTAATATTTGACATGGTCAAATTTAAAAAAATCCTGAAGCATGTATGATTGTGATGTTTACAACAAAGAGCCTACAGTATATAAAAAATATTATTCATCACAACCCCCTTAAAAGATTTTTAAAATGCTTGCTAAACCTTCTATGTGAAATCAGACAAGGTGTAATATTTCTGTAGTGTTATTGGAAAGTTGTCACTTAGCTAGAACATAACTTCAACCTTAACTTCAAGCATAGAATTGTTTCTGAACTGGTGAAACAGAAGTTAAGGCTTGCTTCTGTACAATCCATGATCAGGAGTAGAGCAAATATCCAGACGGGAAAACAACTTCTTCGGTAGTTTCCATCTTCATTTTATTGTCCTTTAATCAGCCGTTGAAAGTCAATGACAATAACAAAATCAAAAATGTATCACAAAATCAAATGGCATTTTACTCTGGCTAGTTTTTTGGGTATTCATACACATGCCCTGCAGGAAGAGAGGGAGGCTTTCAGGTGGCTTGTCTGCAGAAATATTGGAATCCACCAGGGGAAATGGCATGAATGGGCTCTTGTTAACCTGGTCAAGACTTATTTATCCAGTAAGGCAAGCTGGAGCCCCCAGACTGAAAGAGACATCTGTTCCCCCCAAAATATGTCAAATTACAAGCAGAAATCACAGTGAAAAGAGTCTTATAGAGACTCCTAATACTTTTGCAGCTGAGCTGGTAAATGTTCTGCAGATGTCGCCAACTCAGAGGGCGAGGCTGCAGTCCCACATGCCACAGTCAATGCAGTGTGTTCACTTGGTATCTATATAATTTTTTATATCTTTTTTCCAGGGGGCTAAAGGGGACCTTGGGCTGCCTGGGCATCCTGGCCCACCAGGACTGCCAGGAATGAAGGGAGACAGGGTAAGATGGTGGGCCCTTGAACATTTAATGAATATTGTTTAAATATTCAAGAATATAGCAAGTTTGTGATGGAAAGACAGGGTTTCCGCCCGCCAGGTCGCAAATTGGGATTGTTCAGCTTTGGCACAACCAAACATTAGTGAAATTTAGTGCAGAGCAAAAAATTTACAATTTATGCTATAAAACAGAAATAAAAACATCCCCTGCATTATCAGTCAATCTAATGGCATGCAATGTACAAATGATATACAAATGCAATGTATTTAACTAATTCTACTCATATAATTCTTATTTTTGAAGTGATTTGTCATAGGTGCATCACATTATTGTTTTGAATTTGAGATTGTGGCGAACATGCTGTCCTCCTCACTCTCTCTCTCTCTCCTCTTTCCCTCTCCCACTCCCTTTCTCGAACATTACAGCAATTAATTGTTTTGTTAACTTTATTTAGAAATTTTTAGTGCTTTTTCAAACCAGTAAGAATTACAAATTGTCTTGTTTTACATGCTAGTCACTATTCTTTACGTGCAATTGTTGTAGTTAGTCAATTTACACCATTAAGTTTTATATTATATGCTAGTCATATACTACAATGATTTTTTTTAAAAATGCTAGCTAGTCAATTTAACTCTTAATTTAACTTTTAAAAAATATGAACAGATCTCATTTTAAAAAACATACTAGTCATGATTCTCTAGTATATTTTGTAAAACGTTTGGAAAATAAAATTACTCTCACTTTCAAAGTAATTTTTTTTCATATTTTACTAAGCTCTAATATGTTTTACATACTAGTCAATAGTGTATTTGTATTATTTGGAATAGTGAAAACTGTGAAAAGTCACTGTGAAATAAAACTGCATGCTTTCATTTTTAAAACAAAGATATTTGCAATGGGCAAGGAGCTGGTCTTATAACCTGAAGGTCGTAGGTTCGATTGCCGTTGTACCCTTGAGCAAGGTACTTAACCTGCATTGCTTCAGTATATATCCAGCTGTATAAATGGATGCAACGTAAATGCTATGTAAAAAAGTTCTGTAAGTCACTCTGGATAAGAGTGTCTGCTAAATGCTTGTAATGTAATGTAATGTAATGTAATGTAATATATATATATTAGGTATATTCAGGTATACTGTGTATACCTGAAATTCAGGGAAAGGTTTCCAGGTAAGCCACCTGTAAATATGATGCAAATGCCAGAGCTTTACCCCCCCCCCCCCTTTCACCCCCTTAGACCCTGCTGGGTGCCTTGACCCCTTGTCACTGCACATGTTGCCCTCTGCAAAAACGGTTACCTTCTGCTTCCGGTCAGTTCCAGAACTGGAGTCATGTGTATGAATCAACATCTTATTGGAAACAATGCTAAGCATGCGTGTAGGATCTGTTTGGACTGTCTTACCTGTCTTAGCCTGCTGGCTAAAGCACTGTAAGCTAAGTAGTTAGCTAAAGCAAAGCACTGTCAACTAAGTAGTTAGCTAATGTGAGTGAACTGTAAAAAGGCCAGTATGGTAGGCCTTGTGCAAAAATGAAGCTGGCAGTGCAACAATATGCTGGGGTTGATCGGAAACCGCAATTATAACTAGCATACTGCCAATCTTACAAATATAACTGCAACTGAATCTTCATAGTGCATTCAAACCATGAACATAACGAAAGTACGACATTCCTAGGATATGAATTGAGCCAAATTCAATGTGGCTTTATCACTCGCAAGTTAACAGCTAGCTACAGCAATAGAGCCTTGTTAAATAGATTCATAGCTAATACAGCTACGTACAGGCTTAGTTAATGATCATACCAGTACGCATACACAAAACAATGTACTGAAATTTAAATCATATGGTAGCGCTTTATCCAATAAGGCAGGGGCCTCAATATTATCCAAAAAGGGCCAGTGTGGGTTCAGGCTTTCATTCCAGCCAAGCAATAACACATCTGGCTCTAAGAATCAACCACTAGCGTCCTTGCTAAGGACCTTGATTAGTAGGATCATCACTGCTTGGTTGGAACAAAAGCCTGCACCCACACCGGCCCTTTTTGGATGAGATTGAGAACCCCTGCAATAAAGGGGCCGACCAGAAGCGGAAGGCAACTGTTTTTGCAGAGGGAAACAGGTTTTGCAGTGACATTGGCCTTCTGATGGCAGGCTGTTTCAAATTCCTGTCTAACAGCCTGAAGTTTATGCAATCTGCTGGCACCACCCATGTATGATGTCCTCTCTCACAACTGCTGCACATTTGAACTAGTGGACTACAGAGACAAGTTTTAGCTGGGTGCATCTTCCTGAATTGACCATGGATGTTGCAGTTGTGAAACAGGCTTTTTTTCCACTGCCAGGAATTTAAATAAGGGAATAAGTTAAAAAAGGATTTTAAAAAAGGTTTTCGTAACATAACAACATGGTCACATATCAATTCAAATTTCAGGGAACCTGAGGCATTTTCTGTTAGGTTTACTGAAGTCCAGCTGTGGATGCTGTACATGTGAGAGGATCAAAGTGAGAGAGGGAGGAAAAGAGATTAGGGATTCCTAAATAAAAGGTCCTGTTCAATGGCTCCCTCTAGTGCTGAATTGGTGACACAACATTATTAACCCATGAATGCAGACTTTTGAACATGAAACCCTATTAAACTATTACATAAGTGTTCCAACTCAGTGAAATATACATTGCCTGTTTGTTTATGGCCATCTAAAAAACCCTTTTCAGACTTACCTGATGTAGCTTGCAATTGTCTTGCCATTGAATGCATGTAATATTTATTGGAAATACAAATAAGTTAAATTATTATTCATTCTTAATTAGACTGTTTTAGTAATTCATGTTTGTTATAGTAATTCAGTGCATGCTTAATGTCTTTCACAGGGTGTGGTTGGTCAAACAGGCCCAAAAGGTGAACAAGTAAGTCATCCCAATAACATATCTGCCTTACATACTCCATACCATAATTCCAAATACCATAATACCAAAGTTCAGAGCCCAAACTGGTTTTGTTGTTGGACTCATTGCCTTCAGGGGTGTAGAGCTTGCTTGGTTGAGCTGCATGCAGGTGTTCTAGTTGGCCAGAGAGTGGCTCTAATGCTATGGAACATATCCATCTATGATAATAAATGTCCTTGTTTATAATAAGGTGCATATACTTAGATATAATGTAACATACATTCCTTTCTGGGATATGCCCCAGAGTAAGGTACCAGTTAATAGCAGACAAAATATACATGTGTTATATCTTTATGTACTTGTATTTTAAATAGGTGTGTTGTAATAGCTGGGTCGGCCCTGGGGACCCTGCTCTGTATTCTTGTTTTTGTTCCAACCATAATGGAACTCTCTGACAAGCTATTAACTTATTGTTATTCAGACGTTTAATGTCTATTGGAGGGTGATTTGCTGTGTTGTTGTTGCTCTATGTCAGAAAAAGCTCTGTATGTCATGAGGAATACATTTCCAATATGCACTTGCCAGGATTTCAGTCAGTCAGATCAACTATTGCTACATTTTCTGCTATGTGCGATATGGCAAATGCTTCCTTCAGAAAGAGGTTACATTGTTTAATTGAATAATTCCTTCAGAAAGAAGTAAAATGTTTTAGGCTAGTAAATTATAGACTGACAGATCTGATTATTTGATTTGTATGGCATTGTCATTATACAGTCAGCGTATCCCTAGTTCCCTCCTGCACCACAAAAGTTTAAAACCACTGTTTATCACAGTCTGTTTGATTTCTCTGATATGTTCAGTCTCTGTGCTTGCACAGACTTGTCTACAGTAAAAAAAGGTGTTCACAGCACGTTCTGTGGCTGAAAATGCCCAGATTATGTGTATGAAGATTTATGATTATTGCTCTTACCCTTTGATGCTTGGGATTTTAATGGGCTGATTTACCCATTCATGGTAAATTGTAATCTTTGTGGAGATTAAATATACTAAGCAACGAAAAAAGAAGGCACTATATACCAAAACCTTAAATTTTCATTAGTGATGACTTTCAAGTTGAGGACACTGCACAGAGTTTCAGTGTCAACTTTTTTCAGTGTGAAGAAATTCTAATTAAAATCAAATGAATTCACGTGATTGCTAAAAGCTCAGTAATTGTACATATAAGAAAAGCAAAAATGGAGGCTATGGGTCCTTGGCACACTTTCCTTAAGTATGCCTACTGACTTAGTTAGATGTTGTTGCTGGTGTTTTTAGACTCCCCAATGGATGCAATATTTGTTTTCTTACCTATTTAATAAATGCGTAATTACAGCTACTCATGACCCACAAAATTTTACTCCGGTCCAGTATTGTTATACAGTATTAAGTACTGGTCAGAGTTTGGATGGAACAATTTCTCCTCAATACTATTGGTCCCACATACAAGTCTATTGTATGTAGTGGGAAAATCACTTTTTGGAAACCTTACATTAATTATACAGCACTTTTGAGTATGAAGCTGCTCATAAGTGTGAAATGCACATGTTTTTTCTGTTATTGTGTAGGGAGATGCTGGAGCAGAGGGAACACCAGGAGACAAAGGAGAACAAGTGAGGAACAACCAGATGAACATTAAAGGCATACTATGCAGGATTTTTAGCCAGTGTTTACAACCAAAAAGGTCTCCTCCTCCATCTTCATCCCTGCCCAGACACCCGTAAATTTCCCCCATCAATTACTTGGACTGGACATTGGGCTACATTGTCTGGTCGGGACCACGAACCGGACATGAACAAAAAATTTGAAAACTGGATGTCTGGCTACCCAGGCTGCATAGATAGAGGTAACGTTACTTTCAGGTTCGACAGAAAACAAGCCAACGCAGAATTGCTTGTCATCCCCTTGGCTAACTTCTGCTGATGCCACCGAGAAAAAGCAATTCCGGAGTTACAGTAACTCTAGTTCTTTAACGAGCCTTGTTGGCTAGTATTTTTTGCTTCGCTATGTCTGGGCCGTTACAGCAGCTGGCCAGCTATTTCAAAAAACACATTGATATCTGATCCCAAATCACAGGCTCTGTAGCCACACCCTCCCCTCCTGACACAGAAAAGAGTACCATGCACAGAATTGTTCTGATTATACAATAACAAATACAGGTAAAGGTGCTCAAATTCGGCAAAAGTATGTTAACAGAGAATGCCAGTGATATAGATATGCCTTAGGATGGTTATTTCTTTATATTTTCACGTTAAAAATCCTGCAAAGTATGTCTTTAAATAATTGCATTTAAATAATTGAGTACCAGAGTACCTCTATTGGTAAAGATGTTAACTAATAGTGCAGGCTAAGCCCTCTAATCTGCGCTATATTAATAGAGAGTTGGCTTCATTGGAAACCTAAAAACCTATTTATACTACTGGTGTTTTTTTTCTTATTCATTTTAAATCTCAAGTGTAAATTGCTGAGTTTGAAATATATTTTTACAGGGTGACCAAGGAGAGCCTGGAGTGAAAGGAGCAGTAAGTTTTTTTTGCAATTCATGTAATGCAATTATGTAACATTGTTATATCCATCCATTATCTATACCCAGTTATCCTGGGTAGTGTCATGGGGGATGCTGGAGCCCATCCCATAGTGCATTGGGTGAGAGGCAGGAATACACCATGGCCAAATATACCACAGGACACACACACCATTCACTCACCATTCACTCACACTCTCCATACCTATGGGCAATTTAGAGTCACCAGTTTGTCTACCTGCATGTCCATGGACTGTGGGAAGAAACTGGAGTACCCAGAGGAAATCCACGCGGACACGGGGGGAACATGCAGACTCCACACAGAAAGGCCCAGCCCAGATTCAGACCCAATACCTTCAAGCTGTGAGGTTACAGTGATACCCACTGCACCACCGTGCCGCCCAACATTGTTACAATCTACTGTAAAAAGTGAATTATCAAAGGATTATGCATATTATTTGGCTTTCATAAATATTAATGTACTTTGATTAATCAAACTTGCATAAAGCACAGATCCAGTATGTTGATGAACAGGGACAGATCTAGAAATGATTTGTGCAGCAGAAGAAATAAGCATATACATGCACACCTCATATTTAGGGGCCACTTGGACCTTCTGGTGCCTGGGAAAGCTTTCCCTGTAATACCCCCCTAGCTCCAGTACATTGTTGATAAATCCCACTTGGTTTTGGGGTGTGTATGAATTTGTGCACATATTGGACCAAGATATTGAACTTCTTCAAGAAGGAAAGCCTCCAGTTCTTTGAGGAATAAGGAGATTAATGAGGAAAACTCTTTTGCACTGTGCACTCTAGATCTTCCCATAAACATTGAAATATATTTTTTTAGGTCTTGTGATTGTAGAAGATTTCCTTTCATCCTGGTATTCTTGAAGCCACTCTTGAATTTGTTCAGTATTGTATATGGGGATGTTACCATCTTTCAATCTGGAGTGTTTGCATCATAAGGTGCATGTGGTCTTGTAAAATAGGTCTATATCCTTTGGCCTTTATACAACCATGAGCAATCATCTGACCCATAGCATTACATTCCACCATGTTTCACAGTTTGCAACAGACACTGAAGGCTGAATATTTCCTTTGGCTTTTTACAAATGTACACCTGTCGAGAAGTCAGATGACTCATCAAACGAAATTATTTTTTCTATTGTTCAGGGGTCCTGGTTTTTTAGATAGTGCACCGAATAAAGTGGCCACTTGGTGTATATGTAAATGTATATATGTGTATACATATACATAAAAGTCAGAGACATAGGCCAAGCCTTCGGCTTTCCAAATTCAACTGTTTGGAACATCATTAAGAAGAAAGAGAGTCCTAGTGAGCTCATAATTGCAAATGGTCTGGTTGGCCAAGGAGGACCTCTACAGTTGATGGCTGAAGAATTCTCACCATAATGAAGAAAACCACCCAACACCTGTCCAACAAATCAAGAACACTCTTCAGGAGGCAAGCGTGGATGTGTCAGTGACTATTGTATGCAGTAGATTTTGCAAACAGAACTACAGAAGCTACACTGCAAGATGCAAACCATGATGGCCAGGTTACAGTTTGCTGAGAAGTTTCTAAAAGAGCCGACAGAGTTCTGGAGAAAAGGTCTTGTGGACAGATGAGACCAAGATGTACTTGTATCAGAGTGATAGTAAGAGCAAAGTGTAGAGGCCAATAAGAACTGGCCAAGATCCAAAGCATCTTATCCTCTCAAGTACAACCAAATGCCTTGTCAGGCTCTTTGTGATTTTTGAGCTCACCAGGGGCTCTCTTCTTAATGATGTTCCAAACAGTTTCCCTTGACTTTCATTGGCACAACTCCGGTCATCATGTTGACAAACACAAATAACAGACTCATTACATTACATTTATTTGGCAGACGCTTTTACCCAAAGCGACGTATGGTAAGTGTGTACCAAAGGTCATTGGAACAACTACAAGACACAGGTCCGATAAGGTACAATACTCATTTTGTAACAGTTATTCATAACCATAAACACTTTACCTCCAGTTCATTCAGTAAACATTACACTCTGACCTAGCCTATGCTAAGTCACTAGGAGGCATGACAAGCTACAACATCAAGATATTGTTACATAGTAAATGTAAGTTCTGGATGGAGGTACATGTAACAAGAAAGTGGCACAGGAGGTAGATGCGTAACTTGAAAGTGCTATAGGAACAAAGTAGAGAGATTTAAGTGATAAAAAAATTAAACCAGATTGGGAGTGCCCTGCAGAGTGGTGACAGTTAGTTAGTCCAGGTATAGTGTGAAGAGATGAGCCTTGGGACCACGGCGATAGATGGGTAATGACTGAGTGAGACTCCAAAGACAATGACTCCAAAGACAATGAAAAGGCTAGAATCAAAACTAGATACTGAAAGCTCTCATATACCTGCACTAAGGAAGCAATTGAAAACCTGACTAAACAGAAACACCTGTGATGCCACTTGTCCCAAACATTATGATGCCCAGCGAAGGGAGGACTGTTTATGAAACGTACTGTAATTTCTACATGATGAAACAAAAATATATAAAAATGCCCTTAAATCAGTGTATTAGTATAATATATGTTGACTGAATGTATAATATGTTAAAGAGAATGCACTGAATGCCAGCCTAATGTTTTTCTCTGTTTCTAGACTGGGAGTCCTGGAGAAACTGGAGCCAGGGGACCAGAGGGAAGCCGCGGACAGCCTGGGCTTGAGGGACCTTCTGGCAGTCCCGGACCCCGGGGGATGCAGGGAGACAGGGGTGTGCCTGGGTTCCCAGGGTTCCAGGGACCATCGGTAGGTGACATTTTAATAAATGAACACTGTACATGGAAAATGGTGCAATTACAAAGCATCTTACTGCATGCTGTGATGTAATCATGTGACCTTGTTACTCACATGAACACTTATATAAAAGCTTCGCAATCACAGGAAAATAAATAGTAAGGAGTATTTCACCAGACAACATATAAAACAATAAATTATTCTTTATATTAATGTCCACCTAAAAAAATATAGTACAATAGAATATGTTTTTTAAACAAAAATGGGAAATATTCATGATTCGGACAGCCGAATGTTACATAATAAAAATGACTTGCATTGGTGAGATGAATCAACAAAGATTGCAAACTGCCACGGTTAAGAAATCAATACCTTTAATCATTATCTTTTTATACATGCCCTTCTGTGTGTGATGATGGTAGCAATGAAGGAATTAACTTTTGAGTCCATAAATAGTCAGACAAAGCCAATGCTCCAGATGGATGCTGCTGCATATATACTAGCACAGATAACAAATTGACTGAATAGTAGCAATGTATAGCCTGTTATGTTGAGTCTGCCGAGATTAACTTTTTTATTTTTATTTTGCGTTTTTAAGAAAACATCTGTAGGAGCTTCAAGATCAAGATAATAGGTTAAGGAATACAGAGTACCCCACAAGTCGGTGAAAAAGTATTTGCCCCCTTCCTGATTTACTCTATTATTGCATATTTGTCACACTGAATGGTTTCAGATGTTTAGACAAAATCTAATATTAAACTAAGGGAAACTGAGTAAACACAAAACACTTTTTTTTCAAATAATTAGTTCACTTATTTAATGAAAAAAGTTATCAAACACCCATATCACCCGTGTGAAAAAGTAATTGGCCCCATAGTTACTCAGTCAACCAATTTACCAAATTTCATTGATAATTAGTTTCAGTTGATTAAACACAGCCAGGCTTTATTGCAGCCAGTCCTGTTGAATCTAATCCTTATTCATATTGACCCTTACCATCAGAGTGAAGTAGTCACCACAAAAGTTCTACAAGCATCCTATGCCATGTTCAAAGGAAATTCAGTCGAAATATATCAGTCTGGAAAGGATTACAAGACCATTTCTAAGGCTCTGGGACTCCACTGAACCACAGTGAGAGCCATTATCTCCAAATGGAGTACACTTGGAACAGTGGTATATCTTCCCAGGAGTGGCCAGCCTGCCAAAATTTTGCCAAGGGCACAGTGACAACTCATCTAGGAAGTCATAAAAGATCCCATAAGACAATCCAAAGAACAACATATAAAAGGCCATATAAAGTCAGCTCCCGAGCCTCAGCTAACGTCAGTGTTCACGACACCACAATAAGAAAGAGACTGGGCAAAAATTGGATTCTTGGGAGAGTGGCAAGGTGGAAAACACTGCTAACCAAGAGAAATATAAATTCTCATCTCACATTTACAAAAGAAAAAGTGCCTAGATGATCCCCAAGCCTTTTAGGATATTGTTCTATGGACAGACTAATCAAAAGTGGAACTTTTTGGATGACACAGATCCCATTATGTCTAGCATAAAGGTAATACAGCATTTAACAGTAAGATCATCATACTAACAGTCAAACAAGGTGGCGGCAGTATGATGATGTGGGGATGCTTTGATACCTTTTTTTCATTAAATAAATTTAATATTTTTTGAATGTGTTTTGTGTTTACTCACATTCCATTTGTCTAATGTTACATTTTGTCTAAAGATCTGAAACCATTTGGTGTGACAAATATGCAATAATAGAGGAAATCAAGCAGGAGGCAAATATTTTTCCCAGCTCTGTATTCTGGTTTTGAGAACTGACCGTGCCAACTGCAGTCCCACAGAATAGCAAACTGGCAGGTGCCGCATTGCCCAGGAATGGAGTTAAAGAGTACATGGCATAAGTATATGGAGCTAGCTAAATAGATGTCTGCATTAATGCAATACCTTCACTGAAATGTTGAGGTAGTTTGTGTCAATGTCAAACCATGATCTTATATCTAATATATCTAATATATACTAATATATATAATTCAACCCAGAGGAAAAACAATGCATTATTGTTGATGCAAAAATGGCCATTTATGATATTTACATTTATATTTATATGTACTTGCTACTTAACTGAAATCTTTCATTATTGTAGGCATATACACACCAAAATATCAGTGTTAATTCAACTATGATGAGTTTGTACTTGTGCAAAAGCGATGTGGTACTATCACAGGGTTGATGTAACACTGAAGGCTTTGCTGTATAATTCTCACAAAACATTTATGTTTTCCCAGGGTAAACAGCCAAGTGATCAGCACATCAAGCAAGTCTGCATGAGAGTAATTCAGGGTAGGTGTTTTACATTACACTACATTACAATACATTTTATTTGCCTCTGCCTGGCAGCCTGGAGTGGAAAATAATCGCTGATATACCAGCAAAGGTGGCCAGATATCAGCCACATATTGCCCCTCCACAACATTGCCCAATGCTTGTCCCCTTCTTGACTTACACCCTCCCCCACCATCTCTGACCAGGAGGGCAGGGTGCTGGTAGCCCAGAGAGTGTCTTGTCTCAACAGGGTGACATGCTTTTTCCCAGATCTGTGATAAACAAAGAAGTTTTATTGTTGCGGGTACAAGAAACAGCAGGTCACTCTGACATTAGTGTCTTTATTGCGGGCTCAAAGTGAATGATCCCTAATCAAGGCAGTGTTTACTGAGCCCATTTGATGGTGAGGCACTCCTTTCCCACTGCTGATTAGCGTTGTTCTCGTGGTAATAGCGTCATGCTAAAGTACAGAATCGGGTCATCCCTACCTTGCATTTCCTGGGAAGGCACCACTCCTGTAACCATCTCGGAGGTGTCTGTTTTTACCACCATCTCTGTGAAGTCAAGGGTCACTAGTACTCGGGAAGAACACAAGGCTTTCTTTTCTTTCCACTTCAGCGGTCAACTTCACCATATAGTCCTAATTCTTTCAGGTGAGGTTTGAACGGAGTGTGGCTAGAGAGGCAGAACTATGGATAAATCTTTGATACTGACTGGTAAGGACAAGAAAGCCTTCTACCTTTTTTGTTAACTAGCTGGAAACAGTCCCATATTTTATCTATCGTCCTCTCTTGGGGCTTCACATTCCATCAGCTAATGGCGTACTCCAGGTACTTACAGTTGAGGCCGAAAGTTTACATACACCTAGGCTAAAGACATTCAAACTCAATTTTTCACAACTCCACAAATTTCATGTTACCATACATTTTCTGTGTTAAGTCAATTAGGGCATCTACTTTATTTCCATAAGAGGTAATTTCAAAATAACAGCTAAGAGGCAGATTTATTTCAGCTTTTATGTACTATATCAGATTTTCAGTGGGTCAAAAGTTTAAATACACCTAGCATTTTGTGGAATTGCCTTTTAATTGCTTAACTTGAATCAAACGCTTGGGGTAGCCTTCCACAAGCTTCTCACAATATTTTTCCGAAATTTTTGCCCGTTCCTCCTAACAGAACTGGTGTAACTCAGTCAGGTTTGTGGGCCTCTTTGCTCGGACACGATTTTTCAGTTCAGTCCAGAGATTTTCGATGGAATTCAGATCAGGGCTTTGTGATGGCCACTCCAATACTTTCACTTTGTTTTCTTTAAGCCATCTTGTTACAACTTTGGAGGTATTCTTAGGCTCATTGTCCTGCTGGAAGACCCAGTTGCAACCAAGTTTTAACTTTCTAGCTGATGTCTTGAGGTGTTGTTTCAGTATTTCTAAATAATCCTCCTTCCTCATGATGAAATCTATTTTTCCTCCATACATAGCTCTGATCATTATGGGCAAATTGTTCAATTTTCATCGGACCAGAGAACATTCCTCCAAAAGGCTAGGTCTTCGTCCTGGTGATCACCTGCAAACTTCATTCTGGCTTTTTTATGCCGGTCATGAAGTAGGGGCTTCTTCCTTGAAGGACAGCATTTCAGGCCATGGCGATGTAGGATTCTATGAATGGTGGATGTAGATACTTTGGTACCTGATGCCTGCAACACCTTCACCAGTTCCTTTGTTGTTGTCTTGGGGTCCAGTGGAACGTTTCGGACCAAAGTTCGTTCAGCCCTGGGAGTTAATTTGTGCCTCCTTCCTGAACGATGTAGTGTCCGTGTGGTCCTAAGATTTTTATATTTGCATACAATTGTTTGTACAGATGCTCGTGGTACCTTCAGTTGTATGGAAATTGCTCCTAAGGAGAAACCGGACTTGTGGAGGTCCACAATTTTTTTTGGGCTGAGTTGCTTGGATTTTCCCATTGTATCAAGGGCAGAAAGGCAGTGGCTCTAAAGGTAGACCCTTAAATACAGCCACAGGTGCCAATTAACTCGCAGTTAACTCCTAATTATGATAATTGGCCAATCAGAAGCTTCTAAAAAGTCATTACATCAATTTACGGAATCTTCCAGACTGTTTAAAGAGTCTGTCAACTTGGTGTATGTAAACTTTTGACCCATTGGAATTCTGATATAGTGAATTAAAGCTGAAATAAATCTGTCTCTAATCGATTGTTTTAAAATTACCTCTGACGTGAACAAAGCAGATGCCCTAATTGACTTTCCAAAAGAACTGTATGGTAACATGAAATGTGCGGAGTTGTGATAAACTGAGTTTGAATATCTTTACCCTAGGTGTATGTAAACTTTTGGCCTCAACTCATTTCTCCAACCTGAAACTCCTATGGTTATGCCTGTTGGTTGTGAGCCCACTCCTGTTGCTGTTGTGCTTGTGCTATATGTTCCTGAAATACAGGCCACACAGCTTTTACCCTTGACATGATCGATTAGGCTGCGGTGTCGGCATGGTTACTCCTCCCAGTCCTCCTTCACCCTGGGGTTGATGACCAAAAACAGCTCAAAGGTGGATTCCCTCTGGGAAATTCATGATTGAGACATGTCTTTCTGGCAACATGTTACTGGTCCAGATTAGCAACGCTATCCTAGGTGTATACTGTTCATAACATTTTCTACAGGTTTTTATAGTAATAATCTTCTATCAACTTATATTTGTGTGCTTGATAGCTGAAGTTCAGAATTAATCTCTAGAGCTTTGTTGGTAGGACTCATAGAAAAGAGTCACAATGTTGTGGTCATCTACATTTCCCTGATATTATTCTCTTGTCTGTCATGTGTCACAGAGCAGTTGGCCCAGTTGGCAGCTAGTCTGAGGAGGCCGGAGTCTGGGGTTGCTGGTCTGCCTGGTCCATCTGGGCCTCCTGGTCCCCCTGGCCCCACTGGAGAAAGCGGCTTCCCTGGGCATGTTGGTGCAAGAGGGTTGCCAGGGCTCAAAGGACCACCAGGCATCATTGGGGTCAAAGGGCTTAAAGGTGAGTTTCCAGTTCATAAATGTGACATCTGGGCTGAGTACCGATGTGGTAAGGGAAGCCCCATAATAAATGTAACTGTATTTATATGGACTGTACATTTTATAGTTGGCACATACTGTCTACCAGGGGCGGGGGATTAGCTTGGGGGGTCCCAGGACAAGAACAGATAACAGCACTAATTATGAACTGAGCTGTGTGTGGAGTTTCTGACACATATAAAGCCCAAAAAAGAAGACTCGTTAAAGGTGAAAAATTTGACTCAATCCATTTGATTGCTCTTCTTCATATAAATAAAACATGACAGTTACTATGAAGAGGAGGGTTTGTGATATGCCTAAAGTGGAGGGAAATTGCAGTGTTCTTCATTGTAGTCATGTTGGCAATATGCTATTGATCACCTGCTAGCCAAACTATCTACCTATCTATGTAGATCAGTGTTTTTCAAAGTAGGCGCTGTGGCACCCTGGTGCCCTGGGGTGTTGTCTGATGAAACTAAGAAATCATACTGTGAATTAGAAAAAAAACTGATTTCAATTCACAATATAGCATTTGTAAGCTGAACTGATTTTAATACATAATGGAGCATTTGTTATAGCTTGTTTAATTTTTTAGTCAAGCAGCTTCATATGTCATTGTAAAAATTAATAAAGAAAATAAGTGAAACCACATGTAAGTGCTAGAGTCTTCCAAGGCACAAACTCTGATCTCTTGTGGGAGAGGCTGTCATACTAACCACTACACTAAATTAGCAGAGTGGATAAGGCACTAGTTATTGCAAGTGATTGGCTTGTGAGAATTACCTAAATATGTAATGTCTAAAAATGCAATTTATTAAATGAAATAAATTTAATATTTTGACATGTTTATCTATTTCACTTTTTAATACAGATTCACAAAATGTACAACCAATTCATACAAACAGTGAACAGTTTTTTATCACTTAAAAACATATGTGGGCTAAAAGAGTGTTGGAAACTGCATATATCATTTTTGGGTGCTGTGAAAAATTATTTACTGGGGTGCCATGGGCCTGAAAGGTTTGGGTACCCCTGACCTAGAAGAAAAATTCTCTTCATGTTAAATGTAGTTGTAATTTAACCAAATAGAACTGAGAGAGCAATGGCTTGTTTCTAAGAGGTTGTAACTTTAACTTTAAAAGAGAAACATACTGTAAACCTACATCTTGAACTCAAACACATTTTCAATTTATGTAAATAGAGGGAGGGATTATTATAGTATACATGAATCAATTAAGGAAGAGTTGGGTAGTTGGAATTGTAGGACAGAGGAAGTTATATGGAGTAGGTTACGGTTCGGGCATACAGGACTAAATTCATCGCTGAGACTGATTTGGAAACATGAAACAGGGTTAGGTGAGTGCTTAGGTAAGGAAACAGTAGAACATGTGCTAATGTTTTGTAAGTTGTATGATCTGGACAGGGAGAGTTTGTTTGAGAAACTGGACGGGGATGGAGTACATGTGGGATATTAGGGAGAGGATAATTAGTTAGCAATAGAGCAGCTGATCAGAGCCCTTTCTAAGGCTGTGGATCTGAAATGTGTTTGGAGGTGGGCCTTGTGTTTGTAAATCAGGGGCATGTGGTCTGTCTGTGTAACGTTAGCAGACAAACATTAACGAGCAACTGTACTATCTTGGTTGAATCACACATGAATATTTTGTCACTAACTGCTAGATTGCCAATGTTAATCTTCAATTTTATGTAATGTAAAGAAGGGAAACTCACCAGCAGAGAGTTAGCCAACATATCTCCCAAAAAGGTACGTTTCCATCAGTGAACACTTGGATAAAAAAGAAGAAGATGTATATGAACAAACTGTGGCTACGTACCTGTATGTTATCTGCTAGCCTGCTATCTGGCCAAACGTTAATGTTAACAACAGTTGCATTAAAACAGGGCCGGATCTAGAAGTGAGCAGGGGTGGGCAGTGCCCACCCAAATTCCTGCTGTTCCCACCCAATTGGTCAACTTTATTCTGCGCCATTTGAATCTGCCAATCATTTTTATTTAATTCGCCCCGTCAGAATTTCCTGATTTCTGATTTGCTGGTTGGACAGAATAAAATGGTAAATGGACTGCATTTATATAGCGCTTTTATCCAAAGCAATTAGGAGTTAGGTGTCTTGCTCCTAATAAAATGGTAAATGGACTGCATTTATATAGCAGACACTTCGACATGCCCAAGGCGGGGGATTGAAACGGCAACCCTCCGACTGTCAGACAACCGCTCTTCCCAGAGGAAAAATCTTTTTCTCAGGATAGTCTTTCTTTAACTCTTGAGAAAGTAGTAAGATCTCAATTGTACATCTTTTTGAGATCAATTCAATCTGAATTGTTGCTCCTAAAACCCCCTCAGGAGAAAAGATGAGATAATGAGAGAATGAATTTGAGATTTCAGTAAGACGAATGGATATTGAATTGAGATGCGATTGTTTATCATAAGGTCACTATGAGAAAACTGAGACATATTTGAGAAGAATCATGAGATCCTAGGAGTCATAGCTGAGTTTTCTTTGAGCTCTTTCTCTGATCTCATGATCCCATGTTCAGGAGACGTAAATTAGACTTATTTAAGATCATTTAGAGATCTCTTGTTTTGATCAGAGTAAGACATAAATGAGATTATATGTGGTTGTTTCTCCTGAGTTGAATTTGAGAAGTAGGAGAAAAAGCCTTTGGTTTCACCTTAATATTAAAAATGGCTCATTTGTGTCTAGGAGAAATGAAACAACTATGAGATCTCTTCTTGGATTTTGCTTTCCTATGGGTTACCTCCAACGGTATAAACAATAAACAACGGAGATGCCTTAACTCCGATATCATTCTGCAATCATTCGTCGCCTGTGACAGTGGAGGAGGAATATTAGCTCATTCTTATTAAAGCTTATTCTTGTTAAAATTTAATTTCCAATTTATTGTTGTTGTAGTTTGTTGTAGTGTGTTGAATAAGGGTCTTTGCTGGTAGTGGCTTAGTTTACTAGATAAATAGCTAGCTAGCTAGCTAACGTTACTGTTAGCTAGCAAGCACACTAGAACAGTATTTAACATTTGACAGTTTGCTATCGTTGATATCAGTGCTCAGCATGGCTGGATTATGGACCGGGCCAGCGGGGCCAGTGCCCCAGGGCCTCGGACTGCCAGGGGGCCTCCAAGCCTCAGGCTGCGCGCGGTGTGTTGTCAAGACTTCCGTTTAAAGAGTGAGCTGACCACTAGGGCCCCTACGCCCCTGGGGCTTAAAGCGTGATCTGACCACTAGGGCCCCTGGGCCCCTCGGCACCTACAGTGTGAGGGTCCCTGGGCCCCTCCGCACTTAAAGCATGAGCTGACCACTAGGGCAGTCGGGCCCCGCACTGCTTACAATGTGAGGCCCCTCGGTGCTTAAAGCATGAGCTGACCACTAGGGCCCTCGGGCCCCGCACCGCTTACAATGTAAGGCCCCTCGGTGCTTAAAGCGTGAGCTGACCACTAGGGCCCCTGGGTGCTTACAGTGTAAGTTGACCACTAGGGCCCCCAGGCCCCTCGGTGCATACATCGAGCGTAACATCTGGGCCCCTTGGTACATACAGTGCATGCTTAAAACGAGAGCCTCTCGGAGAGTACAGTGCTGTACAACTGAGCCACTGGTTGGCACCAAGTGGCCAAAACCAGACTTCGTTTTTGAAGCTCACTTCCTGGTCTTGTTGAGAGATGTTGCTCACTAGCGCCACTACGGTCCAGTATAGGTGTTTCCATATCCGGTTTCCATGTAAGTCTATGATACAAATGCGGTCAAAATACAAAGTCAATAATTTTTTCTCACAAGAACAAATAGTCGCAATATGTGTATTTTATTTGTCTTATGACTGTCCATGGGCTGATTTCATGATTTATTGTGTCATTTGGCCACTGTTATAATATTTGTTGCAAACCAATGAGGTACAGTTTGCGTCAATTCCTGATTACTGCAGAGGACCAAGCTACAGTAGGGGCCTATTCCTCATGTGCAAATAATTTTGAATAATTTTGAGTACAACTGTATGTAGACTGATAATGTTTAAGAACAGACACATCAGACGTACATTAAAACTAGGAAAACAGCTCAACACTGTAGTATAGCCCACTGTGTGAAAAGGTGCCCACCCCAAATTTCTAATTGCCCCTGCCCCCAATCTGAGCAGTTTAGACGCTGGCCTGCATTAAAATATTTAATTTCAGCACAGTCATAATAAAAATAAAATAATGCAGAAGGCTCAGAAGAGGTGGAGGCTTAATCCCATTTCAGTTTTTTCTGCCCTCGAGCTACATGTGCGCTGTCCACTGTATGTAAACGTAGAACTCGATCACTGGGCTAGGAGTTTGCTAGCCACCTAGCTAGGTAACACGTATTGTTTCAGCCAAAAACTGTGCAGCTGCACCATGCTAGTTAGCTAATAGCCTAATCAGATTACAATAAAATCGACCTGTTACCATCTTTACACTCTTCAAACTCTCTACAGAGGGCAGTCTGCAGTCAATATCTCCCTATCTACAACACCAAGATGACAAAAAGCACATGATCCCAAAAATTGCTGTAATATTTGGATCATAACAGAAAAAATCACCATACAGCTCATTTTTTCCCATAGTAAGCAATTTTCAACATCAAAAGGATTCAACCAAGGCACAGTACCCCATTGGAAACCGAACACCTTGTAAAGAACTTTATCTACTCACTCACTTGAAGGCCATCCGCCATGCATTGTGCAAAATTGTCAGAAACCCACTTCAGCTTCAGCTCCCAATCTTTGATGCTCTTGTTTATATAGCCAGTCCGTTCAGTCTCTCCTGCCCCATGTTGCTTCTCAGTTAGTTCTCAATTAACCCTTTAATCCCAAGCATTTAAAAGGTGATTTCCACCTGGTTAGCACTACTCATAAATGGAGCCTTACTACATTGTGGCACATATGTACCATCAAATTTTGATACATAGTCTACCATCAAGGCTATGTATCATAATTTAGGAATTATGTTTAGAATTATTCATGGTATACACATAATTAGGCATGCACCAATATGAAAATTTCTTACCGATGCCGAGTCCGATTATTTGGGGTGAACATCAGCCAATATCGATACTGATTGTTTGGTGGTTTTGCTTCCATAAGTTTTATAAACAACAATTAAAAATATTTTTATTCTACACAATTTTAATTACACAACTTAAAAGTAATGCAACAAACTTAAACATGTATTTTTCATAACATTTCTTCACAGTCACCCAGACCTGGTGGTATGCACTGAAAAACCCTTAAACAGACACGGCACGCAGGGTGACATATTGTCGTGGTCAGATGGTGCAGCAGGCAGTCTGTAATCTATATGCCTTCAAAGCATCAAATTGATTCAATATTGGCATATAAATAATTATATTTTTTTCAGTTTTTGATTGTTCAATGTCCCCCCCATTTAACTGGGGGGACATTGAACAATCAAAAACTGAAAAAAATAAATATATATAAATCTAAATATTCTGTATTGCATTGGAAATAGAAACTATTTACAGTAAAGATATATAGAAAAATGTCCTTCAGTTGAAGGGAATAATCTTAAATTCCAATGATGCTGCATTCGCTTTTCTTGATGTGTTAACGTTACTGCAGTTCGCTAAGGAAACATGAATTACTACTTTACAATTGTAACAGTAATTAACTTTTTTTGCCTGTTTTATTTTTTCATTTTTTATTTTTTTCCCCCTACTGAACTAAGTTTGGATAGACTGCAAACCACCTGATGTCCTCATATTTTCCCTTGGTGGCAACTGTTAGCCTACCATGAAAATCTGGACTGGATTTCGTGTTCATTTGATAGCCAATATCTATGGCTGATACATACAGCATGTTACATCTTAAACTAATGAATATTGACTGAAATACAAGGTAAAACATTTCGTAAAATATTTTGACTGGATTTTTTTAAATGGAGGAAATTAAAACATACAGCTAAAACTAGAGCCCGACCGATGGCAGATTTTTGGGTCTGATGCCGATCCCAATTTTGGAGAGTCCTAGCCCACCGATTACCGATGTTTGGACATTTTCAAATCAGTTTGAAAAACTTATATTTTATTAAAGTTTCTATATTTAAGAACATTTAACTTATAAGCAAACAAATAAAAATAAAAATAAACACGCAAAGAATAGATTACTTTTTAGATAAAAAAGTAAAAGATGATATTAAATTAAATATATATATTAACACCATCTTTAAGTGTGTGAAATCAAAATAACTCCACACCTTGCTTTTACTCCTTTCTTTTCCAGCCATCTATAAAAAATTAATTTAAAAAATCAGTTTTCCAGTTTCAAACATGTATTTTTATGAATATTATTATTATTATTGTTGTTGTTATTATTAATTTGTTATTATTATTTCTTAGCATCTATTCTCAGTACATTCATTATATTTTCTTATTTTATTCGTACTACATGATCTCAAAGAGTAAGACTATCTAGTGAGCGTCCCTGTCCATAAGAATTAGGCGGTGAAAATAACTACAATGCGCTCTGACGCGTGACTAGATGACACACTCGCTCGCAATAACGCATTAGCTATTGACACAGCCTCATTATTTCTTATTATATATTCTCAGTAAGTTAAATGAATTATATTTTCTTATTTTATTTCTACTACATGATCTCAAAGAGTAAGACATTATCTAGCGGAGCTAAAGAGTGAATCAAGTGTAACATTAGATGAAATTAAATTGACTGGATGAAATACGTGAAAAAAACTACAATGCGCTTTCGTGCAGGTTACCCGCGCTAACTGTTGGTTGATTCACTTCTCCAGCAGCAATCCTTCTCTCATGTTATCACGACACAGCTAGATAACATGGCTTAAAATGATCCATGTTAGAAGTGTTTTATCTGCGTTTTTACTGTCTGGTTAGCTTGCTACGATGACGCGTGACTAGATGACACACTCGCTTGCAATCACGCGTTGGCTATTTACACAGCATCATATAGTAGCTAATATCATTATCTCAGATAAAAAACAAATGTGTGATACATTCAATCACCATTTTATTTTACCTGGTTATTTATTTGAGAATACAGCGATGTCCTCTGGAAATGTAGATCCTACGCTGCTTATGTGCTCACTGCCACTTCATAAAGGCTTGCTAGCCAGCTAGCTTGCGAAAGTGAACCAAATATGTTAGCTAGCTCGCTCGCTTGATAATGAGGATTGATAAACATAGTGGTCGTATAAACGCATTTAATTAAAAACTTTCACTAAATATACATACCTTTATTGCGGCAATCGAAGAAGAAGAAGTCTTGCAGTGGAGAATATTGGATGAGGCACGAGTGACAAACGTCTTATTACAGAAGTAGCGCGTCAGTTGCTGCAGTTCACACTTGTATTAGAGCTCCCTCTACTGGATAATTCTAGTAAATAGCAATTACAACGTTCGAACAGACAAGTACAGATAAATAATCATAGTTTTTTTGTTTTTTATACTTATTAAAAAATCGGGGCACATCGGCGGCACAACTGCCGATCCCGATGTCGTCAAAAAAGTAAAATAATGGCCGATATATCGCCCATACCAATATATCGGTCGGGCTCTAGCTAAAACTACAGGTTCTGAGCTTCATTTTGATGTATAGGTTGCGGGGGTTTGAAAGATATCCAGCTGCCACACCAGGCTTTTGTCTCGCTAGCTCCCGCACCTGACGTCTCCTCCTCCTCGATGCGAGAGTTTCCCTGAGTGATAGCCAGGAATGGTCAGCTCTCAGCCCGCTGTGCACTGCCTCGGTGGGGGCGACTACAGAATACAGCGATCACTTTTCAATAATGTGTAGTAAATGAAACAACTAGTTAGTGAAATCAAAGTCCTACGTTGCAAACAGAATGGGCATTTTTATCTTGTGGCCATCCACAATGATATGAATCGTTTTGAAGAAACATAATGGCTGACGCACAGAAGCGCAGTGGCTCAAAGTTTGTTGGTGTAGCAGCTGTGCGTAAAAAAAAAACCCACCTGGGTTGAAAATAGCTCCTGACCCTGATAACAACTTTAGCTTATATATGAGTGGGGGCATTTTAGTTTACAGAAACATTTACATTGACAAAAGAGCCATAAAGATGTATTGGATATACCACAAGTGAATGCATTGTAAGTACATTACATACGGACCTTTAAAACATTTTTTGAATGATTTATTTCATGATCTGAGGTGCTGTTTTGAAAGCTGAAAGGATATATGATTAAAAAATAAACAAAGTAACCATACAAAGTATTTAAAAAATTGTTTTATGATGTGGGTTTGTGTGTAATAAATGGGGGGATGGAAAGGCTACTTTTATTTTACTACCATTTATTGCCCTGTGCTCAGCACAGATTTCAGGTAATGCATTCACTTCAGTATGAGTACAAATCAGATTCAGGCAGATAGTCTTCATATTTTCTATTTACCTGCAGATTTGAACATAATTGTGCTCCCTCATTATTTTGACAAGTCTATTTGATACCTATGTAGAACTGAAAGAAGTTCTATATTAATTCAGTGTTTTTTGTACAACAGGTGATATGGGAGACCGAGGAGATAGAGGACCAACAGTACGAGGATCAAAAGGCCTACCTGGAGTGCCTGGCCTACCAGGTGAGTGTCTGTGTCACTGCGGAGTGCCAGTAAATGTCCACCTGTCATGACTATCTTTAGGAACATGGCCCAGGTTCAGTTTGACTAAAATAAAGCCATGTTGTCCTAACCTTGAGTAACATCTAAAGGCATGGATTATTTTTTATGAAGTTGTTTCTCACACAACTTTATAAAAATAATAATAAGGTGTTTTGTGGCTGGGGATGCCATGTTGACTGAAATTCTCCTTCCCTGGGTGGCACTATGGGAATTTAAGCATCATGCCACAGGACTCCTGGTCACAGTCAGTTTTCGCGCAATCTAGATTCTGGTTGTCCTGTGAATGAGTGCCTTGATGCACTTCTCCAAAACCCAGCATGGGTTTTTTATTATACAATGGGATTAATCAAATAGCATATTTACTAAACTGGAGAAAAACATTGACAGCACTCTCTTGAAAAATCAAACTGATAATTTATTACATAAATATATGAAGCATGCAAAACACGTTTTGTTATTGCCTTCTTCAGCATGCTAAACTTGCCAAAAATAACTAAACAGTGAAGTAGGCGATTGCCAGAATGTTTGTCCTGGAGCCACACAAACGGACCATGATTAGCATACAGCAGGTTTCTCCATGTCAAATGTACTTCTGGTTCATGGCTTATCCAAATTTCCAGTAGTGCTAACATCTCAAAGTCAAAATTATTTCCACTGCTTTTTCCTCTGTTCTGAATTGTAGTGTTTTTTTAACGACGTAAGTTGTCGTTATGTACGACATAAGCTGTTAATTGCAGTCAAGTATACATGGTCACTCTGCTCATTTGCAAAACTTTTGATACTTTGATACTTTTGATAAATACTACATAAAATGTTCAATTACACATTTTTTAATAAAGGAATTCATAACAGCCTTGCCAAACCGTCCTTTTTTGCATCCATGCAACTGGTTCGCAAAATATACAAATAAAATAAATTTAAAATAATGCCAACAATACCCTCATTATTGTTTGAGGTCATTTTCAGTTATTCTTGACCACCTTAAATCATGTGAATTTAAGCAATTAAAAATAATAATTATTGAGTTACTATTATAGCTCACAATTGAGGCATTGCCATTTTAAAATGTAACAAAGCACGTCAAAATTGGCACAGAAATATTAGAAGGTAAAGAAATTGGTTTTAATTCATGGTTAAATAATAAAATGCTTATGGTATGTCTATACAGAACTTTTGAAAGCTGTAGACATCTACAGAGAGCTAAAACAATATGAATCTGATGTATTGTAATGGTGGTTGTGTTACCAAAGCTAAAAGCTTTTTCAGTGTATGCGAGATCACTGGCCTGCTGAAGTGAATTTGTTTTAAGCATTCCATTATTCACCAGTGTGCTACAGCCCTATCTGCCATGCCTTTTTTTATATACCTGGGTGCAAAAAAAACAACAAAACATTTTTCTAAAGAATCCAGTGTATTTTTATTAGCCAGGATGTTAGTTGGTGATGGTGACAGAACGTATTATTTCCCTGATCCAGGTGAACCTGGAAGACCTGGTTATGGGACAGATGGCCGTGATGGTGAGAGAGGTCCTCCTGGTGTGCCTGGTATCCCTGGAATCCCTGGGCCTCCAGGTCCACCTGGTCTCAATGGCTATTGTGATCCCTCATCATGCAATTTACAGGCAGTGGCAGCCCCACAGTCTGCTAAGGACAGCAGCATGAAAGGGCCAGATGGCCCATGAGCAGGCTTCTGAGCATAGCATTGACCCTAACCAGGGCAGAAAGAACTGAGACTAATGGAACACTTTCCATTGAAGACTTACTGGCACAACATGAGCAGCCTCACATTTTTTATGATAGAGCGAGATGTGTTATTTTAACTGTTGTTTTTGTTTTATTCTGTTATGGTGCTCACCGGTCTGTAGAATCCCAAGAGATAAAATGTGTGTTTCGATCTCAGCTGTAGTGCCTAATGTGTAATAATGAAAAAAAGAGCTTTCGTTTTGTCACATGTATTACAGTGGAGACCCAGGTAAAACCCAGAAGAAAAAAAAAACATTTTAAAACAAAAAAATGTTTTAAAACGTTCCTTTTAAAAACATAATAGTGAAAACAGAATAGGCTGCTTTATTATATGTCAGAAATCTTTGTTCATGTGCAATTTTTTTGACTTTCATACTGATTACATTCCCTGCTAAATTAATTTATTTAGGAAGTATGTTTCTTTTTTCCACATCCTGATTTTAATCAGGAGATAATGGTCAGTGTGTCTCAATACAGTGAAAGCATAGAAGGAAGGCAGTAAGACACTTTTTACTGTTAATGTTTAGGAAATATCCATACATTTTATGATGTTTTTATTTATTATATGAAGGTCAAAGGTGCCCTCTAAGGTACAAAATAGGAAAAATAACAGCAGACTCACCAGTATCCACCAGTACACAGTTAACATAATTTTAGATGATCTATATCATCA
Source organism: Anguilla rostrata (assembly GCF_018555375.3). Classification (NCBI taxonomy): domain Eukaryota; kingdom Metazoa; phylum Chordata; class Actinopteri; order Anguilliformes; family Anguillidae; genus Anguilla; species Anguilla rostrata. The sequence goes on from NC_057934.1 coordinate 28,146,341, forward strand.
AAGGTAATTTGATTAACAGGCTAATAACAACCTTAAGTGTTAATAAACATGGTTTTTGCTGAGGGAAGTCAAGCCTAGAAATCCTCCTGGACGTCTGTGAGTAAGCCACAAAACATTTTGACTCCAACCAGGCTCCTGATATGTATTTGGACTACAAAAAGGGATTTAATGAAGTACCATCAGATAGATTCATTGTGGAATTTACCCAGTAGGAATAGCTCAGTAGAAGTTTCTCTAATGTTCAATAGCACCCACACAAATATTTTTTTTTTGTTTTTATTGAGCATATTAACATTATTTCTCTTAGAACATTGTTTTAACATTATATTTGAACATAATGATTAGAACATGTACATGATTATAAACTTGTATGGATATGGACTGTCTATATTGACAATTACAAATTCATTGTTCTGTTTACCAAATTGAATGTTCACCCACTGGAACCTATTCTCTGTGAATGGCATGTATTCAGCATTCATGTTCTCATGGCACCCACTCATTGCCATTGAAATAAAGTGAGGTTGGATAATGACAACTGCTGATTGACCAGTTTTTCAGTTTTGTTTTTATTTAGATTTGGATTTTTTTTGCAAGCTCCACACGCACACTTTGTCATTATAAGGTTGAACCAAACATTTTGGAACTCACTGTTAGTTGGTTATTTGTAGATGTTCATCCTATGAGATAATCTAATGTTATGGAAATGGCAGTCAATGCTATGTACGTGACTTAGGTGAATGCACAGCTAGGAGGGTTGGTGCTGACACTATATTAAAAGAATCAAGCTCCCCTTGAAATATTGTGGTCCAGATGCCCACCAACAAAGTAATAAGACCTGATTTAGGGGGATGCTTTAAGATGTTGAATTCACCGCAGCTAACATCCTGCACCCATAATCTTGGACTCAGAAACTAAAAAAGAATATTATCAAAAAGGGTAAGTTTGAAAACAATATTATTTATTATTACACAGCTTTGCTGAATGCTTGATTCTGATTGGTCATTTCAGGCATTCTGCGGTCAAATATTTGTTTAATACACGGTTTTGTTGAATTCTGGATTCTGATTCATTTCAGGCATTCTGCAGTGAAATATTTCTGTATAATATGTTATGGGCCACAGAAATCTGATGTAACACCAAACAAAACCTTTACCAATATGGATTTCTGGATCAAAGCATAATTTCTCTATGCAGAAAATGAATCGGAGTTTTACATTAGCATCCTTGTCACAATGATTTAAACTGGTGTTTAAAACTTGGATATTTTTTCTGGACACATTTTTCTCTTAAATGGCCCCGGATCCACTGAATTCCAATGCCACTTTCCAACCGATATAATTATTTTGGTAAAAGCAAGCTAACACTACCGCGAACGTTATTTATGTCACAGCTGGCCTGTCGGCCTTTCAAGCTGGTCAAAGCTACTGTCAGCCAGAAATGAAAATTAAAGGAAGTACTCAAATAACTTATAACTTATTAACAAGACCAGCAACAATAACAACAACTAAGATATTTACAGCGATATATGTACAACTGTATAAAACAAAAAAGCATATCATTTATTGCACTAATGAGTGACAGCAAACCGCTTACTCATGTGAATGGTAGCTGGACATACAGCCCTGTGTGTGATGTTGTAGTTGTGCGATGGGTTGCTAACCACTTATTCTTAACCTATTTTTTTTACATACAGCGCCTTGTCATATTTTATGTTATTTAAAGTGAATGCTTTCACCCCTCTACAAAGCTACTGCATGTTGTTCACTTATCTCTACTAATTATATATCAACATGCCAGATTTTTTAAATCCTTTAATTTAGAATTCGTCATATCACTTAGCAGAAAAAAGGGCCATAGAATTGTAATATACTGTAAATACTGCACATACATACATCCATACATACATAGAATAATTAATTATGCCCATGACAACATTTTCCTAGCAGCATATAATATTCACATTTACAAACACACATTTATACTAAGAAACATTCAATTATTCACACAACAGAAGGAGGGGTACATAAATACATGTAAAATTTCGAAATATTTAAGCCTATGAAATAAATATTGAATCTTACAAACCTATCCAGACATATGTTTGCCCCATTAATGTATTATATGCTTGGTCAAATGCAGTTTTGCCAAATAAGTGCAATAGTATAATTTATTCTGCAATGTTAAAGAATAAAATATCTTATCTGTGAATACAATTTTCTAAACAAAGCTATTCTATTCATGCATTTTATTCATGATGTGCTTCTCATACACCCAAAGCACTGGATGCATGCAGACTATTGTTCAAATATATTGTGTAGTCATGTAAAAAAAAATGGTGTAACAGCTGAATTGCTGATTATTCCTACTATAAATTGCCATTTGACACTTCGATGTGACACATGCTTTAAGTGACCACATTCTCTTGAAAAAACACATGGCCAAGTTACTTTAAATAATTTAGCAGCATTACTTTGGAATACGCAATGTAAAATTTGAGCTAAGATAGGCAATATGGTTTCTTGTACCTAATTTTGATATCAGTACTTTGTACATTGTAGCCAGTCCCGGATCTTGACTGCTGTGTTTGGGGGGGCAGACAGAGATTTTTTTGCGGAGGGCTGAGGGGGGGGACTTTTTTCCAAGGCACAGTGTGTGCCATACAGTTTACAGGCCTGCATTGATGAGGTATTTTTTAAAACTAATGATCTTTGACTCAGTCTTGTCCAAGTAATTTCATGCACATACTGAATTATGTGCTTGTGGTCAGGAGGTAGATATCAGTGTGGAGGGGTGGTGTGGTCAGTGCACCACCTGTAGGCGGAGAGGGAGCGGTTTAGCTGGCGCTACAACCCCAGGTGTGTGCAATGACAATTAATTGTTTACATGCTCTGCCTGCAGTGAGACCGGGGTCTGGAATGAGAGATGCGCACGGGAGTGACGTCTCAACTAATCCCGGTCCTTATTGTGTGTGGTTTGTTTTGTTTGTGTTTCCGTGTTTTGTGTGAGCGCACAATAAAGCAGTAGTGCGTCCAAGAACGACGGATTGTGTGGTTTGTGGGGAGAAGGACTGGAGAACTTGTTACAATAAGACTGAGAAATCGTGTTAACGTAGGATTTGTAGGATAATTTGTGATCAGTAGCTTTGCGGACCTGGGTCTAAAAATGTCAACTAACCCTTTAAGAAAGGCTTGTGGATTACGGTTATCCTGATCTGAATTCTTACAGTATGATCAAGGTTTACCGTTTAGCACTGGCGCTTTGCTATATAAAAAATAATTTCTGAGACAACAGCGTGGTGGACCAATTCGAACTACAACAGGCTGATACCACGAGAAACCCAACAGAAATCCCCTTGAGAAGCACTGTATTAATATGCACTCACTCATTTGACAGACATCCGAGCTGGCAACTTGTCTACCTTTCTCTCCTGATCAGTGTTCTGTTTTCTCATTTCCATCCACTTTTTGAGTTTATATGGCATTTTAATATGCTTAGTTGTAGCTAGGTCTCCTCTTTGCTCTCTTCCTCAGCTACCTAGCTGACCTTACAATAGTTATGACAAATAAACACTCGACATTATACAATAGAATACATAGACATATGTCCCAGCAATCTTTGCATATCAGAAAATAAAAGTAATACCAAAGAAATTGCCACAAATTATTTATTTGAATAGTTTAAACAATATGCTTTCTACAGAATGGGCATGCAGTGTGATAGAAAACAAGTTTGCTTACTGTGTTTATCTATATGAAGTGTATTTTTATGCATTTATAACTAAACGTATGTAACTAAATGTGTAAAATGGAAAGGTACCGGGAAGGAACGACCTTCGAGGAGGATGAGCTGAGGGAGTCAGACAGGTGAAATCCTGGGCATACCGCCAAGTTTCAACTGCAATAATTTTTGGTACGAAGGGGAGACAAGAAGCTTGACACAGGTGTCTGAGAAGATCACGAATATGTAAACATGAGGGATACTTTGTAAATGGAGATAAAAGTACATTTGCTATAAGCATATAATCAGGTAGTATATGTATGACCATTGCTTGCAAAATGTAATATCCTAATCAATAGCCTGTGTGTTTCTATTGAAAACTGCATGTATTGTGTCTGATGTCAAATGAAGATAAGCTGTACGAAACAAGATGGAATGCAAAGGGAGAATAAGAAGTTAAATAAGAAGGAACAGCCTCCCCCCATTGAGGTGCCAGGAAACTAGACATTTCGTCAAGATTTCTGCGGTGAAGCAAAAAGGTTCTCAGGAAAACAGAAAGTTAGTATGGGCAGGGGAGTAAGAAAGTGTCATGCCATGCAAATTACCTCACAGAAAGATAGCTTACAGAAGGATATAAGAGGCAGAACTTGTAAACAGAAGTTTGAGACTCTCTTCTTGAATTCTGTGATGAGTGCTTGAACAGTTTCTCCTATTTGGCCAAATAAAAGTTGTATTGCTGAATTACTCTGTGACCTGACTAAATAATTTGGCTCCATTGAAGGTAAAATCCATGACAGCAGATTAAGTTTGACATAACCAGACTACAGTATTATACACTAACCATGACCAAGATGAGTTTTCTTTTTGAATGATATATAAAACAGACAGCACCTATAAAATCATATTGTGTGATGATAAACGAGCATCTGAAATGCATTAAAGAGGTTGTGCGTACATGTACTTCTTTTCACGTGAACTACTGCTAGTAATGAAAGTGTTTGTCATGTTTTTAAAAAGTGTTTTTAATGGGGTGTTGTAGACACAACAGGCGTACTAATTGTTTGTATGTCGGTAGATAGACAACAGGGCTAGCTGACATTAATTTAGAAACCGGATGTTTACTGGTAACGTTAGCGATAGTAGCCTGGTAAAAAAACAAAGTAGTTAAACAGTGGAAATGCCACAGCTTCAGCTGTTATAATTTTTAAAGAAAATCAATACATCTGCTATCATGAAATGCATATGGCTCCTTGTGCGTGACTTTTGCTAAATGTATGCATTGAACAATCTGATATAATTTGGATGTCAATATTGCATAAGGGAATAAAGTTATAAACATGTATTTAGTTAAATGGCCATGAACGACTTTGCAATAAGAAGACGTTCTTTAATGCCATCATTTGCTCATGCTTTTAAAGTAGGTACCCCAGAATGTATGGAATGCAGATGTCTAAGGAGTTGAAATATAGGTGTAGCTTAAATGTCCAATAGTGAGGCGCATTGTTTGTGGGCCTGGAGCATTTGTGATGACGTAATCAGGCAGGAAAAAGTAGATGAAGAACGTAAAAAACACACAAGCTTGGGGCTTTATTGTGCGGACGTGTGAAGTTGTTTGTGAATTCTGTCTGTTGAAATGGGGTCAGAAGGTACAGAAATTAATGTTTTAAGGGCTGGGAGTCTGTGGTCATTGTGGTTATTTCTGTAGGAAACCCTGAAATGTGCCAAACTCTCAGTGCTGTATATAGGTATGGGGCATGCCACCCCACCAAGTGGTTTCAAGATGGCCCTGGTTTTTTTCACCTGCCATTAAGCATCAGATTGTTGATGCTCGTTCTAAATTGCAGTGTCCATTTTTGATTGCTTACCAAACTGCACTTGACTTGCACATTAACTTTAAATAGGGAAGCTAGTAGAGTCGTGTGCCATTTCTTTTGTATGTTTAATTTTTTTCCCTGTGATTAGAGAGGGAGGTTAGACTTTTGCTATTATTTTTGGGTTTTGGTTTCTTAGGTTATTTATTCCTCTCACAGGTAGGCGTGTTTTGTTTATTGTTTTGGCCTGTCCCCTCCTGAAAGCATGAATTTCTTCCCTTTCTTGTTTATTCAATAAAAATATTTATTGTTTTATACGGACTTGTTGTTGTCTGGTTGTGCTGGGGACGGAAGAGAGTATTCCCATCTATACCTTCAGTGTTGCGCCCTAATCTAGACTGGGGACGTAACATATTGGGGGCTCGTCACTTTTTTATTATTTCATTTGTCCACTTGTTGCATGTCCATTGGTTAGATAGAATTAACTTCCATTTACTCATTTGCTTGTTGCTACCTTCCAGTAATTATTTTTCTTTTTCTGTTTGTTTGTTGGTTGGCTGCTTTCTTTTGGTGTGGGAGGAATAGTGTTAATTGCGTTAATTATGTCATTTGATTTAGTGATGTTTACACATTTGTTTAGACTTTTTTGATAGAGCAGTTCCCTGTAATGAAACCAAACAAGTTATTAAGGCTGCACTGTACTTTAAACTAGTATAGCACAAGAATTTGCCTGTTGAATCAGAGGGAGATGGTGCTTTGGACAGCACTTCTGTGGCAGAGGAATCTGACCGAAATCCATCTCCTGTCGTCAGTCCCAGTACACCTCTTTATGAACCCCACCTGGCACTGCAATTAAAAGAACAAGAGTTGCAGATTAAGAGACAGGAGCAGGAGACACAGTTGCTGCTTGTGTGTGAAATAGAATTGAAGACAGACAAGGGGAAGTGGCACAGGTTTGACAGATGTTCTCCCTCGGCCACTGACACGCCTGCGTCCTCACCTTCCCCTGCTCCAGTTCCAATCACGACTGGTGGTGCATCTGCTCCCGATGTTGGCAGTGCACTTGACTCGGGTGTAGCCACCTGTGCAGGCTTTGATGTGAGCCGACACATTAAATTGGTTCTTTCATTCAGAGAAGCAGAGGTGAACTCGTATTTCACTGGGTTTGGAATTGTGCCCGCTAAGTGGTGTCCTAAAGATATGTGAGCTGTACTGCTTCAATGTAACCTTACAGGTAAAGCACAAGAAGTGTGTTCAGTCTTGTCTATTGATCAATCTCTGGTGTAGAATACTGTTAATACTCCATGTGTATGTGCCTGAGGCATATTGCCAGAAATTTATAGCCCATTGGAAATCAGCCAAACAAACATTCCTTGAATTTGCCCATGAGAAGTTGGTTTTCTCAGAGAAGTGGTGTGCAGCTACCAAGACAATGAACTTTAAACAACTTTGTGAACTTGTCTTATTATAGGATTTTAAAAACTGCATTCCAGAGAGTAGTGCTTTATTTAACCCCTTAGCATACATGCCAAATCTGGCCAATCTTTGCCCATTTAGGGGGTCCTCTATTAAAAGTTTTATTACTCCAGATGTGAACACCACAGAGACTTGAAAAATGGCTTAAATGAAGCAAGACATTTGTACTGTCATAAGGTTGATATAACTTAGTTGAGTTATTAAATTTAAATTAATTTATATTATTTTATTATTTCAAATTTAATTAGGGGGTCACCCTCAGCTACCCTGTTAATGGCACAGCACTCAGAATGCTGAACCCAGAATAACTGGAGATCACCCTTTATCAACCTCAACACTTAAAATTATTTCGAGGGAATTGAACCTCCACACTTATTAATTCAAATGTCTCTATTTGACTTCGTTAGGAAACACAAACACATATATACAACAATATATGCTTTAATGACAAATAATTGTTATTATAAGTTAAGCAGTTTGGTTGTAATATGGGATAGGATACTGGCACAGTATAGCACGATACAATTCCGTACATATGATGTAGAAATGTAGTGACTAGTCAGACATTATAGTATTAGTATTATTGTTCGTAAGTGAAACGCTCTGTCAACAAGGTTGCTGGGTATCGCTACACAGAAACTCACTATGAACTAATACCATTTTACGCACGTAGCCCAGTGGCGGTTCTTTAATGTGGGGCGCTGGGGCGCCGCCCCCCTAAATGCAAAATAATTATAAAATAAAAACTGTTTACTCGTACAATGCGTCTGGTAGTCTGTCAGTGCCTCTCAGCATTCATTAAAAATTTGTTCCAAAATCAAATTGTATTTGGTTAATTTATGTGTGAATACATACACTTGGTAAATGGTAAATGGACTACATTTATATAGCGCTTTTATCCAAAGCGCTTTACAATTGATGCCTCTCATTCGCCAGAGCAGTTAGGGGTTAGGTGTCTTGCTCAAGGACACTTCGACATGCCCAGGGCAGGGTTTGAATCGGCAACCCTCCGACTGCCAGATAATTGGTCTTACCTCCTGAGCTATGCCGCCCCCGGGTGAAGGGCGGGGGCGCCCACTTCACCCACTTCCACTCTCTGCGCCCCAGACACTCCTACTTTTATTGGTAGCGAATTGGTATTGTTTTTATGTTTTTTGATCTAATGTGATTGGATGATTCTCAAATCTTTCATGTTCACCCCCGCCATTAATATAACTACGGATGTGCGACTGTCACTCCTGCTCCTTAGGTAGCTGACCGGTACTTTCAGGAGATGGAACTGCTGAAATCAAAGAAAATTCGGTTATTTCCTTACAAAAACGATCTTTCGCAATGCGTTCATTAGAAGAAAAAAAGAGGATAAAGGAGCTTGGACCGGACCGACCCGATTTACAAATTCAGCAGCAGGCAAGTGATCGAGGACGAGCCTACACCCGGGGCTTCTCCCGCTCTTGTCATGACAAACGGAGTTGGCTAGCTGGATGTGGTGTAAGTAATGCCTTTTATTGCTTTCCCTGTTTGTGTCGGCACCGAAACGTTGTGGACAACAACGGGGGTACAAGAGTTATAACATCTTTCTGAAATATGCAAGCGGCACCAAAAGTAGCCGCAGCCATCTAGACAATAGTATGAGACTAAATTTGTTTAGCAGTTTTAGCATTTCTGAACAGCTAGATGAAGGCTACAGGATTGGCACTAGAAGGCACAACGAATAGGTGACAAAATCGACACATCCTGTCCAGAATAATAGACTGTGTGAAATTTTGTGGATCCTTTGAGTTGGCTTTGCGTAGCCATGATGAGAGTGAGAGCTCCGATAATCCCGGGATATTCCGTGGGTTGGTGAATTTTGTTGCCTCCTTTAAACATCAGCATTCACATTCACATTTTGTCCAGCAGATGGCAGCTGAAGGCTCTATAAATGACCTTGGAGTTAGCTAATATTTTCCTACTCTTTTTATGACTTCATAGAATGTAACAGTGGCAGTAGAAATGACTTTAGTAGTTCCATATTTAGAAATTGAGCTGTTGTCTGTTGGTAACTTTAGGTGATGTAGGAGAAATGGGCATTTTGTCATCTCTACATATTATTTTATATTATTAAGGAGGGCAAAATATGTTCAAGTAGTGCTACTGGCCAGTGTTTAGGCAACACTACAGTGTGGTGTGTTGTTTTTAGATTTATTTATTTATTATTATTATTATTATTATTTTTTTTTTTTTGCTGTTCTATGAAGTGCTGCTTCAGTTTGTTTGTCCCGCCCATAACTGCGCCCCCCAAAAATTTTTTATCACCAGCCGCCACTGACGTAGCCTATGATTAGTATGAGACAGACAACAATCTGTTACACTCGACTCAGCACAAAGTTCTTTAACTATACAATTAGGTTTACGGTCTAGCCCTTGTCTTGCTACTGCTGGCTCCGTACTAATGTACACATAATTAGCTAACGGTTGGTTAACTTCGAATTATGGCGTTACTTACGAGTCGGAGTGTGGAGAGGAGAGGAAGAGAGGAAAGAGGGAGGAGAAAGTGATCCCCGAGACCCAGCTGTGCAGCACGTGCTAAGTTCAAAGCCGGACAATGCAGCTTTAGACAAGCCAGCTTGATCGGCGACACCGGACTCCCAACGAGCCCGTCAGTAGGCTACTTCAAGGCGTAAAGACACGGTTCCGAAGCGGTGCGAACACTCTTAATTCCAACGGTGCAGCAATCCAGGGTTATTTGGCGGGACACCGAGGCTAGGGTAGCTTCCTAACAATCAACGTGAGCCATGGCTCGGGTACGGAGGAAAAGGAAAAATTGAAATAAAAAAGAAGCAGAGCTGGCCTCAGTGGTTATTGACTTAAAAACCGGACCGGGAGAGAGCGGTCTGAGCTGTAATTGGCTGTTTGGAGGGCACACCTTCATATCACGTCCGCCTTTCCCATTGTGGGGCAGGTTTCAATAACTTTGGTAAATATTTATTCAATTTTGATCTAGTTGCATAATCATTTAGCAATGCAAGAAAGGTGGATATAGCCTACTTTGTACCTCGACCTTCGTTGTGAGTATTAAAATATACGCATACCAAACATGATTAATTTAGGTTCAGGTTACGAGAAGATGAATTATTTCCTGCAGGCTGGGAACTCAGCAACGCGATACTGTAATATTCTAATAGCCTGCCCTGCACTCACTTTGAGTTTTTCAGACCTGTTGGATATTGTAATTGTATTTGCTAATTATTATATTATATTATAGACTTTCCTCCATTCGCTGGTGTGAATGGAGCAGCCTTGAAATACTGACGGTGCCTGCTAGTCGCCGGTGGGGCCGGAGGGTATGCACGTCACAGTAAGTGGAAGTCACTGCGGTTACACCAAGGGGCAACAACTCGCCTCTATTAGTGAAGCCTTTTACCCCAGTGGCTACTGCATGAACTGCAACGCCTGGTTGCAAAGAGAACTTGAAACCCCGCCCACCCAAAGTTAAGTCAATGGGGAAAGCCTGAAAAGAGGCAGGAAATATAAAGTCAATAAATTTTTAACACAAGAAATGATGGTTTAACTAGTTAATACCATCCCTTGTAATATCTCCCCTGGGTCTGATGTTTTAAAATAATTCAGCTAAAATTCCCAAATCAGGGTTAATTTCAGTGCGTGCAATGTGGCTTGTCTTACTACCGTATGACCATATAAGGATCTCCCCATACTCGCAGGCAGGCAGAGTGCTTCAGCGGCAGGTGTGATGCTGTGTCGTTTTATTCCGATTAGCTAGCTACATACGATCTCACCATTTAAAAGTCCAAGGTCCAAAAATGTTGTGGGCTGCCTTCAACTGTACTAACCGCTATTCTAAGGATTCTTCTCTCCAGTTCTTTCGGTTTGAGACATTTTCAGATAAACAAGATTCTATGTCAAAACACAATTTCTGACTATTTCAGGGTTTCAGTTGATTCTCATAAGTCTCGCCTTTTATAATTTGTATATGTTGTTGGTGAAATCAGATTTGTAAGCAGTTTTGAAGCTTCTTCAAGAAGACAAGCTAGGGGGATTTACTTTTGGGGGGAGTAAGCTTACTTTCTTGCTATCGATCTATCTGTCTATGTAGCTAACTTGCTACCTAGTTATCTCGTGATATATCTGTCTAGCTATCTAAGAGTTTTGTTATCTATCTGTCTATACAAATAGCTAGCTAGTAAGCTAGTTAGCTAGTGATTTATTATATCTATTTTTCTATGTAAATATCTTAACACTAATCTTGCACAATTCACTTTTTTGAAATGTTATGACAGTACGGTTCTGTGGTTGCAAGGCCACTCTTGTTGTCTAGACGTGGGCGTGTCTAATTACCATGTAAGGTAGTCGGGGACTCCACTCTTTTGCTCCAGTGCACTTGCGTTGTTTGCAACGGGCAATGTGGATGCACCCTAGTTTGGGCTTCATGCGCCAGTGAGCACTAACCATAGCAAATCAGTGGGTGACGTCATGAACCACTTCATCCATATTTTTATACGGTTACACCCACTGAGTGGCAGAGCTTGTAAGTGTAAACGTCACCAAGCCACTCCCCTCGTTTTCCCGCAAATTTGTGTGCGTTTAATTACAGGTGAAGGTGAGCTATTTACAATTTTTACAAGTACAAGTAAAGGCACAGACGTAACACATAAGGGGGAGAAGGAACGAGAGCGGTGCCAAAGAAAAGAGTAAAAATCAAACACTCAAGTCTGCCTAACCTAATCGGATAGTAACCCTCTAACCTAACTACTAAAAATAAATACAAAAAACAAAACCTAACTGACTGTTCTACCCTATTTATATCAAACAAAGTACAGGGAGTGGCACCCGCCCCTAACCTAGTGTGTCTATACAGTCAACCTACGTGCGAGCGGACGTGTCAGTGGATATAACATAAACCGTATCTTACCTGTTCACTTCTCCCCAGACAATTACACAGTATAACAAATAATAACAAGGGGTAGAGGACACTTGGAAACAATAGGGTGGCAAGCACACACGCAGGAATATACAAGCACAACAAATGACAAGCGGATAATAACAGAATACAGTGAGCAATTTGCAAGTATATGGCATGAAACCCCGCGACGGCGAACGGAAGGGTTTTTGAATTGTCGCGCTGTTTCTGATTGGGTGCTGGAACGGGGCTCGAATGGTGAGTGACGTGCAGGGAACCAATAGCAGACGGACACCTAGATGAAGGACTGGCAGGAGGAGGGACACCTGGATGAGGAGATGCGTGGAGAGGAGAATGGAAAAACACAGAGAGGAAGAAAACAACAAAACAAACACATGCGTGGGGACGTAACAAGATCCAACAAGAAATCTGAGCTATCTTTTTACAGACTGCCGAAAGATAAAGAAAAGAGAAGCAAATGGATCGCTGCGATTCGCAGAAACAACTGGAATCCAGGCACCGCACATGGGTTTGCGGTTGTCATTTTGTGTCAGGTACGTTGGATTTTTGGATAAAATCATACCTTAAATTATGCAGGCTACTGTATTGACTACTCATCAATTAAATATTTAGCATCTTTCATTTATATTCTGTGTAACTGTGTAAAGTTTTTTTTAAAACATCCATGATGACGAGCCTTGTGTTCTGCAAAAAAAGGGGTGATGGTAGTGTTAGCTAGCCAAGCATATAAATGAAGGTATGATTAGGCAAATTAGCCCACTGATGTATGAAAAAGCGACGTTGTCGTCGGTCCGTCTGTCCTATGATTTCTTCTGTAACCCCATACTACCACCGAAGTAGCCTACATTATTTTCTAATAACCGGGACAGCCCGGAGGGGTTTATTCCACTTATATACAAAGGGTTACCAACAATGACTATATATGGTTACTTTTGTATTTATTGATTTTTATCGATTTAATCACCTGGAATTGAAATATTCTTCCGCAGCCGTTTGGGCATATTTTACCGTTGTCAAGCAAAACTGTCTTTGGTAGTTGAACTTGGACCGTTGTTATGCAACAAATAGGATATAACAGGCCAATCGTCAGATTGTAACTGTTTTATATATCCTCTCAAACACATTCATTATGTTTTTATGCGTACATTCACTTTCATGTCTTGACATCCGAGGCGACAGAATGCATTCACATTCCACAAATAACTGGCAACAACAGCAGAAAACATGCACACGTTGTAAACAATTTGCTGTTGAATTGATTACTTTCTCATTGTCAATTCCATATAGGCTAATCGCAAAATGACAAGAATTGAACGAAAACTCAGACTTGCGTGAAAATTTAAATTAGCAGTGGTAGAGCCACCGTTTGCTTTCCTTCAAAGTTACTGCTAGCCGATCAGCGAAGTGTGCCCTCCAGATGCGAACCATGCACCATAAATTAGTCCATAGTCTTCCTGGTCTTTTTGTGGAATTGAAGAATGGCAGAGTAAAATTACAGCAGTCTGAAAAAGCAAAAGGGACGATTACTAGAATTAACCTGTTATTTTACCCTGACAAAAAGTGCGGAAGGTGATTTCCAGTTTGCTTTTACTGTATCACCAATGTAAATTACGCAGAACTACCGCATACCTCACATATCAAACGTTTTGAGTCAATTGCAACGGGCTAACAAAGAAAATCCGGAAGAAAATATTCAGCAACCGAATTAAACCGTTTGAATGTTTTGGTACGAAATATGCTGTCCCAGCACGAATGCTTAACATTTTATAAAACGAATACTAAAGCAAGAAAAGAACAGAAGAGCACACGTTATAATTCCAAGACGTTGGCAGGCTATAACCAAAAGTAGGCTACTGCGCCGCATAACATACAAGTTTGATTTCAAGTTATTATGAAAATAAATTGGTTTGCGGCTGCAGATTTTTAAAAATGGCGGTTGAAATAAAAGTAGTCGACCAATCAGAAATTTTCAGCACTTGCGCTTTTCTGGGGGTAAAATAAAGTCCCCGGATCTTAATTTAGACCCTAGTTCCTGCGGTCGAAATGCAGAGTGTATCAACGTAATTTTAGCGAGCTCACAAGCTAGCTAGCTAGCTAACGGTGTAAAACTCATGTTACTTACTAGTAATTCATTAAAAGTATTGTTGTAAATTAAAATCTCATATATAGAAAAATATTAATGTATTAATTGTTATCCAATGAAATGAGTGATTTAGCAGGGGGGTTCAACACTTTTTCAAGGCACTGTAGGCCTATGCATGTCACATTCTCATTAGGGGCTGACCCTCCCCTAAAAGGTCTGATCCTAGAATTGCCTCTGCTGTATTGCATTGCTTTTTTATATTATGTTCTTAAACTTCTATGGTTGTCACGAGTAATCACATCCTAATGTAATCTTTATGACTTTCAGATACGACAGAATCAGGCAGCAAGCACTATATATATATTTGCTTGTGAAACTTCTCAAAATGCTGAATGATGCAACTTTGAATAATCAATAAAGTAAAGTCACAACAAATTTGTCATAAGATCCAAATCCAAACGGAGTACACATATGATTTAAAAGTCTTGCTGGAAAAGGTTATTTTACATACTTTGGAGCTTCAGAGTGGAAGAGTTTGGATATGTTAATTAAATAAACTCTCTGAGAAGTTTTAAAAGGTTAACAAAATCATGGCTGATTGATAAGGTTCCTATGTAGTTATCCCTTTTGATCCCTAATGTTAGGATTGTGATTCTGTTGTACATAGTAGACCCTATGGTTTGTACTTGTCCTTTCCTTTTTTTGTCTTGTCATCTATTTTTATTTATTTATTTATTTTTATTTTTTATTTATTGTTATTTTTTTGGTAGAAATGACAAAATACAGGTCGAAGCAGGTAAGTACAGCAATATGAAAATTCAAATGTTACTGCATCTTATTGAAACACAGAAGAATTGGTACAATATATAAAATAATAGGAAAAAAAATAAATAAATAACCAAAGATCAAAAAGTTAAAAAAAATAAATAAATAATTTAAAAAAAAAGTAAAATAAGGAAAAGAATAATGTGAATACAGACGTTCCATAGTCAGTAATAGTACAAATAATTAAATAAATTAAAATGAATATACATTAAGATATACAATGGTAAGGAGTGAAATTAACCAATTATTTCAGTTACATTTCAGCAGGGGGTTCTTCAAAAAAAGTTTGTAAATATTTTGTCAACTTTTGACTTTTATTGTCCTTTAGTATTTTAATTGAAGATAGAAGTGAATCCAGTTCAATCAAAAAGAGACGCAAGGCAGGACGGGAGTTGGAGAATTTCTGTTTATGAAAAAATTTTGCAATAAGATTAAAGAAGTTAACTACATATTCCAATGTTTTATTATTTTCGTTATCATAATAACAAACAATGTCTTTTAGCATGAAGGAATATGTAATATTAGAATTTGAAAATAAGTAAGATGCTAAATCTTCCCAGAATTTCTTTGTTATTTCACAGCTATAAAACAGATGGACAGGAGTTTCATCAGCTTTATTGCAAAAAGGACAAAGGCTGTCAATATCTGTAAATTTAGCCATAAATGCCTTGGTTGGATACATTTTGTGTAGAAGTTTAATATGAGTCTCCTTGGTTTTATTAGAAATGCAATATTTATATGGCAGAAGCCAAGCCCTTTTCCAGCAAATATCCTCAATTCACATTCTCCAGTAGAATTTACCTCTTGGCACCACTTTGTTCCTTTGTTGAAAGATTTGGCGAATATGTTTGTTGATACATTTTTTTGTCTGTGAGCTCTAAACCATCCAACATCAATATTGGTAATGCATTATCTATCTTACCACAGCAAAGGTAGTTTCTAATTAACTGAGTTATCCCGGGAGGAATAGCTCATATGACAGAATTGTATTCCTTAAAAGGGATTGGAAAGTTATGTTTCCATAAACCTTTCATAAGATAAAACATTGCCAAAATCATCAAAAAGATTAAGTGTGTGATTTATATTTCTAAGGTGCCATTTTGGATAAAATAGTGATTTATTTTTACAAGTAATATCGCTATTATTCCATAGGAGGGATTTGTGCAGGGAGAAATTGTGGACATAGGCCAGTTTCCAAGCAAGGAGGGCTTGCTGGTGAAATTTGGATAGGAGGATTATTACCTTATGTGGTAAATAATTGCATTTTAAAAGAAAAGAGAGACCATCAATTTCATTAAAAATGTGGTTTGGGATAAAATACCAATTAGAACTGGGATTTAGAAGGCATCTTCTTAACCAATTAATTTTAAAGGTGTTTACTATGTCATTAAAGTCTATAAATTCAAGCCCCCCTTCCTCTCTGGGGTTAGACATTACCGTTTTTTTTAAGTTTGTGTGATTTATTTTTCCAAAGGAAATCTAAAAACGTTTTATTTATTTCACTGACTGCAGATTCCTGAACAAATAATGACAAGGATGGGTATACAAAATGAGATAGGCCTTCAGCCTTGGAGAGGAGGACTCTCCCAATAATCGAAAGATCTCTTTGAAGCCAAAAATTAAGGATGCTTTTAGTTTTTTTTATTCTACTGAAAAAATTTAAGTGTTGTCTAGTCACAAGATTTTTGGTAATATGTATCCCAAGATATTTAACAGAATCCTTAACTGGGATGTCATACATTACAGATCCACTGCAATTATGTAAAGATAAAATTTCACATTTAGTTAAGTTTAGTTTTAGACCAGAGGCATCTGAGAATTTTTTAATTAAATTAATAGCAATAGGTATATAATGTTGGTTTTTCAAGAAAAGGGTGATGTCATCTGCCAACTGAGAAATTTTGACTTCCCTACCAAAAATTGAAATCCCTTCTAATGTATTTTCGTCAATAATATTAATTGATAATAATTCTGTGATTAAAATAAACAAAAACGGGGAGATTGGGCATCCCTGACGTACCCCTCTATTAATCTGAAATCTATTGGAAGTGTTCAAGCCAAGTATGACATAGCTATTTATGTTTTTATATAACATATTGATAATGCCCACAAATTCATCCCCAAAACCAAATTGATTTAAAGTATTAATGAGAAATCTGTGTTCAATTGTATCAAATGCCTTATAAAAGTCTAAAAATAAAATAACCGCTTTGGAATTTATCTCCTCTTTATAATCTAGTAAATCTAAGATAAGTCTAATATTACTACTAATATGACGGTTTTTCATAAAGCCACTTTGAGTCTCCGCAATTAAACAGTCCAATCCTTTTCTTAATCTGTTGGCATAGACCAAAGCCAAAACTTTGTTATCTGTTGATAGGAGTGTGATGGGACGCCAATTATCAATTAATAATGAATCCTTGTCAGGCTTAGGAATGAGAGATATAATGCCCTGTCTTATTGTGGGAACCATCTATCCTTGACTGATACACTGTTTATACATGTTAAATAAAGGTTCTTTAATAAATTCCCAAAAATGCATGTAAAACTCAATGGATAACCCATCAATTCCCAGGGATTTGTTTTTTTTCATTGAAAATAAAGCATTTTTAATTTCCTCAATAGAAAGGTCAGCCTCGCATAATTGTTTAAACTGATCGTCAATAGTACGGATTTTGCTTTGGATATTTCCAAGAAATGCCTCACAAGCAACAGAATTAAATTTAGAACTATATAGATCTTCATAAAATTTGTAAACAAAGGTAGAAATTATTTTTGGGTCTTTACATAAGGCACTGTCAATATTAAGAGCAGTAAGGGAATTTTTTTACGATTTCTTTTCTCAAGAGCAAAAAAATAATTGGCATTTTTTCCCCTTTCTCTAACCATTTAGCCCAAGATCTAACATAAGCACCTTTAGCCAAGTCCAGATATGCTTGTGTCAGGGAGGGCGCGGGAATGGACCCAAATGCAGAGTGCAGGAAAAAACACAAACTCCAAAAATAGGCAAAACGAAGACTTTACTTAAGAATGGGGAACAAAGGGAACAGAAAGCCTCGCAGGGCGGCTATAACAAACAAAGAAAAAACTCCAAACACGGCAAACCAAAAAATATAAAACTCCCAAAAAGTGGAGAACAGAGCAGGCAGGGAACAGGCAACAGGTGACGGGCAGGCAAGGAACAGGTAACAGGCGACGGGCAGGCGTAAGGCCAGGAAACAGGCAGCAAAAGACAAGCAAGGGGCAGGCAACAAGCAAGCAACAGGCAGGCAACGGGCAACAAACAAGCAGCAAAAGGCAGGCAGGGAACAGACAACAAGCAAGCAAGGATCCAGCACCTGAGTCAGGGAAAAGGGAGACTTAAATAGACCTGACGCAGACGAGACACAGCAGGGCACAATGAACAATCAAGCCACAGAGAGGGAAGGGAACACGAGACAATAAGCAACTACTAATGGGATAATTAGAAACAATAAAACAATTAACAGGACACAAAGCAGAGGTGCCGCCATCTGGCGGCCCAACCAAGAATAACAAGGGGAAGACACAGAACCCTGACAGCTTGGTCCAGTTTAAGTTGAATATCTTTTAATACAACTTGTTCTTCACTAGAGATATCTTTTTTATTCAATAAAAAGTTAAGTTTTTCCATCAATTTTGCTTCATTCATAGAATTCATGTGTTTGAGTTCTTTACTTCTTCTGATTGCACTGCATCTAACTTTAAATTAGAAGAATTCCCATTTATTCTTGTTTTCTTCATCTACTGTATCTCTAAAAATGGTTTTTATCAAGTATGCAACCTCGCTATTAAAGTTCTTGTCAATCAAAAGGGAGTTATTAATTTTCCAGTAACCACATAGATTACTTGAGTTCTGTGCACAACCTAATTTCACAATTATTTGTTTATGGTTAGTTAGGGGAGCAGCTAAGTGGGACACCTCATTAATAACATGTAGGGCTGCAGTTGAAATTAAGCATAGGTCAATTCTAGATTTTGAAGATAAGTTCCTATTGCTCCAGGTGAACTCCTGTTTATCAGGGTTTAAAAAACGCCATGAATCAGTTAAGGATAGATCTGTACATAATAGTTGCACCAAATTTCTGTTTTGATTGCTCTGAGCTATTCTAGGGGGAAATCAGTCTAGTAAATCATCAGGGGATACATTAAAGTCCCCACAACATATTATATATGAACCTGGGTATTTATCTTGAAGATCTTTCAGCTTATCAGCTATTTGACTAAATAAAATTCTATTAGGGGGCCATGAGAATTATAGCCATACAAATTACAAATAATAAAAATACTGTTCTCCTGTTTAATCACCAATGAGATCCACCTTCCATCAGTAGAAGCTACTTTTTCTAAAATATCCCCTTTAAACTTATGCTCCACCCAGCGCCCAGGAGAGGCCTCCTGCTCTGCCCAGCAGCCAGGAGAGGCCTTTCCTGCTCCGCCTAGCGCACAGGAGAGGCCTGCTGCTCCGCCCAGCACCCAGGAAAGGCCTCCTGCTGCACCCAGGAAAGGCCTCCAGCTCCGCCCAGCGCCCAGGAGAGGCCTCCTGCTCTGCCCAGCAGCCAGGAGAGGCCCCCTGCTCCGCCCAGCACCCAGGAGAGGCCTGCTATGCCCAGCTTCCAGCGGGGGCCGCCTGCCTCGCCCCTTAGTGTTCCCAAGTCATCGCTGCCCCACACCCGGGAGCTTCCCCGGCCCAGGGCCCAGAGACCCTGGCCGTCCAGCACCCCTGGTGCAGTCCAGTCCTGTTCCGTTCCGCCCGGTTCCCCTCCTGTGCCGGCCCCGTCCGTTCCGTCCCTGTGCCCGGACCCCATCCGGCTTCCGTTCCTGTGCCCGAACTCCGTCCAGCCTCCGCTCCTGTGCCTGGACCCCGTCCGGCTTCCGCTCCTGTGCCCGGACCCCGTCCGGCTTCCGTTCCTGTGCCCGGTCCCGTCCTCCCCTGTCCCATCCTGTCCCCTGTCCGGACCCCGTCCTGTCCCGTGTCCGGACCCCGTCCCGAGTCTTGTTCCTGTCTTGCTTGTCCAGTCCCGAGTCCTGTCTCTTCCCAGTTTCGAGTCCTGTCTCGTCTCGTCCCAGGCCCCAGTCCTGTCTCTGTCTTGTCCAGTCCCCAGTCCCATTTCTGTCTTGTCCAGTCCCCAGTCCCGTTCCTGTCTTGTCCAGTCCTGAGCCCTGTCCTGCCCTGTTCCTGAATCCTACCCCATCTGAGTTCTGTCCTGTCTCCAGCTCCCACCCTCTGTTTCACTCCCTCCCCAGGTCAGGAGCCGTCCCTTGGGGGGGGGGGGGTACTGTCATGGTTCTGTGTTTCTGTCTCTGTTTTTCCTTGTTGGGCCGCCAGATGGCGGCACTTCTGTTTTGTGTCCTGCTCGTTCCTTGTTAATTGTATTATTGCTTTCAATTATTCTATCATTGTTCCCACCTGTGTCTTGTTATCCCCTCCTTTTCTGGTTTGATTGTTCTTTGAGTTCACCTGTGTCTTGTTACCTCTGTCTATTTAAGTTCTTTGTCCCCTTGACTCGGGTGCTGGTTCCTTGTGTTTGTTTCCGACTTTGTGCTCGTTCCTGACTTGTGTTTGTTTCTGACCAAATGTACCTACCCTTGTACTCTGCCTGCCTATGTTCTGCCCTGCCCATGTTTTTGAGTTCCTCTTGTTTTCTGTTTTCTTAAATATTTTTGGAGTTTGTGTTTTTGCCCATCGTGGCTCTTTTGTCTGTTTTGTTTTTTGTTAGTAAAGTCTTTTTGTATCTACATTTTTGAGTTTTGTGTTTTTTCCCCACTCTGCGCCTGGGTCCTAAACCCCGTACCGTGACACTTATACTCTCACCTACTGAATAAATGAATTGTCAATCAAGCAAAATTGCACTAAAAAGGGCGACAACGCCGTAAGCAACAGGTGTGGTATTACGCACAGCTATCTTTAAAGTTAGCCTACCCAGGTATAACAAATGTGCGTATATTTCACAAACGGATTGTCCAAGACAATATATGACCACTCAGTCTCAAAAGGGACATCTCTACGTGTAACACCAGTGGTAAGATTGTATATTTATTCAATGTTTAGTCCCAGATATTGACTGTAAAATGACATGGTATAATTTCTAAAAACTTTGTCTCGTTTATTTCATTATTCAGTGAGCAGCGTTTTCACTGCTGTATTGGCATATTTTAGGGCTAATGTTGGGTTTATCTTGTTGCTCTGGAAATACGATTTCTCTCAGCTTAAAATACTATTAATGAAATGGTTTAGCTATTTCTCACCATAATGACAGATTCAAAGACTAAACAAACTCACCCGATATTGGCAGACTACAGCATAAATTGTGTCTTTTGTTTATATTCAATATTAGTAACTGCAGCGAGAAACTGCAGCTGTAGACACAAGATAGTTTGTTATGTTATGGTAGCAACGGAACGAAGCGGACTATATATGTATTACCGTCATTGTTTTATTATACCAGCGTGTTTTCGCGCGTTTGCACAGAAACTCAAAACCTATCAATAAAATGGTTTAGCTATTTCTCAGCATAAGGACAGATTCAAAGACTAAACGAACTCACCCGATACTGTCTTCAAATGGATCCATGCCAAAGAAAAGTAATTATTCATCCTCTTAAAAAGCTTTTACTAACAAACTTTTGGTAGCCTAGCATGCACTCTGGCTGGCACTGTCTTCCATTGCTTCCCCGACGTTCAGACCCTCCCCTCACTGATAAAAACTAGACCCTACGGTGTCGGGTTACTTGCGTCGCCATGGATGTCTTCTAGCCGCTTGCCGTAAAGAAGATGTCGTAACACTTTAGATTTGGAGCTACAGCTCTTCTGCACCCCAACTAACAAAAAAGTCCAAATGGCGGGCAAACAATATGGCGGACATAGATGGTCCCAATAGCAAAGTTGTAGAGCACATTCAGATGCATTGGTCGATGAAGTTTTGTGTTGATCTAACTTATGGTGTGGGAGTTATGGCCTTGTAAAGTATGACCCTTTATTATAGCGCCACCATCTGGCCGGCATAGGTGATTTGTAGTGCCTGCGTAGTGGGGGGCCATAGGAACCCACCTGCCAAATTTGGTTGCTCTAGGATTTATGGTTGCTGAGCCTCAGACACTTTTAGTGGAGAAAAATAATAAGAATAATAATAATAATCCTAACAAACACAATAGGGTTCCACCAGCTTCGCTACTTGGACCCCTAATAATCCTAACAGATACAATAGGGTTCCACCAGCCTCGCTGCTTGGACCCCTAATAATAATAATAATCCTAACAGATACAATAGGGTTCCACCAGCTTCGCTGATTGGACCCCTAATAATAATAATAATCCTAACAGATACAATAGGGTTCCACCAGCTTCGCTGCTTGGACCCCTAATAATAATCCTAACAGATACAATAGGGTTCCACCAGCTTCGCTGCTTGGACCCCTAATAATAATCCTAACAGATACAATAGGGTTCCACCAGCTTCGCTGCTTGGACCCTTAATAATCCTAACAGATACAATAGGGTTTCACCAGCTTCGCTGCTTGGACCCCTAATAATCCTAACAGATACAATAGGGTTCCACCAGCTTCGCTGCTTGGACCCCTAATAATAATAATCATAACAGATACAATAGGGTTTCACCAGCTTCGCTGCTTGGACCCCTAATAATCCTAACAGATACAATAGGGTTCCACCAGCTTCGCTGCTTGGTTCCCTAATAATAATAATCCTAACAGATACAATAGGGTTCCACCAGCTTTGCTGCTAGGACCCCTAATAATAATAATAATCCTAACAGATACAATAGGGTTCCACCAGCTTTGCTGCTTGGACCCCTAATAATGGTGTACTCGCTCATCCCTAGCTGTTACAAGAGCTAGGGTGCAGAAACATAGGGAAAAGCTTTACAGCAATCCCAAGCTACTTGCGGAGTACAGGAGGAATGAAAGAGAGAGGTAGGCCCACATTTGAAGGGAAAAGAAAGGCAGCATACTTACATAGTGCTGAAGATAACTTACATACCTACATACAGTACCATATGGTAGGAAATTATAGCGCCACCTATAGGTCAATGATTACACTAGATCAGTGGTCTCCAACCCTGGTCCTGGAGAGCTAAATAACTTTTTCAGTTATTCAGTGAGCAGCATTTTCACTGCTGTATAGGCATATCTTAGGGCTATTGTCGGGTTTATCTTGTTGCTATGACGGAATATGATTTTTTAGTGGTGAAAGAATATTTTTATGAATGCCAAGATAGACAATATTGTCCATTATGTCAAGGGTGGGGGGTGTTTTGTAGATGAGACTGCAGGGAGGAGGCGCGTGTTAAATGAACGACCAGAGCGACAATGGTGGGGCTACGAAACTCTGTTTTCGGCATAGTTGTTGTGTATCGTCTACTAATGAAACTAAAACAACGCGTTTCTGTTTTTATCTCACACTTGCAGTAGCACCAAAGGTTTGAGTTTAGTAATCTCGGCACGCCGGCGAGCCGACCACTAGGGACTGTGCGCTAGGAGGTTAAGCATACTTCAATGTACACTCCTGGGCAAAAAAATGGGCCAAGCCCAAAATGGCAAAAGAATTAAGCTTTTAATGGTCTTAACAACAAATCATTGGTCAGAAAATTAGCAAGAATTAAACAAATGCACTCCTGAGACCTCCTATGCCTCCATTTGCTCGTTTACTTTTGCTGCAGTGAACTGTTTGGGGAAAAGCTAGAAACAGGGAAATTCACTCATACAGTAGACAGATTAACATAATGTCAAATAAAAGAGTCATGTTTTGTATTTGATTGCATATCATTTGCATGCCATGACTTCCTGATGTCTGTGACCTATCAACATCATCAGAGTCTGGATATCTTATTTTCAGGTTGTCCTACAAGCGATACAAAAGCTCTTTGCATTTGAATGGATCTCTATGGGAATTGGGGGGTGGGACTAGATTTAGCTGTAAATTATGCTGGTACAGTATGGAACACATTTGTTGGCTAAATGGCTTTAAGTCATCAAGGGTTCAAGGTATAAAATGAGCCTCAAACAACCGTGCTGCTGCAGGATATGCAGTAGATACTGCAAGATTAATACTACCTGATTAATTTTCCTGTTGAACTCAATGGAAAAAATATTCAGGAGAAACAATGGTTGTAGTACCTACTGGACCCTTGATGACTTAAAGCCATTTAGCCAACAAATGTGTTCCATACTGTATCACCAAGAGTTACAGACAGGGAGACGTGTGGATGCAAGATTCATGAGAATTTCAACAGCAAGGTGAAAAAGTTACACCAGCTTGGCATCACACAAACCATGTCGTCAACGGAAGTGGTGGCTTCATTGGTATGTGATACAGTAGACAACGACTGCATGTACAATAGGTGTGACAAGTGCAAGAAAGCAACATTCCCTGTCAAAATGAATCCTAACACAAAGGACAACATTGTGTCTTGGTGTGGGTCAGTAGGTCCACTCCAGTCACCAAGAAACATCAAGATGGCTCTACATCACAGTTTGAGGTAAAAACCACTATCCTGGAGAAGAAGTTTTCAAGCATACTTGCAAACTTCTTCTTGTGGACCTTACCAAGGAGGACCTACCCCTTTTCTGTACGCATTTGTACAATATTGGGCACCTGTTCACCAGTCTGAAAACACTGAAGGACAGCTTGACAGAGGACCAAGTTGTCGTCCATGTCGATTATAGCGAAAACTACAACTGCAAATGGAGCAAGGAGATCAAAGATACTCACTTTGGTGGGTCACACCAGCAGGTGACTCTTCACACTGGAGTGTTGTACTTCAGTGGAGGAAAGGTGGAGTCATTTGGGACACTCTCAGAGAGCCTCCAGCATGATGCCATCACCACATGGGCACACCTCGATCCACTCTTGGATTACATCAGAGCCAGTCACCCTGCTGCAGAGAGGATTCACTTCCTATCAGATGGGCCAACTTCGCAGTACAGAAACAAAACTGCATTCTACCTGGCCTCATCCCTTTCTTGAAAGGTTTCAAGGCAGTGACTTGGAAATTTACAGAATCACATCATCACATGGAAAAGGAGCCCCTGATGGAGTTGGAGGTGCTCTCAAAAACCTTGCAGATCAGATGGTGGCCTATGGGACAGGCATTCCTGATGCCCATGCTTTAATGGAAAACCTGTCCAAACATTACATTACATTACATTATAGGCATTTAGCAGACGCTCTTATCCAGAGCGACGTACAACAAGTGCATAGGTTTCATGATGTAGAGGCGCAAAAGAAACACTAGAGTGAAGTAAGGATCGTAGTGCCAGAAGTGACCACATCGATCAGGACTCCAACCCTGTAGAGTAAGCTTGTTCAGCAAGCAAGAATCCTACCAAGTACAAACTAGCACTGGAATCACACCTAATCATACAAAAACAATCCTGCCAGATACACTAACATAATCAAATTATCCTAGCTAGGTACAGTGAGCTGAACTATAGGCTAGGGAGGGGTGGGGAGAGGTGCAGCCTGAAGAGATGAGTCTTCAGTCTGCGTTTGAAAGTGGTGAGATTCTCTGCTGTTCTGACCATCACAGGGAGGTCATTCCACCAGCGGGGGGCTAGGACAGACAGCAGACGGGAGCGGGAAGTGCAGACGCGAAGAGGGGGAGGTGCCAAGCGTCCAGAGGTGGCAGAACGGAGAGGTCTGGCTGGTGTGTAGGGTCTGATGATCCTCTGAATGTACCCTGGTGCTGACCCCTTAGCTGCCTGGTATGCAAGCACCAAGGTCTTAAATTTGATGCGAGCCATAACAGGCAGCCAGTGGAGGTCAGTGAGCAGGGGGGTGACATGGGAATGTCTGGGGAGGTTGTAGACCAGACGCGCTGCAGCATTCTGGATGAGCTGCAGGGGTCTGATGGCAGATGCTAGCAGACCAGCCAGTAGCGAGTTGCAGTAGTCCAAGCGGGACAGGACCATCGCTTGAACCAGGAGCTTGGTTGCGTAGGTGGTGAGGAAGGGGCGGATTCTCCAGATGTTGTACAGGAAGAACCTGCACGTTCGACTCACCGCCGTGATGTTCTGGGAGAGGGACAGTCTGTTGTCCATCACCATTTTTGCGGTGGGTGATGATGACACCACAGTGTCCCCCAGGGAAATAGAAAAGTCGAGAAGGTTAGAGGATGGAGCAGGGATGAAGATCATCTCCATCTTGCCTGGGTTCAGCTTAAGATGGTGGTTATCCAAACAAACCTCTGTGAAGCTTTTTGAGGTAACCAAGGAGAAGATCACAACAAGTGGGGAATTGGTTCCGCCATCCCTCAAGACAGTACCAGGGACAATGAAAGTGCATCAGGTAAGCTCTGCTCGTGTGTTTTTGTATTGCACACTTTCTTTGTCTTAAAGGGATAATCCGTGATTTATTTGAGACAGTGGCTGTCCTTCCACTTTATGTTGTTTTGGTAATTTTCTGAGCTCATTTTCTGCTGTTTACTGAATTTAAATGCACTCACCAATTTGAATTATGGCTTTGGCAGGCATAGCAGTGAATAGGATAGCTTTCAATGGAGGAAAAAATGACATACCCAAAGCATGTTTATGTAAATATTGTGTTTAAAATGAGAACAAAAACTGTTCTGAAACATTGCAGATTACCCCTTTAACCCAAGTTAAAGGATCACTAAACGATGTTGCACTATTTTTCAGATGTACTCATTAGCCTTGTGTTTGAAAATATGCCTACGTTATGTAAATGGTAAATGGACTGCATTTATATAGCGCTTTTATCCAAAGCGCTTTACAATTGATGCCTCTCATTCGCCAGAGCAGTTAGGGGTTAGGTGTCTTGCTCAAGGACACTTCGACATGCCCAGGGCGGGGTTTGAACCGGCAACCCTCCGACTGCCAGACAATCGGTCTTACCTCCTGAGCTATGTCGCCCCTGTCTTTTTTTATGTCTTTTATATTCTGAAATTCACCTATGGTACATTGCTTCTGCCTCATTGTATTATGATAATGACATCAAAACTATCTAAGTCTGTTTACATTTTTGCAGTAAATGAGGGCAGTACATTTTCAAACGTGATTTAATCGGCCAAAATACAATACTTGAGGTAACTACTTTTACCTTACGATAGCTGCAGATGTATCATGGACATTTACCACAATTAAGATGTGGAAAACGTTATTTGAAGTAACTTAATGATCGTTAAAGTGTTTCAAATATTGAACTAATCAATTCCTTTTTCTGTCGCTTGTTGCCACAGAACCCGGCAAGATCTGAACCAGAGACCTCTCCTGCTTTTGCAGTCCCTCCTGTGACTGTTTCTCTCTGAGTGAGTTCATTTTCTGTCCAAAGGAGGTGGAGGTGGAGGAATCCCACAAGGAGCAAGATCCCACAATAGAGGTCAGAACATGGGTCCTTGTTGACTACGATGGAGATCTCTACCCTGGCTCAGTCACACAGGTATGTTAAAGAAGATGGCACAGCTCAATTTGTATGCTGACATTTTAACATTCAGCTGCATCAGATTTAAAACTGTTTGCTAATAAGCCGACTTCTCATTCATTATCAAATCATTGGTGAACAATATGAGGTTGATAGAATGAGCAGAGTGGGAGAAAACAGGTTCTTTGTGCCAGCCATGCAGTTTCCAGGGGACAAGGTCTGGTACTATGAGTCGGACATCAAAGCCGTCATCCCTGTGCCCATGCCGGTAACATCCTCTGCCAGACACTTCAGTGTGCTGCCTGAAATTTGGCGACTTACTCCACAAGAAAAACCTGAAATGACTTGAATCAAGAAATGATGAGTGTGTGTGGGCAGGTGTGTGTGTGTGTGTGTGTGTGTGTGTGTGTGTGTGTGTTGCATTCAGTACGTTTTCAGTATGTTTAGGGGCAAAGTGTGGTGGGTTGGGTCAGGCGAGGGAGCACAACTGGGGGCTGTTTTGTCTGCCATTTTTTAATCGACAAAAATTCAGTATTTGAAATAAAAACATCATTCAAGAATTTAAAACTACTACACTTGTAGTTTTCACATAAAGGAAACGTTTACCTAAAATCAATATTGTATCGTGTTTTTCCCTTTCTAGGTGATGTTCAAGTTCTGATAATTATTTTTATTTTCTTTACATACATGCTGTTCAGCCTGGCCACTCCAAAAGCAGAGCATTTACTACATACTACGTCATTTTGGTCATAACCTCACCCCTTTTCTCCTTATAAGGAGAAGTATGACATAATACTGCCTAAATATAGGCCCTACTGCTTTTGGAGTGGCCAAGCTTGGGGCAGCAAGTATGTAAAAATAAATTTTTAATACAAAAAATTATTTGACCTTGTTGAACATCACCTAGAAAGGGCAAAACACGACACAACATTGATTTTGGGTAAACCTTTCCTTTAATAAGTTGGGGTTCATTACCGAAACATTCTCTTCCTTACCGTAATGTAAATTTCATTACTGAAACACTCTATCTTTGACAAAACATTCAAATTACACTAATACAATACCTCAGAAGTTTAAGCTGTGTTTGAAATATGTCCCATGCCCTTTCTAATATTGTTATTGTTTAAAAATATAATTTCTTATAAACAAAACTAGAAAAAAAATCCATGTGAAAAGCCAGCTGTGTGTTACGGTAATGAGATTGTTCTTTGAATTTAAAATATGTGTTTTTATATAAACAAAAGAACAAAAGGAACACTTGTGTTTTCTAACGGACAGCGGAGTAGGTAGGCTACTCCTGTGCGTCGGGAATATCCAATTATTCCAATGCAGAGTCTGAATGAAAACGAACAACTGGTGTCCATGTTAAATGCATTTTTTAAGAAGATGTCTGAACAGCAGGAAATGTTCATGGCGAATGTTATTCAGCAGTTGGACAGGATGGAGTCAGACATCAGAGAGCTCAAAGAGGCACAAGAGGAGTCTGCTCCAAAAAAGATAAAACGAGCAGGAAATAACTCTGTCTCGGTAAGTTTATTTCTGTAGACAATGTATATATATGTATATGTATATATATGTAAATATATATATATATATATATATATATATACATTGTCAATTTATATGCCTAATAATTTATATTATACTGTATTTTATTTACTTAAAATAAAAGTATTTGTGTAATTCATTTTTGTTTGTCAGACTATCTATATAATCTACCTATGAACATGAAACAACTACACCAATAATAATACTAATAATAATAATAATATAAACCATATGAAATCATGTCTGAGGACACACACTGAACCAATGGGGAGGGGTTTTAGAGCAGGGGCAAGACATTGTGCCACCAATCCAAGGTAAGACTTTTCACCAATTGAAGGATACCTGGTGGCCCAAGGTGTGAAATGCAAATGTCCCTTGCAAGCACCCCCAGGGGATTATTCACCATGGCAACTAAAGCCGCGTTTCCACCGCAGGAACTATACCCCGGAACTAGGAACCTTTGGAGGAACTCAGTGCGTTTCCACCGCAGGAACTAGGGTCTAAATTTAGTTCTGGGGGTAAAACAAAGCCCCCCCAAAAGGTTCCTGCTCGGGGGGTAGTACTTTCCGAAAGTACAGGAACCTTTTGGGGGGAGCTTGCAGCGCTGAACATTTCTGATTGGTCAAGTACTCACAGGATTTTTTTGTGTCTATATTTTCAGGCGCCATGTTTGAAAATATGCAGGCGCAAACCAATTTATTTTCATAATAACTTCAAATCAAACTTGTATGTTATGCGGCGCAGTAGCCTACTTTTGGTTATAGCCTGCCAACGTCTTGGAATTATAACGTGTGCTCTTCTGTTCTTTTCTTGCTTTAGTATTCGTTTTATAAAATGCTAAGCATTCGTGCTGGGACAGCACATTACGTACTAAAACATTCAAACGGATTAATTCGGTTGCTGAATATTTTCTTCCGGATTTTCTTAGCCCGTTGTAATTAACTCAAAACGTTTGATACAGTTATGTGAGGTATGCGGTAGTTCTGCGTAATTCACATTGGTGATACAGTAAAAGCAAACTGGAAATCACCTTCCGCACTTTTTGTCAGGGTAAAATAACAGGTTAATTCTAGTAATCGTACCTTTAGCTTTTTCTGACTGCCGTAATTTTACTCTGCCATTCTTCAATTCCACAAAAAGACCAGGAAGACTATGGACTAATTTATGGTGCATGGTTCGCATCTGGAGGGCACACTTCGCTGCTCGGCTAGCAGTAACTTCGAAGGAAAACAAACGGTGGCTGTACCACTACTAATTTAAATTTTCACGCAAGTCCGAGTTTTCGTTCTATTCTTGTCATTTTGCGATTAGCCTATATGGAATTGGTGATGAGAAAGTAATAAAACAGCAAATTGTTTACAACGTGTGCATGTTTTCTGCTGTTGTTGCCAGTTAGCCTATATTGGAAATGTGAATGCATTCTGTCGCTTCGGATGTCAAGACATGAAAGCGAATGTTCGCATAAAAACATAATGAATGTGTTTGAGAGGATATATAAAACAGTTACAATCTGACTATTGGCCTGTTATATCCTATTTGTTGCATAACGGTCCAAGTTCAACTACCAACGACAGTTTTGCTTGACAGCGGTAAAATATGCCCAAACGGCTGCAGAAGAATATTTCAATTCCATGTGATTAAATCGATAAAAATCAATAAATACAAAAGTAACCATATATAGTCATTGTTGGTAACCCGTTGTATATAAGTGGAATAAACCCCTCCGGGCTGTCCCGGTTATTAGAAAATAATGTAGGCTACTTCGGTGGTAGTATGGGGTTACAGAAGAAATCATATGACAGATGGACCGACGACAACGCCGCTTTTTCATACGTCAGTGGGCTAATTTGCCTAATCTTCGTGGGACTTTAGACCTCGGTGGAAACGCAGACAACCATGGGCTGAAGGAACCTTTTAGTTCCTGGTAAAGTAGTTCCTGGGACTGAAAGTTCCGGGTAATTTTGGTGGAAACGCGGCTTAATAGCTCTAGGCAGACCCCCAAACCTGGTACATATCCAGGAGTATTCCAGTCCGCGTAACACGGCAGCAAACTCCTGGATACATCCGATTATATGTGGAGTATCCGAGAGTATAGAGGAGTATTCCAGTCCAGATACACCTCTTTTCACGCAGTGTAACATTTTAGGATGAAATCCTTTTATTTGAGCATGTACATTTACATTGTGTTAAAATTTTCAAAATGCAACTTTATATTCTTTTTTTTTTTTAAACAGAATTTTATTGGTTTTCAACAGAAACCAGAGTTATACATTTTGCCACCATATCAATAACACAGAGATAGAAATGAAAAAAATTAAATTAAATTAAATTAAATAAGAATAACAAAAATAAAATAGTGCCATCCATCCATTCTCAACAAAGAAATGTCCCAGATGATCGCCTCCCTCACTTTAACATTACACACACTGACTTTCCTCCATATTGTCCTGCTTACAGACACATTATTGATTAGTGTAGCCATATATAATAGTCACATCAGCTTCAACATTTCACAATAGTACATAGTGATACATGAAGTAAAATTAAGTTGAATTAAAACATAGCAGTATTTAAGCAACGAGATAGAAGAGAAAGACACTTATGAGTTTATTCTGGATGGGTGTGGCCATTGCAGGGAGTATTGGCCCCTCAGCACTAACCGAGTCAATTCCCCAGGTAAGTAGTCAAACAAAGGAGACCACATTTCAGTAAATGACCTCTCATTACCCTTCAGAACTGCACTGATTCTTTCATGAGGGAGGACCCTGAATATCTCCCTGTACCACAATGTGGCAGTAGGTGGCTTATCCTTGATCCAGTTAATCAAAATACATTTTCTGGCCAATAATAGTAATTTGTCACATAGTTTGAACTGTCACCTCCTTTGAGGGAAGGCCAAGAATGAAAAGGCCTGAGTCTCTCTTAACCTTTACCTGAAAGATGCCACTCAGTTCCTGAGATATTGTACCCCAAAATCTTTTAATCAATTTACATTGCCAAAAGTAATGATAATAGGTTCCAATCTCTCTTTGGCACTTATTACACAGAGGTGAGGCCTGACGGTCCATCTTATTGTGTATGTAAGGAGTTATATGTAGACAGTGTAGTATTTTATACTGTGTCTCTCTCAGTCTATTAGCCTACATGTAAAGGTGGACCTAAACATTTTAATGGCCTCCTGCCAATCATCCTCAATATAGGCTACTCATTGTCAAGATCTCTCTCCCATTTCATAGGCTATTTTGAGATCACTCATAACAGGACAAAAAGAGGTTTGTGATCTAGCAGGGGAAGCTTTGCAGCACAGCGAAGAGACTCAGTGTATTTACCACGAGTAGATAGACAAATAGACAACTCAGTATATAGTATGGGTGGCTTCAAATGCATAATGGCATGAATTAAAAAGAAAAAAACTGACAGAACTTTACGGACAGAAAAACATCCATCCCCAAACAATGGAATCCTAACTAACTCCCAATAAAAGTAACCCCAGAACACCCCCCCATCCTAACCCCCCCTTCACCCCATCTCCCAGTATGGGCCAACAGCGTGGCTCGTTGAAAAAATAACGGGGCACATGGAACCGAGCAAAAACGTAACTGGTAGAAAGAAAATTAGAATCCTCTCCACTCCCCCGCCCACTACAAGCTAAAATTATTACAACCATCTGAGCTAACCATGGTTATATTTTAACAACCAGCATGACTTAAGCCAATCAGACAACCATATAGTGGCGTATTGAAACGACACGGAAACAATATTTAAACATTTATCTACATACCTTTGCATAAGATATCCAAAGATAAATAGTATCTGCAATCAGCAGAGTGTATGTGACTTTGGAATGTCATATCACGGCCAATTCAGCTCAGTCCGTCCAGGAAAGCAAGCGCATCCTTAGGTGAGTGAAACGATGGGGTTTTCCTCCGTGGGAAAAGTTCAGAGTAGCGGGGAAGCGCACAGAGAACCGCGTGTCCTTTTGGATGAGCCGTTCGCACATACCATTAAACGTGCATCGCATTTCTTTAACTCCGGCTGCTAAATCCTGTCGGATGAATATTGTCTGTCCCTCATGTGTCAGCGGTCCTTTCTCCTTGGCCGTGGCGAGAATCCTCAGCTTGTCCCTCGGGTTGTGCAGCTTGATAACCACTGCGCGGGGCGGTCGGGTTTTGGCAGACCTTGGGTCCTATGAGCACTGTCAATTTTAACGGTGCACCGCTTGGTCTCCAGGTCCAACAGGGTGGGTAGCCAGCTCTCAAAAAACTTAACCGGCTGTTGGCCCTCTGCAGTTTCTTTGAGGTTGTAAATTACAATATTGTCTCTGCGGCTACGTCCCTCCATATCAATGCTCCTCTCTGTCAGGACTCGCACTTTGATCGCCCGTCAGCCTGGACTCCAAGGCAGTCACGTTATCCTCCGCTGCTGATACACGGCTCTCAGCTTCCGTGATGCACTTTGTGTTAGACTCCAGCCGTGTTGTGATATTGTTCAGTGTGGTTGAGAACTCTTCAAATTTCTTCTCCATTATAGTAGATTTTTTTCTCAATAACGTACTGAGATATGTCCATAGCGAGGGCCTCAGCATCCACGGCAGTTGTCCCAGTGTACCAGAAAATGTCTGAAAATGCTTTAAAACGCATACTAAAACAATGAATTTAACATTTATAATACATTTAGATCATATCTGATGTAATGGGAAAGATCATTATTGTCTATTTATCTTCTGAACTTTTACTATATGTAGTGCCACGTTCGTGAGAATCACCCCCGTATAGAATGCACAGTATCTTATATTAGAAATACATATTTACTCTGGTTTTTGTAAGGAATGACACCACCTCTTAGTACTGCTGAAAGACAGCGGCAGTAAAGAGAATGCTGTGATGCAAATCCTCAAAGAAGGCAGTCTTGAGAGAGGGAGAAATGAGAGACAGCCAAAAAGACAGGCAAGAAGGCAATTAATGAACCGAGTGAAATTAATTAAGCCTGCTGCAGAGCTGCCTGGACACACCTCAGCCCCTGCTAGCAGTGGCGGAAGAAGGCTCAAACAGAGGGCACCCCTAACACTTTCTCCAACTTGGGAAACAGGGGGAGCTAGAACCCAAACTGGCACTCAAGCAGTGACAGCCCTGTGAATGAGCACTGAAGGAAGTTATGGGCTTACTCAGCCCAGATGAGTAGCTGTCATGGTTTGGGGTGTAGTAGCCATCTTTTACATCCTTGCCTCTTTAATTAGTCAAATAAAGGTTAATTGAAGAACCTGTTCTGCGTTATTGCCATTTTTGGCTTAATTTGGATCATCTGCTCCCACCTATATAAGCCCCGGCTGACTTTCAGTCGGGAAAAAACCTTCAAGAGAGTTTGTCTCAGTATTTAGACTTTGTTCAAATATTCTACAACGGTCTCTTTATTAAGGTTTGTATAGGTCTGTTTTTAGGGCACAAAGTTGCCGGCAGACCACCTTAAGCTTTCTGTTTGTGGTGGTGACTCTTTGTAGTCCTTTTGCCTTTTGGGCTGTTTGTTTTTGAGAGTTCACCTCCCAGTTTTTGCGCTGTCACATTACAGCCTTTGAGTTTTTTCTTTATTTTCCGCCCTTGGGGTTTTTTCAGGGTTGTTTTCTGTTAGCTGTACTTGGCTGGACCGTTTGTCCTAGGAGTATTGTTTGCTTTAGGCTACTCCCTTCTTTATTTTTCTTTCTTATTGGGTCCCTTAGTGGGACCTTTCTGTTGAGTT
This sequence comes from Anguilla rostrata, assembly GCF_018555375.3. NCBI lineage: Eukaryota > Metazoa > Chordata > Actinopteri > Anguilliformes > Anguillidae > Anguilla > Anguilla rostrata. The sequence goes on from NC_057934.1 coordinate 28,180,868, forward strand.
TGCTCTCCATTCCTCAGTCTTCCTAGACCTTGTGGCTAGCTCACCTGTGTGTGTAGCTTTTAGTTCCCTATTCGGTCACATCTGGTTCTCCGACATACCGTGCTCTCACAGTGGCTTACTTCAAGAAAAGTGGTTAGCCACAACATGGCGCATCAGGGTGGTCTCCAGATCGTAATTGATGTGCTCCCTCTGCCCACTGGACTGAGGGTGGAATCCAGAGGGTGGTGGACCCTAAGAGGGAGCAGAAGGTCCCCCAGAATCTGGAGAACTGACAGCCACAATCAGATGAAGGGGAGACTATGGACCCTGTTACAAGGATGGTCGGTCGGCAGATTTTACAGTGAACTTTGGAGATGAGACTCAAACTTATGCAACTTGTGGGGTATTTTATTTACAAAAGTGCCCCCAACTATTATACAAACATTTATATACATATACAAACAAAAGAATCGGCACATCAATTATACCCTTGCCAGTACACCCACCTACTGCCTGCCACTACTGAGAGCAAATGACCTGCTTATATACACTACACATTATCCAGACTATACCATTTCCGTACAATATTCAATTATGTCAGAAGAAATGACAGTATGTATTTTTACACAAAGAAATCATGATACATATATTATCAGTTGCTACTTTATATCTAATAATCACATATCTAATAGGGTACGAGAAAACATTAACGACTACACTCTAGTCTCCCCCCGTCTAAAATAAACAATTCTTCTTGTCCAGTGCTTCCAATAAAATTGCACAGAATCGTGACATTCAGATTGTTATTCCAGTTTGAACATGGAACAAACGGAACAAAGAACAGTTAGTAGCAACTCCTAAAATTGTGTTTATTGAACCTGGTATACTTAAATCTTTTCTAACCAGATGTGTGTGTTTAAGTTATTTGCTGTATATTATGGTGCTGAACTGATGTACAGTAGCGAATGTTTGAGTTGACAAACCAGCACTGGTCTGCACTACATTTATGAAAGCTGTGTAATCGTGCCAAGCAACCGCTACCATAAGCAAAAAACCCGATTGTTTTAAAAAAAATAGTGTCCTAGCAGGAATGGAGGGTTCACTTTGTTACAGAACCTAAGGGACAACAATTTGTGGATGGGAGCTTAGGTAGAGGAACAAAGTTAATCCACCACATGAAACTAGATAATCTCTGTGTGGAAATCGCAAACCCAGAGCAAAAGGGAAGAGGTGAGCCATTTGACCTGGTCTGAGCCAAGGGGTCTGTCATTGAGGGCAACTATAGACAAGGGTTGAGGCAAGTTAATAAGTGGCACTTTCCACTGAAGGGTCAACGAGTCAAAAGAATTCTCTGAAGCATCGGTCAATAAAGGCTTGCAAGTTGTATCAGATGTTAGACCAGTGGAAGCTTGCGGGCAATAACGTATGGGAAATGGAGTGGTTGGGAGGGGAGATTTGACTCGTTGGATGTCTCCTGCTCCCCGACGAATAACCCTGTTTTCCAGAAGCTCCAGGCGAGAGGCACAGAAATGACCAGACTGACTACAGTAGATGGCCTCTCTCTCACCCGCTATTCCTTCTCCTGGTGTGTCAGTCTGGTTCTGTTCAGCTGCATGGGTTTCCCTGGCAAAGAAACCAGTGATATGGTGAGACTTGGCAGGGATTGAGTAGGTGCAGAGGCAATGAGTGAAGAGGAACCAGGCTAAGCTTGTGGAGAATCAGATGAGGCTGACTGGAGGTAGTGTCTCACAGTGGAAAGTGGCAATCCTGATCTCTCCCTTACATACTCACGAAGATGGCTATCAACATGAATGGTAAAGTTGATGAACAGATTGAAGCTGGTGGGCAGCTCCCCCGATAGAGGACTGAAGCAGGCAGGTAGAGTGTTCCCAGAGTGCCGTGCAGGGCTCTGATACCAGACTGAAGCAGGCGGGCAGTGTGTTCCCAGTGTGCTGTGCAGGGCTCTGATAGAGGACTGAAGCAGGCGGGCAGAATGTTCCCAGAGTGCCGTGCAGGGCTCTGATAACAGACTGAAGGAGGGGGGCAGTGTGTTCCCATTGTGCTGTGCAGGGCTCTGATACCAGACTGAAGCAGGTAGGCATTTTTCCCAGTGTGTTGTGCAGGGCTCTGATAGCAGACTGAAGCAGGTGGGCAGAGTGTAGCCAGTGTGCTGTGCAGGGCTCTGATAGAGGACTGAAGCAGGGGGCAGAGTGTTCCCAGTGTGCTGTACAGGGCTCTGATAGAGGACTGAAGCAGGGGGCAGAGTGTTGCCAGTGTGCTGTGCAGGGCTCTGATAGAGGACTGAAGCAGGTGGGCAGAGTGTTCCCAGTGTGCTGTGCAGGGCTCTGACAAAGGACTGAGCCTTACTGGTGCCTGGGGACATGTCCTAAAGGATCTTGCAGTACAGAGGCTTGGCATGGAGAGTAACTTTCTTGATATAGTATTTAGTCACTAAAAAAATTAACCAAAACTTCTTGGATTAAAGGTTAAACAACCAACAATAACAATGAAAACATTTTCTTGATAATGTATTAGTTGCTCGTTGTTTGTGATCGTTTCTACTAGCCACCTAGCTAGCTAACCAGATATAACTTAATATAATATCTGAAGACATTAGCTGGCGAATTAGCAAGACAATGTTTTATTTATTTATTTATTTAATTATTTATTTATTTTTGTTGGTTGTTACTCACTAGCTAGACATTAGTCAGCCTAGCTAGGCAGCTGACTAACATCTTTCAGATCTTTATTCAGACTGGACAATGAACCAGGTGCCAGAATACAGCTGCTAGAGGAGTAGATCGCATTGTGACATCACAGGGGTCAACATTCCGCCATTCATTTTCAATGGGATTTTCCCCCCAGAAAAACTGGAATATTTAAGAAAGTATAAACAGTACGAATATCGAAAGTCAGAGCACATAAACCTCAAAAAGCTGAACTATATATTTGATATAGCTATGATTTGTATAAATAGTATGAAAACTGTAGGAGGAGATAGGTGTACAAAATGTGTCCAGAATAACAATAATAATAATACTACTAATAATAATAATAATAACTAGACAATTCCTGCAGAAATTGTGAAGTGTGGTTGCCGCCAATGCAAAGTCGACTTTCTGCTGAACAGAGTGAACAGTGGTAGGTAGTTGCTATGATGTTTGAGGCAGTTGCTAGGGTGTTGCTAGGTGGTTCTATGGAGTTCTAGGTGGTTTCATGGAATTCTAGGTGGTTGCTAGGGTGGTGCTAGGTGGTTGCTATGGAGTTTCAGGTGGTTGCTATGGAGCTCCAGGTGGTTGCTAGGGCATTGCTAGGTGGTTGCTAGGGTATTCTAAGTGGTTGCTAGGATGTTGCTAGGTGGTTGCTATGGAGTTATAGGCGGTTGCTAGGGTGTTGCTAGGCAGTTGTTATGGTGTTCCAGGTGGTTGCTAGGGTGTTGCTAGGTGGTTGCTAGGGTATTCTAGGTGGTTGCTAGGGTGTTGCTAGGTGGATGCTATGGAGTTCTAGGTGGTTACTATGGTGTTGCTAGGTGGTTGCTATGGAGTTATAGCCGGTTGCTAGGGTGTTGCTAGGCATTTGCTATGGAGTTATAGGCGGTTGCTAGGGTGTTGCTAGGGTATTCTAGGTGGTTGCTATGGAGTTCTAGGTGGTTACTATGGTGTTGCTAGGTGGTTGCTATGGAGTTATAGCCGGTTGCTAGGGTATTGCTGTGCTGTTGCTATAGAGTTTTAGGCGGTTGCTAGGGTGTTCTGGGTGGTTGCTAGGGTGTTTCTAGGTGGTTGCTATGGAGTTCTAGGCAGGTTCCAGGCTGTTACTAAGTGGTTGCAATGGAGTTCTTGGCGGTTGCTAGGGTGTTGCTAGGTGGTTGCTATGGAGTTCTAGGTGGTTGCTAGGGTGTTGCTAGGTGGTTGCTATGGAGTTATAGCTGGTTGCTAGGGTGTTGCTAGGCATTTGCTATGTTGTTCCAGGTGGTTGCTATGGTGTTGCTAGGTGGTTGCTATGGAGTTCTAGGTGGTTGCTAGGGTGTTGCTAGGCGGTTGCTAAGGTGTTCTGGGTGGTTGCTATGATGTTGCTAGGTGGTTGCTAAGGCGTTCTAGGCAGGTTCCAGGCTGTTGCTAAGTAGTTGCAATGGAGTTCTAGGCGGTTGTTAGGGTGTTGCTAGATGGTCGCTATGGAGTTCAAGGCGGTTCCTAAGGCATTCTAGGTGGTTGCTTGGGTGTTGCTAGGTGGTTGCTATGGTGTTCCAGGTGGTTGCTAGGGTGTTGCTAGGTGGTTGCTATGGAGTTCTAGGTGGTTGCTAGGATGTTGCTAGGTGGTTGCTATGGAGTTATAGCTGGTTGCTAGGGTGTTGCTAGGCATTTGCTATGTTGTTCCAGGTGGTTGCTATGGTGTTGCTAGGTGGTTGTTATGATGTTCCAGGTGGTTGCTAGGGTGTTGCTAGGTGGTTGCTATTGTGTTCCAGGTGGTTGTTAGGGTGTTGCTAGGTGGTTGCTATGGTGTTGCTAGGTGGTTGCTATGGAGTTATAGCCAGTTGCTAGGGTGTTCTAGGTGGTTGCTAGGGTGTTGCTAGGGGATTGCTATGGAGTTCTAGGCGGTTGCTAGGACTTTACTGAGTCCAATGTCGCGACCCATAGTTCTCTATGACAAACGGTTGAAAAGTTATGAAATATCAAACATCGGCCAATCAGGAAGGGGGGCAAGGCTGATCTCCACCAATGGACAAAGGACTCTCTACCATGTCCAATGAGGCATTGCGCAATTTGTGGGCAATTTTTCCCCATAGAGATGAATGGCAGAATGTTCAAATCTAGAGAGAGACCAGAGTACTGCTCAAGCGGCCAAAACCAGACTTCGTTTTTGAAGCTCATTCCTGGTGTTGTAGTTCCTGGTTGCTCACTAGCGCCACTACGGATGGCTCCAGTATAGGTGTTTTCATATCCGGTTTCCATGTAAGTCTACGGTACAAATGCGATCAAAATACAAAGTCAATAATTTTTTCTCACAAGAACAAATAGTCATAATAGGTGTATTTTATTGGTCTTATGACTTTCCATGGGTCGATTTCATGATTTATTGCGTCATTTGGGCACAGTGCCAATATTTGTTCTGGACCAATGAGGTACAGCTTGCGTCACTTCCGGATTACTGCAGAGGACTGAGCTATAGTAGGGGCTACAGTCTATGGTCACTGGGGTGGGCGGTGGCGTCTCTTGGCCTTGACATTGCGGCGCCGGCTACGGTCCGCCTGTGCTAAGTCTGAAAATGCAAGCATCCCATTTCGTGGTGATTTAATTATGGCGTGTGCTATTTACAGCTGCACTAGACGACCATAAAATAATCCTCCTCTTAAGTTTTTCGGTAGCCGAGTCATTTTTACTATTTCCTTTAGCCTACTTAACCAAATAATTAGTTGGCAGAAAGCGTAATCAGCTTGCTATATTTGGTAGTCCAGTAGTAGCCTATGCTAAAACAGTTCGCAACTTCGGCTACCAAGCCATTTGACTAGCTAGCTAACCTTAACCGGCAAACATTCAATCTGTCAGACGTGTTTGGCGGCTTGTCAGTCGTGTACATTCCGTAAATGTCTACCTGGGCCATGCTTCAAGCATGTGACAAAGCTACTATAATCCCGATTTTGGGATAAACACTTTTTCAGTTTCACGAAGCGAATTAAGAGTCTCAAGGTTCATTTGCTGAAATCACACACACAGAATTTAACGAAATTAACCATCTTGGCATTTAGAAAGGAATATGTTTTTAGCATTTAAGAGACCGACAAGCTAGGCATTTAAGACAGTGGTTCTCAGAATCGGTTCTGGGGGCTCCTTGCGTATATTGGCTTTTCTCCATTGGTTTTGATGATTTACAAGAAAAAAACGATAGCCTAATAATAATTAGAAATTCAACGTAGGCTACATTATTTTGTCTTCATGCACCAGGTGGAAAACTTGCTGTACAAAGTGCATTGTCATATTTACACGCCTGCAGATCAGTTATTAAAATACTTGGTAGATTTGTTAATAACCGCTGACAGTGTTAATTTTTATTCGGTAGAAAGTGATTTGCGAACGATCGGTCAGCTAGCGTCACCCAGCAAGTGAACACCACAAACGGCGATGGAGTAGCTAGTAGTAGCAGTTACTGGCTCATTAACTGACTGGCGAAAACCTACGACGATAACTTGCTCGGTTAACAGCAGATCTACCAGACAGTTATACGAAAATTAGCCTAGTCAAATCACCAGTAGCCTACACATCTCCGATTGATTGACCATCAGTGTAGTCAATGTTCTTCCCCTGTGGTTCATATTGCTAATGCGTGAGCTAACCACGGATAGCCTACCTAGCTCACTGGCAAGCTGATATGCTAGTTAAGCATATTCGTTTTGCTGAGAAACATGAATTGAAGATAACTGAACATAGCCTAATTGTATTTTTAATGTCATACATATAACGTGATTACATGACAGTACAGTCACGGATGGAAATTAAACTCCGTAAACATCTGATAATATATTTTAAAACATAACGGCAGACAGTCAGCTAGCCTCGTTCAGGTTGATGGGCTTTTCCGCACCGGACTGTCAATCAAATTGTAAAAATCACAGAGCGGCTTTTAAACTCTGTGGTTTTGGCTCCAACTCCAAAATGGCCGCGCCCGCCATTGAGCTTCAAAACGTATTTTCGGAGACCCACGGAGAGTCAATGGGTGACGTCACAGTAGCTTTGTCCATATTTTTTACAGTCTCTGGTACTGCTGCTAGAAGACAGAGCATTGTGACATCACAAGGGTGAGAAGACGGAGCATTGTGACATCACAAGGGTGAACATTCCGCCATTCATTCTCTATGGGAAAAATTCCCCAAAAAATGTAAAATTTCTCAAAAACCGTCCACCCAAACTTCCCACAAAGTAATAGCACACCATTCCCGATCAAGCCGCTCGATTTGACATATTGCACGTGTATGTGGTGCGAAAACTCTGGGAGGAGTAGCAGTCCAAAAAATGGGTGGAAAGAAAGAATAATAATAATATGTGGGATAATAGTAGTGTGATTGCCTAAGGCAACCACACTAATAAATAAATAATATGTGCAATAATAATAGTGTGTTTGCCTAAGGCAACCACACTAATAATAATAATAGCTTGTTAATGTAGCTTGTTCTTCCCCCTAGTTTGACTTGGCATAAGTTAGGTCACTGCGTGAACTGAGCTGTGTTCTTGGCTATAAATAGCTGTACAAAATGAGTATTGTACCTTAACGAACCTGTATTTTGTAGTTGTTCCAATGACTATGATATGCACTTTTGTACATCGCTTTGGATAAAAGCGTCTGCTAAACACATGTAATTAGCCCGAGGAATAATAATAGTATGCTTTTGAATGAATTCAACCACAATAAAAAGCCCGAAGAATAACAATAAGTGTGCTTGCACACTAATGATATGCCTACTAATTTCGAATATATTTTTACATTTTAAAAATAGTTACAATTAACCTCGCAATTCAACACAAACCTGCAACTATCAAATAATGCCTTGTTTTGTCAGGATTTCACTCACCATTGGAACCAAAAATGTAGGCTAAGCTTCTTCCACCAGCGATCTGACTCATTCGCTTAGTTGGCATTAAGGGGTTTTAAATCAAACTTGTTGTTATTTGTTTCATTTAGGCATTTAAAAGAGAATTCACAAACTTTGTGAACCGCGCCCCCCGACACCTAATAAAAGAAAGTCTAATAAAGAAATAAATATTAAATGTACACCATCGGATAACCATTGTATTTTAGGAAGGCTTTTGCTGCATGAACCAGATTGTATCACTTAAACGACGAGGGATGCTGCTTCCATAACAATGTGCCCCCGCCTCCTGGTACCCAAGTGCGACCCAAGAGTTAGCAATATTGCTAAGCTCTACTAGAGTTTGTACGGTGCGTATCATCTCGAAGTGGAATTATGGCTGGTAGAAGGGGATAGATAAGTCCAGCTTTGAATAAAATGGCTAGCTAGCTAGACACAATATACTTATGGCCGTTTCAGAATACCAAAGAATTATTTGGGTGACCGTCGCTGTAAGCTGCATTTAGTAAGAAATATCTGTATCCAGCATTCATCCCGGGGAAAAAATTATCCAGCCGTATGCTGCGGGAGGAACGAGACGGGAGCAGGAGACTCAACGGGCCTTCACTAAGCAAATTAAGCCCGGTGTCTTGGCCTTGTACTCTGCGATTGACTAGGTATGATTACGTTAGCTAGAACCCATTCTTCATTATTAGTTAGCTATAGCTACATGCGTTTGTTATGTTGTGCGTTATGACTTCAGTAATAATGCTTTGTTAGTAATGTCAGTGGCTGGCTGCACGTTTTGCGTCTATACATTTGCTTGATAGTTAGACTAGCGATGTCAATTCGCCATATCACCATTGTGATCAGAATTTCTACTCAACCAAGCGGCTCTGTGTATTCCAAGTTGGCTAACGTTATACACCCATGTACAGTTCTCGCACAAGAACGACTGTTGTACAAACTAGATATGTTGGCTAATGATTTGAGTAAATTTCGCTCGTTACATAAAGATAAGCTAAATACCTTGTCAAAATAGCCAACCTTATGGTACGATAGACCAAGCGACCAAGCGAAATGTTATTTTAAACGGCTACTGTTCACTAGCTATTTGGTTAGCATGTACCTACAGTACTATACAGGGAACGTGGCATTATAAAATAATTTAGACTAACGTTAGGTGCCAAACAACTACACTGAATGTTACAACCTGTTGTTGGCTAACCAGCTGACAAGTCGTTGTATGCAGACTGTAAGGTAGGTTGACCCATGTGGGTAGGCAAGCTGTTAACGGGATACTATTAAGGAACGAGAATCCTGCCTCCTGATGTAGCGCGTTAGTATTTTACCATCATTATTTACAAATATATATTTTCAGCATTAACCGCTTCATACAATAGAGCAGCCATTCTTCTACATTGTACTTTATCTTGCAATTTTAACTTGTCTGCTAGCTTTTATGAGCTTTTGACGTTAGAGCTTTTATGAAGGTAGAATTAACTGGTTAGACGCACTTACTCATACAAATATTATCCTATTTCGAAATGGTAGCAACGGGGAACAAAACGCAGTTGAAACATTTGTTGTTATATTATGTGAAAAGTGAAATTATGCTAAATATTTTTAGTACCATTTGTCATTCTCCCATGAATGCCATTTTACACTACATTTACATTTTACTAGAGGCAATTTTAAAGTGCAGAGTGTGTCAAGGTGTCAGTGGGTTTTAAAAATCACTTGTGTGTGCTGTTGCAGACGACGAGGGGTGGAAGTGACAACAATTATTCATTAATTGAATTAATTCAATTGCAATGTAATTAAACATTGAATCAGGCCAATACAGAAGTAGGCTACATGGATGTGATCCGTGACAGGTTAAAAATCACGCAATGAGTATCATTTTTTCTTTTGTTTAGTTATTCATTTTAATCAGCTGTTACACCTAAAATTGTTAAAATGACCACATTATATGTTTGAACAATTGTTTCCATCATTTTGTTTAGAAAATTGTGTTCACAAATATGGATTACAGGTTAAAACAATTTATTTTACATTGCAAAAGAAATTGTACTATCATACTTATTTGGCTAAACTTCATGTGACCCCCTAACATACAGTACATCAATGGGGCAAACATACTGTATGTTGGGATAGATTTGCTAGATTAAATATTTATATAATAAGCCAAAATATTTGTCATTTTTATCTGGTATTATATATTTTGTCTATCCCCCCACCTCCAGAGTAAATGATTGTTTGATTCTTAATACAAATGTCTGTTTGTAAATGTGAATGTTATATGCTGCTGCTAGAAAATTTTCCTCCTGGGGATAATGAAGTATTCTATGTATCTATTTATCTATCTATTTACAGTATGTATTTTACAATCGGTATTTATTTTAAGTTGCAAATATACAAGAACTTTTTACAAGTACATTTAGTAAAATTAACTTACAAACCAAGTATAAACATATCATTTCAATCAAGTTTAAAACATCCATTTAAATGATAACTTCTTTCATGAGCCATTTTTAGTTTTGATGCATTGATGTAACGCAAAGGTTTCAATGACCACACTCTGTTCAGATGGTAACAGGATCAAATTACCTGAAGTAATTTAGGCAACATTGGGTACCAATTTTTGTGAGTTAAGATAGTCAGTATTGTTTGTTGCAACTTAAACTGTAGACCAGTGGTTCTCAACCTCGGTCCTGGGGGCCCACTGTGTATCCTGGTTTTCGTTCCAACCACAACATACATATACATATACATTTAGTTATATTAATCAGGGTTTCCCCCAGAAAAGTTGTTAGGCCCGGTGGCAAGTATCTTTTGATGGGGCTGGCGCCCCGGCGCGGGCCGGCGGCCAAGTGTCTTTTTTGATGGGGGCCTGGCGCGGGCCAGCAACAGACTGATGGCAGCATTAAGGTAGGGCCCTATAGTTTCTGTGATAACAGAATCACGGACGGAATTGCGGAATTGAGAATTTAAAAAAAGCTATAACACAGATTCCATAGGGCCCTACATTAAGTCAGTGCTAAAAGCTGACTGGAAATAAATATAATTATGTAATGTGAATGTTGTTATAAATAAGTCATTTATTTAACACACATTAAAAAAAATCAACAGCTGCGCATTGCAAAACAATGACGTAATGCCTTGGGGGAGGCACGCACGCAGGCAGCCTCTCTCAGATGTTTGTTTTGGATGGCAGCTGTCACAACAAATTTGATCCGGGCTGCCAGCCTTGATACATTTTGTTGCGATAAAGATTTTAAGACAACTCAGCAATTTCTCTGAATTAACGGGTTATTTTCTAGCCTGAAATGCGATTGTATTACTAAATGGCTACACATGTCATGTAACGTGCAAGTAGTTGGCTCCCTGAATGTGAAGTAAATTCTTTTACCTATAAATAATAATAATAAATGCCATTTTATGCACGGAAATAGCTATACAAAAAGGCAAAATAAATGTTGTGTTTGCAATTGCCGTCGTAGATGTCAGAAGGAAATGTCACTGACAAAAAAAAGTTTGCTCTCTTTGCAGTGGTTTGGGCTGGAAACGAGCTGTAAGAGCAGGATATGCGCAACACTGCCTACTTATTGGCTACTGAATCTTACAACAATGTACAGCCTTGGAATACTGGGCACATTTCAACAACAAAATGTCTATGGATCTGTGTTACTGACTGTTTGGCTAGTTAGCTAAGTTAGCTAAATGACCACGTCGTACACATCAATGTCACCAAGCTAACGTTATTAATAAACAAGTGAAGTCGTTATTTAGATGGCGATTAATAAATCATGTAATGTTACAATGTATCAAACGTTACATTCATGCTACTAGTTTAACGTTACCTACACACTGCTTAAGTTAATATAAAAAGAATGTGCTTACCGACGAGATGAAGTGATAACAGTTTCTAACATGGTTAGTTAGCCTACTAAAGAAATGGTGTCTTGCTAGGTACCGTTATCTTGTGATAGTTGGAAGCATCAAGTGTTAACGTCACTCTATGTACAATAAGGGTAAAGAACAGACCTGCTGTTTTCCTATAGTGCGTTCACGTTTTAACCAACAGATGTCGCTGGTGAGCTTTCCAACCAAGCCTCCCCACTGTAACTGTAGTTTAAAAAACATCTTAAAAATACATTAAAAAAAAAAAAAAATCCCTGATGCTTAGGCCCGGCGGGGGGTCAATTTAGGCCCGGCGGGCTGTCGGGCTTGCAATACACTGGCGGAAACCCTGTTAATACAGCCTTATTTACTATATCAACTTTAAGACAAGCAACACTCAGAATTATCTCATTGCGACCCACTACATTACATTACATTACATTACAGGCATTTGGCAGACGCTCTTATCCAGAGCGACATACAACAAAGTGTATAACCATAACCAGGAACAAGTATGACAAAACCCCTAGAGAGAAGTACCGGTCCAAGTGCAGGGAACAACCGCATAGTTCAACTTGGACCCTGAAGGTTAAACTGATTAGCACTAAACAACGAGAACGGCAACAACGCAGTCTATGGAAAAAATACAAGCAGTAGTTAAGACAGTTAATGCACCTAAGTCACCTACGAAACAGCTGCCTAGTTACAACCCTAAGCTTACAGTCATTTACAGGGGGGTAGGGAGGGATGGGGAGAGGTGCAGCCTGAAGAGGTGAGTCTTCAGTCGTCGTTTGAAATGGGTCAGTGTCTCAGCTGTTCTGACCTCCACAGGGAGGTCATTCCACCATCGTGGGGCCAGAACAGACAGGAGACGTGTTCTGGAAGTGCAGGTGCGAAGAGGGGGGGTGCTAGGCGTCCTGAGGTAGCAGAACGGAGGGATCTGGCTGGCATGTAGGGTTTGAATATCTTGAGGAGGTATGCTGGGGCTGATCCCTTGGCTGCCTGGTATGCTAGGACCAATGTTTTAAATTTGATGCAAGCTATAACAGGCAGCCAGTGGAGGGTAGTGATCAGGGGAGTGACGTGGGAGTGTCTGGGGAGGTTGAAGACCAGACGAGCCGCAGCATTCTGAATGAGTTGCAGGGGTCTGGTGGCAGATGCCGGTAGTCCAGCCAGAAGAGAGTTGCAGTAGTCCAGGCGGGATAGAACCATTGCTTGGACCAGGAGCTGGGTTGAGTAGGTGGTGAGAAAGGGGCGGATTCTGCGGATGTTATACAGGAAAAATCTGCATGCCCGGCTTACTGCTGCGATGTTCTTGGAGAGGGACAGCCTGTTGTCCATCACCACTCCGAGATTCTTGGCACAGGGTGATGATGTCACTAAGGTGTCCCCTAGGGAAATGGAAAAGTCGAGGAGGGGAGAGGATAGAGCAGGAATAAAGATTAGCTCCGTCTTTCCCGGGTTGAGCTTCAGGTGGTGATTGTCCATCCAGCTCTGTATGTCCCTCAGGCAAGCAGAGATGCGGGCAGGGACCTGTGTGTCCGATGTGCAGTCGTTGCTTCATAATTTCAAATTGCTTTCCTAACGACTATTTTGCATCCTGCGACTTGGGTTACAACTGTGTATATGTGTGGATTCCTCGACGTGCCTATAGCGACCACCCTTACTCATATTAACCTCAAATACGCAAGACAGGACACTTATACAATATGCTAGAAAATTGATGTCAAGTTCCATTCATTTATATGGGGTGGTCGATACAGGTCCCCTTAGCAACCAAAAACTAGCGCTGGGCCACCTCTGACTTATTTGCCAGCACTGAAAAAATTGCGAAAGTACTGAAAAAATAACCACTGGAGGATAACAAGGACATTTTTTCCTACATAACTTGGTACAGGTTGTCAGTGATATTTAGTCTATTACATAGTTGCAAATCTCTTTACGTTGTTAGCTGGAACATTATTTCACAATATATTATTAATATTAATAAGAATTAGTTGGCCATGAACATTAATAGAGAATACATTGCAAATGTCTTTTTAAATGGTAAAATCTATCCATCTAACGCAATCCTATCCTCTGCCCTGTTTGTCACACTGCCTGAGGAGAAAATGCTGTACTTGCGCTGTTGTTTATTTGGTTGTCATGACACACGTGATTCGGCCGACCAATGGTGTAACTTTATCACTCAGTCAGTCACTCAGTCACAGACATTTACGTTTGTAGGGCCCCACTGTTGCGGTCCACCCAGACTTTTCTTTAGCTAGTCAGTCAGCGTCAGGAGGAAGAAAGTAGTTATTGGGGGCTTAACATCAGCCAGTAACAATTGTTATGTTGGACATTCTGGGGTGGATATCTGCTATTTAACCTTGCATCTGGGCTGGTGGTGTGTTGGGTGTGCGCAGGATTTGATGTTTTGTCTTACAGCTCACCTGGCATCTTTGTATTTTCATCCCAGGCTTTTTAGAATATTCAGCCTTCTTTTGGATTTTGGACTTTGCTCTTGGTTTTCTGGGATGATTTTGGGAGAAAAATGTTTGCTGTTTTCTTTCATTAATTCCTTTTGTGACTGTGTCCATGTCTGAAACGTGTTATTTTTTCTAAAGGTAGTTGAACTTTGTCCTTAGATCAGATGTGAATATTTGTTGTATCTTGAAAATTTCTGGATGTGAGTTGTAGGCTACATTTGATAAAGGTTGATCCAAGAGGTTGCTGTGCCTATCAATTAATTCAGCGATTTAATTAACAAATTTATCTTTAATAATAATAATTAACAAATGGAATAAACTAAATTTATTTTACATGTTGTATATGTGAGGGGTTTTAACAGTTGACGCACTTAGGTTCGGTATTTAGAGTGCTGGACGTCAAACAAGGGTGTTAACTGGTTAAAACCGCTGGATTCAGAAATGAAACATATTTCACATAATCCTCACCTCCCTGACAAATTGAAGATTCCACCGAGATAGGATTTTGAGAAAATTGTGCTAAATTATATTATATATATATTAATTGTACCATCTTGTTTAAAATTAAGTTTTCAAATTAAGTATGAACAGACTGGATCAGTCACATGGGAGTGTTGCCATGGGTGTATGGATTTTGAAAAAATGCAGCAGTCATTACGTGGGGAATACCCAGGCCCTGAGGTACTGCTGGAGTACATCGATGACCTCAAGGTCAGAGTTTAAAATAATATTTTCTCTTGCCTGGTGGAGTAATTTGCCCTACAATCCTGCCTGCACTCGGCATGCACCCCCGTAACCATGGATTCCCCTGCATGCAAACACAAAAGTGGAGAGACCAGGACAGTCCCCTTTTCTTTCCATGGGATTTTACAATGAAACCCATAATGCAGCTGTTTTTCCAAGACATCATCGAAGTGATGTTGGAGGCCTGGGAAGTAGCCAGAAGAAAGGTCCCATATATCACTAAGGTGCCCCTCGATGCGCATGCCCTGGGGGACAAAACCCAGCCAGGAGAAACCTGTGTGCCCCCAGAGGCAGAGATCAACCCCGGCAACCTGCTCAACCCAGACAAATGACACTGCCTAACCCCCTGTGGACTCCCCTGCTTCCCTGACTGAACCTGTGGAATCTCTGATGGCGGTGCAGACAGAATGGGAGAGTTCTGTGGGCTTGGCTATAAACCCCAATAAAAGAGAGTTTGGCAAATCCCCCTCCCATGGCTCCCAGGACACAGGATGAGAGGGATTTCTGGCCATCCACACCCCTATGTGCTGTGACTATTGGAGTGGAGAGAGGGAACTGAGAGGAGTTGACGTGCTGGGATATTGTCCAGGACACTACCCCTGACAATATGGTTCTTCACACTACACCTGGGAAACTGCCCAACTGACAGTGAAAGGGCTCGTGAGGTAATCATACCTCGCTGTTAGAACTTCAAAGGGGTCCTGCTTTAGGCAGAACATGACACCAACCCCTGGCCATTTTATAACCCCTGGCATCTTCATTCTCCCAGGCAGTGGTTTGCCTTGCCTTCCAAAGCAAGGTAAACCGAGCACAACTCCAGCCCTGGCTTCCCATACTCTGACCTCCCCCCAGTCAACACACCCCCAAACTTCACGCACGTCATCCAAAGAACGTGTGAGGGCCACTTCCCAACGTCTGAAGTGGTGGGGCAGGTCTGGACTGGGTGCCTTCCAGGGACCATCAGCCACTCTGCCCAGAGAGGGTGCACATGTGATTACTGGCTTCGACCCCAGGACAGAGAGGAGATGGTTGGGCTAATGGGGATCCACATCCGGAAGAAGCAAGATGACAGACAGCCAACTGATATCTTTCAGGTGCCAAAGGATTGCCAGTAATCAAACTGAGTCCTCAGAGGTAAAGCTGGCAGCTTCTTCTCATATCCTTACCACCACTTTTTAACATGGAACCATACCTGATGAAGTCCCTGTTCCCAAGCATTGGTGCTCTACAAGGCTGTTGTTTAAACCTATGGACATGTCTGCCCTATGCAAGGGTTTAATTGGATTGGCCATCCTGTGGACTGTGAACTCATTTGAGAAAGTTCCCCTGAATGGACTGATTTCAATTACCACATGCAGTGCCACTAAGCCCGTTTTCACTGCAATCTTGCTGTGAAGGAAAATGCCTAAGCCCTCAAATCCAGCTGTTCTCTAGTTCTCTAAGTGCTGCTAGATCCATGCCCTGCCACTGGGATATGGCCTGATTGACTACTGTTCATACTACAGCTAACCCTCCCCCCCTCCCCCAAGTGAACCCCGGCTACAGGAGCCAAAGAGGATTCAGGGAATTTGGAATCTCCACACCTGGCAGCTAACAGATATCTCAGCTGCACCTTGCTGCCTCTGGGCTGTCTGTCTTCTGTCACGAGACAGAACCCCCTGCATGCTGTGTAGGATTTGGTAGAAGCACTCTTGGCAATGGGCTGCCTTTCAGTTCACATAACTGCAAAACTAATGCAGACAAAGCACTGCATGTTATCCCGGGAAGCCAGAGAACCCAGCTACACTGAAGAGTGTTTAGGAGAGTCCTTTGATGTGTCTGCTCCATAGCTTAATATTTTGGGACTTAAATCACTGTGTACATTTATTTTCTGTCCATCAGGTCACAATGGAACTGTTGAACACTGACGGGCACTAGATGTTTTAAAGATGGTTGGTGAATGGTACAGTTGTCTTTATCGTTCCCATTTGACTGCATAACAAAAGTAAAACGTGTTTTTCTTATAACAGTGTTATACCATTTTTTGTGGTGATGGAAAGAAGGTTTTCATCAGGTGCATTCACTAACCTCGACACTGTATGACCTTGTTATGGTTCCTATTCCTAGCCTGTGGGGAAATCCTTTATATGTGTTTTATATTTTTGGCTGTGTATATAAACAATGTGTAGTGATAAAATAAGAGCTTGTCACCATTGTTTACAGGAAAAAGTAGTATAATATGTGCAAAGCCAACCTTTTTATGCGATATGCTGTACTGTAATGTTGCTATCCTGAACTCTGGTACTGACATAATCTAAGCAGTACAAGGTGAACATTATTCAAGATGATGTCATTGGCTAATGGTGATAAATGTACCCGATCACTTAATAACTGTCCGGGTCAATATTTCTTTATGTCAGTGTGTTTTCCATCGTGAAATACACACTAAAATTTACAGAAAACAATGAACTTTCATTCCATTTCATTCCAAAAAGCAGTTACTAGTTGCCTACAATTAAAAGAGGAACTTGGCAGTATTGTCACTGTTTGCAAAAGCAGCATAAAAAGAACTTAAGCGGTATTCTATAAATTCCTGTAGCCACTGCTGTGATGTTTGGCCTGGCACACAGACAACACACAGACGAATGTTTGTGCTTCTTGACTGCATTGAACTACCTATAATGGTAGCTAATAAGTAATAAAGAAAAATGTAAAAACTACCTAACATCTGTTGATAAGTTAGTCTAATGTATCATTTTATATTCATGCAGTTATAATTTTTATGCCTCCGCGACGGCACAGCCGTGGCCGGAGGCATTATGTTTTCGGGTTGTCCGTCCGTCTGTCTGTCTGTCCGTCCCGATTCTCGTGAACATGATATCTCAGGAACGCCTTGAGGGAATTTCTTCAAATTTGGCACAAACCTCCACTTGGACTCAAAGATGAACTGATTAGATTTTGGTGGTCAAAGGTCAAGGTCATTGTGACCTCACAAAACACGTTTTTGCCTTGAGGGAATACAAAACAGGTTTTTGCTTTGAGGGAATTTCTTCACATTTGGCACAAACGTCCACTTGGACTCAAGGATGAATGAATTAGATTTTGGTGGTCAAAGGTCAAGGTCACTGTGACCTCACAAAACACGTTTTTGGCCATAACTCAAGAATTCATACGCTAATTATGACAAAGTTTCACACACATGTCTAATAGGATAAAATGATGAAGTTTTATATCCAAACTGGCTGCTGGTTGGCGGAGGCATACAACCGTGAGGCGGTATTTCTAGTTGTAATTGTGACATGGTTATCATCATCATCATCATCACCACGTCACCTTAATCAGCACCACCGCATTGTCTTAAAAATAATTTAAGAGCAAATGAAAGATATTAAGCTATTCTCATTATTTCTTTATGTTGGCCTATTTATTTTTCGTATGTTATTATTCTTTGTCGTCTTCAGCACCATCATCATGCAAAGACAGAAATACTACAACAAATAACATTTTTAATTACAGTAGGCTATTAGTAGCAATATCTAAAATACCAATGTAGTCAAAATAATAATATGGCTGAATAAGAATAATAGCATCTTAATTTAAGAGCAACATATGCCAGCTTTATTACTTAGCCTATTTATTCATCACCATGAACAATGGACACATGGTAGGTAACATTAATAATAAGAATAATAATAATAATATAAAAATAACAATATAATCAAAACAGTAATGATGGTGGATCCATGTAGTCCTAGATACATCGGTTCTGTGCTGGCAACACTGTCCATTCAACCCTCTTCAGCATCAATGAGTCAATCACAGCCTCACACTCTTTCATGTGCAGGTGTGCCCGTGTATGCAGGTGCATGCATGGTGACGTAAAACCATTTGGACCAAATTGGAATGAAATGATTCTTATATTTTCTTCTGTGGGGCTCCAAAAAAAATTGGTGCACGGAGAGTAATTATTACAGTGTGAAGAGGTTTTAAAGTACTGTCCAAAATAATTACAATTTCCCAGGGTAAATTTGTAGTTTTGAAATTGACTTCTGTGGGGACATTTGATTTTTGGCACCAGAGGCTTACTAAACTGCAATACCTCAAGTAACCACTGGAGTTTGTGAGCTTCACAGAGAATGGCAATCCCTGGGGTCCCCTGAATGCAATGGATTGTTTTCCCACCACCCCAGGGGCCTGGCCTATTTTTGCTCTGTTTCTATGCTTGTGTGAGCAAAGGTGGGGACAGCAGACAGTATTTGTATTTCCTGCCCTTCTTTCTCAAAAAGGCAAATAAGAAGGAATTGCAAGAAGCACAGTGGCTCTTGGGTACCCCAGGCTTGACTCACACTCAAAACTAGCCAGATGACACAAAATGCATCTTCTGGCTAATTTCAAGTGCTAGATGCAGAACTGGTGATATAGTTCTATAGAACTGTTCTATAGGATGGACTTTGAATTCCGAAACTGGATTTTTTGAGCACATTATGGCCAAATAACAAAGAAAAATATCAGCAACAAAAAATATTTTTTAGTGTAGGGATTACAAAAGGAGGCCAAATTGCAACACACAATAATAGGCTATCTTAGCTCGCACAAATTAAACAAGCTCTATTCCAAAGCAATGCTACCAAATATTTCCTGAATTATTTCATATAACTCAGCCCTGTGTTTTTTCATCTTACCGTTTGAAGAGAATGTGGTCATTCAAACTGTGTCTCATCAAAGTGTCACATCAATGTGATTTTGTGTTTCATTTCAGTGATGGGTTCCTGGAAAAGACTTTGTCCAAATAAGAAGCAACCACTTACAAATTAGACCTGCAGTAGGTGAGTGTGTAGTGTTTTTGGGGGGAAATTTTCTATTTTTTTCAGATTTCCTACAATAACTCTCCTTTCTTATATATTCAAGGGTTTCATATGGCTTCTATCACAACTGCTGCATGGGTATCCTCATTTCTAGCTCAGTGGTGACCGCTACATGGATCAAGATGCCCTTGTGTCTTTAGAGACATTTTTTGGTTGATCACAAATGAATTTCATCATTTTTGAATTCATATGTATGCCATTTTTAAAGTTTTAAAATATAGCCATGAGCCTAATACATTGGTAATTTGCAGTTTCATATGATACTAATTATGCTGGAGATTATGTTTCATAACAATATCTCCTGACATTTTGTTTTACTGTTGTATGTGTTTGTGCAGGCAAAGAACTGAGATCTTAAAAGGAATGATTTGTGGGTCTGAAGTCTCATGTTTACATGCATGTCATTATTCTGAATTTATTTGGAAAACTGTAGTATTCCGGTTACGATGCATGTTATTAATGCTGGGTTTTGCTTTATTCCTAAAAGCAAAACACACTTAAGCCCTTATTTTGAATATGCAAAATATGAATTAGAAAGGCTGTATATATCAATAGTAATACAAAAAAGTAAACATGTTTTTTTTTTTTTTAAGAAATATTTTTATTGCAAGGTAAAATAGAGTAGTCTGCAGTGGTACATAGAAGCAATCGTAGCTTTTCTCATTTTCACAACATAACAGCGGCTTAAAAAAGAACACGCCATTGTGACTACATGACGGCTCAGATAGCTAATAACGTGTACAGTCGTTGAAGCGCAAGACACACAGGCCAGAAAATAAATAAATATGTAAAAAGAATGAGTAAAATAAAATTACAATTCGGATCAATTCAGTAACCAGATCAATATCACCGCTATTCAAAGACATAACCTATTGTACATGCGTAAAACAATTTTTTGCACAATATTACAGTGTAAACATTGATTTGCCATACTGTCACAATGCCAAAACATAACTGCCGCATGTGAACGACATAAACAAAAAATAACAAATAACAAACCCTCCCTACCCAAGGCGCTGTACTCTGTGCCGTTCTCCGGGGCCCACTGCACTCCTTCCCCTCCCCTCTGAGAATCAACACTCACAAGTCTCAAACCTCCTAACTCTTAGTGGACCGTGATCGTGTCCGCCTCCTCCAGTTCTGACAACTTGAGCAGTAATCAAAACCTTGTCTTTGAAATTTTGCACAGGCTATACAGTTCCACAGATGTTATTGTCTACATCTTCCCCAGTGGCCAGCTATGCTACCCCTGTACTTGCTTGTCATCCAGGAACTTCTCTGCTTCTTTAGGGTTGTTGAAGGTGCGTTTGTCCCCTCACTCCGGTGTGAACCGCAGTGCATGTCTGATGTGCGAATCGATCCCGTCGAGTGAGTGTCCGGTGAAGAATGCGTCGCAGTATACGTTCCTTTACGGAGTCGTGGACAAGAATAATTATCCACTGCAGCCGAGCGTGCTCGCCCTATCCTATGAGCGCGGCCTATTTTAACAGGTTTAACGAAGTTCTCTTCTCCCAGAATTGCTGGTATAAGTTTTGAGATGAAATCTGCAGGGTTGCCTTTTTCCTCACCCTCTCGCACTCCAATGATCCGAATGTTTTGCTGTTTAGAACACAAAAAAAGGTTGCTTGGCCACGTTCACCCATTTTGAACACTGCTCCTCCAGAATCTTGATTCGGGCCTCGTGTTCGTTAAGACCGCTTTCATTAGAATTTACTTTTTGCTGAACGGTGTCTAGTGTGTGTTTCAGATCAGCAATGGATATGTTGAGCCTTTCGAATTTCGAGTCAACATTCTGATTCAGCCGATTAATAGCGCCCATTACGTCGGAAGTTGATGGTGGCTCAGAGAGGTTTCACCATGGTTAAGTTCCCCAACTTAAACTTGTCGAGTTTTGCTACTTTCTCAAGGCAAAATGTATTTTAAATAGTATATATTTGGAGGAGGAAGCGGAGCTACTCAAATACGTGACTATCCCATATCACGTCAAACCGGATGTCTCAAAAAGTAAGCATGTTAACAACTTATTTTGTTTTACAGCTCTTATGTATGTGGATGTGCAGATTCAGTGTCTCAGATGTTGAAGTTAGCCAGCTAGTTTACTGTAAAAAATATTGTGGCAAGCACAAAACCCACACTTCTAGACCGACAAGAAGTCTTAATTTCTGTTTTAAATGAAATAAACACATCAGATTAGCAATTTGTTTAAGGCAGAAGCAGACAAAATTTTAAAAAACGTAGTAGACAAAATGGGGTTCAGTGAACCACAGACCAAATTAGTGTTGGGGAAATGACTATTTAGTCTTACATGGGACACCACTTATGTAGGGAGCATACTTCTGTATTCTCACACTGGGCGCCATTTATGTAGGCGTTGCGAACCTTCACAATTAAAAATCTGCCTCATCAATTTACAGATATCTAGAATATTCAACCATAAATAAAACTTCAAGTCCTATTAAAATTAGAAATATCAATGGTCAAATAATTAAATCAAAGATAAAAATAAAACCTGAAGGATATAGTTTTAGGATTGAGTATTTTGACTCAGATTCTCCTGTTATAGCAACATCAAAACGCTTGGCATTTTTCTACATTGAAAAGGTATTTTGGTTCAGATAGGAAAAAATGCCGTATTGACCTCTGCTGATAAATGTTTTGTCAGCATTTTCAGTACCTAGCTAGGTATCAAATAGCTTTACTTTATTAGACTCTAAAACATATTTAAATACTTCCATTGGGCGGCTCATGCAGTTCTTCTTCTTGTGCAGAAAATGAGCCCCACGGTCTGGGGTTGAATTCTGAGTGTGCCAGTGAGACTAGCCCCACAGGGCGGCAAATAATTGTTGGTAGGATTGCCCAGACATCCACCTTTTAAGCCCACTGTTAAGCGGCTGATAAACTTTCAAATTTATCAACTTGGGCTCAGTTTTGATTTGTAGGATTTGTAAGATTTTATTTGAACAGAACCTATAGCTTTCCAAGCTGAGTAAACTATATGTGTGTCTGTGAATGAGAGAGAGGGAGAGAGAGAGAAAGAGAGGGTAGACAAATCAGTTTTTAATCACATTGCGCGCATTCCAAATCTGGCCAATCCATGCCCACTTAGGGGTTACTCTATTTAAAGCTTTATAACTCCAGATGTGAGCATCACCGAGAATTGAAAAATGGCTTAAATGAAGCAAGCATTTGTACCATTTACAATACTAACACAGATTAGTTTATATTCATAATTTACAAAGAAATATAGTGCCACAAATGCAATTGTCTATGAAGCAAAATAAGCAGTGTGCCCAGTCTAAATGCATTGCTGTAAATCACAACATAATCATGTATTTCATTACAAATCAACTGTTCTGACTCAAGAAACTCACTGTTGCATCATTTTCAAGTGGGAATTACAAGCAGTCAGTACAGTGGCCTAAAATATCTAGGGGTCTTGAAACATATCCAAAATCTCTACAAAAATGATTAAATGCTTTTTGTTCATTATTAAGTATATACATGTGCCCCTTCTGAACTATCCGATAAAAAATAATGCGAAAACATTATCACACTATGTGGTACAGTACCAGTACAGAAAAACATAAGAGAGTTAATGATAATGGGATGGGACGACATTATAACAATATTCAACTGTCCACCACGTTTTGGCAATGTTTCAGTTCAGGTCACATCCGGTGTGGTCCAAGCATACATAGCCAATATTATGCTATTTATAAGCAGCGTATCAGTGCCAAGATCACCGAGTGGCCAAAGGGAGGTAACCTGGGTAACATTAACATTAGAGTTTTGCTTGAATCTGAGGTGGGATTTGATCCCGGGCCTCTCACTTGCCCGTAGGCAAAAGCGGTGCCAGTCAGCTGAAGGTGAAATCTCCACAAGCCAAGAGCAATGTCGTTAATTTTTCATATGTTGCCAGAGAGTGTTATTACACAACGGTGCTGTTCTATGTCCACTTTTTATAGAGATTTAAGGAAAAAATTGAACCGGAATACATGTTCCCGTGTCAAATTGACACTCGTCGCCACAATGACAGCACTGCTTATAATAACATATATACATGCATATAGTCCAGTTGGACTACTTGGCTAAACACAAGCTGAGTATGGATTTAAAACTGAGTCGCAGTTCAGGTGGACTACTGCATCTGATCACTGATGATAATATCTTTAAGTAGTTTTATGCTGCAAGACTGCTGAAGTTTGAATTGTGAATAATTGATTTGGGTTGATCAAGTTCATCTAAGTGAATGTAATCTTGAACAAGTACATGTGAATCTTGAATGTCCTAGTTCTAATTCTAATTTGTCAGGCATTATGAGTAATAATAATGCAACATTCTGTCCACAGATATGCAGTGGATGACGTGAACATCGCTGGGTCTACATTGAAATCAGAACATGAGTGAGGTCCAGGCCACTGTGGAGTTTTCCGTCGAACTCCTCAAGTTCTATAATGTGGATCTGTTTCAGAGAGGGTGAGTGCTGTAGTATACATTACTAAGCATCCTGAGGCTCACTTTAGTTTTTCTATGTACTAACTATGGATTCTCCCCTAAAGTCTATAGCCGCGTTTCCACCAAAATTACCCGGAACTTTCAGTCCCAGGAACTACTTTACCAGGAACTAAAAGGTTCCTTCAGCCAATGGTTGTCTGCGTTTCCACCGGGGTCTAAAGTACCGCGAAGATTAGGCAAATTAGCCCACTGACGTTGTCGTCGGTCCATCTGTCATATGATTTCTTCTGTAACCCCATACTACCACCGAAGTAGCCTACATTATTTTCTAATAACCGGGACAGCCCGGAGGGGTTTATTCCACTTATATACAACGGGTTACCAACAATGACTATATATGGTTACTTTTGTATTTATTGATTTTCATATATCCTCTCAAACACATTCATTAACAGCAGAAAACATGCACACGTTGTAAACAATTTGCTGTTTTATTACTTTCTCGTCGTCAATTCCATATAGGCTAATCGCAAAATGACAAGAATAGAACGAAAACTCGGACTTGCGTGAAAATGTAAATTAGTAGTGGTACAGCCACCGTTTGCTTTCCTTCGAAGTTACTGCTAGCCGAGCAGCGAAGTGTGCCCTCCAGATGCGAACCATGCACCATAAATGAGTCCATAGTCTTCCTGGTCTTTTCGTGGAATTGAAAAATGGCAGTAAAATTGAGTAAAATTACGGCAGTCTGAAAAAGCTAAAGCGAAGATTACTAGAATTAACCTGTTATTTTACCCGGATAAAAAGTGCGGAAGGTGATTTCCAGTTTGCTTGTACTGTATCACCAATGTTAATTATGCAGAACTACCGCATACCTCACATAACTGTATCAAACGTTTTGAGTCAATTACAACGGGCTAACAAAGAAAATCCGGAAGAAAATATTCAGCAACCGAATTAATCCGTTTGAATGTTTTGGTAGCCTACGTAATATGCTGTCCCAGCACGAATGCTTAGCATTTTATAAAACGAATACTAAAGCAAGAAAAGAACAGAAGAGCACACGTTATAATTCCAAGACGTTGACAGGTTATAACCAAAAGTAGGCTACTGCGCCGCATAACATACAAGTTTGATTTGAAGTTATTATGAAAATAAATTGGTTTGCCGCTGCATATTTTCAAACATGGCGGGTAATGGCGGAAAATGAATACAACACAAATGCTACGAGTACTCGACCAATCAGAAATGTTCAGCGCTGCAAGCTCCACCCAAAAGGTTCCTGTACTTTCGGAAAGTACTACCCCCCGAGCAGGAACGTTTTGGGGGGTAAAACAAAGCCCCCAGAACTAAATTTAGACCCTAGTTCCTGCGGTGGAAACGCACTGAGTTCCTCAAAAGGTTCCTAGTTCCGGGGTATAGTTCCTGCGGTGGAAACGCGGCTTATGGTGAAGTGGTGCTGGGGATGTCATTTGTGATATCATATGGCAGGCCTACTACTTGAATAACCGGTTTTAGGCTGAAGGGACCTTTGACATGTTGGACCCAACAAAATACACAACTATGGACTCACAGCTATGGAACCTGTGTTGCCTACAGGTTTTGTGTTTTTTCCATATGGTTAAAAACAGTCTGCACTATGATGGCATTATAAACAGATTGAGTGGGTGATTGAGGAGTGCTTTTTTTGGGTGCATGGTAGGGTAAGTGGGTTGGGGAGGGAGCTGGGGGGGTGGCAGTTCCAGCACTTAACAATCAAATAGTACCATTCTAATTATTTTACAGGTTATTCTTTTACTCGATTTCTCCACAGGCGGCTTATACGGCTTGAAAAATCGCTTACAACACATTTCAATGCAGGAAAAACCCTGCTCACAAATTTCTTGTGTACTATGCAATTCTTATCCCAAAATCTGTGTCAGGCTCTTCTAGTTTTAAGTTGCTTTTTCACCTAATGTAGCAAGATGGCTAGCGCCATCAATGGCAAATATAGCTAGGTATTTAATTTGGCAAAAAAAAAAAGCATTTTACCAAAAAAAACTCCACAAAGAACTGATTTTGATATTTAGCTGTAAAAACATGATTAAATTGTTTATCTAATGTTACCTATTTAGGATCATATAACTGAGCTATATTGGCTGACAAAGTTGCTGTAAGTTATCTTAGAACTTTCCCTCTTCAACTGTGTTGTGCTGGTAGCATTTACATCTCTGCCAAAAACTATTATTTAGTGAAATGTCTGGATGTATAAAGAAAAACTAATCTAACATTAATATTTGCCCTGCATTGCTTCAGGAGTGGTCATGTCATGTGTGAACAGGCTTGAGACTGAATGTTACTATATAAGGTGAACAAGGAAGCCACTACCTAACCCAGATAATTGAGTCCAGCAATGTTGCAGGTTCAATTCGTGAAAGGGGCTTTAGGGAATCATGAGCAGTTTGTAAAACTAGTAAGTAAAGTTTATTTATATAGCACTTTTTGAGAATAAAGATCACAAAGTTCTTCACAAGTAAATACTAAAATAAATAAAAATATTGTAAACATAACACCACATAGAGACAACACAGGCTCAAAAAATTACTTTAAGGCCAGTTTGAACAATTGGGTCTTCAGCCACGTTTTAAAGATGTCAGCAGTGTTCACAGATCTTATGTCTGAATAGAGGCTGTTCCGGAGTTTAGGAGAAATCGTTTAAAAAGCCGATCCCCTTTAGGTTTTAGTTTAGGCTTGGGGAAAGCTAACAACCCTTAGTAAGAAGATCTGAGAGACCTATCAGTGGTATAAGGATGGAGTAACTCACTAATGTATGCCCAGAGCCAGACTGCAGAGCCTTGATTGTGAGACAGTGTAAAAAGGGTAAGATAGGTGTGATATGGGATCATCTGTTGGACCTGTTCAAAAGCCTAGCAGCAGCGTTCTTGACCATTTGTCGACAGCCAAGAGAAGATTTGCTGAGGTATGCAAAAAGTGAA
This sequence comes from Anguilla rostrata, assembly GCF_018555375.3. NCBI lineage: Eukaryota > Metazoa > Chordata > Actinopteri > Anguilliformes > Anguillidae > Anguilla > Anguilla rostrata. The sequence continues at coordinate 28,207,791 of NC_057934.1, forward strand.
TTGCAATAGTCCAGATGCAATTAAATGAATAAGTGAACGATTAATTCCATTTCAGGTTTGACGGGACTGGCCTTAGTTTGGCAATATTCTTCAAATGGAACAAATAGCTGGTTAATATCTTGACTTGCTGGTCAAAATTAATTGACTGGTCAAAAATGACACCTAGATTTCTGAGACTAGACCTAACCATTGAAGAGAAGGAACAAATACAGTCTTTAACCTTGGAAACCAAGCTATCTGGGGCAATGAGAACTTCAGTTGAGCTACAGGAAATTTTTTCCATCCAATCCTTAATGGCCATTAGAAAATAATGTAAAACAAAATTATGTCAAAATTTTCTGAATTTTTAAAGGAAAAGAAAAATTTAAAAGAAAAATACAATTGAATGTCATTTACATAATAGTATTAAATACTTTTAAATTGACTAATAATCTTCCCAAGGGGCAGCATATACAAGGCAAACCTTGTGGCATGGCACATGACTGCGCAGTAGAAAAGGATACAAAGTTACCAACAGACACTGAAAAACCCCTAACAGATATTAAGAAAACCATTAGGGGCTGTCCCAGTGATGCCCACACACTGCTTAAGCCTTTCTTTTAGGATACTGTGGTCAACAGTATCAAAACTGTGCTAAGATCCAGCAATACCAGAAGAGAGCATTATTCATTATCAGCATGCATCAAGATATCATCAGAGATCCTTGAGGAGAGTTGTTATGAAAACCAGACTGGAACTTGACAGTGGCACCCCCAGAAATTTTTCATAGGGGTGGCCAGATGGGGCCACTGAAAATCTTGGGGTGGCGCAGCAAAACCAAAAGCCATAACTGAATTTCAGGAATTCTATTATGCTGTTGTAGTATAGCCTAGGCTAGTTGAAAACTATGTCAATATGAGAGCTTAGGAATCGCACACTGATATACTTATTATTTTTTTTTATTATCTTATTTTACAGTTAATGTTACTAATTATCTGATGTGCATAGACTAATACCGGTACAGTTAACATTTTGAGTTCCACAACAATCCTGTTTTAATGTGTTATGTATCTGTATATACACGTGTTAGGTGATTCATTGTTCTTCAAATAGGCTAGTTGTCCTTTACCTTAAAAAGACAAATATATAGCTTTAATTTGAAGGAGTACATTGATTGTAAGGAACAAAACATTTACTGGGAACAAGCCTACTCAAGTTTAAAAACACCACACAGAGGCCTCCAGTTATTTTCAATACAGCTTTATTTGCCTGTTGTTGTGTCTTTTGGCAAACACATCCACAAAATCATCAGGATTTATGGCCCTAGCCCTTCTTGACTCTACACTTAACACTCCCAAATTGCTCAATCACTCGTCACTCATTGTATTTCTCAAGACAGTCTTGATTAACTTTAGTACAGAAAAACTGCTCTCACATGCTGCAGTGCTCACAGGTAATGCAAGTGCAATTTTGCTAATTTTAAACATCCCGTGGAACACCTCCCTATATGGCTCAAGGAAGACTGTGAGCTCTATTAAACCAAGCCACTAGTTTGCTTCCTATCAAGAATTTGCTTAAGCTGAGGGATCTCATATTCGAGATCCTCAGTGCTGCAGTTGTATTGTGAGGCAAATAGAAACACTACATTTTTCTCACAAAATGTGGGACTGCAGGGATTAGGGATTCAAGGCTTGTATCCCTTGCATTATGACACAATTTTCTTTAGAAAATCTTCTCTTCACCTCAGAGAGAAGCACATCAACAATTGGAATGAATGAACCTGACCGAAATGCCTCCTTATCTGTGTTGACCTGTCTTTGAACTATTGGAGTGGAAATGTAATACCCTTCAAGCCTAGAGCTTGGTGTGACCTGACGCCCTGGACGACCTGGAGGTGCAACACCGATGTTGCATTGCTCGGCAAGGGTCACAGTATTGTCCCAAATCTCATTAAAGAGAGAGCCCTCTCTGTAACTGTTCAATGTGTCAACAGGAGAATCAAGAAGGGTAACAGCTGTGCCCAAATTGAGTTGTGGGGACTGTAAAATATCTGACAGCTGTTTTATCTCACCAGAAACATTGGTGAATGTTACAAACATAAGAAGCTAATGGGGCCTCTGATTTAATGTGTGCTTGCACACCTGTGTTCTTCCCACTCATGACAGAGGCACCATCATATGCTTGCCCTACTAGGTGGTTTCTGTAGTCAGGGCCATACTTCTGCAGTATTTGTACAGTTTTCTGTGAAAGTGCTGCAGCATCCAGGCGCTCTTCTGCTTCAAAGGTTAGGAAACTTTCACATGTTGACCTATTGTAATAGTATCGAATTACAAAGGACATCTGTTCCTTCTTCCTAATGTCTTTGGTCTTGGTGACCATAATGCTGAAAACCTCACTTTGTGTAACTTCACTAATTATTGAGGTGCGGACCATTTCAGCCAGACAATCAATTATTTTGTTTTGTGTACTATGTCCAACGTATATTGCATTTCTTTGACTTGTCATTTTTCTTTTGACTGTGTGATCATGCTTGGCTACCAGTTCCATATTAGAGAGGAAATTTCCTTTATTCTGACCTTCCGTTTCTTTATGTGCTCTCTGTGCAATGTTTTGCATAGCTGTGAGGAGCAGGGTTTCTCCGACAGTTCTAATGTACTCTCTATTTTCCCTCACTAATTTATTATATTCTGCATTTAAGGAGGCTGAGAGAGAGCATTTGCTTGCAGTTGCATTTGCTTTGCATATTCTGCCCATGCTAACATAGCATTAGTATGTGATTCTGATTTGGCATAGCCTACAAATCCCCCATCTTTGTAAGTTGCAATTTTTTAACCCCTCTTCAGATGTAAACCCTGAATCACCTGAGGAGGGGAGGCTGAAGTGCCGGCAGGCATAGCAGTAGGCAGAGTCTTTACTCTGAGAGTATTCCAGCCATTTATGCATAATGTACCACTCTTTCACGAAGCCCCGTCTTCTATCCCCCTGAAGGGTCCGAGGGAAAAACTTCAGATGTGGCTGTTTGGACCCCTCTGCTCTTGACTGGGATATATCTAGGATGAAACAGGCAAAATCAGTTATTCTGATTTTAAAATAATAATTTAAAATAAATAAAATAATAATAATAATAATAATAATAACATGAGTAGCTAGCCCCTCTCCATAGTAATTACCGATTACATTTGTAATATCGGCCGATAGACAATTCTATTCGGACTATTCAAACTCAACTACCAATAAACATAAATCAGAAAGCTTTATGTGATTATGTCATGACTCATAACTCAATGTAGACACGCTATAACCATACATTTATCCAGATAACGTTACTCTCTAGCCATCCATTTCATTATCAGGGGCACACCATCATAGCTTCACCTGTTGGTCCAGGAACGGGTTGAATAGCTCTAGCTGAGTCCTGCCTCGCTTGATTGTCAACCTCTGTGACTGTTGTTGCTGCCTTTTCCGCACTTTCATTCTATGCTGCTGTCTGTTGTTCTTCACTGTGCTCTGTCACTGATGCTGCCTGTGCCTGTTCATCACTGTCATGTTCTGCCTCTGTTCTGTCATGCTCTCTCGCTGCCTCTGCCTGTTCATTGGCTTGCTCAATGATGTTCTCATCATCTTCGACTGTGTCCTCACTAACGTTAACCCTCTGCTGCTGCTCCCCTTTCGGCTGCGTCTCCCCTGTACTACTGATATCTGTGGACTTTCTCATTTTCTGCAAATTGACATAGCACAGCACAGTGACTAATCGTAGCTAGTAAGCTAATGCTATACCAGCCCATAACATCAACTAGCTAGATGCTCTGGCAGTCCTAAGTTCATCAAGTGGTTTGAAAATCGTTCTAGAAAGCTACGATAACTCTAACTATAGTTAGCTAACACTGTCTATGCTGCAGAGTAACCTTAAGGCAGTGGTTCTCAAAGTGGGTTCCCAGGGGTCCGCGACCCATAGCCAGGGGTCCGCGAAATAATTTGCTATAAATTATAAAATTGTGCTGTATCATTAAAAAGTGCATTTCTACAGATGGGGACCATTTGCGCCAAGCTGTGCAATAAAACACGCATATTGTGTCCATTCAGTTACTCCCACGTTTGCTTTGGGCCAATAGAAACTCTGAGGTGATTGTGACACATCACGTCAATCTGTCATGAATCACTCACTTCACTCAGGGCGCAACGAACCGTTCCTGCTGCTGCTTAGCTTGGCTTATTAGCCAGCTAGCTAGCTGGCGAGCATGGAGAAATATTTGAGTCAGTCCACATCGTCAAGTGATGCTAAGCCCAAACTAGCTAAATTGAGAAAATATGACGACAGTTATATCGAGTTTGGTTTTACTGAGAACACCGACGGGAGACCAAAATGCATCATGTGTCTTCAGGTGCTAGCGAATGAAGCCATGAAGCCAGCCAAGCTAAAGCGACATCTGATTACAAAGCACCCGGAATATCAGGGCAAAACAAAATAATTTTTCTGTCGAAAGAGCGAGAAATACACCCGCCAGAAAACACGGATTGTGAACCTGGTCACAACTTCAGAGAGAGCACAGAAGGCTTCTTATTTGGTGGCGAACTTGGAGAAGAACTCATACTTCCAGCGGCGGTTGAAATGTGTGAAGTTATGCTTGGGACAGAGGCAGCTAATAAACTGAAAGCTGTACCTCTCTCAAATGACACTATGAGGAGGAGAATTGAAGAACTCTCGGTTGACATTCAGTCACAGCTACTGGATAAATTGCGTTCCTGTGAGCAATTTTCTATTCAGTTGGACGAATCAACAGACATTGCCAGTGCGGCTCAGTTGATTGTTTTGGTTCGCTGTCCATGGGAAGGGAACATTTTGGAGGACTTTCTGTTTTGCAAGGAGGTGCCTGGAAGGACAACGGGTGAGGAAATATTCAGACTCCTGGATGCTTTCATGACTGAAGCAGAACTGAGCTGGGAAAAATGCGTGGCCGTTTGTACGGATGGTGCGGCGGGGATGACGGGCCGAAAGAGTGGGGTTATTGTGCGGATAAAGGCTGTCAACCCGAAGGTTATGGCTACGCACTGTATGCTGCATCGGCAGGCGCTCGCATCCAAAGGTATCGAACCAGACCTTCACTTTGTTTTGAACACAGTTGTGACTACAGTTAATTTTGTGAATTCAAGAGCACTGCAGTCACGTTTGTTTGGACAACTTTGTAGGGAGATGGGTGCTGGGCATGACGCACTGCTATATCACTCTGAAGTGCAATGGCACTCTCGGGGTAAAGTTTTGCAGCGGGTGTTTGAGCTATGCAGTGAGATGTCAGAGTTTATGAGAGAGGACAAACCCGACATCGCAGAGTTTTTTTTTGACCCGGAGTGTGTAGCCAAATTAGCCTATCTTGCCGACGTATTCAACTTGCTCAACAGCCTCAACCTCTCTATCCAAGGAGGCTATGCATCTATCCTTGAAGTCAGCGACAAAATCACCACCTTCATGAAGAAAACGGAGCTATGGAGAAGAAGGCTACAAGACGGAGTAACAGACATGTTCCCCCAACTGACTGAGTTTCTCCACACAAACAACCTGTCTGTGGCTATAGTGAGAGAGCTAGCCACCTCTCACCTCACTGCACTGAGCGAGCACTTCAGCTCATACTTCTCCGATCTGAATACCGATGCCTGGGACTGGGTGCGGGATCCCTTTGCCCCAGCTGCAACAACAAGTGGCCTTACTGGTAAGGCAAGAAGAGGAGCTGTTGGACTTATCCTGTGATAGGACATTGAAGGCCCGATTTCAGCAGGTGCCTCATGCAGACTTTTGGCCCTCCCTCTCACATGAGTATCCTGAACTCACTGCCGAGGCCATGCGAATATTGCTCCCCTTTCCGACCACTTACCTCTGTGAGTCATCATTCTCCACTTTGACTGCAATGAAGACTAAGTACAGGGCTCATTTGCATGTGGAGAACGATCTTAGAGTCTGCCAGTCATCTCTCACTCCAAGAATGGAGTGGAGAAACTGTGTAGTGAGAGACAGGCTCACCCATCTCATTAATTTAGGTGAGCTCATCAAGTGAGTTATTGTGAGTTGTGTGAGCTAAGAATGTGATGTAGCTTAACGCAAATATTCCAATCAAAATTTTCTTCAGTAATAGGCCTAATTACTATGATGTGTTCTGTAACACTGTTATGATAACTTCTGATTTTTTCAGAGCTTTCTGCCAATGATTTGAATAAGGAGCAATAAGTTCATTATTTTAAAGTTAAAGTACTTACTGAAAGTCAGCTTTAGACTGATCATTTTAAACGTCTGTGTTGCTACAGTCTTGCTACTGTTCATTTTCTGAAAGCTTTTAAGATCAATTACTTGAAAAGTATAAATGCTGTCAAGTTGAGTCCAAATGTAATTTGAATAAAATGTATATTATAAAAGTAAGTAAATATAAAAGTATATACGTGGTATTAACATGATTCATATTGAAATGTGTTTCTGTTTATCACTATGAAACAGGTCTGAAATATTTAGGTTGAAAAGTTTTAGAATACAAATAGTTCCAGTGACATCTAAGAGTACAAATGTGGTAGTAAGCATATGCTTAATCGGTATTACGATTATGGGGTCTTTGGAAAATTTTCTCCCCTGTAAGGGGTCCCTGGCCCCAAAAAGTTTGAGAACCCCTGCCTTAAGGCATAAACTAGCTAGCTAAGCCCCAATACCTAATTTAACTAGCTAACTTAGCTAGCTAGTAACGTAAGATAGCTACCTAGCTAGGTAATTCAACACCGTCAAAAAACGAACAGTTTACTGAATACATACATTTTTTTACTGTAAGTAAGCATTGTATGACTTACAGTCTGGTGGTCTCAACTCAACTCTACAGGCAACTGCCAGCTAGGCTAGCTTCCACGAGAGCAGCAGCAGGCCGGGGGAGGGGGTCGGAGTGTGACGCAGTGATGGACAGTCAAAAGCGGCTGGCTGGCTATGCATTTGTTATTTTCTTTCACATGAACTATTATGAAAAATATACATTATTGATTTAAATGAATAGTACCTAATGTAAAATATCAGATAGAAGTATATTATGCATACTCAGAAGCATATTATGCATATGCAACTCGCGAGGGGGGGCCAGTGGGGGGGGCCAGCGATTGTATCAGGATGGCCGTGGCTCCTCCTGGCCAGCCCTTGGTGGCGCCACTGGAACTTGAAGGGAGATGGGGGAGAAGCAATCCAAAATTACAGGCCGAGATGGTCAGTTGGTTCAGTTGGGGAGTGGGGGGGATTTCAGCCCTCATATCTCTGACCTTACGCTTAGAAATTCTGCCACAAAACTGTAACATCATCAGTGTGAATGTTAAAATCACCAAGAATAATTACTCTAGACAGAATCTCAGTGAATTCAGACAGGAAGAAACTGTTTAATCCAGAGGTATGGTAGATTAAAATGCAAAAGAATGGATTTGATTGTCCTACTTTCAACATTTGCCTTTCGAAAGAGAACGACCCAGTGCTTACCGTGCGACAGTCAAAAGGATTCCTAAACACGCTGGCAAGGCCTCCATCCTGCCCTGACATTCCAGGAGTGCTAATAGAAATGCAGTCAACTGGGCACAGCTCAATTGGAGGGCTGTATTCAGTTAAAAAGAGGAAATCCAAGTTCCTTGCGACAAAAAGATTGTTAAGTATTGTAGAGATCCGAGAAAGTTTACCTCTAGTGTAGTTACACTAAGTGTTGCTGTTATGTCTGTTTTAATGTTGCGCGTGTTTGCAGGGTTCAACTGTCAGTCAACCTGCTGTCTGCCAGCCATGGGAATGGTTAGGATGTTCATGTGCCTGGTGCCAAATGGACTATTAGGACGCGTCTTCTGTCAGGTGGCTAACTGTGCACGCTGTCTGTAGCCAGGGACAGGTTTCCAAGTGGCCTGAGACTGAGACTGAGAGGACAAGTTTGGGGAGTTTTGGGGAGCCCACTTAAGGGATACTGCTGGGAGATTAGCTGCAGAGGCTGGTTTCGGCACTCTGGAAAAATCGTTGCTGTGTGACGGGAAGCCAAGTGCTCTGACTGTAAACAAACATGGCTGCACCCATTCGTCAGTCAGCCCTGATCCAGCGAAGTGCATTTAGCTCCCTCCAAAGAGCCCTGATTGAGGCTCCCGCCCTCGCCCCATCCTGCCATTTTTCCTGGACATGGATGCAACTAATGATGGCATGAGTGCAGTGCTGGCCCAAGTGGGGCTGGAGGGTGAGAGAGCAGTGATGTATTACAGCAGATGCATGAGAGTGAGGTGTGTGCTGAGGGAGAGGTTGGTGCTGCCGGGCACGAGGCTGGGGAGCCTGTGTCGGGCACTGCAGGTGGTCGACGCAGCAGTAGCAGGAGCAGGATATTAGCCGATATCCGATGTTTGCTTGGGTGGAAGCCTATCAAAGGCCGCCGTGGGAAGAAGTGGCTGTGCAGTCTTCAGCAACTAAGGGGTTGTGGTCTAAGTTTGGGGCTCTACGCATAAAAGATGTGGTGCTGAAGCGCACTTTTAGGGTGCCAGGTAACAGGTGCAGGTGTGGAGAAGTGGCAGGTGGTGGTTTCCAAACCAGGAGTGCAGAGCTACAATTTCTGACGTTCCCCTTCTTAATTATTAGTATATTATCACTGGTATTAATAAAAGAGAGACCATTTTATAGAGATGCCTCACCATATTAATATTTTTAAATTTGCCATTCACCCAGATTAGTAGGAATATCTTAGCTAAAATAAGGTTTGTAAGCCAGATATACATTAAGTGATTTTTATGGTAACCGCTAGAATTGTAAGAATCTGAATTATCTAGTTCAGTGAATTAGATAATTAGCTACTCAGCTAATTCTCCAAACCCTTACATTTTTTGATAATGCTTTCTAGCTAACTTGTCTAGCTGACAGTATTAGCCTACCTTGCCAATGGCTGATGGAATTACTCTTGTGACCACAAACTGCTTAGCGGGCTGCCCTATATTTGAACACGTAAATGGCAATTCAGGTGAAGAAATTTATGTGCCTGCTGACTTGTCATTTTCTCCCTTTGGAGGAGAACCCAACCATGCATAATGAACAAGGCAGAGTGACCAGTGCAGTTTAAGTTCATTAAAATAGTTTTTTTCTAACAGCGTTCAGAAAATAGAGTGCATTGGTGAGCAGAACGTGAACAGGTGTTTCACATTCTTCCAACTCATGACACTTATAATTATAAATTATAACTATACATTTATTTAATACAGTACACTGTTCAACAGTTTTTAAATTCAATAAAGGATGTAGCCTAAGTTTGTGGCCTGTCCAGGGTGTATTCCTGCCTCTTGCCCAATGCATGCTGGGATAGGCTGCAGCACCCCCCGCGACCCTGCTTAGGATAAGTGGGTGTAGATAATCGATGGATGGATGGATGAAGTTTGTAAAATTTTTGTTCAAATGGCACATACACATATAACTGCACGGAATGAGTATTTTACCTTATCAAACCTGTGTTTTGTAGTTGTTCCATTGATCTTCATATGCACTTTTGTATGTCGCTTTGGATAAAAGCGTCTGCTAAATAAATGTTATAACGTAATGTAACGTATTTGTCAGTATACCTTTATATCTGGGCTAGCAAAAAATTGGCTGGTCTAGCAGATTTGGCTGCATAGTAGCCCAGAGGACTGCCATGTGGATTGATGATTTGTCCACCCCTCTTATGGTTTATGGTGAATGTTGTCACTTCTTGAATGCTGTCTTCACAGGTTTTATCAAATCCGCGGCAGCATGAAAGTGCCAACACGGGTCCCTCACAAGATCGAGACAAGCCTGCTGCGCCCTGCTGGTCAGTCACCTGCTACTGCAGCAGTATACCCAGTGCACCCTGTTTCCGGTCTGCATTGGCCAGCACTGTGTCCACTTGCTTCCGTTGTCAATTAGACCAAATGTCATATCCGTAATTACAGTTGGAAAATCTGTCACAAACTTTAATTAGTAACTCTGAGAACAGCCATCCGCTGTGTAATTGAGAAAATGTGTGGGCACCAGCAACTTTTTTGTCTTGACTCCACTGCATGTGAACAGCATGAGAAGATGAGCCTGGGGATGATTGATAGATTATGTGCAGGGTTTTCTCTGCCTGTTTAAAATCCAGATGTGTTTCAAATGATTTTCATCCCAGCTTTGAATTTGCATGTAAAGTGAAAGTTGTTTTCTATGTTGTCATCACAGTATATGACCAAAGGGGGCAGTATAGTGTCTTACCTGCAATTTCACAATAAGAGCACTTGCAAGGTACCAATTTTCATAGCCCCCTAAAGACAGAAAGAAAAATAAGAGACAATCCCAAGTCTTTCTGTGCTCTGGACTGGCCCTATCCAGTTATAACTGCATGTCCCTTTTAATAACTTGTGTGTTTCAGGGTTCACGGAAAATCTGATAGGTTTTGTGTATAAACTTCTTCTGAGGGCGAAGCATGATTAAACAAAGCATCAGTACCTAACCATGCACAAACATTAATATTGTAAACATAAATAAATACATTTTTTGATTCATTCATTAATAGTGTTTGAAGCAGTTTAACCCTGTAAATGTCTCAATTATTTTTCAACTCTTTAAATGTGTCTGCCACATGTTTGAGCAGAGCTTCAAAGGGTTAAGTTGAGCTGGTCAGAAGTCACCTGCTTGTCAGCCCACTACTGCTCCTGTTTTAGTGCTCTGTTTTATTTCACTGGATGAGCTACCCTCCACTAGATTTAAACTCAGTCTGGCCTGTGTATCCTTGTATCCTTCTATAGTGCTTTTCTTACCCGATTGTTTTTTTTCCAATTTATATATATCCATTGGTTCTTTTTCACACGTGAGCTTTTAGTACTTTAGTTTTTGATAGTGTTAGACAAATATTATTGTTGTTGCCAACTGCAGGTACAGGTGATTTGTAACTTCTCACACAATCTTCAGTATTGGAGCTTCCAAGTCATTTTGTCATATTACCAAGTTTTCAGGGATGAGTTATCAAGGGGGAAATATACTACAAGTGCTGTTGATAAAATGTTTTGACTTCTATTTGACTTCTAGTCCTCTATTTTTCAGGTCCTGATCTTGCCTTCCCTGCCACAGTTCACAATGGTTCCATCTGCAGTAAAACATTTCAAATCCTCTATAAGAATGAAGAAATTGTCATCAATGATGTCCTTCTATTCAAAGTAAAGTTGCTGCTTGATGAAAAGAAGGTAAGGAACAGGGATCCTCATAGCAACTGGGTGTTACGAATATATAACATAATGGTACATAATTAGCCATAGCGTTGCCTAATGAGAACGGATTATCAGTCTGTGGGACTGTCCTCATCCCCTCATACAAGGGCAACTTACATATAAACCCTGCCGGTGGGCTGTGGACTTATAATTGGTGGCTGGCATCTAACAGTGGGCAATATGCCCAAAAACATCAGATTTTTACAGATTTTTAGATGGTGCACAATTCCTGTCATGATATTTTGTCTTAATATGGTTAATAAAGTAATGATAACAAGATTACTAAACAAAGGAATTTGCTACCTTGATTGTACTGGACTTTTTACATCTTTTTTTCATCATTTTTTGTCCTAAGATTATCAAAGTTTAGGATATGTATAGGGTAACATTGATTAATTTTATTCATTTACAGAAGTGAATTTATGTTACTGTGAGCAGTGCGTTCATGATTCTGTGAAACCGTGGTTACTGTGGAATTTTTCAGGATGGTATCTTACTGCTACAAACCCATGATGTCCCATTCTTAGCAGCGAGAAACCATTGTCAAAAACATAAGCGTACTGTGGAAAATACTATGCAGTTTTACTGAAGTTCTACTTCAGTATGGCGACAAAATGATCACCATTGGTTCAAGTATCATTACAGATCATTTAAAAAAGCCACACTGGTTAGCATATTAAACAGACTCATTGGAATATGTTCATTTCTACATTTAGCAAATTTAGATTTTTGTGTTCAATATCCCTTTAACCAGCTAGTTGGTTTGGTAGACTAGATATAGATATAGCCAGCTTGTACAACAATTGTATGTACTGTATTGTACACATTGGTTTTGAAGGGATAATCCACACAAAAAAGGATTTTATTCCTGTCTTTTTCTCAAGAAGTGTATTTTGGCCAGACAGCTACATACAACTTACATTTAGAAATTAATTTAGTACAAAAAAATATGCATGGGAGTTTCCATTTTCAGTGTAAAAGACATGTATTGAAGTTATAAAAAAAAAATCTGATTGAATTTTGTGGGTGACTATCTCTTTAAAATTGTGTGATGTGGAAAAAGTACACAAGTTTGTTTTATATTGTCCTAATTGAAGCTTTTATTTTAATTATTTTTCAGGTTGAAGTTTTACTCAACGAAATGGACTTCCAACTGTCATTAGACTTGCACTTCACAGATGGAGATTATTCGTATGTATCAAGAGGGCACATACATATATATGTGTGTGTGTGGGTGTGGGTGTGTGTATAATACAGTAGGTGGCAAATTAAAGGAAAAACCTGAATAAATGAGTCGAGAAACATGACAAATGCAAATGCTTCCATACAGGTTGTACTGCATTATACCATTAAGTAATTAGCATCTTATCATGCTCTGTGGCATGTATAAAAATGCTTATCAGGCCCAGCTGACCTCGATTTTGGATCGAGATGGCAAGAGGAAGATCTGTATGACTAGGAATGAGGATTCATTATTGGGGTGCGGATGGCTGGAGCTTCAGTCACAAAGACTGCTCAACTGGCTAGTGTTTCAATAGGTACAGTGACTAAAGTGACATCTGCTATTATCTATGTGAAAGACATTAGTAAATAGGGCTGGAAATTGTGGTTGAAATTGTGCATTCGATGACTGTGATGCTCATGCATTAGTGCGGTATGTTAGTAAAACCAGAAGAGCCACTCTTGGACAGGTGGCTGAGAATGTCAACGCAGGGCATGATCAGACTGTGTCAGCAAGAACAGTCCATCGATAATATCTCATAGAGAGGGATATTATAATAAAGTTGCAGTGTACCCCTCATTACAAAGGCAAATGCACATTTGAGAGTTCAGTGGTGCAAAAACCATAGGCACTGGTCTACAGAGATGTGGAAAAAAGTGATATGGTTACAAGTCATCCTTCACCATATTCTCGACAAGTGGGCAAGTGCATGTGTGGGTACACCAAGAGAACGGTACAGGTCTGAATGCTTGACCCCTACAGTGGCTCTGTTATGCTGTGGGGGCATTTTACTGGCATGGTTTTGGTCCACTTGATCAATGCGAAGTTATTCTGAGTGATCACATTTATCTTCTGATGAAACATTTCTATCTTGATGGGAGTGGTCTCTTCCAGGATGACAGTGTCCCCATCCACAGGGCACAAATGGTCACTGAATGGTTTGCTGAGTATGAAAATGATGTGAATCATTTCCCCCAGGTACGTCAGTTTTCTCCCACAGTCCAAAGACATGCAGGTAGGCTAATTGGACACTCTAAATTGCCCATAGGTATGGAGTATGTGAGTGAATGGTGTGTGTGCGCCCTGCGATAGATTGGCAGCCTGTCCAGGTTGTATTTCTATCTCTTGTCCATTGCACACTGGGATAGGCTCCAGCACCCCTCTCGACCCTGCCCAGGATAAGTGGGTCTAGATAGTGGATGGATGGATGGATGAACACCCATGGACCTACATGTTAGACAGTGCTCTCCACCACCCTCATCAGAACACCAAATGAGGGAATATCTTTTGGAAGAATGGTGTTCCATCCCTCCAGTAGAGTTGTAGAATCTATGCCAAGGCGCATTGAACCTGTTCTGGTGGCTTATGGTGGCCCGACACCTTACTGAGACACTTCATGTTGGTTTTTTCTTTAATTGTCACCCGTCTGTGTATGCATCACAGGTGTTTCTGATTAGTCAGGTGTGTTCAGTTGCTTCCTTAGTGCAGGTTTAAGAGAGCATTTAGTATCTAGATTTGATTCTACCCTATTGATTCTGTTATTGGCTTTCGTCAACATGAGTTATGACTATGAAAGTCAAGGAAGCCGTTGTGAAATAAATACAAAAAACTGTCTGAGACATAAGCCAAACCTTAGGCTTACCAAAATCAACAGTTTGGAACATCATTAAAACTAGAAAGGCCGGAGCCAACACCATCAGGCATTAGGACATTAAAATGCAGATTACTCCAACACCGCAAATGCAATACGCTCCTCCTTCCATGACTTTTCCTAAATAGCTGGGCTTAAAAGAACTGCGTTCTTAGAATACTTTGGTTGTTGACTTCAGCATGGAGATCAATAATTGTGAGCATTGTTGTCATAGAAGTAATGGTTTTATAACGCTTCCAACGTACTTTAAGTTTTTCATTGAAGCGGCGACTTTGGATAAACTCAGAATAGATTACAGGATGGCAAAATCATGCAAGCGAATGGGACCAGAGGAAGCAATTACTGATGAATGACTTCATCATGGACCTGGCATGCGACCTGTGTGAAAATTACATGAAGCTGATGAAAGAAACAGCAGCCGCCAAAGCTGCCATGATCGCAGCATCACCTTGCACACCCATCATTCCTGGGAAGAAAACTCAGTGCCAGGTCAGCAAATACCGTCGGAATAAGGCTAAGGACCACTGCGTGAAATGCAACTGATTGGTGTGCAGTCCCTGCTCACATGAACAACCAAAGTTGTGCATTCCCTGAGGAATTGATTGAGGAGAAGAGAACATATGTAAATGCTCAATCGAAATAGCGGTAGCAAAGGGAAGGGAGGAAAGTAGTTTTGTTTGTGACATTTTCTGTGGACAGTAGTTACTGACACATCCTCACCTGCCTCCTGAAGAGTGTTTCTGATCTGTCAGACAGGTGTTTGAGGGTTTTTCTTCATTTTGGTGAGAATTCTTCGGTCATTAACTGTAGAGGTCTACCAGGCCCTTTGCGATTTCTGAGATCACCAGTGTTCTTTTTCTTCTTAATGATGATCCAAACATTGATTTTGGTTGGCTTAAGGTTTGGTTTATGTCTCTGCCTGTGTTTTTGAGCTTCTCAGCTTCATAATGGCTTCCTTGACTTTTATTGGCACAACTGTTGTTCTTATGTTGGTCCTTATGTTGACAAATGCCAGTAACAGACTCCAAAGGCAATCACAGGCATAGAATCAAGAGTAGATACTGACAGCTCTCTTTTGTCTGCACAAAGGATCAATTGAACACAACTGACTCATCAGAAACACCTGTCCAAAATATTATGGTGCCCTGACATGGGGGGACTATGTATAAAAAGGGCTGTAATTTCTACATGGTGAAACTACACTGTATAAACCTACCGTCTAATAAAAACTGAGCTTCTACACTTCAACCACATTTGAATTGTCTGATTACAAACCTAAAATTGTGAAGTACACAGACAAATCAAGAAAAAAATGTCTCTGTCCCAAATATTATGGAGCTCACTGCACATATGTATATATATGTGTGTGTGTGTGCATACATGCATACACACATTGTATGTATACATTGTGCATGCTGTGTTTACAGGTATTAGCACATACTGCTGTAATACAACATTTTAATTAACTTGACAGTCTGTGTGCATGTGTTGTAATTCTATTTGAAATGATACATTAAAGTAATTGTAAATGTTACTGTAACTTGTGATTTGGCTGCCTGTGTTTCTAATTCCATTATGCTGGTCACCCGACCAACCCTCTCTGTTTCTCTGCACGCAGGCCAGAGGATATGAGTTCCCTGCCAATGATCAGCAGCCGCACGCTTCGATTGCACTTTAATCTTTACTGTGGTGTTCACCAGCATGTCAACGTCATGTTTGATTATTTTCACCTCTCAGTCGTCTCTGTTACTGTCCATGGGTCCTTGGTTGCTCTACATCAGCCCCTTGTAAGGTGAGTTTTCCACAGTGGCATATACAAATTCAGTCCAGGGCAGATTTATGTTTGGTTAATGCAAATACTGATGTAAAAGTCTTTTGTCTTATAAAAGGTGGAATTCCGGCTTTGCTGTAGCTGCTGTAGTCTAGACTGCAAGACTATTTTGTCTAACTAACTAGCTAACACTTGAAACAACCACGTAATCAGAAACATTTTGTCATCTATATAAGCAATCCACAGTGTGACAATGTAAGTTTAGCTAACACAAGCTGCGCCTATACACAGATTGCGTATATTTCATAATTTAAGTTAATTAGCTAGGTGACTGCTAATGGATATAGTACAGTAAGTAGTAAGTAACTATCTAACATTGTTATCTAGTGTTAACTGTGTAATGTTATGTTATCAGAAGCTCACTTTAATATAGCTGGCTAATTCTGAGAATCTTTTTTAAGATCTATTCAGGAGTATTGTATTAACTTTCTTGCACCCGTTGAGTCTGATTCAAGTCTCTCATTGTCAGGTGAACATTCTCATTGGCGGCTTCACTCACAGTTTGCCAGCTAAAATTTCGCAGTTCCATATAAATGGCTGATGAGGCTCAAGGATATTGTTGTATTTAGTGTCATTTGTCATATTGAACTGAACGTGATTTCTCTGGAACAAAGTGGAAAAACTTAACCAAAGGCCATAAAATATACATATTATATCATTTAATTATTGAGGAGCCTCCTTTGATTCTGTGTCGTAAAGTTTCCAATGGAAATTTTGAACGGGAAAAAGTGCTTCTTGAACTTGGCTCCGCTCTTCTTCAAACAATGAGAATAAAACCATAATCTATATTAACGGTCTTAGCACATGGTTTAAAGCAGCGTTTCTCAACCCTGGTCCTGGGGACCCACTGCCCTACATATTTTAGATGTCTCCCTGCTCCAACACACCTGATTCAAATGAATGGGTCCTTATCAGGCTTCTGCAGAGCTTGATGACAACCTATTCATTTGAATCAGGTGTGTTGGAGCAGGGAAACATCTAAAACATGCAGGAGGGCAGTGGGTCCCCAGGATCAGGGTTGAGAAATACTGGTTTAAAGCACATAGACTATTTGAGCACAAAGTAAGGTGCAAGGTTCAAACGGGCAGAATGTAATGGCTCAATTAATAGGTGTCTTCAATAAACCAATCAGAGCGTCATCTCTCATTCCCTTTAAAGCCGCCTACGTTAGCACATGTTTAAAAAAAATAGCTTGGCAGCTACTTCACTAGTTACTCACTGGATAGCGTGTTTGCCTATTGGACGCTTGGACGGGTAACAGGCACTGGTTTGAATCCCCCCTCAGATTCTAACTCTTTCTAACTCATTACTCTGGCTTGCTAACTAATGACTGCCTAAAATATAAAAACTATTGGTTTTGCAACTGTATAATTTTTTCAGGAAACTCTTATATTTCTGGAAATACAATAAAATACGCCCGCACTTCAGAGTTTCATTTTGGAATTTTGACCGAGTTTAACGTTAGCTACATGCCTTGCTTATGAGTCCACAGACCGAGTGTATAGCGTTAGTACAGTCAGTTCCAAAATTAAGTACTCTGTGTTGCAATTCGGTGCTGTAGATAACGTTACTGGTCATATGGAAACCGGTGCAAGCTAGTACAGAGTACAGTAGTTAATGTTTCTACTGGGTGAAACTCAGTGGTTACCATAGTTATTTCTATGGGAAACTTGAAAAGTGCTCAACTGTCACTGCCCTGTATGCCTCACCAACCTGCACCCTGCCAACCCAATCATCTTGGACAAAGGTACCAGCTCACCACCGTTAGGTTTCTAGCCTATGCAGTTCTCTAATCACTCAAGGCCATATATTATTTTTGTTTGATTTGCAGTTTTCCACGGGCAGTGAAAAGTACCTGGCTGAACCGCAATGCACCAGCACAGACCAAAGAATCCGTCATCCCTACCCTGGAGAGTGTTGTATTTGGCTGTAGCTACACTAAACAGCTCTCCTCGGATGTAAGCTAACATCACTACAGGGTGCTACAATGACAACACTATTGGAAATATAACCTTGTTGCTCACAGTTTCTTCATGCTTGTTATTTTAATCTAACCAATTATAATACAAACCACATCCTAAGGCAGAGGTGGGCAACATGGACCGTATCCGTTTCTGGTTTTCATGCCAACTTCTGGCCTTAATTACTCAATTAGCCCTTAATTTTTACGTCATCTGATAGTCTTGATAAGCGCATGAACAACAGACGAAGACTGTTTTTGTGTCCCTGAATGAAACGTGTTACTATGATCTAATCTACGAGTGAACCAGTGTTGTTGTATACAGCCAATTGGCTCATTTAACCAGGGTAATTGGTGGAAACAAAAACAAGCATACACACCAGCCCTCCAGGAACGGAATTGCCCGCCCTTGTCCTAAGGGATACACTGTATGTTTTTTCCTTTTTAATACTTTTTGCCCCTGTGGAATGTTCAATGATGCTTATGTTGCAATGCTTATCTGACCTCCAATGCCAATGTCAAGACCTTGGTTTTGAAATGGTTTTAGTATTGAGTGCACATTTATGATTAAAGTCAAGTTTTTTTTCTTCAAGTTTTTAGATATGCCGAATATAGGCGCAACTAAAGTCAGAATTTATTTAAGCTATATGACTATATTCTGAAATATTTAGAATGTTCCTATAAGTAAATCATGTTTAAAAAAAGTGTCTCATTTTGTAGCTTGATTTCACCTTAATGTCCCATGTTTTACAAACACATGAAAATAGTTCTGTTGGTGGGTGAAATTTGATTTAGTTGGCTGCAATATTTCTGTCTGTAAATAGTAGTAATAATTTCATGCTTTGATTAGCCCAAATATCCATAAAGCAGTGTATGAACATGGTGAACACATATCTTACATATAAGTTGCAGTTGTAAGATTTTTTCCCCTTCTGACAGATAACTGTATAATTTTATAGGGCAGGACATCCATTGTGTCGGAACACTGCTTGCAGCATGCCTACAGTCTACACTACAGCCTCTGTGCCAGTCTCCTGCTGGCTTATCAGGGCCTTTTCAGCTACTTCATTACAGTAACCAAGGACCTGCACTCCTCTGTCAGAATGGACCTAGGTAAGGATTGTCAGTTTGCACTGGTGACTGGTGTGTGTGCACGCGTGCGTGTGCATGCATGCCTGCCTGCCTGCCTGTACGTGCATGTGTGTGTCCATGTGTGTGCACGTGTTAGTGTGTGGATGTGTGTGTTAGTCATAGTTCACTTTCTGGGATTTTTTAAATGTTGCTTTAGTGTATGCTTCCAAATGGCACCAACTTTTTTTGTGTGATGAAGAATATTTTAGATATTTACTAAAGTTTCTGATGAACTGTCAGATTCACAATGGCTGGTATTGAGGTGTTTAGTGTTCATAGTAAAAAGCAATTCAGGACAATTTGTGTATTCAGATTAGATGTTTTAATGAATATGCAATGTAATTATTCTGGGTTGGAGCTGAATAGATCCACATTTGGTACTTGTGCACACAGGTCAGCTGCAGCAAGGGTTTCCTGTCTGAACTTGCTCTGTGCATTTCATGTGTGCCGCTCCTAAAATACAGTTCAGCTAACTACAAATCAGCTTGTACAGCAATGTTATGCCTCCAGAAGTTTCTGGAACTTTTATTAACACCTTTTTTCATTAAGAATATATATTGTAGTAAAAACAAAATAAAAACTTTCCATAGCAGGGTCAGGCTCATAGTCGATAATATGTGTAACTCTTGATATGTGTTACTTGCTTTAACAATTAGATGATGGTTAATGATTCTTTGGCCACTGTAATGTGACCAAAAGTGTAACAGCATATGTCAGGTACTTACAATTACATTCTAGGTAGAGGCAACCGGATTTTGGTCTAAAAATCTCCTGATACTTGAGGGAGTGTCTTTGTATCTAGCTATGTATTCTAACAAGGTTCCCAATACCATTGAATGCTAAACAGCCCCACACCATCTAATATCCACCACCACAAGGGGGATTGGGTTCTTTTCTGCATAAATATCCCTCTTTTTATGTCAGACACACCTCTGGTGTTTATGGCCAAAAAACGAATTTTTGTCTCATAATATGACCTGTTTCCAACCTGATTCAAAGTTCTGAAAATGTTTAGCTCCAGGCTCTTGGGTTTTTGTGGCTTAATGACGAGAGAGACTTTCTTCTGGCAAGCCTTCCAAATAGCTTTTTGGTATGGAAGTGGTGTCTAATTGTAATTGTTGGAGATCTGGTGACCCCATGATACAACCAACTTCTGCAATTCTCCAACTGTGATCCTTGGTGACATTTTTGACTCTGGAAGCATCGCCCTCACTGTGCTTGTGGGCAAAATACACTTGTGTTCTCTTCCAGGCAGGTACATCACAGCTCCAGTTGTTTTAAACTTCTTAATTATTTTCCTAGTAGTGAAGATGGGTATTTCAGGGTATTTCTTTATAGCCATTGCATGATTTATGAAGGTCAACAACATTTCATTTAATTTGCGTGTTCTATCTGTTGAATAACTAAGGATTTTTTTGTCACTTCATATTTATACCCCAGTGACAGGATGTAAAGGATGACCATTTAAGAGTTCCTAAAGACTCTAGTGTAAAAAAGATTTTCTTCTTCATAGTAATTTATATGGGTGACAGTAATTGTCCATCCATCCATCCATTCTCTAACCGCTTAGTTCAAGTCAGGGTTGCGGTGGCAAAGGGGCAAGCAGAGCAGCCCAGACGTCTCTCTCCCCAGCGACAGCGCTAACTCATCCCGGTGAATCCCCGGGCGATACCAGGCCAGCCTTGGATATAATCCTTCCAGCGTGTCCTAGGTCTACCCCTGGGTCTCCTCCCCAGTGGCCGAGCCCGGAACACCTCCAGAGGAAGGTGCCCAGGAGGCATCCTTGTCAGATACCCAAACCACCTCAACTGACTCCTTTCAATGTGAAGGAGCAGCGGTTCTACTTTGAGGCCCTCCCGGATAGCTGAGCTCCTCACCCTATCAAAGAGAGTAAGCCCTGCATTACTGCGGCCGCTGCACCTAGACGGCCGTTGATCTCCGAATCCCTTTTTCCCTTACTCGTGAACATGCGCATAGTGGTCAAAAAGAGGCAAAGTACTGTACGTGTGGGACTCAATGCATATTGAAAGGAGATAATTCCACACAAGTGTGGTTCCTGTGTTAATTAGTCAGTTAACATCTGTCACTCCCTGGCCCGGGCGAGGGTAAATGTTGCCGAATAAGAGGTACAGGAAGCTGATAAAAACTGATGGCACAGCCAAGTTGATTATTTTCCCAAAAAAACAGTGTTGGTATTTATTTACAGTGGGCGGTGAGTGCAGAGATTTTTACAGTGATAGTCGACTTATCGTGGTGACATATAGACATACACAGACTAACAAACAAAAGATTTCAGGTTGCGAATACTTTCAGGATCACTCAACTTCTTTCTTGTGGTCAAAAAGAGGCAAAGTACTATGAGTGAGGGACTCATATTGAATGGAGATATTTTTGTCTGAGACCTCATCAATTTATTGTTCGAAATATCTTTCACATTAGTCTTTTGTATGCTTGTCTGTGGGTTTTGAACGAGGTTCCAAATAGGCCTAGCTAATAAAACGGTTGTAATTAAACCTTGAAATCAGCCCAATTCCTAATATTTCTGATACTTAGCTGACACTTTATTAGGCTTTGAAACACAGAATTATCAGAGGACCTTGGAGTTCGCAGAAAAAGACACCAAGTTTTAATTCAGCCAGAACTTCTTGCATGCCCTCAGATCTGGTCGTTCCAGATGTGAATTATGATGGTAAAAAAATGCAGTAGGATCTGACCTCCCCTAGTGAAACTAATCCCGTATGGACAGGGCTTTTGTCTGACATCAGCACATCAGTAGTGAGTTTTGCGATGGAAGAGGAGGGCCAGAATAAATCTCCAAAATAATCCTGTTTGAATTTTATAATGTGTGAAGCTGCATAGTTCAGTCTTTGCAGAATACAACCCATGGTTTAGGACAGATTGTTGCTAAATATGGGAGTGTGTCAGACTTTAGTAGTCTTGAAGTCGTCTGTATGGGAAGCATACGGAAACCGTATAAGAAAAAATACTATTTAACATTTGCCATAGCTAATTTTAGCAGCAATACGAATCCCTGTGATTTGAGCAAACTAGTTTTGCAGTTAGCGTTATCTCTTTGAGCTCGGTAATTACAAGTGACAACACAAAAGTCATAGGAGCTGGCTGTTCATGTAGTTGTCCACTCATTCCAGAGGGAATTCATAATGTTAACTTTAGCTCCGAGAGCGTCCAAGTATGAAGCCTATTTATGGTGTGGTCTGTGGCTCATGAACACTGACTAGTGCTAGCTGGCTCCACTCCGCACAGTTCTGTGATCCATACGCAGTTCAGTATCCATGGAATTACTTAACGATTGTGTTTCTTGTAGGCTATTCATCCGTGGTATGCATTCCACAAATCAGAGGCATATGGTGAGTCATATATTAACCAACCAGAGTCAAGTGTTGAATAAAACAACTTGGTTATAACTTTTTATTGTATCATGTCAAGTAAAATCACGCATCGATTCTTATTCTTATATGTATTTTGCATATAACTGGGTTGAAAATGTGACAGTAAATCCTTTAGGTTGATAGAAAAAGGCAGAAGTCTTTCCATTATAGCCTATGGGGAAATTGTGAGCTGGATGCACTGGATGCCATATTGGTTTCTGCTGCTTCTGACTCCTCTTGCCTCTCCAGTTCCTATATATGCTCTATGGCCACGACAAATAAACACAGCAGCAGCAGCGAACTCCAATCAAAGATTCAGCCAGAAATAATATATAAACATGGTTTGTGGATGTAAAGTATGAAACGTCCGCGTGTGTTCATAACATAACGGTGTTCGTGTGCACTTCACAAACCGGAGGTGATGATAAAACCAGAGGTTAGTTAGCTAAGCTAGCTTAGCATATGTTTGAATGAACGCATGAATGAAGGAAACATACTTGTAAACAGACAAAACGGTGTGCATGAGAGTGACATGAGAAATGCAGCGTTTGTGTGTGTGTATGGGCATAGTGTATGTTTTAAACTTGCCGCTTCACCTGGGACGACTATCTTGTCACAACATCCCACGTGTACAAAAATTCTGGGGAGGCCTGGTAATCATGGCTATTGGGATATTTTATATATTGCTGATATTTTACAAAGAAAGGAGTCCATGATGATGGCATGAAACTACTGAGGGGGAGGCATCAACAATGGGCAGCTGTAGTTGAAAACACATACCCCTGGAATGTGCAACCTTTGCATTAGTTTGAGGTTCAAGAATAAACAGGTGAGCAAATCTAAAGTTGACTATGAATTTCAATGTGGGGTGTGAGCAGGCAGTTTAATCAATAATGCTCCATTGATACACTTATATATATATATATATATATATATATATATATATATATATATTAGCAGAAAGTGTGCAAAATGTTTTGAAAGGATATCTATTTTACTAATCCTCTGCACCTCCTACTTTTTTCTTAAAACGACTCGCTGCTTAGCCCACATAAATTATAGTAAAAATTTAACCTGCAATTAAATCAGAGCTGCCTAACATCACGAGTCTAAAAACCTTTTTCCACTTTTCTTTTTTCTTTTATTCAGTCATGCTTTGTAACATTTCTGTAGTTCAGCACATGCTCTAACCTTAATTGCTGTGCAAGGGCTCAACACTGGTTCTAACACACCCGCATTGATCTGACCCTCCACATCGCTTATATTTGTCAGTATGCAGCTGAGCTCTAATCCAGTTTAAAGGTCAGTAAAGGAAAAGTAAATGTGCCTATATGTATAATCCCATAACTAGCCAAGCCCAGCATGCAAGCCCTTTATGAGCGAGTACTTGGAAGACCCTATCCCCGAAGCCAGAGAAACATCTACATAGGTATGTCCCTCGTCCCACATTCTTTGTATCAACTTGCTTTTAGCTTTTTGAAAAATTGTTTCTCCTTTTTCGGCTTACATTTATTTCCCTCTTTGACACAACCTTTTATTGTCTAGGCATAATCTGACGCAAGGAATTCTCATTTACTCCCTTCTTATTGTCTTGGTTTGGTGTTTCTTTTCAGTAAAATTCACGGTGTTTTTCTCTTTATAGTTAAATCAGACAGGTTCTCCACAGTCAGTGCAGAATTTTTTCCCCTGGACCCCAGACTGTACTCCTGCAGTTTTGTTTCCCACTTTCCTTTTCTATTTAAATTTGTCATCAAATGATTATGGTTATGATTTATTGTGCCTAATGATGTCATCACTTTAAAGCCCCTCAAAGATGCAAACAACTTCTTATGTAAATCAATGATTTTGTCTTGAAATAATTCAACTCATTATCATTGACAGAAAAATTAGTACCATGTATGATTTTGTGATGCAACTTTTTCAGTTAATTTGAGCAATCAGTTGTCACAGCCTGAGAGGCTGTCCAACAGAATATGTCCTAAGTGAGTTTATCCTTGCATCATTTTAAAATTTGGTCCAGATTTTGTGGGAATTACAGTTACGCTCTTGTACTGGTGCTACACTGCACAAGGCACCGTGTGAACTCACCGTGTTTTGGATCACCTCAGAAATCACAAATGGAAGATCTTTTGCTAATATTTGCCTTGGTGACTTCCTGTCATTTTAAGAACGGAGAAGCATTTAGTGAAGAAGCAATTGTAAATCTGTTTTTCAGAGAAACTGGACATGGATGCCCGACTCTCTGAGCTATGTGATCAAGTAAAGGTAAGTTTAATCTTTATACTCCTAGCTACAATTTCTGAAGTACATGGGAGATGGTAAATATGGTCTAGAAAGCTGCTTTGTTGGTCCAAACACTTAATATTATATGCTTCATGTCAGAGTGCATTATATATTAAGCACAGAGTATGTATACACTTCATCTTGTCTACTTCATGAAATTATTTGATTCTGCAGCTTCTTAACAAATCGTAGAAATGAAGAGGGTGATGAACTTCTGCTGAATTTCCGCATGTTATATTCACATAAGTGGGTTCAGTAGCAGATTCACACATTTTTCTTTTGATTCAGTTACTTTGGAAATACTCGCCTTCAGCAGAAATAAACTTTTTTAATGGAAATATTGTTGATTCTTTTCATACCAGTCAATGTACATAGTTGTCATTACTTCTTTTGGGTTTCTCTGAAAATGTTCACTAAATTGATTATATACTTATTAGTTGGATTATTAGTAATTAGAGGCAGTCAAAAAAGTTGAAGGTTAAATTCAATTTAAAACTCTTTTATGATTTCAATAGATTTTAGCACAGTGAAATTTATTTGCTGGCTGAAAATATGTGTTTATTCACATCTTTCTCTACTGTGTGGAATTTAACTTTAAAAACATCATCAGAATTTATAAGAAATTAGTGATTAGGCATTCCAAGTTAGAAATAGAATTTAGAATCATTATGCAAATTGGAATACAACTTGGTGTACCATCTTTGTGCTAGTCCTTGACTAAATTTGGAAGGAAAAAATTTTGACTGCTGCAAACAAATGAGCTTTCAGCATGGATGACTAAATATTCTGTCCCAGGAATAAGCAGTACACCCAGTTTAATTTTGATCTGGTGAAAACATGGAATGACAAGGCAATGAATATTAATTATTTTCAGCCAATTATTCTGTCTTAAAAACAATAAAAAATCTTCTCAAGAACCATATGAGATATTGATAAGAACTATGGTAAGTTGGACTTAGCATACCAGTTTTATATAATTTGAAAAATTATGAATCAAACAAGTATATGCTATAAGTCTCTCAGATTTGGACCTGGTTTCATACAGATTCCACATTGAGATGAACACTACAGATTGATTAGCTACTGTATTTGTGTCCTTATTTGTAAACAAAGACATTTCCTTCAGTTTATATGGACACAAATAACCAATCAATTTGTAGTGTTTGTCTCAATGTGGAATTTGTTTGAAACCATGTCAACATCATTTTTAAATTATGTATGATTCGGTGGCAACTTCACGTTTGATTCTATAGCATTATAGACTTTTGTAGAGATTAATACATTTTTCAGTGGATTTTTATCCTTGCTCATATCCATGACAACAGTCTTGAATTGGTTAACATATTTTTTGGATAATTTTTCATGTGTTAATAAATCTCATAATATGTGGATGAAAGCTGACAGCAGTTATAGTGGCACACTGAAGAGCAGTCGCTGTAGTGGAATCAGATTAATTATGCATAATTAAGCTGAAGTGTGTACATTTTCCTCACTTGCTCTAGAATACTGTGTGAATTTTCTGAATTGAGGCTACCCCCCCACATTATGCCTGTCAGTTGAAAACGTCAATTATTTTATTGGGCATTCTATGTTGGCATCTGTCATGTGTGCCTTGTGTGGTTGCTGTGTATGCAGCATGCTCATTGGGTACCTCTGGTGGCTGGGATGTTTCTCTCCTGCAGCAGAAAGCAGATAACCCTGATGAGCTTGCAGAACTTGTGAACATGAACCTCGCACTGCTCTGCTCCATGCTGATGGCCCTGTGGGGGCAATTTCTGGAAGTAGTGTCCCTCCAAGAGGATGTCACCTCCCTTCTTGCTCGGGAGCATCACGCACTCAGAGTATGATACCATGTCTTTTGTACAGAATGTGCAGATTAATGTGTAATTTTACCTTTTACCAACGCTGGTGTAAGCACATGGTAACCACTCCTTATAATGCAAATGAAGTAATGCAGCAGTGTATTTAGACAGAGAAACACAGTGTAAAGCTACTTTGATACATTAGTGGTCCTTCTCCTGTAGGTACGAAGGTTTGCTGAGGCTTTCTTCTGTTTTGAGCACCCAAGAGACACTGCTTTGGAATATCAAGAACTACAGTAAGTTTCATATAAAGCTTTGATAAATCCACAATTACTGTGCATCACAGCAGGCCCAAGCAACCAGAGGGAAAGTCATTTGCATGCATGACACAATTTCCAGTTTGCATTAACCTGTGTATGTTGTATGAACTTCTGTAATCCAAAATACATTTGGTCATCTCAGGTAAATGGGTTATACAGTGTGAAGTCAGCTTGTAACTGGCCTTACATCACCACTAAAGGAAACTATATACTTTTAAGACGAGCTCTTGCAAATGTTTAGTTTTGAGGGAAGTGGATACGTTTATAGCTTTTATTCAAAAAGACCACTCATTCAGGAGATGGGTCAAAGATCCGGAGACATACCCCTTTATTTAATCAAAATGTATTGTCATTTTTTGTCAAAGAATAGGACTGCCAAAACCAAAAACAAATGAATCGCGCTCCTGCACTATCCTGTGTTTCTTGGCCATAAAAGTATTTGCAAGAGCCCTACACAGCTAATACTATATCCTAGTTGTGTAACTGTCAGATAAGCATACAGTGTTCAGTCACATTTGTTTCTTTATTTTATGAATCTTTGAAGTGTTAACAGAAAATCAGCAGCTTATCAAAAAGGCAACTCATGAGGCTGTCTGGGAGACTCAATTCTTTGTACGGGAATGTCCTCCTCTGTCCATAATTAACGCCTGACCAGTACCAACTGTGTCCAGGAGTACCTCAGTGAAACATAATTAGCCATGGTATTGCTTTTGCTTGGAAGAGTTTATGTTGCCATGGTGTCAAGCAAAGCAATTCTAGTGGACTACAGGGTGACAAAAGCAGAGGACGGTTGCAAGATTTTCGAATGTCTGAGCTTTCTCATCTTGACAGAGGATTGCAATGTTGGGCCTAAAATGTGGTTGGGCATTCATATGATGAAGAAAAATGATTATTTTTTTACACATTGGCATTCCTCTTATTGTCACATCCTCACATTTCCATGCAGTACTTAAAAATTCTACAGAGGAGAAGTAAATGGTGCCCTACCCAGTGCAGGGTATTACATTTGTTACAGATTGGAAATACTTTGACAGACAAGCTGTAAAAGCTCTTGAACATACATAGCTCTCCTTTCTGATGGTTTCTTGCTTGCCCCTAGTGCTCACAGCCACTTACAGATCACCACAGCAATCAAGAACTCAGCCTACTTCCTGTCTCTACCTCCTCTGCCTGTTGAGTGCTGACTTGATGAGAGACTGCTACTTCTGTTCTCCTCTCTCCTTTGAGAGTCCTGACCTGTTGAGAGATGTTATTGTTGCCTATCATTTTAAACAGGTGTTGGCATCCTTTTAAAGAAATTCAGTTCGCCTGTGATGAATGTTTTAGATTGGGCATCTTTTTAAAGTGATGCATATTGTATACTGCCTGTAGAGATGACATGTCTTTGTATGGGTGTTTTTCTTGAAATAAGTTGTGTTATATTGTATAATCTGCCAGTAGAAAAAGCAATTGTTTTATTCAAGTGCTAAAATGTATATCTTGTAAAATATACCATTCTATTAAACACAAATCAACATTCCTTTCTTGCTAAAAGATCGTGATGTGCCATGGCTTGGTGTCCACCATACAAGGAGCAGCTCCATCGCCAACAAAGTTGACAAGTCAGACCTGAAGGAGTGCAATGCTTTGGGCTACCCTAACCCAGACCCCAAACTTCACCAAACAATGATGTCCACTGCCTGGCCTGGTGAGGATGAAAAGCCATTAAAGCCACAGAAGGGGAAGCAAGAGGACTCCTTTAAGTTCAGGGGAAAGTCTGTAAAGATGAGAAAGAACATCAAGACAGAAAATTCCAAGAAACTAGTCAAACAGAGTTCTAAAGACTCAGTAGTTCTTGTTGGCTTCAAGTGTCTAAAAGTCTCTCTCACTGAAAGCAGTGGCAAATGCAAAGAAGATGAGTTGCCCAATCAAAAGGAGGAATGGGAGGCTTTACTGGGGAACTCTAGCGGTGATGAAAGGACTTCCACTAAGCAGTTGAATGAGCCAGAAGTTGCACCTTCCCTTCCATATCAAAATTCCATTGAATCCACAAGTGTCCATGTAACTAGCACTAAAAGAAAGGGAGGTGGTTCCTTTACTAATGATTTGAATTTGGCTGTAGTGAATAATGCCCAGACTGGAATTGGGACTGCAATTTTAGAAAGTGAAGCAGTGCATAAAAGTGAACTACCATGTAGCCTAAAGTTGGTCCAAGAACCTGAGCTGGTCCCGAAACCTGGGGTCAGGCATATTGAAGTGAAGCCAAGCAACAAAAACCCATATCAAGGGGAGAAAGTGACTGTCATAATGCCTTTTCAGACTGACATAACCTTCCAAGGTGCCATTTCTGATGTCACTCAAACAGACTGTACAAAATCACTCACAGAACGAGATTTTGTCTTTGAGAAGAATATAGGCCTAAAGTCTGATGAAAGGCTGCCAGGACTCAGTCAGGCAGGTGTGTCCACAAAGGAGATTCACCTGCTGGTGGGGGGTGACTCCATCAAGCTGGCAGACATTGGGGGGCCCTGTGCCTCATGCCACCTGTCAGACTCAGGGATTGAGAGTGAGCCTAGTTCTGGGTGGGCAGTGGATGAACAGGGTCACCAACCAGTAGCAAGGGCCTTTCAGGCCTCTCAGCTGATTAGGCTGGACTCCACGGTGAAAAGCAGTGGGGTAGAGAGTCTTTTTACTGAAAGTACCAGTGCAGTCAGTGGTATCCAATCCTCCCTCACGTCCATCAACTCCCTGCCATCTGATGACAATGCTGAGGATGGCTCTCGAGAATCCATGACACCCGAGGGTCATTCCACATTAGATGGGGTAAAGGGAAACATCTTCAGAAGGGATCATGGCAGGAAATCCAGCGTTGTGGTGCAGGAGCAGAATGTGGTGTTCTCTGGGAACATGGATGGTATTCCCAGCACCAACACTAACATAATTGGCACTACAGTCACAACCAGTTCCTGCACACATGGCACAGCCACAGTCTCCAATGTTTGCACAGAAGAACAGAGGTGCAGATCAGCTTTAATCAGTCTGAGAGCTCAACCGTCAGCTCCATCTTGCTGTGTCCCTATATTCCAGGATGCTGCCTTGGACACTCCAAGTTGTTCAAATATTGCTCTGCCTGTACTCACTACTGAAATCAAACACAAGGAAGTGGATGAGGAGACAAGTGATGTAAAAAGTTCCATAGAAGCAAAACAGGAGAACCTCCCCAGGGAGCCTCAGACAACATGTCATTCTAGCACCTCAACCACAAGTAGCACTGACATTGTCAGACAGGGCCTAGTCGAGAATTACTTTGGCTCACACTCTAGCACTGATATCTCTGAGATCAGCCCTGTGGAGACTGCTGTAGTCACCCTGGGTCAGGTGGCAACAGTAGAGGAGGAGGAGGGTGAGCCAGAGCATGAGATGATTGAGAATGGCTACTATGAGGAAGGGAATGACCATACCTATTTAAACGATGTTGAAGGGGCAGACTTTGGGCACTGTGATGGGGTTGAAGAGGGAGAAGAGAGGGGCTCTCATTTAGAACAGCTCAGCATGGAGCCCTTCCGTGAAATTGGAAACCTTCCCGGTGTCTGCACCCGCAGCTGCCTCTCCTTTACTTGTGCATTGCGGGATTCCCCATGCAGCCTGGGCTGTTCTCGGGGGAAGTTGGATGCTGTCACCAGACAGCCCTGCCATGCCCCCTCCCCTTCTGCTTCTGTCTCTTTGCACTGGTACAAGAATGCCCCCACCGCACAAATGAACGCGTGAGTACATCCACTATTTCCAGCCACAGTAGATCATACTACAGTGTCATCATTACTACCATGATACGTCCTCACATTGCTCCAGTGTGAATTAGGTACCAAAAGCTCACATTGTGGTAATCAATAAAAGCAGGCAGTAACATTTTACATTCTTCCTGTATCAAAAATCTTTCTCATTGAATCAAAATGAGAAAAATGTGATCAAAAATCATTGAACCAATTGCATTGACCAGGTGCACTGATCTCTGATTGTTTGAGAACCAAGCCGATGAGATGTATATCAGGTTCATATAACGACCATAGTAGCGTCACTGCATCATCACATGACGAGGCCTCGCCACATTGTAGCTTCAGTTTGGTCTCCAAACCACGGAGCTACACAAGCTCGCTCACAAATAACCTACAGCTACTAGGGTGTACAGCATCTAGCTTATTAGCTAAATAGGTTTAAGCCTGCTTTGGCTCACACAGCCTATAACCAATGGATGGGGAGCAAGCCAAATGTAAAATAACTAAAGCACCTGTTAACTAACCTAGTTAACCAAATACAAACTAAACAATCATTTTGGTAACTATTTGTGGCTGATTTCCTAGGTTTCGCGATGAAATTTTGGCGTAAAGGCTGCATTGAAAACTAATTGTCAAAGTCTTTGCATTCTCCCTATCTGACGTGATTTAGGCTGAACGGCTCTGTGTGGTTAAAAATAATTTCTCTGGCAGTTTACACAGGCCAACTGAAACCAAGTTTCCCACATGAAATAAGTTAAGAAAATATGCCGCAGTATGTCGTTTAGGCTAATATTATACCAGCAAAACGTGTCTCTCAAAATTACATTTAAGGTAGCACTTTACTGTGACAGGCAATTTCAAGAGGCCACCATGGATAGCCTGTAATCTTTGGCAATACAAGATTGAGATGTCAGGTATGCCATCCAGCCAAGTTATGCATTGGCGGGGCGGCATTGGCCCATACCTATGCAGCACCAAGAGTTCGGCGCTTTTCAGGGTTTCCTACAGAAATAACCACAATGACCACAGACTCTCAGCCCTTAAAAACATTTCTGTACCTTCTGACTCCATTTCAACTGACAGAATTCACAAGCAACTTCACATGCCCACACAATAAAGCCCCAAACTAAAGGGATTTTGCGTTTTCCCCTTCTTCTGTTTCCTGCCTGATTACATCATCACAAATGTTCCAAGCCCACAAATAATATGTCTCCCCATTGGACATTTAAGGTACATCAACCAATAAAAACACACAAAATGACATACAACACACTTTTTTTACTAGTAACAGCTTAGTTAGGTGGCTTACAGCTAATGGTGTAATTTAGCTGTTGTCGCTAGTTAAAAATTACAGCAGTAGCCATTACACTGCAAAAGGGACAACAGGACCATATTCACGTTATATGTCACTTGTGCCAATCAGAGAAAAACCATGGGCAGTGGAAAAACCACTGTTTTGAGAAGGCAGTACTTTTATAGTTCTTATACAGTTCTATGCTGCAAACCACCTACCTTTTGGAACCGGTGGAAGATACCATTAAGGTAAGAGTCAGAGCCGTGATATAGTTTATTGTTCACATACTAATTTAGTCCAACAGCAGCTGAAGATCAAGGTGAAATGGATTTTAAACACATGCTATTTAAAGAGGGAGGTGGTTTTAGAGTGAAAAATGCTTTTAAAACATTGTTGTGTGTTAGGCAAGACGAGTGATTAGGAAACACAAAATAGAGGCCAAAACCTTTTGCCCAATGTCTTTTGGTCACCCTTGGCCACCAGGAAGTTCTTAATATTAAAGGTCCCAGAAACTGGATTCAAATTTTCTTAATATTTATTTCAAATTTTTAACCCAATTTTAACCATTAAATTGTAATTAACACTATTTCATTATTGTCACCTGTTCAAGGACAAGGACAGGGTGAGGATGTATTCTGCAGTCATTAACATTCATATCCATAAGACACGTCATCTGTATACCTTCCTCATCGCTAGCTAGGTTAGAGCCAGTTAGAGAAGATTGTCCTATGCAGTAAGCGTACACTTCTAGAGAAAATGAAATAAAGCAACATAAACTAGGCTTTGCCATCATATAGTTGAACCTGAAGATCATTCAATGTGTAATAACGTTGTAACCTTGAGCTACTGTACACTAACATTAGACTCAATAGCAGTCTCAAACTCCGGACATTACATCCCAAAAAAGAAAATCTACTATTCTGCGTGTTTAAGCTTGAAAGCTATTCCGTGTGTGGCCTAAGGGAAAAAAATTATGACTGGATGTTCATGTTCAATCATGTTCAACTGTATCCTGACCTAGGTCATGAAAAAAAATGACTGATTACCATTAGTTTTTGGAACATTGCTGTGGGGATTTGCTTCTATTCAGCCACAAGAGAATTTGTGAGGCCATGCACTGATGTTTCGTGATAAGATCTGGCTCACAGTCAGCGTTCCAATTCATCCCAAAGGTGTTTGATGGGATTTAGGTCAAGGCTCTGTGCAAGTTTTTTGCACACAAAACTCGGTAAACCATTTCTTTATGGACTTTTGTGCATGGGGGCATTGTCTAGCTGAAACAGGAAAGGGCCTTTCCCTTCACTGAAACTAAGGGGTATAGCCCAAGCCATGAAAAACAACCCCAGACTATTATTCCTCCTCCACCAAACTTTGAACAGGTAGCGTTCTCCTGGCATTTGCTAAGCCCAGAATCGTCTGTCAGACTGCCAGATAGTGAAGCGCGATTCATCACTCCAGAGAATGCGTTTCCACTGCTCCAGAGTCCAATGGCAGTGTGCTGTACACCACTCCAGCCAACGCTTGGCATTGTGCATGGTGATCTTATGTGTACAGCTGCTCGGCCATGGAAACCCATTTCATGAAGCTCTTAGCGAATGCTTCTTGTGCTGATGTTGTTTCCAGAGGCAGTCTGGAACTCTAGCAAGTGTTGCAACCAAGCACAGACTATTTGTACATGCTTCAGCAATTGGCGGTCCTGTTCTGTGAGCTTGTGTGGCCTACCACACTTCGCAGCCGAGCTGCAGTTGCACCTAAGCGATTCCACTTCACAATAACAAAACTTACAGTTGACCGGGGCAGCTCTAGCAGGGCACTAATTTGACAACCTGACTTGTTGGTAAGCTGCTGTGTTATGACAGTTCCACGTTGAAAGTCACTGAGCTCTTCAGTACGAACATTCTACTGCCAGTGTTTGTCTATGGAGATTGCATGGCTGTATTCTTGATTTTATGCACCTCTTAGCAATAGGTGTGGCTGAAGTAGTTGAACCCACTAATTAGAAGGGGTTTCCTCATACTTTTGGCCATATAGTGTACATTCCTGAAGTGTCAGTGTGTGTGTCCAATAATTTTTATCAGGCCTGGGGGTACATACCGAAAAACAGATGTGACATACACAATGGCATATTGGTGCAGTTGGTTGGTACAGCAGGCCATCTGCAATATTTGTGTTCAAATTTCTTTTTGGTCTGTATATTGAATCTTTAAAACAAAATGATCACAAGAGGATAACTTAATATGATGCACTTGTTACATAAAAGTAAACTATACCACATTATAATTAAAGCTTTGCAATTGCATACAGAGCATCTTCATTTATTTCAGTGACAAATAATATTAGATCAAATTAATTTACATTAGATTAAACGAAAGTGCCCTGGAGTTGTTGAGGTCATTGCTATAGAAGGGAAAAATAGGGACACACCTGGCTATTTTGCATGTTTTTTGTGGGTTTGTGCACCTTGTGCTTTAATGTTAACAATCCTCTAACCTTTGCAAAAAATATTAGCACATCATGAACACAGGAGAAAAATGTTGTCTGTCCCCGTGTTACTGTTTTTAAAAAAATAGTTTTAGGAGGTGCCGTGTTTATGTTCGATTCTAATATGTTAAACTGCTTGGAAGCTAACTTTTCCTGTCTAGCTATGAGAGGCAATATCCATGTAACTCTAACAAGCTAGTTGATCATTTAAATAAAGTTGATGCAATAATATTATGTTGGATCATGGCGTAACATGCAACCATATCAATACAATGCGGTAACGTTAGATTTTGCTATTGTCTGTGCAAACAAGAGACATACTGCCATTCCACAAGAAAATATGAAATATCAATAACTTACTTTTACTTTGAGATGCCTTGGAGAAGAAAGATAAAGCCAGAATGTCTGTTTTTACACCACCTGTTTTTTTTTTCAAACTGTTAGCCGATGGCGATTGTGCAGATTTTTAGTTTCTCGGCAGATACCGACCGCTGGCCGATACATCGGTGCATCCCTAACCTGTATAGCTGCAAGCACCAATACACAGGGTCCCAGCACACTCAGCCAATTTGTTGCCACTTAACAGGTTGCCAATCGATTCCAAAATCTCTCAGTCATCACTGGGAGGTGCCCTGTACCACTTTCCTGTACCAAGTTACATAGGTCTGAGC
The DNA here is from genome assembly GCF_018555375.3 of Anguilla rostrata. Taxonomy (NCBI): domain Eukaryota; kingdom Metazoa; phylum Chordata; class Actinopteri; order Anguilliformes; family Anguillidae; genus Anguilla; species Anguilla rostrata. The sequence continues at coordinate 28,242,768 of NC_057934.1, forward strand.
TATGTGGTTAAGCTTAAACTGAGTACAGGGAAAAATGGTTTGTGGCATTTCCAAAATGGTGGTAATTCAGTATAGCAGCAACAAAAAAGGTACAGATTTATGTTCCAGATGAGGAAGTTCTAGATCACTAGAGCAAGCTTTAAATATCTAAAATACAGCAGTGATTTTTTCATGAATTTAGAAAAAAATACTGTGCTCTATAGCACCAAAATGTGACTGAATTGTAGTGCTGTAGTGCTGAGCTTGGTTTGAGAGTGCTAATGTAGCTGGAAAATTTCATTTATTTGTGTCACACCATTTGGAACTTATTAGCATTTTTGTGGTAAGTTACGCTCAAATACATTTTATTGGCTTACTGTGGCCATGTTTTTTGGAGTATCAACTTTCTTTATAAAACTTTTAAAGAGAACTGTCGACTGACCATATTACTGCAAGTTTCATGCAAATCGTTCAGTCGCCTTCGTTAGAGATGTCGTTTAAGCATTTTTCAGAGACTTCGGAATAGCAAAAAATCTAACCAGATGCACTTCCATGGTCCAAGAGACTTTTTTTGTCCAGTGCATGGAGAGGAATGTAGGGACACTAGTCCCATTTTTCTGTGACAGTTGGTTAAAAAGATATGATCATAGAAATATTGAATATTTAATTGCTATGGTGGCTCTATAATAGAGACTGTTGGGGTCCTCATCCTTAAATTTTACCAATTTTCAAAAGTTTTTACCAGTCCAAACTGACCTTATAAGCCTAAACCCGGGAGAAAAAATATATATAACTACAAGCAGCAATTAATGGGTTCCAAGCAACATTAGGTAATTCTGAATTTTTAATGAGTAATTGCACTCATTGTTTCAGCCTGACTCCGTCTACTACACAATTCAGAAAAATGCATCCTGTGGTGGGTGAAATTGCTGTGTCGGTCTCATTTGCATTAAGTATTCTGTATGATAATTATTTGTACGGCATAGGCTCATGAAACATAGATCAGACTCAAACAAGGCATTGCAGATCAAATATGAACCAAGATTCGGCGATTACATGGCCCATTTCTCAAATGTTTTCAGAAACATATTTTAGTGGACCATTCAGGTGGAATATGACAGAGTTTATGAACATGCCAGCATGTTTCTCCAGTTTGAAAAGCGTTGGGCCGAGACCAATCTAGCCAATCAGGTGCTGGCAGTGTTTCATTGTATTATAAAGTAAACTGACAAAATTGTGGGCGGCAACAATTTTCTGACTGGACTTGATTGACATCTACGTGATGTAGTAGTATCTCCAAAGAGGTAGTGAAATATCACGATTGGGGCAGGGCCAGAGTGGAATGCAGAAAGCATTTTTCAAATGAGGGCAGCTCTAAGACTTTTTTTCTGATGATATTATTTTAGAGATATAAAAATTATGGCATTAAAATGTTTCATTATAAAGTAGGCATAAAAACACGTTAACGGATTTAAAAAAAAAGTTGTCTTGGTTGAATTTCCCTTTAAGCTGTAAGAACACATATTGGATGAATGGTATTAAAATTTTCAGTCTCTGTCCCAAAATTTGGCATTGTAATCCCAAGCTTAGAATTCAGTATACATACAAGTCATGATGATCAAGCCATTGCTACGCCTGTCACATGCCCGCTGATAACTGATTGGCAGATAGCAGTCATATTTTTTCAGTTATGACTGTACATCCAATAGAAGACTAACACAAAGGCATAGCTTGTAAAGTTTCAACTTGATTGGTTAAGCAACTGAGGTGCTACAGACATATTTATTTTCTTCTTAGCATGACAGCTGTTGGCGAAAAGGCCGCCAAAATTAACATGCTGACTCAGAGGCACCCACTGCATATATATGGCAAGTTTCATAATGATCGGCAGTGTCAGGCTTTTTTTAAAAAAACAGCTCTGGCATTTGCGATATACCGGCCATATTTTTAAACCCAACCCCTATTCACCCTTTGCAAAGCCCAATTCCTCTTGCTTACTGTTGCTATGTCTGTCAAGCTTTCTGTGGCCATCTAAAGCACACAAGGCATTTTCAGCCATTTCAGCATGTGAACTACCAAAGGAAATATTAAGTAATTTTTGTAAAAAATGAATCTCGCTTTCATTTTTTCTTTTGGCAGCATAACAGCCTAGGACTAGTTTTCAGTAGGTTTTCTCAGAAACTCTAAATGGTGGAAAATAAACCTGCATATTTGCTATAGTGCCCCTAATGGCTGACCGCTCCCAAATTTTACATAGTAGTACCAAGTCAAGAGGTCAACATACGCACAAAGTTTCATGATGATTGGCCATTGCGAAGCCTCTCAAATGGCTGCTGATAACTGATCAGCTGATGGTGATGATAAGCACCAGATATTATTAAAAAATTAAATACACCAGCCAGTTGGAAGAAGTTTTCATATTATATGATTCATAATGTTAAAAAATAAGCCGTAAGAGATCCATACTTGATGTGCATAAGAAAGTTATTGTGAGAATGTTAATGTAAAACAGCTTAAATCGACATATGATGCTAGACTGAATTGCTCACTATAGGTGGATTAGAGTAGATGCTAAGGTGGGAGCTAAATTAGCTGATGCTGTCCGTCTGTAGCCATTGATAGTCTTAACACTGTTATCATGTAGCCCATATTGTCTAATATCCTTGTACTGGATGCACAGGGACACACACAATTGTTATCAGTCTTCTTGTGTGAAGTGTAATTTAGCCAAGATAGCTAAATTATTTTCAAGAAAATGCTCTGGTTGTTGGCTTTGGGAAGAATCCTCCAACTTCGATCACCTCTGGCTTAAACCTGAACGTCAGAGTCAGAGTCATCTCAGTCATTGAAAATCTCCTTTTATTCAGAATCAAATATTTCAATGCTGTCCATTTCTGTCATCTTTTCATCCATAAGGTATAATAGCAGAACTGTATGTCTTCCATGTATTAGGCAATGTCACGCATCACAGGAATCATTTTCTGGCATGACTTTGGGTGTTTTTGTCAGGAGTGATCCATTTGTCAAACATGAAGCCGTACTAACTACAATTTCAGCTTAATTTAATGAAAAGCCTTTAGACTAAGATGAATTGGTCTAATTGGGGGATGCCTTTATGTGATGCTTACCCTTTAAGGTTGATGGTTAGGCCTACCATCCAGAGCTGTCTGAAAATCATGGAAAGCACTGACTATGGGAAACCGAGGAAATGGAAAAACAACAGGGAAATTCACTGACAAAAAATGGCAAAAATCACGGAATTTGTGACATGCAACTTCCAAGAAAAACACCCAGCCATACTAATGACTGTATTACTGTATCCAGTGAATGATTCTGGTAGATCACCATCTGCAGTATACGGAGTGAAACTGGTTCATTCAACCAATTAATGCAGAAATCTGTGGTAAACTGTGGGTGGACGATTCTCTCCAGAATTCTGCAATTCAGCAGACATTTGGCTGTATTTATTATTTTCTTTCCCTCAGCATCACAATAGCCTCTTTCATGCTGTGTTATATAGCTTTGGCCTTTGTGTTGTGTATGTAAATGTATGACTTCCATGACAATTTGTTGCCACATACGAACAAACATAAAATATGAATTCCAGAACCATATGCTTATTTCCTGACATGCAAGAAGTTCTCACATTTTTGGTGTGAAAAGTTATGTTCTTGATCAAGCATGTTCTTGTTTGTGTTAGGATTTTTTAAGAAATGGGAATAAAATGTATACAAATACAGTACATTATCAGTGTAAGAGATGTGTAGAGAAGAATACTCCGATTTTTACCTAAATCAGGTCACCAACTTGTCTAGGGGATCTGGGGCAAAGATTATTTAATAATGCTAGAATCCTTTATGATATTTCCTAAAAAAGATGCAATGACACACTTATTTTCTTTTTTTGTGATATTCTCTATTACAGGAAATAGGTGAAACATTCTGTGTTTTCATGTATATTTTTCTTGGTCAGCTTTGTCCAGGCTAAAGAGGACTTGAAGCAACTGAAGTTACCAGGTTTTCTGTACAGTAAGGTGCCTGACCTGGCCTCCAGCATCCCCTACTTCAGTTTGGAGGAGGAGGAGAGATCAGAAGAGGGAATTCATCTCATAGTTTGTGTCCATGGCCTTGACGGTGAGCAAAAAAAAAAAAAAAAACTTTTAAGGTGATCCTGTTCATATAATTGGGATGGCAGGTATGCCATCCAGCCAAGTTATGCCTTGGCGGGGCATGGCCCATACCTATACAGTACCAAGAGTTTGGCACTTTTCAGGGTTCCCCACAGAAATAATCGCAATGACCACAGACTCTCAACCCTTAAAAACACAAATTTCTGTACATTCTGACCGCCATTTCAACAGACAGAATTCATGAACAACTTCACATTTCCGCACAATAAACTAAGGGGATTTTGCGTTTTCTCATCCTCCTTCTGCTTCTCCTCCTACAAATGCTCCTAGCCCACAAAGAATGTCTCCCCATTGGTCATTTTAGGTAAATCAACCATTAAAAACATTGAATGCAAACACAAAATGATCATAACGTGCAGTACAACTTTGCATCTTTAATAGAGACAGAGCGCAATTAAGTCCCGCCCACACCGGAGGGGAAAACAATTCATCGTTCTCCATTGACTTTGTATTGCGTGAAGGTGCCTCCTTGTCACTTTCGTCTGCTAGCAAACAACAGTAAAATGCCTAAAAGCTGGTGTGTGGTGGGATGCACTATCAACTGGGTAAAGAACCCAGAACTAAATTTTTATAAGCTGCCGAACCGAAAAACCTATCCTAACATTGGAGTCTAGTGGCGTGTCGGCTAGCTACAGGCTACAGTACGTTACTGTCATTCGAAATAAGTTGGAGTTGGCTAGCGACATTGTTTCAACAAGCTTGTAGATGGCTAAGAAGGGGAAGTTAAAATGATAGCTACTTAGCTAGCGTTAATAAAATTGCAGGTAATAAGTAGCTAACGTTAGCTAAGTTCTAGCTGCCATGTTTAAACTACGGTTAATTTCTGCATCAGTTTCACCAGAAGCCCCCCGAGCCAAAGACAAATACCGTTTTTCAGAGACCGTTATAACGTTGTCTCTAGACTAATGCAGGTAGACATAGGGTGCTAAAATAATCCTTTGACATGCTTAAATCTAATGTTTTTAGCTAGCAACAGGCATTTTGTGAGCGTTTCAGCCCTTGGTTGCATATTGTGGCGCCGATTGTTTTCCCCTCCGGTGGGCGTGGTTTTCAGAGTATGACGCGTGGCGCTCTGTCTCTATGTCTACTTCCCTCGTAGCCTAGTGAGTAGTGCCTTTGTCTTTTGGTTGGAACTGTTTACTGGACTGAGAGACCCGGGTTCAATTTCCTCATCCCCCAGCCCCCCTGCAGCAAATCTCTAAACTCAGTACACTGGCTTGCTGCCTAACTATAGATACAACATTTAAACTATTGCTTTTGAATCTGTAAAATCTTTCCGGGACAGTTCCGGTTTCGGCATTTTCAGCATGTTTAACGTTAGCTACCTTGGGTGTGAGTAACTTCCCATTCCTGTACGTCGAAAAACGTGTTTTTCACAAGCGGCCAAAACCAGACGTTTTTTAAGCTCATTTCCTGGTCTTGTTGTTCCTGGTTGCTCACTAGCGCCACTGCAGTTGGCTCCAGTATAGGTGTTTTCATATCCGGTTTCCATGTAAGTCTATGATACAAATGCGGTCAAAATACAAAGTCAATAATTTTTTCTCACAAGAACAAATAGTCACAATATGTGTATTTTATTCATCTTATGACTGTCCATGGGTCGATTTCATGATTTATTGTGTCATTTGGGCACTGTTATAATATTTGTTGTGGACCAATGAGGTACAGTTTGCGTCACTTCCTGATTAGTGCGGTGGACTAAGCTACAGTAGGGGCTACAGTCTATGGTCACTGGGGTGGGAGGTGGCGCCTCTTGGCCTTGACATTGCAGCTCCGACTCATCGTACACGGTCCTTCTGTGCGAAGTCAGAAAATGCAGGTATCCCATTTCGTAGTGATTTCATTATGGCGTGTGCTATTTACAGCTGAACTAGACGACCATAAAATAACCCTCCTCTGAAGTTTTTTCGGTAGCCAAGTCATTTTTACTATTTCCTTTAGCCTACTTAACCGAATAATTTGTTGGCAGAAAGCGTAATCAGCTAACGCTTATTTGCTAAATTTGGTAGTCCAGTAGCCTATGCTAAAACAGTTCGCAACTTCGGCTACCAAGCCATTTGACTAGATAGCTAACCCTAACCAGCAAATATTCAATCTGTCAAACATGTTTGACGGCTTGTCAATCGTACACATTCCGTAAATGTCTACTTGAGCCATACTTCACGGATGTGACAAAGCTACTATAATCCCAATTTTGGGATAAACACTGCAAAATTTTCAGTTTCACGAAGCAAATTAAGAGTCTTAAGATTTATTTGCTGGATAACATACGACACACGATGAAATCACACACACAGAATTTAACGAAATTAACCATCATTGTAAGACTGGCATTTAGAAAGGAACATGTTTTTAGCATTTAAGAGACCGACAAGAGCATTTAAGCCAGTGGTTCTCATAATCAGTCCTGGGGGCTCCTTGCGTATATTGGCTTTTCTCAATGTAGCCTACATTATTTTTGTCTTCATGCACCAGGTGGAAAACTTGCTCTACAAAGTGCGTTGTCATATTTACACGCCTGCAGATCAGTTATTAAAATACTTGGTAGATTTGTTAATCACCGCTGACAGTGTTAATTTTTATTCGTTTAAAAGTGACTTGCGAACGATTGGTCAGCTAGTGTCACCCAGCAAGTGAACACCACAAACGGCGGTGGAGTAGCAGTTACTGGCTCGTTAACTGACTGTGGCGAAAACCTACGGTGATAACTTGCTCAGTTAACAGCAGGTCTACCAGACAGTTATATGAAAATTAGCCTAGTCAAATCACCAGTAGCCTACACATCTCTGATTGATTGACCATCAGTGTAGTCGATATTCTTCCCCTGTGGTTCATATTGCTAATGCGTGAGTTATCCACGGATAGCCTACCTAGCTCACTGGCAAGCTATGCTAGCTAAGCATATTCGTTTTACTGAGAAACATAAATTGAAGATAACTGAACATAATTTTATTATTAATGTCATATATATAACGTGATTACATGACGCAGTCACGGATCAAAATTTAAACTCCATAAACATTTGATATAATATTTTAAAACATAAGGGCAGTCAGCTAGCCTCGAGTTCGTTCTGCAATCGTTCGTTCAGGTTGATGGGCTTTTCCGCACCGGACTGTCAATCACATAGTAAAAATCACTGAACCGCTTAACTCTATGGTTTTGGCTCCAAATCGACAACATGGCCGCGCCCGCCATTGAGCTTCAAAATGTGTTTTAGAGACCCACGGAGAGTCAATGGGTGACGTCACAGTAGCTTTGTCCATATTTTTTACAGCTTGCCAGGTTAAAATTAACTGTGACAATGAATTATTTTCCACCACGTAAGTAATTAAGTTCATGTAAACCTAACCTTGATACACACTCCGCTCTTGAGCGTCTAGCAGCGATTATAGCCTAACTATCGAGATTCTAAGTAACTGGAGATAAAACTTTTTTTTTTGTACTTCACGTAGATCATAAACCCTTGAATATAAAAACGACTCATTGAAATCGGTTGAGAAATGTAAATGTTATAGTGCTTTTTATCCAGAAAAACCGCAGCTCCCCCATTTACTTCTATTTGTTTTCGGGCCAGTCTTGCCTGGACCAATATGGCGGCCACGTTGACGTATCGCAGCCTGGGGCCAAAGCGGCCAATGCGGCGTCTATGTATATATGTCTATGGGTAGCAAGCTTTGCTCTAATACAAGCAACAAGCTTAGCAACCTGAGAGGAGTGTCTGTGTATGTCGTCAGCTAAAAGCTTTTATGTTTTATTTGCAGGTAAGACCATATGAAGCGCAAATTTTCAATAGTTTTAGTGTGCGTACAAATTCCTGTTGACTTTCACATGCTTGTACACAAGAATGTTGTAAGATAATGTTGGCTAAACTGGTTAGTAATATAACTAGCTTCTTTGCCAGCCGCAGGCAATATTGTTTTTCACATGGTTAGCTAGCTACGTTACAGTGGGTTCTTCATGAACCATATTATAAGGCTTATTTGTGCGTTGTAAAAACGAGACTTCATTACTTTTCATGGCATTAATCATTTCTGAGAAAAAGAGTGTGATACAGAACAGTTTTGTTACATGCTTGGTAGCAAGCTCTACTGGAATATTAGCAAGCTAAGCCAGCTGAAAGTGAGTGTCTCCGTATGTGGTCAGCTAAAGCTATTATGTTTTGTTTGCAGTGAAAAAGAACCGCTTCTTTTCATTAAAATATGTGGCACTGGAAGACTTGTGTCATCATTCTGCAAGTGCAACATGTGCATGTCTGTCATAGCCTACATTTATATATGAATTATTATTATCACTTACTTATTACAAACACATTGCAAAAAAAAGATATCTCATTAAAAACACGTTTTCAACGTACAAAATACCAAGTTACTCACACTTACTAAGCACTGTCTATAAGTCATTCATTCAAACTGAGATAAATGAGATAAATATTACACTGCCTATTCAGCTTTGAAACCTATAAAGCTCTTTCTCCCTCTTGCAGTTGGCGCATGATTTCATGGAATTACCCCAATAACACTGTGCAAAAAATAACAAGCAAAATTAGTTAGTAGAGTAGGGGGTATTGTATCTCAGACACAATGCTGGAAGGCAAGGTAATAGCGAAATTTTATTATATAGTTAAATTTTGAATTTATTACATTCCTATTTTAGTTTCACTAATATAACACTAATGTTATGCTATATTTAGTATTTGAAAAGCTTTAGATAGCAGATGCACTACATGGCCAAAAGTATGTGGACATCCCTTTTAATTAGTGGGTTTGGCTACTTCAGCCACATCCATTGTTAACAGCTGCATAAAAGCAAGCATACAGCCATGCAATCTCCAGTGACATACATTGAGAGTAGAATGGGTCATACTGAGGAGCTCTGTGACGTGACAATGTGGCACTGTCATAGGATGCCTCCTTTCCAACAAGTCAGTTCTTCAAATTTCTGCCCTGCTTGGACTGCCTCAGTCAACTGTAAGTGCTGTTATTGTGAAGTGGAAACATCTAGGAGCAACAACAGCTCAGCCACAAAGCAGTAGGCCACACAAGCTCACAGAACATGACCATTGATTGCTGAAGCGTGTACCACATAAAAACCGGCTGTCTTCAGTTGCATCACTCACTGTCGAGTTCCAGACTGCCTCTGGAAGCAACGTCAGCTCAAGAACAGTTTGTCGGGGGCAAGCAGCCGCCCACAAGCCTAAGATCACCACAGCTGGAGTGGTGTAAAGCACACCACCTTTGGAATCTGGAGTGGTGAATCACGCTTCACTACCTGGCAGTCTGACGGACAAATCTGGGTTTGGCGAATGCCAGGAGAACACTATCTGCCAGAATGCATTGTGCCAACTGAAAACTTTGGTGGAGGATACAGTGACATTCTAGAGAATTGTGTGCTTCTAACTTCGTGGCAACATTTTGAGGAAAGCCCTTTCCTGTTTCAGCATGACAATGCTCTCTTGCACAAAGCGAGGTCCATAAAGAAATGGTTCACCGAATTTGGTGTGGAAGAACTTAACTGGCCTGCACAGAGCCCTGACCTCAACCCCATCAAACACCTTTGGAATGAATGGGAATGCCGACTGCGAGCCAGGCCTTATTTCCCAACATCAGTGCTCAACCTCGCTAGTGCTCTTGTGGCCTAATGGAAGTGAATCTCCGCGGCTATGTTCCAAAATCTAGTGGAAAGCTCTTCTAGAAGAGTGGAAGCTGTTATGGCAGCAAAGGGGGGGACCAACTTCATATTAATGCCCATGGATTTGGAAAGAAATATTCAAAAAACACATATGGATATGATGTTTGTGTGTCCACATACTTTTGGCCATGTAGGGTAGCAGGTGTTATTTATCATTCCCCATTTTTAAGACAGCCTTTGAAGAGAGAGAGATAGAGACAGAGAGAGAGGTGCTAGCGAGAGGATAAAAAGGCTTCAATTTAGTAAGCAGGTTTGATGATTTGTTTTATTCAGTTAATTTGAATTATGTGATATCTAAAACTTTCAAACTTGTGGACTCTGAGAACTCAGACCCTTCAAGCTCAGCACAAGACAAATTGGAAGCTGTGTCAGATTTGTCAAGATGATACTGCAGAATCACTGACACGTCCCTTATAATCTAAAAGACAGAACAAGCATATTGGCTACAGGGCTCTGGTATAAAACCTACAACAATCTGAGGACTTCAGACAGCTTCCAAAAACACTCCAACTGGAAAGATGATATCAAGAGCATGGTACTGAAACAGCTTTCATTGCAAACAATGCATGCTGTCATCAACATGTCTAGGCTGAAATTTAACAAAAGAATGCTAAAGGAAGTGGTAAAGAGCATGTGTGGCAGAGGATAAAGATACAGATGATGATCTCAAGCAGATCAGATGCAGCTTATTTTCATCATGAAGAGAAAAGGAAAAGTTGTAGAGCATGAGGTTACTACATTTCAGGTTGACAGTAGAGTGCACAGGTGTGCAGTTCTTTTGAATGGCACTCAGCTTCTGGCATAATTTAGTGCTAGTGATATGGTGGTTTTGGAGGCTAAATATCATTCAAAATGTTTGACAGGCTTGTGCAACAGAGCTAGAGCTAAACGCTGGTGCATCAAAGGATATGAATATGGAGCAGTCACATCCTGTGGCTAGTGTCTTTGCAGATCTAGTAATGTATATAGAGGAAATGTATTTGGATGAAGACACAGCTGCTGTTTTCAAGTTGTATGATATTGTCACCTGTACAAATCCAGAATGGAGCAGTTTGGAGTGAATATTGGCAGTAGAGTGTAATCTGCATGTCTCAAGGAATGATACTTAGCTGAGTTCCCAGATATGCGAGCCCAAATGAAAGGATTTCATGCCCTGAACCTGGTTTCATGCCATGAAACACGTCGACTATGATAGGTGGATAAGGTGCATACCTGTCCATCTCAGAGATATGGCTGAGCTCCCCACAAAGCAACCCAGAGGTGTGCCAAGAGCATATAGCTGGTCATTTCACTGTGCCGAAAACCAAAAGAGTATTCTCTACGATCCTGATTGATCAAACCCACGAACAGAACAATGCTTGTGTCAAAGCAGATGGAGGAGCTCTTAGTCTGCCTGACAATCCTGGTGCATCCAGGTAATTGGAGAATTTGAAGAGGGAAGCCAAGGTAAACATGTTGATTGTCATCACCATAATGAGAAAGCGAGTATGCAGGCTGGATTTTACAAAGACGTCTAGTCTTTTGTCAAAGTCATTGAGGAACTCGATAACCCATTTGTGACAGAAAGCCTGGATCTGATTGCCCTTGACACAAAAAATAGCCAGTCCTGAAGCAGTGATGACTGTGCAGAATGTCCATAGGATTGGACATGATCAGTTCCAAGCTTTTACAAAAGAACACCCATTTTTCACAGCAAGCTCAAGGTCTTTAACAGCTTGAAAACTATTAAAACATCAAGCATAGGTAAACGGTAAACAGTTGACCTTCCTAAAGAATGACGTGGAACCATTCACAAGGCTCTACATCGGTTGCCAAACCAAAGATGGAAACCTAGAAAAGTTCTTTCACCATGAGAACCAGGCATGTCCTCCTACACTATCAGACAATGGCAGACTCAGTCTTGGTAGCAAGAGTGACCTCCTCGTGTTTGGAAGAGGTTTCCACAGCCAAGTCAGATGCTTCTGTTGTCACCAGTGTAGTTCTTGATAGAGCAGCTATTGTCCAGAGAGATGCTCCTGTTGTCACCAGTGTAGTTCTTGATAGAGCAGCTATTGTCCAGACGCTTAAATTTGCTACTTTGAAAACCTTTGATGACTACACCTAATAGATATCCTACCCTATGTAGCATCACAGCATTCAAAGGTCACTCGTCTTGACCTTATGTTGGACAGCTACAAAACTGATTCTCTAAAAGTCACAACAAAAGATGAAAATGTGGCAAAGAGATCCACAGTCGTGGTGGCTGAAACAGCTATGCCCTCGAACATGCAAAACTTTTTGCGTGTTGGTGAAAACAAGACGGAACTGTTCAAGTTACTGTCTGAGGCCCTTCTGAACTCATTTGACAGGGATGACAAACAACTCATCATCACATATGCAGACATGCAGCCATGAGGAGGCTGAAAGTAGGATGTTGCTACATGTTTCATGTGCTGCACTGCACAGCCATCATACAATACTAATTTGTACTGTTGATAAGGATGTTGTTGTGCTAAATGTTTCTGTGGTGCAAAGTCTTAGAGAAGGCACTGAGCTTTGGCTTGCTTTTGAAATAGGCAAGAATTTCAGTTACCTAGCAGCACATGAGATTTTCCCGGGTCTTGGATCAGAAAAGGCAGGTGCTCTGCCCATGTTCCATGCTCTAACTGGATGTGGCACAATGTCCAGCTTTGTTGGCCATGGGACAAAAACAGCATGGGCAACCTGGAAGGTTCTGGCAGAGGTCACAGGGACATTGTTGACATTTTCCGTGGCACCAAATGATGTACCTCAACATATGCAATACACAGCATCGAGAGGTTTGTGATGTTGTGCTATGACAGAACCAATACATGTACCAATGTCAACAGTACCCGAAATAAGTTTTTTGCGATAAAAACAATGTAAGACAGATTCCACCAACAGGAAGGTCAACTTTTCAGGTGACCAGTTTCTTTCTTTGTCTTTTTGTGCTCAGACTGATGGAACTCAAAACAGGCTCTCTCTCGATGTGTACTCCCGGTCTTGGCCCCGTACTGTGGAGGAGAACACACCTTTAAGCACCTGGATTGATTAGCTAACGCAATCCAGGTGCGTGTGCTCTCTCCACTGCTAGGCGTGACAAATTCGGCTCTCCACCAGACTGAATGTGACAAATATTTTGATATTTTTTTCTCCCTTTAATACGAATTTAGAAGATTTGCATAAAAACTTGTTGCAAACTGCGTATGTCATATTGGGGTGCTGCACAAATATAAATTATTTACAGGGGTGCTTTGGGTCTGAAAAGTTTGGAAACTACTGCTTTAGACGACTGATAGGAACAAGACAGAGAGCGCAAACAAACACCTATTTTAGCTATTGCTGACATCTCCTACCGGAAACATGAACTGCTTGAACTTTTAGGATTTGAGAGAAAAAATATGTAACAACCTACATTCTAACTACTACCAATGTGCTGCAATCAAGTGAAAAGTTTACTGCCACTGTGAAGTAAAAAGGCCACAATATGGACCGATTGATTTCACTGGAAGCACAAAACACAAAAATGCACTTGTCTATTGTGGGAATATGTTGATGGCAGCATACACATGGCATGGGAATAATAAATGAATATGATGGAACATGTGGCAATAGAGGCATATGTTGAGTATGCAGGGCCCATGGCACATTGCAGCAGCAACATTAGCAAAAAGCAACTTGCTACCAGTTAAAGGATAACTTCATTTCTTTTCGACTTTGACCTATTTTTGTGGCCCTGTTACAGTAAATTGCAAATCAATGGAGTGGAGCTGTTCCTAGGGTGACTAAAGCTCAACAAAGGTAGATGTGACAAAATGATTATCATTACCAATGAGCATGGTGGAAATGGTTCTGAAAAAAAGTAGGTCAAAAAAAAAAAAAAACACCAGCTAGTTTGGACTTTGAACTGAATCAGAGCTGAATCGAATTGGAGGTGAATCAGATGTCATTTTTGCATTTGTAAGCGTATCTTTCCAGTATTGTATAGTAGATGCATATGAAATCTGAGAAAAGATTCACACCACTAATAATGACTTATTTTGACTAATAATGTAATGAATATTTTTATGTTTTGAGTTTGCATGAAACCATCTCATACTAACTGTTTCATTGAACTGGAATCTTCTGTCCCCAGTGTAAAAACAGCTGGTGTTGTATTACATACTACTAGTTGATTTAGTACTCTCTCTCTCTCTCAATTAGGGTGAACTGTTTCTATTTACTGTCTGTCACCTTAACCGCCCTAATGAGATGAAAATGGCATTGAATGTCAGACACTTAAATGACCAGCAGTTCAATGAAGCATGAATCAAATGCAAGCACTGTTCCACTCTGGCAACTGTAGCATTTCCCTTAATGCAGCATTAGCATATCTATGTTCAAGATGAGATGAAAAGCTTGCATTAGCTTCCTGCCATGTGATCATGTATAAAAATCAGTATTCCTATCGGCAAAATTGTTTCACTTCCATCCATAAACGCAGGTAACAGTGCTGACCTGCGGTTGGTGAAGACCTACCTGGAGCTGGGGTTACCTGGAGCTCGTATTGACTTCCTAATGTCAGAGCGTAACCAGGTCAGCACATCCATTATTTAAAGAGTATAAAAACTGTTTAATATAAGCATAAGGAAATTTGTTACTTATGCTGTATATTTATAAAACCTGTTTTTGTGTTGAGTCCCCCAATTTTCAGCTGCGCAAAAATAAACGAACAGAGGAATTTATAACTAAATCAAAGAAAATGAAGTCTAATTTGGTTGCATAGCCCTTACATGACATGACACAATGACAAAAACCGGCCTTTCAGCCCAACAATGCTCGCCATTTTCCTGACTAAATTGTTCAGAGTGCTGTGATTACCTACAGACTAGATAGTGTCTAGCACCGTATCAAGCCTGGTCTTGAAAATTTCTGCCTCTGGTTATGTGACCTGGCAGGCTATTCTACACATTGACTACTCTCTGCGTGAAAAATTATTTTGAATGTCTGTACAGAATTTACCTTTTTTTGCTAATTTCTGTGTCCCCTCATTCTACTAACATAACTGAACCTGAAGAATCTCTTTACTTTGTTAATCCCCTTTATGAATTTAAGCCTTAATCAAATCACCCCTCAGTCTTTTTTTACTAAGCTTGAAGAGATTAAGCATCATTAAGCATAGCTTTTGTCTTTCACACCAGGAATCAATTTGATTTCCCTTTTTTTTCCATTTTCCAGTGCCTCTATATCTTTCTTGTAGTACAGTCCATGCTCATTTGGATTTACATCAGGTGACTGACTTAGCCAGTCTAAAACTTTTTCCCATTGATGAATGCTTTGGTTGCTCAGGCAGTGTGTTTGGGGTTATTGTTTTGATGCCAGATGAAGCCCCGGCCGATAAGGTTGGAGGAATTTCTATGTACATAGCTAGACAAAATCTGCCTGTGCACTTCCAAATTCATCTTACTGCTGCCCTCCTTTGTTACATCATCAGTAAAGATGATTGAGCTTGTTCCAGAAGCAGCCATATGTGCCCAATCCATGGCACATGTCCATATTTCACAGTTTCAGTTCAATTCAATTTTATTTGAATAGCTCTTCGTATCCGTTTATTTCGCATAGAGGGACTCAACAGAAAAACAGCTGTTTCTGTAAAACGGTAATATATGCATGTAAATATGAATTAAAAGCTGATTGTCTGTATTTTTGTATCATGCATCTTTTGATCTCAAATCCAAATGCCTTAAAGTGACAATCTCGAAGATTTCAGTTTCGTTCTCTATGGCGGTGCCAATGGCGAGAAGCGGTAATTGCAGCTGTGTTTTTGGACCTCACTTCCCATAGATCCAACCGGATCCAACCAGTGTCGCCTGTGTGACGTCAGTCAGTTGGCACGCCAACTATAACACTTACTATTTACTGAATAAAAAACGGTTGTTATAAAAGTAACGTTATGTACATACTCATTCGTTGTCTAACATTAGGCTAACTCAAGATGTCTTTACACTGCCGAGCCGGGTTAAAATGCCCTAGCAAACCTGGGGTAGAATTAGTGATGATCAATTTCTGCAAACGTTCTTTATCCACCTTTTGCCCGGTATGAACATCTTTACACTGCAGAGAAGAATTTGCGGGATTCGCTGTGGCTCGTGCAATTATGTATCTCGTGCACAATAAGTAGTCTTTTTCGTGAATGATTGTTGTGTGGTATTTTTGAAACAACTGCCTTGCAAAATGTTACCCCTGGTGTTTCTGGTTTTGCTAGCTAAACTGTTCGAGAATAAAGCTGAGCTGGGTGTTAAATTAGCAATCAGAACAAGAAGAATAAAACAAAAACAAAGGAGATTTAATCAAAAAGGGCATAAAGGCTGAAGGAACATATGAGGAAGCGTAATAAAATAATAACAATGCTAATCCATACTGCCGTATTCTTTTATTTAGTTTTCTACTGCATGACGTCTTCAGAAATCAGACCCGGCTCTGCTCCACATACCCCGGCTTTATTCCGATCATTATAATATATTGATGAACTCGATGGCAATGTAAATAACGGTAACGTTAAAGCCAGTTCAGATCAATGATTCGCAACGAGGCGAAACGGTTTTAGAATGTTGCAGAGAAAATTGCAGCAGTGTGAACTGGCTAGTAGCAGAGCCGTTGCCTGCCCTGAGGTTTTAAAAGACCGTCCTTGTCAAATCGCCAAGTGCAGTTTTAGAACGTTTACAATCAGACGTCTTGGAATTTTGCAAGTTGCACCCAGTCTCGTTGCGAATCATTGATCTGAACTGGCCTAAAGTTAGCTACACTGCAACGTTGCAACAAGGCAGCATTGCATTCGAGAGACGGTTTGCGAGGTCGGTACCGGTCGGTAGCGTTAGCTAGCGTTTTTTCTAATTGTTAGCCGACATTAGATTGTGTTAATTACATTAGCTAGCTAGCTAACGCAATGTTACCTGATATGAGAGATGGATACTGTGCGCAACGTTGTCTAAAGTAATGTTGTCTTTCTTGACATGGTCCGGTAGCTAGCGTTGCAAATAGCTATGTAATTTAGTAACGTTACATTGTCATTAAATGTAATACGAAATCTACATCAACAAATAATATGATCTCTCATGTTACACAAAAACTTTTTAGGGTTCCATAGCTCCCCCAACCCCCCATTTCTCTGTAATTGTAACGCATGCAGACACTGGAAAAACAGTACGCCGCTCACACACAAGTGAGTTGAAGAGCGAGTCTGTTGCGTTAGTTCTGCCTACCCTCTCTGGCTGACCAACCATTGATGGGTGATGAAAAACGCGTCACTAACTGTGCGCCGCTTGTGATTTTTTCCCGGGAATGTCGCCACAGACACCAAGTTTTTTAATCATGAATTATGATAATAATAATAGTATAAATTAATATAAAAATAGGCTCAATCACCATTGTGTTACCCAATGCAGCGATAGATAGTGACTTAAGACATTTATTTTAATGAAAATCTTCAAGATTATTACTTTAAGTATAGAGAAAAAATTAATTTCTCTCTACCATTACCATTCTTTTGGACTGGATTTCACATCACCTAGCAGCTTTTTATGCATGCAAGCCATTTTACTCAGCTGTGATTTTTATTTCATTTTTAATTTTTTGTCATACTTGCATAATTGGGAAAGCTAGGTAAATCAGAAGCCTAACTGAACAATGTCCTTTCGCTTGGCCATTAGGCAAGTTTGAATGTCCAGGCCTGATCTCGTTTGAAGCACTAGTACAGTGCAGTGCCACTACCATCCTGATCAAATTCTTAACATACCAGTACTGACTGTGGCTTGGGAATCCAATGGCCATAGGGTCAACTGGGGAAGGAGGGTTTTTTTTGTCATAGTTGAGATATTCTGATGCAAGTCTCCAGTATATTGTTTCTTTTTCACACAGTTAAGCTGTTTCCCTCCCTCCACAGAATGATACCTTTGCTGATTTTGAGTCAATGACAGACCGGCTCTTGGATGAAATTGTGCAGTACATCCAGATCTATAATCTCACCATCTCTAAAATAAGGCAGGTATCAGTCTTGTGAATATTCATTGAATATAATATGTTTTTACAATAAAAGATTGTCTAAATTTCAGTAAATTTATGTCCAACATTTGCATTGCCTTCTGATTTATATTGTCTTGTTGTTGCGATTATTATTATTATTATTATTATATTTGAATGCAATGGTAGTAAATTATATTACAGACTTTTACTAAGTTAAATTATTGAGTACTGTAACAATGAAGCTACTAAGCTAGCATTATCATTACTGATTTTTTACTGACATTGCTGCAACAAATTTTCTACTATAGCTTATATGCTTTGGCAACTTGCTAGGTAGTATAGCCAGCTAGTAAGCTCACCAGCTACTTAATGGCTAGATGGCCAGCTAGCTAGCTAACAAAGTGATACTATATGCTATGCTTCTGTGAAGGTAGCTAGCTAGGTCACTCTGCCAACTAGCGAAGTTACATTAATACAAGACCTAACTAACCTCAAACCTGTTGATCAATTACTGTATGAATTCATAGCATTAGCTAAATAGATAACATGAGCTATATTGACTAACTTGCGACATTTTGTAACGTTTCTTTTTTTTGGCTGTTGATGCAATAAGCTTAGACGTCATTTATGATTTTTAGGTGTTCAGTGGTGCAATGGGGGTCAATGGCATGGCCTAGAACACTGAGGCACTGTTAGCTTTCTTTAAATATTGCTGAATTAATTATTTTTTTAAAAAATTTTATTATTTTATTTTCTTTCTACTCAATTCTCTTGCAATCTATCTGCACCAAAAAATAATTTTATTTGGTATTTGATAGATAATTGTGAAATTCTTCCTACAGCTTCGTGGGTCATTCCCTGGGGAATTTAATAATCCGGTCTGTGCTGACAAGGCCCAGGTTCAAGTACTACCTGAACAAGTTACACACCTTCCTGTCCTTGTCAGGGCCACACCTGGGAACCCTGTATAACAGCTCTGCATTGGTCAATACAGGTGAGCTATGCTTGACATACCTTTATATGAGCAAGAGAGGTTGCAGCGGTAACGTGAAACTAACGTGAAACTAGCCCAGTCTCGCAGTGGTGGCACACAGTGTGTTGGAAAAATCCTGCTATGTTGCTAGTGGGATGTGTGACCATTGGCTTGTACCAACCATCTGATTTGTATATGCCTAGAAAGGTACCTCATTGTGCGAGAACAATTAAAGAGGTCCTTTCTTTAATCTTGCTTAGAATCTTGTTTTCTTTGTAAACAAACTTGTGTTGTGTTTTTAACCTACATTGTGGCATAATTAACCAATCATAAGGATTTAATACAGAATTTCTCATAAAATGATCTTTCAGTTTTCATAAGCTGATGTTTAAAACACATTTGTCTCTTAGAATTTGACTGATGACTCATAAATGCAATCATTTTTTTCCCAGTTTAAAATAAATAATATAGATAGTGCTTAACCAGGCAGGAAAGTACACGTGGTACATAAAATAATAACGCCTGTTTACTTCTGACAAATATATAGATGTATGTCAAAACATCAAGTTTTGTGTATTTTTCTTTTGACAGTGAATTACATAAATTAATAAACAAATGAGTCTAAATAATTTTAAGCTCCTTTTTTTTGTGCACAATTAAGGATAGCATCGTTCCATTAAATATCATTTGGATAGCATCATTCCATTCTTGTTAATCATGTATATTACTGTATAATAACAGAAAAGCAACATTTTGGGGTGTTTATAGGTGGGGTGTTTTGGCCCCAATCTGTGGACAGATATAATTATACAGATTATATGTATTAATGTATTAATTGATAAAAAGGGGAAAGTTTAAAAATTTAATTCACAAAAAATAAAAAAAAACACCAATAGCACAACTTTTCTGCATCTGGTTAAACTAGACAGATTCTAATTTTTGCTTTGGGTCCCCCACAGACCCTCCTGACCCAGATCCCACAAAATCTGACCCCCCAACTCTCAAACCACCAAAGAACCATCCTCACAAGCATACTGACCCACTATCACCCATAACCCACCCCATAGATATCCAGAAATTTAATGTAGTTTAATGCTCTGTACATTAGTTTTGCTCTTGTTTTTATAATTTATGTAATTTTTATAATTTATTTTAATGTTCAGTGGGGTAGTCGACAAGCTCAGTCCAGTCTGCACTTTTAGCACTTGCTGTTTATCTCGGGACTATACACTCCCCTCTAGAGAACTGCTGCACTTAAAACCCTGATCTCTGCACTTGTGTTTGTCTTGTAATTTTCTCTAGACAAGATCACTTGCTAAATGCCAGTAAATAACCTGAACAAACTGTTAACCTTGTAGAGACCAAGAGCCCCCAAGAGGTGCATACCCCCAATGGAGATTTGAAATTCCACCCAGAGTCACCTTCAGAAATACTAAAGGGGGGAAAAAAACAAAGCAAAATAATAAAATTGTGTTCTGATGGAAGGATCTGTAATACAGCTGAGAACACTTTATCTAACTGGAGTCACTATATAGCAAGCAGATGTGCAAAACGAGAGTTGTGGTCATCACTTCTAGCAGGGCAGAATATTGACGAACTGACTTGTTGGAAAGATGACTGCCCAATGTAGGGGAATACACTACAGCGTCATTAAGGTAGGCTTCACAACAGGGTTGGAAATGTGAGGGCAAAGGGCAAAAATGTCCTCACGCAAATGCCCCTGAAATCTCAAGGGGGTGGGGGGGGGGGAAAGCCAGGGATCTCTTATCTTATAAAAATAGAAAAATATTAGAGCATATTATCGCTCTCAATATAAATGAGAGAAGCCTCATCTGCTGCCAGTAGAAGCAAGCAGCACTATCATGACAGGGCAGAACTGTCCATGTATTGCTGGGTAGAACCAACTAGCTTACAATTTAATTGAACATAATATTTATAGGCTATTAATTCTTTGCCTAATCCATGTGACATGGAAAATTGATTTGCCAATCTTTTCTCCCTGTGCACACCATTTTTTAATTTTAGTTTTGATATACACAAGGGCGTAACTTACGGGGGATATGGGAGGTTATAACCCCCCCAATTTTGTAAAACAGGTCAAATACCCTCCCCAATAATACAGTGTGTGGATAAAAAAATTTTCATTTAAGTAAGATGGGGATTTGATGATGTTATTGGGATATAGGCTGCTGATTGGTATGTTTGTTACGGAAGTGGCATATTTACTCCATTTTAGTGAGTTCAGTGATTTTTCAGGTCGTTTTGGATGGTAACCAGTCAACCTTCACGTAGCCTAGATGGTGTTATTTGTACAGACCTACTGTATCTAACTGCATTTTAACAATAGCAAATTGCCAAATGCTGGGAGAAACAAAGTGTGACAATGTAGGCCTATACAGATTCTTGAATGCGCTGGTATGAACTGATAGTTAGTCCAGGTACAGTCGGACAGCCCCTGTCAGCAGCAGTGTTACCCAGCGCTCATTCCCCATTACAGTAACATCAGCAACAAAAGCTCCAAGATTCAAACCTCGCAACGTACAACTTACTGTACCAAAACAAACTTTTAAGAAATAAAAGTGGACCCGGTTTTGTTTTAGTGGTGCAATTTAAGCATGCTCTGTTTTTAACTATGTTTTGGGGGTGTCCCAAACAATGTTTTATTAAAAGAAAAAAGCATTCTCTTTCTTTCCGTGATGGTCCAAATTAAGCGAATGAATGCACCAGCCTATTAATGTGTTCGTAGGCTGTTCCTAGTACCCGGCAAGTGAGCGTTGATTTTTCAAAACTTTAAGCATTTGTTGCTGTTGCTATGGTTGCAAACATTTGCCACTGCTGCACATGAGATCCATCAATTAATTTAATAAATAAATGTTAAAAATATCAGATTTCTTCTATTTTTTCCCCCAGTTTTTGGACATTTTCAATAACTTCATCCAGTATTTCCTGTGAGAAATGCCCAGCCTTACCGATCAGTAATCTGAAGTATTTTACCCTTACAGTTCACCAAAACCGATGATTACACAGCTGTTCTTTTAAAATAGTTCTTCCCAATGTGCATACCCCCAGACAAACCCCTCTAGTTTTCTGTTCTTGGGGTGTAATGCAGAGGAACGCTTTTAGTAGTGTTTCAGAAAGCATGGTGGCTCAAAACAAGCTTCCAGAAATAGATAGTGGAGAGAAAAAAGGGGAGAAAAGCTGCTGAATATGCAATGAAAAGTTATCAATGTTCTTAATTCACCCTGATCTTTGCATTCTTGTATTTGTGATCAGATTTTTGCATTCGGCAAATTTTATATACCGATTTTCACCTGTTTTTTTTATATTCAAAATAAACACTGCTGAATTCCTGGATTTAAAAAAAGAAAAGATCATCCTTCATTATATTAATGTTATGATTATCATCATTATTTTGAGTAAAAGTTGGACAGGGAAACACACTTGTAAAGATGTGTGTGCACCTAAATTATCACTCTCATAGACCAAAAAGGACATGACATTTATTTGGCAGACGCTTTTATCCAAAGCGACGTACAATAAGTGCATACCGAAGGTCATTGGAACAACTACAAAACACAGATCCAATTAGGTTTGTTGGACAGAGAAAATTCTCTCCTTTGAATAACATGGTACAACGAGGTATATCATATAAGAAATAGGATTTATTTCTGCAGAAAGAGTACGGTACATGCACACGACAAGGTGGATAAGGCTGAACTGAAGAAAGCAGGGGCGGTCCCTGCTCTCATATGCAAAGTGTTTTAAAAATAACATGCATAATTATATCTGATTGGTACATGGTTAATACACAAGCATATAGTAAGATTTAACTAAGGAAATGATTGGCTGTGCCTATTCATATAACAAATTAAATGATTGGCTGTGTCTAGTCATATAACATGAATACTAAATAAGCATCTGGTGACCACTTAATCTAAACAGACTTTAAATCAGAAGTAATTGTTTAGTCTTTGATCTATCAGTTGCTTTCAGGGTCCTGGGCAGCGTCATAACCGGTTCCTCCCTATCAGGATGGCAGAGGGAAAATAAGGTTGGCTGGCCAAGCTTCCCAGTTCAGGATGGCTAGGTTAAAGGCCATTCTCACCAGTTTGGATTTCTAGAAAGGCATAAAAATACAGAGAAAGAAAACACACACTCACATAGACACACTTATATGCTGTATTTAAAACTTGTTGTCTTTGGGAGGTTCAAGACCTGGAGACGGAGGGGCCCTGCTGCAAGGCTTGCACCAGAATTCTAGTTATGCCAGAGAAACCTCTCCTCCCTTCAGGTTAAATACTCATTATGTAACAGTTGTCCATAGCCATGAAGACATTAAGTCCAGTTCACACAGTAAGCATAGGCTAGGTCAGAAAGTTATGGTGAGTCAAATTAGGAGGCATGGCGACGAGCTACAACATCAAGATAACGATACAAGTGCAATATAAGTGCTGGATGGAGATTCCAGTATAACATGAAAGTGCTACAGGAACAAATTAGAAGGATTCAAGTGATAAGAGCAATCTTAGATTGGGAGTGCCCTGTAGAGTAGTGACGGTTAGTCCAGGTACAGTGTGAAGAGATGCGTCTTCAGACCACGGTGGAAGATGGGCAATGACCGAGTGGATCATAGAGGAATGGGGAGTCCGTTCCACCAATGGGGAGCTCGGGTGGAGAAGCTCCATGGTAGGGATGAGTGAGAACCATTCACCCAGGTGGCAGGGAGTGCAAGTCACCCTGTTGCAGCAGAACGGAGTGGTCAAGCTGGCATGTAGGGTTGATTCATGTCCTGTAGTTTGGCGGGGGCTGTCCTGTTGGCTACAGACTAGGTCGGAATCAGGACTTAGAACCTGATCCTTGCAGCAAATGGTAGCCAGTAGAGTGACCTCAGTAGGGGAGTGACATGTGAAACTTGAAAACGTTGAAGACAAGTAAGGCAGCAACATTCTGAATCAGTTGTAGTGGCTGTATGGAACAGGCTGGCAGGCTTGCAAGGAGGGAGTTGCAGAGAAAACATTTCCTCCAGCTATATCATTACCAAGAATAAAAAAATGCCTTTAACTGGCAACTATGAACAAGCTACTTTTACAAAGCCAGAAACCACGTCAGAATTCAAGAAAACAGCGTGCAAAGGAGCTTTCATTATGCCAAGCTCAATGCCTTGAATCAACATATCAGCTCAACAACTTCAGCATTCAGAAAATGCAAAATGGAGTGCATGGATTTTTTAAACCAAGCATGGATGGCATATGGATTGCTAAACTGAGAGTACGGATTTCCAGGTTGACTTTTTATTTTTTTCACCTTGGGTACCTAGGGGCCTCCATCCATTACTGAACATCCACCGTGACTTCAAAAGGGACAGTGAGACAGTTAAGAGTTAACTCCTTAATCAATCCTGAGTTCAGTTCTTCTTAAGTTTTAGGAGATGATTAGGATTGCTGTTTTTGTGTTTTAGTGCTGGACACATAGCAATATGTGTTGACTCTCACTGGAATCTCTGACTCTCACTGGAATCACCTGGGGGTTTCGATAAGGACTCACTTTGAGAGATCTTATTAACATCAACACGGTTGTGCATGAGCATAAACTCATCAGCGGCATGAAAACGGCAACTTCACTTAACGTGGAGACCTTTTGCACATTTCGGTACACAGTGATTTTAACAGGAATGTAGTTCATGAATTCCTCAAGCAATAACAACTTCACTTGCTCAAATGTTGTAACTTTGCTTTCTGAAGACCTTTTGTAAGAAAGAACAGCCTTTCATGAGCAACTATTATTTAGGTAGGATTGTGATAATTATAATTATATTTATTCTTATTATTAATAATTAAAAAAAGAAGCAAAGTGCCAAAGGAGAAAGCCAATGGGGCCGAAAAAGAGAAGGGAGGCAAAGGGAGATATTAAAAATAAATAAGGAGTAAAACATGCGGAGGACTAACAATGTAGTCAAGGCAGACATGCATGCGTCATATCTATACTGCTGACAGAAAGGATGGATGTGACTGGTTTTTTTAATGCAGTGCACATTATTATTACATGTCAATAATAAGGTGGAGTTATTTTGTGCTTCATGATTAGTGCAGGCATTAATAACAAACATTATACATGGTGTTTTCGTTTTTATAAAACATTGAACACAGAGGCAGAAAAGACTGCATGCGGTTTGTTTTTCTGATATCCAGGTTGGGGTATCATTGTTTTGTTTTATTGTCCATTCAATGATGAACTGGAAAATATGCAGTACAGCAGGAAGTTAGGAAAGCAAATGCGGTTATATACAGCACATGTGAAAAATATGCATCTTTGCCAGGTGTTTCCTTGCATCGCGAAGAAAAGGTACACACAAGCAGCCTTAGCATGCCATAGTGAGCCAAATTACTTAATGAGTTAAGACTCATCTTGCTTTTGGGGTTCTGTGATTTGTTTCCCAATTGTTTTGCTTTTTAAACCCACACAGGTCTTTGGTTTATGCAGAAGTGGAAAAAGTCTGGCTCCTTACTGCAGCTGACTTGTCGTGACCACCCGGACCCTCGTCAATCCTTTCTTTACAAGCTGAGCAAAAAAGCAGGTCAGCTTTGAGCTCCCAGTTACTACATTCATGTAGTAGGGGTAATGTCAGGTCAAAGGAAACAGTGGTTTTAAGGTTTGAATTTAACACTCACATTACCAACCACTTCAGCAGGTGTTCATAGTAACATTCAAGTGAAGGTGGTCCTTTTTTGTAGTATTACCTGGCATAACAACATTATCATAATCGTTGCCATCACTGTAACATTAATTATTCAGAATCAACCATCTATCCAAGTTGTTTGTTTATTGTTTTTGGTACCATGTCATTGAGTTTTAAGTGCTAAATAGGAACTTGAGCGTAAAGGGTTCAAGTCCATGTGAAACTTGCCCATTATATACATTTTATTTTCTAAAAAAAAACATTTTTTAAAAGAAGAAAACTGTGGCTTATAGATGTGATATTTAATTGGAGTAGGCACTAATTGAAATCCTGGGACATCAATTCTTGGTTCCTTAATGAACTGAATATGATACCAGCATTATTTAAAACTGCTTCAAGCAATTTTGGAATTTAGAGTGGCACCGGAATTTGGAGTTGCATAACTGTAATTCAATGCAATTGCATTTTTGTGACATTTATCTTTCAAACTTTTTTCAGGTCTTCAGTTTTTCAAGAATGTTGTGCTGGTTGGCTCACTGCAGGACCGCTATGTCCCCTACCATTCTGCTCGCATTGAGATGTGCAAAACGGCCTTAAAGGACAAGCAGTCAGGTGAGGCATCTTGGAGTAAGCCATGCCATCGGCGGACACATATAAAGTAGGGAAATGGGCAGAGTAAGTTATTTCAGTAAGTTTTGTTTGTTTGTTTTTTCTCCTCATAGAAACTTACATAGGCCCAAATCTGGAATTAAAACTGTAGATCTGTTGAGGCTGAACACGAGACATATGCTCCTGTGCTTGGTTCGTTGGCTGTAAAGTTGTTGGAGAGTTGAGTCTTGGAGCTTATCATGGTCTTAAAGATGCTTTAGCCTTTAGCTCTGGTTGCTTTAGGAGGGATTGACCCTGGACCACAACCATCCCTACAGCATGCTGCATGTGAGTCGCGATCCCCTATCCAACTGCAAGTGGCCCACTCAGAAAGATTTGCGTGTGTATATTAACAGATATGAATCTCTTGAGTGCTTCCAGTTAAAGTGGCACAATCATAAAAAAATAAAATAAAAAACTGTTGAGCCGTATGCAAAAAAAAAAGTTCCAGTTTTTCTTTATTCATACAGGGAGAAAGAAAAGAGGGTATCATATAGAGTGGCTGATAGCTGAGGACATGCTATGGTGGGTGATTGAAGCCCCGTGCAGTGGGATTTGAATACGGCTCAAGAGTTTTTTTTGTTTTTTTTTAATGGATTGTGCCACGTCTTGCCATTAATTGATGTTTTTCAAAGTTCCACCATGAAAATGGGGAAAGGGGGGAAATTTTATTAATATTTTATTTTGGAATAAATAAATTTTATTAACCCTCCTGTTCTGTTCATTTTTTAGGTACAGCAAAAATGTTCCCGGGTGATATAAACATACAGGGGGGGTTTGCAAATACATGAAATTAACCATTTTCATTTAGAATGTTGATTACACTAATTAAGGCCAGTAGAAGAAGTTTCATACTGAAAAAATAATTTTAAGTATTTTTCCTAGATTTTCAAACTTTAAAAAGGGTCAATTTGACCCGCAACATAACAGGAGGGTTAATAGAATAGCTATTTTACTGGCTCGTCAGTTTCATAAATACAGTGTTAATGATGAACTAATAAGCCTATGTAGCACAAGCCATGTGTCATTTACATTGTTTCACACCAGTAGTTTTCTATAACCCAAACAGAATTAAAATGTCTCATGCAATGACCTCAATTGGAACAGACATTCCCATTCTGATTGAAATTGTATTAGGTTTGAAAGGGGTGGCGTAAACCTTTTGATAATCCCGTCAATTGGAGAATGTTACCCATGTAAAGCTTAAACTGACGACTTCATTTGGATGGAGTAAATATTCTTCTGCGCATGTTTATTCACACGATGGCTCTGTAGCTACCGCAAGCTACAGAGAAAGGTCTCACACCTGCAAACTAGTCGCTTTTCGGCGAAATTCGCCGTTTTGAATCCAAAATAGGTAATTTGTGTAAATCCGATGAGTTTTTTAAATGGGGGGGGGGGGGGGGGGGGAGGTTGCCACCAAAGGTTTTCGCCACAATCAGTTACTAGTAATAAGCCAATAACTCTTCACTCGCTGGGTGACGCTGTCACAAAATTTTCCCCGACCTTGAGGACTGCCTTACTTGTTTACATTTTGGACAGATGTGGCTCGTGGGTAAATCTATCGCTGTTTCCGTCGCAGCACTTTCGACACAAGCAGGCAATAGCCTATTAGAAGCGCTATCCTAAAATTTCTTCTTACCGTGAAAAGTGCCTGACCCGCAACCGTAGTAATGTGTTAACACTAAATTTTACGACAACGCTAGCCAACCTTTCGAAAGTCACGTTAAACAAGTAAAAATTAATGCCATCGGCGGTGATTAACAAATCGACCAAGTATTTTAATAATGGATTTGCAGGCGTGGATTTCAAATTATTTGTATTCTTGTAGACCATTAAGAGCAATGGAGAAGAGCCAACGTCCTAATTGTCAAATTGTCTGTACCCACCGCTTACAGCAAAAAATGCCTTAAACTGATTAACGTTATTATTGGTGTCAACTTGTTTTTAATTATTGTGCTTGATTAGAAATTACATATTACTAAATATGATAGAGACAGTTCTCCTCAATTAGTTTAGACGAGGAAAAGATTCTATTTGCGCCGCAAAATTGTGCACATTTCAGTCGACATTAGCACATTAAAAACTGGATAAACGTACACGCTCCGAAAATGTTAATGGCAAAGATCTGGAATACGCAGATTTTGTCACTTGAACGAGCACAGGTTAGATGGCATTTTTGAGTTTATCATTTATTTTGAATTTATTTGATCTTCATAGCATGGCGTGACGAAGGAAGTTTAACTACAATTGAATTATTCAGATCGTGGGCAGACTTGTTAGTCAAGGAAAATGATTGAAAGTCAAGACTAATAATCGGGAAGTTTTCTGCCTCCTCGATTTTCAGCTCAGCAGCCACCACTGTGCCTTAAGTTAAACTATCAGTACTAGTCAGTTAATGTGTGTAATAGAACACACCTTGCCACACCATGTTGCCACTATAAAAACTCTCTCTTTCTCTCTCTCTCTACCAAAATATAACATAAGCTGTGTTTTCCATTTGATTTGTCAGTTGTTGTGCATATTGTGTTTTTGTTTTGTTTGATCAGCTTTATTGTATAGTGGATGCAATGCATTTTGATACAATTTTGGACCCGGCTATGCACTCTCTTGACTTTTTTCTCTCCCCCCCCCGGACCCCCCTCGGAGGTTCACATCTTTGTCACCTTTTTCACCCCTGATGAGTTTGCAGGTCTGGGTCTGCCAGAATTGACCTCGCTCTCCGCATTCCCCAAGGCCTTTTTTTGCCAGGGGTCTGCCAACTGTGCCAGTGGCATCTTGGCTTACGGATTTGTCCTAAAATCTCCTGATGAGCTTAGCATGTTGTTTCCTGTAACTCTGTGCAAATGTTAACCCTTAAAAGTAGGCACCACTTCCCCTCGATAGATTAATAACGGTAGGAGAATTGTATTTCATTGACACTTCTGCCTGATATGTAAAAACAGTAAAAAAAAATGTAATATGTAAAAAATAAATGATAGTCTTTTTTAAGCAAATATTGTGTACACATGATACAACGCATATTTGGAAATTTGTATTGTGTACTCAAACGGCAGATCAAGTTAGCCTAAGTTTGGGGTTCTGTGCATGTGAAAAAAGTTTTATTCTGATTACCTGCTCATGCATGTAAATCCACACTCGAATCAGATCAACATGCATGTAAACAGTTCATTTGGAATCTTCAGTCGGAATGAATGCATTCATAATGATGAAATATTCTGCATGTAAACATGTAGCTGTAGTTTACTCCAAACAGTGTTCATTCAGCCCAGTCCTGTCCCAGCAAGCTAGCTAGCTAATTAGTCCATAA
The DNA here is from genome assembly GCF_018555375.3 of Anguilla rostrata. Lineage (NCBI taxonomy): Eukaryota > Metazoa > Chordata > Actinopteri > Anguilliformes > Anguillidae > Anguilla > Anguilla rostrata. The sequence goes on from NC_057934.1 coordinate 28,272,235, forward strand.
TGTGTAATTTATCGTTTTTGGATCTTCTAGACCTTCCTCTACTTTGTATTTGCATTTAGCACCAGAACCAACCATTTGTTATGCACTGAATACCACATTGATTTGCCTCCTAAACCACAGGAGTTGGTCTGCTGCCTTCATCACTTTGCTCCTTATTCCATCATCTTTCTCAGGTCCAGTGTATGCTGAGATGATTGAAAACCTGCTTCTTCCAGTGCTGCAGAACAAAGAGTGCAACCTAGTACGTTATGACGTTATCCACGCCCTGCCTAACACCGCCAACTCCCTCATTGGCAGGGCCGCCCACATTGCTGTCCTCGACTCTGAGATCTTCCTGGAGAAGTTCTTCCTGGTCGCAGGTCTTAAATACTTTCAGTGACTGGAGGGAGAACACAGCTATTACCTCATTCATCCAAACATAATGGTTGAAAATTGTTGTGTCCAGTTCATTTAAGTTTTGAAGATATTTATACTTTTATATGGGAGGCAGAAAATATAAAAGTGTTTGTATGTCATGTTTTTTTTTTCTTTTTGTTAGCCTTTTTATGGTTAATTTGTGGCTGTGCAGCTCTTTTTTTACTTTTCTACTGCCTTTTTAATGATACTTTTAATTTTTTGTAATGTGTGTCGATGCTAAAGTTGATTCCATCATGAACTTATTGGAGAAGTTTTATTCATGGAGAAACCTCTATTTTATTGGCTCATCGGATTCAGGAATACAATGTTAATGGTGAACTGGAATATGTAGCTGCTATAAATATTTATTATTTTATTGGCTTACTAAGGCACAAGTATCTTATAATTTCTTTAGAAAACAATGCATTTTACAATGTGTCATTTACATTGTTTCACCTGTGGAAAATAATTTTTCTACTGAGATAAACAGTACTTTTTGCTATTCAGATTGACTTCTTACAGCATTGATAGTTTTCAAAGGATTCCAGCTGTATTTAAGAAGATTTTTGAATGTAGAGAAAACAAAGCTACCTTGGATATGGCTTTGGTTTTGGTTTTCCTATCCATTACAATGTAATAAACAGTAATAATATCCTAATTGTGGAAGGGGTTGGGGAAAACAGTGCTAAGAAGAACAAATGATTGTGAATATTTTATTACAGGGTTTTTAAATGATCGAGAAAAGTTGAGCAGACAGCGGGTCAGTTTCATATGGTCAACAACTTTTGCATTCAAAATTTTGGTTTATAGAATTACTTTAAAGTTCTGTGTGTATCTGGTTGAATGGAAATTCTTGTTTGTGGAACAAAGAAGCAGCTTTGTTTTAATACTGACTGATGCATGTTCTCATTTCTTTGTCCAAGTGATTTGTACCATCATGTGCACTCTTTCCCATTAAATGTACTCTAAATGATTGACTTGTCAAATAATTTCTGTCTCTGATTTATAAATCTGCAGTAATATGGAGGACCAAATTTATCATAAATATATCTTGAAGGAAAATATAAAATGTGTAAACTTGATATAAGCATTCAGTGGTCACTTAATTAGGTACACCTGCTCGTTAACGCAAATAACCTGCTCCTCCAAACAGCGAATCATGGCTGCAGCTTAGTATATAAAGCTTGCAGACATGGTGAAGAGGTTTGGTTGTTGTTCAATCAAATGTTTGAAATGGGCAAGTAATCTAAGAAACTTTACCCGTGGTATGATTATTGGTGCCAGACGTGGTGGTTCCAGCATTTTAGAAACTGCTGCCCTCCTGGGATTTTCATGCACTACAGTCTGAGATGGCAGAGAATGGTGCACTAAACAAAAAACATCCAGTGAGCAGCGGTACTGTGGGCAAAAACCTTGTTAATGAGAGAGGAGACTGGGCAGACTCGTAAAAGCTAACATAAAGGACAGAAATGCTCAAATAACAGCTGTCTACAGCTGTGGTGTGCAGAATGCAGAAGACCTGGCCAGGCTCCACTCCTGTCAGCTAAGAACAGGGGAGATGAGGCTACAGTGGGCATGTAATCACAGGATGAATCCATGGATCCATCCTGCCTTGTACAGTATCAGTAGTGCAGGCTGCTGCTGCTGGTGTAATTGTGTGCGGAATGTTGGCACACATTAGGCCCCTTTATATCAGTTAAGCATCATTTGAATGCCACATCATACCTAATCATTGTTGCTGACCATGTGAATCCCTCTATTGCCCGTCTACCCTTTTTCAAATAGGTACTTCTGGCAGGATAATGCAGTGTGAAATAAAATGTGCATCTTCTCACACTAGTTCCACAAACATAGCAGTGACTTCAATTTACTCCAATGACATGATTAGGCTCCAGATCTCATTCCAATGGAGCTACTTTTGCGATGAGGTGGAATGGAAGGTTTGCAGCATGAATTTGTGGCAAAAAAATCTGTAGGATTTGTGATGTTATTGAGTCAGTTTGGAAAATAATCTGTCAGAACCTTGTTAAATCTATGCTGCAAAGAATTCAGGCTGTTTTTGAGGTAAAACGGGGTCCCAGTACTAGATAGGTTATCTAATAAAATGACCACTGAGTGTACAGTGCCTTGCAAAACTATTAAGAATGTAGACGCTTTCAGATTTGAGTGGTTAACATACTGTGTTAAATGATACAAATGATACATTAACATTTTACACAATATTTTTATTCAAAGCCTGCATACTCAAACTGAACATTTGTAAAAGTTAAATTAGCTTTATATATATTCGCAAAAATACTTTGTGGAAGCAACATTCGTCACAGTAAGTTTTAAATCTTTTTGGGTAAGTCTCTATGAACTTTGCTAACTTCTCTTGTGTGGTTTTCACACATTTTCAACAGCAGATGTACTACAGCTCTAAAGTTGAACATTGCTTATGAGCTGCAATTTTCAAGTTGTGCCACAAATTTTTGATGGGATTCAAATCAGGATTTTGACTGGGCCACTCGAGGGTGTTCAACTTTGTTTTGTTTTTTTTCACTGTACATTTTTTTTTAATTCTTGAAAGTTTCTAAGTCTGCCAAAGAGAAGAATCCCTAGGCTATGGATGATTGGACTAGATTTAAGGAAATTATTGGTGGAGACAGTTTCACAGTCACTACATACTAATAGGCACCTCTACTCCTTGTCCCAATCAGACCTGGGTCAAATTACACACAAAAATCTGCATAGTGATTTGGTCTAGTAGACAACGTTACCGGTCATATGGGAACTGGTGCCTACTACCCTGGCTTTTGGTACCAAACAACCGATTAAAACTTACACTGTAGAAAGGATATGTTTATACTTGGTTGTCAAGTTAATTTCACAAAATGTACAAGTTCTTTTACGTACATTTGCAACTTCAAATAAATAGCGATTGTAAAATAGATACTGTACATAGATAAATAGATAGCCAATAAAATAAAATAAAATAATTTTAAAAATGTATTTGTGAACACAATTTTCGAAACATAATAATAATAATAATAATTATTATTATTATTATTATTACTATTATTTATTTTTCATCGTGTGCTTCTCATACACTCAAAGCATTGCATGCAGAGAAGTATTCAAAAATATAGTGTAGTCGTTGACACTAATGTTTGAATCACCACATTCTCTTCAGATAGGAAGATAAAAACTTGGTGGCCGAGCTACGTCATTAAAATATAATAATGTATTTAGGAAACATTTGGAAGCATTGCTTTGGAAAAGACCTTATTTAATTTCGCAAGTTTTAATTAATGACTTATAGACAGTCCTTTGTCGGCGTGAGTAAGTGGAATTTTTGTATTTTTGAAACGTTTTTATGGAGATTTCCTTCAGACACTCCACTACAGCAGATGGCAGTACTTGAGCGTGTGTTTTTGTTGTTCACTACTATCAAACATCACTTACAAGAAGAAGATGAAATTGTTACGTCATAATTATGGGACAGAGTAGCGTTGACCTATTCATGCATGTGAAACAATGTAGCTACCCCGTTATAGCTTACACGTCTAATTTGCATTAAGAGACCACTTTCAAACTATATATATTTGCAGTTTTACAAGACGACCACCATGCTTCGCTGCTCTATAATTGTTGGCTGTAGAGAACTTGGTAAAAGGGTAAGTAGTGAATTTGACAAACTAGCTACTGTTATTGTTAATCAGTTGTTACTGCGTTGACCGAAATTTCTGTCGCGTTAACTAACGAGAAGTGGTGGTAGTACATCGCATCCGATATCAGTTCTCAGTTAATTTCACCTTGTAATGTGTTTGTTGTGTTGCAATCTTTCCGTCTTGTTTTAGTGCATTTCCTCGCTTACTGGAGAAGGTGCACTCCCCGCCAACCTACGCGTCCCTTCGAATCTCGTTGAACTTCCCCGAACAAGTAAGCATTTATTCAGCGTTAGTCATTTCAATACACTGCCACATCGTTTAACAGTTAGCCAAGCTGGTTAATTTAGTTCTGTGCAATGTGATATCGTCACCTTACCCATAGTCGGACACTCGCTCAAACCCGGACACGCTGCCTTGTGGCGCATGTCCCTCCTTTTCACTGAACATTTCGAAAGGTCATGTGCAAAAAGTACTTGTCCTGTATTTATGGTAATTAAACTACCTTTGTGTGAAATTTCATGTCCATCCAAACATATCTGGGCGTATTACAAAGTGTTTAATAAACATCACTCTGTCCGAGTGCATAAAATGGGCACTGGGCGACGATATCGGTACAGTTTACTCTCCACTCTCGCAGGCTTTGGATGTGGGATGTCAGTCTATGGGTAGGCTAGGCTAAGTGGCGACGGTCTTCTAGTTCTTCCACAAGGAAGACAATAAGTTAGCTGACTTTACAATTCATGTATGTATGTGTTTAAGACAAGTGGTGCTTTGTTTCAAGCTGTTCATTTGTCGGGTAAACGGAACTGGAACAACGCATGCACACATTATGCGAAAAGGTGCCCGTCTATGAGTAACCTGACGATAGTGTTTTGTTTTTTTTTCCTTTTCAGAACGGTCTTTATCACCTGGTTGCGAACTACCAGTGTTACGCAGGTGTGAGGCGGAGATTCCACTTCATCTCAGTGCCAGACAGACATGGCTGGAATCCTTGAGAAGCCGAGAAGACGATCAATTGGGCTTTGTTGAGCTGCACCCTGACGTCTTTTCAGTACCTCCCAGGTATAATTTATGCAAGCAATAATGTAGGAAAATGTATATTGTAACGACTAAAAGTACATTAAAAGTATTTGAGCCTTATGTTTGAACATACATAAAGGTCAGTAGTGACAACCAATTAATGTGCAAGAATGTGTGTATCTTATACATTGTGTATTTAGGTTTTATGGTTTTCCCATATCACTTTGAGATTTAAGTAATTCATATTGGGTAATAGTGTGATGTATTAAAGAACTGGAATCCAAATAGCTGTTTGAATCATTTAATCGCTTTTGGGAAGTTGCTTATGAGTTTGTTTAAAATGAGTACATCATGAATTTAACATTCCCTTTTGCATAAGCCCCTTAAAGGAATTTTGAATGTATACAAAACATCTCATGGGATGTTTTTTCTCCTGTCATTGTTTTTGATCTGTACAGGGTTGATATCCTTCATCAAGTAGAAGTCTGGCAAAGGAATTTCAAGAGAATTGTAGGTGAACTTGTTACATCAAACATAAATACTTGAGCCGCGTTTCCACCGCAGGAACTATACCCCGGAACTATGAACCTTTTGAGGAACTCAGTGCGTTTCCACCGCAGGAACTAGGGTCTAAAATTAGTTCCTGGGGCTTTATTTTACCCCCCAAAAGGTTCCTGCTCGGGGGGTAGTACTTTTCGAAAGTACAGGAACCTTTTGGGTGGAGGTTGCAGCGCTGAACATTTCTGATTGGTCGAGTACTCGCAGCATTTGTGTTGTATTTATTTTCCGCCATTACCCGCCATGTTTGAAAATATGCAGCGGCAAACCAATTTGTTTTCATAATAACTTCAAGTCAAACTTGTATGTTATGCGGCGCAGTAGCCTACTTTTGGTTATAGCCTGTCAACGTCTTGGAATTATAACGTGTGCTCTTCTGTTCTTTTCTTGCTTTAGTATTCGTTTCATAAAATGCTAAGCATTCGTGCTTGGACAGCATATTACGTACTAAAACATTCAAACGGATTAATTCGGTTGCTGAATATTTTCTTCCGGATTTTCTTTGTTAGCCCGTTGTAATTGACTCAAAACGTTTGATACAGATGTGAGGTATGCGGTAGTTCTGCGTAATTAACATTGGTGATACAGTACAAGCAAACTGGAAATCACCTTCCGCACTTTTTGTCCGGGTAAAATAACAGGTTAATTCTAGTAATCTTCCCTTTAGCTTTTTCAGACTGCTGTAATTTTACTCAATTTTACTGCCATTTTTTAATTCCACGAAAAGACCAGGAAGACTACATTACATTACATTACAGGCATTTAGCAGACGCTCTTATCCAGAGCGACTTACACAACTTTTTACATATCACTTTACATTGTATCCATTTATACAACTGGATATATACTGAAGCAATGCAGGTTAAGTACCTTGCTCAAGGGTACAACGGCAGTGTCCTTACCCGGGACTCGAACCTGCGACCTTTCGGTTACAAGCGCAGTTCCTTACCCACTGTGCCACACTCCGTCCTGTAGACTGAGTGGAGACTATGGACTCATTTATGGTGCATTTATATTCGCATCTGGAGGGCACACTTCGCTGCTCGGCTAGCAGTAACTTCGAAGGAAAGCAAACGGTGGCTGTACCACTACTAATTTACATTTTCACGCAAGTCCGAGTTTTCGTTCTATTCTTGTCATTTTGCGATTAGCCTATATGGAATTGACGACGAGAAAGTGATCAAACAGCAAATTGTTTACAACGTGTGCATGTTTTCTGCTGTTGTTGCCAGTTATACATATAAATGTGAATGCATTCTGTCGCTTCGGATGTCAAGACATGAAAGCGAATGTTCACATAAGAACATAATTAATGTGTTTGAGAGGCTATATGAAAATCAATAAATACAAAAGTAACCATATATAGTCATTGTTGGTAACCCATTGTATATAAGTGGAATAAACCCCTCCGGGCTGTCCCGGTTATTAGAAAATAATGTAGGCTACTTCGGTGGTAGTATGGGGTTACAGAAGAAATCATATGACAGATAGACCGACGACAACGTCGCTTTTTCATACGTCAGTGGGCTAATTTGCCTAATCTTCACGGTACTTTAGACCCCGGTGGAAACGCAGACAACCATTGGCTGAAGGAACCTTTTAAGCCGCGTTTCCACCAAAATTATCCGGAACTTTCAGTCCCAGGAACTACTTTACCAGGAACTAAAAGGTTCCTTCAGCCAATGGTTGTCTGCGTTTCCACCGGGGTCTAAAGTACCGCGAAGATTAGGCAAATTAGCCCACTGACGTTGTCGTCGGTCCATCTGTCATATGATTTCTTCTGTAACCCCATACTACCACCGAAGTAGCCTACATTATTTTCTAATAACCGGGACAGCCCGGAGGGGTTTATTCCACTTAAGCCGCGTTTCCACCGCAGGAACTATACCCCGGAACTAGGAACCTTTTGAGGAACTCAGTGCGTTTCCACCGCAGGAACTAGGGTCTAAATTTAGTTCTGGGGGCTTTGTTTTACCCCCCAAAACGTTCCTGCTCGGGGGGTAGTACTTTCCGAAAGTACAGGAACCTTTTGGGTGGAGCTTGCAGCGCTGAACATTTCTGATTGGTCGAGTACTCGTAGCATTTGTGTTGTATTTATTTTCCGCCATTACCCGCCATGTTTGAAAATATGCAGCGGCAAACCAATTTATTTTCATAATAACAAATCAAACTTGTATGTTATGCGGCGCAGTAGCCTAGGCTACTTTTGGTTATAGCCTGTCAACGTCTTGGAATTATAACGTGTGCTCTTCTGTTCTTTTCTTGCTTTAGTATTCGTTTTATAAAATGCTAAGCATTCGTGCTGGGACAGCATATTACGTAGGCTACCAAAACATTCAAACGGATTAATTCGGTTGCTGAATATTTTCTTCCGGATTTTCTTTGTTAGCCCGTTGTAATTGACTCAAAACGTTTGATACAGTTATGTGAGGTATGCGGTAGTTCTGCATAATTAACATTGGTGATACAGTACAAGCAAACTGGAAATCACCTTCCGCACTTTTTATCCGGGTAAAATAACAGGTTAATTCTAGTAATCTTCCCTTTAGCTTTTTCAGACTGCTGTAATTTTACTCAATTTTACTGCCATTTTTCAATTCCACGAAAAGACCAGGAAGACTATGGACTCATTTATGGTGCATGGTTCGCATCTGGAGGGCACACTTCGCTGCTCGGCTAGCAGTAACTTCGAAGGAAAGCAAACGGTGGCTGTACCACTACTAATTTACATTTTCACGCAAGTCCGAGTTTTCGTTCTATTCTTGTCATTTTGCGATTAGCCTATATGGAATTGACGACGAGAAAGTAATAAAACAGCAAATTGTTTACAACGTGTGCATGTTTTCTGCTGTTAATGAATGTGTTTGAGAGGATATATGAAAATCAATAAATACAAAAGTAACCATATATAGTCATTGTTGGTAACCCGTTGTATATAAGTGGAATAAACCCCTCCGGGCTGTCCCGGTTATTAGAAAATAATGTAGGCTACTTCGGTGGTAGTATGGGGTTACAGAAGAAATCATATGACAGATGGACCGACGACAACGTCAGTGGGCTAATTTGCCTAATCTTCGCGGTACTTTAGACCCTGGTGGAAACGCAGACAACCATTGGCTGAAGGAACCTTTTAGTTCCTGGTAACGTAGTTCCTGGGACCGAAAGTTCCGGGTAATTTTGGTGGAAACGCGGCTTTATATACAACGGGTTACCAACAATGACTATATATGGTTACTTTTGTATTTATTGATTTTCATATATCCTCTCAAACACATTCATTAACAGCAGAAAACATGCACACGTTGTAAACAATTTGCTGTTTTATTACTTTCTCGTTGTCAATTCCATATAGGCTAATCGCAAAATGACAAGAATAGAACGAAAACTCGGACTTGCATGAAAATGTAAATTAGTAGTGGTACAGCCACCGTTTGCTTTCCTTCGAAGTTACTGCTAGCCGAGCAGCGAAGTGTGCCCTCCAGATGCGAACCATGCACCATAAATGAGTCCATAGTCTTCCTGGTCTTTTCGTGGAATTGAAAAATGGCAGTAAAATTGAGTAAAATTACGGCAGTCTGAAAAAGATAAAGCGAAGATTACTAGAATTAACCTGTTATTTTACCCGGATAAAAAGGTGATTTCCAGTTTGCTTGTACTGTATCACCAATGTTAATTATGCAGAACAACCGCATACCTCACATAACTGTATCAAACGTTTTGAGTCAATTACAACGGGCTAACAAAGAAAATCCGGAAGAAAATATTCAGCAACCGAATTAATCCGTTTGAATGTTTTGGTAGCCTACGTAATATGCTGTCCCAGCACGAATGCTTAGCATTTTATAAAATGAATACTAAAGCAAGAAAAGAACAGAAGAGCACACGTTATAATTCCAAGACGTTGACAGGTTATAACCAAAAGTAGGCTACTGCGCCGCATAACATACACGTTTGATTTGAAGTTATTATGAAAATAAATTGGTTTGCCGCTGCATATTTTCAAACATGGCGGGTAATGGCGGAAAATAAATACAACACAAATGCTACGAGTACTCGACCAATCAGAAATGTTCAGCGCTGCAAGCTCCACCCAAAAGGTTCCTGTACTTTCGGAAAGTACTACCCCCCGAGCAGGAACGTTTTGGGGGGTAAAACAAAGCCCCAGGAACTAAATTTAGACCCTAGTTCCTGCGGTGGAAACGCACTGAGTTCCTCAAAAGGTTCCTAGTTCCGGGGTATAGTTCCTGCGGTGGAAACGCGGCTTTGGAGTAATGACAAAAGAATTGAACATGGAATTAAATTTATGTCTGCTAAATTGTTGAATAATCCCTGAGTATTTAACATATGGTAAATGATATTTCAGAGCCACGCTAAGGTGAAGTGCAGGGCGGAGGTGAGAGGTGGGGGCCGGAAGCCTTGGAACCAGAAAGGGGGTGGTCGTGCTCGTCATGGAAGCATCAGGTCTCCTATATGGAGAGGAGGTGGGGGTACACACATTCTATGGAGCCTTTCTTAGATAGAATACTTCATTATCCCCATGGGGATATTTTTCTAGGAGCATATAACATTTGCATTTACAAAGAGACATTTATACCAAGTATGAGATGAGATTTTGCTACAGAAAATACAAATGAAAAAACAGTATTCACAACTGAATATACTAAAGGTTCTGACATTACTAATGGACAGCAGTTAAAAAGCCACCAAGCATATTTTGGCAAGATGAGTTGAATAATGCTAAATGTAGATTCAACACAACACATACATGTTGTGACCGTGTAGAATGACACTTAACATCTGCAGCATGTTTGTAATAATATTATTCTCTTATGTCTGACAAGTCTGGATAAAAGAAAAGGTGTACAGTAATGCACATACAAAATCCTAACACCCTGCAAATTCACTATATCAGAATTCCAGTGGGTCAAAAGTTTACATACACCAAGTTGACTGTCTCTTTAAACAGTCTGGTAGAGTCCAGAAATTGATGTAATGACTTTTTAGAAGCTTCTGATTGGCCAGTTTTCATAATTAGGAGTTAACAGAGTAAATTGGCCCCTGTGGCTGTATTTAAGGGCCTATTTAGAGCCACTGCCTTTTTGTTCTTGATAACATGGGAAAATCCAAGCAACACAGCCAAGACCTCAGAAAAGAAATTGTTGACCTCCACAAGCCTGATTCCTCCTTGGGAGCAGTTTTCAAACAACTGAGGGTACCACGAGCATCTGTACAAACAATTGAATGCAAATATAAAAATCTCGGGACCACACAGACACTTCATCTTTTAGGAAGGAAGACAAAATTAACTCCCAGGGCTAAACAAACTTTGGTCCAGAAGGTTCAACTGAACCCCGAAACAACAAAAGAACTGGTGAAGGAGTTGGAGGCATCAGGTACCAAAGTATCTTCATCCACCATTAAGAGAATCCTGTATCGCCATGGCCTGAAAGGCTGTCACGCAAGGAAGAAGCCCCTACTCCAAGACCGGTATAAAAAAGCCAGAATGAAGTTTGCAGGTTGTCACTAGGGCGAAGATCTAGCCTTTTGGAGGAGTGTTCTCTGGTTAGATGAAACACAGATTGAACTGTTTGGCCATAATGATCAGTGCTATGTAGGGAGGAAAAAGGGTAAGGCTTTTAATCTGAAGAACACCATCCCAACTGTGAAGCATGAGGGTGGCAGAATTATGTTGTGGGGGTGTTTTGCTAGAAAAGAGGTGCACTTCAAACTAGAGCCCAACCAATGCCAGATTTTTGGGTCCGATGCCGATCCCAATTTTGGAGAGTCCTAGCCCACCGATTACCGACGTTTTGACTGATATTTTTTCAAAAAGTGCAACATTTTCAAATCAATTTGAAAAACGTATATTTTATTAAAGTTTCTATATTTAAGAACATTTAACTTATAAGCAAACAAATAAAAATAAACACGCAAAGAACTTTTTAGATAAAAAAGTAAAATTTGATATTAAATTAAATATATATATATTAACACCATCTTTAAGTGTGTGAAATCAAAATAACTCCACACCTTGCTTTCACTCCTTTCTTTTCCAGCCATCTATAAAAAATTAATTTAAAAAAATCAGTTTTCCAGTTTCAAACACGTATTTTTATGAATATTATTATTGTTGTTATTATTAATTTGTTATTATTTCTTAGTATCTATTCTCAGTACATTAATTATATTTTCTTATTTTATTCCTACTACATGATCTCAAAGAGTAAGATTATCTAGCGAGCATCCCTGTCCATAAGAATTCGGTGGTGAAAATAACTACAATGCGCTCTGACATGTGACGAGATGACACTCGCTCGCAATAACGCATTAGCTATTGACACAGCCTCATTATTTCTTATTATATATTGTCAGTAGGTTAAATGAATTATATTTTCTTATTTTATTTCTACTACATGATCTCAAAGAGTAAGACATTATCTAGCGGAGCTAAAGAGTGAATCAAGTGTAACGTTAGATGAAATTAAATTGACTGGATGAAATACGTGAAAAAACTACAATGCGCTTTCGTGCAGGTTACCCGCGCTAACTGTTGGTTGATTCACTTCTCCAACAGCAATCCTTCTCTCATGTTATCACGACAAAGCTAGATAACATAGCTTAAAATGATCCATGTTAGAAGTGTTTTATCTTCGTTTTTACTGTCTGGTTAGCTTGCTACGATGACGCGTGACTAGATGACACACTCGCCTGCAATAACGCGTTGGTTATAGACACAGCATCATATAGTAGCTAATATTATCTCAGATAAAAAAAACAAATGTGTGATGCATTCAATCACCATTTTATTTTGGTTGGTTATTTATTTGAGAATACAGCGATGTCCTCTGGAAATGTAGATCCTACGCCGCTTATTTGCTCACTGCCACTTCATAAAGGCTTGCTAGCCAGCTAGCTTGCTAAAGTGAACCAAATATGTTAGCTAGCTCGCTCGCTCGATAATGAGGATTGATAAACATAGTGGTCGTATAAACGCATTTACTTTCACTAAATATACATACCTTTATTGCGGCAATCGAATCCGTGCATACAAGTCTTGCAGTGGAGAATATTGGATGAGGCACGAGTGACAAACGTGTTATTAGAGAAGTAGCGCGTCAGCTGCTGAAGTTCACACTTGTATTAGAGCTCCCTCTACTGGATAATTCTAGTAAATAGCAATTACAACGTTCGAACAGACAAGTACAGATAAATAATCATTGTTTTTTTGTTTATTATACTTATTAAAAATTCGGGACACATCGGCGGCATAACTGCCGATCCCGATGTCGTAAACAAAGTCAAATAATGGCCGATATATCGGCCAAACCGATATATCGGTCGGGCTCTTCTTCAAACAAGACCAGGTCAAAACCTAGTATTTGGCTGGACCAAACTGGCTGACCAATGGTGTAACTTCATCAGTCAGTCACTCAGTCACAGACATGCACGGTGTAACTTCATCACTCACTCAGTCACAGACATTCGCGTTTATAGGGCTAGCCCCGCTATTGCGGTCCAGCCAAAAATAGATGGCATCATGAGGAACAAGGATTATCTAGAAATACCAAAGCAACACCTCAAGACATCAGCTAGAAATTGAAAACTTGGTCGCAACTGGGTCTTCCAGCAGGACAATGATCCTAAGCATACCTCCAAAGTTGTAACAAAATGGCTTAAAGACAACAAAGTGAAAGTACTGGAGTGGCCATCACAAAGCCATGACCTGAATCCCATAGACAATTTGTGGACTGAACTGAAAAAGCGTGTCCGAGCAAGGAGGCCCACAAACCTGACTGAGTTACGCCTGTTCTGTCAGAAGGAATGGGCATAAATTCCAGCAAAGTATTGTGAGAAGCTTGTGGAAGGCTACCCCAAGCATTTGATTCAAGTTAAGCAATTAAAAGGCAATGCCAGCAAATACTAACAAAGTGTGTGTAAACTTTTGACCCACTGAAAATCTGAAATAGTACATAAAAGCTGAAATAAATCTGTCGCTTAGCTATTATTTTGAAATGACCTCTTATGGAAATAAAGTAGACATCCTAACTGACTTAACACAGGAAATGTATGGTAACATGAACTATGCGGAGTTATGAAAAATTGAGTTTGAATATCTTTAGTCTAGGTGTAAACTTTTGGCCTATGTATGTGCACTAGGTGATCATCCTCATGGAATTTGTTCATGGTTAAGAGCTTTACTCTTAAGCTTGAGTATGAACCATGTCTTGATACAACACACTGTTTGGACACGGGGGGGGGGGTACATTTCATAATTATTTGCTATTTTTTGGAAATATAATATTGTACATTGAGGTTCTTTTCTATACCCAAAACAATTACATATTTAAAAGCTTTGTTTTTTTAAATGGGGCAGTAGTTTGCAAGTGTGTTTTTTCTGTTGGAACACTGAACCAGAACAGCAAACTGGTGACAAGAGACTGTATTACATTTAGGTTGACATTGTAAGTTTTAAACTTAATTTATCATTTTAACATGAAGGAGTTGTGTAAGGGTGCTATCCTTTTCTGCTATTTAGCTGTGTGTACATACACTCTATGACCAAAAGTATCCAGACACCCCTTGGTCTGGGGCTGTTTTTCATGGTTTGGGCTAGGCTCCTTAGTTCCAGCAAAAGCAGATCATAATGCTACAGCATACACATTCTAGACAATTCTGTGCTTGGGGAAGGCCCTTTCCTGTTTCAGCATGAATTTGGCCGCATAAAATACGTGCAGTTTAAGCACAACGCATTATTCTCAATGCAGCTTAATTTTGTATCCCCAGCAAAATATAGAGTATTAAATGAAGAATGTGGAAAAAAAACAATTTTGCATAGATGCCTTCTTTTTAATGTATAACTTATTTTGATTGCCCTTGTAACCTTACAAAAACCAATTCTCCCTATTTTTCCCTGAGACATCTGAAAATGCTGACTCCGTAAAAGGCGGCCATTTTGGTTGATCATTGATAATTTATTTCTCAATAACGGTTTTGTATTTGGAGCTCTAGCTTCAGTTTTAGAAACAACAAAGAATGGTCAGGTAATCTACATCTGTCCCCTGGGAGAGCGTTAGGCTCAGTGATTAATAAATTAGAAGTGTGCAAAGATCTTGGTTACTCAACATATTCACAACTTTATGATGCCTGTGTTTCTCCTGTACTGAATTATGCTGCTGGCATATGGGGCTTTAAAGAGTCTAAAAATACCAATTCTATTCAGAACAGAGCCATATGTTGTTTTCTGGGTGTACATAAATTTGCTCCAGTTCTAGCTATTCAGGGTGATATGGGGTGGGTGCCTGGTCCTATACGACAAAAATGTGAGATGGTCCGCCTGTGGAACCGCCTGATCAGTATGCCAGAGGATAGGATAACCAAAAAGGTCTTTCTTTGGGATAAATTACACCGCATCCCATGGACTAAAGAACTTGATGCAATTTTTGAGGAGGCTGATTTACAATATATTTACAGAAATAACTTAAGGTGTAATATTAACATGATTAAATATAAGCTTTTATCCAACTTTGAAGAAAAGTGGCTAATGATATATTGCTGAAACCAAAATTAAGAACATGTATTCATGTTAAGCAAAACTATGGCCCTGAACCATATGTTATGGCATACCTAACCAGAAGCCAAAGGTCCCTGGTTGCCCAGTTACGAACCGGTATCCTTCCTCTGGCTATTGAAGTAGGCAGATTTAATGATGTAATTGAAGAGAAAAGACTATGTCTGTTATGTGATCTGGGTGAAATCGAAAATGAATCCCACTTTATGCTGTACTGCACATATTATGAAGATCTAAGAGCACCAATTTTCCATGAAATGTCTGTACGTAATCCTGAAGTGTTTTGGGGGGGATGATGAAAAATTGGAATGGCTATTTAAGTTTGACGTTTTTAAAATGGCTAACTTTGTTTCAAAAGCCTGGAAAAGAAGGCAAGATGGATTGTTTGTTTAGTCTCTAATGAGGTGTTATTATTTATGAAATGATGTTGAATATGTTGCAAAAAACTTGGAAAAGAAGATAAGAAGGTTTGATTATGGATATACAGTATAGTATATACTATACTCTTGTGTACAGGGTATATGTATCAGATATGTGTCTGTAGCATTTTAATAGGTCTAGGATTTACTCTGGATCTGTTATATGCAAAATGTTGGTGTCATATAAGCCCATGTGGGCTGGGCATCCATGTGATGCATGACACAATAATAAAATTCATTCATTAAGTCTTTACAAGTAGGTAAGGATTATATATATTAAAAATGATTCTGAGGGAGAGGCTCAACAGCCCATTTTCCATGGAATGACTTAAAGTGGTTTGTTTACACGTGGAGTGAGCGTGGCTTCTATTTATAGAAAATTGCATCCTCTATGTAACACAGTGAATGTGTGAAGAGCTGAATTTACAATAGTCAAAGTATGCAGCACTTTATTAAGACTATTCTAAAACTGTTTTAATTGTTCTTTGTCCACCATTTTTAGGGGGAATATCACATGGCCCTAGAGGACCAACAAGTTACTATTACATGCTACCCATGAAATTGCGTGTGCTCGGATTAAAGGTTGCTCTAAGTTCGAAACTGGCTCAGGTAATAACTTTTAATTTTGGGTAACCCAGAGTTGCTTCACAGCAAAGTCCTAGAACATCATTTTAACTATACCTTTCTTTTTTCGAAGAATCTGTTAATTTTGTTAAATGCGTGTACACATGCATGGATGGTTGGATGACATGATCCTTTTGAAAGCAGAGGAATACTTGATTTTCCCAAGATGATTTAAAAAAATTTTTTTTAAGGATGGTCTTCATATTGTCGACACTCTAGAGATGCCAACACCTGAACCGCAGTACCTCCTGGATTTGGCTCGATACAGAAATTGGGGGGAGACCATCTTGATTGTGGACATGTGAGTTGGCCAAAAATATAAATCTGTTATAAAGTTTGTTCAAGTGGAAAATCAAACCGCGCAGGACTGAAACACCCACAACTTGGCTTTTTATGATGCACTTTGAGCTTTATTGCTATTAAACTGGCTATTTGCCTTACAAGTGCCGTCAATGCTTTTATTACACTGTTTAGATTGCTCAATTTGTTTTGCTTATGTTCTGTGCAGCACTTGATGTATCCCATGTACTAAAGGTACTGCACAAGTGGTTATTAATGCATCATTAATTAGCATTAGTTGGCTTTCTTAGTCCTTGGTTAGAATCCTATTAACCAAGTGTACTGTTTTACAGCACATTTTTATTTATTGCTTCCAATGAGTAAAAGTTAAATGCAATCCTTAATTTGTATTGGATATTTCCATTGGACATTCAGGGTGAAAAAAGTTTCCTTTCCTCACCTGGGGCCTCATTTATAAATGTTTATAAAAACAATACTTATTTCACTTTCCCCTCGGATTTGGGATTAATAAAAATTAACTTGACATCAAAACATGCACATTTACGCAAACTTGACGTCTCCATTGGAAAAGTAGTGAAATGCGTATAAATGTCCTACAGAACAGTTTCACTTAGTTCTTTTCACTTCTTATCAAAGTACACAGTTGTCTAATAATCATATCCCTTGTTAGGAACATCCTGGACGCTTATACCATCAGGGAGATAATCTAGAATCACACAGTACAGATGCACAGAGTACCCTCATCCCAGAATCCATTCGAATTCTGAATGCGAGGTCCAACAATGTGATTTAAAGTTGATAGGGAGGGATTTAATCGGGGAGATATTTACCTGGATATAATTATATTTGTATGTTTTGGTCTCATGTTTGTAACTATGTGAAACTGCCACTTTAAGACGCAAGAGAAATTTCTGTGTAATCAAAAGTATTGTCTTACCTTGAATAATAATCACAAGCTGGTAAGGGTGACTCAATAGGGTGACAGTTTTATAAATCAGGATATTTTTGACTGTATGCAGTTTTCTTTTGCCTGTACGTAACCATTTAGTGTAGAACCTCAAACAAAGTTTTATAAGAATGGCCCCTGAGCTATAGCCCATGCACAGGTGAAATCATTGTGGCAACAACCTCATCTGTTCTCTTGGGATCAGAGTAATGACAAAGAAAGGGAGGCAAGACCCTACTTCAGGGTGCTCTGACAGAGCCAAACTTTTGTTTTTCCTCCTTGCTTAACCATGAAACTTCTCTGTTATACTTCACAGAAATGAACTCCCTGAAAACATCATTCAAGCAACAGACAGTTTGAAAACTGTGAATGTTATTCCAGCCTTAGGTGAGTCTGCCATCATACAAAACCAAGCATTAAGCATTGCAAGCTTCTGAAATGTGGTTAAATTAACCTAAACGCCTGTAATGTAATTCGCTTTTTCATAGGGTCCACCAATTTCAGAATATTAGGCTACACAACTGTGTACATGCCCTGCATGAACAACAAGCTCCTGGTTAGTGTTTGCTGGCTAGTGCTGAGTAACATCTGCCAAAATGTGTTCATTACTGCTTTTACATAGTCTAAACTTGTGT
Organism: Anguilla rostrata; assembly: GCF_018555375.3. Classification (NCBI taxonomy): domain Eukaryota; kingdom Metazoa; phylum Chordata; class Actinopteri; order Anguilliformes; family Anguillidae; genus Anguilla; species Anguilla rostrata. Next base: position 28,290,351 of record NC_057934.1, read on the forward strand.
TCAGACTAGCTGGTTCAAGGTTTAATTTTCCTGAACTTAATATGAAACTGTGAGAGAAACCAACAAAAGACAAAGGCACAAGTCATGCATGTTTTACAGTCAAAATATCCTCACAGGTATTTGCACTGCATCATTTTCAGTGATGACACAAAATCCCAGCTGCCTGAATACTTCAGTTCAATCCATGTTGTATGGCCAGAGATTATTCAACAGCTGCAGTGTTTACCACAAATAAGTCTATATTGTGGATTATGGTAATGTAAACCCATCGGCCAATATTTCATTCCAAAACTGTAGGAGTCAAAATTGCCACTAATATGATGCAGACTGAACAATACATTTCAGATTAACAAAATACATTTGTAGGCCTGGCTAATGTATCCCTTCCTATTTCCATTACATAGTATGAAGAACTGTCACATAAACATGTGATGATGACGTATTCTAGAACAGGGCGTTGCTGCAAAAAAGCATCCGTGCTCAGCGAACCTACCCTGGGTGAATAAAGGTTAAATAAAAAATTATAGAAATACAAGTTGAACACTTTGACCTCTGTGCTTCCCAGGCACATTGGTATCTTTTTTTCCAGGGCATGAATCCTCTAAATTACAGCCTATAACACAGCTTTGTGGAACTCTGTATTTATAGTACTGTTTGTGTGGTGTTTTTCACAGGGCTAAATGTTCACAGCATGCTGAAACACGAAACACTGGTTCTTACGCTGGAAGCTGTGAACTTTCTGGAAAAGAAGCTCCTTTGGCATGACTCTCGATTCACTCCTCTTTATCCCTTTAAATTCCCCTACAGTGATTTTCCTTGAATGTACTCACAGGCTGGAGTAAAACATGATAGTCCAACTGTCGGTTTACCAATGCTTATATGGACATGTTCCAATGAATTCAACTTAAATATCATTTAATGTTATTGAAATTACACTTAAAAAACATACACCAATATTGCAATCTATGTATGGAAGAGGTACAGACAAGGCACACAACTCAGTGGTACAGCATTCCCTATAATGGTTGGAAGGCTCTTTGGGGTAGGATCCCATTTGCCAGGTCATGACGCACTTCCCATCTCAGTGCGGACCGTTTCTTCTCTGTTGGCACTACATAGGTGTTGGGGATATAGATTTTCTGCAGCTTCTGTTGAAGAAAATTAATAGTGTGTGAGAATGTGCTCCAGTCTGACAATTCCAACAACTCGTTTGAAACAATCTATTCAGCCCCTAAACTGAAGTGAATTAATTGCAATGCAAAACTGAAAAAGAAGCTGTAAACCAGAATGTCAAATGTTGAATGGGCAGAGTAGTCTGCATGGCAAGTTTGTGTATTCAGGTTCTTTATAAAGTTTCTTCCAGTGTCAATCCAATGTCGTGTTTCCTTATTCCTTATGATTCACACCTGCAAAATATCATGCTGTATGGCTCTGTTCTTATGATTTAGTTGAGAAACACCTTAAAGTGTAGGTGCGACTGCAGTATATACTTTCTTGCAATAACAAGCGAAACGTAACAGGATTTATCTGGCATTCAGATATTACATGAGTCATATTGACAAATTATAATTCTGTATTCCATTTGCAAAAATTCACCTTTTTAGCATGTTTTATTTTAAAATTAAGATTCATTTTAGTGGTTTTAGGGGCAACAAATAAAATGGGAGGGCTCTACAATGTATCTGCAGGCAAACAGAGCATACTTACTCTTGAAGGCTTGCTTTCATACATCATTTGCTCCTGTAAAGCATGAAAAAAATTGCTAGTTAGTAGGTCTGCAATTAAATTACTGTTTTAAGTTTTTCCCTTTTATCACACCACCATATACTAAATTTTTTTGCTGTCTGGAAGATTTCTAATGGCAGGTCATCTCAAGCCTGCAGACAAGCTCAAGTAAATTCTCCCCCATTTGGAATGTCCAACTGTATACAGCTGCTCTCATTGGAGGAAGACTCTTCATGTGCAGCTTTAGCAAGCATCGTGCAGTTGTGTATCGACCAGGGAGGGATGCTAAAGAGCAGTGAAAACCAGTCATAAGCCTGGGTGATGTTACTACCAAATCAATGCATCTTACTCCAGGCACATGAGGTCCCCCAGAGGTCTTCACAAGTTCAGGCCAGATTTCTGCTAGGCCCTCAACTTTCATAAATTTTTTACATAGCACCATGTAAATGTTGCATGTTTAAAAAAAGAAACATTGTAAGTCACTCTGGATAAGATGCTGAAATCACTGCACATAGCTATATTCAACCATAGATTACAGCATTCTTTATTTACTTTATATCTGCCATTAATGTAAATACCCGAATTTCTGAGCGAAGTCCTTTTCTATCCTTTTCTCCCGGTGCTCTGAAAGTCTCCCAGTCTTGTTTATACTGAAAATACCTGCATAGTAGATACAGTTAAACCACTGCACATAAATGAAATGTCTTGAGCAAGAAAAAACCCAAAACTTTTGTTTTCCATCCAAAGACTTTGCACTGTACACAAAGCCTTGGATTGTTATTCAGCGTGTTAAAGACATCCGTGAAGAGGGTAAAATGCCCTACTTAAAACACAAGCTTGGCTTACTTTGCTACCGGATCAGTCTTCTTCAGGTTTCTTGTGTGAGGGTGTGCCGACAGTGGCCGAATAACTGCAGAGGTGATTCATGATTAAAATATGGCAACAAGGTAAAATATTAAATAGTGCTTATGTATTGTAGGACACTTACAGGATTTTGGATAAGCTTGAATGTCATTCTCACTCCGGGATCTAGACTGAAGGAGGTAAGTAAAAACTATTTAGCATCCAATTTACCACTCAGAAATTTTCCCTGATCTGCTGGATTTCCACTGTAAAGAATGCCCCAGTATTGCCATTATTCACCATTTTTTCATTTTTACTCATACTTATTTCAATAAAACTATCTTCCTTCAGGATGAAGATTGATACACTGCAATGAAAATTACAATTTTTCAGTAAAGAACCAAAAAAAGGAATAGTACTAATGATATTCACTTATACTTTTTTTACCCTGAAATCAAAATGTTTTTATTCTTCCCACTGTTGGAGGATCAGGTGCTGGTCATTGAAGTTAATGTCTGAGGTTTTCCTACTATTGACTGTGCTATAGCTACTATACTGGCATCATGACTTGTACAAGCAACTGCGTGGGCATGTCAAAATTTAAGAGTAAATGTTTAGGAGTTTAATGTAAACAAAGCATAATTGTGCAGACAGGAACATATCATTATTCAGATGGAATAACTAGCTATTTTAACTGAATAACACTATGCTGTGTCAATACGTAGTAAGCAAGTCAAATAACAAACCCAAGGTTCAAAATCAGGGTGTCACATGACTTCATTATCAGGTTAAACTAGCTAGCAAACTAGCCATTTAACTTAGTGTTTAGGCTTGATGACAGAGTCAGATACCAGTAACCTGCTACCCAGACAGCAAATGGTTTCATATTTCATTCCAAGCCAGTGCGACTAGTGTTGGCTCACAAATGATGTGCTACTGTCTGTCAGAGTCAGTCTTGGTGCAACTGGATTCTGTAAGGCAAATAAAGCTGAAAATGCCTAAGCATTGCCACATCTCTGGATCCGGAGAAAGCCATATGCTTTTTTCATGTGGTCTCCAACCCTGGTCCTGGAGAGCTACAGGGTCTGCTGGTTTTTGTTTTCACCTTAAAATCAGCACCCAATTGAGACCCAATGAAAACCAGCAGACCCTGTAGCTCTCCAGGACCTGGATTGGAGAACACAGAATTTTTCTTATCACAAAATTTAAGACTGCTAAAAGAAATTGGTTTTATTTCTGGAGCCCACTGGCACTGCAATATTACAATAACTCAAACAGTTAGTATTTGCAGTGTCCTTTTCCGCCTGGAACTTGACGCAGAACGTGTCTCGACGTGTCTTATGAAAATGAATCTTAATCCAGGATACAAGCCACCCTGTCCTTGTCTGCTGAACAGGTCACAATCTAAAAGTATTTATTACAATTTAAGGGTTACAACTGGGTTAAAAACAGACGCCGTCTCGGTGTGTGCGCTCCTGGTCTCTGCTCTGAACTGTGGTGAGAAACACACCTTTAGGCACCTGGGCTGATTAGTTAAAGCAACCCAGGTGCATGTGCTCTCTCCACCAGCCGGCGTTGCCTAGACCAATCCACTTTTCCAGCGGACCAAATGCAACAAGCATATTCTACGGAATTCAATTTAGAGTGAAGGTTGCATGTAAACTTGAAAGCAGTCAAACTAAAACATGAAATGCAGTATCATTCATGACCAAACTGTGCTAAATTGTAATAAATGCACAGACCATTTCTAGTAGTTTTAAGGGAGTTTTTTTTTGTTGCACAATTTCTCCCTTAGGTGTCTTAAGAGGCTTGAAAGAAAAACCTTGAAAGTGTACAAATATATATGCTACATTAGTAATTCTAAATATGTAGGCAGTGTTTGCGTTGTCAGTTACACAAAAAAACATTTAAGATTGAGTCACACTGCAGCATATTCAAAGTACTCACCATTGCGTTAGAGTAGGTCTGAAAGGCATTTGTAGCTTCACTTAGACTATCCATCTCCTCACAGTCCAGATGCTCCGATTCAGATGCGGTCACCGATACCCGTAGCCTCTCCAACTGGTCCTCCAGTCTGTCCACTGCACAGGTGGAAGACGCAGCCATTAATACCACATTAATGTAGTTCAGCTAATCTAAAGTTATGAACTTTGAGACAAATGCAGCAGTAATTCAGGTAAGAAAAAAAACAGAATCATACCTCAGTTCATGAAAATACACATGAATACATCATACATTTGCTACGAAGCCCAAATACATATTCTTCTTAACATCTGGGAAAGATACAATAGTGGTTGAGGTAAAACACTTTAATACAGGATAGTACCAGCCCAGTGATTTTGTCATGCTACTACACTTTCTAACTGTATTATTTTGGCTGAAAAGTCTAGTAAAATGAACTGTCTAGTAAAATCTCAAACAGAGACAGTGCTCAGTTGAAAAATATCCAACCCGATCAGCATTATGTAAACCTTAGGTTCTCAATAATATAGTGTAATCACTATATTATTGAATATTATTATATTACTATATTATTTTGTTAGAAAAGCCGACGTCATGGAGAACAAGTTGGTGTCTTTGGTGGTATGGTTCAGTGGGCGTTGACTAAAGATTTTGATACCTATGGGTTAATGCCCAGCAAGCTACAAAGGTTAACCCACAGTGTGATAGGCTTACAGCGCAAGCAGGATCACTGATGTACTGTTTTGTTATGATTTTGAGTTTATTTGATGACTTGAGTTATTACTTCGAACCCCAAGTATATAAGGGGAAAAGTGGAATGGTTTGAGAAGACTTGTCAACATGAACAGTCTCCTGTGTGCCACAAGCACAGAGCCATTCCACTACACACATTTTGCACCATTGTATATGAACACACTACAATTTCACTGCATTCACTTTAACATGGCAACTGCATACCTAGCAGTTTTAAAGTCCTAATATACACACAGAACTCAGGATATCTGCACCCCGTAGTCACTTGCCTATAAACTAGTGTATTCGCAAGCCACACAATTGTATCTATGCAGGCTACACATGCCAGGGGCATGTCCGCATCTACAGTTGAGGCCAAAAGTTTACATACAGCTAGGCTAAAGATATTCAAACTCAGTTGTTCACAACTCCGCACATTTCATGTTACCATACATTTTTGCTGGGAAGTCAATTAGGGCATCTACTTCGCATCAGAGGTCATTTTAAAACAATTGATTAGACAGATTTATTTCAGCCTTAAATTAATAATCCTAATAGTTGATTAATAATTAAATATCCTACCACCAGTATGTGTTTATATATTATTTATATCTTATATGTATATCTTGTTATACGTTTCTTTCTTCAGGGACACCACAGGGCTACGTGATGCAGCCCACAAAGGACCAGCATCACCTCCCCAGGAGGAAACATCTCCCCTGACCCTACCCTCTGCAAGCCATGCTGCTGTGACTATAGCTCCCATCCCACAGCAAGGCTAAAGATAAGGCCACACCTCCCCCAGTCCTCTAAGAGCCAGGCCAACAGGAGTGCACATGTGACAAGTCCTAAAGCCTGTCAACATCACAGCCAGCTGGGCTGAAGAGGAGGCCCAGCAGCACACCCACACTGGACACAGAATAACCATGATCCAGTGCCACCACAACACCCCTTCTTCCCATCGAGGAGTCCTGGTGTCCAACTGGATAAACACCAGAGGTCATCTTTTTGTTTTGGAAATGACTATTAATTAAGGTATGACCAACCTTTTATTCAAAACAGAAAAAAATACATTGGCTGTATAAAATCTAGGAAACGCCCAGCAGGCCATTTAACACTGACAGGAGGGCCATATATGGGCCAAGGGTTCCCCCATTCCTGGTCTACATGCGAGCTAGCAAAATACCAATTTTTTAAGGCACAGTGATTTCATTATTTAGGAGTTTAATTACCTGAGTCTTCATTGCGCATGGATTCATCACAAACATGCAATTGCCCACTCTGTTTCCTGGAGAGATGCAGTGAAAATGGTTGAAAAAAAGCACGCACGCACGCACACACATTAAAAACACATACACGTGTATTTATACTCCAGTAGAGTTCCAGAGACTTGTAGAATCTATGCCAAGGCGCAGTGAAGCTGCTCTGGCGGCTTGTGGTGGCCCAACACCTTACTATGACACCGTAAGTTAGTTTTTTTCCTTTAATTTATTACCCATAAGTATATATATGTATATACGTTTGTAGGGCTGCCCCCGAACAAAGATTTTCCTAGTCGACTAGTAGTCGTTAGTTCAAGCCATTAGTCGACTAGTCGTTGCACGTTTATGATATTAATTTAATTATTTAAATATATATTTTTGGGGGCATCAGAAAATGGTTTGAGTTCCAGGGCTGAGAAAGAATGTTATAAGTAACATTGTTAACACTGTGCTACATTACAGAAAAATACAAAACCGTAATAATGAGTCTTTAAAATATAAATTTTACAAGTGCACGCCCAAAGCGAACCGCCTAGTAACGACAATGCTAACGGCAAAAGCGGTAATGATTCTGAATGTGTCGGAACAACCAGCAAGGAGACTGAACATTTTGTTAATTTATTTCAACACAGTATAACATCACACAGCTTATGAACTTGTAACACTAACACAATAACTGATAAAACAAACGATAAATAAAAAAACAGCCTTTTGTTAAAAAACTAAATTGAAAAAATATTTTTGTTTCTTTTTAAAATGTAAATAAATATAAATTAGGCTATATAAACAAACGAATAAACAAATATACAGCAAACTGAAAGACTTAAGAGAAATATGCAAAAATAAACAGGGCTACGGAGAAGTAGCCTTAACAATGAAAACTTTCTATTTTTTCTGAGGTCAGAATGCAAACAAAAATGTAACATTAACACATTTAACAGCAGCAACGAGTTGGCGGTGTATGATCCTGACTTTGAAATGGCTATCGAGTCAGATAAATGGAGTACATGGTCGTGGCCCTAACTTCCATGTCATCTGTGGAATAGACGGCCGTGCAGAAGATTACAGCGTTTTCAATTCGTTCTACTACCACGTTAAGCGCACGCATGCCAATGAAAACTTGGTCGACTAAGACTCTTCTCATCGACTAACGGTTTGGTCGACTATTAGGGGGCAGCCCTATACGTTTGTGTGGAAATGTAAGTGTGTACGCACGCACGCACGCACGCACGCACGCACGCACGCACACACACACACACGCATGCAGTTTCTTGATATACATATATACATATATATATATATATATATATCAATTGGATTAGACATATATTTGGGGATCCCACAGGGTCTTCATTAAGACATAATCAATGCAATTCAAATTCTTTTTTTAATTGGATTGGGACAGAAAACAGGGTTCTTGCTCTTTTCACAAATCAAAATTCAGACTTTTTCCAGACTGATTTCAATTGTTTCTGTTGGGATTTTGAAATTTTGTGTTTAATTATTTCAATAAATAAAAGCATGAGTGAATGAATGAATACAGAATTAAATTAAATGTTATTACAAAGTTTGCATTGTCATTTCTATTTGTTACAAATAATTTCATTTGGAAACAATAGGCCAATATGTTCTTTAATATCAGTTTACATTTAATTTTTTGACAAAAATTTCAACTATTAGTATAGCTATCCTGTTGAGTGAATATAATAAATAGTTTAATATTAACAGAGCCAGTCCATTGCAGTGTTCACCCTTTAATAAGAGTTACACTAGTTTACACTAAACTAAACACAACCCTTAAACACCCACCACTTCACACTGTTTGGCTAGATAGAAAAAAGGGCTTAGATTATACAGTTCAGGCACAGCTGGCAAACTATTTTGTAGACCTCGACTGAACAAGGAGTTCACCACATTGGTGGCCTGGTGGCGTGTCTGGTGCTGGATGTTGTAGAGCATTTGTATTGTCATTAATGTCGACATTACAGAGTCTACCGCATGCGATTGAAAGAGTTTCAATAAATGTCATTATCTGAAAGTTCACTGACTCTGTCAGACATCAAGGACCATTAAATAAGAAGGGCTAAGGCACTTTTACAACTAACCCTGTGTTCACACAGCGAGCAACTCGGTTGATGGGTTGCCCAAGTGTACTACTCTGAGGGAGGGGCAGAAGCTTCCCATTGTATCCTCTTCGTGGTCTCGTGCAGCTACATATTATTGAAGAGAAATAATGGCATCATCAAAGACGTACAGCCACATATCAAGTCACAGTTATGTCAGGACGCTAATAAATATTATTTGTTACTGCTCTCGTTAGCCATACATCTCTCGATTTCTCTCGCTCTCGCTATTTAGCCACCTAGCTAGTGACCTCTCTATCCCTCTCACTAGCTGGAATAGAGATGTCGCTAGCTTGAACTAAAATCTGACAGATCACCACATTTGACTGACTCACTGGTTACATTCACATCAAAATTCTTAAGAAAACACAGTAATATAATTTTCAATACCAATCCAATTAGAAATTATTTGAATTCCACTGTTTATTCCACTGAATTCCATTGTGTGTCAATGAAGACCCAATGCGATGCCAAAAGCTCTCATCACAACCTCAACTCAGGAGAGCATAGACGAGTGTATACTCTCCTCCAAAGCATGTAATGTCAGCCATCCTATCATACTTCAGTTTGCAAATTGGACTCGCAGAGATACAACCTGGAGGAAGACTCTGCATGTGTAGCTCAAAAGATGGAATTGTGGGCACCCAATTGACCAGTGCGGGTCACGGGTAGGGTTGTGACGATTATGAAACTTTAGCTGACGATTATTTGTCACAAATATAATTGCTTATAATTATTTAATTATCTTAACTAATAATAGAATATAAGCACAATTATAATTGCTCCTATGACAAATGCACCTTTAAAGAAGATAAATTGATCAGTAAAAAAAAGTGCCTGACTTTTAGTGCTTTGTAAATCGAAATAAATTACACATAGGACAGTTCCGATTATGGCATAAGCCTACATAACCTACATTCTGGGTTCTCCAAAGAGCTTTAGCATCAAATGTTCCCAGATGGGAGAGGTCGTGTGGGGCTTTGCAATGAGATCAATTTCTTTCTTTTTTTTGCAATCAGTTTTTCCCCACTATGTCTAATGCCGCTATAGGCTTAATATTACACTATTGTTGTCAGTATGCCCTTATTGATAACCTTTAATCTCTCGCTGCAGCGTGCAGTCTTAATTAACAGGCTGACCTAAAACTATTAATGTAGCAAAACAATATAAGACAGGAACACATTTGGGATTATTTGAAAATCTGAGAGAAAACAGAAAATGCAAACAGAAACTATAAGAGTTTATGGAATCAAAGATTTTATACAAATTAATTGTACTCAGTTCATATAATCGAGATCACCCGTTCATATGATCATCGGCACAGCCCTAGCCATGCGTGCATGATAAGACAGTCATCCTGGCCAACTGAAGCCCTGCAATCCCTTGGTAAATCTGGACCAACTGTACATCACCCTGTGGGGCTTCCAGCCAGGGTCAGCACTGGCACAAATTGTGTTCAACACCAGACTGTAGGAACCAATTACTATTAATTACTTGTTCTGAGCAATAAAATTGTGAAAGATACCTTAGGACCTTTCGTTTAATGAAAGGCTTTCCAGCAGCCCCAAACATTGTGTGGGGACTTGAGGACTTGCTTGTATCCAAGAAAGAACTGCTAATGTTTTCAGGGTCATTTTCTTCTTGCAGGCTGTGGGGAGCAGCTGACGTCCGGGGGCACTTGGCAGAAACCGAATACCGTGTGTAAGACTCGTACTGCTCTGGTCTCTCACTGAAGTTGTCTGCAGCATATACGGAATGCACCTGGTAAGGCAAAAGACACAATTCAGAATATGCAACACGAATTGGGCCTGACTGATATAGGGCAATGCCTGAACTTAACTTTCGCAAAATGAATTTTTGAATTTTTATGAAAACCACATAACATTTAAAATAAAATAAGATTAAAACCGATTATTCAAAGGTGTAGACCGATGTTAAAGCCGAAATTTATTCTATGAAATTTAAATAAAAATAATTATGTTTCAACTTGCGAAATTGACCTATTGTACCAACCAATTCGGCATGCACAAAAAAAATTTTTATTTAGTTCTTTGTCTGTATATTCCAGTTCAAATAAATATGGGCGGCCATCAAAGTGAAGACACTCAACATCCTTGCGATAGCCTGATGAATAATCAGCTATTGCAACAGGTTTCAGATTTGGATTTTCCACATTAGCATGCAAAGGTGAGCCACACACTACTGTAAACAATACATTTTCATGCATATTGAATAGGTAAGTACAGTAGGTCAGTTCAAAAAGGACTGATTTTTAATTTTCATTCTGGCAAATAAATTTAAACTTCCACATTCGTTTTCACACCCCGATAAGAAGTTTAGATCTTGAACTCTATCTTGACATGCCCCATAGATGAAGCAACTGATGGGAGGGGGAAAAAAAACATCTAAAAAACAAAAACCTCAACAATGAAACAGGTGCATAAAATACAGAAATGATAGGAAGGATGGAAAATACTATGAAAATCAGATCCAGGTTGAAAAAATAAATAAACAGAATTATCCTTTAAATTATGCCGCTCTCCATCATGAGCAAACCTAAAAGGGCTTTTGAGCATTGATTTTTAGAAAAAGACAAAAAAAAAAAAAGAACTGACTGTATGGTCTTCCATACGACACATCCAGCTAAAAATCTCAGTTTAATGGTACACCCAATGGTATGGAATCAAATCCTTAATATACCAGTGCTATGGCTGGCAGTCTGATGAGTGCATATAATTGGAGGCAAAGCAAGAGACGGAAAACATTCAGTCAGGATTGTCCTTCTCTCATTGTGCTACATGAACTGTCCCCTGCAGTGCATCTACATCAGCAGTACATCAAATGTGCTGCTTTGAGGAAATGAGTGTGCAGCCCAGGTGGAGGACGCCTGGTGCAAAATGTGTGTTGGAGTGTGAGCCTCCCAAACTGATAAAAGACAGGCCATAGCAGCAACGAGACAGGTCTATGAGTATAACTGGATATACTAGAATGATAAAAAATGGGTATAAAACTAAAAAGAAAACAGAGAATGAAGAGCCATATTGTTCGATGGAGCATTCATCACAAAAAGATACTAAATTATTCCACGGAGTCATTACTGCTGTACTCAGCAAATGTTTTTGATTCATACAATAAAATGGTCAACAACATTTTCCAAGACCTAGCATAATATAGATACTTGCTGTTGGATCTAGACAGAAAAATTTGGCAAGTAAAAGAATCTTGAAAGAAAGAACAGAAAAGTACATTTTATGTCTGAGAATGATGAAATAACTTACAGGTCTTTCTTGCAGTGATGCTCTTGGCCAAGAGACCCCAAAGCTGAACTCTGGTTTCTTCTGAGCTGGATATTAAAAAAAGAAATTGAATAAAAATGTGTTATGCAAGCCATACACCTGGATCATTATTCTTCAATAAACTAAAAATCAAGGGAAAATCAAATATGTTAAACAGCTGTATTTAATTGCTAAATGCTAAACTTGCTTTGAACAAGAAACCTACACCAGAACAAATGTATTAAAGCATCTGGAATAAAGAATTAAAGGATACAAATATATTGCCACAATGCAACTTTAAAAGAGTACATCACGTTTAGTGTACTGTGATTTTTTTAAATGACACTGCATATTATGACTAACTCTGCAACTTCTCTCTGACAACTGCCAGTCCGTTAGAGGAATTCCTGCTGGCTCTGCTTTGAGAGCTTGGGGAGTTCACATCACTTAAACTGTGGCTCTTCGATCTCTCGTGGTGAATCAGTTGATCAAGGTCTAGGAACAGAAATACGCCGAATTAAACGCAAAAAACAACACCGTAGTTACATTTTTAAAATACTTCTAAGTGATTTCAGTCTCCCCCCCGGCTGTCTTGTTCAATACAGTTATCTCTGTTCCCTGTTGGTCGATAAAAATTCAGTAGTCATAACTTAAGCCAGTTAGTCTACTGATGTTAATATTAAGAACAGTTAAAGTCAGGTAAAAGCAAAAATAAAACTTGATTTGGTGCAACTCCGTATGAAGTTGCGCACTCGGCCAGCAGGCTAACTTTTAAGCCACTTTCAGATAGCGTTATTTAACGAACATTCACAGCTTAAAGCAAACAAAACCCCACCTCGCTTGAATTCATGTAGCCTGTGTTTTGGGATATTGGTGTAGCCTAGCACTGCCAACTGACGTTCAATTTCATCTTCTGAAAAATCAATGGTTTCCATTTCCTGAAAGACAGGTGCACTTATATGAACCAATATACTAGGCTACTTCTCAAAATGGTCAGTCAACTGGCTCGCTAGCTAAATAGACGATATTCATTTGCTGTAAGTTACCCCAATTTTCAAGAGCATCAACAACTAGCACGCGCTAGTTTGTCAAATATCACGCAAAATTAACAAGATTTCAGTATCACAAATCTGGCATCTGTTAGCAACAAAACTTGGGAAAACAGTTTTAAGCATTGCCTAACTTCTCTCTTCTACTATTAGCTAACTTGAAAACGTTACGTAGTAGCCCTAAAGGATTTTCAGTGTAGCTTGGTACTAAGCTAACCATAAGTAAAGTTAACTTCTAGTGAAGTAGCCAACGTTTCAGGAGCGTTTGCAAGAAGGTATGTTCAACTGCTTTCGAATATAGCTTAAGTTACGTAGCCTTACAACAGAATGAACGGTGTAGGTCCTGGTGGTAATTTTCTACAGTCTACGGTCGGCGGTAACAGGCGCGCCGAAGCCCTATTGCGTTATTTCAAACAGCTGAGTCGCAGCCGTTAAAATTAAAATGTACATAATAATACACCAGAGGGCTCTGCACGAATGACGCTTTCCACAACGTTGCTGCAGTAGAGCGACTAAAAATTGGAAATGAAGAACTCTGCCAACAGCGCCACTCTTAGGCCCGGCTGTCGCGAGCAGGTGGGCTCGTATGGAAATCTGAGCGGCGGTTGCCAGAAATGCGACCGTTGTAATATTTTCAATATAGCAACTTGTTAGCAACTTACTTTTTTTAAGGGATCCCCGCCTAGGATATAATATGGTGTCAATGGCTTCAATTCTATAAATATGTTATTAAAACCACATGAGATTTCAGTTATTTAAAAAAACCCTTAAATTTGTAGGTTGCCATTGTTATCATAGATATATGTCTATGATTGTTATTACCATCGCAATGCACTCTGGGTAGTGGCGTCAATTGGTTGCACGGGTCTCCGTCCATTGCTCTTGTCCTTTGACCAGTATATGCCTTCTGTTCAGCCTTTTCTATTTGAACTAGAGTGGGACATTACTCAGCAGAAAAGCACAGATGACAGCCCTCATCAAATAAATAAAAACAATGAAGATCAGAGGAGACAATAGTAGGGCATAAAGTTAGATATGGTGTCTGTGCGGCAACTGCTCACCTATGCCAACAGAGATGGAAAAGTTGCCTGTTGTAAAGAGCGATCACTTTCTAGCAGCAACCGTTCAAAGTGCTGATACACTAAGAAGTTCATCGAATCCACCCTATTCACAGATATCCCATGTATGACATCACACAAAAATTCTGTGGCATTGCATTGATATTTTTCACTATTAATAACTGCAACTGCTGGATAAAACAACTGAGTTAACCCCCAGTTGTCATGGTCCTGTTTTCCTGTCTGTGTTTCCCTTGTTGGGCCGCCAGATGGCGGCACTTCTGTTTTGTGTCCTGCTCCCCCCCTGCTAATTGTATGATTGTTTCATTGTCTCGTTATCCCATCATTGTTCCCACCTGTGTCTTATCCCCTCCTTCTGGTTTGATTGTTTTTTGAGTTCACCTGTGTCTTGTTACCCCTGTCTATTTAAGTTCTCTGTTCCCTTGACTCGGGTGCTGGTTCCTTGTGTTTGTTGCCGATGAATGTTCAGACCATTTATACCTGCCTGCGGGTTTTTTTTTTTACCTGTTTGTGTTTGTTCCCTGACTTCCATGTACCTGCCTGCTTGTGTTTGTTCCCTGACTTCCATGTACCTGCCTGCTTGTGTTTGTTCCCTGACTTCCATGCACCTGCCTGCTTGTGTTTGTTCCCTGACTTCCATGTACCTGCCTGCTTGTGTTTGTTTCCTGACTAGTTTTGTTTCCTGACTAGTTGATTTGCCCTTGTGTTCTGCCTGCCTGCGTTCTGCCCTGACCGTGTTTGAGTTCCTCTTGTTTTCTGTTTTATTTAGAGATTTTGAGTTCGTGTTTTTGCCCTTCGTGTCCTTTTCTGTTCCCTGTTTGCCTTTATTTTCTGTAAGTAAAGTCTTTGTTAATTTTCTCCCTTTTGAGTTTCGTGTTTTTTTTCCACTCTGCGCCTGGGTCCCAGCACCCGTACCGTTACACCAGTGCAACAATTTTACATCATCTACCTACCCATAGTGCACTGCATCTAAAATAATCGCAACCTCCATAGGTAAAAATTAAAAGCTGGGTTTCAAAAAAAACCCTGAAATCTCATGTGGTTTTTACAACATACACTGAACAAAAATATAAACACAACACTTATTTTTGCAGCCATTTTTAATGTTTAAATAATACCTCAACGATTTGTTCTTTGTGCACAAAGATCTTATTTCTCTCAAATATTGCCCACAAATTTGTTTATATCACTGTTAGCTAGCATTTCTCCTTTGTCAAGATAATCCATTTCCTGCACAGGTGTGTCATATCAAGATTCTGATTAAATGCCATGATCACTATACACAGGTGTTCCATATGATGGGGTCAATAAGAGTTTTTTGTTCAACACCATGTCACAGATGCCTCAAGACTTAAAAGATCATGCAATGGGCATGCTGTTCTCCCCCTCCCTGACCTGTCTATATCCACTTTTGAATTCCATCCTGTCTCTATCACCTACCCTGCTAACCTCTATATTATTATTTATCGTCCCCCGGGGCCCCTGGGAAGCTTCCTGGATGAGCTAGACACCTTGCTCAGCTCCTTCCCTGAGGACGGCACCCCGCTGATCCTCCTGGGAGATTTTAACATCCACCTAGAGGCCTCCCAGTCTGCTGCCTTCCTACCACTATTCCACTCCTTCGACCTCTCCGTACAACACTCTCCCCCAACCCACAAGGCAGGCAACCTCCTAGACCTGATCTTCCTGAGGACCTGCTCCAGCTCCAATCTTACGGTTACCCCCCTGCATACGTCTGACCATCACTTCATCTCCTTCTCCCTCCCCCTCTCTCCACATCCTCCCTCTCCTCCTCCCATCCCCACTGTCACTGTCCGCCGTAACCTCCGCTCCCTATCACCCTCTTCTCTTGCTCCCAGAGTGACTGCTTCCCTCCCCACTCTTCAATCATTTTCCAAGCTCCCCACTAACTCTGCATCCTCCACCCTAACCTCATCTCTCTCCTCAGCACTCGACTCCCTATGCCCCTTCGTTCCTAGGCCAGCACGTTCATCCCCTCCCAGTCCATGGATGTCTGACATCCTACGCACCTCCAGGGCCAGCCTCCGCGCTGCTGATAGGAAGTGGGCCAAATCCAGGGACCCATCTGACCTCTCAGCCTATCAGTCTCTCCTGACAGAATTTTCTTCTGCTGTCACTGCCGCTAAGGCAAAATTCTACCAAACTAAAATTCATAACTCCATTTCTAACCCTCGTCAACTTTTCTCTATTTTCTCTTCTCTCCTCAGCGTGCCACCTCCTCCACCCCAGTCTTCCTTCACTGCAGATGACTTTGCAGCATTCTTTGACGAAAAGATTGCAGACATCCGCAGCTCCTTTGCGCCCCCTGCCCCCTCCGCGCCCTCCGCCCCCTCCACGCCCTCCGCGCCCTCTGTGCCCTCCGCCCCCTGTTTCTCCACATTTTCTCTCCTCTCAGACTCTGAAGTTTCCCAGCTTCTGCTCACCCACCGCCCTACCACCTGCGCCCTCGACCCTGTCCCCTCATCTCTCCTCCAGGCAATCACACCTGACATCCTCCCTTTTATCACCTCCCTCGTGAACTCCTCCCTATCTTTTGGATGTTTCCCCTCATCCTTCAAGAGGGCCCACATCACCCCGCTGCTGAAGAAACCCACACTAGATCCTTCAGTCATTCAGAACTACCGCCCGGTATCTCTCCTCCCTTTCCTATCCAAAACACTTGAACGTGCCGCATCTAACCAACTCTCTGCTTTCTTCTCTCACAACAACCTGCTTGATCCCCACCAGTCTGGCTTCAGGCCTGGCCACTCGACCGAGACTGCACTCCTCTCGGTCAGTGAGTCACTCCATGCCGCACGAGCAGCCTCCCTCTCCTCTGTCCTGATTCTTCTAGACCTCTCCGCTGCATTTGACACTGTGGAGCACTGTATCCTACTGTCCACCCTGGCAGCAACAGGGATCTGCGGCACAGTCCTTGACTGGATTGAGTCTTACCTCTCTGATCGTTCCTTCCAGGTTGCCTGGGCGGGTAAGGTATCACCACCCCGTCCCCTCGCCACCGGAGTTCCCCAGGGCTCAGTCCTCAGTCCCCTTCTCTTCTCCTTGTACACCAGATCCCTTGGCCCTGTAATATCTGCCCATGGCTTGTCCTATCACTCTTATGCCGACGACACGCAACTCTTTAGCCGCGTTTCCACCGCAGGAACAATACCCCGGAACTAGGAACCTTTTGAGGAACTCAGTGCCTTTCCACCGCAGGAACTAGGGTCTAAATTTAGTTCCTGGGGCTTTATTTTACCCCCCAAAAGGTTCCTGCTCGGGGGGTAGTACTTTCCGAAAGTACAGGAACCTTTTGGGTGGAGCTTGCAGCGCTGAACATTTCTGATTGGTCGAGTACTCGCAGCATTTTTTTTGTTTTCAGGCGCCATGTTTAAAAATATGCAGGGGCAATTTATTTCCGATTTATTTTCATAATAACTTCAAATCAAACTTGTATGTTATGCGGCGCAGTAGCCTACTTTTGGTTATAGCCTGCCAACGTCTTGGAATTATAATGTGTGCTCTTCTGCTCTTTTCTTGCTTTAGTATTCGTTTTATAAAATGCTAAGCATTCGTGCTGGGACAGCATATTACGTACTAAAACATTCAAACGGATTAATTCGGTTGCTGAATATTTTCTTCCGGATTTTCTTTGTTAGCCCGTTGTAATTGACTCAAAACGTTTGATACAGTTATGTGAGGTATGCGGTAGTTCTGCGTAATTAACATTGGTGATACAGTACAAGCAAACTGGAAATCACCTTCCGCCCTTTTTGTCAGGGTAAAATAACAGGTTAATTCTAGTAATAGTCCCTTTAGCTTTTTCAGACTGCCGTAATTTTACTCAATTTTACTGCCATTTTTCAATTCCACGAAAAGACCAGGAAGACTATGGACTAATTTATGGTGCATGGTTCGTATCTGGAGGGCACACTTCGCTGCTCGGCTAGCAGTAACTTCGAAGGAAAGCAAACGGTGGCTGTACCACTGCTAATTTAAATTTTAAATTAAATTCACGCAAGTCCGAGTTTTCGTTCTATTCTTGTCATTTTGCGATTAGCCTATATGGAATTGACGACGAGAAAGTAATCAAACAGCAAATTGTTTACAACGTGTGCATGTTTTCTGCTGTTGTTGCCAGTATATAAATGTGAATGCATTCTGTCGCTTCGGATGTCAAGACATGAAAGCGAATGTTCGCATAAAAACACAATGAATGTGTTTGAGAGGATATATGAAAATCAATAAATACAAAAGTAACCATATATAGTCATTGTTGGTAACCCGTTGTATATAAGTGGAATAAACCCCTCCGGGCTGTCCCGGTTATTAGAAAATAATGTAGGCTACTTCGGTGGTAGTAGGCTATGGGGTTACAGAAGAAATCATATGACAGATGGACCGACGACAACGTCAGTGGGCTAATTTGCCTAATCTTTGCGGTACTTTAGACCCCGGTGGAAACGCAGACAACCATTGGCTGAAGGAACCTTTTAGTTCCTGGTAAAGTAGTTCCTGGGACTGAAAGTTCCGGGTAATTTTGGTGGAAACGCGGCTTTTCTCTCCTTCTCCCCATCGGACACACAGGTCCCTGTCCGCAAATCCGCTTGCCTGAGGGACATACAGAGCTGGATGGACAATCACCACCTGAAGCTCAACCAAGGGAAAGACGGAGCTAATCTTTATTCCTGCTCTATCCTCTCCCCTCCTCGACTTTTCTATTTCCCTAGGGGACACCTTAGTGACATCATCACCCTGTGCCAAGAATCTCGGAGTGGTGATGGACAACAGGCTGTCCCTCTCCAAGAACATCGCAGCAGTAAGCCGGGCATGCAGATTTTTTCTATATAACATCCGCAGAATCCGCCCCTTTCTCACCACCTACTCAACCCAGCTCCTGGTCCAAGCAATGGTTCTATCCCGCCTGGACTACTGCAACTCTCTTCTGGCTGGACTACCGGCATCTGCCACCAGACCCCTGCAACTCATTCAGAATGCTGTGGCTCGTCTGGTCTTCAACCTCCCCAGACACTTCCACGTCACTCCCCTGCTCACTACCCTCCACTGGCTGCCTGTTATAGCTCGCATCAAATTTAAAACATTGGTCCTAGCATGCCAGGCAGTCAAGGGATCAGCCCCAGCATACCTCCACAAGATATTCAAACCCTACATGCCAGCCAGATCCCTCCGTTCTGCTACCTCAGGACGCCTAGCACCTCCCCCTCTTCGCACCTGCACTTCCAGAACACGTCTCCTGTCTGTTCTGGCCCCACGATTGTGGAATGACCTCCCGGTGGAGGTCAGAACAGCTGAGACACTGACCCATTTCAAACGACGACTGAAGACTCACCTCTTCAGGCTGCACCTCTCCCCATCCCTCCCTACCCCCCTGTAAATGACTGTAAGCTTAGGGTTGTAACTAGACAGCTGTTTCGTAGGTGACTTAGGTGCATTAACTGTCTTAACTACTGCTTGTATTTTTTCCATAGACTGAGTTGTTGCCGTTGTCGTTGTTAGTGTTAATCAGTTTAACCTCCAGGGTCCAAGTTGAACTATGCGGTTGTTCCCTGCACTTGGACCGGTACTTCTCTCTAGGGGTTTCGTCATACTTGTTCCTGGTTATGGTTATACACTTTGTTGTACGTCGCTCTGGATAAGAGCGTCTGCCAAATGCCTGTAATGTAATGTAATGTAATGCTGACTGCAGGAATGTCCTGTAGAGCTGTTGCCAGAGTAATGGGTGTTCATTTCTCCACCATAAGACGCCGCCAGCGTCGATTCAGAGATTTTGGAAGTTCGTCCAACAGACCTCACAACCGCAGACCACGTGTAACCACGCCAGCCCTGGACCGCCACATCCAACTGCTTCACCTGCGGGATGGTCTGAGGCCAGCCACACGGACAGATGATGAAACTGTTTGTTTACACAACCGTAGAATAGTTTTTTTTGTCATTTTATTAAGCCTATTTTTGACATGTCTCATTGCTGCATAATTTCCTGAAATTATTTGGATCTTTCTTTCTTTGGTGTACAGATGTACAACTATCTGATATTTAAATGTCCACAGTTATGACTGTTTGAATGTGGTCAATCGTTATCTGCTTTTCGGCGACAAGAAATTAGTGTTGGTGCATCTAATCCAGGAGTGAGATTTATACTTGAGAGGCTTCGGTAAGATTAAAATGAGTTTAATCAAAAATATTCTCATTAAACACCAGACTGATATCGTAAATGCAGACAAGCAGGCGTGTCTCCAGAGATGAGAACTCTTAAGGTAAACAAATGGTATCGTAGATGGGAGGGCAGGCAGGGATGTCTCAAGGTCGCAGCATACCGAGACAAGCGAATTATATACTACTAGGCCTACTGAAAAACTACAGTGAATAATCTAGATTTAACGAAACGGAAATTAAAATATGTATTATATATAATTTATACATTAAAACCCATGAAGCCAGCATTACGTCCGGCGTATTGTTAGCCTACGGAGAACTGAGGGTGTTGAGCTAAGTGCTACGTCGTAGGGATGAGCGAGTGCACCATTATCTGTATCTGTTCAACCCAGAGACTGTAAAAAATATAAAAGATATTGACACATTTTACTCGGATGGTACCACAGTCTCTGGATGGTACTCGTGCTCGTAAAAAGTACATTATCCCTGCCGGATACTCGTTTCATCCGAGTCAAAGAGATTCGAATACCTTTGTCCGAGTATTCGGCTCAACCCTACTACGTTGTAACCAGAGAATTATCGACCGTTAATTCTAACTGATAGGCAATCATAAACGACTCGGTTTACACACACCAAGTAGCCAGTGGCTAACCGTTGGTATCTTTACTTTCAAACGAACTCTTTTCCTAAATAAAGGAGGTCAGGTAACTCCCATTCGTGGCGTGGATGTTACGTCTTTTCCGGTCCTTCCACTAGTGTATTGGGTATTTTTATACGGTCTATGATTGGGTCCGTCACAGAGGTCACGTGCTTCCGGTTCCCAGCGTGGGGGTCCTTCTGGTGTAGGTTGCCCAGCTTCCTGCGAGCAGGTTCTCCTGGAGAATATGGGGATTTTTCGCTTCTTTTTTCACTTTGGCTTGGAACGCAGGCATTCGTATAATCCATCCATGAGTTGCTTTTTCAGTTCCTGTTGGTTGTGTTCTTGATTAAAACTGTTTACGATTTCGCGCAGCTCTGTTTCTAAAAACAGCAGGTAGGTTCGTAATTAACGTGATAGCTCACATTGCTTTGTCGAGGTGGCTTACCATATCTAACCAATGCTTGACAGTAATACAGCAGGCTATAACCTCTTCACATTTTCACGTTCTGCTGTATCGCGTAAGTGGAATATACGTTGTGAGGAATTTGTAGCAACAGATATTTTGATGATTTCATTAGGTTGTGGTTTTTAACCTTTTTAAAAACGGTTGAGGACTGCAACACTAATAGGCTAGCTGCTAAGTATTTAACGAGTTAAACCACACGTTACTGGCATGGTTTGTAATCAGTTAAGACATGTATCAGTTCGTACTGGAAGTAGCACATTCTGGAAAAGTACTGTAATATTTTGTTTCTGATTGTAGCAATCGCCTACAGTATGATATAAATTCCTCGTGTGTCAGTGCCAACCAGGGACAGCAGCTCCACAGGACACACACAGATTTGTGGGTGGAAGGAAGTTTTGGTTTCCAAGATTGTCCCCATCTCATCACGGAAAAGTGACACCTCTGGTCAGTCTGGTGTTGTGGCTCATTATGTAACCAGTTATGACAGCACTATCACAGACAGGTGAGTAAAACCTGTTTTCAAATAAAGTGAATGATATGATTATTATTTTTAAAAAATATGGATCATGCCCCAGAACTGAAAGTGAAGAAAATATTCTAGGATTTATTTGAAAATCAATTCAATATCGAAAACTGAAATGATTTGGTTGGATAAGTGCCCACCCCACTTGTAACACACATTGACACACCCAAAGGCCCCCCACAGCAAAATCACCATTCATAGTGCACCACCAAACATAGACACTGAAACAAGCATTTCGTCCTGCCCGAAAGCTCTATATCAAATTCCAAGAGCCGGTTTGGAACAGAGTACTATGTTAGTATGTACTGTTTATTACATAATAAGAGAAGTTAGTATGAACAGCTACCACAAGTTTTTTTAAATTTTTTTAATTGAGTATACTCAACCACATCACAGTCCTGCAGCCTATTAAAAAGCAACAACTAAATAAAATTTAAAAAAAAACATAAGCACACTAGAAACCCACCTTATTAGATTTACAAGATTTCACTAATTATTTGTGATATTATTCATTGAGGTATTTTTTAAAATCAATGGCCACAGTAATTGTTTCTATCAAATAGACCACTTTTTTCATTAATGTCCTTGTTTATGTATTCTTTTGTGTACAAATACTTGCCTTGTAATACATTGCGGCTGCACATCATATGAGCAAGAATGGCAGCCGAGCCAGTTGGCAGCACAGAACTGTGGTTAGCAGCATGTTTAGCAGTGTTGTTTTTGCCACAGCAACCTTGTGATGACAACACACAGCCGCAGTGTATCATGGAAGATGTCTCTATCATTGAGTAACCATTGAGCCGCAAAATTTGGAAGCTGAACTCACTATAGCCGCTGCATCTTCATGTCAGCCTACCACCAAGCTCAGTGATAATGGCCATGTGATCCATTAGCAAGCAGCTAACAAGTCCCCCGAGAGCAGATTCCTCCCCTGCTCATTTTGCAATGAAAGAACCTCCTTCAAAACCTGTGCAAAGGGACTTATCAGCCCTGGATAGGCCATCCGCCCAATCCACTTCACAATTTAGCTGCTCAGCATATAGATGAGAAAAATTGAAGATGAGTGACTCCCAATCTATACACTGGCAATGTGTGTGTTGTCTACAACTGCATTGGTGTGGAATATTCTAATCCCACGTTCACACAGCGAGCAACTCAGTTGTCCAGTTGCTGGAAGTCCATTCATTCTCTATGTAGCTGAGCGACGACCAGAAACCCAAGCAAGTGAGCAACCAAAGTTGCCTGAAAAATGTTGCCCACGGTTTATCTTTCTGCGAGCACTGCCTGTGAACAACCGATCAGAGTTTTGGGCTTCCTGTTTCTCCAACCGATATTATAGCATTTTATGAATATTTGTTCCGCTCAGTGAGGAAAAATGGGGGAACAACTTATCATGGTACAATCACACTTGGTGTTATACAATGTTTTTTTAAAATAGAGTGCAGGGACCAAGTGATAGAGCGATCGGTAGCTAGGCAGCTAACTAGTGAGAGAGCGATATGGAGAGGTCGCTAGCTAGCTAGCTAGTGATGGGGATAGAGAGGTCGCTAGCTAGGTGGCTAACTAGTGAGAGAGAGAGAACTTTCAAGATAGCAGTAACAAATAATATGTATTTATCAGTGTCCTGGTATAACTATATGAGACCACTAAGAGGATACAATGGGAAGCTCCTGCTCTTTCCCCTCCCTCAGCCTAGTACACTTGAGCAACCCACTGACCAAGTTGCTTGCTGTGTGAATGTGGGGTAAGGACTAATTTTGATAGGCTATCTGATGATACATAGGAACATAAAAGCTGAAAACAAACTGCCCCATTTCAAAATGTGTGAATTTTTAGGTGGTGTTCATGGGAAATTTATATGGTAGACCACAGAAATATGCCAGTGTCATGTAGATTATCCAAATGCCCTCAAATTTGCCTGGTACCCACGATTGGAAGTTGATTGGTGGTGCTACTCATGAGCACCAATAAGCTTTTATATTTGGAATGACACAGGTCTGGGGATGTGCATAAAAAATATTTGGAACACCTTTGGTCTTGATTGGTATGCTGGGTACAGATGGTATAACGATATATGTACTCATACCAAACCATTCGCTATGTCAATATTGATTCCACATGTGCTGCAAACCTTTTTTTTAGCGTGGAACTTAAATTTCATATTCCGAGTTTCTCCAGTGATTTGGTGTGAATGTGCCTTATTTGGTGAAGCAAGGAATTATGTTCAGTTAGCCACTGTTTCCATTATCATAACAACTGAAAATAAAATTTATATTTCACACTTATATTTCTTCTGCTGTGCCAAAAATGTACCAAAGCGTCAAGTCGAAATCGAGGTACATGCCAAACCAAGATTTCTGTTTACTGGTACACTCCTACTGAGTACCTGTTAAGCATATTCAGGATTTATAATATTCATATTTTTTAAACTTTTAAAACTAATAATTATTATAACCTTGATAAACCTTGGGTTGAATGGATTAATCTTTAATTTTTACTCAAGCAATTTTAAACTCAGATTTTGGCGGGTTCAGTAGGTCCACTTACCCGGTATTACTTCTTAAGGGTCCAAACAGTGTTGACACCTAGGTACAAAGTAGTGTTTTCTGCCGGCGATGGCGTACAATCAACCAGTAATGAGATGTGGCAAAACATGTCATGTACTCAGGTTGATATCCATTAACCCTGTGAACAGTAGGTTTATAGGGAATGGGATTGTGACACCATCAACAGCAAGTCTGCCATCTTTGGAGAATACGGTGCGAGAGAGATTAGGTAAATAGTTAGGATCTTAGCATACAAGATGGTACAAATGTCTACAAGGATACAGTGCCATCCACCGGTTGTTTAAATTATTTTACTAGCTATGTATAAGGTGCTACGTCCCTGTTGAAAGTTTTTCCCCCCAAAATTCTAAGTCAGTGTTCTAGAACTTGATTGCGTTCAATTATCAGTACTGATTGTTACATCAAATTAGAATGTTCAGTTGAACTAATCATATATTTGTGATCTTGCAGCTTTAAGGGTTAAATGGAAAAACAGATTTCTAGATTTCTAGGTCCAGCAAGGAAAGCTGGTCTGTTTTTCTTCTTGCCTATTGAAAACTTTTTAAACAAATAATCCCAATTATTTTTTTTCCAGACCAAATGATACATTTTTATTTGATAATTTGACAATTTAACACGTGTCAAAATATCAGGCTTATTTATGGACCATTTTTAACACTTCTGTCCCTTGGTTCCCTGCCAGTGAGTTAATTGGTTCCATAGTGAGAGATGGATGACTTCCTGGCAGAACTTTGCCAGACAGACCCTCTGGATCCCCTTCCAGTGTGGCAAAATGGAACAATCACCCCCTGTTTTAACCAGCTGGTCCTTGGCTCCTTGTCACATTCTGTCCTTGCTGTCTCTAGTGCATGTTACTTGAGTGCACACAGGTAGGTCACAACATGGAGGTACCATGCTTTCTGTGCTTGATGAGATCATTTATTATGTTGAAGTATCTGTTTAGACATTCAGTAATGTAGATGCAATACTGATTATATATTAAAATGACAGTCTATGAATTCATGTGCAATTGCTACTCTGCAGGACATGGCACAGCCCTATACTCTAATCCTCTTTTCCCCTGTTTTTATGCAGATACAGCAGCCCTAATGTCCCTTCCTCATGCAGTTGGAGCTGGAGGATGGCTATTGCTTTACTGGTTGCCTTATTTTTCATTGTGGATGTAGTCATGGTTATCCTCCTAAACCAACCCATTATGTACCTGAACATCCTGGCTGATGGATGTGGCATTTTGGCGTGGTTTGTCCACTTTGGGGCACTAGCATTCCTGCAGCAGTTTAACTGCACAGGTCCTGGGAACAGGGGACCGTTAACACTGTTAGTACTGGCCATTCTGCCTGCTCCCAGCCTTACCATTAACCTGGTCAATTTTTGCAAGGATTCCACCTATTTAGACATATCTCATCCCTTCAAGATTGTACGTTTGACAATTGTAGCCACACAGTTATTTTTTCTTTTGATCTACCTGCTCACATTTTTTATTACATGTCATAGGCAACGGGTAGAACATCTCTCCATAAATGAATCAGAGCAGGCCTCCCTTATACCCAATGATTCTCACTTCGACCAAGATGGACAAATTGTTGGTGAGGACGGTTGCAACTGGGTTTCTCAACTCTTCTATTTTTGGCTGAACCCCTTGATGAAACGTGGCCAGCACAGTGAACTGAAGAGGCCTTCAGATGTCTACCTGTTACCCCGCCGACTACGCACCAGGGCCATCTGCCAACACTTTGACCAATGCTGGCAGGTGGTTGTAGGACATGGAAGGGAGGAGGAGCAGATGAGGAACAGGCTGACGCCTGGAAGGAGCATTGAGAATGGCACTTGGAGCCAGCCTGCTTCACAGGAAATTCTTAATGATTCAGGGACGTGCATAGCTGAGGAGCCTGAGGTCAAGCTCATACAGGTGCTACACAGGGCCTTTGGAATTAAATTTTACCTCCTCGGCCTATTAAAGCTGGTAGGGAACATGCTGGGCTTTGCTGGGCCATTGCTCCTCAACAGCCTGGTGAGCTTCATGGAGGTGGGCCAAGCCCCTGTTAGTAAGGGTCTGTGGTGCTGTCTTGGTCTTTTTGCCAGTACCTTGCTTTCTGCCTTCCTTCGCAACATCTTCTCATTTGAAGTGTCCAAGGTGTCACTCTCTGTTCGTGCTGCCATCATTTCAACTATTTACCGCAAGACCCTACGAGTTGGAAGTTCCACACTAGCCAGTTTCTCCCTGGGTGAGGTCGTCAATTTCATGAGCACAGACACTGATCGGTTGGCTAATTTCTTCAGTAGTTTCCACGAGTTATGGAGCCTTCCCTTCCAGTTTGCCATCACCCTCTATCTGCTTTACCTGCAGGTGGGGGTGGCCTTCCTGGGGGGACTTGGCTTGGCACTGTTGCTTGTGCCATTAAATAAAGTGATTGCTACATGCATCATGCAGAACAGCAAGCAAATGCTCCAGCAGAAAGACACTCGTGTCAAAGTAAGCTTCCTGAGTAAATTCAGCTCTGTTTATAATGAAATAGTGAATTCAGCACTGTTTATAATGAAGTCTTAATAAAAACGAATATTTGTAAAATAGTAATAAAACAGTTTTCCTGCCCATTGTATTCCCAGCAGGACCAGCACTGGAAATTCCTTCAATATCCGATGACCTTTCATTTCAAATGTTTTTTTGATACATTGCTTCCAGAGATTATACTAAAGTTTTTTTTATAACTTTAATCTGTTAAATTGAAAACCTGTTTCAGTGGTCTCATTTTTGTGCCCTCAAGCTAATGTCAGAGATGCTGTTTGGAATACGGGTTATGAAGTTCTACACCTGGGAGCCACACTTTATGCAGAAGATCGCTGACTGTCGGAAGCAGGAACTCCGCCACCTAAAAACTATCAAGTACCTTGATGCCGTGTGTGTATATACATGGGCTGCACTCCCTGTGATCATCTCTATTCTCACATTTATAACATATGTTCTGCTGGGTCACAAACTCACTGCACCCAAGGTCAGTGGCCTTTTTTGGGGGGAGGGTGGCATGATTTTGTGTTAGTATGTCAATTTGAAATATGTAAAGGGCCTGGTAGGCTAAGGAAGAACTGTATAATTGATGACCAAAGCCAGTGTTTCCCATACATTGACTTGGGTGGTCCACCCAACTAGATTTGTTCCCGCCCAAAAAGATTTCTTGTGTTTAGTTATTTCTGTAAGCAATGCCAACTCATTAACTATTGTTTTAATGTTGTCTCATCCCCATACAAGAAAACATCACAAACTGTAGAGTACATAAAAACATACAAGAGTTAATGATTACACATTTAGGTACTATATCACATAGTGTGATAATGCTTTTGCGTTATTCTTTTTATCTGATATCAATGTTTCACCTTAAACCTTTGTAAGGGGCACGTGCTTTATAATGGACAAAAATACTTTTATTTGATTTTTGGAGAGGTTTTGGATGTGTTTCAGGACCCCTAGATACTTTAAGCCACTATACTGACGAAAAGCTTCTAATTCCCACATGAAATGATGTAACAGTGAGTTTCTTTAGTCAAAACAGTTGCTTTGTAGTGAAATGCATGATTATGTCGTGATTTACAGCAATGCATAATTTAGACATTTTGGATAGATTGGGAGACAATGGCCACACTGCTTACTTTTTGATTCATAGATTTTTAGTAGTTCTGCGTATCCACCCTTAGATTTGACACACTTGGGTTTTTTGATCCAGGACGTGTAGTTTAACCGGCTGTATATTTGCAATCTCTCAGTATTTCATTGCAAACTAAAAAAGAGCAAGTTCATTTTTGATTTTTTGCCTAGACAGTTGCATTTGTGGCACTTTATTTCTTCCTAAATTATGAACTAATCTAAGTTCGTATTGTAAATGGTACAGATGTCTTGCTTCATTTAAGCCATTTTCCAAGTATCTATGATGCACACATCTGGAGTTATAAAGCTTTAAATAGGGTACCCCCTAAATGGGCAAGGGTTGGTCAGATTTGGCATGTGCGCAAAGGGGTTAAATTAAGTATTGTTTTTCCCTGAAGACTGTTTTACCATTCATGCAATTTAAAAGCTAGTTCAGACTAAAGATTCACTGTGCGAACAGCTGCAAAAGGTTTGCAACATTCTACAACTGACCTGTTTACATCAAAGTGAGAGATTACACGTTTCATATGATGTTTTTATCCTCTTCCTTGTTTACAGTTATTTCCTCGGTTGCAGTGCTCACCTGGCAAAAATCTATAGTTCAATATAGCGAAAATGGACGAAGAGTATACACACAGCAAAAATCTAAATTTACCTTTGTTTCTTAATCTCACCCATCTTTTTCCTGAGCAGTATGCTTATTGAAAAGCTGCTGTCACCGTTTTTTTAGGACGAGACTATTCGTATACCCTGCGCTGTTGAATTACCCTGAGTTAACAAAAAATGTATGTTGTCGCCGATGGAAACACCACCAACCTGAACACACACCTTCCACCTCCCCTCTATCCACACCCCCCATCCACTTCACCACTCACCAATACAAATTTTCTATGGGAAACACTGAAATCACTCACCATAATGAAGAAAAGCTCACAAACACGTCCTGTTAATTCTGCTGGTGCTATTAATGAATATATGTGAGTCAGTACTTTCAGCAGCCATACATGTCCAAACGATAGCACCCCTCCTCCATGTATCACAGATGAGGGGGGGAAGCTTTGGATCTTTGCCTTTGTCCACAAGACCTTTTTGCAGAACTCTGCAGGCTCTTTTTGGTACTTCAAAGCAAACTATAACCTAGCCATACTGTTTTTGCAGCTAACTACTGGTTTGCACCTTGCAGTGTAGCCTCTGTAGTTCTGTTTATGACTTCTTGAGGCAGTAGTCACTGGCACTTCCACACCTGCCTGCTGAAGAGTGTTTCTGATGTGTCATACAGGTGTTTATTATGGTGAGAATTCATCAGTTCTAAATTGTACAGTTCTTCCTTAGCTTACCAGGCCCTTTGTGATTACTGAGCTCACCAGTGCTTTCTTCTCCAAACGGTTGATTTTTGGTAGGTCTACAGCTTGACCTCTGTCCCTGACTGTTTTTTTTTTTCATATTTCTGAGCCGCATAATGGCTTCCTTGACTTTCTTTGGCAGAACTCTGGTCCTTACTCTGACAAAAGCCAATAATAGGCTCCAAAGGCAATGAAAAGTCTAGAATCAAGACTAGATACCGGAACTCTCGTATACTTGCAGTAAAGAAGCAATTGAACACACCTGACTGATCAGAAAGATCTGTGGAGCCATTTGTTCCAAACATTATGGCGCCATGAATTGGGGAGGGCTATGTATAAAAAGTGCTGTTATTTCTACATGGTGAAACGAAAATGTGTTAAAATGTTAAAAAAAAAAATTAGGGAATGCAGAGCAGAGAAAAAAAATATGGCTGTGTCCCAAACAGAGCTCACCATATGTCAGCTTATGAACTTTGTTGCCGTGGGAGTGATGAAATTCAAACTCGCTAAGTTTAGTGGAGGCAGCAGTCACAGCGCAGGTTGGGGAGACTGCTACTTGCACTGGGTTGTGTGTTAAATGCCTTGTAGTTTCATGAAATCTTTCACTTGTTTTGTTTTGTGATGTTGGAATTTTAAAAAGAAGTTCTTATAATGGATTTCAAAACACAAATTAGTGTTTGTATTGTTACCATGTCTTGCAGGTGTTTACAGCACTTGCCCTTGTGGGCATGCTGATTCTGCCTCTAAACAGCTTCCCATGGGTTTTGAATGGTATCATTGAGGCCATGGTGTCCTTGGATCGCATACAGTGCTTTCTGAGGCTTCGCAACCGGGACTTGAACACCTATTACAGCCAGGGTATGGTGGCCACATTAGCACTGTCCTATAAATGCAAACATTTAATGTCTATTTGAGGATGTGGATATGCTTGTTTTTACCTTGTGTCCCCACAGTGGCCCCTGAGGATCCTCAGACAGCTGTGCAAATGGAGCAGTGCACCTTTTCCTGGAAAGGGCAAGATGGAAGGAACGCTCAAGCTCTGGGAGAGACAGGCATGATTGGTCCAGAGGGAAGCCTTCTGCTCCATAACCTTAACTTTACCATTAAAAAGGTCTGCCGTCAGCTGTCATTTCACTATTACAGCTGCATTAAACACACACACATTAATTCAGACACAATACATTACTGTTTCTGACACAACAAAGTAGGCATGTAGCAACTTTGCATTCAGATACTGTACCCTCAGCATGCCCTTGGCTTTATACATGTGTACCACATAAACAGATTCAACACACAGAAGAACATACATTTTAAATAGATCTGTACTTATAAAGAAATGTATACATAACCTGCTACGTGTATACATTGCCAACCCGTAAATTGGCAAATGCATTCTTTCCGCCTGATACAATCTCCCCATTCACTGAGAGCATTCACAAACAAATTTGTTACTGAACATATTGTGTTTTTTATCTTCAGATGAAAAGCTTTAACAAAAAGTTACTGTGTATCTATAGGTGAATTGTGCTGGAGGGCCTCAACTATGGCTGGGTTATATATCACCACGATAATTATCGACTGCAATAATGGTTTTTGCCACAATATGTATTGTCTTTTTCTTTTTGTTTTTAATTATACCCAAAGCGGTAGTAAACTACCAAACTAAAGAGGCTGCATGAAGGGCTTCCAGGGATAAAAACATAACCACAAGACTGTCAATCAGCACCAAGGTCATGCAGTCTCTGTGTAATCATGTGATGTGTTTTTGCCAATCACATGGAAGTTGTGAGGTCTTGCTGCTGATTGGCTGACTTATGTTCACCAAAACTTAACAGTGGCGATGTTTTTTCCAAAAGCATTTCACACAGCCTCTGAAGGGTGGTTGTTTGCTACCACAGCAGATACAGTGCTGAGAAAAATAAAAAAAATGAAGGCAATACACCATACGGTGGTATTGACCATTATTGCATTCGATAATTATCTTCATGGTACATCGCCCAGCCCTAGCCTCAACAACTAGTGGTGTTTCTTATTAAAATATGTTCACACAAAAAATGGTGTGAGCCCTGCGATAGATTGGCGGCCTGTCCTGGGTATATTCCTGCCTCACGCCCAATGCATGCTTGGATAGGCTCCAGTACCCCCCACGACCCTGCTCAGGATAAGCGGGTATAGGTAATGGATGGATGGATGGATGGGATGGCAGGTATACCATTCCGCCAAGTTATGGCTTGATGGGGCGACATGCCCCATACCTATACAGCACTGAGAGTTTGGTTGTATTCTATATGCTCGTAGAAGAAGTGTGGTGAAATTTGCTCCCTTTCCCTCTGCCAGTCACTCCCCTCCCCCTTTCTTTCTCTCTCTCTGCCCCTCCCTCTCCATGCTTTCCCCCTTGCCACTCTGGCAACAGGAGGTCTGGAAGATTATAGAAAATGACTACATTAGCTCTGTAGTTTACTAATCTATTGATTGAGGTCCATTAAGTTTTCATCAATTTAATAAGCATACTGAATAATAATAAACATATTTTGAGAATGTATTTAAATGCTCACTGATATAAAACTATATAAAGTCAAAAAGAATTTGATTGACCTTTCAGCATTATTACAGGTTCATAAAGACAGTTGTCATTAAAAACACTGAATTATTTTGATGTTACAATAAAACATCAATACTAAGTAGACTAAAATTTTAAAATGTTGCAATTATCTAAGCTAAAGTCCAATATCTCATATCTAAAATCCGCTGTCATTTAGGAGTCTGCACATATAGGGGATTGGTGATCTCCTGTATCTCTCAGTTCGACATCTTGGGATGGCCAGTTTGTTTGAGTTCTTTGTATGAAGAACTGTGAGTTCCTCCCTGAGGGGGGTAGCCAGTCACTGAAGTTGGACTTTAGCAGCACCTAAATCCGGCGTAAGCCTACATGAGACGCTCTTGAACTTGATATTATGTGCGAATTTGAATGGCTTGTATTAGAGTAATGCAGTAATTTTAGATAAAATAAACGGCGTAGTGATTTTCAAACGGGTGAATTACCTATTCCTTAGCAACTTTCCAGTCTCGTAGAGTGTTTTTCCACACTGTTTCAACATGAATGGCAGTGAATGACGTCTGTCTGGACAAAACGTAAACAAACACGATATCTCAAAAATAAAGCAATTTTGGAAAAAATGGCCAAGGTTCATGTAAACTATGTGGCCGATGTTGACAATGGACAATGACATGTAGTAACACTGGTGTGGTCCTTTAATCTTTGAGTGAACCAGTGTTTGTGCATACAGCCAGTTAGCTCATTAGCCAGGGTAATTGGTGGAAACAAGAACCTGCATACACATCGGCCCTCCAGAACTGCCCACCCCTGGTATAAAGCATGAGAACAACTTTCGTTCTGTTTTTTTAAATTAATAAACCAAAATGCCACCACTGGCAGATGTGAAAATGTAACAGTTCATTGGTAAGTTGATGTCTGGGTCATAGCTAACTATACGCTTTGCTGTGCAACAGGAAACCACTTCTCATTTAAACTGCATTTGTGCAGAATTAAGATCAGTTTTTGAGCTTTTTCCAAGAATGATTCACAGAGGAAAATTTATGTGTTTGAGGCATCTGTACCATTCTGATTATGACCAGTAAAGACATGCTACGTTAAAAATTTACAGTAGACATATTGACCTCATCACTTATTGTGGCTTCTTTTTATGGACTAAAATAAGCAGAGGAAATATTGGGCATGGGCCATTTATGGCTTGTACATTTTGTGTGTTAATATTCACACCCATCATTCTAATATACTGTATAATAAAAAAAAGGTTTTTGATTTTGTATATATTGCAGTGAAAATTGGTTCTGTAGATCAAATGAAATGTTTATGTATTGATGCATTTCTCTTGGTCCCCAACAGGGGTTCCTTGTTGCTGTGGTCGGGAAAGTGGGCAGTGGAAAGAGTTCTCTTCTGGCAGCCATCACAGGAGAACTTACCCGGTAGTGCTCGACATATTAAGCTGGTGGCATTATAAAAATGTTTTCACATGGTTCTCCAATCATCAGCTATTATTTTCAAATTATAACATCTGCTCATATAAATATGCAGCGTGTGTCAACTACACAGTTAAACAATTCCAATTCTAACGTCTAACATAGAAACTTCCAAATAGTTAAGATGCCTTGATTTAAATGCTTGTGAACTCTGCAGATGTCAAGGTAGGGTGTACGTCCAAGGAATGGAGAATGGGTTTGGCCTTGTGGCTCAGGAGCCCTGGATTCAGCATGCAACAGTTCGTGACAACATACTGTTTGGGAAGAAATTCAACAGCAGCTTCTACAATTCTGTGATTGAAGCTTGTGCACTCACCAGTGACATAAATGTGAGTATATGTGGCTGTCTTTAGTCCCATTTCAGTTCTTTGTCAGTCTCATTCTCTTTTACATCTCCCTTGCGAATAGTGATGCGAGGGATTACAATCAATGGTGGCTGTCTCCAGGGGAAAAGTGCTAATGGTACCTGATATTTCAAATAATTAATCATTAATTGCAATGATGACCCGGGAAAAAAATAATTCCTCATCCTAAGGATACTAATTTCAGCAGTGTAGTGCCCTATCACTATGTGCCCTGTACCTGCCCACTGGGACCCATCCAACCACTGACCAAGCTCATTTCTGTTTAATTCAGCAGTTTGACATGAGTAGGCTACAGGGTGGTATGGCTACTTGGCATATCTACTGGGATACAAAATCTAGGAAAAGTACAATTACTGCTAGTGTAATTTGATATTGATTTAAAAATGGATGGGATTGCTGGGTGATTAATACTATAAAGGTACTGTTCTGTTACAAAGGCACATGGATGGGCTTGTCAGTCAAACACCCACAGGTCTGCTTTTTGAGTCCCAAATGAAATATCTTCAACAAGTGTATGTGTGAGCCTGGCTTGTGAACTGTGGTCTGATAAGAAGCAGGGGCTGCTTGTCTGTGCTGTCCCAAATTAGTACTGTATGTTACAGCAGAGAGTGCTGATAAAATACAATTGGGCATTCTAAATTGCAGAGAAAAAAAGGAAAATATTTTACAGGTATTATAGGTAGGCACTATAGGTAAGATATGTACATATATACTTTTATTTTTCTAAGGCTATCATAATGTATGTCACAGATTTCAATTAATAAATTATTCAAATTCTTAAACTTGGTGTAGTTTCGTGTTCCTTTCAAAATTTATCAAGTGTGGGAGGGCGGCACGGTGGTGCAGTGGGTAGCACTGTCGCCTCACAGCAAGAAGGTTGTGGGTTCGAATCTAGGCTTCGGGCCTTTCTGTGTCCGCGTGGGTTTCCTCCAGGTACTCCGGTTTCCTCCCACAGTCCAAAGACATGCAGGAAGGCCAATTGGAGACTCTAAATTGCCCATAAGCATGAGTGTGTGAGTGAATGGTGTGTGTGCGCTGTTATAGATCGGCGGCCAGTCCAGGGTGTATTTTTGCCTCTTGCCCAATGCCCACTGGGATAGGCTCCAGCATCCCCTGCGACTCTGCTCAGGATAAGAGGGCATAGATAATGGATGGATGGATAAAGTTTGGGAGTTTGGAACATCCTTCATCCCCAATGGGTTCTTATCTCAGAGGTTATACTATACAAGATACCTTTCTGAAATATGCTACTGTATTTGTAAAGTATAGTTTTTGTTTCTTCTGGAAATGTAATGCTGTAGTGGTTCTGATTGAATTTGTCGGCCTCTAGATTTTGCCAGAAGGGGACGGGACTGAGGTGGGAGAAAATGGAGTGACACTGAGTGGAGGACAAAAGGCTCGTCTTGCCTTTGCACGGGCTATTTACATGGTGAGCAATCGGACTAGCAAGGAAAAAATCAGCCACCTTATGGCCATTATTATACTTTATACTGTGCGTTCATAACATACAGTGTACTGATATGCATGCTCTATTAGAGCCAAATTGAGTTAATTGCCCTGCGGCAGGCACGTGTAGAGTGGGGAGCGTCGGGTGCCCAAACACTTGCCCCTTTTATCCCATATGCCTGATGTGCCCCTTTGATTTGATAAAAACAATATTTGTACTATTTCTCTTGCTTTCATTGAAATACCTTCATTTTGGTTAAATTGGGATGGCAGGTATGCCTTCCAGCGAAGTTACGCCTTGGCTGAGCATGCACCATACCTATATAGCACCGAGAGTTTGGCACTTTTCAGGGTTCCCCACAGAAATAACCGCAACGACCAGAGACTCTCAGCTCTTAAAAACATTAATTTCTGTACCTTCTGCTCCCATTTCAACAGACAGAATTCACAATTTCACAAATCCACACAAAGACCCAAACTAAGGGGATTTTGCTTAGTCTCCTTAATCTTCTTTCACTCATTACATTGCCTTGCTGGGTAACTAAAAGTAAAACATTTCAACTATTTCTTTTGCATCTATATAATTTTTTCGGGAAAGTAATTTATATTTCTGTATTCATACAACTGAAAATAAAATATACCCACACTTTACAGTTTCGCGTTCGGCATTGGGTAGCATTGCTTTGGAATCCAGCTTGTTGAATTTGTCTGAGCTAAGATAGGCAATACTGTTGCATGCAACTTGACACAATAATTAGTTAATAATGGGAGGCCAAGATTTGAATGAATGACTTGTAGACAGTGCTTTGTATGAGTAACTTGGCATTTTGGTACGTTGAAAACGTGTTTTTCATCAGATGTATTCTTCCCAATAACTGGGTGTGGAAAACCAGTTTTTCTAGGTTGGTGTGCCCTTTTCTCACTTTCAGTACCTGCCTGTCAAAAGATCTCTGCACAACCCTGCCCTGCAGTATAACTGAACACCAGTTTCATTTGAGATAAATTGATTAAAGTACTAATTCCCAGTAAAATACATTCATGTCAGCATTAATTGATCCACTCTTTTCATTTTAGGAGAAGGGCATTTACCTTCTTGATGATCCTCTGGCTTCAGTAGATGGAGATGTTGCACACCACCTCTTAGAAAAATGCATCTTGGGAATCCTCAAGCACACAACAAGAATCATTTGTACGCACCGTATCGAGTTTTTGGACAGAGCGGACATGGTGATCCTTATGGATGGTGGGACAATCATAAAAACAGGTATCAAATGTTCTGATGCTTTTTATTGGGATGGCAGGTATGCCATCAATCAAGTTACAGTCAACATATTTTTCTTGTTCATTTTAGCCAATTACAATATGCAACTCAAATATTCAGTTTACTCTTCATGAACCATGTACAGTATGTTTGTCCTAAGTGAAAAATTGAAGCAAGTGCATTTTCTTTACCACCAGTGCACTGTATGTTCATGTAGCATTAGTTCTCTGCAAGACTAGCCTACGACTTATGTCACTGGCTAACCGTTACTCATATGAAGTTTAAAACCTTGGTGCTGGCCAACAGGGCAGTTAATAGAACTGCTCCACCATACCTCCAATCAATCTTCTAACGTTATATGTTGGCCAGATCTCTCTGTTATGCAACCTTGGAGCTGTTGGCTATCCCCTCCCAATGTAACAGCATTTGCATATGTTTTATGAATTGTGCTATTTCCAATCACAATTGGACATGGGGGTGTGTGTCTTTGAGATGGCACAATATTTTAAGTAACCAAATGAGGGATGAGATTGAAATATGAAGAAACACTGGACCAGCACCATGCTTAGCATTGCCTTGGACTACGGCTTTTTTGTTTTCATGAAACATACTGGCAAAAAAGTAGTTGTGGCATCATTTTGACATCAGTAAATATAGCACACCTCCAAATTTTCAGGAATTGCCTTTATGTTGAAAAGGAGATCCTATTGCTTAAAGCCTATCCAGATTAATGTTACTATATATGTAGGCACTCCTGAAGAGATTCTCCCAATGGTAGAAGTTGTGCCTAAGAACTGGAAGAATGACAGCAACCGGAAGGATAAAGGTATCATAATTTTCAGTAATTTTTGGATGTTCTCCCTCTTCATGGTGTTTAAATGGTTTTGGTGGTGTGCTACATAAGTACCACGTAGTAGGCGTAAAATATGGAGGTGAAGCTGAAGTCCTGTTGAATGGTATTTCTGTTATACTGCTACATGCCACGATAGCGAATTTCATCATAGACGGCAAAAGCAACAGCAACAACTCCATATGAGCAAATGAAGCATTGAATTGTTCTGCTACCACACAATTACAAGGCTCCTTCGATATGCAGCTTTTCATTACTTTTTAAAACATCTTGCATTATAAACTTTAATAGGGAGGAGTATAATGGAAGTATCGTTCCCGCAACCTTCGCTTCACCTCCCTATTTACACCCAGATATAGCACTGTGCCCAGTTGGTGCAACGAGCCTCAGAAGTCTGATGTAATCAAGCGCCAACAACTCGCCTCTGTTAGTGAAGCCTTTTAACCCAGTGGCTACAGAGTGAAAAAAGAACTTTTTGGTTGCAAAAAGAAATTGAAACCCCGCCCACCCAATGTTAAGTCAATGGGGAAAGCCTGAAAAGAGGCCAATTTTCTCTGAGGATATATAAAGTCAATACATTTTTTACACAAGAAATGATGGTTTAACTAGTTAATCCCATCCCTTGTAATGTCTCCCCTGGGTCTGATTTTTTAAAATAATTCCGCCAAAATTCCCAAATCTGGGTTAATTTCAGTGCATGCAATGTGGCTTTTCTTACTACCGTATGACCATATATGGATTTCCCCATCCTCGCAGCCATGCAGAATGCTTCAGCGGCAGGTGTGATGAGGTCGTTTTATTCCGATTAGCTAGCCGCATACGATCTCACCATTTTAAATACAAGGTCCAAAAATGTTGTGTGCTGCATTCAGCTGTACTAACCGCTATTCTAAGAATTCTTCTCTCCAGTTCTTTCGGTTAATACATTTGAGACATTTTCAGATAAGCACGGTTCTATGTCAAAACGCGATTTCTGACCATTTCAGGGTTTCAGTTGATTCTCATAAAGTCTCGTCTTTTATAATTTGTGTATGTTGTTGGTGAAATCAGATTTGTAAGCAGTTTTGAAGCTTCTTTAGGAAGACAAGCTATGGGGATTTACTTAGCTAGGGGGAGCAAGCTTACTGTCTATCGATCTATCTGTCTATCTAGCTAACTTGCTAGCTAGTTATCTGGTGATATATCTGTCTAGAGTTCTGTTATCTATCTGTCTATAAAGCTAGCTAGCTAGTGATCTATTTTATCTATTTTTATATGTAAATATTTTAACACTAAACGTATCTTGCACAATTAACCTTTTTGAAATGTTACGACAGTACGGTTCTGTGGTTGCGCGGACACGCTTATTGTCCAGACGTGGGCGTGTCTAATTACCATGTAAGGTAGTCGCAGTGGATTTTCCTGTAGTCGTCAACTCCACTCTCTCGCTCCACTGCGCTTGCGTTGGTTGCAACGGGCAATGGCTGCGCCGTAGTTTGGGCTTCATGCGCCAGTGAGCAATAACCATAGCAAATCAGTGGGTGACGTCATGATCACTTCGTCCATATTTTTATACGGTCTATGGGCATGCCCCATACCTATACAGCACCAAGAGTTTGGCACTTTTCAGGGTTCCCCACAGAAATAACCCCAACAGCCACAGACTTTCAGCCCTTAAAAACATTCATTTCTGTACATTCTGGCCCCATT
Source organism: Anguilla rostrata (assembly GCF_018555375.3). Taxonomy (NCBI): domain Eukaryota; kingdom Metazoa; phylum Chordata; class Actinopteri; order Anguilliformes; family Anguillidae; genus Anguilla; species Anguilla rostrata. The sequence goes on from NC_057934.1 coordinate 28,329,406, forward strand.
TCAACAGACAGAATTCATAAACAACTTCATATGTCCACACAATAAAGGCCCAAACAAAGGGGATTTTGCATTTTCTGCTTCTTCCCATTAAAATGAATGGCGAATGTCAGACATTTGAAGGCAAATTAAAACTTCCCCAGTGGTATTCTGAAACTTGATTAACGATAATTACATTTCATATTAAAAGGAGATTGTAAAAATATGTAATATATAATAAAATATTTACAAGTCTTCTGGACCAAAACAACTATTGTTTCACAAATTGCTACACGTAATGAAATTTATGATCACAAAAAATTGACCGATGAGGTTTTCTTTGGCAATTTAATCACCTTTGGTTTTTTCCTACATTCACTGCCTGACCCCACCTACCCACTCCTACCCACTACGCTCTGTGATTTCTCCCATAGACCATCTCTTGCTGCATTCTAGGCAAAGTAGGATGTTGGAAGTTCTGACCTGATTATTCTGACATCTGACAACAAAGAGTTTCAGTGACCGGCGCTCGGAAGGATGACTTTTAAGCAAAAAAAAAAGTTTAACCGGAGAAGCTGATGCGTGTAATATTTAACGCGTGGTTACACACCTGTATCTGCAAGCATAACAGGTTTAATCAACTAAGATACCCTAATTGACTTAACACAGGAAATGTTGTAAATAAATTAATATGAAGTTCCAGTGTTACTTGTTTCTGGGGCAAAAAATTTTCTTTTTTAAACAGATGAGCTAGAGAGCCAGCAGGAACAGCCCCAGGACCATGACACGCTGGTAGACTGCACAATGGACCAAGAGCAAAAGCAGATGGGTGTGGTGGCTTGGAGGGTATATAAATCATACAGGTTGGCAGTAGGTAGCTGCCTGACCTTCTTCATCCTCATCTCCCTGCTTCTCATGCAAGGTATCTGAAGTAATTGCATCTAGCATGACATCACTGTTGTCTATGAGTTACTAGCTTTAATGCTGAGTGCATGGTTTAAGCCATAGAGGAATTACAAGCCCATAAACTATATATCAATACAAAAAGTGAAGGGATGTGTAAATTAGCATGTAATTACAGTATGATTCCATGTCCTTTTCTGCAAACACTTTGTGACTCTTCACTGAATTTCTCAAATCCACCTTTTTGGTACCAGAACAGCTGATTTGTTCAAGTACTGAATTTTGCAGTGATAGTGTATAACAGCGTTCTACAATTTCCTTTTAGCATCAAAGAATGCCTCAGACTGGTGGTTGTCGCACTGGATCTCTCAACTGAAAAGTGGTAACAACATTTCCCACAGCGTCCTCTTGAACAGGGACCTTTCATATCTGCTGCTTTTTTCACCCAGTGGATTAATGTGAGTCTATGGAACCAGGAATTGCACATCACACCAATATATAATAATTCTATGGATACAATATAAACCATAATGAACATTAGAGAACTGAAACAATGTTTTGTCTTTATTTGGAGAGCTTGTATTTCTAAAAAATTGCTTTAAAAAAAATGCAAAAATTGAAATGTTAAAAAGGAATTTAAGGCAAATATGCCAGTTGATTTTGTTTATGTCTGCCGCATTGGAGGGAATGTGATTATTAAATAAGATTTTTAGCAGAGAATGCATTATCAAAATTATTTGGTTTAATTCTCTTTCATTCCTGTGTCCCATAGATACCCAGTCACTCTTGTAGAAACTGCTTCTAAGGCAAATATCACGTCAGACATTAAGTTCTATTTGACAGTCTACGGTTCCATTGCTGCAGCCAACTCACTCTTCACTGCTGCCCGGGCCTTCCTCTTTGCCCATGGAACCATCTGTGCTGCTACAGTTATCCACAATAGGTTGTTGGACAGAGTGCTGAAGGTACCAAAGACCCTGTGGCCTGCACTGTGAAGTTGAAGTTGTAATTTAGTAAAATTCCTGAACATAATCTTGTAAACAATTTGGTTTAGGCTGACAACGCCAGTCCATTCATGCACTAACTGCCATAATGGTATGAATCACCCAGCAGGCCCAACAATCTATTAATTAAATTAATAATTTATGCTCAATGAGATGCTGTCATTCTGGCCAACTGAAACCCTTCCAACCCTGGTTGATGCTAGAGCCAATTGTGCATCTCCCTCAGGCACTGCAGGCCCCAGTCATCACTGGCGGACTGGGTTCAATAGCGAAGTACTTTACCCTGCAGCCCTATGCTTTCATAAAACAGGAAATGCTCTGTATTTTTGAATACATAAAAAACACAAATTAGAAATACATCACCTGGAGGCTGCTGTTTGGCTTATCTGTTTAAGATCCCATTCTTATTCTAGTGCATAGATGGGCCCCACGGTCCAGGATTTCATGTCAGCCATACCATTGCCCACTGTGGCTGGTAGTCTTATACAATTTTTGTGCACGAGCAGCTGCCACTGGTCAATTGACCCTTTGTTGGCCTTTTGATTGGCTGGCTGAATCACTAATCAGAGCGCATACTGTGCATAGCAATTGTTGCTAACCACCACGGAGTCCGTCAAGCTTTAGTTTAGAAATTATTACCTTCCAAGAGGATTGTAAATAAAATGAGTTGTAGTCTATCTATGTATCTAAACTAAAATAAAAAGGTTAATCGGCATTATTGCTAAATTTATATCTGTGGAAACAGTTTCAAATACGGGATTTTGACTCAACAGGAGAATGTAAGAGGCACCTGACATCCTTGACTAGGAAGCACCATTAACATTAGGCTAGTCTACATGACATCAGGACAAAAGTAACCTACACAACTCTAACCTCCTTAGAGGTGGGAGCACTGAGAGAAAGAAATAAAGATGACACAACAACTCATTTGATTTGATTACCTGGAAGCAGAATGATAGCAGAAGGTAGTACACTAATAAAATATGCCTGGGCCTTCCAAAATGGGCAGAAATGGTGGGTAAAAAGAGATATAGCTGTAGCATTGCCCAGGATTCGGGTGGTTGGCAGGGATCCACATCTTGTCATTCTTTGGCAACCTTGGTGGTTGACTGTTTGCCTGGAAGTCTGTCTGTTGAGCTGCACATGAATTGTGCAAAGTGTCTTCCTCAGACTCATCTCTGTACGAGCCTGGTGTACATGCTGCGGTGTGATAAGTAGTGGCAATTCATATTTTTTTGTGCCTTGGAGAGCACATTTTTTTTCTCCGCTCTATGGAATTTAATACTGAGGAACCAATACCAATGAGCATTTGGGCATTCCAGACTTGGGGAAAAAGCAATAGCAAAAAAGAAATGCATTGCCTAAAATGCCATACAGTTCATAAAAGAACGCAGACATAAGGAGCAAAATGTGTTGGTTGCGCCTGGTTTTACTTTAAAATACTACATCACAGAAACTTGATTGATTTAACCGTGCTCAAAGGGGTATTCAGTGACTTTTTAAAAACTCACTTCTGTGAGCTTTTTAAAATATCCTTCTCCTGATCTGACTTAATCTCCAAGTTGTTTTGGAAGCTCCTCTGAATACTTTCGATACTTTTGCAAGCCACTGTAAGATTATTTTTCTTCAAATGCCAGGTGCAATGACAGGTCTTTTAGATAATTGCCAACAGAAGCCAATTTTTCCAGTAAAGAGCAACTGATAATCTTGCTCGTTGTCTGCATGCATTTCATGAGTTGTTGTGAATGGATGGGTTCATTTTGTTTGCCATATTGTGTATCTTTTACTGGATTGTTAATTGCACGTACAGTTTTTCTTTGGTAGCACATGATTTAGCGTACATCATATTGTCTAATTTTAATAAATCAGTGAACCTCTATTTAAAAATCTCGTGCAAAAATAATGAAAATCTGTCATTTTGTTCTTTCTCCTTGCAGGCCACTGTCAGCTTCTTTGACACCACCCCATTTGGCCGCATTGTGAGCCGTTTCTCTTCTGACCTGTACAGCATAGATGACACATTGCCCTTTATCCTCAATATCCTTCTAGCTAACATCTTCAGTCTGCTAGGCATGCTGGTAGTGATTAGCTGGGGCCTACCCTGGATCCTGTTGCTGCTGCTGCCACTGGGCGGCCTGTACTACCACATACAGCACTTCTACCGCCACACCTCCCGCGAGCTCAAACGCTTTTACAGCCTGACCCTCTCGCCCATATACACGCACTTCTCTGAGACTTTGACTGGAATCAGCACGATCCGAGCCAGTGGCAACACCACCAGGTCAGAAACTGATTCATATGGATGGAAAGGGGAGATAGTCACTAGAAATAGCCTTGTAACTAGTGTTGTATGGTTTGCAAATGATTCATTTCTCCCTACTGACTAAAGGAGGAACATTATGAATTGGTCTTCATCAGTACATTCGTTTGTTTATTTATATAGCAAAGCCATTATAACCTAGAACTGTCAATCAAATCAAATATTTTTTCTTTTATTTTAAAATATTATTTTACTTTAGCCATCGTGAAATGGCTGGGCTACGATGCACCAGTCCAGAAGAGGTGCACATCGCTGTTTGCACTGTAACTTGCATTTCATTACAGGCATTTTGCAGATGATTATCCAGAGCAACTTACATTTGAGGATGGGGTCACCTGAAAAGTTTAGGAGAGAAAAGTAAAAAAATAAATTTAAAAAATGTTGTATTTTGGGCAAAAAGGCCATGGGTTCAAATCCAGCCTGGGCCTTTCTGTGTGGAGTTTGCAGTTGACTGCAAATCGCCCATAGGTTTAAGTGTGTGAGTGCATGATGAGTGAATGGCATTTGAAAATCGGGTGCATTTGAATTTAGTGCATTTTAATTTATGTTTGACATTGCTTTTTTATTCTCATCTAATATTTATGCTTCCTGCCTTTCATAATGATTTGTATTTTAATTTCATAAACCTGATGTTTGGGGATGCACTTATTGCTCCCCTACATTGATACAAAGTACATAGGACCATATGTAAGTGGTTGTTAACTTTTTTACATATATATAGCTTTTACTGGGAACTTCATACATATATTTCTTTACACAAGGAATGAAATCCTGTGATTGAGTTTGAGTTACTGCCACTTAGTTGCACATCATAACTTTCCAACATGACCCACCAAAACCTTACCATGGCATACTATCTTTCAGAAAAGAAAGTGGTCCCCACTGCTACTCTGTTGAAGGCATTGATAACATCTGGTATAAGTTAAAGGCTATAGATATCTGAAAATGAATTTTACATGCTCTAGGTTTGAGGAGGAAAACGAGAATCGCTTAGAGAGGAATCAGCGTTGTCTGTTTGCTAGCAATGCAGCCATGCAGTGGCTGGACATCCGGCTGCAAATGATTGGTGTCGCCGTGGTGACCGGAATCAGTGTGATTGCTGTTATTCAGCACCAAACCAGATCCGTCAATCCAGGTGAGTATCAGTGCTGAGAAATGGGCGCTTGGCGTGTGTTCTTTGGGGAATACTTGGCTAAGAAAGGATTTGGATCAAAAAATCTTCTAGACACAAACGGCAAGAATTTGTTAAAAATCATTTAAGTGCAGGGTTGTCACCTAGAAGTGTTTATGTTTGTGAAGAAATTGAGAGACACATGCATCTACGAGTATGTAGGATTGATTTTTCTCCCACAGGCTTGGTTGGTCTCTTGCTATCCTATGCCCTGTCAGTCACCAACCTACTGTCAGGGTTCATCTTCAGCTTCACACAGACGGAAACACAGATGGTGAGCGTAGAGCGGACTGAAGAGTACTCTACTGACATTCCAGTTGAACCACAGCTTGGTACCCTTGAGGTGAGGAATGCTTTTGACAGCACAGTGGCCTTAGAAGTTCTATTCTGTTTGCAAACATGAAGTGTTGTTTTATACAAGGGTCAAAAATAGAATGTGATCTTTGCTGTGAACTATAAGTGCAGTATTTTCTAGTAAGATTCCAGTGAAGTTTGTTCCAATTGTACATGGTTCTGTATACCTTAGGCTGCTAACTAAATTGTCAGCTTGCTAGCATCCAGCTGGTTGTTCTGCTGTTACTTTTTAACAAATCTCATGTGGGACATCTAATTAATCATTTGGCCTGTTCTGGGCCCTAGGAAACTTCAGAGGGCTTGGCCAGGGTGTCCTAGAGTTAAGACACACAGAGCAGGAACTGGGGGTATCCATTTGAGGCATAAATGTGTTCAACAGAGGTGGCCTAGCAAACCTCATGCTGGCATACCTCATGCTATTAAGATGCCATACTGGTTTGTCCAACTAAAAAATAATGACAACAGCATTTTTATTAGACAAAATTCCCATTATACTGTTCACAGCTATAAAATGACTCCCTAGATAATAGTGGCGGCTGGTGATAAAAATTGGGGAAGGAGGGGGGGGAACAAACAAACTGAAGCAGCACTTCATAGCTCAGCAAATAACATAAATAAATAAATAAATCTAAAAACAACACAACACACTAATTTTGCCTAAACACTGGCCAGTAGCACTACTTGAACATATTTTGCCCTCCTTAATAATATAAAATAATATGTAGAGATGGCAAAATGCCCATTTCACCTACATCACCTAAAGTTACCAACAGGCAACAGCTCAATTTCTAAATATGGAACTACTAAAGTCATTTTTACTGCCACTGTTACATTCTATGAAGTCATAAAAAGTAGGAAAATATTAGCTAACTCCAATGTCATTTATAGAGCCTTCAGCTGCCATCTGCTGGACAAAATGTGAATGTGAATGCTGATGTTTAAAGGAGGCAACAAAATTCACCAACCCACTCTCATCGTGGCCACGCAAAGCCAACTCCACAAGGCTCCACAAAATTTAACACAGTCTATTATTCTGGACAGGATGTGTCGATTTTGTCATCTCTTCGTTGTGCCTTCTAATGCCAATCCTGTAGCCTTCATCTAGCTGTTCAGCAGTGCTAAACCTGCCAAAAAAATTTAGTCTCGTACTATTGTCTAGACGGCTGCAGCTACTTTCGTGCCGTTTGCATTTTTCAGAAAGATGTTATAGGTCTTGTACCCCCGTCGTTGTCCACAACGCTTCGGTGCCAACACGGAAAGCAATAAAAGGCATTACTTACACCACATCCAGCTAGCCAACTCCGTTTGTCATAACAAGAGCCCGTTCCGGGTGTATGCTTGTCCTCGATCACTTGCCTGCTGCTGAATTTGTAAAATGGGTCGGTCCGGTCCAAGCTCCTTTATCTTCTTTTTTTTTTCCAGTGAACGCCTTGTGAATGGGCGTTTTTGAAAGGAAATAACCAAATTTTCATTGATTTCCGCGGTTCTACTTGAAGTTGCCATCTCCTGAAAGTAACGGTCAGCTACCTAAGGAGCAGGAGTGACAGTCGCGCATCTGTAGTTATATTAATGGCAGGCGTGAACATGAAAGATAGCGTTGAGAATTGTCCAATCACATTAGATCAAAAAACATAAAAACAATAACGATTCGCTGCCAATAAAAGTAGGAGTGTCTGGGGCACAGAGAGCTGCGCCCCGTGGAAAATCTGAAGCAACCATTTAGAGAGCAGCCTCAGGTCACCTGCTTGCCAAAAGCCCTTCACCCAGGAAGTAGGCTATAATCACACAGAAATTAACCAAATACAATTTGATTTTGGAACCAATTTTTAATGAATGCTGGCAGGCGCTGACAGACTACCAGGCGCATTGTACGAGTAAACAATTTTTATTTTAGAATTATTCCTCATTTAGGGGTGCGGCACCCCAGCGCCCCACATTATAGGTCTTTAACATTGTTATTTTTTAAGGTTGTTGAACTTCATCTTTAGATTACATATGGATATTTGGCGTAATTTAAATGTCTTAATTTTAAACTTATTTTGAGTTGTATACTTGATGAAGGTTGATCCAACAGATTGCCCTGCCTATCAACAAATTTGGTGATTTAATTAATTATTGATATCTTTGATAACAATTAGCAAATTAAATAGACTAAATTTATTTTACAGGTTGGATAAATCAGGGGTTTTAACTGTTGATGCACTTGTGTTTGGTATTCAGAGTGCAGGACGTCAAACGAGAATGTTAACTGGCTAAAAGCACTGGATTTAGAAAATTAAAAATATTTCACGTCTACTAGCTCTGCCCTGTTGGCTCAGTTCAAAATGCTGTCTGGAAGGGGTAGAGGTGTATGTGGCCTTTTTGGAGAAGATGCAAAGATGGATGCAGAGTACTGTTGTTCGTAATTTTGTAATTCGAGATACACACACTACATTTTATAGGCAACATTTGCATAAAACAAAACTGCAAAAATTATCTAAATGTTGAAAAAAAAAAAAAAAACCACCACCATGGTGATGGAAATTTTACCTTATGCATGATGGTTATACATTGATTGCAACAGCACTAATAAAGCTATCTGCAAGGCATTGTAGTATTACAGGTTTAATTGTTTACATTTTTTAAAGGTAATTATTTAAAGATTAAAATCTTTAAAATAAACTCTGGGTGGCAGTGGAGTATAATGGGTAAGGGGTTGGTCTTGTAATCTGAAGGTCATAGGTTCCCAAGTAGGACACTGCTGTTGTACCCTTGACCAAGTACTTAACCTACATTGCTTCACTATATATCCAGCTGTATAAATGGATGCAATGTAAATGCTATGTAAGAAAGTTGTGTAAGTCGCTCTGGATAAGAGCGTCTGCTAAGTCCCTGTAAGGTAGTGTAAAGAGTGTACAATTATACTCTTTGTTTTCATTCCTGTCTGATATTTTTGTCTGCTCTCTTCAAGGTATCCCACTCATGGCCAGAGCAGGCGCAAATAGAGTTTCGAGGGGCAGTGCTCACTTATCGGCCAGGTCTGCCAAATGCACTGGATGGGGTGAGCATACTGATCCGCCCTGGGGAGAAGGTGGGCATAGTGGGGCGCACAGGCTCTGGGAAGTCCAGCCTGTTCCTGGCCCTCTTTCGCATGGTGGAACTGAGTGGTGGGCACATCCTCGTAGACCAGGTGGACATCACCCAGATCGGTTTGGCATCCCTGAGGTGAGGAGGCCTGGTGGAGGACCTTTTAGGGCAGTGGTCCAAGCGTCCGTCTATGCTGTTTGACCTTGTAATTGTAATCAAACTTTATTTGTGGCCATTGATGTTGATTCTGAATTTATTGGCTTGACAGTATTTTCAAATTGATTTCCCCTCCAAGTTTTTTTGATTCCATGTTCTATAGATAATGCAGAGCTCACTGAAGCTTTCAGAAATTCCCATTTTAAAAAACACAGTTCATGATTATTTCTGATTTGGACCAATTTCCCATTGGTTTTAAGCAAACTGACATTTATAGATACTGTGCCTCCATAACGTTTGGAACAGAGACATATTTTTTCTTAATTTGGCTATGTAATCCACAATTTTATATTTGCAGTCAAACAATTCATATGTGGTTAAAGTGCAGATTCACAGTTTTTATTAAAGGCTATTTTTATACATTTTGGCTTCACCATGTAGAACTGACTTCTTTAGTGCTCATATGAGAGAGTTTTCAGTATCTAGTCTTGATTCTGTGCTTTTGATTGCCTTTGGAGTCCGTGCCATTGCCATTTTTTAGCATAAAGACCAGAGTTTTGACAATAAAATCCCAAGGTTTGGCTTATGTCTCTGACTGTTTTTTTCATATTTCTCATCCTTATAATGGCTTTTTGTACTCACTGGGACAGCTCTGGTAAACTCAATGCTGACAAACACCTCAAGAAAAGAGAAACAGAGAAGATAAGGTTAAGGCTGCTTGACACTTGATGCTAAGCTGCCTAGTGTGTCCACTCCGTAGGGCCAGCTTGACACTTGACACTTGAGGCTAAGCTAACTAGCGTGTCTGCTTCGTAAAGTGAGCTTGACACTTAAGCTGAGCTACCTAATGTGTCAGCTCCGTAAGGGCCAGCTTGACACTTGAGCCTGAGCTAACTAGCATTACATTACATTACTTAACATTACAGGCATTTAGCAGACGCCCTTATCCAGAGCAATTTAAACAACATTCTACATGGCATTTACTTTGCATCCATTTATACAGCTGGAGATGGACTGAAGCAATGCAAGTTAAGTACCTTGCTCAAGGGTACAACGGCAGTGTCCTATCTGAGAATCAAACTTATGATCTTCAGGTTACCACACCAGTTCCTTACCCATTATAGAGGGTATGCACATGACGTCACAGTAAGTGGAAGTCCTGTGGTTACACCCACTGAGTGGCAGAAAGACTACTGAGTGGCAGCGTTAGCGTTCAGCTTGAATGCCGCGAAAACACAAAAAACACATATAAAATGGGAAAGAGCTGTTGTGCGATTGACTGTACAAATAGATTCAACAATAAATCGGAGCTGTCTTTTTACAGACTGCTGAAAGCTAAAGAAAAGAGAAGCAAATGGATCGCTGCAATTCGCAGAAACAATTGGAATCCAGGCACCAAAATGTGGATTTGCCGTTGTCATTTTGTGTCAGGTATGTTGGATTTTTGGGTAAAATCATACCTTAAGTTAGGTAGCTAGTGTATTGACTACTCATCAATTAAATATTTAGCATCTTTCATTTATATTCTGCGTAACTGTAAAGTTTTTGTCAGCATTTATTAAAAAACATCTATGATGATGAGCCTTGTGTTCTACAAACAAAGGGAATATGGTTAGATAGTGTTAGCTAGCCAAGCATATAAATTAAGGTATGCTTTTACCCAAAAATACAACATACCTGACACAAAATAACAACCGCAAATCCACGTTTCGGTGCCTGGATTCCAGTTGTTTCTGCGAATTGCAGCGATCCATCTGCTTCTCTTTTCTTTAGCTTTCGGCAGTCTGTAAAAAGATAGCTCCGATTTCTTGTTGAATGTCCATAGACCACTGGTTCTTTGGTAAGTTGTAAGGATCACTGTCGAGTCCAACTGCCTTTAATTTAAGCGTTTGTTTTACTCCCGGTTTTGCAGTTTCCTATACTAAAGGCAGCCATGTGGCAGCATGTTTTGCCACTCAGTCCGACTGATGGGGCGTAGTCCAGTGGGAAAGTGACGTCAATGTATACCCTCTATAAGGGGCGGGAGCCCCATGGAAAGAGAAACAGAGAAGATAAGGTTAAGGCTCCGCTCCGTTGATGCGAGTTTGACACTTAACGCTAAGCTCCCTACTGAGCTCAGATATCCGCGTTTAATTTCATAGACTCCATGATTATACTTCACCATTTAGCCGGATTATAGGACTGTAGGAATGGCTAACTATAGGATTGACTAAAGAGGTAAGCTTAAATATGCAGGGGTTTTAAAAACCAGATGATTAGATGGATCTTAAATCGGCTACAAATACAAAAAGACTTAATAAATCAACATCAGCGTTCAGTGGAAATGTGGAGTGTTTTTTTATATTTGTTTCCCATTTGTGACTTCCCTTGCAGGTCAAAGTTGGCCATTATACCTCAGGACCCCTTCCTGTTCAGTGGGACAGTACGAGAGAACCTAGATCCCTGTGGATGTCACCAGGACTCTGACCTGCTGGATGTGCTGGAGCAATGCCATCTCTGCCAGACCATAGACAGGATGGGTGAGAGAGGGGGTGTGGCAGCGAAGGACAAAAAATTACTGTACAGCCAGATAGGTGCTAGACAGACACCTGAGCACATAGAAAAGGGTTTGATATGTTATCTGAAAAATTATTGAGACCACACAACATAACGTAGCTTCATAAAGAAGTACTATAGGAGAAGTACAAAATAAAATTAGGATTGATTTTACATGGTACTACCCATGCACATTTTTGGTTTCCTTTATCCTGTGCTTGGAATATGTCCATATATTTCAGAATTAAAGTGTATAACTATAAATCCATGTAATGTTTATATTTTATTGTCTGTAATGCAAAAGGAGGGCTGTGTGCAGAAGTGGGAGAAAAAGGGAAGTCTCTCTCCTTGGGGCAGAGGCAGTTGCTGTGCCTGGCACGGGCCCTACTGACACAGGCTAAGGTACTGTAGCAGCCAAAAATATCCCTAATGTACCATAATCTACTTTTATTTAATCCCTCTAAAATAGGATTTTTTTTGGTAAAACAGGCATTGCACAATAAACAGGACCTATCCTGTTTCAAAGCTCATTTGAAGAATTGCTTTTTGCCCCCCAATTTTGAATGGTCAGCTGTATTCACTAGCCTAATCATTGCTGCAGCCTCCAGGACACAATTTGATCTTGCACAGACATGTGTCAGAGACATGTGTGGAGCTTCAGCAGACTGTGGGTGCCTAATTGGCTAATATCCCAGCCAACTTAATCCCTCCCTGGGCACTGGTCACTACTGCCAATTATTGTCTGTCAGCCACAGTTGGATTTTAGAACATATTGTGGGGCCTATCCATACACTAGAATGCTGCCTTAACAGCCTGAGCCTCCTAGAATTGGACATTTCTGAAGGAAGTTGAATACGCATGTACTTTTCTATTTATGAGTAATGCTTGTTTACCGAAACATATGTACAACCAGTGATTGACTTTTTTTTTTTGCCATTTCCATTTTCAATACATTTGAATTTATGCATTTCATTTGTATTTATGAAATCCAAGTACAATACACCCACACCTTAGACCGTTTCACTTTCAGCATTTTGACTGAACATTACTTACCGTGCTAATGAGTCAGCAGACCGAATTAATACAGATAGCTCAGAAATAAAGCACCAATACTATGTTGTGATTTACTGGTCGTATGGAAACCGGCTCAAGATAATGACTTCTTCACGGCAGGTATGTCGATTTTCTTAAAGTGAGAATGGCCAAAATTCTGCAGTTAAGTACTTTTTAACTGGGCTACTGTAGCTACCCTGCAATGCCACATTTATAAATTAATGTTAGCTTGCCCTATAGATCCTCTATACATACCGTTAGTAGTTCTGTCGTGTACACAATAAATTAGAAACACTTCAATTTAAAAACATGACAAACACTTTCGTTTATTTTTATTCATGGTAAAGGGAAATAACTGAATTCATGCCATCCATGTGTTTCTTTCAGCTAGCATGTATATGTGTTTGCATGTATTTGTGTATGCATGTCTCTCATAGCATGCATTTCTATCCATTACTATTATCACTTACTCATAAAAACATAGTACAAAAAGATGATATCTGAAGAAAAACACGTTTTCAGCATACAAAATGCCAAGTTACTCACACCCTGTATGCAAGTCATTATTTCTAACTTGCAAAATCTAGGCCTGCCATTTGAAGTATTGATATCAAAATGAGGCCAACTTACAAACAATATTAGCTATCTTAGCCCACACAAATTAAACAAATTGTATTTCAAAGCAGTGCTACCCAATGTTGCCTAAATTATTTAAAGTCACTTGGCCCTGTGTTTTTTCATCTTACCATCGGTAGACAATGTGGCCATTCGGACTTTCTGTCGCATAAAAATGTCAAATAGGAAAAAAATAGCCTCATGGAAGACGGCAGACATGCTTTGTATGTGCGAGTAACTCTGCATTTTTGTACGTTTAAAACGCGTTTGCTTCAGATAGTAGTTTATATAATGATTTGGCTGGGAAGTGTGCATTATTTTTCCATATGCACCCAGCTATGAAGCAGCGCCGGCAAAAGCTAAATCACGGTTCTAAATTAATGTGCATTAATGGTGTCACTCGAAAACAAACGTGGACAATGATAATTTTTTTCGTAAATTGCCAGCAAGCCAACTTTTACAATAGCCTATCATACTTGCAGCAGTGTTAAGGGGTGTGTCCAGCCTCTGCCAACTCAATCATAGTCAGCTGTTGTTCATTAATGACTACAGAGAGTGGCTAGTCTAGCTAACCTATAGCTGGATTTAGCACTGCCAACCGTTCTGTAAATTATGGAATCATCCTGTGATTGGAAAGTAAAAGCGGCATTTATGGAAGAAAATAAGGTTCAAAAAGATTAGAATAAGAAAACGATTTTAATTTAAGAACACATTAAATTTAACTGATTTGAATTTTCAGATTTTTAAACTGAATTCAATACATGAGAATTTATTCACTTCAAAATTTATAGTTTCGAAAAAATTTAGCTTCCAAAAATTCTAATCCTAAAAACCCAGGCTCTCAAAAATACTGGTTCCATTTTTACAATGCCTCAAATTCAGTTTAGAAAATTCTGTTTCAAAACGAGATCATGGGTTACACAGGAAAAGGGGTAGAATGTGGATAAAGTTGATTCTACTTGTAGCCAATCAATATTTGCATTGAATTAGTATTTTGCAATCCTTGACTGAAAAATACTACTGCTGTCCCGCCAAAGGACAAGGGCAGGCAGTTTGACAAGCCCATGCAGTGACAGCAAGAGTCCATCACAATCTCCCGTATGGATTTGACTTGAATTAAACATTGTCTGACTGACCATATTGGTTACCAATCTACACCTTGAGCCGACCAGAGGAGGATGGGTTTCCCCCTTGGGCCTGGTTCCTTCCCATCTGCCACAGGGAGTTTTTCCTTGCCACTGTTGCTTTAGACTTGCTCCTGTGGGGGTTTAGGCCAGGGTTGTCTGTGAAGGGTATTGTGACAATTGTTTGTGAAATGGGCTATATAAATACATTTTGATTGATTGATGTCCACAAAATGTGATGTGTGTGTGCGCTCTATAAAAGCGTTTGGTAATATAAAAACAGTAAACTGCTTGCTCACGTTGGACGCCTTCATTAAAGGGCTCCAGCTGCGCTGGTTCAGTTGCAACCCGCTCCGAATTAGAAGCATAGCAGAACTAGCTAGCTAGTGGTGAGCTAACGGTCTGCAGAACGTGTGTCTGGAGAGGTGGCTAGCTGACTTGCTATTAAAAACGGTATTTACTGGCTTACTCACATAATTTACACGTATATCATTCTAGCAATTGACTGATAACAATAAAACTTGTCTGTAACACGTTTGCTGTCCTTCTTCCCACAAACCACACATTTCTCCCTTCTCAGACACACAGGTTTTATTGCGCTTTAACTCCGTACATACACAAACCAAAACAAAACACTCACGATAAGGAAGGTGAATTCGCACGCTGCGTCGCTCCCACGTGTGTCTCTCATTCCAGCGCCCCGGTCTCACTGCAGGGAGAGCATATAAACAATTAGCAATTAATTGTCATCACCCACACCTGGGTTGCAGCGCCAGCAAAACCGTTCCCTCTCTGCCCGCAGATGGCACCCTAACCACACCACCCCTCCACATTGTCTGACTAGTTCAAGGGGCAACAACTCTCCTCTATGAGTGAAGCCTTTTACCCCAGTGGCTACTGCATGAACTGCAACGCCTGGTTGCAAAAAGAACTTGAAACCCCGCCCACCCAATGTTAAGTCAATGGGGAAAGCCTGAAAAGAGGCCAATTAATGGAAATATAAAGTCAATACATTTTTTACACAAGAAATGATGGTTTAACTAGTTAATCCCATCCCTTGTAATGTCTCCCCTGGGTCTCATTTTTAAAAATAATTCCGCCAAAATTCCAAAATCTGGGTTAATTTCAGTGCATGCAATGTGGCTTGTCCTACTACCGTATGACCATATAAGGATTTCCCCATCCTCGCAACCAGGCAGAGTGCTTCAGCGGCAGGTGTGATGCTGTGTCGTTTTATTCCGATTAGCTAGCTACACACGATCTCACCATTTAAAAGTCCAAGGTTTAAAAATGTTGTGTGCTGGTTCAACTGTAATAACCGCTATTTATCTATCTGTCTATATAACTAGCTAGCCAGTTAGCTAGTGATCTATTTAATCTATTTTTCTATGTAAATATCGTAACACTAAACGTATCTTGCACATTAACTTTTTTGAAATATTATGACAGTCCGATTCTGTGGTTGCAAGGCCACGCTTGTTGTCCAGACGTGGGAGTGTCTAATTACCATGTAAGGTAGTCGGGGTGGATTTTCCTGTAGTCGCGGACTCGTCTTTCGCTCCACTGTGCTTGCGTTGGTTGCAACGGGCAATGTGGCTGCGCCCTTGTTTGGGCTTCATGCGCCAGTAAGCACTAACCATAGCAAATCAGTGGGTGACGTCATGAAGCACTTTGTCCATATTTTTATACGGTCTATGAACTAGTTACAAAAGTGCATAACACCATGGACAGATAATACAACTAGCTGCACTTACCATTTTAGCCTATGCTTCGCTGTTGCTGTGCAGGACTGCCGGATGTGGCCTCAGGTCTCGTTGGGGTTATCAACTGGAATGTAATCTTCATTCATTCATCCTTTTCCTAGAGATTGACGAAGTTGTATGAACAATTCCATTCCTTTTCATGAGTAACCCGGATGCTGTGGGCATGTTTGGAAACTGAATTTCTACAAACTGAATTTTTAACAATTGAATTTGAGGTATTGGAAAAATGTAACCTGAATTTTTGGGAACCTTGTTTTTTAGGATTAGAATTTTGGGAAGCTAAATTCTTGATCTGCATTCAAAGCTATAAATTTCAAGTGAATAAATTCAAATGTATTGAATTCACATTTAAAAAAAATCTAATATATTAATTTCACTGTTTAAAAATCAGATAAATTGAATGTATTATCAAATTCAAATTGTGTTCTTAAATTCAAATTCTTTTGAACCTTATTTTTGTTCCATAGGTGTTCCATATTGAACTCATACAGGACACATATTTGAATATTTGTGGAATAATTAAGTAATGTTTCCATTGCAGTAGAATCTCATATTTAAAAACAAATGTTTTGATTATAATTATTGGCTGTTTGTTGGTATGATAAGGATAATGATCTAGGTGCTGTGCATTATGCAGTTCGATTGCGGAGGGAAATTTACTACGCAGCCCTTCAGTCATTATCTCTTACTAATTTACATAATGAGCCTGAACAATTGAGGTGAACATGACTGTGTTGGTTTCAGGGGGCCTTTCTTCTACCTATTTATGTACACAAAGGCAAACTATTGAATTCCAATATCTAACATAGCCGCAACTGTCTTTGTCTTTGCCAAGATACTTTGCATTGATGAAGCTACAGCCAGTGTTGACCAGGAGACAGACAAGCTGCTACAACAGACTATACAGGAGAAATTCAGAGACAAGACTGTCCTTACCATTGCCCACAGGTGAGCATCTCATGGATCATATTCCTTGTGCTGATTTTATAAGGACCCAATGTCTAAAGTAGTGCTATACACGTATGGATAACAAGCTTGCAATTAAAAAACATTTGTCAAAAAACAAAATGATTTGACAACATTTGTCATACATTGTGTACATTAAACTAAATGTAAGTTCTCTGTACCCCATCTCAAATTAAATATTTGATCTTGTAACAGCTTTAATTAAAAGAGATTTAAAGCAATGACTTTATAATCACCCATGTTGTTTGTATTTACATATGGTACATATGCTGCTTGGATTAAAAAAAAAAAAAAAAAAAAAAAGTCAGGAAAGGTTTGTATTGTATTTGTGCCATTCAAAATGTATCCTTTTGACTCCTGCTTTACAGAATCAACACTATTATGGATTCTAATAAAGTGCTGGTGATGCATGCAGGGAAAGCAGTGGAGTTTGACAGTCCTGCTGTTCTGTGCCAAAGAGATGACTCTCTTTTCAAAAAGCTTGTGTATGGACAGCCAGAGTGAGGATAGACTAGCAGAATAAGATCAGGGAGAAATGGAAAGTTGAAGGAACTAACAGTACCTGGCTTCTTGCTTCTGGCTTGGCCTGTTTCTTGCCAAACTCTGAAGAAACTGCTGTTACCATTTAATTTCTACTACTAGATATCATGTCTGACAGACAAAAATGGCGCTGCCCCTGCCTCCTCAGTCAGTCATTCAGTCAGTCAGTCAGTCAGTTAGTCAGTCTTGTAGCAATGTGTGTAATTTTACATAAATACACAAACACAGACTCCACACAGATACGAGGATGACAACTGTGCAGGACTTATGAGCACCCAATCAACCATTTGGGGTGACTAGTGAGCAATGAGACACTGTCATCCTGGGTGACTGAAACCCTGTGTTCCCTGGAAGACACTATTGTGAATAGAATTTTTTACTTGTCCGAAACTGAAAATAAAAGTCTATTAAAAAATAAAGCCGACAGAGTTATGATTTATCAGCATAAGAAGTTTAATAACAATTGCAACACAATGTGTGTGTGTGTTTGTGTGAGTTTTTGTTTGTGTGTGTGCGCATGCATTTTTGTGTTTGTGTGTACATGTGAGTGTGAATGCACTTGTGTGTGTGTGTGTTTCTTGTGTGCTTGTGTGGGCATGTGTGTGTGTGGGGGGGGTGGGGTGGGGGGGGTGGTGATCAGTACTCTAGCTCATCTTTGCTCCCCACCAGCACAAGCTTCTCTTCCCCATCTCCCCTCTCTCTTGATGACCAGGGGTTAAACTGTGATCTATGTCTGCGCAGTCTGGATGTCCACCATTGCTGGGCAGCTGAGACTGCATCAAAGTCCAACGTACGTTGCTTCATGGAGGGTGGTTAGGGCCAAAACCTTTACATAAGCATTTAACAATGCGATTGCTTTTGCTACTTGCATTGTGTGCTGCTATCGATTTTGCTACCTACACAGCCACTTGCATTGTGCAATGTGGTTGGCTTTGCTACTTATTCTACCAGTTGTTGTGCTGTGCAGTTGGTTTTGTGATTTGCTTTGCTTCATTTTGGACTTCCCACAATGCGATTGCCTTTGCTACTTACTCCGCTTCTTGCGATGTGCCATGCAATTGGTTTTGTGACTTGCTGTGCTACTTCTTGACCTAGCTGCAAAGCTAACTGCAGAGCTAGTTGCTAATGACTTAGAGAATGACATAGGAACTTGCTAATGGTCCTGCCTTTCATTTAACTACTTGTTTGGCAACTCACTTAGCCACTAGCATGGCTATTTGTTTGGCCACTATTGCTTAGCTGCGTTTTAAAAACTACAACTTTAAAAAACTACTACACCGGCTTGGAGAAAAACAGTTTATCCTCCGAATTAAGACAATTGAAATAAACCAACCTCAATCAATTTATTGAAACACTAAAAAAACACCAAAATATTGGTTAATCGCTCAGCGCTACTTGCAGTCAGCTTGCTAAGTTCTGGCAAAATCAGATGCTGGATTCGCCAATACAGACTCATTGACTAATTTGAAACCTTTACAATATCTACTTTATTTGAAGGACTTTTTCAAAGTGTCTCAAAATACTTTTCCCCGACTTGTAACCAGCTTACAGACTAATCATACAAAAACATGAAACTGAGATGTATTGCTGTTGCTTTTTCTAGCTGCAAAGCTAGAAAAAGCAACATTGAGCGTACATTGAGGGTAACATTGAGCAAAACCTTGGTCCTTCTGATATGAAATGTTTACTCAGATTTTTTAAACGGAATCTGGACTTGGCTTTCTGCATTGGAATGTACACAGTCAGTTTCCAAAAATTGTATGAAATGTCTGAAACTTGGTTAATTTCTTAAATCCTCAATTAGACACAGACATCTAAAAATGGCATTCTCTTAAATTAGTGCTTTTATCAGTCACTGATTCAAGGTGCACTGCTGTAACACCTACACAGTTGTAAAGCATAGATTCTTTGCACTTTGATGCAAAAAACCCTGTCTTGATCGGTAAAACCACAAGAAATTACAAGGCAGTCCCCTTCCCCAAAGGTGGGCTGAAATTGACACCCAGTTGATGATTATATATTTCATAAACCAATAACTGTCAGTAACCAGTCAAACAACTCAATAGTAATACTATGAATTAACACATTTAATTTTACTTTGAGCATGAACTGACTCAGGAAGCCTATATAACCTGTAACCTGATTTGACATGCAATCTACAAATTGCACTTGGAAGTCTAGGCCATAGCCTCAGTCCTAGGTAGGCACGTATGGTGTGTTATAGAAATGTCCTGTATAAGGATTGTACTTTTTACATGATTACATTGAATTTACTTCTTTTCAAATGGGCAAGTTTCAGTGATGTCATGATTGACAACAAGCTCCCCTTTGGTGCATATAAAATTATTAATAAGCCATTTAGTACATCAAAGGATCACCGTTATCCTTACTTTTGTGTGATCAAATCCATGCTCACTAGCCACTGAGATACAATCATACAAGTAACTAGCTTTATACTGTGTTCACACATTTTACAGTAATGCTGTAAAAATCAATATTTGGGTGAGCCATGAAAAAACTGGGTGGGCCAAGACCAGTTGTATGCAAGCTCTGAGGCACATAGCAAGCCTACAGCATTGACTAAAAAACCGCCAAATTCAGCATGTTAGAGATAGCTATATAAATAGCTCAAATAACACGAAAGAAGGCAAAGGCTTTTGATAAGTAATCCCCATGGACATGAACATTAATCGACAAAATGTACATAAAACCGAAAATATTCTTATCATAACTGGCCCTGAACATGAATTAAGTAAAAATATCCATAAAAGCCAAAGGAAGAATGGGACCAAAACAACAGTTATGTTTAAACAGGCAGGAAAATAAAAATGAGCCTACATTCAATTCATGTATTTGCAACAGTAGACAACTTGGTATTGGGGAAAGAAATAATGTCATCGTACTCCAAAGACTCGTTGCGGCATGTGGCTTCTTGTGAGCCTCAAGTTTCATATAATACTGTGAAATAGGAACTGTTGCGATTAACTGTTTTCAGTATTAACCGTGCTTAAAAATGTCACGGTTCCCAAACCATAAGAATTTTAGAAGCTACAGTATCTAGCTAGTATACAGCATAGCATTTGACATAACCCTGTCAAAACTCTTCTAAGGAGTGAGTCACCTTGTTTGTAGCCTCGCGAGCCAGTCTCTTTTTTCACTTCGTTCAACAGAGCCTGGCCGATGCCTTGACGTTCTAGGCATAAACGAAGGAGGCAACCTTCCCGGGATAGTTGTATTTTCCCAACCAATCAGAGTGCAGAGGGGTGGAGCTCCAAATGCGGTGACGATTTTGGCCGGGCGTGGTCTGAAACGTGCACTGGAAAAACATTACCGGAGGCAAACTTTTCCACAGATCCGCATCAGTTCGCCACTATTTGGGGAAAATGGCTAACGTTAACATCAGAGCACTGACCACACCATCAAAGTTTATCATTTAGATATACAGAGTCTGCGGTTCGTGGTTCGATAATAAAAGAAACAAACACAATTTATTTATCGGTGATAAATTTATTTATTTAATTCCTTTTTGGTTCAACAATTCCACTTGCTCCTCCATTATTGATTGTAACGGGCAAACAATCAAAACCATTGCTTCTTATGGCCATTTTTCTGGGTATTTATTTGATAGCAGACCGAATACTATAGGCCACGCCTGAAAAATTAAACTTTTGCCAAATCCTGTAGGGAAGCAAGCGAGTACATCTCAGTTCGATAACATCGTATCCAAACATACACACTAAAGGTCCTTCAGCGAAGTCACACCATGTATTTGGCAAATCTGTGATATAACAGCATTAAAATCTTCTTCGAATTTGTCCATAATTCTGTTTTTAGCAGATAATTTGGGTTAGCTCGATAGCTTTGTCTGTTTCGCTGGTGTGTTTCAGTCTGGACTTGGATTGGTGCACACACGAAACAGAGTGTTGGGGGGGGGGGGGGGTAGGGGGACAGACAGTTCAATTAACCAATAGGGAAGCCGCCGCTGGCTCCCGGCGGCAGAGACTCCTCCCTTTTGCCCCGGAGAGTACATGTGTTCATCCAGACTAGCTTGTTTGTGTGTGCAGTATGCCTGGCTGGCTAGTAGGACTGAGTGCAAAAGACAGTGGTGGGGCCAACATTAGTGTTCTGAGAGGAGACTGTGAAAATGGCAGAGCATTGGGGTGGGGGTGTTGTTGAAGAAGACAGATAACCTCTCTAATTTGTGAATCATGCAGAAGAAAAGTGGATGCAAAAGGATCCAATATGTCTTAACATGCTTTAGCTTCTTAGAAATCACCATCCATCCCAAAAACTAAACTAGCTTGTGTTAACTAATAGGGATGGCCCTGTTAAATGGAGAGCAATTCACAGTGGAGCAGATGTTGTGCTGAAATTTGAATTTGACTCCCCCTCGCACACGATCCACTCTGCCAGCTCTTTGCCACTCCACATACTTACTTTCACATTTGAAATGAATGGTAAGTTTTTGTGGCGTTCCAAGATCATTCAAATGGCCTACTTTGCAAGTAGTATTTGTCTGTTTCACTATGACAGAAATTGAGGTGGTTAAGTAGATGCAGTACCTTCGGAAAGTATTCAGACCCCTTCACTTTTTCCACATTTTGTTATGTTACAGCCTGATTCTAAAATGGATTAAGTTCATTTTTATTCTCATCACTCTACACACAATACCTCATCATGTACTTGAAGACAAACTATCTATCTTATCTTTCTGTCTTTCTCATATGTCATATTCTGAGATAATGTAAATCATTTTTTTAATAGATTTGCTAGATTCCATATGTGTCAGTAGAGGGTTTGAATGGGTAGAGAGGTGTAGGAGAGGTGATGTTGAGGTGTAGAGTAGCTCTTTTTTTCAACATTATTTAGTTGGCATGCCTCATCTGCACCTCACACTGTGTAAGACACATTAATTACACTTATGTTTGCATGCTAATTTATTTATTATTTAGCTATGTGTCTAAAAACTAAAGTGCTTGAATTACAATATTAGAGGGGTAAATATGGTTTAAGTTCATGAAACATGATGAAGTATTTCCAAAAGTATGTGGACACTATGAGTGGAGGGAGAAGCCACTATTTGTATATGTATCTGTATTTGTTCATTCAACAAAATTATTTGTATTTGCATTTTTATTCTGATTAAAAACCAGTAGTGGGCGTGGTGTAAACTGGAAATTGGTGGCGTCAGGTGTATTCAATATTACAGCATCGATTTCTGCACCAGTAACAACCTAATTTGATAAAGATGAAATCATATGTTGCAAAACTATTTTCTTGAAATAAAGGACACAACTCAATCAAATTGAGTTGCAAAATTGGCTTTGGGCCTCTTTTTAGATGATTCTGAGATAAAAAGCTGAAATTCAACATTTGTATTTATAAATTATAGCGGTTTTGTTATTTAGACTAAGGGAAAATGTATCAAGGCATATTACAGGAGCACAGGAGAAAAGTGCTAAACTGCACAGGACAAAATACCAAATCAAAAAAGTAGTTAAAGAAATACAAAGTGTAATATTTAAAAAGTTATTTATTCGGTCATAAT
This sequence comes from Anguilla rostrata, assembly GCF_018555375.3. NCBI lineage: Eukaryota > Metazoa > Chordata > Actinopteri > Anguilliformes > Anguillidae > Anguilla > Anguilla rostrata. The sequence continues at coordinate 28,352,500 of NC_057934.1, forward strand.
GAATTCAGCACATTTCTCCCTCCATTCACTCCTTGGAGTAGGCTATGTAAAGCCTGCTCCTAGGAGTGAATGGAGGGAGAAATGTGCTGAAATGAACAACGTGCAGCTTGGGTGGTTTGCTGGGACCACATGCACACAAATCAGTCACATTTTTGTGTTCAGCACATTGTGTTGCAAATTTTTATGAAATGTTCTCTATAAATAAAGGCTGATTGATTGATTGACATTTCACTCAATTGTCATGTAGCTGCTCTATTCAGTTTATTCAAAGTCTCAGTTTCAGTGAAAACCTGAAAATATATCAATGGCATTATGTCCGCCTAGAAAAGCTTATCTTTTCTATAACTACAGCGTCCACAATTATTCATCCCCACCCCCCATATGGTACTTGTATTCGGCACCATCCCAAGGGGACACCCCTTCTAATTAATGGTTGCGGCTATTTCAGTCACCCATTGCAAACAGGTGCATAAAATCAAGCATACAGCCATGCAATCTCCTTTGGCAAGCACTGGCATTAGAATGGGTCGTATTGAAGAGCTGTGACATTCAACATGGCACTGTCACAGAATGCTACCTTTTCAACAGGTCAGTTCATCAGATTTCTGCTCTGCTAGAGCTACCCCAGTGAACTGTAAGTGTTGTTATTGGGAAGTGGAAACATATAGGAACAACAACAGCTAAGCCATGAAGCGGCAGGCCACACAAGCTCACAGACTGCAAAGTGCTGAAGTGCATAGTAGGGGTGTGCAGAGACGTCATTATCTGTATCTGTATCTGTTCAACCAACAAAATTATCTGTATCTGTATTCGGATAGAAGACAGGAAATGAGCGTGGTTTATACCGGAAGTCAAGTTAAATCCCCCCCCCCCCCCCCCCCTCCTTAACTGGGGGGACATTGAACAATCAGAAACTGAAAAAATATATAAATGGAAAGATTCTGTTTGGCATTGGAAACTATTTACAGTAAAGAAATACAGAAAAATGTCCTTCAGTTGAAGGGAATAATCTTAAATTCCAATGATGCTGCGTTCCCGTTTCTTGATGTGTTAACAGTTCGCTCCATTGGACTCCGGAGCAGTGGAAACACGTTCTCTGGAGTGATGACTATCTGGCAGTCTGACAGACGAATCTGGGTTTGGCCGAATGCATAGTGCCAACTGTAAAGTTTGCTGAAGGAGGAATAATGGTCTGGGGCTGTTTTTCATGGTTTGGGCTAAGCCCAACATCAGTGCCCAACCTCATTAATGTGAATGGAAGCAAATCAAATGGTTTTGGAATAAGATGTTCAACTAGTGCATATAGGTGTGATGTTCAGTTGTCCACATACTTTTGGAAATGTAGTGTATGTCACATACAAATAAAAACAATAAAGAAGCAACAAAGCCAGCTCTTGCAGTTGAGAATGGATGATGGTAGCATGTGTCTGCATCTTTATTACACATAGCTGGCTATGGTAGTACCAATGAACTGTTCCACTAACTATAATATTTATTGTGGGGATGGACAGAGGTAGGGGCTGGGGAGCAAATGTGTCGCACCAATATCAAACTCACTCCAGTGCCCCTGTGTTTACACCTTAATTGAGAAGGCTTTAGCCTTCCTACTTCATCTGTGCACCAGGGGCAAAGGATGTGCTGAGCATAGGAACATGTCCCCCCAATATTGGAAACCGTTAAACTGGTCCCCCCCAATAATTATACCGGGAAAAAAAAGAAAATGTTCGCCATGGACTTTTATTTTGAAAGGCATGCTGTCAACAAGTCACAAACATGGTTCCTTTCAAAGGAGCGCAATCTTTAAAAAATAGCTCCATTTAAATTGTGCTGTAGGTGTCTGCTCACCAGTAGGCTCGGTAGATTGCATTCAGATGACTGAATTGGTACAGTATCAATCTTTTAAAAAATCACCCCATTCGATCTGATTTATCGATCGATCGATCGCTTAATAATGTTAACTGATAAACCTACCTAAATCTACTATATGGCATATTAAAAGAATGACTGAAAACAGGCCTACCAATTAATGAGTTGTGTATATATCATAGAAGCTTTATAAAGACATACTCAAACAATAATTGAAACAGGATCTGTATTGTGTATTAAGGAAACAAAATGATACAAACATAGATTCACGGACTGAGAAACCTACACATGAGAGGAGGGATGGCTGACAGTTTTATTACTGGTTGGCTGAACTTTCAGTGTGATGGTGATAAAAGATATTGCTTATTAATGCTTAACTTTGTGATAAACACATCAACTGCTTTAGTTGTTGTAAGCCAACACTGTTTTATACTAAAAAGGACACATCAATCTATTCAATAGTGTAAATCGTATTCTGCAGGCCATTCATTTAACAAAATTGTAGCGAGTACCCCACTTTGTAAAGGGGGCCTCATGATGTGCAGCAATACAACAATGGTAAGTAAATAAAATTCAGTGCCATGAACCCAACAAAAGTAACTAACTTAATACATGTAAGCATTTTTGTCAAGGAATGTGAGCATGCCTATGTGCTGTGGGGTCAGTGTGGTGGGCAGTCTGCTGAAGGTGAGACCGGCAGCTGAGAAGGCGTACTCAGATGGCACCGATGTTCTAGGATTGGTCAAATAACGTTTCGCTAATGCTGCCAAGGGAACCATGGCTTATCAACTTCACACCAGTCGAGGAGTTAAGGGAAATTTGTAACTAATGATGGAGAAATGTCTGTAATTTCAAATCTAATTGCCAATGTTAGGTTATTCATTGAAATGGTTTAACTATTTAATCAAGAAAAATAATGTATCAACATTCTTAATATAAGGTCCAGGAAACTGGAATATGTGAGCTCTTTGCTGATGTGTTATTTTAATATTTAAAAAAAAAAAAAGACATCTAAAAGCCTGCGGCAAAATTATTTTGTAACCTAAAGGTCACAGGCTTAATTCCTGGGTAGAGCACTGCTGCAGTATCCTAAAGCATGGTTATCTGCATTACTTCAGTATATATCCAGCTGTATAAATGGCTGTAAATGCTGTGTAAGAATGTTGTGTAAGTCGCTCTGGGTAAGAGCACCTAATAAATTCCTGTAATATAATAATCATTAAAAACAAGGAATAAAAATATTAACACTGAATAACACAATGTTATGCACACAGTGCTACACAAAAGAAAGCCGGTTATTTTTACAGAATATTGGTTTACCACGGTCATATTTATTTTGATTGATTTTGACTGGTTTCCCTCTTAATTCTGGTCATATCTTAGACACTTGGATCAGTGCATAGGTTTGAATCAGTGAATCTTTACACCTCTAGCTACAAGGCTTCTCTTAGAAGACCTTATCAGAGGGATGATTATAATAGCTGGCTGTAGTTGATATGATGTGTTCTGTGCTTACTACCCTCTCCTGTGGCAGCTAGTCAGAGGAGGCAACACTTGCTCAAGTTTGAGAGAGGCAAGAGAGAGAAAAAATAAACCTGGTTTATTAATTAGTACCATTTAATTTAAGGTTTTAAGAAGATTTCTGCTCAGTTTCAACCATATAACTAGGTTTCTATATGCAGAGGTGGGTAGTAACGCGTTATATTTACTCCGTTACATTTACTTAAGTAACTTTTTGAATAAATTGTACTTGTAAGAGTAGTTTTAATGCAACATTTTTTCACTTTTACTCAAGTGTATTTGTGAAGAAAAAATGTTACTTTTACTCCGTTATATTCGGCTAAATTCCGCTCGTTACTTTTATTTTTTACCCATTTTTTATTCAATGCACGTTCTGTTTGTTTCATTCTCTCAGAGACTTCAGCCAAAGAGGCTGACTGGTCTTTGCTTTGGCGCTGTCATAGCCCCACATGACTCCGTTTCACCAATCAGACGTAGCTAGTCACAGCACACAGAAGGATGAGTGGGCGACAATGGCTGAAACAACGGCGGGTGATTCGTAGGAGGCAGAACACCCCTGGCCTCACATTCAAACTACGTTTTACTTACGGACTACCAAAAACAGTAGTTACATTATGCGCTGCCTTCTTTGTCTGCCTAGAAATGTGGACATTTCAGCCTACAAGAACTCAACTTAGAACTTGAGAAAATATGTGGCGGTAAGTTGTATGTTAGTTTTGGCTGTGGATAGATAACTATTTGAGTGAGTGGTCATTTATTGTCTTGGACAATCCGTTTGTGAAATATACGCGCATTTGTGATGCCTGGGTACCTTCTAAAATAGCTGTGCGTAATACCACAGGCGTTGTTTACGGTGGTGTCGCCCTTTTTAGTACAGTCTGGCTTGATTGACAATTCATTTATTCAGTAGGTGAGAGTATAAGCTTTCTAACGATGTATAACATGTCTAATTTTGCTTTTGGAATAGCGTTGTTTAGGTCAACGTAACTGAAATTTTTCTTATCATCGCATTCACTTATGTATTCACTCTGTGGTAGCAGTAAAAGACGCAGCATGGAACGTGGTCAATGATTATTCGTAATTTCTTGGGAAATACTATTATTATTGAGGACTTCTGGGCATAGCTAAGCCGTATGTTTGCTGATAGACCTAGCTGACATCGTTTTCTGGAGCAAAACAGAAGCGGATTGAACTGTATTGTTGATTTACAGTCTCTGTCTCCATCTACTGAACACAGATAAGATTTCATCATTGCTATGTGAGTAGGCTATTATTGCTCAAAATACTTAGGTTATATACGTTATTTTTGAAATTGAGTGTTTAAATAGGTTACTGGTATTAATGTGGATATTTCACACAAATGTAAGCATTAGTTAGCAGTGTAATAGTTTTTGTGAAGCATGCAACAGTCATGACGTGAGCGCTGGAACACTGCATAGCATACATAACGTTTGTTTACGCTAAACCGGAAGTTCTGCACATATTTCACGCAAAGCATCACGGGACTTTTTAATATCGTGGAGAAGTGCATCATAAGGTACAATGATGGTGCTACAAAGCATTATGTTTCCCACATATAAAGTTTCTGTTTGAATTTGAGCAGGCTCCTCTTTGTTGTGATGATGAGTCTATTTTAATGGATAAATCCCTGTAGCCTCATTGATATTTTTTCTGTCAACGGAGGGTTCACCCCAACAAACTGACGGGGTATACAGACTTAATAGAGTCCAACAGAAAGCGAAAATCCTCCTCTTCTGACGAACCTCCTGTGTATTGTTTTATTTAAAGGGATATGATTTAGGCCATATTTGAATTTGGCTATTTTATATTTTGTTTATTTCTATTGGACAAGCATTTACAATTTTATATTTTGGACATTTGGATTTTTACGTTCATTTACGTTGCTCTGCTTATTACATTAAATCAGATTATATGAAGTAACTCAGTACTTGAGTAGTCTTTTCACGAGATTACTCTTTCTTACTTTCTTACTCTTACTCAAGTAATTATTTGGATGACTACTTTTACTTCTACTTGAGTCATTATTATTTTAAAGTAACAATACTTTTACTTGAGTACAGTTTTTGGCTACTCTACCCACCTCTGTATATATGGCATTTGCCTCCCTTGTGATAAGACCCATGAGCCACAACTGACCCTCTGTTTGAGAGAATACTTGACGTAAGATCAAGTAAGTGTGCTGTGTGATTCTTATGTGAAATTCCTTGCTTTTTCAGCATTATCAACTTTTACTGCCAAATAAAATACCAGGTTTTGTCTGAATTGTGATGGCAGGTGTGCCATCCAGCAAAGTTACACCTTGGCAGAGCATGCCGCATATTATATTTACAGCCAGGAAGGTTATTGGCTTGCTGAAGACCTTATTGTTCCCTCAAATAAGCTGAGTCATATATTTTATACGTTTATTTTCCCTCTTTTACAATAGCCAATTTTCACTGCTATTTTGCCACCCAATTTTAAGTACCCTATCACACTTTGAAATGTGTGGTTCCAAGCAACTGCATCCTTTTCCACGAACTAAGCCATGCAGTCATTGTGTTAAACAAGTACACTTCCTGCAGACTGCATGCACCCAGTTCACAAAGCCAGCGCTTTTGTGTGATTAGATGAGGAAAAACCTGCTGGGTGGAACTCTTCCTCCCTGGGTGGGGCCACAGACAATTATGCCACACCCTATAAGTCAACAGTCAACACGGATGAGGCATGGAATGCATCACTACACTGATCCCTCCGTTCTGCTACCTCAGGACGCCTAGCACCTCCCCCTCTTCGCACCTGCACTTCCAGAACACGTCTCCTGTCTGTTCTGGCCCCACGATGGTGGAATGACCTCCCTGTGGAGGTCAGAACAGCTGAGAAACTGACCCATTTCAAACGACGACTGAAGACTCACCTCTTCAGGCTGCACCTCTCCCCATCCCTCCCTACCCCCCTGTAAATGACTGTAAGCTTAGGGTTGTAACTAGGCAGCTGTTTCATAGGTGACTTAGGTGCATTAACTGTCTTAACTACTGCTTGTATTTTTTCCATAGACTGCGTTGTTGCCGTTCTCGTTGTTTAGTGTTAATCAGTTTAACCTTCAGGGTCCAAGTTGAACTATGCGGTTGTTCCCTGCACTTGGACCGGTACTTCTCTCTAGGGGTTTCGTCATACTTGTTCCTGGTTATGGTTATACACTTTGTTATACGTCGCTCTGGATAAGAGCGTCTGCCAAATGCCTGTAATGTATGTAATGTAATGTAATGAAACCCAGATGAACCAAACTGTAGCTATCATAACTACAAAATAACATGGTTTATTGGAACTTGTTTAGAGATGCATTTTTTTGTTTGTTTGTGTAATGATAATATAATAATACATTGTATTGTCTCTGCATTTTTAATGCCATTTTATCTGGATAGTATCTGCATTTAACCCATACAATTTGTAGGTAATTGGGATGGCAAGTATGCCATCCAGCCAAGATACACCTTGGCGGGGCATGTCCCATATCTATACAGCACTGAGAGTTTGGCACTTCAGGGTTCCCCACAGAAATAACTGCAGTAACCACAGACTCTCAGCCCTTAAAAACATGAATTTCTGTACATTCTGACCCCATTTCAACAGGCAGAATTCATAAACAACTTCACACGTCCACACAATAAACTAAGGGGATTTTGCGTTTTCTCCTTCTTCTTTTTTATCTTCTTCTTTTTACTGCCACAAATGCACCTAGCCCCCAAATAATATGTCTCCCCATTGGTCATGTTACGTACATCAACCAATAAAAACATTGGATGCAAACTCAAAATGAACATATATACAAGTGCGCACGTTTAAAACAGTAGGACTTTGCAACTCTGATGTCTACTTTCCTTGTAGCCTAGTAGGTAGTGCCTTTGGCTTTTGGTTGGAACTATTTACAAGACTGATAGACCCAGGTTCAACCCCCGCCTCCAACTGCAGCAAATCTCTAACTCTGTACACTGGTTTGCCGGCTAACTAAAAGTACAACATTTAAAATATTCCTTTTTCATCTGTAAAATCTTTCTGGGACAGTTCCACATTCGGCCTTTTCAGCATATTTAACGTTAGCTTCCTTATGTGTGAGTAAGTTGCCATTCTTGTATGTTGAAAACGTGTTTTTCATGAGATTGGTACATATTACTGCAAGAATCTTTTTGTCTCTCTCTGTTACCTAGTGCAATACCAGTTGATGCCAGTAGAAGGCCGCCAGCCAGGCGTATGTGGTCAGCTAAAAGCTTTTATGTTTTATTATTAGCGTACATTTATATATAATTATTATTATCACTTACTCATTATAAACACATTCCAAAAAGAAATAATATCTCATGAAAAACATGTACGAATTACTCAAACTTTCAAAGCACTGTCTAAGTCATTCATTCAAACTGGCAAAATCTAGGCCTGCCATTAAAAGTACTGATATCAAAATGACGCCAAGTTACTGTACTACAAACAATATAGGCTATCTTGCCTCACAGAAATTAAAGAAGCTGTATTCCAAAGCAATGCTACCCAATGTCTCCTGAATTGTTTCGAGTCACTTGGCCCTGTGTTTTTTAATCTTACCATTTCACAATGTTATCATTCAAGCTTTGTATCACATCACAAGTGTCAAGTAATTACAATTGCCTCATGCAAGACATTTAAATGCATGTACAAAACTGCTGGTGAATACCTACAGAAAACATATTCCTCCAGAAAAGATGTATACTTGGTTGTAAAGTTCATTTAACTAAATGTACAAGTTATTGTATATTTTCTACTTACAATAAATACTGAATGTAAAATAAATGTTGTATATACATACATATAATACTTCATTATCCCCATGGGGACATTTCCCTCACAGCATGTAACATACACATTTAAAAACAGACATTTATACCAAGAAACATCATTCATGCAACAGAAAGGCTGGGCAGCTAAATTCATACATACAGATAAAAATTGGACACATTGAGGTTTATTCAATCAATCTAGACTCTTACAAACGTATCCACACATACTGTATGTTTGCCCTGTTAATCTACTGTATGCTTGTATTATTATCACTTACTCATTACCAAGCATCTTGGTCTCATTTTGATATCAATACTTTTAATGTTAGGCCTAGATTTTTCCAGTTTGAATGAATGACCTGTAGACAGTGCTTTGTAAATGTGAGTAACTTGGCATTTTTGTACGTTGAAAACGTGTTTTTCATGAGATAAAATAAAACAGTTCAATTTGCAAGAGACAATGAAATTCACAAAATTTGCCTCATTCACAAAACATGTGTATGATTAAATTTTATCATTAACTGTGCTTATAAATGTTTCTACAAACATTTTGGCATTCATCAATTTTTTCTTATCTAAATTTGAACTTTGGTAAGATCAAAATCTATGCATGTTTGGAAACATGCATACTGGCTTATGCAGAAGATGGTTCTATTTAGAATGCTTTATTGTTCATGGAAAATTATTTTAAGAAGTTACAGACCCCATGATAACAAATGTTTATCAATACAATTATTATATTAATATAACAAAATATTAATATTAAGCATGCTATTGATTTTAACTATATTAACTAACCTAGCCAAATAAGCCCACATTTTTCACTAGCTTTTTATTTAAATTTCAGTTTAGCTTTATTTATTTTTAAGAGCATGTATTGTAGTTTTCGGTTCCTTTTTCAAAAACTCATTCTTATTTTCATTTTAGTGTACAATAATGTTTTTTCCACTCACATGCTTTTCATTTTATTTTATCATTATAATCTTGTTGGTAATGCATTAAATTCATTTTGCTTATTGATAAAAAGTGATTTGTGATGATTGATAATGATATGCAAAGATCTACAAATGTGCAGCCAAACCCGACACTTGGCAATGACGTATTTGTTGCTTTTGGATTGTTGGCTAATTGTGCCTTGGGGAAAGAGTGTGTCTTTAGGGACCACTCATATGAGGCCCAGATTTGCAGAGAGTGATGAATGGCTGAAGTTTGAAACAGGATGCTGCGGGGATACGCACGGAATTGAAGGTCTGTACATGCTTAATGAGTTCCATTTCGTTGTTTTGAACACAAGAAAGAAGAATTTATGAAAGGTTTTGTGAATGAGGCCCAATTAATTAAATTACAAAATTACAAATTTCTTCAACAAAATGCGAAAAATTTAATGTGACTGAACGGAGATGTACAAGAATCAGTTAGCTGGATTACAGTCACATGCCTGCACAAAACAGACAAATATTGTGGTGTTGTTAGGTTTAGGTTTCGTAATGTTTAATAGCCATAAAATACATAGAATACCTAGTTTGGTCTGCTGACTGAGTTTCCCTCCCTCTCTCTCAGGTTTCGATTGAATCCCTCCCTAAAGAGGGAGTATTTGTGGACTCCCAGAGATGCCACAGGAAAAACCAGTTTGCTTAGTGGCTTAGTTATTTAACTAAGAGGCACTGCTCTACATCAGGGCACTTGAACATAAAGGCAACAACATCATCCACCTGATTCCTCATAGCCCTTGCACATCACTGTATGGTAAGACCTTATTCAACAATCACACATAGAAAGCTGTAGCTTTAACTGTTTTCTGTCTAATAGGAAACAACAAATTATCAGTATGTAAAATAATTTATTTGTTCTGTAGCCATGTGTAAGTGTTGTTGACTTTGTTATAGCCTAAGGTTGCCAAACACAGGCTTTTCTGAATCAAAGAACCTTCAAAGCACCATTATGTTTGACACTTGAAATAGGTTGTGTCTGTCAAATTGTAGTACAATTTAAATAAATGTTTCCTGAATATATAGAGAAAACAATTTTCTTCAAAATATTTGCTGGTATATGTGATATCTAATCTGTGATGTGCTCAGTTTAATTTACTATTAATTTACTATGATTTACTATGACCTTTAGCATGTGCCATACCTTTTTGCACACGCAAAACCAATAACATGGCCAACAATCATACATGGTACTTGTTTTGCTCCAATCATTGCTTGTGTAATTAGCTTTGCTCGCACTAAAAGGTTTTGCATATGCAAAAGGTCTTAGTAAATCAGGCCCTTGGTTGCTACCCCTCTTATCTATATAAGCTATTATTTCTATCCTAAGCTGGTTTATGTCTTGTGTGAAATTGGAAGTTATATGGATTTTACAGTATGTGAAGGCAGTGTTGTAGTAGCAGGGATGTGCTAAAAGGGCACAAACCAGTAATTGAAACAGCCTATTTTTGTAACAAATGACAGTTGGTTTCAAATAAAAAGAAAATATCCATTCAGAAAAACGTATGTCATAACAGCTACCAGGACATGCTTTGAAAGCTTACAGCTGAAGCCAAAAGTTTACATGCACCTAGGCTAAAGATATTTAAACTCATATTCAAGTTTTTCACAACTCCACATATTTCATGTTACCATACATTTCTTTTGGCAAATCAATTAGGGCACCTACTTCGTTTACATCAGAGGTCATTTTTAAAATATCAATTAGAGACCGATTTATTTTAGCTTTAATTCACTGTATCAGAATTCCAGTGGGTCAAAAGTTTACATACACCAAGTTGACTGTCTCTTTAAATAGTCTGGAAGATTCCAGAAATTGATGTAATGACTTTTTAGAACCTTCTGATTGGCCAATTGCCATAATTAGGAATTAATTGGGAGTTAATTGGCACCTGTGGCTGTATTTAAGGGCCTATCTGTAGAGCTACTGCCTTTTTGCCCTTAATACCATGGGAAAATCCAACCAACTCAGCCAATACCTCAGAAAAAGAATTGTGGACCTCCACAAGTCCGGTTCCTCCTTAGGAGGGATTTCTAAACAACTGTAGGTATCACAAGCATCTGTACAAACAATTTTATGCAAATATAAAAATCTTGGGACCAGACAGACACTGCGTCGTTCAGGAAAGAGACACAAATTAACTCCCAGGGCTGAAAGAACCTTGATCCGAAAAGTTCAACTGAACCCCAAGACAACAACAAAGGAACTGGTTGGAGCATCAGGTACCAATGTATCTACATCCACCATTAAGAGAATTCTACATCGCCAAGGCTGTCGCAAGAGGAAGAAGCCCCTACTCCATGACCGGCATAAAAAATCCAGAATGAAGTTTGCAGGTGATCACCAGTACGAAGACCTAGCCTTTTGGATGAGTGAGTTCAAAAATTGAACTGTTTGGCCATACTAATCAACGCTATTTATAGAGGAAAAAGGGTGAGGCTTTTAATCTGAAGAACACCATCCCAACTGTGAAGCATGGGGGTGGCAGCATCATGTTGTGGGGGTGTTTTGCTGGAAAAGGGACTGGTACACTTCAGAAAATAGATGGCATCATGAGGAAGGAGGATTATCTAGAAATACTGAAGCAAGTCCTCAAGACATCAGCTAGAATGTTAAAACTTGGTCACAACTGGGTCTTCCAGCAGCACAATGATCCTAAGCATACCTCCAAACGTGTAACAGAATGGCTTAAAGACAACAAAGTGAAAGTATTATAGTGGCCATCACAAAGCCCTGACCTATATCCCATGGAAAATCTGTGGACTGAACTGAAAAAGCGTGCCCGAGTCAAGGAGGCCCACAAACCTGACTGAGTTTCACCAGTTCTGTCAGGAGGAATGGGAAAATATTCTGGCAAGTATTGTGAGAAGCTTGTGGAAGGGCACCTCAAGCATTAGATTCAAGTTAAGCAATTAAAAGGCAATGCCGCCAAATACTAACAAAGTGTATATAAACTTTTGACCCACTGAAAATCTGATATAGTTCATGAAAGCTGAAATAAATCTGTCTCTTAGCTATTATTTTGAAATGACCTCTTATGGAAATAAAGTAGATACCCTAATTGACTTAACACAGGAAATGTATGATAACATGAAATGTGTGGCGTTGTGAAAATTTGGGTTTGAATGTCTTTACCCTAGGTGTATGTAAACTTTTGGCCTCAACTGTATATAGAGTTAAAAAAAAAAATTTTTTTTTTTTTTTTTTACATATTTGCTGTTAGGACTTACTAATGAAGTTCCTCTTCATTTCCCAAGCAGGAGAGAGTATTTATGACTCACACTGACATTTGGTAAAAGTATGAAAAAAAAGAATAATAAACTGAAACTCCTCTCCTGTAAATTGGTTTTTCCTTTGAATTTGTATTCCTGTTATACAATAAAACAAATAATGGGACAATGGGTTTTTACATTTTCTGTAAAGATATTGTTTAAAGCCTTAACAGTGACAGTGAATGTTTTATTGTATGACTGAGTTTTATTCACAGATGATTGAGCTCATAAATACTAGAAATGCAAGGTTGGTTTTGTGCTCCCAGAGGACTTTCACAATATAAAATGGTGGGTGTAGTTTGAAAAGTATGTAGTTTACCCTGACCTGTGAAGGGAAGTATCTGTGGATTACTGGAAAAACCAGCTTCCCAGGTTCCATAAGCAAAACATTACATAATGTTATGCATAGAAAGGCACAACAGTACAGTCATATGGGTATTTGCCACACCCATGTCACATTCCATACACATGAATGCTCTTTGTTGGTGCAGAACAAAAAAATATGAGAGTTCAGTGCATACAAACGGTACGGCCAAAGGTATTATCAGTATGTTGATTCAACATTTAAAAAACACCACTTAAATAGGAAGTTGCCAATTATATATATATTGTGTGTGTGTGTGGGAGAGAGAGAGAGAGAGAGAGAGAGAGAGAGAGAGAGAGAGAGAGAGAGAGAGAGAGAGAGAGAGAGAGAGAGAGAGAGAGAGAGAGAGAGAGAGAGAGAGAGAGAGAGAGAGAGAGAGAGAGAGAGAGAGTGTGTTATGGTTACAATCTAAATCTTGGACCATAGCCTATGCAGACTATTTTCAATTTCATAAAAAGATTAAGTGGAGAAGAAATCTGAAATGTTGTTTATCAGTATGTTCATGTTCAGAAGGCAAGCGTTCTTTTGCAATGGAAAATCAATATATTGTGAAATGACAACATTTTATTGACAGGAGATCCAGTATTATTCCATGGTATCTGTATCAAAGTTTTAGATACAAAGCACCTCATGAACGAGGCTTGTAACTCACTCCATTCACGCTTAGCAGGCTGAAGATTGTCCACATGGGAGAGCTATTAGCACTCTGAATGGTGTTTCGTATCGACAACACTGTGTCCTTGTTATTTATATTAGAATTTAGATAGCACATTGGAAAGCACATCATATATTACATTATTACATTACAGGCATTTGGCAGACGCTCTTATCCAGAGCGACGTACAACAAAGTGTATAACCATAACCAGGAACAAGTATGACGAAACCCCTAGAGAGAAGTACCGGTCCAAGTACAGGGAACAACCGCATAGTTCAACTTGGACCCTGATGGTTAAACTGATTAACACTAACAACGAGAACAGCAACAACGCAATCTATGGAAAAATAAAAATACAAGTAGTCGTTAAGACAGGCGCATCAACTAAGTCACCTATGAAACAGCTGCCTAGTTACAACCCTAAGTTTAGTCATTTACAGGGGGGAAGGGAGGGATGGGGAGAGGTGCAGCCTGAAGAGGTGGGTCTTCAGTCGTCGTTTGAAATGGGTCACAGTCTCAGCTGTTCTGACCTCCACAGGGAGGTCATTCCACCATCGTGGGGCCAGAACAGACAGGAGACGTGTTCTGGAAGTGCAGGTGCGAAGAGGGGGAGGTGCTAGGCGTCCTGAGGTAGCAGAACGGAGGGATCTGGCTGGCATGTAGGGTTTGAATATCTTGTGAAGGTATGCTGGGGCTGATCCCGTGACTGCCTGGTATGCTAGGACCAATGTTTTGAATTTGATTATAGATTATATCTATATATAAAATAGATGTACCCACCCTCCATCAAATAGATCATTGTACAGTAGAAGTCAACTGCAATTATTTAAGCATCTGAAATTGTAATTGGTTTAATAATTATGAAAGCAGGGAGGTAACTTTAAAAATGATCATGTGGGTACTGTCTGAGTTATTGTCTTGCAGACTTTTTGTGTATAGAACTACTTTGACCAATCAACTAATTTTAAAGAATAAGGGTGTTCCCAATTTAAAATAGCATTATATTAGTTTGAAACTTTTAACAAATCCAGCTGAATTATTTATGTGAAAAAACAGCCAGGAAGCTGATCATGGACAATGGCAGTAATGTCCTTAGAAACTTTATGAAGGACTCACAAATGTTAGTGGAAATGCTTTCTTGAAACCTCCATTTAAGAATATTACTCATATTACAACAAGTGATTTCATGATGCTAAATAATACACAGGGGTGTGCGATCATAAGCAATGCATCCCCACAAATCAACTTTCCCTATTTTATGAGGTTACTTATTTATTAGTTTTACTCAAAAGGAATAAGAATTAGATTTTTTTTAAAGATGCCCTAAAAATATACATCAATGATTTAACTCGACAAAACAAATATTTTTAAAATGTATGTAGTGCTGGCTACACTGGGTGAGTGGTATTCATTGCCATGTCAGCAGAGCCTGTCAGGGGATACTTTCTCATTTTTATTAGTGGGAAGTGGGAGCACTAATCATTGAATGGATTATCTTGTGAACGTCGACTGTTATTCTAGGCAAGTCTTGCAGACCAGTGAAAACCCCATCGAAGCAGTAGCTATCACTGCTAGGTTAATAGACCCACTTCATGTCTGTAAACAAAAGAGGACTCTCCTGCAACCCTGGGGCAAAAAGTATATTACCTTGGTAGGCTATCATAATGTGGCAGACTTGATCATCAACAATTTAATGTACTACAGTAAGTGCATCTTGTGTTTCTGGTTCTTTTATTTCACTTTCATCTTTGCAAAACAATAGAACATATATAGAAGTCGTATTACGACTGTTTCGGAACTTTTGTGTTGTGAACTAGCCCATCTAGCTATATTTAAGTTAAAAAAGAGTGAAAGCTACCCATCATAAACTGTCAATGTTTTATCATTGGCAAGTTGATAACTTGATTTTTAACATTATTCCAACTCAACAAAGTTCAGTCAGATAGGATACAACACATAAGATGGAGCTACTTACAGTTATAATTTATATTTATTTGAAATTGATTTAAAATAACTTGTGTTGATGGTAACATTTGGCCAGAGTCTACATAGTTAGCCTGCCTATAGGCTACTTACTACACAAATGGTTAAGCAGCTGAAAACAATTATTCAGGAAAATTGTCTTTGTGAAATGATGTGTTGATAAAATAATGCTTAAAGCCTTTTGTTAAGGCTTTTGTTTGTCACTTCACTTTCACTTCATACAATGTTCTCCTCGCCTAGATTTCTAGACAGGTGTTCCGGTGAATTAAGTACCCCTGTTTCCTCTGCATAGAAGTATCGTTGGG
Organism: Anguilla rostrata; assembly: GCF_018555375.3. NCBI lineage: Eukaryota > Metazoa > Chordata > Actinopteri > Anguilliformes > Anguillidae > Anguilla > Anguilla rostrata. Next base: position 28,368,266 of record NC_057934.1, read on the forward strand.
TATCTCCTAAGAAGTAATAATCAACGAGAAATCAACAGCAACAATACTTTAAAGATTTAGCAACATTTAATGAGAATTCCAAACACACTGCAGCATAAGGTCTTCAGAATGACAGAGCGATAAGGCCATCGCTCTTATTCACAGTAGCCATCCTTGAATCATTATTCACCAATTTGCATTCTATACTGTACCATGTACTACATTTCCAAGAGTATGTGGTTACTCCTTCTAATTGGTGATTTTGGCTATTTACCCCCACACCAATTGCTAACAGGTGCACAAAATCAAGCATACAGCCATCAAATCTCCTTTGACAAACATTGGCAGTAGGATGGGTCATACTAAAGAGCTCAGTGACTTTCAACTTGGCACTGTCATAGGATACCACATTTCCAACAAGTTCATAAAATTTGTGCCCTGCTACAGCTGCCCCAGTCACCTGTAAGTGCTGTTATTGTGAAGTGGAAATGTATAGGTGCAACAACAGCTCAGCCACGAAGTGGCAGGCTACACATGCTCACTGGACAGGACCACTGAGTGCTGAAGCGTGTAGCACGTAAAAATCATCCGTCCTTGGTTGCAACACTCACAACAAAGTCCAAACTTCCTCTAGAAACAATGTTAGCACAAGAACTGTTCATCAAGACCTTCATGAATTGGGTTTCCATGTCTAAGCAGCCGTACACAATCCTTACATCACCATGCGCAAAGCAAAGCGTTGGCTGGAGTGGTGTAAAGCACACCGCCATTGGACTCCAGACCGGTGGAAACGCGTTCTCTAGAGTGGTGAATCATGCTGCAATATCTGGTAGTCTGATGACGAATCTGGGTTTGGTAGAATGCATAGTAGTGTTTGGAAGTTTGGATTCTTTAAAATGAAGCAGTACATTCGTGTTCAACCAGCAAGTGCTCTAGTGAGCACAACAACATCTTTCCCACACCCATCTAACTCTTGCATGGTGTGAATTCACCCTTAGTTCAATAACTATCTAAAGAGAAACTACTGCTTAGCACAGTTTACAACTATAACGCTTGAACAATTTTAGCAACTGTAACAACATTGATTCTGCAATATCAATCACAACAAAGTGTGGCATGACAAAAATGACATATTTTCAATGGGAAAAAAGTGTCACACGACACTTTCTTTCAGACTTTGTCGCACAGTGTTGATTGGACAGCCAAATGGAACACTAAAATTCATTATCATGGATACTGTAACAAGTTTTGTAGTCCTTCTCCCGACAAAACACACAATCCGCAGTTCAGGGACGCACACAGGTTTTATTGAGCGCTGGTTACACTCACACTCATATACAAACAAAATAAAACACACACAGTACAAAAAGGGATTAATTGCCACGCCACTCCCGCATGCGTGTCATTCCAGGGCCCCGGTTTCACTGCAGGCAGAGCAGATAAACAATTACCAATCACTATTGCCAACAGCTGTGGAAACAGGCCAGCTCAACCACTCCCTCTCTGCCTGCAGATGGTGTCCTAACCACACCACCCCTCTACAGATACGTCATTATTTTCAGTTTATCTGAGCCTCCTTATTATTTTAGCATCGTTTTTTAAAACAAAAGTTGATATAAAATTTATTCCTCCCATATTTCTCAGTAATTTCACTGGACACCGCAATGTTTTCACTGATGTAAACATCAGCAGTTTGGCGTCTTGTTACCATAGACAACAGAACCCTCTCTACAGCCCTTTGCCAAAGTATAAATGTGAAACGTCATGCGACACTTTCATTTTTGTTGCATGACACTCGTCGAAAGGGTCGTGCGACGAAATATAAATCAGGCTTTAATCTTGCTGCACTGCCGAGGACTCTGGGAAAGTGGGTGGTCACTAACTGGTAGCTACATGAAACCTGAATGAAAGGCTATGGTGGTGATGACTGATGAGGTCTTGGCTGTGCATAGTTGCATAAAAAGTTAGACAGCTGCTCTTCATAAATGCCAATCTGCGAACTACTCAGTATGTAAAATATATAGGCTATGTAGCGTATATTTGCTGGTGTAACTAACTGAAGTCCAAAAGGGGTTTTGTATTTTAATCTTGTAAAGAGAAAAGTATTTGGCCGTCCGTAGTTAAAAAAGACTTTAACTACAGAAGAATTCAATTAATATAGGCACTTTTATTGAATAATAAACCAAAGTACAAACATTTATTTTCAATGTTATACTTTGGTTTGTTATTCAGTAAATGTGCATATATTACCTGAATTCTTCTCTATCAAAGGTTTTCTAAAAACCACAAGTTGCCTAATACTGTACTTTTGGCATGTACTGTACATTACAGTGCACTGCATTTAATTCATTTCACAGTAATTAAAAAAAAAAAACAACTTTATTTTCCTGAATAAGTAGTCTAACGGAGGCTGCAGTTACTGTGTTCGATCAATGCACTATGCTTGCTGTGATTGACCAGCTTACACGTTGCTCACTAGCGCCACTACGGTTGGCTCCAGTATAGGTGTTTCCATATCCGGTTTCCATGTAAGTCTACGATACAAATGCGGTCAAAATACAAAGTCAATCATTTTTTCTCACAAGAACAAATAGTCACAATATGTGTATTTTATTTGTCTTATGACTGTCCATGGGCCAATTTCATGATGTATTGTGTCATTTGGGCACTGTTATAATATTTGTTGCAAAACAATGAGGTACAGTTTGCGTCAATTCCTGATTACTGCAGAGGACTAAGCTACAGTAGGGGCCTATTCCTAATGTGCAAATAATTTTGAATAATTTTGAGTACAACTGTATGTAGAGTGATAATGTTTAAGAACAGATACATCAGTCGTACATTAAAACTAGGCAAACAGCTCAACACTGTAGTATAGCCCACTGGGTGAAAAGGTGCCCACCCCAAATTTCTAATTGCAAAAACTTCTTGACCACAAGTTCATAAAATCTAAGGGTGGATATGTAGAACTACTATAGATTTATGAAGCAAAAACTAAGCAGTGTACCCAGCGTCTCCAAATCTACCCAAAATGTCTAAATTATGCATTGCTGTAAATCACAACATATTCATGTATTTCACTGCAAATCAACTGTTTTGTCTCAAGAAACTCACTGTTGCATCATTTTCAAGTAACAATTACAATCTTTCCATCTAAAATATCCAGGGGTCCAGAAACATATCCAAAATCTCTCCAAAAATGAATAAAATGCTTTTTGTCCTTTATAAAGCATATAAACGAGTGCCTTATGAAGTTTTAAAATGGAACATCAGGTTAAAAAATAATGCAAAAATATTGTCACAATGCAGTACAGTACCTGTGTAATAATTAACTCTTATATGTATTTCTATACTCTGTACTCTCATATGTTTTCTTGTATAGGGATGGGACGACATGAAAACAATTTTCAACCGTCCACCACGTTTTGGCAATGCTCCAACTCTCACTTCATCACTGTTGCATGCTTCACAAAAACTATTACACTACTAACTAACGCTTACATTACAGTGTGAAATATCCACGTTATATAATACCACTGACCTATTTAAAGACACTCAATTTCAAAAATAACGTATATAACCAAATTATTTTGAGCAGTAATACTTACATAGCAATGATGAAATCTTATTTGTTTTCAGTAGATAGTGACAGAGACAGGGAATCAATGATATAGTTCTATCCGCTCCTGTCTTACACCAGAAAACGATGTCAGCTAGGTCTATCAGCAAACATATGGCTTAGCTATGCCCAGAAGTCCTCAATAATAATAGTATTTTCCAAGAAATTCTGAAAAATTTGACAACGTTTCGTTAGCGTCTTTGTTTTACTGCTACCACAGAGTGAATGCGTAATTGAATGCGATGATAAGAAAATTTCCGGATACGCTGACCTATAAAACGCTATTCCAAATGCAGAATTAGACGTGTTATACATCGTTAGAAAGCTTATACTCTCACCTACTAAATAAATGAATTGTCAAGCCAGACTGTACTAAAAAGGGCGACAACGCCGTAAACAACACGTGTGGCATTACGCACCGCTATTTCGGAAGATACCTAGACATCACAAATGCACGTATATTTCACAAAGGGATTGTCCGAGACAATGTATGACCACTCAGTCTCAAAAGGGACATCTCTACGCGTAAAACCAACGGTAAGGTTTTATATTTATTCAATATTTAGTCCCAGGTATTGACTGTAGAATGACATGGTATCATTTTTAAAAACTTTTTCTCGTTTATTTCGTTATTCAGTGAGCAGCGTTTTCACTGCTGTATTGGCATATCTTACGGCTGTTGTCGGGTTTATCTTATTGCTATGACAGAATACGATTTTTTTTTACTGGTGAAAGAATATTTTTATGAATGCCAAGATAGACAATATTGTCCGTTATGTCATGGGTGGGGGGTGTAGTTGTAGATGAGACTGCAGGGAGAGAGGCGTGTTAAATGAACGATCAGAGCGACAAAGGTGGCGCTGCCAAACTCCGTATTCGGCATAGTTGTAGTGTATCGTCTACTTATGAAACTAAAACAACGCGTTTCTGTTTTTAACTTGTACTTTGGTTTCAGTAGCACTAAATGTCTGAGTTCAGTAATCTCGGGGGACCACTAGGGGCTTTGCGCTAAGAGGTTAATGACCACTTTTGGAGCCAAAGATCTCTTATCTCATCCAGATGTTGACAACAGGGGCCACCAGCAGTCCAGGGTTATAGTAACGAATAACAAGCAGAATATATAATGTTATCGCTCACATCTGCTTTCAGTGGAAGTAAGTGGCACTGTCATAACAGGGCAGAACTGTCCATGCATTGCTGGGGAACTAGCTAATAATTTAATTGAACATACAGTAATATTCTATACCTAACCTATGCAACTATGAAAAATTGATTTGCTAATCTTTGCTCCCTGCGCACAGTTTTTAACCATTTTTTATTTTATTTTTGATATACAGATAGGGTACAACTTCATATTTTATTGACTATCATCATAGGTTAACCAGAAGGTAAAGATTTTGAACGAAAGCTTGACGGACTGCATAGTGGTTGTGGAACAAGCTTCCAGAAATAAAAAGTGGGGAGACAAATGGGGAGAAATCACAAACAAGCTGCTGATTATGCAATGAAAAGTTATCAATGTTCGAAATTAAAATGTAATTTTCATCCTGATCTTTGTATTGTTTTTTATGATCCAATTTCTACCTGCATTTTTGCAATAGGCTATTATTTCCAAAAAATTTTCACCCATTGTTTTAATATTCAAAATAAACACCGATCAATTTTTGGATTAATAAATAAATAAGTAAAAACAGAAAACAATGAGCCTAAAGTATTCTCAATTCTAAAACCTCTAGTTGGCTACTAGCTATTCATACTAACATCCGTCTTGGTATGAACTGTGTACTTCATGCTAAGTCAGTATGTAGTTTGTAATATTCATTTTCAAATGACGTCTATGGCTTTGTTTCAGGGGCTGCATCCTTTAGTGGACACATCCTCCATATAACTGTCCTATGCACACCAGAAGGCTAGACAGATTTTGGAACAGCACCTGAAATGGAACAGTCTACGAAAGATTGACATCTGCATCACAGAGTTCCCACCCACAACCTCACCAGACCAAAACAACCAGTATGTGAAAAGCCAACAAGAGAATGAAAAGAAAGTGAAACCGTGAGTAATATAACCAGCGCGAATCCGCAATTACTGCGACCACGCACGCGCATGCATCCATGTGTGCATGCATCCACGCACACACCCTCACACAAACACGTGACCTCTTCTTTCACTCATGACCAACCTTTCTACAAAAACTTGTGCAAATCTGTGAATCTATTCGGGAGTTATGCGCCTTTTTGTGATAGGCCACGCCCATCGCCACGCCCCTCTTGCTCAATCGGCCTGAAAGTTATCCAGCTCTACCTTCGGTCATGACCGACCGAATGCCGAATTTCAGCCTCCTGGGGCAAAAACTGTGGCCGCTACAGGGTGGGACACTTTTGTGGACGAACCGACCGACCGACCGACCGACAGACAGAGTTATAGAGCTGCGGCCGCAGCTAAAAATGGAAAGATTACTTTAGATGTCTTGGTATTTTTCAAGGGAGTGGATTATCCTGTATATATCACTTGCAAAAATAAATGAATAAATTAAACAAGAGCATTCACTTATTTTTGCATTCAAAATTAAAGGTTATTAAGCAAGAGAGGTTACCCTGTTACCCTGACAACAGGAGGGTCAGACTAAGATATGGCAAGCAATACTGCCATCCTGTAATAAACATGAGTTTACAATGCAATCAGGATTCCAAGAAACCATAGATACAACCTAGCAACCAGACATTCATTCTGTTCCCTCTCGTTCTTCTCAAGCAGCAAGCCAGCATTATGCTAGACTTGCTGCTACTTCCGTAACTAAGTATAAATATTTGATTTAGTTAGTTAGCTTATTGTCCTCTTGCTGAGGAAATTATTTTCACAGTCAGGTGCCAATACATGAACGCATACATACATACATACATACACACACACACAGCATTACATGTACAAGACATGAACATTAACACAGAGAATGCTTGCAACAGTAACAGACCCTGAGAACAGTTTTACTAAGTGATTAAGTGGAGAGAATGTTGTTGAGGGTGTGTATGGCAGTGAGGATAAGGCTTTTACTGAAATTGGCTCTTCTGCACCTAAGTGTCCTGTATCGTCGACCTAAGGGGAGGAGGGTGAATTGACAGTGCAGGGGTTGTCCCGGGTCTTGTGCGATGTAGTGGGCTTTGCTGATTATTGCTGCTGATATGAGGTCTGTCAATTTGGGGGTGGGGAGTCCAATAATTTTGGTAGCAGTGTGTGAAAAGTTGGTTCCTACTGGTGACTGTGAGCATGTGGAAAAATTAGGAGCAGCATAGCGGGACTGGGTCAATGCTACAGTACAGATGGAGGAGAAGATGTGGTTGGACTGACAGGGAATGTCTATGTGGTATGGGGTGAAACTGAGTTTATTGTCAGGAGTGTTGCTAAGGTATTTGATACTGTCAACCAACTCAACTTTCTCGGCATCACTCTGGACATTATTATTGGGCTAGGGATATGGTAGGGCGTGTTGATTGAGCTGATAAACAGCTCTTTGGTTTTGTAAACGTTGAGCTGGAGGAAGTTATTATCACACCATGTTGTGAAGTGGGAGATGGACTGCTGGTTGGAGGAAAAGGAGTTATTGTCTTTGAGGAGTGCAAGGAATGTTGTGTCATCTGCATACTTCAACATCTGCCATGTCATTCTGCTATCAATATCTGCTACTAAATATGGAATAAATACACAATCTTACCATTGGTTTTACATGTAAAGATGTCTTTTTCAAAATTCAGTGGTCATTTATTGTCTTGAACAATCCATTTGAGAAATAAACACACGGGCAAAGATTAACCAGATTTGGCATCCAAAGGGGTGCAAAGACATTAATGTTATTTATTTCTCTGTAACCTTAGGAATATCCTGCACCAACCTATTTTTTTAAATATACCTTTGAAATGTAACCTTGTGAAATGGTTGTCTAAACATGTTTTCACAATGAATGGTAGGCTGCATGCTCACGTTCCCACCATAAAGCACTGCCCAAGAATACGTTGCAGCCCCGTGTGCCGGTTCTAATGCATACTCAATCTAAGTGTGAACATGACCCTAGGCCTTAACAAGTAGATTTGCAAGTACCCGATAAACTAGAGAGCAATGAGATGTGAATCCCTGCTGACAGAACCCACTGCAGGGGAAAACACCTCTACAAATTGTAGAACAGTAAGGATGTCTGTTTTAACAATCCTCACAAGTAGGCACCACAGAATGCACAAGGTATAAATATATTACCTCATGTGATGATCAAATGGTGCAAAAGTATAATCAGTCTCATAATTAATCAGTCTCATAAAATTAATTAAATCATGATTATGAATATCAATATTAAATATTAAAACAGGGCAGCATGGTGGTACAATGGGTAACACCCATAGCAAAAATGTCGCCTCACAACAAGAAGGTCATGGGCCATTGAATCTCAGCTTAGGCCTTTCTGTGTGGAATTTGCATGTTCTCCCCCTGTCTGTGTGGGTTTCCTCTGGGTTCTCTGGTTTCCTCCCACAGTCCAAAGACATGCATGCAGGCTAACTGGAGACTCTAAATTGCCCATAGGTAAAAGTGTGTGAATGAATGGTGTGTGTGCCCTGCGATAGATTGGCGGCCTGTCCAGGGTGTAATCCTGCCTCTTGCCCAATGCACACTGGGATAGGCTCCAGCACCCCCCGTGACCCTGCCCAGGATAAGTGGGTATAGATAATGGATGGAATATTAAAACAATAACCAATTATATAACTTGTGTAAGTTCTTTAAGGTTGTAGGCTCAAGCATTTATCCGAATAATGATCAGACCGATGATGAGGTTCAATAAAACAGAATTTAATGAACAAACATCTAAACTAAACTCATTAAAGGTTAAATAAAGGAGGATATGCAAGGCAGACTAGACTGTTCCACGTGTGTGTCTAGTCATGTGTGTTCACCAACACACGTGGTGCATAGCCTGGAAATCAGTGGAATGGTGTGAATGAAAGGCTACTGAAGTTAGCTACGTCTAGCTTATTTCAGTGTACCTTTGAATACGAGATCATACATCGAATGAGTATATGTTACTGCATGAGAGATCACATGCACAGATCTTGTTTAAAAGAAAGGCGGATCATACGCTAATGTTAGTGATAGAGTTTATATGTTAGCTATGCAGGCCAGATGGCTGTAGCTAATTAACAAGAGACGTGATATAATCTAAACACAACATTACATACAATCAATAACACAGTTCCTTGAAAACAATGAACAAACATAAGTTTCCTAAGCGAGTTGATTCCTGGATGTTTGTCAGTCTTACTGGTTCTGTGTAGTGCTGGCTTGTCCAAGGGAACTCTGACTTAGGCACCAGCTGTTGATCTGTCCTTGCGCTGTCAGTAGAAGGGCTTCGTCTTTCTCCATCCTGGTCCTTTCACTGAAGCTGGAAGTTACTTTGCTTGCCATTGCAGGAAAGTACATGGACTACACGTGTTTAACTTGTTGCTATGTTGCAGAACAATAGCAAGTGGAGAATTAGTAAACGAATAGATCCTTTGATGGGTCGGTTTCTTTAGCTTACTTTCAGCATAGCTAACACGTCAAATTAATTAATTAATTAATTCCTTTCTCAGGAATCAATGGCAAAGCCTTTATTTGCCATCACAGCAATCAAACGGTTCTTATAATTGGCAACAAGCTTGTTGCGCTTCTGCACAGGGATTTTGGACCACTTTTGCGAAGATCTCCAGGTCCTTGAAGTTGGAAGGCTTCTTTGCCATCACTCTGGTCTTTAGTTCCCTCCACAGATTCTCGATAGGATTCAGGTCTGGATTCTGGCTGTGCCACTCCAAAACGTTGATATTGTTTTCTGTTAACCATTTCTTGACCACTTTGGCTGTATGTTTCGGATCATTGTCTTGTTGGAAGGTCCAGTGCTGCCCAAGGTCAAGTTTTTCTGCAGACTGCCTGATGTTTTCCTCCAGAATCTTAATGTAGTCCTCTTTTCTCATGATGCCGTTTATTTTAACAAGGTTGCCTGGCCCATTGGCTGAAAAACATCCCCAAAGCATTACATTCGCACCACCATGCTTGGTGTTCTTGGGGTTGAATGCTTCTCCTTTCTTTCGGCAAACGAAAGCCACATCCCTGTGTCCAAACAACTCCATTTTCATCTTGTCCGACAACAGAATTGATGGCCAAAAGCTTTCTTCTTTGTACAGGTGATCTTTTTGGAAGGGGAGGCAAGCTTTTGTGTGCCTGTCTTGGAGAAGTGGAGCCCTCCTTGTTTGGCATCCATGGAAGCCAGCCTTGTGCAGTGTCCGCTGGAGTGTCTGACTTGAGATCTTGGTACCAGAATTGCTCAGAGTCTTCTGGATGGCCTTGGTCGTGATCCTTGGATTCTTCTTGACCTCTTGCACTACCATTCTTGCCAGCGCAGGGGTCACTTTTGGCTTCCTACTACGCCCTTTGAGATTTTTCACAGTATGGAACTCCACATGACTTGCAATTGACTAGAAACTGACTAGAGAACAACTGCATCAGCTGTTCTTAATTTATAGTTGATTAGAATGCTCTAGAACAGGGGTGGCCAACCCTGGTCCTGGGGATCTGCAGGGTCTGCTGGTTTTTGTTTTCACCTTAAATACAACAACCACTTAGACAAAAGAAACCAGGTGAGGTGAGTTAACTGTGTAATCAACTGCTTTAATTGATCAATTAAGTGCCGAGTGAAAACAAAAACCAGCAGACCCTGCGACTCTCCAGGACCTGGGTTAGCCACCCCTGCTCTAGAACATGGTAGAAATTACCAGGACCATTTGGAATGGTATAGAAGCTTGCATTTCCTCAAAACAATTTCAAGGGGTAATTTTGGACATGGAATGTTTTGTCAAAATGTAAAAAAAACAACAAAAAAAAACATAAAAATAGGTAATATTTTTCATTAATATCTCTAATGCAATGTCTTACCGTCTTTTGTTACTTTCCTATGTCATTTCCAGCCAGAAGAAACCTATTAATCAAATGAAAATTCACTATAACTATGAATAATGAATAATTTTGAGCTTAAGCGCATATATATATCACATATCATACAAACTGCATAATAGTCTATAGCATTGAAATAAAACAAACAGAAATAAGAAGAGAAACAAAAAGGCGGGGTCCCAGTCTCTGCTTCTAGATGAAGTTTTTTACAGTTATTGTGTCAATTCTTGTGCATGCTGTAGACATTGGGGAGCGAGTTTGGGATGAGGCTGAAGAGCATTAGGGCCACATCCAAGGTTCATATGTGGTCTTGTTCAAAGTGTTAAATGGCAAAACTAGTTCCTATCAATCTTGCTGGTAAGGTCCCTGGAAGACATCCAGTGGGTAGTGTGAGTGAGACCTTAGGTCGGGAGTTGGGTTGGCCACAATACGAATATTTTGTTTCTTCAATCATTGATTTCCCCTATTTTATTGTTAAGAGTTACAGCATTACATGTCCAACAATAACAACACATGACCTAAATCTATCAGGACAGCAGTGATAATATTTAGTTCACATTAATTAGCAAAGCCAAGAGGAGTAAGTAAATCTGTACTGTACTCTGCATCTCAATCCCATACTTTCTTTCAAGAAGAGAGTAATACAGAGAGAAAAAGAGAGAGAGGGCGAGAGAGAGAACCCAAAAGTGGCTCTGTGTTGGGTTTTAGTAGCCAACCTTTTGTCTATCTGCATTCCTTCAAAAGGCATCCCTCATTCTCCCTCGGTTCAGTCGGTTCTCTGTGTCTCAATTGCAATGATGATAACGTCAGGAAAAAAACTGACAAAAAGACTAAGCCAAGAGCATCACCACCCTATAGTTTCTCTAAAAAACCATGTCCTGTCACATAAGCTAGCTAGCTACCTAAACTAGATAACATTATTTGATTATCAATAATGCTATGTTGCTAACAGCTAGGTACAGTAGCAACTAAAGAAAACATAGCTAGAGACTTGCTGCCACACTTGATGCCATGGGAATTCCCATACCGATCTGCAAGGGTTTTCATACTAGTGCCATCACTTACCTTTTTTTTAAAAAGCCATTTTCTCATTTTCCATTTGTTCTCAATGAATGGAAAGCTAGTCTACGAATTTCCGGATTTTCAGGGACACATGTTAACCCCAAACTAGTAAAGGCAGTAACTACCACAAAGCTAATGTTACAAACTAGATAACCAGCAATTAAGCTAACTAGATATATCCCAAAGGGAACATAAAGATGATTGAATGTGTTTTCCCCATTTTTGCATGTTTTCAGACAGTGACTAGTCATACTCACCAGTAGTTTTCCAACTGACTGGCTGAAATGCTGAAATGCTTCAACATGTGCTACAAATCGGATACCAACAAAGATGTGCTAATGCTAATGATATGTTGTTATGGCCGCTCATTTCTTTCTCGTTCTAATGTGCACTGTGAGTCAAGGTGAAAGCCTCTCCCATTGAGGTAATATATTTTGACTGTTTTTTAAAAATCTGTGATACCATCTGACTCGGGCGAGGAACTAGCAAAATGGGGAAAAGGGGATTATTACCTAAGTATGTTCTCCATATTTAGAAGAATACTTTTGACTCATATACGCTGAGCTCATCATGCATAATTGTTACAAATGACAAATTTAATAAAATGCTCGTTTTATATCTGAGAGAAAATAAAAAAATAAGAGGGAGCACGTGCCCCCTTAGTTTAAATGGACATAACGCCACTCAGCTACGATGACAATGAAAGTAAGTTTTAAATGTTTGCCACACAGTGCTAGTAGATGGGAGTTCAGACATACTTCCTGTCAGAAAACTGAAAGGTATAACTTGTGTAACAGCTAAGTGTTACTGTTGAGTATAAAGTGTAGACAGCTGAATTAGGTCCAAATGGAAAAATGATTAGTAAAGTTTCTAATATAAAATAACTGAAAGAAGAAGTTCAGGATACAATTATGCACTGACTGGTAGTTCTATATCTACATTTAAGGCCAAAAGTTTGCATACACCTAGGCTAAAGTCATTCAAACTCAGTTTTTCACAACTCCACACATTTCATGTTACCATACATTTCCTGTGTTAAGTCAATTAGGGTACCTACTTTATTTCCATAAGAGGTCATTTCAAAATAATAGCTAAGAGACGGATTTATTGTGTACTGTATCAGATTTTCAGTGGGTCAAAAGTTTACATACACTTTGTTAGTATTTGGTGGCATTGCCTTTTAATTGCTTAACTTGCTCGGACACGCTTTTTCAGTTCAGTCCACAAATTTTCTATGGGATTCAGGTCAGGGCTTTGTGATGGCCACTCCAATACTTTCGCTTTGTTGTCTTTAAGCCATTTTCCAGCAGAACACCCCCACAAAATGATGCTGCCACCCCCATGCTTCACAGTTGGGATGGTGTTCTTCGAATTAAAAGCCTCACCCTTTTTCCTCCATAAATAGCGCTAATCATTATGGCCAGTCAGTTCAATTTTTGTTTAATCTGACAACAGAACACTCCTCCAAAAGGCTAGATCTTCATGCTGGTGATCACCTGCAAACTTCATTCTGGCTTTGTTATGCCGGTCTTGGAGTAAGGGCTTCTTCCTTGCGTGACAGCCTTTCAGGCCATGGCAATGTAGGATTTTCTTAATGGTGGATGTAGATACTTTGGTATCTCATGCCTCCAACTCCTTCACCAGTTCCTTTTTTGTTGTCTTGGAGTTCAGTTGAACCTTTCGGACCAAAGTTTGTTTAGCCCTGGGAGTTAATTAGTGCCTCCTTCCTGAATGATGCAGTGTCTGTGTGGTCCCAAGATTTTTATATTTGCATACAATTGTTTGTACAGATGCTCGTGGTACCTTCAGTTGTTTGGAAATTGCTCCTAAGGAGGAACCAGACTTGTGGAGGTCCACAATTTTTTTTCTGAGGTCTTGGCTAATTTGCTTGCATTTTCCCATGGTATCAAGGGCAAAAAGGCAGTGGATCTAAAAGTAGGCCCTTAAATACAGCTACAGGTGCCAACTAACTCCCAATTAACATTATTATGACATAATTAACAATTATGACAATTGGCCAATCAGAAGGTTCTAAAAAGTCATTACATCAATTTCTGGAATCTTCCAGACTGTTTAAAGAGACAGTCTACTTGGTGTATGTAAACTTTTGACCCACTGGAATTCTGATATAGTGAAATAAATCTGCCTCTTGTCAATTGTTTTAAAATTACCTCTGATGTGAACAAAGTAGATGCCCTAATTGACTTGCCAAAAGTAATGTATGCTAACATGAAATGTGCAGAGTTGTGAAAAACTGAGTTTGAATATCTTTAGCCTAGGTGTATGTAAACTTTTGGCCTCAGCTGTATGAAATAATTCAAAGCCTTGTTATATTAAATGTTTTCAGATGAGGCACAGCAGGAGCAAGAGTTTCTCTGACAGCCTTGTCCTAGAAGATGTGGACAAAGGTGGTGTGATTGTCAAGAGCATCAGAGCTGACTCTTCCACTGACATAGGCCTGAAAGAAGGTAAATTGGAAAACAATACTTTTGTCTATAACATACAACAGTTCATCAAATCTAGACTTTCCGAGGTTTTTTCTGCAGCAGTTTTTACAAACTATGCAAAGTAAATATACGTATTCCTATTTAACTGATCAAATTATAATAGACTGAATGTGGCGACATGTGTGGCACTGTCTGTAGGGCAGCTGAATCTCAAGCCACATCAGTCCCCCATGTAGTTTGTGGTTTGATTCTCTGCTATGACACTTTCTGTGCTAATAAAAGCATAAAATGCTGAGTGTCTGCTCTCAAATAAATAAACAAAATTATTGTATATGAGCTATCTCTTCAGTGGCATCTCATTTGTTCTTTCCTATTGCATAGTAAACTTTTTTTTATGAGAAATACTGATTTTTAATGGATACAATTGTTCACTGTAAACTGAGAAAACTATTTTGGTTATCTTGTGATGATGACCATGTCATGTATTTCATCATTGAAAACATTTTTTTCAGGTGATGAAATTATTGGTGCAACCATCCACTTCGACAAACTTAAGAAAGATGAGGTGTTGAGGGTACTGAAACTAATTGAACCTTACGATGAAAACATGAAAGTTCTGACAAAAGAAAGTTTGAAAGCCAGTGTAAGTTCTGGAATATTAAACAACTCCATTGCATCTCCAAAAGAAGTAAGTATAATTTTATTATAAGTAGTGATTACAGAATCAATGTCGAATGGATTTTGTTAAGCAACGTATTTGTTTTCTGTTTCATAGATGCTTGAGGATTCTTACTCCAGACTTTTCCACAGCAAAGTACAGAGATTCCTGAACAGAGAACCATTTGTATGTGATGCGGCAAAAACATCAGATGTTAAAATTGGTGACCTGAACAGCCAGCTTCTTGTCCAAGGGACAAGACTACATTTGGATGGACCAAGCTTTAAGAGTGACATTGCAGGCCCTTCTCAAAATTTGTCCAATATGATTGCGCAAACACCTCAAGTAGATATTGATGCTAAATGGTCAGGCCCAAAGATACAAGACACAAAAGCTCTGGAAGATTCCAGTTTCAGTGTACCAGACTTCAGCAAAAGCTGCCCAATGCCACCTATGGGATTATCTTCAAAACTGAAAGAACCAGATTTGGAGGACAATGTAAAGTGCCTTGAAGTTAATCTCTCAGGTCCTAATTCAGAATCTTCAGACATGGACCTAAATATGAAAATTGACAGTATTAAAGGAGGTGACAATGTCTCTGGTATTGACATTTTAGATGACAGCACACATCGTCCTGAACTTGACCTGAAAGCAACAGATGTTGACCTCAAATCACCCTCTAAGAAATGTACATATCAAACATTACCTAAATTTGGAATGTCTGGGCCAAATGTAAAAGGGCCAGAAATGGACATTGATGGAGATCAGGAAACACCAGGGTTAAATTGCTCATCTCCTAAAATCCTAAAGGAAAACAATACTCCACAGTTTGGTGTGGATTTACCCAAAGCTGATTTAAACAGCCCTAAACTAGATATGAAAACATCAGATCTTGAAATGGGTGCCCCATCAGCAAAATTCACCATGCCAAAATTGAATCTGTCAGGGCCCAAAGTCAGAGGACCAGATTTTGATATTGATGCAGGCCTGAAAACACCTGATCTGAGTCTCAAACCTCATAAAATTAAAGGAGGAATTAAAGCTCCAGACATAGGTTTGAACTTACCCAGAGATGACATCAAAGGCTCTAAATTTCACATGAAAATACCAGACGTTGACCTGAAAACTCCCTCTCGACAATTTAAACTTCCAACATTGCCTAAATTTGGAATCTCTGGACCTAAATTGAAACGTACAGAAGTGGACATTGATACGGATCTGAAAACGCCAGATATGAATTTCTCGGCTCCTAAGATCAAAGGAGAAACGATTGCCCCTGAGTTTGGTGTGGATTTACCCAAAGCTGATTTGAACAGCCCAAAACTAGGTACAAAAACACCACATCTTGACATCAATGCCCCATCAGGGAAATTCGCCATGCCTAAATTTAGTCTGTCAGGGCCCAAAGTGAAAGGACCAGAATTTGGCATTGATACAGGCCTGAAAACACCTGATCTGAATCTCAAAGCTCCTAAGCTTAAAGGAGGAGTTAGAGCTCCTGACATAGGTTTGAATTTACCTAGTGCTGACGTGAAAGGCACTGGACTTAATATGCATGTACCAGATATTGATCTGAAATCACCCTCTCGTCATTTTAAATCTCCAACATTACCAAACTTTGGAATCTCTGGACCTAAATTGAAACATCCAGAAATAGATATTCATGGAGATCTGGAAACACCAGACATGAATCTTTCACCTCCGACAATCAAAGGAGAAATGAATGTCCCTGAGTTGGGTGCGGATCTACCCAATGCTGATTTCAACATTCCTAAGCTAGATATGAAAACACCAGATCTTGCCATTAATGCCCCATCAGGAAAATTTGCCATACCTAAATTTAGTCTGTCAGGGCCCAAAGTGAAAGGACCAGATTTTGGTATTGATGCAGGCCTGAAAACTCCTGACCTGAATCTCAAAGCTCCTAAGATTAAAGGAGGAATTAAAGCTCCTGACATAGGTTTGAATTTACCTAATGCTGACATTAAAGGCACTGGGCTTAATGTGGATGTGCCAAATGTTAATCTGAAGTCTCCCTCTCAAAAATTTAAATTTCCAACATTACCTAAATTCGGAATATCTGGACCTAAATTGAAACATCCAGAAATGGACATTCATGGAGATCTGGAAACACCAGACATGAATCTTTCACCTCGTACAATCAAAGGAGAAATGAATGTCCCTCAGTTGGGTGCGGATCTACCCAATGCTGATTTCAACATTCCTAAGCTAGATATGAAAACACCAGATCTTGCCATTAATGCCCCATCAGGAAAATTTGCCATACCTAAATTTAATCTGTCAGGGCCCAAAGTGAAAGGACCAGATTTTGGTATTGATGCAGGCCTGAAAACTCCTGATCTGAATCTCAAAGCTCCTAAGATTAAGGGAGGAATTAAAGCTCCTGACATAGGTTTGAATTTACCTAATGCTGACATTAAAGGCACTGGGCTTAATGTGGATGTGCCAAATGTTAATCTGAAGTCTCCCTCTCAAAAATTTAAATTTCCAACATTACCTAAATTCGGAATATCTGGACCTAAATTGAAACATCCAGAAATGGACATTCATGGAGATCTGGAAACACCAGACATGAATCTTTCACCTCCTATAATCAAAGGAGAAATGAATGTCCCTCAGTTGGGTGCGGATCTACCCAATGCTGATTTCAACATTCCTAAGCTAGATATGAAAACACCAGATCTTGCCATTAATGCCCCATCAGGAAAATTTGCCATACCTAAATTTAGTCTGTCAGGGCCCAAAGTGAAAGGACCAGATTTTGGTATTGATGCAGGCCTGAAAACTCCTGACCTGAATCTCAAAGCTCCTAAGCTTAAAGGAGGAATTAAAGCTCCTGACATAGGTTTGAATTTACCTAATGCTGACATTAAAGGCACTGGGCTTAATGTGGATGTGCCAAATGTTAATCTGAAGTCTCCCTCTCAAAAATTTAAATTTCCAACATTGCCTAAATTCGGAACCTCTGGACCTAAAGTGAATTGTCCAGAGGTGGACATTGATGGAGATCTAGAAACACCTAATTTCAATCTCTCAGCTCCTAAGATCAAAGGAAAAATAAGTGCTCCTGATTTGGGTGTGGATTTACCCAAAGCTAATTTCAAGAGCCCTAAACTAGATATGAAAACATCAGATCTTGACATTGGTGCCCCATCAGCAAAATTCACCATGCCAAAATTGAATCTGTCAGGGCCCAAAGTCAAAGGACCAGATTTTGATATTGATGCAGGCTTGAAAACACCTGATCTGAATCTCAAAGCTCATAAAATTAAAGGAGGAATTAAAGCTCCAGACGTAGGTTTGAACTTACCCAGTGATGACATCAAAGGCTCTAAATTTCATCTGAAAATACCAGATGTTGACCTGAAAACTCCCTCTCGACAATTTAAATTTCCAACGTTGCCTAAATTTGGAATCTCTGGACCTAAATTGAAACGTACGGAACTTGACATTGATGCAGATCTGAAAACACCAGATTTGAATCTCTCGGCTCCTAAGATCAAAGGAGAAATGAATGCCCCTGAGTTGGCTGTGAATTTACCCAAAGCTGATTTGAACAGCCCAAAACTAGGTACAAAAACACCACATCTTGCCATTAATGGCCCATCAGGGAAATTCACCATGCCTAAATTTAGTCTGTCAGGGCCCAAAGTGAAAGGACCAGAATTTGGCATTGATACAGGAATGAAAACACCTGATCTGAATCTCAAAGCTCCTAAGCTTAAAGGAGGAATTAGAGCTCCTGACATAGGTTTGAATTTACCTAGTGCTGACGTGAAAGGCACTGGACTTAATATGAATGTACCAGATATTGATCTGAAATCACCCTCTCGTCATTTTAAATCTCCAACATTACCAAACTTTGGAATCTCTGGACCAAAAGTGAAACGTCCTGAAATGGACATTCGTGGAGATCTGGAAACACCAGACTTAAATCTTTCAGCTCCCAAGATGAAAGGAAAAATCAGTGCTTCTGAGTTTGGTGCGGATCTACCCAAAGCTGATTTCAACATTCCTAAGCGAGGAATGAAAATGCCAGATCTTGACCTTGATGCCCCATCAGGGAAATTCACCATGCCCAAATTTAGTCCATCAGGGCCCAAAGTGAAAGGGCCAGATTTTGACATTGATACAAGCCTGAAAACACCTGATCTGAGTCTCAAAGCTCCTAAGTTTAAAGGAGGAATTAGAGCTCCTGACATAGGTTTGAATTTACCTAGTGGTGACATGAAAGGCACTGGACTTAATATGGATGTACCTGATTTTGATCTGAAATCACCCTCTCTTCAATTTAAATCTCCAACATTACCAAACTTTGGAATCTCTGGACCTAAAGCAAAACGTCCTGAAATGGATATTCGTAAAGATCTAGAAACACCAGACTTAGATCTTTCAGCTCCTAAGATAAAAGGAAAAATCAATGCTCCTAAGTTTCAAATCAATGCCTCTGAGTTTGGTGCAGATCTACCCAAAGCTGATTTCAACATTCCTAAACTAGGAATGAAAATGCCAGATCTTGACATTGATGCCCCATCAAAGAAATTCACCATGCCCAAATTTAGTCCGTCAGGGCCCAAAGTGAAAGGGCCAGATTTTGGCATTGATACAAGCTTGAAAACACCTGATCCGAATCTCACAGCTCCTAAAATTAAAGGGAGAATCAAAACTCCAGAGGTAGATGTTGATTTACCCAATGGTGACATGAAAGGCTGTGAACCTGACCTCAAATCATCAAATTTTGACTTGAAATCACACATGATTAAAGGTGAAATCAGTTCCCCTGATGTAATTCAAAGTTTACCACAAACGGATATCAGAGAGTCGTTGAATTTGAATACACCACATCTTCATCTTGATGCTCTCTCAGGAAAATTGAATGTGCCAACACAAAAGAGACCTAAATATGGACCCACTGAATTAAATATGAATAGACAACAACTTGATATTGATGCATCCTCAAAAATGAAGAGTGCAATCAATACTTCTGACAAATCTGACAAATCACCCAAAGCTAATCTCAAAGGTCAAGTAGATATCCCCAAACCTAATCTGAAAAATCCCAGTGTTGTTGAGTATGCCAATTTACGAAAAGGGAAAGGATATAACTCGCCTAGTACTAATATCATGTGTACTCCAGATATTGACCTTGAAGTGCCTGGGGGCACATTAAAAAGGTCAAAGGTAAAGTTGCAAAAAACCCTCCTTTAAATGCAAAGGAATGACTTTACACTAAGCATAAACAGAAAGAGCAGCCCCATTTTGACTTTAATAATCCCAAGAGAAATGTAGGATTCCCTAATTTTCTTGTTGATCTAAAATGAACTAGATGTTTTTTTGTGAACTGTGTATGCAAAGATTTTAGTACATGACCAAGTAATCATTAACATGAAGATAGTGAGACTACTAGAAAAATACATAGCGCTAATACCATATTCAGCAACACTCGGATAATGCGTTCTCCCCAAATGTTTTCTTCTCCCGAATTTGACCAATATTATTCGGATTCTGATCTGTTTTCCCATCTCTTTGATACAAGTTGCTCAGAAGTCAGTACCAAGTTTCTCAATTAGAAACACAATGGCAGAGAGACAGCAATTGAGACTTTCCTTTAACACTAGATAGGCCAAAGAGAAGTCATTGCGCTTTGGGGACTTTATAATTAAAATCACTCCCAATGCCATAAATGCGATATCCTCCTCCTTCTATGACTTTCCTAAATATTTAGGCTTTAAATAACTGTGTTTTTAAAATGAGAAAAAATTGACTAAGTAAAGAAATACTGGCCGTCTGTGCCATTTTCTTCACAAACCCCTCCCCACCAGACAATAGAGAACAAGAAGTGCTCTTACCCAGGTGCGAACATGTTGTGAACTCCGGGCCCGCTATTCAACAATTGAATGACCAGTGCTTTCAAAATAATTTCCCAATAAAGCACTATCAAAACAAATTTTGCACATACGATCACAAAAAATTCATTGACTGCAATTGTGATGAATTTGATAAAGCCTTTATGAATACTTGTGGATGCTGTAGTTATAGAAACGATAGGCTTAGAACGCCGTGGAGATAACGCCACAACATTGTTTTGAGTTTTCACTGAAACTGAGACTTTAAATAAACTAAATAGAATATCTACACAACTGCATGAAATATTTGAGATTTTTGTGCGTGCGTTTCCAGGAAACCACCAAAGCTACGCGTTCTCTGTTGAATTGAGGAGGGCGACAGTGCATAGAAAGCACATTTCCAGGAGAAGGGAGGGAGAAGTTTGCTGAATGACCAAAGAAATTACCTAAAATTAAAATTATTATAAATTTAAAAATGTATTTAACTACTTTTCTATTTTGTGTTTTGTCATGCACATTTTAGGGCTTTTCTCAGTGTTCCTGTAATATACATTTTCCCTTAGCCTATATAACAAAACCGGTATAATTTAGAAATATAAACACTGAAATCAGTTTCATGATCTTTATGAAATTCGGTCGCTGCTGGTGCAGAAATCGATGCTATAATGCTTAGTGGTAGTTGGCTACATAATAAAAAAAGTGACCTTTTCAGAGTTAAAACATTACAAAAACAGGTTGTTGGCTAATGACACACCCAGTCATTGTGTGAAGCATTTAGACTGTGTCCTTCAGGTAGGGGTGATGGGGTTCATGCAGTTCATAGTAAGGATGAGGAACTTTTTTTTATTTTTAAAAACATTTACCTATGTTTGAAGCTTGATTTGACTGTCTGTTTACTTAAGTGTTATAAAAGCCTGTTATGGCTATATAACCATAGGTCCATGTTTGTTAAACACAGCTTTAAAAAGCAATTATAGTGATTATAATGGTAATAATTCAATACAGCTTCCGTGTTAAACTCCACCCACTTCTGGTTCACGGCACACCCACTTCTGGTTTTGATCCGAATACAAATACAAATTTTTTTTTGGTTGAACAAATACAGATACAAATACAAAGAGTGGAGTCTCCCTCCATCCCTAATGGCTATGGATAGCTGCTGTTTTATGAGAATTGTACTTTATCTGACCTGTATTTGTATTTGTTCCAGTGACCTTCGGTATGCACTTATTGTGCGTTGCTTTGGATAAAAGCATATGCCAAATAAAATCTAATGTAATGTAACGTAGCAGATATGGCAAGAAAACTGTACATATTGTAATACTGTATACTGTAAAACTGTAAATACGGAATACTGTAAAACCATACAATGAAAAGGAAAAGGGAAAAAAAGAGAATATCTCTGACTACATGTGCCTTTTATTTTATTTGGCAAAACAATAAAATTATGTCTCAGGCTTCAAATATGACTTTAGCCACTAGATGTAACTATGCATGGTCTCAAGACTGCACAAGGGTGTGCACTTTTCATAAAGTAAAAATTTAAGAAATAGTGAATTGTTGGTTATGTAAATAAAATTTGTTTAGCAATGTAAAATAGGGGAGTAAAGGGATAGTGAAAACATAACACAAAAGAGGTTTACCTTCCATAGTCCAAGGACGCAGGCTAGCCTTGTAAATAAAGAAAATCCATTTATATTTGAATAACTTACTGACCTATAGCATGGTTATCACACAGACTGTCACAACAATTTTGTTATGTCTGACCAACATTATGATCTTTGTTCTTGGATGTATTTTCATTTTGTGAATCCTTTTATTATCTTCCCATAGGATTTATCACACATGCTGTGACATCTGATTGCCTACATTTTGTCATTACATCAATGTTTCATGTTTCATGTCATCTCCTCGTCTAAGGTGTGGTTTATTGATGTGAATTATCCATTTGCATGATTTACAAACCAACACAAATGATTTGGATTGCATATAGATTGCACTGCATAGCAATTGTCATTCTGCAATATGTGATAAACTTTGTATTGATTTAGAACCGCCCTTTTCTGTATTTATATGTATGTAACTGCCGTATGTACAATATATTATGTAATTTGCCTCCATGTAATTTAATAGTATATGTATAACATCAACAATTTGACCAATGGTTTTGTTTCCCATCTGGTGATGATGGCCACTGTATATAAACAAGCAATTGCTGCACTGCCAATAAGCACTGAAGAAAGCATGTGACTGAAACATTTTGTGCTCACTTTTTTCTTCACTATGTAATCCAATATATTTTAAAGAGAAAAAAAAATGTGTGTGTATGTTATTGTTTCCACAAATCACTCTTATTCAATTAACAAATTGCTGTAGTTGCACACACCAGTGCTATATACTCATAGTTTAGGTTACAGTAAGACAATCAATATGCTGATACAAGTGTCATTCATTAACTGAACAAAAATAAAAACCAAACAAAATTAACTAAAATGTCAGAGCATGTAAACGATTGTGCTAATTCAGTCATTTAGTCGTCAGCCTGAAATCCAGGAACTAAAGCCGCTTTTCCACCGTAGGGCCGAACCGTTACCAGGGCCACTCTGTGCCGTTCCACGCTGCTCAGTACTCGTGGGAACGGTTACCATTTCTGTTTCCACCGTCGGGCTACTAAAACCAGGACTAGGACGTATCTAGTGAGGACAGTGACGCGGTGGATCAGCGACGGAGTCCCATTGTGAATGTAATATGCGCCAGTTGTTGTCGTCGCTTCCCATACTGTTTTGTTTTTGTTATGTTATGTTTCATTGGCTGACGAAACGGACGAGAATTCTGTGTATTTTGGTCTGTTTTTGATTTTTCTTTTTATCGTATCCTCCACTGACCATCACTGTTGCATGCATTCAAAAACTACTAACTAACGCTTACATTACAGTGTGAAATATCCACATTAGCTATATAATACCACTAACCTATTTATAGACACTCAATCCAAAAATAATGTGTATAACCGAAATATTTTGAGCAGTAATACTTACATAGCAATGATAAAATTTTATCTGTGTTCAGACAGAGACAGTAAATCAGCGAGTTCAATCTGTTTTGCTCCAAAAAACGATGTCAGATAGGTCTATCAGCAAATATACGGCTCAGCTATGCCCAGAAGTCCTCAGTAATAATAGTATTTTCCAAAAAAAAATTGTTAACAACGTTTTGTTAGGTGCAGTGTCTTAATGCGTAAGTGAATGCGATGATAAGAAACTTTTCGGTTACGCTGACATAAAACGCTATTCCAAAAGCAAAATTAGACATGTTATACATCGTTAGAAAGCTTATAGGCCTACTCTCACCTACTGAATAAATGAATTGTCAATCAAGCCAGACTGTACTCAAAATGGTGACAACGCTGTAAACAATACGTGTGGTATTATGCACAGCTATTTTGAATGTACGCAGGCATCACAAATGCGCGAAATATATTTAATAAACGGATTGTCCAAGACAATATATGACCACTCGGTCTCAAAAGGGACATCTCTATGCGTAAAACCAATGGTAAAGTTATGTATTTATTCAATATTTTGTCCCAGATATTGACTATAGAATGACATGGTATCATTTTTTAAAACTTTGTCCCGTTTATTTCGTTATTCAGTGAGCAGCGCTTTCACTGCTGTATATCTTATGGCTATTGTCAGGTTTATCTTCTTGCTATGAGGAATTGACATTTTTATTTATATTAGCTTTTCCACCAACCTAGGTTATGGAAGAGGACATGAAGAGACCGTATGCGGAGTCACAAAACTGACGTAATGTGAAACCAATCAGTGAATACGTCATTAAGCCTGCCCACCCGAACAGTTCTGCTGCACTGAGCACGGTTGTCTAACCGTGCCAAAAATATTGTGCTGGGCACGGTCTGCAATCATTCCCCGCCAAACCGTTTCCAGGTGGAAACACCATTGGAACTGTTCCTCTCCGTGCTCAGAACCGTTCGGCCCTGCAGTGGAAATGGGGCTTAATACACCCCTCTTTGCCCACACCTGATATGGAGAAATAAATGTGAATACATTTAAGAAAAAATAGGATCTGTACTTTCCCTTGATTTTCTATTTGATTTGGTATGTAAAAAATATGTTGAGGATACCTGAAGTTTTTAACTTTGACCCTAAATCTACTGATTGTACTAAAACCATATATATTGATATTACATGTAATGTTATTAATATATGAATATCAGAACATTGCATTTGAATGTAGCATTAGACAGGGGTAGGCTATCCACAGTGCTCTCTCCTACTGGTATCTCAAATTGTAATCCTGTAATCCAACTGAAATAAGAACATCCACTGCAGTACAGAAAAAAAACACAGGAAACTATGTAGCTGAGGATACAATTATTACACCTTAAGAATCCAAAACAAATATTTTCAATACTTCTACTAATTATTATCGTTTTTTTTATCACGGTATTACCCTATAAATCACAAGTGGGCATTCCTAATTCTGTCTGGCAACCTCACCCTTTAAAAAGTATCGTATTACTACGGAAACCACATTGAACAACACTATTTCTACTTATAGCCCTTGGAGTGGACTTGAGATCTTCTGGTTGTAATACCATTCTTGATGAACCCCTGGGCTTTAGAAAAGTCAGGAGTGCGAGAGATAGTCTGCTGGGGCCCAAACTGAAGTCCTGTATTGAAGCATGACGCGTATTAATCATATGGGAAATTTCAGAGACAGCACAGATTATATGAGAAACAGACAGGTATGGCTTGAATATTTTGAGTGTGAGTGTCAATGGACAGGCTCTGGCCGTCAAATGGCAAGCAATGGATCAGGAATTGTATACTCTATACATATAGAAACTAGTGAAGTAGTCTTAATTGTATCTAAAAAGAAAGTGAACAACTTCCTGAAACAGAATGGCACTAAGACTGCCTATAAAAAGTGTAGTTATTATCTGCAGAGTAGGGTGTGTATGCGCGTGTAGTTTTGATTAGCTGGTTGTTGGTGCAAATGCGTGTACAGTTTGGAGTGGCTGGCTGTTGTGTCTAAACATAACAATATTATAGCAAAATGTTGTGTCTATAATATGTCTTACTCTTGCTGTTGGATCTTGCTCTTGCTTGAATGCTTGTGCCTGAGACACAGTTCCTGTTAGTGGTACAGAGAGTGGAAGGAGTCTGGTGGAGTTTGGAACAGTTTGTTACAGGATACAGGATATTTTGCTTTCATTTGTGTGTTTGATATTAGTTCGCGTTTTTAAAACCCATGAGTTAAAACGATTATGCGCCTAAGGTGATAATATCTGTTGCGGTTATGGGACAGGGGGGAACTGGCAAGCACTTCGCTAGAAAACTAGCCGGGTAGCTCATTTGGCCTCCTACTTGCTGAGGAGAGGTTTTTTGTGGTTGTTCGTCCTCCCAGGGGCAAAATATAACTCTTTTTAGATAGTTTGCATTTATTGTCACGTATTGATAACATTAGCAGTAGTTTCTTACAATCTGATTCCAGATAAATTTTGGTTGTTTTTGTCCTGAGATATAAATATAATATTAAAGAGTACAAGGGTTCCTTCAGTTTGCCAGATATGCAATTCACCATTTGGCTGTTCTCAGTCATAGGAAGCTCAGCCAGCATAGCCTGGAGATAAGACAGAGTAGGAACTGGGGGATTACATCTGAGGTGTGAATGTGTGTGTCTGCGTGTGTCATAGGTATGTCCATGCCCCTGTCCCCTTCTCTTTCTCACTAGTTAAAATATGCAGCTTTCTTTGAGTTAAGTCAATTTTTGGGCAACTACTGCAGGAAAGAAGACGTTTGTAACAGTTGGAAGTGAGCATCTGAGTCCTGCATCTAGGTCTGACGGTAATCTCTGGTTCTTTTTGAATATTCTGCTGTCTTTTGGTTTTTGCATTTTGGATTACTTTGAGACAAATAAACTGTGGTGGTATTTGCTTTCATTAATTTCTTGTGTGACTGCCCATGTCTGTAACCTTTGTTAATTATTTTAAGGTTGTCTGTAGATTAGACATGAATATTTTGTGTAACTTAATTAATTTCTTAATTTTCATCTGGTTGTGAGTTGTACATTTTGATAATGGTTGATCCAACAGTTTGCTCAGCCTATCAACGAATATGGCAATAAATAATTGATAATTGATATCTTTGATAATAATAACCTAATTAAATCAAATAAATATATTTAACATGTTGGGTAAGTGAGGGGTTTTAACAGTTGATGGTGTTCGGTATTCAGAGTGCCGGATGTCAAACAAGGGTGTTAACGGTTAAACCTGTTGGGTTCAAAAAAATATTATTATTTCAATGAATCCTCACCTTGCTGACAAGTTATTGCTATTTAATAATCACTATTTAGTAAAGGTTATGTCAATTGATTATAACCCAATTGATTCCACACCTGGTCATTCTTTTTCACTAATTAAACTTTTAATGTTAGATAGTTAAACAAAAAAAATTTGCTCTCTGGATTCTGCTGTCAGTTGGCTGGAACCACCTTTTTTAGGTTGTGGTCTTAGTGTCTCCATCTGAGCAGTAACTTACTGTAGACATAGGGAGATATATGGGGTAAAAATGTGGCCAAAGCTGTGTGAGGGCTACAGGATGATTGCACATCTGGGAAGTGATTTCCAGGGGAAGTTCATTTGCCACTGTTGCTGGTTCATTGAGCACCTCAACAGTAAGATCCTTGAACATGAGGTCGAGCTTGGTGGACTCCACAGTTTGCAATTGGAAGAGTTACAGGAACTGAGCAGCATGTCTTTTAAGGAACTGGTGTGCCACAGCTGGGAAGGGGGAAGAGCAGGCAGGGCGAGAAAGTTGGGTGACAGCAGAGCTCAAGCGCAGAAAAGGGTGTGCACACCACACAGAGGCGGAATCTCAAGAAGTTGTGGTGAGAGGTCTGGAGCGTGCGGATAAACTCCTGGCCAGAATGGGGAGGGATCCAGTCATCATGGTTCATGTAGGAGACAATGACAAATCTGCAAGACAAATCTATGGAGTTAGGTTAAATGATTAGGAGCAGAACCTCTATGGTAGTCATCTCTGGAATTCCACCGGCACCACGTGCAAGCAGAGGGAAGCAAAGGATTATTTGGAGGTTTAACACGTGGGTACAAACCTCATATAGGAAAGAGGGGTACAGGTCTATGGGGCACTGGGACTCTTTTTGGGACAGGGATGACTTGTACAAGTGTGATGGGCTGCACCTGAACCAGAGTGGTGCTGCTGCACTGGGCCAGCGTATACTTAGGGTAACACGTGATTATTAGGGACTTGGGGGGAAAGGAGGTAATAGGAGGATTTTATCTAAGCAGGATACTGTGGGAAGTGGAGTCCCACAGGGATTAGTGCTGGGACCACTGCTCTTCCTTATTTATATCAATGACCTTGACAGGGACTTTGAAAGTACATTAGTTAAATTTACAGATATGCAAAACTGGGAGGCCCAGCTAATAGTCTGGAATGTAATAAAGTAATTCAAAGATTTATAAAAAAAATCCAAAAGTGGAGGAAACCTGGCAAATGAAATTCAATATAACTAAATGAAAGTTGTACATGTGTGAAAAAAACTCTGACTTCCCCCTCTCACCTATTGGTCCAAATATCACATGGTTGGTTACGTCACGGTTGAGAGTTCAGAGGGCAGACTTCAACTTTCTTTTCCGGTTCATTCATTGCCTGTACTGTGGTAGCACTGTAATTAGTCACTTTAAACGCCTCTCTCTGTCTCTGTCGCATTTGTGCTTCGATCACTGCCGCCATTGTTGTTTTGTGTTGTGATCTCGCGTAGCCCTTCTCTTTATGCATCCATGTCGTAGCCGCGAGACGGAGGTCTGGGCGAGATTCCAGCCCCGGATACGAGCTGCCTCGTAATTATTCTGCGCCCCCCAGCCGCGTGGAGTGACATTAAACGGTGCGGTGTTCTCACTGAGTATACCGACAATGGTGTTCGTGGACATGTTCACCAGTGGTTCTCAATCCTGGAGTTCTTTCTTCTTACTGAGTATACCGCCAGCTTTATGAAGTGCTTATGTATGACATTGTTATGATGACATTTTAAGCAAAGTGTCAAATAAAGTGTTATCGTTAGAGCTAATGTAAATAAGCTGTGTCAAAATAATATTGTCCAAATAATTTTTTTTTTCTATAAAAGACCCAGGGTGTCAGTAAACTTGCACCTGAGGAACACATACAAATCAAATATAGTAATCAGCTAATCGCTGTTCTCGTTTAAGCACCAGTGTGGAGGGGAAAGAAATCACACGAAAGATTCACTTATGGATTTTAATGAAAATGAAAATGTGCTAAATATAAAAATGTAAAGAATAATCAAAACATAACAGGCTTTGTAGTAGTATGGTCCAGTGGTCTGTTTTACAAAACAGGATTACTGAGTTAGATGGATAGCTGCATAGAATAAAACCCGGAAAAGCTCTTTTTTTTTTTTACCTCAGTCCATGTTCCAGTTTTGGGAGGATTCTGGGTTTTACTCAGTGCAGTTACCCAACTAACTTATTAATCCTACTTTTTGATATAGCCCCCAAATGTTTTCAAACTATTCACATCCTAGGAGAGTAATAGCCTAATGATTCTTTGAATTCTGAAAGAGTAACAACTCACTCACATAGAACAGCCACTTTTGTAAAAACAATTTATGGAAGGGAAGCCCGGAAGATCGTTGAGTAGAAAAGCATGTGTGTGAATCCAGGTGTGTCACCAATTTGTGCCTCTGGCTAGGCTGGTATGCAGTTGTTAAACAAAATGGGCAAGGCGTAGGCTACCACCAATGCATAGTTCTTCTGTTGATGGTAACTGGCCTTGACGTTGAACTGTAATGTGTTTCAATTAAGAAAAATAATGAGAGTAATGTTTAATTAACTAAAACAACCTTTAATAATTTAATTTAAATTAAGTGACATGTTCCGTGTTTTCTCATGCTGATGTATCAATGCTTTTAGCTAGCTAGCTCATATTAAGTTCTTAGCGTTAGTTTTAACACTGTTTTTACTTTGCTACAACGGGTAATAAAACACATTCAGTATAATTTGCTGACGACCAAACACCATTTTCAAATAATAAATACAACAGTTTAAACAAATAACGCAACTTTTGTTTCCAAACATTATTTACTTACCGACATGTTTTCTTGCTTGCAGGACCAATGAACGATAGAAACACTCCTGGTCCCAATTCTCCTCCAAATTTCTCCCCCTCTGTTTTGAGTTATTCTTAATTGTAAGTGTCACTGACATACAAGGACCACTCACAAGCAAGGGCAGGCATCAAGGTGATTGAGAGCATAAAGAGAAGCAGGTATGGGACCTATTTTTTATTGTTTTATGAGTCAATATACAATCAAATGCAGCATAACTTTTAACAAAATAAACATAAATAGACTGAGAAACCAGTACATTAACATTGCAATATATGGCAAATAAAGAATAAATACACTGAAACTAAAAAGAAAGAAAGAAAAATAAAAAAAAAATAAATAAATAAATATCCTAGGTCAAGGAGAAAAAATGAAGTAAATGAAAATACAGTATGGTCTAGTAAGTTTTGTAGGGGACATTACATGTCATTTCGAGATGTAAAGACGTCTTTAAGTTGAAATTATTTTTCCCTTTTCATAAATGTAAGGGATTTAAAGTATTAATTAAAGTCTACTTTAAAAAAGGAAAGAGTGGGCAAAGACTTCATATATTTTTCTTCATGAATTGAATATTTTGCTATCATAATTCTAGTATTCATATAGAGTACTAGATTAGAGTCATTCATGCCAAAGATGACATCATTCCTGGTAAGGTTTAGAGGTGACATGTTTTACCAGAGCCATTCCACCGGTTAATTCCAGAAAAGATTGGTAATTGCTCAAGAGAAAAACAAATTCTTGTTCAGGTCCAAATTAAAACAAAGTCTAAGGAGCTTGTTGGAGGGGCAGATGGTCATTTTAAAATGTGACTCATAATGCCCTGAAAAAAGAAATTTGCAACATTAGTGGAAAATCTAGAGGAATATAGCTTTTTATAAAAATGATATATTTCTTGAGATATTAGACCCTGGTCTTATTCTATGCCATTGATTGAGGGAGATTTAATACAATTCATTTCCAAGTGCTTTTTCACTTAAATCCCTCTTCAATCCATTTTGACCTTGACTGCATAAATGGCCCTTTGGCTTTATTAATATAAAGCTCATGTAGTTTGGGTTGAAGATACGAGAGCCTCTGTCTGTCATTGTCTGAGAGGTTTGTTTTGCAACAGCATGTGCTTAGTTTGTTGACTTTAATTTCTTTATAGCCCCAATTAGACACCGATATCTAAAAATAGCATTTTCTTATTGCTTTCATCGGTCACTGATTCAAGTTGTACTGCTATAACACCTACATCGTTGAAAAGCTTAGATGCAAAAGACCCTGTCTTGATCTGTAAAACCACTAGAGGTAACAGAAGAAATAACAAGGCAGTCCCCTTCCCCAAAGGAGGGCTGAAACTGACGACCCAGGTTGATGATTATATATTTTATGGTCCAATAACTGTCTGCAGGCAAGTCAGGCAACTGCTAATACTACAGGGATGCTATCGATATTGGTAAAATCCCCCTCTGATCCCTAACCCTCAACCTGCTTTTTGTATACAGGCTAGCAAAGCCATTATTCATTATGGGTTATTTCTAGTGAGCTGAAAACATTTGGAGCATTTGAAAATTAGCATTTCTATGTACTGTGAGACAGGGCTGGGGGTGGCCACTGCTCACATGGTGGACAGACAGGAAAACACATAATGAAGTGTTGACATTGTAAGGGAAAATTGGTATACTGCCGATCACGTTAGCTGACTAAACTGTAAGGATTCAAAATTAGTGACAGGGACGAAGAGGTTAAGAAGACCAGACATGTCCTGCCAGGGGTGTCATGTCACGATCACCAAACTGTAAGGATTTAGCCATGGTCACAGGGAGGAAAGTAAGTTTATTTAGATATGTTTACAAGGAGGAAACCAAGTTTATCTGACTCCGTAAATCTGTAATGTGGATGTTTGTGTGAATACGGGTTTACATATACGTGTATTGATTGGGCTATGCTGAAATAGTGGGTGGCAAGACTTGTACCCTGGAGAGCAAGACTATCTACTGCTGCCAGGCATTCATCTCATTGTTCTCTCACACTAAGACCTTCTATCCTGGCAGGTAAAGGTGCTTCTCATCCGGGAATCTTGCAAATAATGTTTTCATGCCATGAATAAGCGACTTTAACCTGGACAATATGTTTGTCCGAAACTAACATTTAT
Organism: Anguilla rostrata; assembly: GCF_018555375.3. Taxonomy (NCBI): domain Eukaryota; kingdom Metazoa; phylum Chordata; class Actinopteri; order Anguilliformes; family Anguillidae; genus Anguilla; species Anguilla rostrata. The sequence goes on from NC_057934.1 coordinate 28,400,181, forward strand.
CCCAGGGAGCCATAAATAAGGTTACTCCAAAAAAAAGTGTCTTGGTTCAAAAACATGACTGGGTATTGCACAGAACAGTGACACCTTCAAAATTTTAAAAGGAACTTCAGCAAGGCAAATCGTGTCTCCAAATCTATCCAAAACGGAGACAAAATTATGCATTGCTGTATATCACAACATAATCATGTATTTCACTACAACTCAACTGTTTTGACTCAAGAAACTTACTTTTGCATCATTTTCAAGTGGGAATTACAAGCTTCAGTACAGTGGTCTAGGGGTCCAGACACATATCCTAAATCTCTCCAAAAATGAATAAAATTCTTTTTGGCCATTATAACGCATATAAATGTGCCCCTTATGAAGATTTAAGATGAAACATTGATATCAGATTTTTTTAAAATACTGGAAAAACATTATCACAGAATGTGGTACAGTACCTAAATGTGTAATCGTTAACTCTTGTATGTTTTCTGTACTCCACAGTATGGAATGTCTTCTTGTATGGGGATGACATTAAAACAATATTCAACTGTCCACGTTTTGGCAATGTTCCAGCTCACATCACATCTGGTGCATGAAACACAAACCCTGCTGAAGCAACCAATGAACGTTTACCTTACAGTGTGAAATATCCTCATTATAAAGTACCACTAACCTATTTAAAGTCACTAAATTTCAAAAATATTGTATATAACCGAAATATTTTTAAACACTTGCATATCAACAAAGTAATCCTATCTGTGTTCAGTAGAGTCAGAGAGAGAGAATCAGTGCTGTTGTTCTCTTCTTCTGACTTGGTCTAGAAAACAGTAACAGCTGAGTCTATCAGCAAACATATGCCTTAGCCATGCACAGAAATTCTCAATAATAATTTTTCAAGAAATTACAAAAATCATCAAAAATGTTTCACCGAATGCAGTGTCTTTTACTGCTGCAATGAAGTGAATGCTTAAGGGGGCTATGATTATTTACAACTTTCGGTTACGTAGGGCGATAAAACGCTATTCAAAAATATAAAATTAGACATATTAGGCATTGTTAGAAAGCTTATACGGTCAGCTACTGGATAAATCAATGCTCAATCAAGCCAGGTTGTACTGAAAAGGGTGACGACACCATAAACAACATATGTGGTATAACACACAGATATTTTGGAAGGTACCCAGGCGTCACAAATGAACGTATATTTAACAAACAGATTCCTGAAGACAATAAATAACCTACAAACCTTGAAAGGAACATCTTTACGTGTAAAACCAAAGATACGATTTTATATTTATTCCATGTTTAGTCACAGATATTGATATTAGAATGCAATAATATAATTCTACTGTAATTCCTCTTGTTCATTTCAGTGTTCAGTGAGCAGCGTTTTTCACAGTTATACTGGCATACCTTTGGCTATTGTTGGCTTTATCTTGTTGCTATGACGGAATACAAATTTCTAGTGGTGAAAGAATGTATTTATGAGTGTCTAGATAGATACTATTGTTCAGTGTGATGTGGTTGAAGGATGTAGTTGCAGATGAGACTGCAGGGAGGGGGTGCTTGGTAAATGTTGAACAGGTGCGACAATGGTGGTGCTTAGAAAATTTTCGACATAGTTGTCCTGAATCGTCTACTAATAAAGCTAGAACACAGAGTTTGTGTTTTCAACTCATAATTTGGTTGCAGGAGCACTGAAAGTCTGAGTTAAACAATCTCACCTGTGTCAAGGCCACTAGGGGATTGCGCCAACAAGTTAATGAAACACTCACTTACCGAATATAGTATTCACGTTCTAGTCCTCCCTCTCTGGCTCTAACTCGAATTATACACTTACAGCTCCTGAAAAAACGTAGGTGCTCAAAACAATGCAGCATAACAGATCGGAGAAACTATATTTATTTGCTCCTACCTATATACTACTAGGTCAAGATGCCTATTTATTAGAATATACGCCTTCTAATCAGAGAAGTTAGCTCCAGTCAGCGCAACATCTTTCCCACACACAGCCAACACTCTCATGGTGTGAATTCACCCTTAGTTCAATTAATATCTAAACAGAAGCTACTGCTAAGCACAGTTAATGACTATAACACTTGAACATTTTTAGCAACTGTAACAACATTCTGCAATATGAGTCTTAATCTTGCTGTGACAACCAGGACTCTGGGGAAGTGGGCGGCGCGAACTGTTAGATTAGATACAGTATGAAACTTTAATGAAAGGCTATCCGTGGTGATAACTGATGAGGTCCCGGCTGTGTATAGTTGCATAAGAAGTTAGATGGCTGGTCTTCATAAAAGCCAATTTACAAATTACTCAGTATGTAAATTTATATAGGCTGCATAGCCTACATTTGTTGGTGTAACCAACTGAACTTCCAGAGGGGTTTTGTATTTTAATTTTGTTTATTTTCCCATATATATTTATTTAAATTATTCTCTATTCATATTATTATCACTTTTCTTGGCTGCAGTTTCACATTTTTTGATCTTGCAATAGGCTACCTTTATTATATTTTCAACTGAGTTGATCCATATTTTATATTTATATTTATATCCAGTCTGACAGGCTTCCCCTCCAGCACAGTAGTACACAAGAAATTTCTTATCATTTATTTCGCCCATTAGCGCAAGCCCCCTAGTGGTCTGCACAGTGGCATGCCTAGATTACTCAGCTCAGACATTCATTGCTCCTGCAACTAAACGCATAGAAACTGTTCTAGTTTAATTAGTAGATGATACAGGACAACTATGCCAAATACAGAGTTTCGCAGCTCCACCATTGTCTTGCTGGTCATTAATTTAACAAGCACCCCCTCCCTGCTGTCTCATCTGCAACTACACCCCCAATCCATGACACACTGGACAATAGTGTCTACAGTGTCATTCATAAAAAAATTATTTCACCACTAAAAATTCATATTCCGTCATAGCAACTTGATAAACCCATCAGTAGCTCTAAGATATGCCAATACAGCAGTGAAAACGCTGCTCACTGAATAACAAAATAAACGACAATTTTTTCTAAAATTATACCAAGTCATTGCATTGTCAATATCTGGGACTAAATATGGAATAAATGTACAGCCTTTCCATTGGTTTTATGCGAGATGTCCCTTTTGAGACTGAGTGGTCATATATTGTTTTGGACAATCGGTTTGTGCAATAGACGCTCATTTGTAACGCCTGGGTACCAAAATAGCTCTGTGTAGTACCACACATGCTGTTTACAGTGTTGTTGCCCTTTGTAGTACAATCTGGCTTGATTGACAATTATTTTATCCAATAGATGAGAGTATAAGCTTTTTAACTATGTATAACATGTCTAATTTTACTTTTGGAGTAGTGTTTTATAAACCTGCGTACCCCAAAGTTGTGAATCATCATCGCCGCCTTACGCATTCATTCTGTGGTAGCAGTAAAAGACACTGCACTTGGCGAAACGTTATCAATGATTTTCGTAATCCATCCATCCATCCATAATCCATATTCGCTTATCCTGGTCACGGGGGTGCTGGAGCCTATCCCAGTGTGCATTGGGCAAGAGGCAGGAATACACCCTGGACAGGCCGCCTATCTATCGCAGGGCACACACACCATTCACTCACACACTCTTACCTATGGGCAATTTAGAGTCTCCAATTAACCTGCCTGCATGTCTTTAGACTGTGGGAAGAAACCGGAGTACTCGGAGGAAACCCATGCGGACACAGGGAGAACATGCAAACCCCACACAGAAAGGCCCAAGCCGAGATTCAAACCCACAACCTTCTTGCTGTGTGGCGACAGTGCTTCCCACTGCACCACCGTGCCGCCCTCGCACATATCTATTCATTTCATAATTTCATGTTTTTTTAAAACACTGCCACTTTTTTCAGTTTTCTGTCATTTTCAACAAATTTCCCATAACTGCTTCTTGTCTTTAACCAATATTTTCCATGACATACACCCAGCATTAATTATATAGGCTATATTGTCAGGCATATATGGTATATGATATATACCGTACCATGGGGTGGTGTAAAGTGATGTTTTTATTGGATATAGGCTATACAGTAGGCAGTAAAAACTTAAAAATTTAGCAATAGATGGGAAAACTAGAAATTTATGCAAATCATAATTTATGTAAAAAAATGTTTTTATATTAATTAAACCTTAAATAAATGTATTGTAGACTAAAAACTCTGTATGTCGAGTTTTATTATGGTATACAATTTTGACTTCACTTTAAATTCACATTTTTCATAGCAACTGATCACTCAAGATTGCCAACAATGATCGACAGCAGTGAAAGAACATAGGTCTATATTGGGTTTGTACAACATATAACACCTGCTGAAATGAGCAAGGATTTCTGAAAATTCAATTCAATTTTATTTGTATAGCACTTTTCACAGAGAACTGTCACAAAGATGCTTTACAGATAGCAAGGCAAGAAACAGCAAAAAGAACAAACTGAGCAAACACGAGGCCTCATTACATTATTATTACAGGCATTTAGCAGACGCTCTTATCCAGAGCGACTTACACAACTTTTTACATAGCATTTTACATTGTATCCATTTATACAGCTGGATATATATACTGAAGCAATTTCGGTTAAGTACCTTGCTCAAGGGTACAACGGCAGTGTCCTTACCCGGGAATCGAACCTGCGACCTTTCGGTTACAAGTCTAGTTCCTTACCCACTGTGCTACACTCCGTCCTGAACCCCAACATAGCAAGTATGTAAGGTAAAAACTCCCAGTGGGGAGAAAACCCTCAAACGGCAGCGAGAAAAAACTCCCTAATGGGATGAAATCTCGAGAGGAACCCGGCTATTGAGGGGGAGCCCATCCTCCACTGGCCAGCCTGGTGTAAAGTAGCAGTAGAATGGAATATGGAAGAAATACTACAAGGGATCTATCACAGCATATTGAATGGGTTAAGTAGGTTACAGCTGAAGTGAAAACTAACAGGAACAATAGTATAGTTCAGTATAGTGCAGTTTAGAGGAGTCGGGTGACGGATCTGGAGCTCCAGGCTGCATCAAGGGATGGGTAGGGGAGGAACGAGGCTGAAGTAATCCATGACCATGGAGCGAAGGGATCTCGTGGACTCAGGCTGGAGGCTTGGAGGCTAGAGCAGTGTTTATCGCATCATTAATAACATCATTACCCATAAAACAACAACTGTTAAAGCTGCCATAAAAAGAATGAAACTAAACACGTTAATTCACATTAATTTATCTTTTGAGTGCTCAAATACTCGAGTACCCGTGCCCATCCCTTATACATATGGACAAAAATCTACACCGATTGCAATGATACTTCTGTGGATAGTAGAAAGACATAGTGTGGACAAGGATGTCCAGGTTCACAGTGTTATCTTGCAATATTGCCTGTAGGGGGTGTGTTTTAACAAAATACTAACTTGCATTGGCTCAGTAAAGCCAAATTGTACAAGATTTGACAGTAACTCTCAAAAAAAGCTTCCCTACAGAATTCATGAGAAGCACGTTCCCAGATTCTTAAAGATAATTACATATGAATATGCAAAAAAAAAAGGCACCCATGTAGATCATGGAAATTACATTTCATGCACCTACCACCCAAGGTGGTGCTACAGCACTACTTAAAATTGTAATGTTCAAATTATTGTAGATGTACATCGAATACACACCAAAGGAGGTACAGAAGATATTTCAATAAAGTTTGCAGTCAGTGACAACGTATAAGTTGCTACCATAAATTCTGGTTGAACAATGGCTTTTCGATAGAACTCAGTTCAACTAGATAGCCTGCCTTTTAACTCTCTCTCTCTCTCTCTCTATCAAAAAGCTCCCCTCTCCTCCCCCACATTCACACTCTGAGGATTGCTGCAAGCAGACCATGACAAACCCCCTCCTTGCCCTCCCCTCTCAACACACACTTAACTGCAGTGTACAGTTCTTGTGCCTTGATATAAAGCTACATTATGTTTCTACACGTACAAAGGCACATCGCTGACCCCTGCATTACTTCAAAATAACAACATTGACATTTCTATATTCACTGAACTATGGCATTTCATAAAATACTTCCACATAAAGATGACTGCCTTTTTAAAAGATTTTACATGATTTCCCAGAACTGTAAGCTGGTTAATTTCCTTTCTATAGAAAACATGTATCATATGCTATAACCTCCCAAATTACTCCAAAAACTGTAAGACGACTTGGTTTCACTTTCTGTACAGGTCAACTTTTGTAAACATGAAGTGGCATACCATCTATTAGGGTTATATCACAAAAAATGTATCCCATCAGGACAGCTCTGTTAGGCAGTGGTTCTCTGTAGCATACAACTGCACCATCTCATCATGGTATATCTTATCTCATAAAAAACAAAATATTTGACACTTTGATCTGACACAAAGTTTGCATGACATTGTAAAATGGTAAAATGACAAAACACAGGGCCAAGTGACTTGAAAGAATTGAGGAAATATTGGGTGGCATTGCTTTGGAATACATCTTATGTAAATTTGGTGAGGCAAGATAGCCTATATTGTTTGTAATACCGTAACTTGGCGTCATTTTGATATCAGTACTTTTAATCGCAGGCCTGGATTTTGGCAGTCTGAATGAATGAGTTATAGACGGGGTATGTCTTGTATGTGTGAGTAACTTGGAATTTTTGTACGTTGAAAACGTGTTTTTTATGAGATATCATTTCTTTTTGCAAAGCGTTTTATTATGAGAGTGAGAAATGTGAAGTGACCCTGTAAGAAACGGTTGTGGATTATGGCTATCCTTGTGTGAATTTGTACAGTCTGATGAGCGTGTACCTTTTGGAGTTTTGGTTTGCTATGTATGTAAAACACTGGCTGTGACAAAGGGTGCGGTGGCGTAAGTGTAAACGCATCAGAAACGCAGGTGAAATATGACCAGTGTATGTACTCATGGATTTGACGGCCATCCAACGAGCCTTGATTGACAAAAGAATCAGCAAGCCCGTAGAATTAGAGCTCCCTAGGTCGCAACTTGTGTACCCTTCTGTCCTGCTCCGTTGTCTGTTATTTCGTGGAGATGCACTTTTAGTGTTTGTAAGGTTTATAAGGCATTTTGATAGGCTTATCTGCAGGTGGGAATCCTCTTCGCTGTTTTGCTAAGCTAGAACCGGAAAACTTGATAGTGGAGAATAGGAGCAGACGCATATGTCCCAGCAGGCTTTGCATATGAGAAAATAACAACAGTGTGAGAGAAATTAGGATGAAATGATGAAATAGCGTAGTTGAAACAAGATGTTTTTAGCAGAATGGGTATGCAGGTGAAGGTTGACATGATCACAGACTATAGTGTGAAGTAAATGAAGTGACCATGAGTGAGCTTATTATCCTTATCGAATGGTATATATAACAGTCGGTATAAAGTATTAGCTGTTAAAGTGGAGGGTTAAGTGATGTGAAATTTATTGCACTGATGTGTTTTTCTCATGTTCAGTATGAGTAGTTATAATTATGAGTGAGTCATGGTTTTAAATGTAATGTTTAAATGGGGAGTTGCAGAACATACATACGTAGTAATTGTTTGTATGTGGCTAGATAGAGAACAGGGCGAGGTGACATGAATGTAGAAACGTGGCGTTTGCTGATAAGAAGGTTTTGTACGGTAGCCAAGTGAAGAAATGTAGTTAGTAGAAATGGCAGAGTGGTGAACTGGTGTAACTTTTTAATAAAAGGAATACATTTGCCATCATGAAATGCATATGGGTGGCCGTGAGTTTGGGAAAACCAAATATAAGCGTAAGAAAACGTTAGTGTAAAAGAGGAAATTATCTTCCTGAGGGCGAGGCGGGATTCAATCCTTCAACCGGAGGTTTACCAGTCTGTGACTTAGTTAGTGCAGCACCATGACATAGCTATGCAATGCGTGAAATATCATTAGCAAACCTGTCTGTGGTTTTAAAGAAGAACACAGGCCAGCCACAGAAGAGCTCCCGAATCCATATGGCTTTGCAATATTGTAGCCGGTTAATAACTGAAGGTGCAGACGATACGTCATAATGCAGTGTATACGTTCGGTGAACAGCGGGTAGATATGGTGCAAAAGCAATAATTGAGAAGTAGTAGACAATTATTAGTGAAGGTAAAACCATATTAAAGAAATGTGTTTCTAGCTGGGCTTGAACCTACAACCCCATGTTCCCAAGACTGTAACCTTGCCCACTAGGCCACAGCAGGTGTTTAAACTGGAAATGTTTCAGAATAAAAAGGGTATGCAAGTTTTTGATTGGGTCGTGTAGGTGAAGATTTGGCTGGTGTCGGTAAAATGTCCAATGGGGAGACATGATGTTAGTGGGATTGGCGGCAGGAAAAATAAGAAGAAGAAGAATGAGGAGAAGAAGGAGAAAACGCAAAATCCCCTTAGTTTGGGGCTTTATTGTGTGGACATGTGAAGTTGTTTTTGAATTCTGTCTGTTGAAATGGGGTGAGAATGTACAGAATTTAATGTTTTTAAGGCCTGAGTGTCTGTGGCTGTTGTGGTTATTTCTGTGGGGAACCCTAAAAAGTGCCAAACTCTCGGTGCTATATAGGTATGGGGCATGCCCCCGCCAAGGCGTAACTTGGCGGGATGGCATACCTGCCATCCCAATATCATCAGTTACAACTCAGGAGGGCCTCTCAATTGTCTGTCTTTTTACACATGATTTTTTTCCATATAAATGTGTATGGAGATTTCTAGGTTAACTACGACTCCCATGTTGCACTTCGACATGAAACATCCGATCGCCGAGTTTAAAATTCTGTAACATGAGCCGGTAACTACAGGCAAGAGAGTTTACGATGTTGCAAAAACTGACAACTGCACGCAAGGTTGAATAATTAATTTCTTCTACTTAAGGGTAACGGATACTCATAATTTGGCAGTCAAGTCTAAAAATAAGGGTATGTAACATAAAGCTGAACCTATAGTTTCACCTGGGTTATGATGGCTGCTGTCAATGAGACAGGCCAGCCATTTGGATCTTTGAACAACCCATGGGTAAGTAACGTTTGTTGTTTTTAAAAAAAAAAATTTTAATAAACGCAAGGTAACAAATTGATAATAGTATATGATAATAGATAACAGTCATGTTACAGAATTTTAAACTCACTGATTGGATGTTTCATGTCGAAGTGCACCATGGGAGTCGTAGTTAACCTAGACATCTCCACACACATTTGCAAATCGCCACACGCATTTGCAGATCTCTGCCACGGCAAAAATGCAGCAAAAATCATGTGTAAAAAGACAGCCAATTGAGAGGCCCGCCTGAGTTGTAACTGATGATATAGACATTTACAGATTTATGTACGAATTTGCAAATAAGTCTGCAGATCTGTGTAGGCATTTACAGATTTATCTACGCATTTGCAAATAATTCTGCTACAATAATAGCCCCATAGTCTAGCCCTGCTGGCCGGGAACTGTGAGTGGGGTGGCTAGTGGCATTAGCCCTGCTAGCTGGCTTGCTACCATATAGTAGGTTCTTAATCAAAGATGTTCCTAGCTAGCATTATCTAGTTAACGTGTCAATGATACTAGTTTAAAAAAAAAAAAAACAATCAAGCAAATGCTTGATTTGTTGGATCTACGTAAAGGCACTTCCATTTACTAGTCACTAGTTAAAACTAGCTTCTGTTTGTGTTCTGGGAGACAGACACTTCACCCTCAATGGCTATATGACCAGCCCTGCTAAGCAAGAACTACGAGTGGGATGGCTAGCTGCATTAACCTCACTAGGTACCTAGCAAGCAAGAAATGATTTTAATCATAGAAGTGTTCGAACTTGTTAGAATAATGTAGCGTTATCCTTTATGAAGCTTAAACTGTGCGTTTTGTGTTTTTGCGACTTGCTTTCATTCCAATAAAGGATTTGTATTGATTCAATGAATTTGTGGATGCATTGTATGTTGATTGCACCCTATGTTGGGAATGGATGTGGGTGCAGCGACTTGTACATTAATAGCTAAAGCACTAGGGCTTACTATTTTTAATTTTAACATACAGATCTATATTTGCGGTGCTGCTGCTTTTGCCTGAATGCGTGATCAACCAGTGACCGTGATCACGCCCTGCTCGTGTTGATTGACAGGAGGTCTTTCAACTTTGAAAAGTCTCATTATGAAATGAAAAAGGGAGTTCGGAAATAAAAATGGCATTCGGAAATAAGTCATTCGGAAAAGTGCCATTATGAAATGAAAAAAGCCATCCGGAAATACAACATGTTATTATGAAAGAAAATATAATCATGTTATTGTGAAAATGACAATCATGAGGTGTCAATTATTTAATTATTTCAAAATAAAATGAAGTATTTACTTAATCATTGACCAATTTATTTATTTATGTATTTATTTAATTATTTAGCCTAATATCATATTGGCACGTTTAGTCCTCCATACATTTCATTCTATGTTTTCAATGCGTAATGTTCTGCCAAGCGCAGTCTTTTTACCTAGCACTCTGTGTAGTCCGAACGAATTCACCCCGACACAAACAAGGTACAAATGCAGTCCAAGAACTGTAAAGCGAAGGAAACGTGCAATATCTAGGCTACTGTATGGGCAAGCCTTAAACCCGTCAAGATAGGGTAACACTAGAAGCGCGATGGTACATAGATGATCGAAGTGTTACTTGGACAAGCGTGGAGCAAGCAATGTCTCTTCCGACAGCGTAATACACGTCATACTGAAGGTGACGCAAATACAACACGGAAGGTTTGTTACAGAAAGTTGTTTCAACCACGGAAAGTTTTAGTGTACTGAAAGAGCCTACGTATCGCTGGTTTTCTAAATATCAAGCTAGTTCCAGAGCACTTGTCTGACCTTTAGGTTATTGATCTGGAAAACGTATTGCGTTCATTCCAACGTGTGCATCGTGTGCATACACTAATTTGAGTTACTTCTCAGAACACAGCAGAAGGTAAGTGATCTATATATCTTTGTTGAAGTTAGATCTGACTTAATGTAGTATAATGTATTAAAGGCCTTTAATATTGTAACATTACTCGGGGTAGTGTCGGTTTGGCGTGACATCGCAAATTCATTCGGTACCAAATTTCTTAGCCTAATTAAGCAGACAATTACGGATACATTATTTGTTTCTTGTTAGAACGGTTTATTTTCTCAGCCTCATCGTGTTTAAGAAATCCAAGTAAAAAGATTAAAATTTTACAATTCTCATTTTGCTACCAAATGTGATGTGTCTTGCGCGTAATTAGTAAAGTTTAATGACGCTAAAAATACTTTTAGATTATAGACCATTAAATATGGACATTAAAGCTGAAACAAGGAGCCTGCATGTGAAATATGCCATGACTGTTATCTATGAGGATTACTTATGGTCGTGCTTTCAATATTAATAATAATAATAATAATAATAATTATTATTATTATTATTATTGTTATTATTATTATTATATGATATCTATATCACCTTCATTATCGTGCACACACATGCATGGAAACATGTAAAGCCTACACACGTGCACACTCCTGCACATATGTGTAATTCTAAAATTGTTTTGCATAGTTAATTCTCTCTCAGATCTTGTATTTCCTGTATAATATTTGCTTGCTGATCTTGTCACGGGGCTGATTTTATTAGACCATAAAAATCATGTAGAGCACAGATGCGTTTATGAATATTTTCCTTTGTCGGAACACTAAACAAGAAGTGCTGCTTTATAAGGATCCAAGTGCAGATGGCAGTTGCAAACTCTAGCACAGATGAAAATCTGTTTTTGTATTTTTACAATGTGAATGTGGATGTTTTATACTTTCCCTTTAATTTTCCTTTCTTGCTGATGTTGCGCATGCTGTCTCCCATACCTGTCAAATTAGACTGCTTATTATGCTCTTAATCAGACAGAAAATTTTACAATTTCCTCATTACAAATTATGCAAAGTTGATGCTAGATTTGACGACCAGATACACTATATGACCAAAATCCCTGTTTACCATTATAATCACTGGCACTGCTATTGTTCAGATATTAAAGTATTAAAGTCACGGTTTTACAATGACATCAACAATAATCCAGTTTAGCCACATGTAATTTTCTTTTTAAAGCTGTGTTTAACAAGCAATGACCTATATGTTATATAGCCATAACTGGCTTTTATAACACTGAAGTAAACAAATTGTCAAATCAAGTTTCAAACATAGGCAAAATGTTTTTATAAATCAAAAGATAGTTACTCACACTTACTCTGAACTGAATAGTACAAACTGCATGAACTCCACCACAACCCCTACCTGAGGGACACTGAAGTCAATTATAAACTGAAAGAATGCTTTTATAATTAAAAAAATGGTTAGTCATCTTCATTATGAACTACTGTTTGCAATGAACCCCAAATGAAATAAAAGAACTATGGAATGTAAGGCTAAATGTTTTTTTTTTTTTTTTGTTTATAAATACTTTTTCTTCCATTTTTGTTGAAGCCCCACTTTACCTGTATGTTTGATTTGCATAAGCTTAAGTAATTAAAGAAAAAATTGAAAAGCTTCCCTAGATGGAATACATCTTCAGCTATTATGGTTTAATAAAACTTCCCCAAGGTGTATTTTGTAAAGACAAGCTCCTGCACATGAGACGCAAGCAGTCTGGAGTGATGGGGAGCCACAACATTCCTTGCTATACTGAAAAGCTGCTTGAAGCACTCGTTGGGGAGCAGGTCAAATATTTTAGAGCCACATGAGCCAGTGCTGGCTGTGTCATTAGCCATCAACTTGTGTCTGTAATGTTTTAAGGCTGCATTTTTTACTATGTACTACCACTATGCTGATAGCGGTAGTATGGACGTATCCTGCATTACAGCATCAGCTTCTGCACCAGTAGCAACCTAATTTCATAGACATTACGAAACCATAATATGTACAAAACTATAGTACAAAACTAATAATATAGTACAAAACTATTTTCTTGAAAATAAAGAACACAATTGAACCAATTTCAACATTTGTATCTCTAAATTATAGTGGTTTTGTTATATAGGCCAAGGAAAATGTATCGAGGCATATTATGAAACCACTACATTTGAGGCCAAAAGTTTACATGCACCTAGGCTATAGACATTCAAACTCAATTTTTCACAACTCCGCACATTTCATCTTACCATAAATTTCATGTGCTAAGTCAAATAGCGTATCTATTTTATTTCCATAAGAGGTAATTTCAAAATAATAGCGAAGAGACACATTTATTTCAGCTTTTATGTACTATATCAGTGTAGCAGTTGGTCCGCTGGAGAGGCGGATTGGTCTCGGCTGCACCAGCTGATGGAGAGCGCATACATACCTAGGTTGCGTTAGCTAATCAGCCCTGGTGCTTAAAGGTAAATGGTAAATGGTAAATGGACTGCATTTATATAGCGCTTTTATCCAAAGCGCTTTACAATTGAAAGGTGTGCTGCTCTTCACAGTTCGGGGCCGAGACTGGGAGCTAACACCGAGAACGCAGTTATGATTTTTGGTTCCTTTTATTTTGAGCACTGAAAAAAGGAAGGAATCCTCAGCTGGGATGCTGGAGGAGCTGGACCTGGCCGGGAAGGTGGGTCAGCTACAGAGCAGGGAACTGAAAAGTTGTTTTACTTTCTTTTGTCTTTGTTATTTTGACTTGTTTTTTTAGTTAATTGTTTTTGCCCGGAACCCGTGAGGGGGAATGGTGAAGGTGTCCGTTTATTTTATTTCATGTTTATGTGGGTGCGCTCTCTCTCTCTCCATGCGACAGACAACGGTGTTGCCCGGTACTGACGCATCTTCCTCCCCAGAGTGCCACGCTTAGTGTGTGACAATCAGATTTTCAGTGGGTCAAAAGTTTACATACACTTTGTTAGTATTTGGTGACATTGCCTTTTAATTGCTTAACTTAAATCAAACGCTTAGGGTAGCCTTTCACAAGCTTCTCACATTACTTTGCTGGAATTTTTGCCCATTCCTCCTGACATAACTGGTCAGGTTTGTGGGCCTCCTTGCTCAGACACGCTTTTTCAGTTCAGTCCACAGATTTTCTATGGGATTCAGGTCAGGGCTTTATGATGGCCACTCCAGTACTTTCACTTTGTTGTCTTTAAGCCATTTTGTTACAACTTTGGAGGTATGCTTAAGATCATTGGCCTCCTGGAAGACCCAGTTGCGGCCAAGTTTTAACTTTCTAGCCGATGTCTTGAGGTGTTGCTTCAGTATTTATAGATAATCCTCCTTCCTCATGATGCTGTCTATTATCTGAGATCTATTATCAGTTGCTTTTCGAGCAAAACACCCCCACAACATGATGCTGCCACCCCCATGCTTTACGGTTGAGATGGTGTTCTTTAGATTAAAAGCCTCACCCTTTTTCCTCCATTCATAGCACTGATCATCAAAAACAAATAGTGTAAACAACTGTCAAACATTTGAAATCTGTTTAAATTCATGGTTTATTAACTATAAAACCTATATTTGATACATACAAGATACATGTTTTATAGTATGTAGGCTACTTAATGACGGTTATGCTGGTGAATGTTCAACCATTACTTTGTAATAATGTTTTTTCAAAGAAGTATTTAATTTCAAAAAAGGGTGCTTCATTTACTCTCAATATTAAAATTTCATGGTGGGTGTCAACCTATTCAGTTATATCGCCTTGGAGACAGACACATGATACTATTGTGCAGGCACTTGGCATCATTTGTTACCCACTTTTTTCCAGAACATGACAGTTAAATTTTATTTTATATTGGCTTGACTTTTACAATATGTTATTGTGTAATTAGTGATAGTGTACCAGAAGACTAAAAATGTAAGCATGTACCTCACAATCCTTAGAAACTAGATTGAGTTAAATTCTTGCTCACGGAAGCATACAATATGTCGTCTCATGCAGAAAAGGGTTTTCTGTAGGAGTCTTTGTGACTGTGGAGGAGGGTTAATACGTGTAACTTCTGAGAACAGGAAATCCACTCAAGAATTAGTGGTTGTTCTTCCCCTCGTAGTCCCATCTCACGTTGCTTGCTTTGCTTATTATTCTTAGCTGTGTAGCTCGCTAGCTGGTTACAAAATATAGTATTGATGTGTAGCATCATGGCACTAGTCAGTCTCATCCCACAACTTTTTGTATTGTGTTTATACTTTTTGGCACTATTGGATTCCTCATTTAATTTGTTGCAAGTATATATAAATCAGCAATTTAAGGATATTCAAAGTTTACGTGTTGTGAACTTTGAATATTTGATATGACAGCCATGAAGGTTGATGCCAGCCCAAGTGTCATAAATGTTTCCATGTTCTCCCCGTGCCAGTGTGGGTTTCCTCCGGGTACTCCATGTTCCTCCCACAGTCCAAAGACATACAGATGGGCTAATTGAAGATTCTAAATTGCCCATAGGTATGAGTGTGTGAGTGAATGGTGTGTTTGCCCTGCGATAGACCTGTCCTGGGTGTAATCCTGCCTCTCGCCCAATGCACACAGGGATAGGCTCCAGCAACCCCTGCGACCCTGGTCAGGATAAGCAGGTGTATAGATAATGGATATATGGATGCTTTCTTGTCAGAAGCAAGGTTGAAAATTGACACCCAATTTAAGACTGGAAT
Source organism: Anguilla rostrata (assembly GCF_018555375.3). Classification (NCBI taxonomy): domain Eukaryota; kingdom Metazoa; phylum Chordata; class Actinopteri; order Anguilliformes; family Anguillidae; genus Anguilla; species Anguilla rostrata. Next base: position 28,415,755 of record NC_057934.1, read on the forward strand.
GTACTGCATGTATTTTGCTAAGACTTTGGCCATATAAAGGTATAGCTAATATAAAAAGATTATTTGTTGTGTGTGTTGGGGAGTGGCGATAATTTTTCCTCATTTTCCTGCCCAATGTCAACTGTAGATTGTTCAACTTCTGCCACATTCTCCATCAATGCCACTTTTAATTGTAAACTGAAAACTGAACATTGTGAGTCACAATGATAAGGAGTCGCACAGTCCCCACAGACGGACAAAATGAGGAAGTAACTCCACCTGCTAAAAACTTTTCATTTGCATCAGCTTCCTGTTTTTCAGCATGCTGTTCCAAATTAGATCACAGAGATGTGCACTCAGACACGACAGACATGCACACATGCACACAGATTCCAAAAATATAAATACAATTTTAATCTCATTTTAAGCACATGCTTTGACAAAATTGGCTGAATTTTGGTGTTATAACAAAATCATGGAACCCTTAACCTATCTGCTGTATACTCACAAAACTTAATTGGGACTGGCAAGAGAACTCTTGGGCCTATACTGTAGATAATGCTTCATTCATCTGTGCTGAAATATGCAACTATGCAGTAGTAGTACACTGCTATACGTTTTCTTATCATAGTGTAGGATCCCTTTTCTGTAGATAAAGAACGTTGTTTCTTAAATTGTCATTCTCCATCATTATTTCATGCATTATTGATGCTGTGTTCAATTTAGGCCTACATTATAGACGACAGGCTTTGGGAAAAGCCTGACAAATATGTTGCAAATGTCACTGTTCTCCAACTGATATTAATTTACTGCATTCTTCTGTCTACATTCATAACTAAGTGAAAAGCAATATAATAATTTGTCTAAAACAGTCATAAAAATGCAAGATTGGATGTCCTAAAGCATTCACATTTCTTTGGCTATAATAGTGTTGTAATCTGTAGCAACACAGCCTAATGTACCTGCATCAACCCTTGCGTGCGAATGTCAAATCTGGGCAATCCTCACCCATTTAGGGGGCGATATAAATAAAGGCTTTATAAATCCTGATTTGAACATCACAGAGACTTGGAAAATAACTTAAATAAAACCAATACCTTTTATAGTACTATATTAGATTATATACATCATTTATGTAGAAATAAAGTGCCAAAAATGCAATCTTGGCAAAAATGTAAAAAAAAAAGAAAGAAAAAGTTTTTCAATTTGTTGGTCAATAAGAAATATGACAGTGTTTGTTGTGTCTCTTCATTATTGCATAATAATATGTACAGATACCATATGCCCATAATATTAAAGGCAAAACTGGAAAAAGGCAATGATATTTAATATTTATACTTAAAATGTTTCATCAATCAAGAATGATGACATTTCTGTTTTCACTCAATTATTTTTCTTGTGTATCTTTCTTTGATTATATTTTAATTGTAATAAACCACTGAGGACTTTGAAGTTAGAGACAAAAAGGATGTGCTCATTGGCTCTATATAAAAAAACCCTCCTACCTCCAGCCCAGGCATGACATTTTCCTATTTCCTGAATAATTCATTCCAGAGTTGAGTTTGCTTTAATTGAATCACATATGCCCTGAACCTGGGTAACTGTGTTTAAATTAACCTAAGGGATTGTTTACTAATCACACTGATAACACCACTTGTGACTGTTTTATAACATTGTCACTTTATGCCTGTCCCCTAGTTGGTGTTGTGCTGCTTGTATTTATTGACAGAATTATTTTTATTTTATTATGCATATTTTTACTTGGTTGGTTTTAATGATTGTTGCTCTTTTCAGATATGGTATCACAAGGCTGCCTCAGTCTCATCAAATACTTCCTGTTCCTGTTTAATCTGTTCTTTTTTGTAAGTACTGTTACACACGCGCACACACACACACACACACACACACAAACCTATAGCTAATAGTAGCATGTATTTTTATTATTTTTTTCCACTTAGAATGCTGTACATGTAGTCCACCATATAGAATTCTGCTCTCATTTTCTTGAATCAAAAAAGAATCAAAGGTTTTTAGTTTTTAATTTGCTTGTATTTACAGTATGGTATAAAGTGTGATATTAAATGAGTCAGTGCATATATTAATTTGGTTTTCCTACCTGCCTTCTAGACCCTGGGATTGCTCCTGCTCTCTCTTGGATTATGGATTGTGTTTGATGAAGTGAGCTTCTTCAGTGAGTGTTATATTTTGTGTTTTGAGTACTTTACCATAATAGACTACCGACACAACAACACAATAATCAATTTAGGATTAGCATTAGTACTTTATTCCTTTCAGATGTGAACATATTAATGGGCATCCTCCTAAAATTCGGCAATTCATTTTTGGCTCCTGTAGGGGACACGAGTCTCTGGTCTTAATCTCCAAGACAATGTACTCTACTATGCTGAAATACTACAAGGGACTACACGGGACATTCGGTAAAAATAAAATAATCTCCCATCTCCCATTCTAGAAAAATCTGCCCAAGTGACATCTTTTTGGGTTTCCAGAGCAGCCAAATCTACTCTCAAGAGCTAGTAATCCTCAGGATGCAGCTATGCTCTCCAGCTGCAAGAATAGTGAAGCTAACCAGACACTGTACTTCATTGGCCAGCCAGCTATCACTGAGAAATTTGGCGTGTAATTCAGCATGACACAACTGGGCAAAAGATAGCTTATATACAGTAAAAACTGGTCCTAGTCCTTACTCTCCAGGTAGAGGTCTGTGGTACGTGACATTAATTAATAGGTCTCATGCAGTGGGAAACGATAGAAATAACATGTACTGCAAAACAACTGCAAAAGTAACAAGTGCTTGAAGTTTAAAAAAAACAGCGGGCAGTTGCCACAGGGAACAAATACATTGATAGGCTGGTGGATTTCATCAAATCGGTCCATCATGGAAACATATAGTATGCCTTTTTGCCTGTAATAGAACGTTGTTAGAAACAAAGCATGCATAAATTGCATTACTAAAATAATAAAACACGATTGCTGTGTGTCCATTTTTATTTCTTATTGAAGTTTGTTTTGTTATATCATATTGTAACCCACATTGCAAGGTTTGAGTCTTTGGAACACCTGTTGTCGCTGACAGCATTACTGTAACGGAAGGAGCACTCGGCATCAACAAGTGTCTTCTTAACATTTAAAAATGGAACACTGATTTAAAAGGAAAACAAGCAAATCATTTTTCATTCCTTTTAACGGGACATTACTATTTCCAATCAGTGCATGAACACTGTGATTGGAGTGCATAACCTCTCTGCAGTTTTTTTTACTCACATGCACATGGATGTTCCCCTTAATTACAGCTAAGGATTTCAACCTTGGATTTTTCCATTGTAAAACTACAAAAAACGTCTTAAGAATAACTTTCCTTCATTCAAACCATACTTTTCCATAAAAAAATTATTTTTCATTGTAAAAGCATGGTTAATGTTCATAAGTTTATAATTCCACAGACATTTATTGACAATAAAAATTCAACGCTCTCTTACATCTGCAACTAAAGAAAATACAAATTTATCACTGTTACAGTGACTGTTGTTTTATCTTCTCTTTCAGTGCCAGCCCCCTCTTCCCTTTCTCTCTCTGTACTCTCATATTTTCTGGCCATTGGGGGCACTGTCACTATGGCAGTGGGCTTTTTTGGATGTGTGGGTGCACTGAAGGAGGTCAGATGCATGCTGGGAATGGTGAGTTGCTTTATTAATTCATTCATTAATTAGTTATTTTATTTATTTATCTATTTATTTATCAGGGAGGTCTCACTGAGACTAGAGTCTTTTTTACAGGAGAGCACTGTGTCATGGTTTTGGGTGGATGTATCACCCAGCTCCATTCCTTTCCCGTCCTGCTTCACTAATTCGAGTGTGCCACATCAATTTAGCTAAATGGGTTTTAGGCGTGCAGATTTCACTCTGCCTGCAAGTCCTCCTGCGCTCATTGGTTAGAGGTCTACAGGCGTGTTTAGTGCATTCGCAGTTGCACCTGTCGAACCTTACTTAAGGTCTGTGTTCACAGAGAAACAACGCTTTAGTGTCGCCTATACACGAGAGCCGGTACTGGTACTGAACAAACTCCGTATATCTGGGTTGGTCTCAGGAGGTATTCTTTGAGAGAGAATTGCGGGTGTAGTTTCGCCCTAGCTTATGTTAGCTGTCTTGAGGTCTCTTAGTTTCAGTTCCTGTGAGTGGAACTGTCGCTTAGTTCACCTTCAGGTGCATTTGTTTTCTGTTTGTTTTCTATAGGCTTTCGTTTACTCCTTAGCGGATTGCCTTATTTATTTGGGATAGTCTCCCGTGGAGTGAAGCCATTTTCTTTTCTATTTTTTCTCCTATATCCCTGTGTCTCTCTTAGAGACTTGGTGGTTATTCTCTTTGGGGGAATAGCTTTTTGAAACCTGTTCTGTCGCGGTAGTTTTTGAGGTCACTAATGTCTCCACCTTTGTGTACAGGCAGGATATATTGCTTTCCACACCTAAAGTTGGGGACACTTTGCATTATTTTTACAATTGTAAGCTACTGAGAAGTGCACATTTAACAACTGACATTTGCAGATTTTCTGTCATATTTGATGCACACACATAATGATGGCTGTCTTTGAAGAGCACAATGTAAAGACAGAATAGACAGGCACAGTTCTCTCGCGAGAATGTTATTTTTTGTGGTACACCTGTACTCATGAGAATACATTTTTTCCACAATATTTTGAAACCAAAACAAACATGGAACCCATGCAGCTTGTAACAATTGTGGTTTGTGTGGTGATATGCATAGAAAAAACTGACATTAGAATTGTCATTATACAGACTCTCATAAGTCTGCTGCAAATCCATGAGTCGCTCATCATTTTTGACACGCCAGAAAACATGTTTATTCGACTCAGCCATTACGCATGTTGGATCTTGTGTTTACTTCCGTATGTTCCCCCTCTTCCTTCCTCTGTAGCAAATTTTTAATTTTCATTTACTATTGAAAATTCCTGTTGCGACTGAAGTCTTTGAAAAGCGCAAACCACAGGATTGTGCAAGGGCTAGCCCTGATAAAATCATGTTTGATTTAATTGTAGTGCTGAGGACTGGGATTGTATGATTGATTTGAGTCTTTCACTCTCCCACACATAACAATTACAGCTTTGACTACACAGTGTGACTACCCTGGACTAGTGCAGAGTCTACCTGATATTCTTGCCAAATAGGGCTAAAAAACAGTGTAATGTGTCCCCAGCTTAGGGACAGTGCCAGAAATTAGAGTTAAATTGGTTTGAGAGCTGTAAAAGGCTCATCCCCCATAACTTTTCGTGGCCATAGCTAGTAATGCATCAAGCACTTCCTCTTCTGTAAAATGCCTAATGGAGAGTGTTATGAGATGCCTATCTTTTCCGGGAGTCTTCGGGCGAATGGTGGGATCGGAGCCAAGTGGTCTTGTATCGCGTTGGATCCCATTGGGATAAAGGACAAGTTTGGTCAACATCAAAGCGGATGCTCATTTCAAGAGTATTTTCTACTAATAAAGCTAGAATACTGAGTTTGTTGTTGCCATTCAGAGTTTGGTTGCAGGAGCACTGAATGTCTGAGTTGAGCAATCTGAGGAAGCCGGCATCCTGGCTACTAGGGGCTTGCCTGAAGGGATTAACAAGAGCTTGAAAAATAAAATAAGGAAGGGAGGCAGTCAAGCTGCCCTCAGTCAAAATTCAAAACACAATTGCTGTAGTTTCCTTGATTTTCTTCTTAACCCTGTAAGAGAAAAATTGCCTGAAATTCCTCATTTGATGTTAGGCTAGAGCATGTACTGGACTTGATCCATCTTGTCTTCCTGCAGTATTTCTTCCTGCTCACAGTCCTGCTGGCAGCTCAGATTGTAGGAGGAGTTATTTTCTTCACACAAAAGACTGCGGTAAGGCATTTGTTTGTTGTTATCATCACTCTTTGTGCCATTGTGAATGCTACAGTGTCAAGTTAAGATTGACTGCTGGGTGGCTTATCCTGTTATAACACTGTTCTAGTGCATGACTGGGGTCCACAGTTTAATTTTGAATCTGGACGTGCCTAGTGCCGACTGTGACTGGCAGCCCCATTGGGACACACAATCGGCTCTAGTGTTACCCTGGGATGGGCAGGTTTCACCCAGCCAGGAATACAACTCATCGCTCAGTGCAACCCCCTCCGAATGATCAGGCACCCACAAGTCCACGTGTTGAGCCATACATGAGATATCCTCCTCTGACTCATGTCTGTATAGGTGAACTGCAGTGTGATAAGAAGTGGCGGCAACTTAACATACTTGTCTGCTCTCTCTCAAATGGATAATGGAGTTTGCAGCAATGAGTGCTGAATTATATATGTACAATTGGAGATTCCAGATATGGAAGAAAAAGAGGAGAACATATAGATATGAACATTCATTTTATAGTATTTATTAACAAATATAAACATAAAAATCATGTTTTGTAGCTATATTACTAAACATACATAGCATGTCATTTATATTGTCATGTACTCAAAATGTTTTAAATAACAATTGTGCTTTATATTGTAAAATAATAAACAAACAATTAAAAAACAATACTTTATTGCAGGACTTACAAATAAATGTGTAAAATATTTCTGAAAATTTACTTACCATTTCAATTTGGAGACACTTGGCAGAGAGGTTGATTGATAAAACAAAATTTATGAATGCAGATTGATTAACAATAGTATTACCATCCAAACTGTCTTTGTCTTGTTTTAGTTTGAAAACAAAGTAAAAGAGCATGTGCTCCAAATCATCACATCAATCAGAAAGAATAACTCCAGTCTGAACCATTTTGAGAAGACTCTGGAGTACATACAGAGAGAGGTAAGGTACATTACTGTATACAGTTGAGGCCAAAAATTAAAAAAAACATACACCTAGGCTAAAGATATTCAAACTCAGTTTTTCACTCCGCACAGTTCATGTTACCATACATTTCTTTTTGCAAGTGTATTAGGGCAGCTACTTCACATCAGAGGTAATTTTATTGGAGACAAATTTATTTCAGCTTTAAATCACTATATCAGAATTCTAGTGGGTCAAAAGTTTACATACGCCAAGTTGACTGAATCTTCCAGACAGTCTGGAAGATTCCAGAAATTGATGTAATGGCTTTTAGAAGTTTCTGATTGGCCAACTGTCATAATTAGGAGTCAATTGGGAGTTAATTGGTACCTGTGGCTGTATTTAAGGGCCTACCTTTAGAGCCACTGTGTTCTTGCCCTTGACACTATGGGAAAATCCAAACTACTCGACTAAGACCTCAGAAAAAGAATTGTGGACTTCCACAAGTAGGGTTCCTCCAATGTCCAAACAACTAAAGCTACCACGAGCATCTATACAAACAATTGTATGCAAATATAAAAATCTTTATCACACAGACACTGGAGGCACAGGTTCAGGAAGGAGACACAAATTAACTCCCAGGGCTGAAAGAACTTATGTCCAAAAGGTTCAGCTGAACCCCAAAACAACAATAAAGGAACTGGTGAAGGAATTGGAGGCATCAGGTATCAAAGTATCTACATCTACCATTATGAGAATCCGCCATGGCCTGAAAGGCTGTCGTGTAAGGAAGCCCCTACTCCAAGACAGGCATAAAAAAAGCCAGAATGAAGTGTGCAGGTGATCACCAGCATAAAGACCTAGCCTTTTGGAGGAGTGTTCTCTGATCAGATGAAACAAAAGTTTAACTGTTTGGCCATAATGATCAGCGCTATGTATGGAGGAAGAAGGTTGAGGCTTTTAATCCAAAGAACACCATCCCAACTGTGAAGCCTGGGGGTGACAGCATCATGTTGTGGAGGTGTTTTGCTAGAAAAGGGACGGGTGCACTTCATAAAATAGATGGCATCATGAGGAAGGAGGATTATCTAAAAGTTCAAACTTGGTCGCAACTGGGTCTTCCAGCAGGACAATGATCCTAAGCATACATCCAGTGTTGTAGCAAAATGGCTTAAAGACAACAGTGAAAGTAATGAAGTGGCGATCACAAAGGCCTGACCTGAATCCCATAGAAAATTTGTGGACTGAACTGAAAAAGCATGTCCGAGCAAGGAGGCCCACAAACCTGGCTGAGTTACACCAGTTCTGTCAGGAGGAATGGGCAAAAATTCTGGAAAAGTATTGTGAGAAGCTTGTGAAACGCTACCCCAAGCATTTGATTCAAGTTAAGCAATTAAAAGGCAATGCCACCAAATACTAACAAAGTGAAAACTTTTGACCCACTGAAAATCTGATATAGTACTTAAAAGCTGAAATATATATTTCTTAGCTATTATTTTGAAATGACCTCTTATTGAAATAAGGTAGATACCCTAATTGACTTAACACAGGACATGTATGGTAACATGAAATATGTGGAGTTGTGAAAAATTGATTTTGATTGTCTTTAGCCTAGGTGTATATAAACCTTTGGCCTTAACTGTAGTTCCCCCACACTCCACTTTCCTTCACTTTCTTAAAGACTAATACTCATCTCATCTGTCTATAAGACTTTGTTGTAGAACTAAATGTATTTTTAGTGTTTTGCATCTTGTGGTGAGCCCTCTGAGGTTATTCTGGTGTGGTCTTCTCTTTATGGTCTTTGACACATATATGCCTACATCTTGTGGAGTTTTCTTCATCTGTTTCAACAATTGACAATTGACAATTGTAAGTACTGAGTCATCCACTACAGTGGTCTTTTATGGTTCTTGGTCCTCATGTTGAGAGACCAGGGTTTCCCCCAGAAAAGTTGTTAGGCCCGGTGGCAAGTATCTTTTGACAGGAGTCAGCGGCCGGCGGCCAAGTGTCTTTTTTAACAGGGGCCCGGTGCGGGCCAGTGACAGACTGATGGCAGCATTAAGGTAGGGCCCTATAGTTTCTGTGATAACAGAATCACGGACGGAATCGTGGAATTGAGAATTTAAAAAAGCTATAACACAGATTCCATAGGGCCCTACATTAAGTCAGTGCTAAAAGCTGACTGGAGATTTGAAAATAAGCCTACGTAATGTGAATGTTGTTATAAATAAGTCATTTATTCAACACACATTTAAAAAATCAACAACTATTTACAGCATAGCAGAGTCTTACAAAGAATCTGACAACAATGTACAGTCTTGGAATCCTGTGTTTTCAACAACAACAAAATAAATTAAATTAAATTAAATTAAATTAAATTAAATTAAATTAAATTAAATTAAATTAAATAATATCAAAGTTTTTGCACAAAAAACTTGAAAAAAGTCCTGATTGGCTACTGAATCTTACAGCCTTGGAATGCTGGGCACATTTCAACAACAACAAAAGAAATTAAATTAAAATAAAATAAATAATATCAAAGTTTTTGCACTCTACAAAAAACTTGTATTCAAGTCCTGATTGGCTACTGAATCTTACAACAAGCCTTGGAATGCTGGGCACATTTAAATATTTAAAAAACTGTCTAAGGTTTTTTGGCTTTTACCTTTCCTCCATGACATTATCCCTAAATGTCACGAGGAAGTATCTGTGTTACTGACTGTTTGGCTAGCTAGCTAGCTACGTTAGCTAAATTACCACGTTGTCATAAGATTTTTCCAGACCATGAAAACTGCGTGTTTTTACATTTTGGACAGATGTGGCTCCTGAGTAAATCTATCATTGTTTCCGTTGCAGCACTTTCGACACAAGCAATATCAAAAAAATCCTGAAATTTCTTCTTATTGTGAAGAGTGCCTGACCCTCAACCGTAGCGTTTTTTCCCCAAAGATGGTATTTCTAGATATAGCCTAATTTTGCCGCTGTGTTAACACATTTCTACGGTTGCCGGTCAGGCACTTTTCACTGTAAGAAGAAATTTTAGGATTTTTCCGATATTACTTGTGTCGAAAATGCTGCGATGGAAACAACGATAGTTTTACTCAGGAGCCACATCTGTCCAAAATGTAAACAAGCAGGCAGTTTTCACGGTCGGGAAAAAAGTTACTATTTAAAATTTTCCTGAACTCCCCTCAGTGCCAGAAGAACATCAGACAACCCAAAAATACATCCCAGTTTAAGTAAGCATCATGTATTCACGCCTCTTGTATGTATATGAAGTTCCCAATATGCCATTGTCCACTCCTAAATCTTTTGGAATTGCTCAGGTGTCTGAACAATTTGTACTGGTCGGGATGGATCTTGCGGGGAAACTGACAGGAACTCTAAGAGGCAATATGTACATATGATTGACTGAAATACAAAGTGGGCCTAGGCATATCCACTAAAGTCTAAACAAGCGTAGGATATAGCATAATGCATTGTGGATTTTGTTTATAGAATTGGGGCTCTTAAAAGAATTCTCATTGTCTGAGGAGGGGAATTTGGGAATTTGGGTGCTTTCCTATTATCCTACTACTTGAATAGCCAGTTTTACACTGAAGGGAACTTTGACAAGATGGACCCAATAGGGCTCTACAGTGCTCCTATTTTAGGAGCATTTGCTCCTGAAAATGTATGTGTGCCAACAGGAAAAATAATTTAGGAGCACATCTACTAATTGGGAGGCATTAGTGTGCTCCTAAATTTTTCAACACAGGAGCACGTGTGCCCCTTGTTTAGTGTTAGCGTAGAGCCTGGCCCAATAGTCCATCTTGTCAAATTTATATATATATATATTAGGGATGAGCGACCCTAATATATATATATATATACGTATCTGTATCTGTTCAACCAACTAAATTATCTGTATCTGTATCCGTACTCGGAATGGGCGGGGATTACACCGGAAGTGGGCAGGATCTACCCGGAAGTTGGTATTTTAACCTCTTACCAGCGCAAAGCCCCCAGTGGTTGACATGCCGGCGTGCCGACATTACTGAACTCAGACATTCAGTGCTACTGCAACCAAAGTATGAGTTAATAACAGAAACGCCTTGTTTTAGTTTCATTGGTAGACTATACATGACAACTATGCCGAATACGGAGTTTCGCAGCGCCACCATTGTCACTCTGGTCGTTCATTTAACATGCGTCACCCCCTCCCTGCAGTCTCATCTGCAACTACACCCTCCCACCCAGCTAATGGACAATATTTAATACGGATTGTCCAAGGCAATATATGACCACTCAGCCTCAAAAGGGACATCTCTATGCATAAAACCAATGGTAAGGTTATGTATTTATTCAATATTTAGTCCCAGATATTGACTGTAGAATGACATGGTATCATTTTTTAAAACTTTGTCTCGTTTATTTCGTTATTCAGTGAGCAGCGTTTTCACTGCTGTATTGGCATATCTTAGGGCTATTGTCGGGTTTATCTTGTTGCTATGACGGAATACGATTTTTGAGTGGTGAAAGAATATTTTTATGAATGCCCAGATAGACAATATTGTCCATTATGTCATGGGTGGGGGGTGTAGTTGCAGATGAGACTACAGGGAGGGGGTGCATGTTAAATGAACAACCAGAGCGACAATGGTGGCACGGCAAAACTCCGTATTCGGCATAGTTGTCATGTATGGTCTACTAATGGAACTAAAACAACGCATTTCTGTTTCTAACTCATACTTTGGTTGCAGTAGCACTGAATGTCTGAGTTCAGTAATGTCGGCACGCCCCGACCACTAGGGGTTTTGCGCTAGGAGGTTAAAATACCAACTTCCGGTTATTCCCTGTGCATTTCCGGTTTAAGCCCCACCCGTTCCGAGTACGGATACGAGTACAGATAATTTTGTTGGTTGAAAAGATACAGATACAGATAATGGTGTACTCACTCATCCCTACTACGCACAATGAGGGTAAAGAACACTGATCTGAGACCTTCTGTTTCCTTATGGTGCGTTCACGTTTTAACCAACAGATGTCGCTGGTGAGCTTCCCAAAGGAGCCGCCCCACTGTAACTGTAGTTTAAAAAAACATCTTAAAAATATATTTAAAAAAAAAAAATTCCCTGATGCTTAGACCCGGCGGGGGCTCAACTTAGTCCCGGCGGGCCGCCGGGCTTGCAATACAATGTGGAGACACAGCAATAGATTCCAAAACGAAAACCAAAAAGTGCAAAACCAAAGTGTTTCAAATTTTATTGTAGAGAAGCGTCATATTGATGCTACAGTAACTAAATAAGATAACGCTTCGGATATTGTCTCTAAAATATCGGGTTACTGTGTAAGTTATCTCAGTGGATTTGTTAGTGCAAATGATGCTAATTTATTATCCCTTACCATGGATAATGTCACATTATGTTTATGTTGGATGCAGCTTATGCAGTTTATAAAGCCCATACAGTATTTCAATGAACTCTGTGCTAACCTACACCTCGTAAGTGCCTGGAGTTGATCTGATTATTTGCTTATGCTTCTGTGAGCAATTTGATAGTTACGTCTTTTCCCACAGGATTTCCCACGTCATTTCCCTATATCGAAGCAGTTCTGACGTGGTTATTTTGTCATGGTGCTACATTGGCCATCTGATGAAAAACATGTTTTCAACATACAAAAATGGCAAGTTATTCACACATACAAAGCTCTGCTCTGTCTGTATATCATTAATCCATACTGGCAAAATCTAGGCCTGCTAGTAAAAGTATTATATCAAAATTATGCAAAGTTACGCCAGTGTGACACCCCTGGGAGGGAGATGCGGCAGTTCACCACTGGTTACTGCATAGAGAGAGAGACAGCGCACCCACACAAACCCAAAATAAAATAAAAGAACATCTTCACCCTTCTCCCTCACGGGTTCCAGGCAAAAACAATAAACTAAAACAACAAGCTAAAATAGTAGTAAAACAGAACGACCACTTTCCAGTGCGCCACCTGTAGCTGGCCCTTTTTCCAGCCGGACCAGCTCTTTCTAGTTTGTAGTGGTGGTTTACTTTTGTTTTGTGCTCTTTTAAACACTGTTAAAGGAGTACCATGGTGGTTGAACGTGACACTTCCCAGTTGTCTTCAGGCAACAACAAAACAAATGTGCATAATTTTTTAATTCTTCAGTCATTTCAATGCACTTTAAAAGTATTTTTCTAAGCCTAAATTTCCCACGATAAAAATTCACCCGAACCGTCTGGGCGTGGTAATGAGAACTGTCAGTTAGCTATGATTGACAGACCGTGTCCCGTTTCCATAGCTACCCCCATGATACGCGCTCTCTTTGGGAGACTGAATTTTCACAAGCTAGCTAGCTTAGTAGGGCTAGTATATCAAGTATCGGTAGATAGCTAAGGTAAGGACGTTGACTTATATCCAATTATAATTTTTGATATCTAGCTAGCCAAGTTAAGATAAAAGCACAACTATAACGTCCTCATAAAAGCAAACTAGCAAGCTAACGTTATCGATAACATTGTCTTATGAAAGCAAACCTCCTAGCTAGCTAACTTTAGCTAGCTAGCTAAATGAATATAACCAGAAATAATCTAAAGGTACTCTAATTTAAGTGAACCTAACGTTAGTCAAATATTTGCATTGTCTGAACAGCAGGACGGTGTGTGCTGTCAGATTTCTTTACGGGGCGTGGAAATGGGAGTAGTTACTGTATTAGTGACGTAGCAAAATGACAACTTTCTCAACCGGTTGAAAATAGGACGATGAATTTAAAACGCATATTTCTCCAAAAATACAGAACGGACATATTTAATACTTTGCTCATTGTGTTTCTTCAATGCCTCTTGTGCAAATAGCACATAAAACCGAGAAAGTGTGAAAATCACCATGGTACTCCTTTAAACAAACACTAAACAAAGAAACAAATTAAAGAAACACACTTTTGTGTGAGCTCCTGGTCTTGGCCCCAAACTGTGCAGAGCAGCACACCTTTAAAGGAGTAACATGGTAGTTGAATGGGACACTTGACAGTTGTCTTTAGGCAACAACAAAATAAATGTGCATAATTTTTTTATTATTCAGTCATTTAAATGTATTTTAAAACGTATTTTTCTAAGCCTAAATTTCCCACTATAAAAGTTCCCCCAAACTGTCTGGGTGTGGTAATGAGAACTGTCAGTTAGCTATGATGATGCCCCGTTACTATAGCTACCTCCATGATACGCGCTCATCTTGGGAGACTGAATTTTCACAAGCTAGCTAACTTAGTATATCAAGTATCGATAGCTTAGAACTTTGACTTATATCCAATAATAATTTTTGCTAGCTAGCTAGCCAAGTTAAGATAAAACCACAACTATAACGTCCTTATGAAAGCAAACTGGCTAGCTAACGCTATTGATAACATTACATTATGAAAGCAAACTACATAGCTAGCTAACATTAGCTAGCTAGCTATAAATGAATATAACCAACCAGAGATAGTCTAATAGTCCTTAAAAGGCACTCTAATAAGTGAACCTAACGTTAGTCAAATATTTGCATTGTCTTGCCTGTAAGCCACAAGTTATCCATGGGTCGCCAAATTTGATTTAGAATGAGCTATCACAGCAATCTGACTGACAGTAGGGAGGGCAAAACGGAGCTTTAGAATGTTGCCAGCAGTGTATGCGCATGAGCTCGACAATATATTTCTCACAGAAAAGGTAGTTTGTCGCCTTTTTTAGTTCATTACAGTGGTGATAGAAGTGACAATAATTAAGTGGTGCTGTGCTGTTAGCCTTTACTGTTTGCAGTACAAGGTTAATGTGAAGTAGCTAGCATAATCGGACAGCACTAACCCACAATAATGTATTTTGAATGATACTTGCTCAATCGAACGGTAAATCTGAAAAACGTTCGATTAGTCAGCGGCACCGAAATTTTCATTCACACCCTCAATAAATGGCAAAAGTCCCAGTAGAAGATTGAATTAAACCTTTTAAAGTTATATATTTTCTGAAAGGTTATCAATTCCACTTGGCCACAGGGAGTGAAACTAGGCAATCTGAACATATAATTTCTATGTAAATAATGTCAGAAGGATTCAGCCTAGTTGTTTGCTACCTGAACTTCCAAACACACTTGTAGCAGGACGGTGTTTCCAGCCCTATTTTTTACAGTCTCTGGTCCAGTCAGATTTCTTTACGGGGTGTGGAAAGGGGAGTGGTTACTGTACTTGTGATGCACTAAGTCGATAACATTCTCAACCGGTTGAAAACAGGACGATAAATTTAAAATGAATATTTCTCCAAAAATGAAGAACGGACATATTTAATACTTTACTCATCGTGTTTCTTCAATGCCTCTTGTGCAAATAGCACATAAAACCGAGAAAGTGTGAAAACTACCATGTTACTCCTTTAAGCGCCTGTGCTGATTAGTTAACACAACCCAGGTGCATGTGCTCTCTCCACCAGCCGGCGCAACCGAGACCAATCTGCTTCTTCGGTGGACTGAATGCCACAAACTTAGACAGTGCTTTGTATGTGTGAGTAACTTGGCATTTTCGTATGTTGAAAATGTATTTCTCATCAGATATAATTTCTTTTTGTACTGAGTTTCTTATTAGTTAGTGATAATAGTACTGCATATAAATGTAGGCTATGAGAGACATGCATACACATAAATGCATGAAAACTCACATAGCTTAAATTGTAGCTGGAAGAAACACATAGGCTTGGATTCAATTATTTTCTTTTACCATGAATGACAAATAAATGAACGTATTTGTCATAATTGTAAAAGGAAGTGTTTTTAACGGGGTACCTTCTAATTGTGGGATCTATAGGGCTAGCTAACATGAATTTATAAATGTGTTGCAGGGTAGCTATAGTAGCCTAGTTAAAAAGTGGTTACCAGTACAGGTGAGAATTTGGCCATTTTAAGTTAAATAAAATCGATATACCAGCCATGAAGTATTTGTTATCTTGATCCAGTTTCTATACGACCGGTTATGTTACCTACCGGACTGACTCGCAATACGGGTTTTGGTGCTTAATTTCTGAGCCGTATGTACTAACATTATACACTCGGTCTGTTGTCTCGTTAGCAAGGTAGCTAACATTAAACTCGGTCAAAATGCCAAAAGTGGAACTGTCTAAAGTGTGGGTCTATTTTATTTGGATTTCAGAAATATAAATGAATATCTCAAAAATATTATACAGAAGCAAGAACAATAGTTTAAATGTTTTATTTGTGTTTAGCCAGCAAGTAAGGGTAATGAGTTAAACAATTGGTTGAGTCCGAGGGGGGAATTTAAACCCAGGCTGTTACATCCAGAAACGCCTCAGTCCTTACCTTCTGACCCCATTTCAACAGACTGAATTCTCAAACAACTGTACACATCCGCACATTGTGTTTTTTTCTTCTTCTTCTTTTTTCTGCCTGATTACATCATCACAATGCTCCAAGCCCACAAACAATATGTCTCCCCATTGGATATTTAGCAACACCAGCCAATCAAAACATCGCATACACACACAAAATGAACATACATATTTCTGACCAAGAAAACTCTGGTCTAGTTCAGCTACATTGTTGGTGGCTCACTGATAACGTTGTTGCCTTCGGACCGTTGAGACACAGGGTCTATTACTTTTAAACTATTGCTTTTACAATTCTTTTGGATCCTTGTGGACCAAATCTAGCCGCTCTTTCACCGAAATATATAGACTCTATTATGACATATCATCTAGCCGCTCAGTTAACCGGCTAATTTGGTCGTAATGTCTAGCTGGCTAGGATACAGCCAAGCCATATGGAATAAAAACGGAGCTGAATTGGGCTTACTGGGCTTCTTTCTATAAGAGCATGAGCAAATGACAGCATTAAAGAATGTCTTCTTATTGCAAAGCCGTTCATAGGCATTTAATTGCCTTACATCAGCAGGGCTTGAGGATGCTTGCTCTGGGTAATGCCGAGGAATGACAGACTGCCCTATCTAAAAGTAGACAATTTACTCAATTAAAGTTGTTGAAAACAGGCCTAAGCATCATAATAATATGATGAGAAGATTCATGGATTTAACCTCTTTCAAACAGGGCATGCCATTTAGCTTGCAACTCAGGGCAACTCGTGTTGCAAGTCGTCGCACTGGCAAAGTGGTATTTTCATTATGGATTTTGATGTGCCACAGCCATATGGAAATTCTGTGACTTGCTCTAAGGCAAATTGGGAGGAGAGCCACTGCTGGTGGTGTGTCAGTCACGATCAAGCAGTGCACTGCAACTTTTGTGCAGCTCATTGCAATTTTGGTGTCAGTCTAAGTCGCTTATCAAATAACACATACGAATAAATAGTAACGGGGCAAGGAGTTCACATCAGCACAAGTCAACAGGCAGTGACCGAGGAAGCATTCTCCAAATGCACATTAGTCCCTATGGAAACTATCCAGAATCCAGATGTTATAAGAGTAATAACCTTCCTGAAGTAGCCCATGTCATGTCAGTTTCTGAGGCGTGCATTTGACTGACATTGTTGCTGTCCACAATGTCCTATCCCCTCAACATGCTGTCCACAAGTAAATCATTGTCTCTTCCTTGCCAAATGGCTAAATACACTCCAACCAATAATCATTTTAAAGGGAATTTCCAGCTCAGAAGCCACCACCTGTGGCCAATATAGACTCTCTAATTAGCCTAGCCTGCATGTTTTGGGACTGTGGGAGGAACCAGAGCACCTGGAGGAAACCTACGCAGACATGAGGAGAATACCCAAACTCCACACAGAAAGGCCCTCGGCCAGGATTCAAACATGGTACCTTCTTGGTGTGTGGCAACAGTGCTACTCATTGTGCCATAATGCCACCCTCAGTAGCTTTTCTAAATGGACGTGTTCTTTATTTTTGACAATTTAGACAAGGTATAGTTTGTATGGTTTAGAGCTTGTATGAACATTTTCACATCAATTTCTAGTTCATATTTTACAACACTGGTATGAATTTAGAAGTATGCACAACTACTAATAAACATTACCTTTGGCAATTAATTTAATCTGAACTAGCTAATAACTTTGGAGATCACTGTTTATTGTATTATTGGGGGGGGCATTCAGAAAACTCCTTTCTAAATCAAACCAAAAGTCTCATAGTTTTTTCATTTTGATAAGGGAAAGTTGGGTTCCATTTGGAAAGCATGACATCATATCATGAAAAATCAATGTGACATTACACGTTACTATACTAGTGTAATCCATCTTTGCATTAATTTTTTCAACAAACATAATCTTTCTCCATCTTTCCTTCTCTGTTTCTCATTTTCCCTTGCTTTCTTGTGATCACTCAGGTAAACTGCTGTGGTTGGAACGGACCGATGGACTGGGGAGATGATATGGTGCCTTGCAGTTGTTACCAGCTTCCCAACAGCACTGTTTTTGAACATATAAACCAAGGGATGAATAATGGTTCTCAAAAGCTTTGCCCTTGCCATTCCACGGTCCCTCAAAACAACACCTGCAACATTTATAATCAAGTGAGTCCTTGTAATACTAGAAATGACCGCTGTTAATTATAATTTCCCTGTTTTTACCTCTCTGTGGATTGTGCTATTTTTCCAAACATAAGTGTACCTCTCTTTCTCAGGGCTGCAGAGAAGGTATTAAGGAGTGGCTTGAAGAAAACGTGGTAATCATTCTGGGCGTGTTGTTTGCTGTGGTGCTAGTTGAGGTGAGTGAGAAACACAGCTGAGGTTACATTTTCTTTGGGTGTAAAATTACAATTTTAAAGAATAAGTCCAGTTTTTTGGTGTCAGTGTAGCCACTATAGGGCATTTGCTAAAATTGCACTGAAGACATTTTTGTCTTCAATACAGCTTCCTTACACTGTGGCAGGGGATGTGAGTGGTTCTGTAAACCTATAGAAAATAAAGGGGAAATCCTTGATAACAATATTACATATAAATGATTAAACGCAGAATTACAGATTTACTTGAACTAATACATAAAATGGATACTACATGACCATCATGAACAGTGCTGACAATACTAATTAATAATAAAAAAATTAATACATGAACATTAAACACACTAAACTCAAGGGCTTAGAACATTGAAACAGCGGTGACATCGCAGGCACATTCTATTCGCTAGAAATCACAAATTTGAGATGATACTATATATGTATATATGTATGTGTATATATATATATATATATATACACACACTCGACAAACAATGCATGAGATATAACTTACAATGGCTCATACATACTTTATGGCTATACATTAAATAACACATGTAAGAATAAATAGTAAGGCAAGGAGTTAGCATCAGCACAAATCAACAGGTAGTGACTAAGAAAGCATTCTCCCTATGCACATTAGTCCCTATGAGTGTTGGAAACTATCCAGAATCCAGATCGTAGAAGAGTAATGACCTTCCTGAAGTAGCCCATGTCATATGGGTTATGGGCATTTCCTGGAGAAGTTTCTGAGGCGTGCATTTGACTGACATCATTGCTGCTGTCCCCTTCTGTCCACAATGTCCCATCCCCTCAACATGCTCTCCATAAGTAAATCATTGTCTCTTCCTTATCTCTATTACTGTTTGACACAACTGATGATGACCATGGTGTTGCAATGATAGCTGACTACAGACATACATCCAGCTCACACAATAGAAAAATTATTATGTAAATGTAGTTCTATTAGCAAAGTGGTTCACCAACTTATTAGGGCATGTGCTATGGAATGAAATCGCTGTCAAAAGTATGTGTATAAAAGAACAGTAAATGTAAACTGTGATTTGTAAATGTGAGTTCCAGTTTGTAATCATGAATCACACTGTAACTGCAAAAGATTATAAAACAACAGGAGAGACCAAAACAATTTATAATGATGTTCTAAAATGCCAAATGGCTAAATACACTCCAACAGAAGAGAAATCCATTAGGCTTACAATAGATGTACACACAATGCATCCTTGCATCTGAAGGAGACTCGCTGTTAAAACATGTTGCATATGCACCTAATTTAAGCCAATGGGACTGCATTTCTGTTGGAGTGTACTTAGCTATTCGGAATTTTGAAAGATTGTGATAAATTGAGTTCTTCAGTTCAAGATTTTCTGTCCTGTTGTTTTATACTATTTTAAGCACCATTAAGCACCCTGATTCTTCAATCAGATCTGTAGTAAATGCAAAAAACAATATGTACCTGTATGCACATATGACTTTCCTTTTACTAGTGTCTGTATCTGGATTTACATATCGAATTTGTGTTTTCACACACATCAGTAAACTTGTAATCTGTCAGCACATGATATTAAGCCTGGTCTAGATAATTTTTGAAACATTGAGTAGTACTGGTGCAACTGCTTTACCTAATGTGCTAACAGAACTCCCAGTGTAAACCGGTAAGATCATGTTTTGATGGAAATGTTAAGGTGTACTCAAAAGTCAGCCCATAAGTAGATTTTTGTTCTTTGCCCTTGTGCTGAAATTCACATTATTAGTGTTCCACTGTGAGGCAGGAGAAACCTATTGTACTGTAATTGTAAACCTATTGTAATTAATTTTCTCCTTAATTTTGTCCAATAATTTGGCCAAATATTGGTAACGTTTTGTCCATTTTCGCACACAGATAGTACAGGCCACGTGTAACCCAGATAACAGTAATGGCATGAGTTAGTCATTTAGGGGGCACTGTAATGAGGTCCCAAAGTCAAATGGTCTGCCTGCCATCTCGTTCATCCTAGAATTATAAAACTTTGTCCATGGGTGTACCTGTTAAGACCCATAAGCTTTGCCTATAATTTTTAGCTGCCAATGTTGCCAGATTTCGTATGCGCTGCCAGTGAATGTCTGAACATAGTTTGTGAACAAATGAGTGATTGGGCAAAAAATGAATTCAATATTACATAATTTGGGGTATTTTGGCCATACATTTCAATCTACTGTCAAGTGAAATCTGAAATGTGTATCAGTCTGAAATGCTTTTTAATGTTATGTCCATACAAGTGTATGGAGTTACATTCCTCAATATATTTATTACTTTTTTTGGGGGTTTTTTTTGTGGGGGGGGGGGGGGTCTTGGGGGGGAGGTATATTGGCCAGTGAAAATTCTGAGTGGCTAGTGGCTTCGGAAAAAAACCACTAGCCACCGTG
The DNA here is from genome assembly GCF_018555375.3 of Anguilla rostrata. NCBI lineage: Eukaryota > Metazoa > Chordata > Actinopteri > Anguilliformes > Anguillidae > Anguilla > Anguilla rostrata. The sequence continues at coordinate 28,436,665 of NC_057934.1, forward strand.
GCAGGTGAGACAAAAAGTTACTGTCAAGGCTTGCTAGTAACTTTGGGGTATAAGCAATACCCCATCTTATAGCAGACCTGCTTTGCTACAAATGCCACACATTGAACACTATGGTAGTATGGTTATTATTACCAAAAGTGGGACTAGGGTAGATCAGCTGCAAGTAGGACCACAGGTACAGATAATTCTATTTCTTAGTCCTGTCACCATCAGTTATTATGTGGTTGTTTTACATGCTGTTGATTTGGGATTCTGGACCACTTATGTAAGCATAAGTCTAACTCTTCAATTTCAATGCTTATTCCCTTTCTCTGTAGTTCATCCAGTGCATCGGTCTCACAATGTTCTATTGTCTCAGTCATTGTCATCATTGCTGTCACCAGCCACTAAAGACAAATGACAGGCTCTTTCAGCCTTCAAGGTCTGTTTCGGAGTGGATGCATGCTTTTTGATGTTATTGGGCGGTATTCAATGTAACCATTATGGAATCCTAAATATTTAAGCAAAAATCCTAACTTTAACTGTGCAAATTAAGGAGATGCACCATATAAATAACATTGAATGCCTTTTTGTTGTGTGTGTTATGTTTTATGTAGGCTAGCTTGTGTTTAGAAATGAAATGTCTCAAACAGCATGAAATGCATGAGTTTTAATCAGGATTTTATAACTTGAACTGTGCAACCTTCTTATTATAGAAAACAGCTTATTCACTGCACTACATGTTGTATGTTACTTTGTATTTAACTTGGATTTGAAGGGGAATTTCACCCCCCCCCCCCCCCCCCCCCATCCAATAGAAGCTCATTCAACATCAAACTCCACGTTAGACTCATTGTAAACACACTCCCTGTTTCTCAGGACTGATATCGTCCTTCTAATGAATGTGTCGGCCTTCATTTTTCGATTAGTTATTTCATTTTAAATTTCTAACGTTAGAAACAAAAACCTATTTTTTTTAGTCCACATAGTAGTATGGTTTCCGGTTTTTTCTTCTTCGATTTCGTTTTGCAGCAAAATCAAGAATAAGCGAAGCAAAACATTCCGTTAACTTAGCGTTGAAATCGAACAAACTAACGTCTGCTAGCTTTTGTTTGATGTGATATCGGTGTAATAATGAGGTGCATTGTACCCGGTGGTTATAATGCCCCTGTTAAGTGCCTTGAAAGCACATTTTCATAGTTTTCCACACGATGCAACTTTGTGCCAGACATGGCTGGATGTAATCAGACACCCCAACATAACAGTCGAAAAAGTTCGCAAACGCGGACTAAGGGTACGCAGCGACCACTTTTAAGCCACCGACTACCAAGGCGACCATCTGAAGCCTGGAGCTGTACCCACCGTTTTCCCATCGTTGGTCGAATCGCTCGAGGTAGGTACTAAGCGGGCTGAGTAACACGCGTCTGTCTGTGATACATAGGATGTCTACGGTACAGTTAGACAGCTTGCTGTCTGTTGTTATAGGGTTGCCACCATCCATTTATTTCGTCCTCAGACATTTTCAGTTTTGCTAGCTAGGAGTAATACAACACTATTTCTACGACCAACCTAATGTTATTGTCTGCAGGTACGCCCACATCAGAAGTCGCGCAATGATATGCATCCTCAAGTTTGACACTAAACTGCCTGGGTCTACTTCCTGCATTTGGAGGAAAGCAACAAGACAGCGTAAAATATTAACCTAATTAAATAACTAAAAATCGAAAAATTAAGGGTAACATTCATTGAAGGACAGTATCAGTCATGAGAAGCAGGGACGTGCATTCGTGCATTTACAATGAGTCTAATGTGGAGTTTGATGTTGAATGGGCTTATATTGGATGGGGGGCGGGGTGCTTACAAGGGTATATCTAAATATCTAAATATTGAAGCAAGCAACCTAAACCCTGTCTGGGGTGCACAACAAAAGCCTGGGTAGGTGTGAAAATGACTCCAGAAGTGTTATAAAGTGAAATTCCCCTTTAAATTCAAGGGCAACAGCATGCAAAAGCAATCTTTTCATTAATAGGCATTAAATCCATGAGTTGCATCACAGAAATAGTAATCAGAAAAACATAATATTTTAGGAATTTAAATCAGACATTCCATGTTAGAAACAGATAATATGGTTATGTACCTTTGAATAATGTTATTTATTGTTATACAACAGCTTGGCTGAATAATCAGTTCTGATAGGTCCAAGCATGTGCATTCAGTTTCAATAACAGGACAACTCAGCCTTCTGTAAAATCAACAATTCTAAAATCAATGTGTAACAAATTCCAACATTCTAAAGCAGTTGAAAAGCAATGTCCTTCTTTCGATTTTGAATTAACGTTACTTCCCCTCCACTTTTTAAAGTCCAATTTCACAATTAACAACGTTGAATCACTGTTACAGTTACTGCAGCCTACAGCTTGATTGCAGATTACCAACTATCCTGCAAAATACGAAATCGTGCCTTATTTGGACAGTAGAAGGGACGTTCCATACAGCTATAACTCATATGGGACAGATTTTGTTCCTTATCTTTGTGAAAAACTGTGTTCATAGTTTAACTGCAGTTTTGAAAATAATTCAATAGTTGGCTAGCTAGCTAGCCGGGATAACAAGCATGCCATGAGACTCTTTTAACCTAAAATTATATTAGCTAGGTAACCTGCACAATGGCAAACCTAGCATAAAGCTATTGTAGCTTGCATTCTAACCCATTTTCAGAGAGACTAGAAAGACAATTTGTCCATACTGTGTGACCAAACCATTACAAAAAGCAAGACAGAGCTAGGGAGATAAATTTGATTGAGTTATGGTTTCAAGCAATTCCCTTAAATAATGTAATGACAAAATGACCAAAATTGGTACTAAATGTATGGTATAAAAATGAGAAGAAATAATTTTTTCCTGATAGAATCATTGTTTCATAGAATTAACAAGCAGAGGTCCAAATAGTAAACCAGAGTTTTGCATAACAACAGTCTAAATGAAACTATCAATCATAGTTGTGCTAGACAATGATAAAACAATATGCCCAAAAGGGATGAAGAATGTTTCAATTTCAGCTGATTAAATCAATAAAAATAAATAAAGATAAAAGTAACTAATATATTGTCGTTGCTGGTAACTGTTGTATAAGCGGAATAGACCACTTGGATTCTGTTATGTATGTTACATTACATTACATTACATTTATTTGGCAGACGCTTTTATCCAAAACGACGTACAAAAGTGCATGGTCATGGACAACTACAAAACACAGATATGATACTCATTTTGTAGTAAACTTTTGGCCTCAACTGTAGGGGATGGATATCTTGGGGTCAAAAAACCTATCCAAAACCTCTTCAAAAATGAATAAAAATTTTTTTGTCCATTATAAAGCATTGAAATTTGTCTATTTTTCACCAGAGCCCCATTAGCCAGCACAGTAACTCAACAAAGCTGGCATTTCCAAGGATAACAAAAATGAATGCTGCTACCTGAAAGACGACAATGTGCTGTTACCACCTCCAACGACGTGGACAAGGGGTTGCACTTTAGGAGGCATAGAAAATGAATGGTGAAAGGTAAAAACTCAAATGGTGAAAACTATGTACACAAGACACCGGGGCTCCATGCACAGTGCCTGACTCCGCTGGGGCTCATGCCACTTTGTGAAGCAGATGTAGTCTGCCACAATGCAGAGGGGTGCATCACAAGACCGGCACAACATCGTCCTGTTGTACAGATTCCTGCTGTGGCAGAGTACGCAGTGCCTCCTCCCCTTTGTGACCTTGTCACGGACATCAGAGGAGGTCACATCTGTGACTGGTACAGGGAAACAGCCCAGTGACCTTCTCTCCACTGCTGTCTCACCACCTCCTCTTCTTCCCTGTGCTCTGTGCTGCCACCCTTGCCCACGTTAACTAGCTGTGCAGAGAGGACCTCCCTGAACTTCTTCTGGGTCAGGGGAGTGTGCTGTTTCTACTGAGCCAGCTCTTTGTGAATTATGATGCTGTTCACCACCGCAATGTCAACAAAGTGGAGGAACAACTTCCGGTACCAGCGTGTGGTCTTCTGTGAGATGCCGTGGTACTGGATGAGAGCGTCTGACAGGTCAACACCCCCCATGTACCTGTTGTAGTCAAGGACTGGATCTGGGACTGGAACAGCCTGCCGTGACCAGGTGCCATCAGGGCTCTTCACACGCCGCTGTGTTGTCCTCCCACTGTACGCCTTGTGAATGGAGGAACACATAGTGACATCCCTACAATCCCTCCACTTCACATACAGCAAGGATCCATCCCTGATCCAGCACATGTCCCCTCGCACAGCTGTCTTGGGTAGAACATTCACCATGGTCCTGGAAAACCCAATCCTGTTCTGCCTGATGGTTCCACAGGCCCCATAGTGGATCCGTTAGAGCTGCCTGAAGAGTGCTGCACTAGTGTAGACGTTATCCACATAGATGTGGTAACCCATTCCAAGGTATAGCACCCAAATCAGGCTCATGACAGTGTCATAACTCAGCCCATTTCCACTAGGGGTGAGTGCTCTTCCCTGGTAGATGTTGAAATCACATGTGTAGCCAGTCTTGCTGTCAGCCAGGACAAACAGCTTGAAGCCCCATTTCATTGGTTTATCCTTCATAAACTGCTTCATCTCATGCTGCGCTGTCATGGCTACCACGCGCTCAACGATGGCAAGGTTCTGATGTGGATGGTAAAAAGCCCTGCATGCGGTCAGGATCTGGTCCTGAAGTGGCTTTACCCAGAATGGGCCATCGTAACCAGGTTAGTCTCTCAGCTGCTCGTTGAGGATGTCTGGTGCTGGATCACTCATGTGAATGCAGGCACTGATGGCAGCAAACCTGTAGCCTGGCATAAAACTTTGTGGAAAGGCAAGGCTGGTCCATCCTCCACAGATCCCAAGCAGAATGGGCCCTCATCAGACCCTGGTAAAGGACAATGGACAGGTAGTGCAGCATGTCGTTAGCATCTTCTCACTGCTTCCGTTTCCCCTGAAGTTGTGTGTGCTGTGCATTCTTATTGGTGTCGTCACAGAGAACTTCAATGGCCTCCTTGCTAAAGAACAGCTGGAACAGTTCCAATGGGCTGTATTCCTTTGTGACATCCAGCTGAACTCCAGGGGTCCTCTGTGGGCTGAAGGGGAACTGAAAAGGCTCCTCATCCTCAACACTGATGTCCTGCCATTCCCCCTTAGAATCGGGCTCTGTGGCTCTTCTTTTAGCCTGACTTGTTCCTATTGAAGCCCTGTGGGGATGAGCAGGAGCAGGAGTGGAAGAACTAGCATCAAGCCTCTGAACCTCTACGGGGGCGTGCAGCAGGGGCGGCAGCAGAGGCAGCCCTGCGAACTTGAGTAACAGGTGGAGACAACACAGGAGCTGGAGCAGTAGCAGCAGAGGCAGCCCTGCAGGCTCGAATGACAGAAGGAGACAACACTGGAGCTGGAGCAGCAGCAGAAGCTGAAACAGTGGCGGCAGCGCCAGTCCTGTGGGCCTGAGGAGCAGCAGAGGGAGGAGCAGCGGAGGGCACTGCCCGAGCTGCAGCGGTGGAGGGTCCAGCATCTCCATCCCCGCAGAAATAGTGAAATTTTTGAAAAATAAACAAATGACGCAATGCAAAAGCATTATAACACACTTTGATACACACAACAATACATGTAATCACACTCATGCAACTCAATAACACTTTTTTTCAGTACTCAGTGTGTAATCTTTTGTTGCACACCCTGGGATTTCTCTGTGTGTTTCACAAACATTGCTATCTATAATCAGTCAACTTTACATTCATCGAGTACATATTTGAAAGTATTTCCCATGCCCCAAGGGACAAGTATAGCCCACGGAGACACTACTACCAAATTGTTTACCATACGTACAATAAAAAGATAAAATTCCACCATCTGGAAAATTCTGTCAATGTTCCAGCTTCACAACAAATCGGCACATCAAATATACTCATTAGAGAATAGCGTTAACCTCTTGAAAAAGTCTATTTCATTGTGCGTAGTATGAATTCTGGCAGAGCTGACCACAACAAGCCACTGCACTAACTACACGATTATGACAGCCATTAGTTAGAACCCCAATGCAAATATGCTCAGCATTATTAGCAAAGGCGAACAGTTGTCTACTAAGACGAGACTAGCTATATCAAAAATATGGCTAGAGGCATAAAAAAGGTTAAAAAAAAAAAGGCTAAGGTAAAGTGAAGAAAAAGTATATAACTGAAATACTGCGGAAAGTAATACGTACATGTCGAGGAGCACATCTTTGCCAAGTTCATATGCTTCCTCCAGTAGACAATCAGTGTTGTCGAATAGAGCACCCCTTGCGCTCCTCTTCTAAATGGCTCCAGAAATCAATATCCTCTGGGCTGGGATATGCTTTAGCCATGCTCAACTTTGGAAAACGAAAATTCAGTTTGAGGCTGAATGCGCAAACCCAAGACGATGCCACACAAATTCCTGTTACGCAGGAATTTTTATTTCTGTTTTCGAATGTGAAAATAGCCACGTCATACATCGTTGGAAAGCTTGGACTGTCTGCTACTGGATGAAACAAGTGTTAATCAAACCAGAATTTATTCTAAAGGACCACAGTGAAATTAACAGCAGCTTTCTCAGATAGTATACAGGCATTCAAAATGAGTTTATATTTCATAAACGGATCATCCAAGACAATAAATGACCACCGAATATTTAAAGGGACATCTCTAAGCGTAAAACCAATTATATGATTGTATACTTATTCCACATTTAGTCCCTGATATTCATAGTTATATGGCATCAGATAATTACACTAGAATTAATCTGGTTTATTTCACTATTCAGTGAGCAGCATTCTTCCCGCTGTGTTAGTATTGCGTCTGGCTAATATAGTTGCAGATGAGACAGCAAGGGGGGGGGGGGTGCTTGTTAAATGGACGATATACATGACAATGGTGACACTCACAAACCCCGTATTCAGAATAGTTGTCGTGTATAGTCTACTAATAAAGCTAGAACACAAAGTTTGTCGTTTCCTCTCACAGTTTGGTTGCAGTAGCACTGAATGTCTGAGTTCAGCAATCTCGGCATGCCGGCGTGCCAACCACTAGGGGCATTGCGTGAAGGGGTTAAAAATCCTATAAACAGCTAGTAAAATTTAGGTGCAGTAAAATTTAGAGTGGCTGATTTCAGAGGTTGGGGCAGTCAGAGAGACAAGTTTTTTTTCTTAGAGCTTATAATTTATTGATATTTGTCGCAATGTGAAGAAAATGTTACCAATTATGAAAAAAGGGTTCTAAAAAAAACTTACATACTGTGCACCTGTGATGAAAAAATGTGTCCATCAACACAGAAAACATGGTACAAGTATGTAAGGTACAAGTGATTTACAAGGTGCTTGAGTTCTGTATATTGTTTTTAAGTGTTCACTATGCTTGTGTGTTGTTTTAAGTACCTTGTGTTTATCTGGGTGTGGTCTTCTATAGTGTGTGTGCATGGACTGTGTATGTAATTTCATAGTGACTGACATTTCTTGTTTCTGAATCCCATACAGAGATTTTTACATGGAGTATTGGCAAGGTAGACTTTTCATTGAGCCATTCAATGTAAACAATTCTGTGAGCTTTCTTCCATCAGCTTTCTGTCATCCTGTCTCACATATGATACCTCCTGATATGTTTTGCTATTTCAGGTGCCAAGATGTGTCAGGAGTTTTCTGTTTTTTTTTTTTGTTTTTTTTTTTAAAAAGAAAAATTCTTGGTAAAGCTTGGTAATCAAAATATTTTCAATGACTCAGAAACAGTTTCCTTACATAGATTAACAATTTTGACAGGACACCAATTATTTTTTTTGTTCATGAGGTATGGCGGAAAAGAAAAATAAGGGGGGGAAAGTAAAATCATAGGGAAACTATTAGTTTACAATTCCCATTATATAATGGTAATTCTGGTAAGAATTTGATTATAGCACAAATAATATGGCTTTTGTCTATTATGCCAAGTGAATGGTATATACAAATGACCTCCCTTTTTTCTTTCTCTTTAGCTCTGTGGTATGGTCCTTTCGATGTCTCTGTATAGGAAGATGAATTTGGATTACAGTGCACTGACTCGCTATTCCTAGTCAGGAGTGAGAGTGGGACACGTCGCATCGTTTCATCTTTGTCTGGCTACAATGGACTCAAACTGAAAATGATTGACTATGATTGTAATTAATTGTTGATATTTTTCCTTGACAGTATTGTTTGTGTTTTATTCATTCCGTTAAATGAGTTCTGTCTTGTACTTCAAACGTATAATGTCTGTTTACATCATATAGGTATAGTTTACTGTATGTCTATCTTATGTAATATTCTGTGAGCACATATTTGATGTACACCTGTATTGTGTGTGTAATTGCTTTTTAAGTCATTCAATAAAATTGTTTACAAAATTATTTTTAATACTGACTTTTCACTGAGGTCTTCACCGAAACCTTGGACTTAAAACATATATTTTTCTGTTCCAGGTTGTAAGTGAACAAAATCTTTGGCTGAGATGTACAGGAAAACCACAAATTCCTCATGGCCATCTGAGTCTATTGTTTCTTCCAGACTGCTAGGACAATTCTAGGGTAATTCCCCATCAATACCCCCCAATTACCTACACCAAGATGACAGACTATAATTCCCAAGATTGCTATAATTTGGGGATCATTTAAAAATCACTGTAGAATCAAAAAGGTTATTTCATTAAAACATCCTCACCCACCCTATTGTTTTGGATCTTCAATTTATCTGGTGCTTTCACTTTAAGAAACGCATGTGGATTACGGTTGTCCTTATCCAAAATTTCATGGTCATCATTTACTGTTTAGCACTGTGGCTTTGCTCATGCAAAAACAAAAACAATTGTTGAGACACATGGTAGCAGTCCAATTCTAATTATAACAGGCCCATCAGAAACCCCACACAAATCCCATTTTAAAGGACTCATTTGATGGAGCATCCAACAAACCTTACATTGTACAAAATCATCAGCAATTTCCATCAAATGTAGCTCCTGAGCTCTGACGCTCTCGATAGAAAGTATAGCCAGTCCATTCAGTCTCTCCTGTCCTGTGCTGCTCCTCCGGTATTTCTAGATTAATTTTAATTTAAAAAAATGAGTGCTCTGTTGTTGTGACTGTGACTGGCAATGTCATCAACAACAACATTGCAGGGGGTTGGTGGCTGCTTATTAAAAAACAATCCAACTCTGGCAACTTGGCTACCTTTTTCTCCTGGACGGTTTTCGCTTTTGTCTTCTAAGATCCACTTTTGTGGTTATAAGGCATCTTTATTTTCTTACTCTTCCTCAGCTACTCAGCTACAGCTCTCCTGCCCTCTTCCTCAGCTAATTAGCTGACCTTAAAGTTTCACCACCAAAACTAGCTAACAGTTATGTAATTCTGCATCATCATATGATGAAAAATAGACACTTGACATTGGACAAAAACATACACACATATTTCCCAGCAATCTTTGTGTATCAAAAAATAACACTAATATCAAAGAAATGACCAGAGAGTATTTAATTGAATAGTTTAAACAATGTTTTCTGTAGAATGGGCATACAGGCTAAGTTTGACATTATCAGTCCATTTTACAAAGAAAGCTTAATAACCATGATGGAGATTAGTTTCTTTATTGAAAGATATATATAACAGATGGCACAATGCCTATAAATGTACACTTTCTCTGATGCTTATTGAGAGTCTCATGCAAGGGCCCGTACAAGAACAGACTTTTTGGTGGAGTGCCTGCTCTCCATGATGGGATCACAAGCCCTCTCAGACTACGGGCCCTATTGCAGCTGTATTGCCACCACTGGTCTGGGATCATTATCTTGCCGTAGGATTAGTTGCTGTCCAATGAGTTTTGCGACATTTGCTTGAACTTGAGCAGATATTTCTGTACATTTCAGATTTCATTCTGCAGCTGCTATCAGTAGTTACGTTATCAATGAAGACTAGTGAACCAGAACCTGTGGCAGACATACAGTTGAGGCCAAAAGTTTACATATACCTAGGCTACAAACATTCAAACTCAATTTTTCACAACTCCACCCATTTCATGTTACCATACATTTTCTGTTAGTCAATTAGGGTATCTACTTTATTTCCATAAGAGGTCATTTCAAAATAATAGCTAAGAGACAAATTTATTTCAGCTTTTATGTACCATATCAGATTTTCAGTGGGTCAAATGTTTGCATACACTTTGTTAGTATTTGGTGGCATTGCCTTTTAATTGCTTAACTTGAATCTCAAACTCTTCGGGTAGCCTCCTACAAGCTTCTCCCAATACTTTGCCGGAATTTTTGCCCGTTCCTCCTGACAGAACTGCTGTAACTCAGTCAGGTTTGAAGGCCTCCTTACTTGGACACACTTTTTCAGTTCAGTCCACAAATATTCTATGGGATTCAGGTCAGGGCTTTGTGATGGCCACTCCAATACTTTCACTTTATTGTCTTTAAGCCATTTTGTTACAATTTTGGAGGTATGCTTAGGGTCATTGTCCTACTGGAAGACCCAGTTGCAACCAAGTTTTAACTTTCTAGCTGATGTCGTGAGGTGTTGCTTCAGTATTTCTAAATAATCCTCCTTCCTCATGATTTGTTTTCAATTTTTAATGTCTTGGGTGATGCTGAGTTAAGGTGTTTGAGAGAAGGGAAGGGGGGTCAGACTAATTTATGACTGACCTACCTAAAGATTGCATTAAAACTTAAAGTTAGGGAAATGTTAGCCATGCAGGGTTTCCAACCTCCGGTATGGTGTCCTGGGTCTTCTGGTTTGTCTCTTCTGGGACAAACTCTGCAGGAGTTGAGACCCATAGATTGTCTTCCTAGATTAGGGTATCAGTGGATTTTAAATTGTCCCAATCACATTTGCTTTGATGCTTGTGATGGGGAGGCCAGGCCACATTCTTAGAAACAATATGACATTGTATCAGATTCACTGTCTCCCCCTATAAAACCATAATCTAAGCACTACATATCTTAGTCAATCAAGTATGTAGTGTAGTGATCATTATCTAAGTTAGAAAAATGAATAGCTTCTCACTGTGAAATTCTGGGATTGCAAACACATAACAAGATGAACATAAAATGGGAGTATACTGTCCTAAATTTTCAGTCATTCTGTCAGACTTCTGGGACTACGCAGTCAGAGCTCCGGTCAAGCACTGAATGATTCGGTGAACGAATCTTTTGGACAGATCTTTTTAATGAACTGATTCTAATGATTCAGTACACTGAAAAGAACTGCTTTGCCCATCACTACAGCAAAGCAGCCGATATTATTGATTTTGTTTGAATAAAAATATCCAAAAGTTCACTCAACTCCTAAAAAATGGCATGAAAATTTGATTAGTCAGCTATCTGGCAAGTAATATCTATCATAAGTAGCAGCTAATCAGTTTTATGGCTAACTTCATTTCCCTTGTTTCTCAAACAGCTACAGTTGTTCCTTATCAGTCTCCACTTCAGTGTCGCTGGCTTAACATTATTGACTAATCACCTCTCTGGGTTAAAGAAGTTCAGCGCTGCTTTCATTTAAGCTGCTTTCATTTAAAGCCAAATATCTCTGCAGCTGCAGCAGAACTAGCATTAGCACGCCACTTCTGCAACCACTGATTAAATCTTGCAACGGACTTCTCTGTTTAAGTAGCCTGGGTAGTGATGTTATGCTTGACATCTTGGTGCTTCTCTGAACCTTACCGTTTTGAAAAGGACATTAAACTGGATTTAAGTATCATTATCTGGATACCGGAGTACAGGGCATGTCAAAAGCAAGGGGCGTGTCAAAAATACTTGCTTTCATCGGTCAGTAATTTTGTTGAAAGCAAAAGTGGCATGTTGAAAGTATGTTTCTATTAGTCAATAATTTGGTCAGTTACACATGTGCTATCCAATCCAAAGCTCCCTCCAGATAAATAGGCATATCAAAGTCATTTTTTCTGTGCATCTCAGATCTATGCAATTGCAGATAACCACTACATTCATATCAAACAAATGCTGTTCAGATATACAAATCTTCAGCTACCAATAACTTTATTTCGTCAAACGCAGTGTTCAAAGTGGAAAAAATAAGTGTGGTACTCATGTGAGCAAACCGGTCCTCTTCAAGCATTGGCTGTTAGATTTATACCTGGTGATGCAAGTTCTATAATAGACACATTCTATAATAAAATGTTTTATTGTTGTATCATAACTGAATCCTCATATTTGTGTTTTAATAGAAAAAGCATTAATATCCATTCACTGAAACAATCTCAATTCACGAATTATTTGGGCAAAATTATTGTCATTGCTGTTATAAACCCTAGGAAAAGCATCAAATGATAACTGCACACTGCCTATTCATCTTTTGTTAAAAATAAAAAAACTGAAATGTCACATAAGTATTCAGACCCTTTGCTATGATACTCAAAATTGAGCTCAGGTGCATCCTGTTTCCAATGATCATACTTGAGATGTTTCTACAACTTGATTGGAGTCCACCTGTGGTAAAGTCAGTTGATTGAACATGATTTGGAAAGGCACACACCTGTCTGTATAAGGTTCCACAGTTGACAGTGCATGTCAGAGAAAAAACCAAGCCATGAAGTCTAATGAATTGTCCATAGACCTCCGAGACAAGATTGTGTCGAGGGACAGATCTGGGGAAGGGTACAAAAAACATTCTGCAGCATTGAATGTCCAGAAGAACACCTTGGCTTAAATCATTCTTAAATGGAATAAGTTTGGAACATTAATGCCTCCCTTGCCTGTGGCAATGTTCCCTCTGACTTTAAGATAGCTTATGTTAGCCCACTCCTTAAGAAACCTACATTAGACCCCTCTGATGTCAAGAACTATTGACCTGTATCACTTCTATGTTTTCTTTCCAAAACCCTAGAACAAGCAATGCTAAAACAACTATCATCTTTTCTCCATCAGAACAACCTGTTTGACACTCAGCAGTCTGGCTTTCTTACGGCCACTCAACAGAGACTTTCCACTGCAAGAGCTTCATCCCTCTCCTCTGTCCTGATCCTTCTAGACCTGTCTGCAGAATTTTTACATTTTGAAAAACTACTCATCTCCACTTTGGCTGAGATTGGAATTTCTGGGGCTGCCTTCTTGGTTTGCTTTCTATCGTGCACATAGGTCCCAACAGGTCACCTGGATGGGGTCTGTCTCTGCACCTCATCTCCTTGTGACAGGACTCCCACAGGGATTTGTACTGGGTCCTCTGCTGTTCTTTATTTACACCAAAGCTCTTGGTTCAGTTATTAGTTTACACAGCTTCTCTTATCACTGTTATGCTGATGATACACAAGTCTTCTTCTTTTTCCCTCCCTTTGCCATACAGGTCAATAAGAGAATATCTGCCTGCCTGGCTGTCATCTCAATTTGGATGACCAGGCATCACTTGAAGCTCAACCTCAACAAGACCAATCTGCTGTTCATCTCCTATAAGACCTCCCTATTACAGAAGCTCTCAATCACTGTCGATGGCACCCCGGTGACTGCCTCTCATTCTGCAGTGAGCCTGGGAGTGGTCCTGGATGACCAGCTGGACTTCAAGGAGCACATCAAGGCAACATCATGGTCCTGCATATTTCTTGTGTACAACATCAGGAGGACTCAACCATACCTGACCACGTACTCCACCCAGCTCCTTGTCCAGGCTATGTTGACCGCCCGTCTTGATTACTGCAACTCCCTCTGAGCAAGTCTGCCAGCCTGTGCCATACAGCCATTACAAATGATTCAGAATGCAGCTGCTGGACTTGTCTGCGGCCTTCCCAAGTTCTCTCATGTCACTCCTCTGCTGAGATCACTCCATAGGCTACCAGTCCTTCTATCTTTCCACTTTGTTCCTCTAGCACTTCCATGTTACACATGTACCTCCATTCAGCACTTATATTGCACTCGTATTGTTATCTTTATCCTGTATCTCACTGTCTTGCCTCCTAGTTTGACTTAACATTACTCTCTGACCTAGCCTATGCTTACTGTTGACTTAAAGTGTTCATGGCTATGAATAACTGTTACAAAATGAATATAGTGAATATAGTACCTTACCGGACCTGTGTTTTTGTTCCAATGACCTTTGGTATGTACTTATTGTACGTTGCTTTGGATAAAAGCATCTGCCAAATAAATGTAATGAAATAAATGAATGCATTGGTGATATACCAAACTGACTAAAATATAATCTTTCAAATGAGATCATCCATTGTCTATCCCTGCTTATTCCTGATGAGGGACACAGGGGGTGCTGGAGCCTATTCCAGTGTGTGTTGGGCGAGAGGCAGGAATACACCTCGGACAGGTTGCCTATCTATCACAGGGCACACACACACAATTCACTCAAACACTCATACCTATGGGCAATTTAGAGTCTCCAAATAGCCTGCTTGCATGCCTTTGGTCTGTTGGGGGGAAACCGGAGTACCTGGAGGACACCCACGGGACATGGGGAGAACATGCTAACTCCACTCAAAAAGGCCCCAGCTGAGATAAATGAGATCATGGCAAAACTATTTACATAATTAACCAATGTTGAATATGAGTTATTGGACAGAGGTGAAAAAATTGTTCCAAATATTGTGCAGAAGGCAAAAGGATTCCATCTAAATCTGCTTCTGCAGAAAGATGCATCATTTGCTTTGGCAGTGATATTCGTTCCTGGTCCTGGAAAGTCGCAAAGTTTGCCGATTTTTGTTGTTACTTGGCACTTAATTGACCAATTTAAGAAGTTGATTACACAGTTAACTCACCTGTTTACACTAAGTTCCACAAATACCACAAAAGAATAACAGAGGAGTCTGTTAAACAATTGACCATGACCAAATTTGATCACAAAATCACATTTTTATTTCATAATCATATGTTTTAGTATTTAATTTTTTAGAAGCCAACACAGCAGCAAGCTATTTCACTATTATAAGTAATGTTAACAATTTTTGTGAAAAATTACCACCCTACACTATGAACATCTTTTACACATGTCTGCAGTCCTACACATTGGAAGCAGCACATGACAATGTGGGAACATTGCTTTCAATCATGTGCTTAATTAGTGGAAATTTATTAGATTACTGGGGAGATGCAATGTGATAACTGACTGAAGGCAGGTTCGATCAAGCTCTGCAGGAGAGCTAACTGCCCTAGTGTCCCAATTGATTAAGCATTATGTGTGAATTAAAATAATTGTATTGAACCCAACTGTAGTTACACACCATTCCTTGATGTGCACAAACACAAAGTATGTGTTTAATAGATTTTGCAAAGGTGTGCTTTATTCTAGCTTTTGCATAGTTGGACTGTATTGACCTATATTTTATTCATACATTTGCAAAAATCTGTTTGCTGACATGAACAATCAAAAGCTACAATTATCAACACAAATACATTTACTAAACAATGTATTTTTGAATGAGGAATATTGCAAGAATCACATTCAGACAACACATCTGTGCCTGCAGGTGGCAATCTTCTCAGCTCAGTTGCAGAAGTCAGTGTCGCAGCAGGTTTTTGTCACCAAGCCCTCCAGTTTTTTCTCCTGTGGGCATTCATTTGATTTGGCACAGCGTCGAATGATAATTGTATCTGAGGACACACACACACATGCATGTCACTAACATTACAGTGTTTTTTTTGCCACCAAGGTCCTCAGTTACATGTCCTGTGAGCCATAGGATGAGAGACTGAATTTTAATCATTTGTCTGGATTGAATACTCACAAAACTTTAACCTCATTTAAGTAAACCTTGTTTAAAATAAACTATGCATTCTGAATAATATTTGTCCTTTTTAGTGACCCAGCTAGACAATGATTACCTCAGAACGTACCTCAAAATCAGCCAAGAAATGGTTAACTGGCCACAAAATTATTTCTTAATGGTCAACTAAGTTTCCAGACATGAACATGAGTGGTTTGAACAGAAGAGGATAGTCCACAATGAAGATAGAAGGACCTGGAAGATATTTAAAGTTTCTATGTGGATGAATGGTCAAAGTTCCCTGCCCAAGATATCCATTCACCCATCTCATAAACCACTATAGAAGATGGCTTAGTAGTGTCTTTGTGAAGGGAGCATGCACAAAATACTGAAAACAGGTCTTTCTGTCTTTGACACCTGTCTCTTGGCTAACATGGTTGAAAATGTTATTCCTGATTATTTATTCTTTCGGTGGATGCTTTGTCAAACGATGTTTTCGAGTTCATCCACCGAAAGAGAAAATAATCAGGACTAATATATTCAGCTATGTTAGCCAACAGTCTCAAATCTCTGGCTATCTCTTGCCAGTATGCTGCTATTAGTGTTGGGGAGCTCGGGAAAATAACAGTTTTTGTATTTGGCTCAATTCTGAAAATATTACTAGAACTAGATTAATCTTTTTAAACAACCTACATCCCTTAACTATGATTGCATACCATAATGAAATTCTGGGAAATAGGGGCTGTCTGGGTAGTGTAGAGGTATAAGCACTCGCCTACCACCGCAGAGACTGTGTTCAATCCCCAGCAGCGGTACTTCCGGCTTGGTCAGACGTTCCTACAAACACAATTGGCAGTGTTCGCGGGTGGGAAGCCGGTGAGGGTACGAGTCCTGATCATTGCATTAGTGATTCATACTGGTTGGTCGAGGCGCCTGTTCAGCATACCCTATCTAGGCTATATTGGTGAACTTATCACAAAACTGTACATTATTCTCCAGTTCGCGTCAAGTGTCTTTTTGATCCAAACAGCTTTATCAGTCAATGTCACGTCACCACGTAAAGATAGGATTAGCTATTTTTTATTTATGTTAAATTACATATACAGCATTTACGAAGATCAGGGCTGAGTCGAACAAATCCAATCAATTGGTTAATCAAAAGTCTATTCACAACTAACTTCTTCTAGGCTTTATATTTATTTCCAACATATCAAAGACTTCCCAGGAGACCCGTCAGTGGTTCTCTTTTTATTTTTTATTTTCAGCACACATACAGACGACTGTTTTTTTTTCCAGCTATCTATTCTGCATTCTGTTGCTGTGCGTTTTGTCTTTATATTTTGTTACTGTATGCTATTTTGTGCACTGCATTGTATGTAGTTTAAGAAATGTCATGATGGAGTTAATTAAAAACACTCCAGTTTAGGAGGAGGAAGAGGAATTAAAAACACTCCTACTATATTCTGTCATTGGCAGCATACAACTTAATTGTAGGACACTCTGTAACTATTAGTAGGCTGCATTCTATTATTGGCGGCATGAAACTCTGCCTTAGGTTTAACCTGCTTGGGGTTTGTGTGTAATTTTGACTGGCTAGCATTTCCAGTAAGCTAGTATGCTATATCAGAACTATTTAATCTGTTGGTCACTAAATGTCTCTTTATGATTAAATACATTTGGATTCCTTGACATACACAAACAATACAGCATTCGAAAAATATTTCCGGTAAATAAATCACTTGTATAGCCAAAACAGACTTTTATATAGCAATATCTCCTGAAATATTAATGGAAATCCCCAGCTGTTCATTGGAGACAAAGAGAGGTCATGTACTATCATTAATTACACTTAATAACGATTTAATAATATCACCCAGATAGACTACTGTAAGCCTACATGCAATCTGGTTCTATAAAGGACAGAGTGGTTTGAACTGCCCGGATAGCAAGCATACGTTGGGCCAACGTCGGTACTGGTTGGCATTGTTGGCAATGGAATTCTCCTGGAATTCTACTTTAGTATGACTGTAGCAACTGAATATTCACTGTTGGTTCAACATCGGGTTTGCGCTGGCATTCTTAAAAATAAAATAAAACAACTCCGATTAAACATTTGTGCTTTTCTATGCTTGCTCAATTTTTCAATTAAATAGCAGCTAGCCACAGTCTGAAAATGATTTTGCCAATCACAATTATTTGTATATATAGCCTGTTTTTAAAGAAAATCAAAGATTGTTTAGCCTTTAAGCATACTTTTAACTTTATCAGTGTTATTTTCTCTTTTTGGAGCAATATTGATGCAAATTTTCAAAGGGATTAATAATTTCATGCCAGTGGTACATCCTACTCTCAACTGCGGCAGTCACTCCTGGTCATGTTGTTGCTGCCGTGTTGTTTGTGGCTCCCCTACTGACGGATCCGAAGATTCACCTGAGAGATGATGCACGCCATTACTTGGAAACCAAATGGTAAATGGACTGCATTTATATAGCGCTTTTATCCAAAGCGCTTTACAATTGATGCCTCTCATTCGCCAGAGCAGTTAGGGGTTAGGTGTCTTGCTCAAGGACACTTCGACATGCCCAGGGCGGGGTTTGAACCGGCAACCCTCCGACTGCCAGACAATCGGTCTTACCTCCTGAGCTATGTCGCCCCCAGGACATAGGATGCCTGTTGTGATGAGGCCAGGACCATCGCGGAGCAGCAATATTAGAAAGATGCAGGACTATATATTTATGATGTGTATCTTTCTAAGTTAGTCTTGGGGCCTCATTTATAGAAAGGACTTACGATCAATTTTGATCTTCAGTATGACTTACGCAGAAAACCACGTATAAATGGTTATTTATAAAACCTTACTTTGACATGGAAATGATCTTATCTCTATGCAAAGTCTAGACTTGACGTAAGTGGTTTTCCTGCTGGTTATGTAGGGGTATTGCAGTTTGGGAAGCATATGCGTCCAAGCCTGTGGTGAGCTTTGCATTAGCTTTATGAACAATTTGATACGAATTATCAATTAAAGGTGTGAGGAATTAACTGCCAGACGCAAGGTGTTTTGAATTAAAAACAGGATGCGATGTTCTATAAATAGTGTGTCAAATGAGAAAAAAGTAACCATGGCTGTTCTTGGAGGACATTGAAAACCGTGTTTTTAGACGGAAGAGAGTTTTCAGAGACCGGAATGACTTTTTTGCGCATGATGATCTTCCAAAAAGTTTGCTTTTCTCTTTTGGTCCATGATTATTCCTGACTAAACCCTCATTTGTGCTAGCATTATATAAGGGGAAATCGCTGATTGTAAGGCTCATTCAGGTGCCGTCAATTTTAAGTTAATTTGAGATTTATAGATCACAGGTGCATAAGTTACAAATGGGCTTCTTAGAACCTGCAAGCAAGGTTTTTTATGCTCAGTATCTGTTATGAATCGAACGTAAGCACACTGTTGGAAATTATCTTAAGACTAAGTTTAAGTATAAATCTAAGAACATTTTTATAAATGAGGCCCTTGGTCTTAGTCTTAGTTAGCCTACTGCCTACAGTCCATATTGTCTGTTCTCTACAACTTGTTAAAGACATATTCTATAACGTGTTAAATTGCTAATAGTAGCCTTTGTGTAACTTCTTAGTTATAGAAAGTGCATATTGTAGTGATAGTCAATGATACCCCAGTTTCTAACTCGAAACATCTGTAAGGAACTGGAGGATGGACCTTTAAGCCAGAGGACCATCTTGCTGAGTTACATGTACCTGCTCGGTGAGATCCTGCTACCTGTGATGTACATGTACAGTATATACCTGCTTATAACTCCTTTAGGACAAACAGCTCTTAACTCTATGCTTTGCTGTAAATAAACTCCTTGCATATTTCCATATCACTTCATGCTTAACTGGGTCTTCTTTCGGGTTGTGGTTAATATTGAGGTGGCTTAGTGTTACTGTATGTCTGGTAGCGTACACCTGGTTATTAAATGCAGGTGAGTTACAGGACGTAACACTCTGAATAATGTTCAATTTACACAGAGAGTTAATTTGGTATGGATATAGGTAAACACATTGATTTTCTACATTGTCTGTTCATGTTCACCAAATTCAAGAAAATGTTAACGTTATCGCTCATCAGAACTTGACTGTAACTTGGTTCAGAGGTAAATCAATGTCAGCTAAGTAACAGCTAACCCAGTTTGCTAAGTTAGTTTTTTGAGGTGAAGATATTTAAATTCAATATAAAGTTAAAGGTAAAGTGGTCATAAGGATAGCGAAAAGTATTTTGAAACAGTATTCATTTTCGTCATTGTTTCACTTGACGTTAGCCACAAGGTTGTGATTAGCTGCTATAAAACATGCGAACATCAGCTAATAACAGCTGTCAGCAGCTAGAGTGAGCTGTAAAATTATTTTAACCTTTTCCAGACTCTCTATATCTTTCTTGTAGTATGGTCCCCAGAACTGCACACAGTACTCCAAGTGTGGTCTAACCAATGTATTGTATAAGATAAGGTCCTTGGACTTACATAGCCTTTTGGCTATATATCCCAGCATCCTGTTGGCCTCTTTTTTACTGGGACAGCGCAGTGCCTAGTACCAGAAAAGCTTTGATCAACCGTTACTCCCAAGTCTTTTTCAAACAGAGCACATTCCAATTTTGTTCCTCCCATAAAGTAATCCTCCCTAATATTTTTATTTCCCACATGCAGAACTTTACATTTGGCTATATTAAATTTTATTTGCCAGTTTTCCGCCCACTTCTGGATTTTATTTAAATCTTCTTGGATTACTTTAGTAGCTTCCAGACTATTAGCTGGGCCTCCCAGTTTTGTATCATCTGCATATTTGACTAGTGTACTTTCTATGTCCCTGTCGAAGTCATTGATATAAATAAGAAAGAGCAGTGGTCCCAGCACTGATCCTTGTGGAACTCCACTTCTAACAGCTCTCTGCTCAGATAATTTCCCTCCTACTACTAGGCTACCCTTTGTGTTCCACCCTGTAGCCAGTTCCGAATCCAGTCTGAAATACATCCTCTGATTCCTACTGTCTTCATTTTACTAACAAGTCTCTCATGTGGTACCTTATCAAATGCCTTTAGAAAATCTAAGTAGATAATACCATATGCCTTGCTGTAATCAAAACACTTGGTAGCTTCCTCAAAGAATAACAGAAGGTTTGTCAGCCATGACCTTCCCTTATGAAAACCATGCTGGCTGTCCCTTAATGCTTTTTTCAAGAAATACTTCCAACTTGTCTCTAATGATAGATTCCAGTATTTTACATATTATGCAAGTTAAACTCACAGGCCTGTAGTTTCCTGGATCAGTACAGTCCCATTTCTTATATATTGGTATTATATTACCTTGCTTCCAGTTCTCAGGTATTTCTCCAGTTTCTAAAGACTGGCTAAAAATACATGCCAGTGGTTTAAAGATGATCATACTGTATCTAACTCTTTGAGTACCCTGGGGTATATGCCGTCAGGGCCGGCTGCCTTATTTGTCTTTACTTTAAGTAATTAATCCATTATTTCTTATCTCAATATCTGATAAGACATTCTGAGTACTTAATATGCCTTCCAGTCTATTAGTAACCTCTTCTCTAGTAAAACTCTCAACAAAATAACTATCTAAGGCAGCAGCAATATATTTATTCTTATAAAGTAATGCTCCGTCATTCCTACTGCACCTGATATCCTCCTTCACTTTCCTTGTCCTACCACAGTATTGAAAGAAAAATTTAGGATTACTTTTTGCATCTTGGGCAATTTCCCTTTCAAAGAACCTTGGCTTCCCATAGTTCTTTTTTAACAATATTCAGCCTTATTACTTTCATTGCTGTCATTTTTATACATCTTACACAATTTTTCTCAAACTCTCCTGTATAGCTTTGTTCAACCATTAGGAAGACTGCTTCTTCAACTTACTTTTCCTTACCTTTGAACTAAATGTACATTGTTTCTCAAGAATAAAGCTTTTTAACCTACCCCTCTGTTCATTCACAGTCTTGCAGTCACAAAGTTGCACCCAGTCAGTATTATTTAAATTTGCTTGCATCTTGTTAAAATTGGCTTGTTTAAAATGTTAAATTCTGGCCATAGAGGAGGCCTTCTGCATTCATTCTGCAGTTAGGTTTGATGCCAAAATACATCAAAACTAACTGCAGAATGATTGCTAGTCCCAAGTGGCTTGATTACATCTATGCTACACATTCTGTATGGATCATTACACAGCACCAGATCCACAATTGATTTCCCTCTTGTAAGCTGACTGACGTACTGTGCCAAAAAAGGTCATGTATAACATCTAAAAAATTCTTCCTCACTTTTTCCTTGTCCTGTCATCAATTCCCAAATAATATCAGGGTAATTGAAGTCACTCATAATAATAGTCTCACATTCCTGACAAGCTTATTTTATGTTTCCAAAGAGCATTGAATTCACACTACTGTCTGAAGCTGGCGGTCGGTATCACATGCATACTGTAAGGCCCTTTTCATGTTCCCATATGAGCTTAATCCAAATATCCTCACTAGGCATGAGCTGGTCAATTTCTGGAATTTTGTCCACATTAAAACTTTCTTTTACATAGAGGGCTACACCCCCATCTCTCTTAATGGATCTACCCTTCCTCATGAGTTTGTACCCCTCTGTATTATATTCATCCCCGTCCTCCTCCCCAAGCCATGTCTCTGTAATCCAAACTATGTCATCACCCCCACTATTCATAGCAGCCTCAAGTAACAAAAATGCATTTTTATACTTCTAGCATTTAAACTAAGACATTTCAGATTATTACTTCTACACACCCTCTCCCATTCCCTCACCCCCTGTAGTTCAAAGTCACCCTAACTACAGTTTTGCTTTAGAAAGATTTTGTTGGTGTTCACACTATTATAGGAAGCCTTGACAGCTTCTATGCAGGCAGTCTACACCTCCCAACATTTTCACTCTGACCTCCCTGCCCACCAAGACCCTAGTTTAAATAATCCTGTGTTACCCTAAGCATACACTGGCCCAGTGCATCAGTACCCCTCCAGGTCAGGTGCATCCCATCATTCTTGTATTGGCCACCCCTGTCCCAAAAGGAGGTCCAGTGCCCCATAACCCTGTACCCCTTTCCTACACCAGGTTTGTGGCCACATGTTAAACCTCCAAATAAAACTTTGCTTCCCTCTGCTTGCATGTGGTAAGGGTAGTACTACAGAAAAGGCTATAGCATGGAAGTTGTGCTCTCAATCTTTACTGCTAGCTTCACAAATTTGTCCTCCAGAACCTCAAACCTACCATTACCTATGTCATTCGTTCCTATGTGAACCATGACTACTGGATCCCTCCCTGCTCTTGCCAGGAGCTTGTCCGTGCACTCCAGGAGATCTCTTACGTGGCCACCAGGCAGGCAGAACACTGTATGGAATTCCTTTTTGTGCAAACAGACTATGCTGTCTAGTCCCCCACTATCGCCAACTCCCTTTTTCGAGGAGGATGTGTCCATATGCTCTTATTGTACATTGCTTTGGATAAAAGCATCTGCCAAATAAATGTAATGTTATGTCATCTGGATGCACAGTGGCTCATCAGTCCTCCCACTCTCAGAGTCAAGAGCCGGATCAAATTCCTGCAAGGGCTGGAACCCGTTGGACACCACCTGTGTGGGGTGCACACCCTTTTCTGTGTTTGCACCCTACTGTCACCCAACTATCACTCTCTGCCTTCTCAGGTTCCCCCCCAGCAAGCTGGCCCTCAAGATCAAAAATCTTGCTCTTGAGGTGCTCAACCAGTCGGAAATGGTGGCAGATGAATTCCCCCTGGAAATTGCTTTCCAGAAGCGCCATCATCCTGCAAGCCTCACATAAACTTCTTAAATGAACCACACATCTGCTTCTTTTACATTGGTAACATGTTGTTTAGTTAGGCTATGCATTGTGCACAGCAAACAGAAACGTTGGGTTATAGCTTATTAATAGATATGTCAACTAAATGGAAAATGTTGGTATTGGTTATAAAACGACATTGGACCATTGGCAAAGAGTTCAAACAGCTCAACTTAAAACCAACCTATGCCAGAGGTCAATTTGCTGACATTTAACCAATGTTAGGCTGATTGGCCCGTTGGCCTGACAAACTGCCGTCGGGCCAATGATGGACGACAACTAAAATGATAACATAAAATTAACGTATGAACTCTCCCATTTGAGGAAATGGATAAGTTAACACCACCCACCAGACTACAAATTAATTTTATTAATACCTTTTCCCCCTAAACACATGTTTGTAAGCCTTTGTCTCTTATTTAGTAACAATATGAAATGACATTAAGAGAACGTAACAAGTTACAACCAATAGGCCTATTAATTGTTATTATGTTATTCTAGCTAACATTATTTGTTTACATTAGCTAAATCTACTAAGTTGGAGGAAAATATTGAGCTAACGTGCTTTAACTCATTGTTAATTGATTTGAATGTGCTCTAACTACCACAAATGCTGTTGATTTCACCTTCTTTACCTTTGAAAACAGCATCACAGACAGTCAAAAACACTGCTACTCTACAGTGCTGCTGCAATGTTTGGAACTATTGAGACTCTCCACAACCCACCATTGTATATAGTTGTCCCAAACATACTGCATGGTGCTCATTGTATATACAGTAGCTATATTTTAAAATCTTGTAACTATGACGGTTTTACGTTCATTCGTAGGCTTTGTAGGTGAAGTATGTTGTGTCAGATTGTGCAGGTAACTGTTAACTTCACGTTAGCCTAGCTATCTACAATTATAAATCAATGAATAGATGAGCAAATTAATGATCTTTTGGGTCTAATTTATCCTTTTCTTTGTACGCAACTGATATCTGATATTAAGGCACTAACCTAATTGGTAAAGTGGGACATGTCTGTGTTATTTTATACTGAATGTATTCATCAGTTTCAGTTTAATTGAGCATTTTACAACAGCAATGCTTCTGATGAGCCATGTTTATCAGGTTGTGTTTTGGTGTGATTAAATAAATGACAAAATGGAATCTATCTCACTGGCTTTCAGTAATTTTTGCTGTTGCATTCAGTGTTTGAAAGAGGCATTATTGCATGTACCTCAGGCCTTTCTTAGCCTTTTTTGAAAGTGAAAACTAGCTGATTTTGAGTGGATGTCAGTGTAGACATAATTTTCTGACTGGACTGTATACTGTGTTTACACTGGAAGTTGTATAGCCACCTCCACCTAAGCTGATGTGTGGTGAGTGTTCTGGCACAAAATGGTTGCCGTGCATCACCCAGGTAGGTGCTACACATTGGTGGTGGTCGATGTGAGTTCCCCCTTCACTGTATAACACTTTGACCATCTGGAAAAGAGCTATATAAATGCAATGACTCATTCATTCATTCATCAGAAGTTTTAAAATGATGTTTTTCCATTGTTTTTAAATTGTTGTTGAAAGTCCTACACGAAGGTTTTAGTGCTATTGCACTCATACATTTACATTTAAAACAGGTGTTTACATCATTTTGCAAAATGAAAATATAACAAAAGGAAACTAATTTTTATGTGTGCACTTTTCATTGTATAAGCTTTCTGATAAATTCTTCATGGTGTTCCAAGTCTTATGCGAATGCATTTTGGTAACTTAAAAAACTACATAATATGTAAAATGAATATTGTCTTTGGATGAGTGACACAGTCATTCAGATGAAACATTAAACTGAGGTCCTGACTCACTGTGGCCATTAAAGACCCCATGGCATTCATCACAAAGACTAGGGGGTTCCCCGGAGTCATAGATAAATTCCCAACCTGGGTCTTTCAACCTGATACCTAATCATCCCCTTATTTAATTGGCTAAATTGTTCTCTCCCTCTCCACCTTAGCTGATGTTTGGTGTGTGCAAAAATGGCTTCCATGCATCAGGTGGGTGCAACACATTGGTGGTGGTGGAGGTGAGTTTCTCCCTCATCACTGTAAAGCACTTTGAGTGTGAGAAAAGGGCTATATAAATGCAATGATTTATTATTATTATTATTATTATTATTATTATTATTAATAATAATAATAATAATAATAATAATAATAATGTTAACTTGTCAAATATACAGTATTTAACAATATCAACTGTAATTTAAAAGTAAATAACTGACTACTGAGTTGTATTACTTTTACAGTTGATATGTGAAAATACAGGTGATTACGCTAATTTAAAACAGCTGATTATTGTAATTCTACAGTAGCATGGTCTTGTTTACTGTGTATTTAAATCACAGTATATAGCACCATTTAATTGTAATGTACTGTCTTACATTACAGTAAATTACTGTGGACAGGTTAACAGTAAATTACTGTGAAGCCAATTGTAAAAGTACTTCAACTAGCTGTCAGTAATTTACTGTAAATTTACAGCCAATTTTAAAAAAAAAGTGTGGATCTGTCTCTGGATCTTTGGATAACATAACATTAACCCTGTTGCAGACATAAGTGGGTTTTAATTCTGGAACTACCTGGGGTCAAAAGTTCTGAACATAAAAACATAAAACCTAGCTGTCCAAGACCAAAAGACTACCAGTTTTACATCAAACAATGCCCCCAAAACCCATCTCCCTTAGGCCTGCCAAACAGGCCTTTTATTATGCCCAACAATTAGGTGATGGGCCAGAGCTGTGATGACTGCAATGCTTCACAGCTGTGGCTATTTCCGTATTTAGGGCCGGTGCTGCCCCCTGGCGGAGAGCACCCCAACTCCCTTCCTGGCACCACATTAGTCACAACACTGATGACTTGCTATATACACTTAAATTGTGATCCCTTGTTTGTCATTGGTCCACTCAATGACTAGTAAGTGAACAAAAAACAAACAAGGAATCATTATTTGAATTTATACAGCAATAATCCCTAGGCCTATCGCTATGCCAGCACAATACATTGCAAGCACTTAACAGACGCTCTTATTCAAAGTGACTTACACAACTTTTTACATAGCATTTTACATTGCATCAATTTATACAATACCTTGCTCAAGGGTACAATGGCAGGGTCCTACCCGGGATTTGAGCCTGTGACCTTTAGGTTACAAGACCAGCTCCGCAACCCATTATACTACACTGCCACCCCAATCCAGAAAAGAGCAGGGAATGTGAGTGCAAAATGAAGAAGTGTAGAGCGGTACAGCTAAAACAGAACTAGATATGTATTTTTGAATGGTAGAAGAAATATGCAGTATAGGAGAGGGAAATTATGGACGATGAGAACATTATGAGATGATGAATGGAAATGGGATGTATTGCTGGGGTTGTGCAGGAGATGGTTGTCCACTCACCATTCATGACAATCTTTATACACTTGTCTTCCACAGAGGTGCACTCTCTAGGATCCCCACAGGCAGAGTTGTATAGGCAGATGTTACACTTCAATGCCTGTGCAACTGAGACAGAACAGTAATCATAATTTTACTATTAACATCACCATGACTACCATTTTCTTTTCCTTGGGTGAGACATGTGGCACGGTCCATTGAATGGCCGATTTTCAATGCGCTTGGGGGTTTGAATCCCTGCAGTGGGACATTCTGTAATGTGATTCTTTTTATATTTTGCTCTCTGTTTCCCCGTCTGAATAAATAAAATAAAATAAAATAAAATACACTCACAGGCCACTTCATTAGGTACTTGCTAGTACCGGGTGTGGTCTTCTGCTGCTGTAGCCCATCTGCTTCAAGGTTCAATGTGTTGTGCATTCAGAGATGCCCTTCTGCATACCTCATTGTAACGAGTGTTTATTTGAGTTACTGTTGCCTTTCTATCAGCTCAAACCAGTCTGCCCATTCTTCTCTGACCTCTGCCATCAACAAGGCGTTTTTGGCCAGAGAACTGCTGCTCACTGGATATTTTCTCTTTTTCTGACCATTCTCTGTAAACCCTAGAGATGGTTGTGCATGAAAATCCCAGCAGTTTCTGAAATACTCAAACTAGCCAGTCTGGCACCAACAACCAACCACGTTCAAAGTCACTTAAATCACCTTCCTTCCCCATTCTGCTGCTAGGTTTGAACTTCAGCAAATTGTCTTGACCATGTCTACATGCCTAAATGCATTGAGTTGCTGCCACATGATTGGCTGATTAGATATTTGCGTTAACGAGCAGTTGAACAGGTGTACCTAATGAAGTGGCCGGTGAGTGTATATATATATGAAAGAAGGGCAGATCTGCTCTCCCTTTTTTATTTCCTGTCCAGGTCCAGAACTATATTCAGTTATCAAATCCACTTGAATTTGTATTGTATCTGAGTTTTTGACAGACATTGTTGCCACAAAATAGAAATTGTGACATATATTAATATAAGAATATAGTATTATCTTTGCACAGTGCACCATTACAGTTTTTTTAAATTGATTTGTTGTACCATTCATCCATCATCTATACCTGCTTACCCTGGGCAGGATCGCGGGGAGCCTATCCCAGCGTGCATTGGGCACCCTGGACAGGCCGCCAATACATCACAGAGCACACACCATTCACTCACTCATACCTATGGGCAATTTAGAGTCTCCAATTAGCCTACCTGCATGTCTTTGGACTGTGAAAACTCTGCACAGAAAGGCCCAGGCCAGATTCGAACCCAGGACCTGTGAGCCGATACTGCGCTGCACCACCATGCCGCCCTTGTTGTACCATAGTAATGATAATACCTATGATACCTCTGCAATGATAATACTGATGACCACTACTTATGTCTTCATCGGGTGAAGAAAGATTAAGAACAAATTATTACATAATAAGTATATACAGGGTGTACAACTGATTACCCAAACTGACTAAGTTACTGTATTACCTTTTTGTTTGAATTATTATCATCACCTTCATTATTATAGTTAGTATTATCTTTGGTTCCAAATTATCATTATCACTTTTGTTTTCCCACTCTTACCAGTATTAATTTAATTCATTTAAAATTGGTCCCTTAGTTAATATTCAGCATCATTGATATGTCAGTATGTATGTCCAAAAAACTTGGTCAAAAAAATTAATATCTTTACTGTTAACTTATAGGAGGACATGTTTCGGTGGGCCAGCTTTATATATGTTTGTGCACATTCCTCCTTTTGCCTTTATTGTCTGTGGAACCATGGTGTGGAACTATGTTTTTATTATTGCAGGGGAGCCAGAGGTATGTCTGGCTGTGTACTGGATTCCTCCTCACAACAGACTGCTTTTTCAGACATTTCTACTTATCTTTTCATAAATAGCTTATATTCATATTGGCAGCCAAACATTGTTTTAACTCTGTTGTCAATATTAGTTAGGGAATCTACTGTCTGATTTCTCAAAAATGTGGATAGGGGGTGACTATAAATGAGAATCTCTGTAGAAGTTCTATTAATGAAGATGAAACATATTTGTAGAGTAAGACTATCATTTTGGTATGGGCAACAAAATTCTGATGAGATGTGTGATATGGTCTAATATTTGATCCAAGTCCTAGGACATCCCAATCAACTGATATCAATACATTGCATGCCTATTGTCACACGCCAGCGTGACACCCCTGGGAGGGAGATGCGGCAGTGCCGGGGAACACCGTAGGTTGCCGCAGGGAGAGAGAGTGAGCGAACCCACAAACATGAAACAAAATAAACGGACACCTTCACCCTTTCCCCTCACGGGTTCCAGGCAAAAGTAATGAACTAAAACAACAAAATAAAGTAACAAAGACAAAAGAAAGTAAAACAGAGCAACAACTATTTTAGTTCCCCGCTCTGCCGCTGGACTGCTTTCCAGGAGACCACCTCTGACTTTTAAGTAGGGGTTCATTGTTCCCCGTCTTATTAAAAAAAAAAAAAAACTCAAATAAATAAACTCTCTCTCGGTGTGAGCTCCCGGTCTCGGAGAGGTCACTGTGAAAGAACTGTGGAGAGCAGCACACCTTTAAGCACCTGGGCTGATCCTAACCCCCGATTCCCACCGGGTGCGGCTGCGTCGCGTTCCGGCTGCGATGCGTGGCCGCCGGAGCTGATCGCGGCAACTCCAGACAATGCTTGTGATTCCACCAGATGCGCCGCAGCGCGTTTCAGAAGCGGCTCTCCGCTCCGCTAAAAATATGCGCCTAATCTATTTTTGACGGAAGCCGCTTATAGGCCGCTACAAGTAGAAGAAATGGGTAGTAAGCCAGCTAATGTTGTTAGCTATGTATTCTTTTTAGCATGTCTGCCCAGTGCCTTGCCAGTTTACATGCTAGTTTGAAAGAGTTTAAAAAAAAAAAAAGAAGCC
Source organism: Anguilla rostrata (assembly GCF_018555375.3). Classification (NCBI taxonomy): domain Eukaryota; kingdom Metazoa; phylum Chordata; class Actinopteri; order Anguilliformes; family Anguillidae; genus Anguilla; species Anguilla rostrata. The sequence goes on from NC_057934.1 coordinate 28,466,604, forward strand.
ATTAGGCCTACATATCATCACTCACAGCTGCATAGGATAAGCAGCTAGGTAGTTAGTCTGTTTCTCTACTGTAACATAACCAGTTACATTAACTATGTAACTACATCTAGCTGTCTGCATTCTGCTTTGCAATATAGCCACATACATACATATTACATTAATTCAACATTATATCCCTATACGAGCCATATTCTATAGCACTGTCACTATTAGCCTATTTGTAATGTACAGTAAGGTCTGTATGTGTAATAATATAAATGTGGCCCCCAAAAATCTGCGGGACCCAAAAACCTTTTTGCGCGCGTGCCAAACTAAAACTCCCCTTGGGGCTAATTAAGTCCCTGATGTCTTTGAATCCTAGAAACGCCCCTACAGCACACAGGCAAATTTTCGAGCTTACTGAGCGCACTGAACTATCAGGTAGCAAGAAATACTAAATAAATGGGTAAAACGCAAAAATGATGTTAAATCGTTATAAATTAGGCTTATGTATTATTTTATATTCATACGGATCGGATCCCCCGGTAACATGTCTGTCTAAATTGTGTACCTGCTTCGCTTTCAAAAAGTCAACAAACTAATCTGGTTAACTGCAATTTACGTGAAACAGGGACCTGTAGTAGAAATTCACCCGTTTAATTTAACGGAATACTGACGGGAGCCTGGATATTTTTCGTGTGCGTGCGTTTGTGTTTGCGACGGGCGGGGTAATTGTGCTCAGAACCTGATCAAGTATAACTACACGAATACACTTTTGATGATTCCATTAGTAACAGATAATATCCATATATACGTATTTCTTTGTGCATTTACATCGGTAAACTGGTAAATAACAGCAACAAAATTTTTCTGTCTACTCACCGTAGCAGGCAAGCACAAGCACAGAGAGGGTAAGCTTAAGGGATCCCATGGTTCAGTCCTTGCTTACAGAGAGCTCAACTAAACAAGTGAAAAACATGAAAAGCATGGAAAACATTGTTACCGATGTGGTTTGGTTCAGTCCTTGAATGCACCTCGAACTAATATATCCTGGGCTACATCAACCGTTAAAATAATAATATCATTGTATTAGTTAGCACTTTCATTGTTCTAAAATTGCATACATTATAGTTCAGTTTGCAGGTTTTCAGACCAAAATGAAACGAGTTATGGCTGCAGTGCCACTGTATTTCCTTACATGTCATCATCTCATTTAAAATACATACAGTTCCAAAAAATATTAATGCAAGCTACAGGCTAAAAGTGAAATGTTGGCTACAAATACATTTAGGCCATTTTGTCCTTGTTTAGAAAAGTCACAAATATTATGATTTGTAACTCTTACCTTTCTAGCAGGTGTGTTTATGTTGAGTATTACTTGACAGTAAGGATCAGAGTCTTTTATATAGGAAATCTTATACCCAGTGGTTCATTATAACAACAGCTTACTCACGAGTATCACATGGCACCATTGGCCTCCTTCAGCAACCTCATGCAATACCATGAAAAGGGAACAGCCTCTAGTCCTGGGTCAGTGTAGGAATTTAAGATGCAAAGATATTTTGCCTCTTTCAATCTTTAAAAACCTACTTTATCTTAATCTTTCATGTCTTTATTATGTTGTATTTTCTTCTGAAATACATTATCCTTACTTAACAGATATTTCAGTATGAAAACCAGATGTGGCCACAATACTTAACCATGGGAGCTTAAAATATATTACTTTTATTTTACGTCACTGAAAATATGTCACATTGCCAGAATATTACCGAGACATGGATGGTTGTGTTGCATAATGTTTAATGAGCTAGACTTGTAGCTTTGAGGTTATAGGTTCAAGTCTGGTTTCAACTGCCATTGAAATGTGTGTTGAGCTGTTTCAGTAAATACCCAGTTATATACAGGATTGTGTAAATGGATTGCATGTAAAAAAAAAAGTTCTTGTGAAGTGTGTGTATATACACTGATCAGCCACAACATTAAAACCACCTGCCTAATATTGTGTAGGTCCCCCTCCTGCCGCCAAAACAGCTCTGACCCATCAAGAGTTTTTAAAATCATGTGGAAATAATTCACCCTCTAACAATATCTTAGCTTTTTATAGCCCTGTAGCAACTAATAATGCAATAAACTACCAATAGTGTAATAACTCCCAATAATGTAATCCATTTAAATAATTTTATGTAATAAAAACCAATAATGTAATAAGTAGTAGTAGTAGTAGTAGTGAACTTTATTGATCCCTGGGGGGACTTTGTACTGTTGCAGCATCAAAGACAACAAAGTAACACATTTACAGTAGATACAAATATACAGTAGATACAAATATAAACAGAAATCCAAATATACCAGAGGACCCCATCAGAGGTGGAGTCCATGCCTCGACAGGTCAAAGCTGTTTTGGCGGCACGAGGGGGACCTACACAATATTAGGTAGGTGGTTTTAATGTAGCTGATCGGTGTATAGTGAGCTTTATAATGTTTGGGTCACAATTTGCAGTTAAATTCTCAGATTTTCTTAAAGGGTATTTTTTGTTCACTTTCTCCATGTGGAAATTACAGGACATTTTATACACAGACCCCCCCACCCACCTCCATTTTAGGGTATTAATGTTATTATAATAATAGTAATAATAATAATAATAATAATAATAATAATAATAAATGTATTTGTATAGCACATTTTAATCCAGGGATTGCAGCAGTGGTTTACAGTAGACAAACAAATCATACGTAAAATGACACTATGATAACTCTAAATGGCTAGAAAGAAGAAAACATAGAGAATGATAAAACAGTTTAAAATTATATTAAAAACACAATAGACATAGTTAAAATAAATAAATAAAATTAGAAAAATTGGTATAAAATAACACCAGATAATAAGTAACGGCATGTGTGAAGTAAAGCAACAGCTACAGAAAAACAATTTTAAAAGAACATTAAGAATATGTCATAAAGATTTTAGCATAAACATAAGACGATGCTTTTCCACTTTTTGTGTTTTACTTGAGTATACTGAGTAAGCAGGCCTTCGCGGATTGGAGAGCTTGGCTAGGAACATATTCAGATAAGCAATCTCTGATATATGCAGGTGCTGATTTATTAAGAGCTTTAAAAACCAGTTATAGAATCTTAAAATCAATTATAAAAGAAACAGGGAGCCAGTATAATGTGTCCAGAATAGGTGAAATGTGCTCTCTCTCTCTCACTTGTTTTGGTCAAAATTCTGGCAGCAGCATTTTGAACCTGTTGAAGTCAGTCAGTTGTCTTTTTAGGCAGCCCAGTGAAAAGTGCATTACAATAATTTAAGCAGCTATAAACAAATCCATGAATTACAAATTTTGCATCATGCAATTTGGGGAATGGCCTCACTCCTGTAGATGAGCTAAAAAAGAAATTCTATTGCAAAAAATGAGTTTGCAACAATTAGTAGGACGTCTGTTTTTTCCTTGTGTTTTAAAAACATTTGTTGGTTATCCAGGTCGTGATGCTAAAGAGGCAGCTAACCAGTAAATTGAGAGAATAAGTATTATCAGGCTCTACAGAGATATATAACTGTATATAATCTGCATAACTAAGAAAGTTTACACCATGATCACATATTTTACATAGTGGGAGCATATATAATGCGAATAGAAGTGTACCAAGAATCAATCCTTGTGAAACTCTCTGGGAAATATACCATATGACTGAAAATATGCCTTGGTCTGGGGCTGTTTTTTATGGTTTGGGCAAGGCGCCTTATTTCCAGTGAAGGCAAATCTTAATGCCACCGCATACAATGACATTCCAGATGATTCTGTGCTTTCCCAACAGATTGGGGAAGGCCCTTTACTTTTCAGCATGAAAATTCCCCTGGGCACACAGCGAGGTCCATATAGAAATGCTTTTGTCAAGAATTGTATGGAAGAACTTGACTGGCCTGCACAGAGCCCAGACCTCAACCCCATCCAACACCTTTGGGAACAATTGGAAAGCCAACTGACTGCCAGGCCTAATCACCCAATCAGTGCATGGCCTCACTTATCTTCTGTCTGAATGGAAGCAAATCCCTGCAGCAATGCTCAAACATCTGGTATAAAGCCTTCCCAGAAGAATGGAGGTTGTTATAGCAGCAAAGGGTGGACCAACTCCATTTTTTAGATAAGATGTTGGATGTCAGGTGTCCACATACTTTTGGCCATGTAGTGTATTTTTCCTCCAGAAAAATGACTACCTAGACAGACAAAAAACAGTCACCTTGTTAAATAGGTATGAAACCAACTAAGGACAGTGCTGGAAAGACCAGTCCATTCTTCTAGCCAGTTAGTTAGTAATGTGTGGTGTATGCAGCTTTAAGACCCAGTAAAGAATGGCCACACTGTGAGCGTCTATGCTAAATCAAAGGTCATTCACTACTTTGACCAAAGCTGTTTCTGTGCTATGGTCAGCATGGGAGCCTGACTGAAACTTCTCAAATATGGAGTTGTAATTTAAAAAATAATTTAATTGCTTAAAAGCTACCTTCTCTAGTATTTGCTTCAGAAGGGGAGATTAGAGATCTAAAATTAGTTTGAACAATCCATTTTTTTTTTAGCAGTTTCACTACGGCAGACTTAAGAGCGGTAGGGAAGTATCCATTTGACAAAGAGCAGTTGCTAATATTTAGGACACTTTCTGAAAGACGATGGAACACATCTCTAAAAAGCTAGTGGAGATATGGTCAAGAGAGCATGTAGAGGGTTTCAGTGAGACAACATTACTCAAGGACTCAGTGTCTAATAGTCTAAAAGAGGTCATGGCAACTTTCCTCGATGAATTAGGAGTATCAATAATTTGACCTGTCCCCATTTGGGCAAAATTAGACCAGATACATTACAGGATGCTAGCTACCTTGCCGAATTCAGATTTGGCAACATTATTCAAGTGTTGCTGAATAGGGTATTTGTATTCGGCACCATCCCTTTAATGCAAACCTGAGCTGGCTAGGAGCACATTCGATATGTTGGCTAAATTTCAAAAGTTAGCACCAGAACTTTTATCGCACCTCGCTGTGCTTCATTAGCAAACTAGCCGTGCTGCACCCAATATGCAGGATCCTCTTTTGCTTGGGTGAAGACCATCCCTTTTGTGCCATCCTGGGCGCTGCCAGAAGTTGATAAAGTTGTCAATAAAACTGATGTCCATTGCTTTGCACATATCTCTAAGTCAGTTATTATAGCACAGAGACAGAAGGTGACTGAACTTGTGATTTCCCCTTTTGTAGGAGGGTTAACACCAGAGATGATGGCCTTCATTCCTTGCATTTGATTGTACAGATAAGTGAATTAAAATTATTTTTGAAAAATCTGATTTCCAGAGTTAGATGTTGTTTGTACCGGCATGGATGACAACTGCTTCAGTGTTTTTAGCTTTAGCAAGAACACATGGTATTTGGCATTCAATATCAGAAACCTGAGCCTCAAGGAAACAGAAAACAGGAACCTTTTCACCTGACTTGAAGTTAAGAGCCATGTTGCAAACAATAGAATCCTTGACAACTGCAACAATGTCCTATTGTGGTTCTATTGCTGGCTCCTGGTGTAGGGGCGAAGGCAGTGATAATGTTTGGGAGGTGTGAGTCGAACCTATTTTTCAGGGCCAGGACTGGGCTGGCAGGTGAGAGCTTGCTATGGTTTGAGCTTTTAGATTTCTTCAGGGGTACCATCTGCCAGGTTGATGTCTGTAGGGGTGTTGAGAAACTGGGAGTCAGGCTTTTCAGGAGTGTAATATCCAGCTCCTTTTTCAGTAATCTAATATGTTTCTCCAGGATGACAGTTTGGCACCAGAGGTCATGGTTTGCAGTCCATTTGGTGCACTGGTAGTCTAGGAAAAGAGTTGTTGAATCCATAAGACCAAATCTGTTGCAGGACTGGCATTTCAGTAGCTTATCAATATCCTCCAGACAGGCGCTCCAGACAGGCGCTCCGATCATGTGAGGGTGGGAGCGAAGAACATGCAGATCTAAGACACCGAGGGCGGGCCGTGCATTGCCTGAGAGCTGTGGAACAGGGAGGCTAGGCTTACAGTAGTGCACTCAGGGTCAGATTAAAGGCCAATCCTGGACTAATGGTGAAAACTAAATAAATAAAAAATAATGATGTATGTAAAAATTGACTAAAAACAAGGTTTCAATTAGATAAAACTGCATACGTACTGAAAATCTGTAAAATAAAAGTTTAAAGGTATGGGGGCCTAAAATAAAATTGAAAAATAAGCTTGCAATCTCAGCAGAGCTGAGTAGGTTTAACCCCTTCGAGCACATGCCAAATCTGGCTAATCATGGTCCATTTAGGAGGTGTTCTATTTGAGGTAACTTCCTGGATGGAATTTTAAACAATGGTGGTGAAATCCATTTTCTCACTCTTATGTATGTCAATACACTTCACTGACATAAAAAAACAAGCAGATTTGCTTGCGGTTTATGTTAGTTGTGAATATTGACAAACACATTTTCTTTTATATTAAGTGGATTATATTAAGTAGTAGTCAATCATTAAGGGTTGCCTTCATCACAATGCACAAACAATAAGAATACAGTTTAAATTACAGGTTACTCATGAATCTCAAAATGGTGTCTATGGTCCATGAAGCAATCAGACCTCAGTCCTCATAAGGAAGCATACAGTTAGCCAAAGCATTTTCTCTGATTGCTGGGGCACCTGCACTCTGCCTCACTAAGCTGTAAGCAGGAACTATACTCTAACACAATGTTTTCACTGCTCACCTGGTGGACTACATAATGAAATGGAATGTTGGCTGGCAAATGGGAGATCTGGGAGAAAATTAAAAAAAAAATTGAAATAAAGGTTAACATTATGGTAGCATATACATATGTTTAATTGAAGTATCATTGTTGTAATGAGCTCCAAAAGGTGTCTTTGTTACAGATTTTGAATGAGGTCCACAAGGTAACTGTGATCAACATTGCTACTTAACTGTGTGCAGACTCAGATTTTCCCCTAAGCAAAAAATATTATAATGGGATAGGAATAGTCTACAGAAGAGTCCCTGAAAATGACTATATTCATTCAGTCATTTGAAACTGGTGTGTAAACAGAATTCAGGCCATTTATTGTTGTGAGCTACAATGGTGAAATATTATACACACTCCTCCCAAATGCCCCTAGCACTTCTTGTAAATAACCTAATTCCAAAAGATTTTTTTCATCCATCCGTCCATTATCTATATCTGCTTATCCTGAGCAGGGTCGCAGGGGTGCTGGAGCCTATCCCAGCGTGCATTGGGCGAGAGGCAGGAATACACCCTGGACAGGCCGCCAATCTATCGCAGGGCACAATCACCGTTCACTCATCATTCACTCACACACTCGTACCTATGGGCAATTTAGAGTCTCCAATCAGCCTACCTGCATGTCTTTGGACTGTGGGAAGAACTCGGAGCACCCGGATGAAACCCACGCGGACACAGGGAGAACATGGAAACTCCACACAGAAAGGCTCCAAGCCGAGATTCAAACCCATGACCTTCCTGCTGTGAGGTGACAGTGCTACCCACTGCACCACCATGCCGCCCAAAAGATTTTTTAAATTTTATTTATTTATTTAAAGTGAAACATGGCAGTAGTTAAAGCAATAGTATTTTGGGGGAAGAGATATAATTAGGCTGAACTGGCTACATTTTCATTTACATTTATTTGGAATAAATCTCATAAATTTATAGGTTATAATCAAATTATATCTCCCTTTATGCCCATTTGGAAAAACCCATTTCTCCGTGCTTGTTTTAATGATGATACATTTAATAGATGGTATGAGAGAGGCATTCAGAATGTCCGTCATTTATTTGTGGGATGTGTTTTTCAGACTTCTAATCAAATCAGAAATTCTTTTAATCTTCTGCCATCTCACTTTTAGGGATGTTTTCAGGTTAGACATATGGTACATTCAAAATAATGATCTCTAGATGAACCAAAACATGAAGAATTACTAAACCCTACAGATGACACATATAAGGTATGTAAAATATTATTGAACAGTTACCAAAAAGAGTATATGGATTTGGCATTAATAGCTGCTAAAAAGTGTATTACTGTGAATTGGAAATCAGATGAACCCCCTTCAGTTACCCATTGGTTTAATAAATTGTCAAGATAAATCCCCTTAGGCAAAACATTTTATAGGCAAAGGGGTAAAGATACAGACTTGAACAACATTTGGTTAAACCATATAGATTGTAAATGCAAGATGATCTTGTCACTAATGCCTTTTCTTATTTTCCCATATGCCCTAGTGTGTGATTACATGTATATGTAAGAGCTTGTATTTTTGTCGGTTTTATTTCTAGATGTGTGAATATGTATATGTATGCACATGTTTGTAAATGTCTCTTTGTGGGTAGGTGTGTAAGATAATTTAAGAATTAGTTAGTATATCAGGTTCCCCCCTTCCATCCCCCCCACCATTTATTTTTTTTGTAAGTTTGTATCTTTGTCCTTTTCATGTAACAAAAAAACCCATCAAAATATCAAATAGTGCAATAAATCATCATTTTCCTATGGTTATGTTTCACTAGCATACAACATTTTGGCTCAAAATCATACACTATAGTGGACTTTATTCTACTGGTCTTTAAATTAATCTTTTAAAATAATTCGAGTTTAATTCAATTTTAAACTGAGTTGACCATATCATTCAGTGTTGTGTGAATAATCTGTATTGGTGAAAACATGTTGGCATATCCCTTTCCAAAACAATGAGAAACCCTTTCAACTGTTGGTGTCAAAAAGGTTAATATATAAGGTTAAATATGCAGAAACAACTGACATTAGGGATGAGTTGGAATATTCATGGACCTGTACATATTTTCAGCTAGCTCATTAGTGCCATCTATAAATTTAATTGAAACTTCTACTTGAACTGGAAATAACTTTTCATATTGACAGTGTAGTCCACACAAATAAGTATACAGTGTTAACTGTGGCACAAGAACCTATGGAGTGCAAACCTGTCACAGACTTTTTTCATCAATGAAAAACAGTACAAAAACCCAAGAAGAATGTGCTATTATCCCTTACCAAGCTCTGATGTATAAAGGCAAGCATTATACAAAAAACAAATCATACTTTCCATGGATTAATAAATAAATAAAAATACCACAAAAAGTGGACAAAGTTGGACCAAATTAGGGCATGCCTTTTACTATTGATAAAAACATATATACTATAAGAGAAAATCAACAGTGCTTTCTAGGAGCAGAATTCCAGACTACCTTTGTTCTCCTTGTATTTTTAAAATATGGGTTCTATTGCTTGAGATATCCACTGCCACTCATGGACATTGAATGTACTTCCACAAGACATTTATACTGGTAATTGTAGCCTTAAATTCCAGTCTTAATTCTACTAGCAATTTAATTTCACTAGCCAGGTAAGGTAAGTAAACTAGATGAAATTATAGCCACATTAGGCAATATTATTTAATCTTATTTTTGAAGATTTACATACTACAGCACAGCAAAGCACAGCTGCTAGAATCTTGACCAGAACTAGGAGATCAGAACGCATTGCCCCAGTCCTTGCACCCCTCCATTGGCTACCCATTAAATTTAATGTTTTAAAGTACTGGTGCTGACTAACTAATTAGCAGGCATTTAGACATTTCCCCAATTTGATCACACATCTGCGCTAACCAATAATGCTTTGAATTTCTGGTTTTCAAGTCTCATAGTTCTTATGAAAACAGTGAACTTGTTACAACAGTGCAGTAGAACGCTGTCATCAAGGACTGGAAAGCAAGCAATGTAATTTCCTTAAAACAGCCAGCCTTGTACCAATTTCAATTTACATTATATGGCCAAATGTATGTGGACATTCAACACCCCTTCTAATTAGTGGATTTGGGTACTTCAGTCACACCCATTGCTAGCAGGTGCATAAAATCAAGTGTACAGCCATGCAATCTCCAATGACAAAACTTGGCAGTAGAATGGGTCATACTGAAGATCTCAGTGACTTTCATTGTGGTACTGTCATAGGATGCCACCTTTCCAACAAGTCAGTTCATCAAACTTCTGCCTGCTAGAGCTACCCCAATCAAATTTAAGTGCTGTTATTGTGAAGTGGAAACGTCTGGGAGCAACAACAGCTCAGCCACAAAGTGGTAGGCCACACAAACTCACAGAACGGGACTGCCGAGTGCTGAAGTGCATCACGTGTAAAAATAGTCTGTCCTCAGTTGCAACACTCACTACCGAGTACCAGACTGCCTCTGGAAGCAGCCCCAGCACAATAACTGTTCGTCGGGAGCTTCATGAAATAGGTTTCCATGGCCGAGCAGCTGCACACAAGCCTAAGATCACCATTCACAATGCCAAGAGTCCGCTGGACTGCCTCTCACTCTGCAAAGAGCCTGGGGGTGGTCCTGGATAATCAGTGGGAGCTCAAAGAGCACATCAAGGCGACATCACGGTCCTGCAGATTCCTCCTGTACAACATCAGGAGGATTCGACTGTACCAGACTACGCACTCCTCCAAGATACTAGTCTAGGCTATGGTGACCTCCCATCTTGAACTCACTGCAACTCCCTCCTTGCAAGCCTGTTAGCCTGTGTCATACAGCCACTATAGATGATTCAGAATGCTGCTTCCCAACTTGTCTTCAACCTTCCCAAGTTCTCCCAAAGTCACTCCTCTGCTGAGGTCATTCCATTGTGACCTCAGCAGAGGAGTTCTCCCACGTCACTTTGGGTGTTTGCAACTCCAATGTGCATGGTTTTGGAACGAGATGTTCAACAAGTACATATGGGTGTGATGTTCAGGGGTCCACACTTTTGGCTATGTAGCAGATGGAAAGCTACCAGTGCTGCCATTTTGAAATGGCATGGCATAAAAGCGCCATAAAAACGACCCTTGAATCTATGTAGGGTATGCATGTGCTGACATTAATACATACTTCAATGACTTAATGTTTTATTGTTAAGCATATGTAAAAACATTTTGACCATGCCATTAACTCGTTTAAATAACAAAATTCAGAAGTAAATATGAACTTTTTTCCAACAAAATAATGTTCAGCATTATGCCCTGCTTTTTACCAAAACAATAACTGTGCAGCTTATAAATTTAAACATTTTTGCCGACTTTCAACCAAGTAACAATAATTTAATAATCACTTATAAAACAGGGCATTCAAAAGTTCCCAGAATAATAAACACCTAGAAAGTAGTAAATAATTTTCTTTAACTTAATAAGTGCTAAATATTAGACAATATAAACACAGACAGTCTTACAGGTCAAAGCTACGTGCAGTTCTTTGTAATGCATTTCAATACATTTCACCAACACTAAAAATGTTAAAATTAACTAAAAGTTTTGTAACAATTTCCATGTTATCTTGATAAATATTAATGAAAACGTACTTATCTGTAAATATTAATAAGGTAGTTGTTTTCTGTTTCAAATAAATACTATTTACTATGTTGTATATATTAAGCAATACTTAGCTAAATTATGTAAAGTAATCTTCATTTTTTTTAACATTCAATTACAAAAACCCTTTAAAAATACTCAGTATAAAGTAGACAGTATACTCCAAATGATGTACAAACTTTTCTAAGTACCACCGGCAAACTTTGTCAGTATACTCAATACAAGCTCCACGTTCTTCATTTTATGCCACTCCATGCCACTGAGGGAAGCACAAACATTTTTTTTCCAAAGTTGTTTTTCACAACTACAGATCATTGACACTCAATTTCATGTTAATTTTGTGCTAGGAATTTGTGGACATTTTGTTCTCTTTTAAATCTCTGCCTGATCATAAAGATGTTCAAGTCACAAGTTCAACAACTCTTCATTCAAAAGCATTAATCTAAAAAGTATTTCAGTCAGAACAATGTGACCACAGTCATGACTAGATGGGATACAGATGATTTCAGGAAGTGGTGTCCTATCCAGTATGTTTGCTACAATAGAATAATTAAAGGGGAATTGCACTTTATAACACTTCTGCTTCTCATGACTGATATTGTCCTTCTAATGAATGTGTCGCCCTTCATTTTTCGATTAGTCATTTCATTTTAAATGTCTAACGTTAGAAACAGTAAGACCTTTTTTTTAGCACAAGTCCACATAGTAGTACGGTTTCCGGTTTATTCTTCTTCTTCGATTTCGTTTTGCAGCAAAATCGAGAAGAAGCGAAGCAAAACATTCCGTTAACTTAGCGTTGAAATCGAACAATCTAACATCTGCTAGCTTTTGTTTGATGCGATATCGGTGTAATAATGAGGTGCATTGTACTCGGTTGTTATAATGCCCCCGTTAAACTTGACTTGAAAGCACATTTTCATAGTTTTCCACACAATGCAACTTTGTGCCAGACATGGCTGGATGTAATCAGACACCCCAACATAACAGCCGAACAAGTTCACAAACGAGGACTAAGGGTATGCAGCGACCGCTCTGAAGGCACCAGCTACCAAGGTGACCGTCTGAAGCCTGGAGCTGTACCCACCGTTTTCCCATTGTTGGTCGAACCGCTCGAGGTAGGTTCTATGTGGGCTGGCTAACGCTATCGTGTCTGTCTGTGATACACAGGATGTCTACCACCAGTTGCCATTTGTCCTGGGAATAGCCTGTGGTTCCTCAATCTCGGCCGTCTCCTGACTCGCTCTCACTCTCGCACGATCAGCCTGCAAATTAGCCAGCTCTTCTGTGTATTCTGGCTCGGCACAACAATCCCATGATCAAAAACAAAATCTCCTTCGTCCTCAGACATTTTCGGTTTCGCTAGCTAGTAGTCATACAACACTATTTCTACGACCAACCTAATGTTATTGTCTGCGGGTAAGCCCACATCAGAAGTCGCGCAATGATATGCATCCTCGAGTTCAACACTAAACTGCCTGGGTCTACTTCCTGCATTTGTAAAGGAAAACAACAAAACAGCATAAAATATTAACATAACGAAATAGCTCATCGAAAAATGAAGGGCGACGCGTTCATTAGAAGGACAATATCAGTCATGAGAAGCAGCAGTGTTATAAAGTGCAATTCTCCTTTAAATCCAGGAAATTTTGACCTTATTTGTCAAACTAATGTGCTTGGGTTAACTTGGGTTCCTCTAAATCACGCACTACTTATGAGTGTGAGGCGGAATTTGTGCAGATGTTTTATAGTGTGAGGAGGTGGCCCTCTTCACAGAAGTCCCCCAAAGTAAAAGACTGTTCACTGTCCTGAAGTCAGGAAGTCAGAAAGTGTGATAGAGACAGTGCTCATTTGCAAAACATCCAATTGGATCAGCATCATGTAAAACTTAGGTTCTCCATAATACAGTGTAATCGTGTTTTGTATTGTTGCACTGTTTTTCGTTGATTGTTTCCTTATTTGATGACTTGGGGTTTTACCTTGTACATAAGGAAAAAAGTGCAATTATTTGGGGAGACTTGTTAACAGTCTCCTACACATCACATATGTCTATGGCCACACCACTCACATTATGCACCATTGTATATTGTCATTTCTACCGAACACACAGAACAAACTGCATTCATTTTAGCCTGTAGTCACTTGCCTATACACTACTATTGTAGCAGGAAACACAATTGTATCTATGCAGATTACACAAGCCAAAGACATGTCTGTGTCTAGCAAGTTAGATAGAACGGTTAGCACAGAGGAAAGGTTAAAACATTTTTGTCAGATAATTGAGATAACAATTAAATAAATTCTGTTCCAGTAGCACCAGGTAAGTAGCACGCTGTTTGGTTTGGGGAGGGGTTTCTTGCAGTTGGTGACCTTGACGCGACAAGTTTTGGTTTCTTACTCTTGGTGATCTTGATGTGCCATTTTGTGTATCTGAGGGTTTCTTACAAAGATCTGGTGGGGTACTGCAGTACCAGTGGCTTGACCGCAGCTGTAGTTGAACAGCAGACCAACAGAAATGGCTGGACTCCTTAAGCGTTTGGAGGAATGCAGGTAAATGCGGCTTGACTGCCATCTGCTGAACCCCAAAGCCAAACCTGGGACAGCGTTTGGGAGCCCCCCTGACAGAAGACTCTTGCCATTCAGGAAAGGCACCACTGTGGGACATCCATTGCTGGAAACCAGAGGCAGGCACAGAGCTTCCTAGAGTAGGCCCTCTGGATTGCTTTCTGGGCCTCACCAGCTACTTTGCTGGGCCTCCGTCCTGCTTTTAGCCTCTCCCTTTTGTGTCCCCAGGCCCACAGCAGAAACAAAAAGCCAGACCCGGTGGACTGGGTGTGCAGAGCAGACAGAAGGACCAGAAGACCTCCAGAAATGAACAGAGGCAACTGACACCTCAACTGAAGATCAACCTCTGATGCCTCATCATACAAGGAGGTACCCATGCAGCGAGGGGAGTTGGGCAGGCATGGCACAGTAAAATCTGAAGCCAGAAGTTTCCTGGATGGGAACGGTATATGGACAGTGATGCTGTATATTTAAAAATTTTTAATAGAGGCTGGATTTAAAGGAGTTGTGGTGAACTATCGTTTCCACAGTTCATGTATGTTCATATTTAATAATCTTTATGAATCGTGCATAATAAATTCACAGCCATACTGGACATGCCTGCAAATTTTGTGAGTTTTTGCGCATGGGAAAGGTTTGAAAATATAGCAAGAGGCAGAAGAAAAATAAGAATAATCCTTGTAAAAACAATTGGGGTCTTACAGATCCTTTGTGCTTGGCCCCATAATAAAACCTAGCAGGTTTTGACTTAATATAAAACTCTTTTTCACAGTACATTCCTTGAAACCTCATTCCTTTAAGGGGTAAGCACCACATAACAACATGCACCAAATACATTAGACCAATTATTTATATTCTAGAGGTTTTTCATTAAGTTGACATTTTTGTTAGTATAGCTTCAGATTTGACAAATTAATCACTGCTGACAGAAACACACAAAGTCATGCCAGAAAATTACTTCCATCACACGTGACTTCATAGGTGGAATACAAACAGCTCTATTATTATACCTAGAAGTCGAAAAGATTACTGAAATGGACTCTTCCCATAGCAAATAATCAAAGCATTATTTAAAGAAATAAATTGTGCATCTAACACCTTCCAGCAACTAACAGCTGTAATTTATGAATGCAATGTCCGATCCTCACAAAATTTGGTATGTACATGCAGCATGTGATTTTGAGAACGCATTTTGGCATCTCTGTGCCAACAGGTGGTCAAGCTGAAATTTTCCAAGAATCTCTGAAAACTCCCACCAGTTATTCTAATGAACCAAAGATAACATTAAAAATTATTTTAATTTTTTTGCAAAAACCTACTTTTGCAAACGAGTCTGGGACCATTTGGCCTATCATGAGGAAATAAGTCCAGAAAGCATCTCAGGAGTCTGAACCACAATATCAAATATATGTTGACTTTTCAATAAACAATGGCCACCACACATTAATCAGTTGTTTTGGGCGTGGCTATTATTACTTAAACAGCTGTTCTCATAAATACCACGTCCAATCCTCACAAAATGTGGTACAGAAGTACAGTCCATGATTCCATAGAAACACAAGTTTTGGCAAATGTATGTCAATAGGTGTATAAAACGTTTTGAGTCAATTACAACGGGCTAACAAAGAAAATCCGGAAGAAAATATTCAGCAACCGAATTAATCCGTTTGAATGTTTTGGTACGTAATAGGCTATGCTGTCCCAGCACAAATGCTTTTTATTTAAAAAAATTATAAAACGAATACTAAAGCAAGAAAAGAACAGAAGAGCACACGTTATAATTCCAAGACGTTGGCAGACTATAACCAAAACTAGGCTACTGCGCCGCATAACATACAAGTTTGATTTGAAGTTATTATGAAAATAAACTGGTTTGCGGCTGCATATTTTTAAACATGGCGGCTGAAAATAAACACAAAAAAATGCTGCGAGTACTCGACCAATCAGAAATGTTCAGCGCTGCAAGCTCCACCCAAAAGGTTCCTGTACTTTCGGAAAGTACTACCCCCCGAGCAGGAACTTTTTGGGGGGTAAACTAAACTAAATTTAGACCCTAGTTCCTGCGGTGGAAACGCACTGAGTTCCTCAAAAGGTTCCTAGTTTTGGGGTAAAGTTCCTGCGGTGGAAACGCGGCTTTACATTACAAAAGTAAGGTAAGCGGGACATCAGTTCAGGGCACTTAAAAAAAAAAAAAAATTTTTTAAAGTCAAGAGAGTGCAGACCCAGGTCCAAAATTGTATTAAAATGCATTGCATCCACTATACAATAAAGTTGATCAAACAAAACAAAAACACAATATGCACAACAACTGACAAAACAAATGGAAAACACAGCTTATGTTACATTTTGGTAGAGGGAGAGAGAGAAAAAGAGAGAGTTTTTATAGTGGCAATATGGTGTGGCAAGGTGTGTTCTATTACACACATTATTTAACTGACTAGTACTGATAGTTTAACTTAAGGCACAGTGGTGGCTGCTGAGCTGAAAATCGAGGAGGCAGAAAACTTCCCGATTATTAGTCTTGACTTTCAATCATTTTCCTTGACTAACAAGTCTGCCCACGATCTGAATAATTCAATTGTAGTTAAACTTCCTTCGTCACGCCATGCTATGAAGATCAAATAAATTCAAAATAAATGATAAACTCAAAAATGCCATCTAACCTGTGCTCGTTCAAATGACAAAATCTGCGTATTCCAGATCTTTGCCATGAACATTTTCGGAGCGTGTACGTTTATCCAGTTTTTAATGTGCTAATGTCGACTGAAATGTGCACAATTTTGCGACGCAAATAGAATCTTTTCCTCGTCTAAACTAATTGAGGAGAACTGTCTCTATCATATTTAGTAATATGTCATTTCTAATCAAGCACAATAATTAAAAACAAGTTGACACCAATAATAACGTCAGTTTAAGGCATTTTCTGCCTGCTCATTTTTCAGCTCAGCATCCGTCACTAGGGCACCCAGTGGTTTTCTTTCACTTTAAAAACAAGACCAGGTCAAAACCTAGTAGGTTTTGAGGACTGCCCCGCTATTGCGTTCCAGCCAAAAATAGCACTTTGCTGTAAGCGGTGGGTACAGACAATTTGACAATTAGGACGTTGGCTCTTCTCCATTGCTCTTAATGGTCTACAAGAATACAAATAATTCGAAATCCACGCCTGCAAATCCATTATTAAAATACTTGGTAGAGATGATTCCGCTACTTGTTTAACATGACTTTCGAAAGGTTAGCTAGCGTTGTCGTAAAATTTAGTGTGAACACATTAGGCTACTACGGTTGCGGGTCAGGCACTCTTCACGGTAAGAAGAAATTTTAGGACAGCGCTTCCAATATTGCTTGTGTCAAAAGTGCTGTGACGGAAACAACGATAGATTTAACCACGAGCAACATCTGTCCAAAATGTAAACAAGTAAGGCAGTCTTCACGGTCGGGGAAAATTTTATGACAGCGTCACCCAGCGAGTGAACATACGGAAGAGGATTAGGGCCTCATGTGAAAATTTTTTTTGAGTTCTGACTTTAATATCAGAATTCTGATATCAGAATCCCCCCCCCAATTTCAAAAACTCATCGGATCTACACGAATCACACAAATGACCTATTTCGGATTCAAAACGGCGAATTTCGCCGAAAAGCAACTGGTTTGCAGGCCTGTATATTTCCGTTTTCTTTTTACTCGTCATAAAGACACAAGATGCACGGTGCAACTAACTCAGCTTTAGAGATGCTGCAAATAGCACCTCCCTGACTTTACAGAGTTAAGGTAGGAGCTAAGCTAGTGTCGTCCATCTGCAGCGCATCAATGTATTGCATTCAAATCAATAATACTAACTAGTAATGTTATGCATAGGAGTCCTTCACTCATATACATAAATTTAACTTGTTAAACCTAATGACAACTTAACCTATTTTACAATTGCTAGCCAAATCACAAATGGTATATTAACTGTGCCATGTATGAAGCTAAAAATACATGATACGCATTTATAAATATATGATGATATATTGAGCTTGTAAAGTGCCTAACCACACTATATATTTAATAAGTGTGCATTCTCTACATAACTTACCAAGCCAGCTAACTACTGCAGCTTTAAAAAACCATTTGTTTTTATTTGTCAAACAAAGTCAGGAACAACAGCTATACAACATCCACTCACTGCAGTGTTTTCCTTTATATTTAATCAAATTAGGATCTATCCACCTCTAGCCAGCGAATTAGTCTAGCATCATATGTCGATTTAACTTGTTTTCCATTAGCGTTATCACAATAACTTTCTTATTCACATCAAGTTGCAGCGATAATTCTTTAATGGAAAAAGGGCTATATCTAATTTAACAGTACCTGAGTTCCTCCACCTTCAATATAGCAAAATATGACATGGGTGATGATAATTTCAAAGGTTTCTGAAAAGGGGAGATGGGGCAAAAAAGTAAGTGCATTAAATCTTATAGGGTTTATTTATAGCCTTTATTACAATGAAATTACATTTGAAATGCTGTGAATCATAAAATAGGACAACTTCTTCCATTTGGCAGGTATATTTGATTATTTCATAATATGTGGTGCTTACCCTTTAACATTTCTTGAGAACAATGCCCGTATATTTTTCAAATGAAAATACAAAAACGATTACACATTTCTGCCTTTTCACACCAGTACCTATACAACACAGGAATTTGTATAGCCAAAAACTAGTTTATTATAAAACTAAACCATAGGAATAATTCAAATAATGCACTACCTTTATAGTGGCCTGAGGTCAAGTTTGCCAAAGAAATCACCATTAAACAATGGACAGTACCAGTAAAGGTTAGAATACCAGTGAGGTTTAGCATGGTCTGTAACTATACAGTATATACTGATTTACTAGACTCAAACCAAAGCTCTGCAACTGCAATATCAAATCACTGATGGCAAAACAGAATTTTTACAGAACGATTTGGAGTCATGAATACACATACAAACATGGAAATTAGACGCAAGCACAACATCCTGACTGCTACAGAAGAGAATGAGAACTACATCTGTATCACAAAGAAAATGAATTAACCCCGCAGTAGAAAACCACCCCAGGGAAGTCTTCGGAACTGAATATTCCAAAAGCATATGCAGTACAGGCAAACCTCAAAAGTCACAAAGCATCATAAAATTGAAGTAATTTCTATGTTTTTCCAGGTTTCTAATTAGGGAGATTTAACATTTCTACAGGATTACCAAGATATAGAGAAAACTAAAAGACAGGGACAACTATACATTTCTCAGCAGCAAAATCTACAGTCATATATAAATATGGTTAAATTACATGCCTCATATCAACTGAGGTCTTTCAGTAAAAAAATCAAAAACACGCGCACACACACACACAAAAGACTAGGCTATCTGTCAGAAACTGAAGGAAGCCAACTATAATTATTCTTGCAACATTCTCAATTATCTTGTTTTGTTTTACATAAAAACCAATGCATTCTTTTGCAATTAGTATCTCAAACAACAGAGCAGTGAAAACAGAGTAACAAAACCAGGTTTCATTTTCTATCCAAGTCTTCTGTTACATGAGTTTGGTTATTACATTACAGCATTACTGCATTCAAACTAGGGGTGTCACACTTCATTTATTTGTATAGACACATCAATTAAAAAGCAACAATTCTACCTCAGTGATTGTTTTTTTTAATTGTTAGAATATTACAAGTTTAGTAGATAATGCTGATAAAACTTACATAAATTACTAATGACACGGTTAAAGAACATGTCCATTTAATACAAAAAATATTTGGACTTCAGCATTCAAGCACATTTACTAGCCATTTTTTTTTTTTTTTTTTGCATTTTGAAATGTGTCTTCTGTATAAGTGCAGGTACTTGTCATACTTACCTGTTAGCTGAGTAATTAGTTGTCTATGCAACCCACCTTTCTAACTGCCATTTCTGTGTTCCCCTGCCTCATGCTCCTATAGTGTGTTCCATATTAATGTCTCATGTCTGTTGGTGGAATCCTTGATGGGAACTGTATATAGTGCTCAACTGGAAGACCAGCTGTTCTGAGCAACAGAATTTAAAAAAAGGCATGTTTCATAACAATTCAGGCCATACATCAGGTAGATTACTGCTACAGGATCATAACAAACAACATATGGACAGCCCCTGTGAACAGTAG
This sequence comes from Anguilla rostrata, assembly GCF_018555375.3. Taxonomy (NCBI): domain Eukaryota; kingdom Metazoa; phylum Chordata; class Actinopteri; order Anguilliformes; family Anguillidae; genus Anguilla; species Anguilla rostrata. Next base: position 28,486,722 of record NC_057934.1, read on the forward strand.
GTGCTGAGCTCTCCTTCCCTTATTATGGAAACATGTCAGTGATAATATGCTTCATGAAAGACTCAAACCTTGCAATGTACAACATATTGTACCAAAATAAGCTTTACAATACAATGCTGGATTTTTACCTTGAAAATATTATAAAATAAACATGCCACGACATATCTATTATGCACTGGCAATCTCTACCTTTACGCACTTTTTCAGAAATTGTGCAACTTTAACTTTGTTAAAATGTGTTCTGGACGTTTCTGGGCATGGTACTCTTTTCTGTGTGGGGAGGGGTGGTTGTGGCTATAGAGCAGCGAGGTGTTTGGTGTTTGTTGCTTGTTAGCTAGCCACTGTATTGGCTCAGATATAGCAAACCAAAAAGACAAGCAGACAGGGCTCTCGTTCAAGAACTAGAGCTAACCAAGGAATTGCTTTTCCTCCATGGCATCAGCTGAAGTTTGCCAAGAGGATGAAAATGCATTGTAGGCTTGTTTTCTGTTAGACCTCTAAGCAACATTACCTCTTACTATCCAACTAGGCTTGCCAAATCTGGTTTATGAATGGCCAGCTTTAAAATTATGTGTGTACAAATTAATTTGCATGTCTGTGACTCGGCTGGGAACTTGGGGGTGATTGGCCGGGGTGCAGACAGAGGAGGAAACTTCTTTGATTGTAAACAGGACCACGGCAAGGCTAAAAAAAATCCTGCATAGTATGTCTTCATAGTAATAAAATGAACACACAGTAGCCCAACTCTGTTTTATTATTTTAGAAGGCCAAATGTGTGTGTTTCACATTCTTAAAGGCAAAAAGGCATGCTTTTGTTCCATGACGAACCAAAGTAATTAAATCTTCACCGGTCTATCAATGCATTTTACTGGTATGTTTGGTACTATAGCGGCAACTGCACACTGATTTTCACACTGCATGTTATTTCCGTTGTTTCGTGTATGAGATAAATTGCCACTTTTTTCAGTTTTCAGTGATTTTCAACAACTTCACAGTGACTGCTTTGTTACTATAACCCATAGGCAATTTTCCATGACGAACACCCAGCCTTGATTATGTATATTATTAGGCATATACCTCACCGTGGGATGCTGTTAAGCAATGTCTTTATTGCATATAGGCTAATATAGTAGGCAATAAAAATGGAAAAATGTAACAATAGTCAGGGCAACCAAGAAGTTCAGCAAATCAATAGAAATAATTCAAATAAATGCATTGTAGACTAAAAAATGCTTATGTGGAGTTTTAATGTGACACACAATTTTGACTTTACTTTAAACTCACATTTTGACGTAATTTTCAAAGCACAGAATCACCAACAGCGATCAGAGAACATTGGTGTTTACTGACTGCGTATCCTTCATGAGGCTGATAATGTTGAAAACTCAGTCACTTTAAAGTAACAACAAATGTTGAAATAGCTACAGACTGTGGAGCAAGGATTTCTGAAACTAACATAATTACCCATAAAACAAACTGCCAAAGATGCCATGAAAAATAAAGAATGAAAATAAACAGATAAATTCACATGAATTTATTTCAATTCCTCCCCCCACCCCACCCCACCCCTGAGTACTTTATAGGGCTTGAGCAGCCCTTGTCTTTCGAGCACTCAAATCTGTTAACACTCGTGCCCCTCCCAAATATAAATCGAGATTTCGCCCCCCAACCCCCCCCCCCCCCCCCCCCAGAAGTACACAGGTAACACATCTAACATGCCTAGGCACCTGAAGTGACAATACAGCATTGATCTTATGTCACAGCCAGCATTAAGATTAAATCTGGCTCCAATATAAAAATGCCCCACTGGCCACTGCAACAGGCAAATTTATAAAAATACCTACTGTACAGCCTTAGGGAGAATGATGGACTTCATCACTTAATGCAAGTACAGTGTTGCCAGTTTGTGGCAAGTTACAATTCAATTTTCAATTGTGCAGGACAAAAATACTGAGCTGGTGTCTATTTTGGAGCCTGCCTTTTCCCTAAAAAGGTTTTAATGTATGTGGACAGGGTTTGATCTGTGAACAATTAGTCATTATCTCAAAAAAAAAAAAAAAAAAACATCAGCCAGAACTGGCAATGCAGATAGCAAAGTAACTGCTGTTGAGCAACTGTAATCATAAAAGGGAAAATTGTATCAGTGAATGATATTCATCCTGACCTCATTACACAGACATATACATTTTCAATTTACACATCTCAAAGACTGCTTTTTTGTATAATAGACAAGCATACCATTTAAATTCACTCCAATGTAAAAAATTCTCTCAAATCTGAATCATGGTACCATGGCACCTTTTGGAAATAAACACGACAGGTTCTGAACTTGAAGCAAGGAGTATTATTTTAATGGCCTAGTGTGTTTAATCAAACACATTTTGGAAATGATTTTGCATTTAAATTTATCGGATGGTCACATTGTGGTCAAATTAAAGATTTCTTGATGCAATGAATCGTTGCACATGAAGCATCAAAAAATGGATTTCTGAAATCAAATATACGCAATATGACTGCATGGCAAAAATGCTTGTGGGTATCAGAAACATGCGATGGGTCCTGACTGGGTCCTGGTCCTGATTTTACATCCAACATGCTGTTCTGCGATGACCTGGCACTGACTGTGCCATCTAATTACAGTATGAATTTACACACTACAGGCTAGTTATGACATGTTCAACTTTTGGCTAGAGAGCTATAACATTGGGCCTCATTTATCAATATTTTCATACTATTTTCAAACTGTGTAAATAAATTCGTAATCTGAAGCAAAATAAGACATTTCACTGTATTTATCCAATGCTCATAGACACGCCTTTTTTTCCTATCCATGTGCGCATGATAAATACCAATCAAACGTAAATGAAAAGCACGTTCAAAAAAAATTGCAATAAGCATAGATTGACACCCTAAAATACCATATAAGGAGCTTAGAAATTTATTACAGGCAATTTAAAGAGATGGCTGAGGAAAGATTAAACAACATAAAAACTTCTCTGAAGTGGAGATTGAAGCGCTGTTACTAGAAGTACAAGCCAAAAACATATTTTATTCTGTAGGGTAAGCAGTGGAGTGTCAGGGCTGGAAAAGGCTAAAGCCTGGCGCAAATGTAACAGGGGCAATAACTTAACATACCATGCATCTACCACAGCCATTTCAGGTTTGTACATTCACGATTCAGCAATATTGTTTTAGAGTAAGGTGAGTGAAAAGCCATGCCAGAAGTCGTTTTCAGGTATAAGGCTTATATTTATTTACAATAAATCAAACCATACATCATTTTTTAAAAAGTTGTCTGTCCTTTAAAAGGCAGTATGATTGGTCGGAGTCTAGTCTAGCGGGAACTGGATGCTAGGTTACCAAAAAAACATGATGTCCCTGTCGGTATAAATGTAACAGCTGTTACAGTTATGCCACATCTCACTTGCTATAACATGCTGTTTTGCGGTTATGTTTACAGAATGCCATCTAAGGAGAAAACAAAAGGGTTGGTACCCAGGGATGTCATGGTGAGGGTTTCAGATTTGAGATTAGGGACACTAGATGGTTCTGAAAACCATCTACATGCAGTGTCCTTTTGGGGAGACTTTAGGCATTTTAAATGGTGTTTAATATTGATTTAAAAATTTACTTTTACTCATCAATATGTTTAACTCTGTTAGTTCAGTGTTTAATGTTAAATGTGTTCAGCTGATTTGCTTGCTGCGTTGCCATAGCCTCATCATCCAGATGTTCCAAGTGATTAATAGAAAAGAAACAGCCATCTGGTCACAAGCATTTATAATAAGCACACACCAGATTGGTCTGTATAGCAGGCCATTTGCTTTGTAAAAGCTTACCTGTTAGTTAAGAAATAAACAAAAGCAGCTCTCCTTGTCAATTTGGACGTTATCGCAACTCACTTCATGGTAAGTTACAAAGTTGCTTGTACGTTAACGTTTACCTTTGACTTTCACGAATAAAGCCATGCTTCATAATGTCTGGTCTCACGTTACCATTGGAACAATTTATTAAAATGAGGAAAAAAACGTATATGCAGAATTCTAGGAGTGTTCTTAACCGTTGTCGAACTAGGTGTGATCGTCTCAGGTTCGTGAGCGCGCAGAGTCCACCTCAGTCTAGTCTGCAGTTAGTTAAAGAAGGGTTCGGTGAATGAGCATATGAAACTGGTGGGGTTCGGTGCCTCCAACAAGGTTAAGAACCACTGTTCTAGGGTGTTAAAATTTTTTGTACATCTGTTACAATCATACCAACTAGGTGTGCATGCAACATTGGATTGCATGTACTTTTGTTTTAATTGTATCTGACTCGATTAAGTTATGAATGTAATTCAAACGTCTAATGACTACAGACATGTCAAGGCTGTTTGAAGAAAAATTTTAAAGCGTATGGCTAAATATTTTCTGAGTAACCGAGCAAAACCCAACAACTGTTACATTTATGGCGACTCTCCCTTAGCTATTGGTGTAAACCCTCAAATTCTGCATAACAGGTAAAAATGGTTTGACATGAAACTAGATGCAAAGAACAAAATCTTCATTTGTAACAAAGCTAACAATAAAGCAAGAGAAGACATAGTAATGAAGGCCTAAGCTGACTGTGCCCTATTTATAGCAAACTTCATTTACGTGTTTCATGGAATTTATATTTAATTGCAATTAAGCATTAATCAGGATTACACAAATGAAGCATATCTATTTTAATGTTGAATCCAATTGTGATTTTTATATAATAATTTGAACAATTATAATATTCAATTGACTAACTGTATAATTCATTAAATTAATCTTGCTATTGTTTTTTAATCAAAATAAAACACAAATGAATGGGAAAAATAAAAGCAAAATATGCAAAAAAAGCTTTGAAATCGTTTTTTCCACAGATTTACACACACAATATTAACAGTTTAGAGCACTAGTGAAATTTGTTTGGATCCTATGAATAAACACATACAAAAACATTTATAAATCCTGTATTGTTCGCATAAATACATTTACGAACAATTTACAATCAAATTTGTTTGGCTCACGATTGATAAATGAGGCCCATTGTTTCCATATTATTCATTTCAAATACGAGTGTTGTAACCAGGGGACAATGCAACATGTGGGTGGGTTTGATACCACTTTAACAATGGGTATGTCATTCCATGCAAGAAAACTCTTCTGCAGCAGATATTGTTTGCTCAGACATTTAAGTTAAATCATATTACTTATTAAATATCTGCTATATAAGTTGTACACTCAGGGATGGATTAAAATACTGCACTGCCAGTAAAATTACTCCAGGCATAAAGATCCCATTTCACTGTACTTCCTCTTAAAAATAAAGTATAAATATATGTTTTTAATATTCTTACATCACTGCAAGATTTGACTGGCAAGAAAAACCACCTGGTTCAAGAGTCTGAAGCCAGCTATGATGGCCCAAATGTCATTTTCCAAAGGTACATATTTCAAATGATGTGTTGTGAGGAGGCAAAGTATGAAGTGTTTTGAGGAGGAAAAAGAAGCAGAAATTATGTTAAGCAGCAAAATGATGTGAAGGGGTATGAGGTCAGCCATCAATCAATTGGAAGTCTGTGTGCTCAAGGAGTGGACTTTTACTGATCTTACAAATGTTGTGTCTTTTGACTACCTCTACACTTTAAACTGGTCTTATAACGATTCTGCCATGTCACTCCTGTCCACAGGACCTAAGAATATGATCCAAGCAACTAAACTACTGTTGCTCTTAAGAAGCTTGGATAATTTCAGACAACCCTTAGATGACCACACAACTGTGTAGGTTTCTGGTTTTCTATAGGCCATAGTTTGGTCACTTGGGATGTGGGGAATGTCATTGGAAATCCATCCTGAGATATCAGCTTCACCACAAGCCTTAATAGTGTCATGATCATTAAAAGGCAGAGTGCAGTCTTGCCAGTCAGGCTTCCGAGTTTGAAGACTCTATGCACTGCATAGCCCTCTCCAAACACAGCTCTCTTAGAGAAAAGCTGATGCAATGGAAATGCTAGATGCTGACATTAATCATTTGGCCGTATTTGTCCAAATAACACTGGGAACTGTAATCCCTTCTCTGTTTAGATGGCAGCAGATGACACCAGCTCACCTTAAAAAAAGCCCCGCTTCACAGGAAAGGACTCATACTAAGGCCCATAAAGGAATTTGCACTCGTGTCCAGGGTGGCCTCAAAATTCTGCTGGCTCTGATGGACTTTCTGATGGTGGCGCAAATTGGACTTGCTAGAGAAGTGCTTGTCACACTGTGAACAAGAAAAGGGCTTCTCTTTAGTATGGATACGACGATGACATATGAGTTGAGTGGAAACCCGGAAGGCCTTGCCACATTCTGGGCACTGAAAACGCTTGGGCTCCGTGTGGATACGCCTGTGGTTCTTCAGGGCCATTAGGTTGGAGAACTCCTTCTGGCATGCAGAGCAAAAGAAGCATCCTATCTTGTGGCTGTTCTTGTGATTAAGTAGGGAGCCGGCATGTCGGTAGGTGCGACCACAGTGTTCACAGACGTGGACCTTCGCTCCCTTTGCTTCGGCTCCATGGCTGTCCTGCTGCTTCTGCAACTCGGATGGATGGCTGTTGTCCAGACAGGAGAAAGATGATGCCAGCCGTGGAAGCCCATTTGGATCCAGTCCTTGAGCCTGCATTAGGGAAAGGTCTAGTCCTGAGCCCCAGTTAAAGTCAGCCCCAATCTCCTCTCCCCCAAGGTCACTCTGCTGCATTGTATGTTGCTGCATCTGGCTATGCAGTTCCTGATGCTGCTGCAAACTGGTCAAACTGGGGAAGGTTCGCTGACAGGGTGTGCATGAGACAGACTGCTCTTTGCTGTGCACTCGACGGTGGCTGTGTAGGTGTGAAGACACACGGAATGTCTTGCCACAGTCAGGGCAACAGTGACGTCGCACCTCTGAGTGAATGCGGCGGTGGTTCTTGAGTGCTAACAGGTTGGAGAAGGTCTTTAAGCAAATGTTACAATGGTAGATGCCAGTAGTGTGTGTCTTTTTGTGATTAAGCAAAGAGCCAGCATGGCGGTATGAACGACCACATTCTTCACACCTGAAGAATGAGAAGAGGAGACCATTAGAAAGCATTAAAAAAAACTTAAAACATTATTATACACTACATGGCCAAAGATATGTGGATACCCCTTATAATTAGTGGGTTTGGCTACTTCAAGCACACCCATTGGTAACGGGTGTATACAGTTGAGGCCAAATGTTTATATATACCTAAGTTAAATACACCTAATCAATTCAAACTCAGTTTTTCACAACTCCACACATTTCACGTTACAAGGGCTGCCCCCTAAAAGTCGACGATTCAAATCATTACATTACATTACATTACATTATAGGTTCTTAGCAGACGCTCTTATCCAGAGCGACTTACAACAAGTGCATTACAAAACTCAGAGACAAGCGCTTTACAACATTCCTGCAAGAGAGCTACAATAGGTATAACTTTGCTTAGGTATAAGTGTGAATTGTACACCCTATTTTTTTTTTATTTATTTTTTTTTTTTTTTCTAAAAAAATGTTAGAGGGTAGTGGGGGGTGATGAGGTGAGATGTAGCTTGAAGAGGTGAGTCTTCAGTCTACGTTTGAAGACGGCCAGGGTCTCTGCTGTTCTGACTTGCACAGGAAGGTCATTCCACCACCGTGGGGCTAGAACAGACAGGAGGCGTGACCGGGTGCTGGTGCGAGCCGGGGCAGGGACCAGGCGACATGTGGCAGCAGAACGGAGAGGTCTAGCTGGGGTGTAGGGTCTGATGAGTTGACGTAGATAGGGAGGGGCTGACCCCCTGGCTGCTTTGAAGGCAAGCACTAATGTTTTAAATTTGATGCGAGCCATCACGGGGAGCCAGTGGAGGGTGGTGAGCAGGGGGGTAACGTGGGAATGTCTGGGGAGGTTGAAGACCAGACGCGCTGCTGCGTTCTGGATGAAATCATCTGTCAGAGACCCCTAAGTCAACTGAGATTCTTTGAGTCAAGCTTTTTTTTTTTGTTTTTTTTTTAAAGACAGTCAATGTGCATTACAATACCGGAACACATCATTATAGAATCTTACAAAAGTGGACAGTGGTTATATTACAATATTGAATTATAAATAAAATAAAGGAAATTATAAATTTAGTGTTTATATTCTTGCAACCTGCGCGTGCTAGAAAAATTCCACGTGACAACATGCACGGTAAACTGGAGGGAGAAGCCGAAACCTGAAGATTATAGGCTAATCCTAATTTGTGTTTAATTTGCTTATTTATTTAGGCTCTTATACTTGTTTAGATTTATTAGTTATTTTTAGGCTGTGTTTAAAGGGAAATAGCCTACAGAAATAGAATAGGCTATTCTTTTGAAGACGAGAGGTCAGTTATTATTTCAAAGCGGACAATTCCGTGAACTTTTATTTAAACCGTTTGCATTTATTTTCATCTAAAAGAAGTCTAATCTTAAATTGCTTAATTTGTTAATTTATTATTTTACACGTTTATATAGATTTATATATTAATTTTTTGTATTTAAGAGAAATAAAAAGGGTCTCGTTGAAGACGAGACGTCAATTATTTCAAGGCTGACAATACCGTTTATTTAAACTATTATTTACAAACGCATTATTTTCAACTAAAATAATTAAAATCTTAAATTGCTTCATTTGTTAATTTATTCTTTTACATGTTTGTTTAGATACATAGGCCTATATTTAAAGAGAAATAAAGAAGTAGCCTAGGCCCCTATCCTGTTCAAGAAGATATGTCAGTTAAGCGGACAATGCCGTGAATTTATTTAAACTGTTTAATTGGTTTGTTCATTTTTAATGTTTAAAGCAAAATAAAGTTATGTTTTTAGGTTTTTAGTTATGTTTTTAGTTATGTTTTTAGCTAGGTTTAATCAGAAATACCTGTGTAGCCTATTCCGACACATGATTCTGACAAATCCGCACGCAGGCTAATGCATTGTCGGCAATTCAAATCAGTCATCTGGGGTCATGTGCAGTTGTCTTAACGAATTTATTGATTTTAAATGCTCAAAAAAATGTTCACATGATGACTCTGTTGCACTTGACTATGTTAACGTGGTCTAAATCAGCACTGAAACACATGCCAATGTACTATTTTGCCAGAAAGTCTTATAGACCTTTATATATAAAACGAATCGTCATATTGAACTGCCAAACCCGATTTGACTAAGAAAATTCTGAGTCGGGCACAGCCCTACACGTTACCATACATTTCTTTTGGCAAGTCAATTAGGGCATCTACTTTGTTCACATCAGAGGTAATTGTAAAAAAATTGATTAGAGAGATTTATTTCCGCTTTAATTCACTACATCAGAATTCCAGTGGGTCAAATGTTTACATACACTAAGTTGACTGTCTCTAAACAGTCTGGAAGATTCCAGAAATTGATGTAATGACTATTTTTGAAGCTTCTGATTGGCTAATTGTCATAATAAGGAGTTAATTGGCACCTGTGGCTGTATTTAAGGGCCTACCTTTAGAGCCACCGCCTTTTTGCCCTTGATACCATGGGAAAATCCAAGCAACTCAGCTAAGACCTCAGAAAAAATTGAGGACCTCCAGAAGTCCAGTTCCTCCTTAGGAGCAATGTCCAAACAACTGAAGGTACCACAAGCATCTGTACAAACAGTTGTATGCAAATAAAAAAAACTTGGGACCACACAGACACTGCATCGTTCAGGAAGGAGGCACAAATTAACTCCCAGAGCTAAACATACTTTGGTCCAAAAGGTTCAATTGAACCCCAAGACAACCAAAAAGAACTGGTGAATTAGTTGGAGGCATCAGGTACCAAAGTTGTAACAAAATGGCATAAAGATGACAAAGTGAAAGTACTGGAGTGGCCATCACAAAGCCCTGACCTGAATCCCATAGAAAATTTGTGGACTGAACTGAAAAAGCGTGCCCGAGTCAAGGAGGCCCACAAGCTTGACTGAGTTACACCAGTTCTGTCAGGAGGAATGGACAAAAATTCTGGCAAAGTATTGTGAGAAGCTTGTGGAAAGCTACCCCAAGCTTTTGATTCAAGTTAAGCAATTAAAAGGAAATGCCACCAAATACTAACAAAATGTATATAAACTTTTGACCCACTGAAAATCTGATATAGTACATTAAAGTTGAAATAAATCTGTCTCTTAGCTATTATTTTGAAACGACCTCTTATGGACATAAAGTAGATACCCTAATTGACTTAACACAGGAAATGTATGGTAACATGAAATGTGTGGAGTTGTGAAAAACTGAGTTTGAATGTCTTTAGCCTAGGTGTATGTAAACTTTTGGCTTCAACTGTAAAATCAAGCATACATCAATGCAATCTTCATAGACAAACATTAGCAGTAGAGGGACGTACTGAACTTAACGTGACTTTCAATGTGGCACGTCACAGGATGCCACCTTTCCAACAAGTCAGTCTGTCAAATTTCTGCCTTGCTAGAGCTGCCCTGGTCAACTGTAATTCTGAGGTTGAAATGTCTACAAGTGACAACAACGAAGCTCACAAAATGGACCTGGCAAGTGCGGAAGCACATAGTGCGTGAAAATCGTCTGTCCTCGATTGAAACACTCACTACCAGACTACCTCTGGAAGCAATGTCAGCACAAGACCTGTTCGCTGGGAGCTTCATGAAATGGGTTTCAATGGCCGAGCAGCTGCACACAAGCCTAAGATCACCATGTGTAATACCAAGCATTGGCTTGAGTAGTGTAAAACACACCACCTCTGGCGCAATGGAAATGTATTCTCTGGAGTGATGAATCACCCTTCACTATCGGACAGTCAGATGAAGGAATCAGGGTTTGGAAAATACCAGGAGAATGCTACCTGCCCAAATGCATAGTGCTAACAGTAAAGTTTGGGAGAGGAGGAATAATGGTCTGGGGCCGATTTTCCTAGTTTGGGCTAGGTCCCTTGGGTTTACTGAACTTGACTTGACAGCCCTACCTCTACCCCACTGAACACCTTCATTTAGGTCATCAGAACCCAGTTTATAACTTTAAAATTTCAGCCGAGGCCGCCATAGGCATAGGCAGCCTCTTCATCAATGATCACCTTCCTTTTGCTATTTGACAGACACCTAGCATGTATTTAACCCAGATTCCTTGGTGCCCTTTGCCTCATTCCAGATGGCCCATCCACCGTAGGCACAACCTGAATAATCTTGTCAACCCACCCGTCCCCATCTAAGGAACTCACAGTGGCAGGAGTACAATGGAACTGCAAGTCAGCTGTCCAGAGAGCTGACTCATTACTGCCTATGCAAAGACAAAGCCTCTTCACTTCCTTGCTCTCACAGAGACCTGGATTACTAACATCGCCACTCCAGCTGCATGTCTGTGGAGCCCTGCGGGCTACGCCTTCTCACACACCCCTGAGCTGCTCCACATCCCAGCTCACGGTGATGCCCCATCCATGTCTCAGATCACTTCTTTGTCTCCTTCTCATTCTCCTATCTACTCTCCCCCAATGCCTTTAACAGCTCATCCACTGCAACTTTCAGAAGAAATCTTTCCACTCTCTCACACTCCTCCGTTGTCTCTACACTTCTTCCTCCTGCTTCTTTCTCCAACTTGCCTGTTAACCTTGCTACCTCAACCTACCTCATCCCTCTCCCAGTCTCTTAACTCACTTTGTCCTCTTGTCTCTAAACCAGCACAATCATCACCCCCATGCCCATAGCTGACTGAATCTCTATGCTCCAGCAGAACCTTGCTACAGGCTGCAGAGAGGAAAAAGTGGAAAAATCAAGATCTTTAATGACCTAACCTCATACCACACCTTGCTGGCAGCTTCCACATCATTAGCTAAGACTTCAGTTTTTTCAGTCTAAGATCAGTGTATGTGTCTCCAACCCACACAAACTGTTCTCCACCTTCTCTTCCCTCATTTCCCCTCCAACCCCCTCACCTCTTCCCTTTCAGCAGATGACTTCCTGGCCTACTTTGACGGGAAGGTGGCTCGTATCCAGAACTTCTTCACTCATCCAGTGATGCCCCCTACTCCCCACTGCTACACTGGCCTCCTTCAAGATGTTGGAGGATACAGATATACTCCAACTTATAGTCACTCATCCTGCAACTACCTGTCCACTAGACCCCATCCCCATCTACAGTACTTCAGTCTATATGCAGTGAGATACTTCCTTACCTGTCCTCTATCATTAATGCCTCCTCTTGTCTGTAGCTATTTTCCCTCTGACTTTAAGATGGCTTGTGTTACCACAATCCTTAAGAAACCTACCATAGACCCCTCTGATTGACCGGTATTGCTTCTATCTTTTCTGTCCAAAGCCCTTGAATGAGAAGTGCTTAAACTATCATCTTTTCTCCATCAGTACAACCTGCTTGACCCTCAGAAGTCTGCCTTTTGATCAGGGCACTCAACAGAGACTGCCCTACTGGCTGTGGTGAAGGCACCTGCCACTGCCAGAGCCTCATCCCTCTCCACTGTCCTGATTCTACTAGACCTGTCTGCAGCATTCGACACGGTCAACCACAAACTACTCATCTCTACTTTGGCATCTCTGGGACTGCCCTGTCCTGGTTTGCTTCCTATCTTGTAGATAGGTCCTAGCAGGTCACCTAGATGGGGTCTCTCTCTGCACTTAATCCCCTTGCTACAAGAGTCCCACAGGGATCTGTGCTGGGGCTGTTCTCCATTTACACCAAATCTCCCTGTTCAGTCATTAATTCACACGGCCTCTCTTAACACTGCCATACATGTCAACGAGAGAATATATGCTTGCCTGGCTGATATCTTGACTTGGAAAGCTAGGCATCACCAGAAGCTCAACCTCAACAAGACCAAGTTTCTGTTCATCCCCTACATGACCTCCCTACTACGGGAGATCTCAATCACTTTCGATGGCATCACAATGACTGCCTCTCACTCTGGAAAGAGTGACCTAGCCAATGCTTACTGTGTGAACTGGACTTACTGTGTTCATGGCTATGAATAACTGTTACATAGAGTATCATACCTCACCGAACATGTGTTTTGCAGTTGTTCCAATAACCTTTGGTATGTACTTATTGTTTGTCGCTTTGGATAAAAGTAATGCTATAAAGGCAAAGGGGGGACCAAATCCATATTAATGCCCATGTTTTTGGAATGAAATGTTCATGCACATATGGGTGTGATGTTCTGGTGTCTGCATACTTTTGGCAATGTAGTACATATACTGTATACTCCTTCATACACACAAATTGAGCGATTTTAGGAAGCATATATGAAAAAAAACATTCCTTTGTTATTATACTTTACTCATAAGTTGTCACATAAAATATTTCAGAAGAGTAGCCAATACCCTCAATTTTGATCTATTTATCCAAGATTTCGCTATTGTATGCATATTTTTCAGAAAACAACAGCAGTGGGTTACCCAGTTTGAGTGTTATCTTTATAAAAGAATGGATCTCATGCAGACCATAGCTATGCTAGCTAAAATGTAACAGAAGGGACATTTAAATACAAAAATGACATGACCTCTGGTTATACAGCAGGACATGTCCATTACAACAAATCAAATAAATTCTAATAGGCATATTTGTTAGCTTACACACAAAGATAATAGTATGTTAGCTTAATTATTAGATATGAGCAAGTGACTGCAAATTAAATTTTGCTTTTCTATTTTAATATTTATTTCCTTTTATACAAGTCCTTAAAACAGACATTTCAAAAGTTTTTGTGTGTTTCATACAAATGATTACAGGGTCAAAGAAGGAATAATAGTTTCACTTATCGCTATGCCCAGGGAAACTTACGTGAAGCACCTCTCTCTTCCTTCTGCCCTACTTTCAGTGGCTTTTTTCCGACCTTCCTGGTTCTTCTGGCAGCGATGTCTCTTCAACCCAGACCTACCCTGGAAACTTTTGCCACAAACAGGGCAGTTGAAGTGTATGTCCCCCCGAATATGGATGTTTTGATGGTTGTGAAGGATACTGGCAAGGCGAAACGCCTTGCCACACGTGGTGCAGACATGCTTCTTCTTCTGTGTATGAATGCGTGTATGGTTTCGCAGCGCCATGGGATTTGAGAAGGGCTTGGCACAGAAGGAACAGTTGAAGTGGCCTGTCTTATGAGTGTTCTTATGATTTAGAAGGCTACCAGCATGACGATAGGTACGGCCACAGATACTGCAGCCAAAGGGACGCTCCTCCTTTTCGCCTGCTTGTGCACTGCCACAAGGTTCATTTTTCACACCATTCAGGTGACCCTCTGTAGAAGCTGATGGTAGCTGTAGTTCACTGGTATGGGATAAAAGTTCAGCAGCTGAGGTAAAAGCCTGACTGGATTCCTTACATTTTGTAACCTTGCCCTCATTCGCTCGTCTATTACCACCTCCCCTACCCCCAGTTGTGCGTGCTTTCTTCCTGCGGTGTGAGCGTGCATGAGTAGACAACTGCTTCTGTCCCCGGAAGGCCTTCCCACAGTCCTGGCAAGTGTGTTTCTTCACAGCAAAGTGGATACGTAGGTGGTTCTTCATAGCAAGCTGGTTGGAATATGTGTTGTTGCAAACAGAACAATAGTACTCGCCTGTCTTGTGGGAGTTTTTGTGGTTGACAAGGCTCCCTGCATGCCTATAGGTTCGTCCACACTGGTCACAGGCATAGGGGCGATGGTCATTCCCTCCCTCCTCTGACTTGACCTCAACCTGTGGCTCCACCAAAGCACCCACTGCAGGGCAGACTTTGCAGCTGTGGTTTCCCCCACACCTATTACAATGGACAGTGGTTCCTCGGCCTCTGGGCCTGGAGTTTCTGCGCCAAGAGCTTGACTTGTCATCCATCTTGGCATTTACATTGTGGATGTCAGGTCCTCCATTTGATTCAGTCCTATTCGCCTGAATGAGGGTCTGCAGTTGCTGATTGAGCTCCTTGACTCTAGCTCGGTTTTCTTTATGAATTCTCATGTGATTCAGGAGTTGCTTCTGGATTTTGAAGGCTTTACCACACTCTTCACACTTGTGCCTACAAAAGAAAAATTTTAAATAAGAAAAACTGTCAAGATCACAATACAGAACTGTACTTTCATAACTGGGACTGCTGATCTGTTGAGTTCAGCCCACCTCCCTTATTTTACACATTTCATAGATTAGATCCAGTTTCTATAGGTCTAATCCAATCAATAAGTACATATTTTATCAAAGCTGGTAGGTCATTGTATTACCAAAGGAAATTCTTACGGCATCAGAGAAAATTGATTCTTTGCGCCACAAAAGACTTATGTTGTGGACTTGTTAGGAGAGTCAGCTATCAGCAAAGGTTTGGCAGTGGCCTAATTCATAACCCAGTAGGATAGGAACTGACATATGGCTGAATATGTTGATGGACAATTGTTTGAGAGATTACAGACTTTCCTGTGGCATGCAATCCAGTTGGATGAATCCACAAATGTGGATAACACAGGCATATTGCTTAAAAGAGCCCAGTTTGTGTGTGCAGTATTTGCCTTACTCCATACCAACACAACAGGAGTAGGAGCAATCAAGGCCTTGGATGACTACATTTCTGGCAAACTGCACTACTTCCACAGAATAAACTTTCTTTGTCAAATTATATTATTTAGATTTTCAGAATTAAATTAAAAATAAAAATCTGAAAATGATTTCATCGATTAGTATTAACCCCCTTTGTGTGAATAGCCTAAATTGGGCCAGATGTACTCTATGTCCTTGGGAGATCACACTAAATAATACAGCATTTAGATACTGTATTATTTAGGGAGATTAGTTAAAATGTATTAGCGGAAAGGTTTACTCTGGGACTCCACTGAACCCCAGTGAGAGCCATTATCTCCAAATGGAGAACACTTGGAAGAATAGTGTATCGTCCTGCCTGCCAAAATTTCTCCAAGGGTGCAGTGACAATTCATCCAGGAAGTCACAAAAGATCCCAGAAAAACATCCAAAGAACTGCAAGCCTCTCAAGCCTCAGCTAAGGTCAGTATTCATGACTCCACAATAAGAAAGAATGGGCAAAAATGGGATTCATGGGAGTAAGAAGCAAGACGGAAAACACTGCAAACCAAGACAAACATCAATGGTCCTCTCACATTTGCAAAAAAGCACCAGATGGTCCCCAAGCATTTTGGGAAAAGGACAGTTGAGTCAAAAAATGGAACTTTCTGGATGACATAGGTTCCATTATGCCTAGCGTAAAGAAAACACAGCATTTCACTGTAGATACGTCATACCAACAGTCAAACATGATGGTGCTAGTGTGATGGTTTTGGGATGCTTTGCTGCCTTGGGACCTGGACAACATGACATTATTGAAGGAACTATGAATTTTACACTGTGCCAGAAAACTCAACTTCATGAACCCGGATAACGCCTTTCGGTGTCATAAATCACTACTATTCCTAGTCAAAAAAAAATTTCCGAAGCTGACTCGGTCGATGCAAACAAACTCAATAATATAAGGTCTGACAGAATGACTTAAAATTTAGAACTGTTTATTGAGTTCAACTCAGTAAATAAATACAGGATGTCCGTGCCATTTTCCTCACACCGCCACTGCCTGACAATAGGCAGGTGGTGACACCAAATGTGTTTGTGTCTGTCTCTGACACGCTATTTAGCAACTGAATTATCAAACGTCAAACATTATCAACGAAATAAACTATATTCACACTGTAAGCCAACGCTAAGCTATTGCGCTACTATGGATAAATTTATGATAAATTGGAACAAACCTATATATTTGAGAGTAATGGTTTTAATGATATTGAAACTGCACCAACAGACCACAAATGCGGTTGGCAATGCAGAGGGCCTACCACAGCGGGATGAAATAAATCCGATGGAATTCACTCCAGTGAAAATACAAACGCCTACATTCCAGTTTGTCGATAAGTCGGCGGAACACTTTGTTCAGATGGCTAATGTATCTGTTGCAAAGCTCTGTGGTCAGTAAGTCCAGAATGTCTTGATAGCCAATATGAGGTTCTACTTTGCTCTTGGGTATAAAAAATTTATCAAGGCATGTTAACCTCTTAAGGCACAAGCCAAATTTTGCCAATCCTTGCCCATTTAGGGGGTACCCTATTTAAAGCTTTATAACTCCAGACGTGAACACCACAGAGACTTGAAAAATGGCTTAAATGAAGCAAGACATTTGTACAATTTACAATACTAACACAGATTAGTTTATATTCATAATTTTGGAAGAAATAAAGTGCCACAAATGCAATTGTTTTGACAAAAAATCCAAAATAAATTTGCACTTGTAATACTGCGAGATTGAATATATGCAGGAGGTTAAACTATACATGTGCTAGGTCAAAAACTTCTTGACCACAAGTTCATAAAATCTAAGGGTGGATATGTAGAACTACTATAGATGTATGAAGCAAAAACTAAGCAGTGTACCCAGCATCTCCAAATCTATCCAAAATGTCTAAATTATGCATTGCTGTAAATCATAACATATCCATGTATTTCACTACAAATCAACTGTTTTGACTCAAGAAAATCACTGTTGCATAATTTTCAAATGGGAATTACAAGCTTTCAGTCAGTACAGTGGTCTAAAATAGCTAGGTGTCCAGAAACATATCCAAAATCTCTCCAAAATTGAATAAAATGCTTTTTGTCCATTATAAAGCATATAAATGAGCCCCTTATGAGGGTTTAAGATGAAACATTGCTATCAGATTAAAAAAATAATGCAAAAACACAATGCGGTACAGTACCTAAATGTGTAATAATTAACTCGTGTGTATTTCTATACTCTGTACTCTCGTATGTTTTCTTGTATGGGGATGAGACAACATGAAAACAATTTTCACCCGTCCACCACGTTTTGGCAATGTTCCAGCTCTGACGTCATCACTGTTGCATGCTTCACAAAAACTATTACACTTCCGTCTAACGCTTACATTACAGTGTGAAATATTTACATTATATAACACCACTAACCTATTTAAAGATACTCAATTTCAAAAATAACGTATATAACCGAAATATTGTGAACGGTAATACTTATATAGCAATGATGAAATCTCCTCTATGTTCAGTAGATAGAGACAGAGACAGTATCAATGATATTGTTCTATTCGCTTCTGTTTTGCTCCAGAAAACGATGTCAGCTAGGTCTATCAGCAAACATATGGCTTAGCTATGTTCAGAAGTCCTCAATAATAATAGTATTTTCCAAGAAATTACTAAATATCCTTGAACACGTTTCGTTAGGTGCATCGTACTTGTCTGCTAACAGAGTGAGTAAGTGAATTCGATGCTAATAATATTTTCTGTTACGCTGACCTATAAAACGCCATTCCAAAAGCAAAATTAGACATGTTATACATCGTTAGAAAGCTTATACTCTCGCCTACTGAATAAATGAATTGTAAATCAAGTCAGACTGTACGAAAAAGGGCAACGACGCCGTAAACAACAGGTGTGGTGTTACGCACAGCTATTTTGGAAGATACCCAGGCGTCACAGATGCGCCTATATTTCCCAAACGGATTGTCCAAGACAATATATGACCACGCAGTCTCAAAAGGGACATCTCTACACGTAAAACCAACAGTAAGGCTTTATATTTATTCAATATTTAGTCCCAGATATTGACTGTAGAATGACATGGTATCATTTTAAAAAACTTTTTCTCGTTTATTTCGTTATTCAGTGAGCAGCGTTTTCACTGCTGTATAGGCATATTTTAGGGCTATTGTCGGGTTTATCTTGTTGCTATGACGGAATACGATTTTTTAGTGGTGAAAGAATATTTTTATTAATGCCAGGATAGACAATATTGTCCATTATGTCAAGGGTGGGGGGTGTTTTTTAGATGAGACTGCAGGGAGGGGGTGCGTGTTAAATGAACGACCGGAGCGACAATGGTGGGGCTGCGAAACTCCGTTTTCGGCATAGTTGCCATGTATCATCTACTAATGAAACAACGTGTTTCTGTTTTCATCTCACACTTTGGTTGCAGTAGCACCGAATGTTTGAGTTTAGTAATTTAGCCACACGGGCGTGCCCACCACTAGGGGTTGTGTGCTAAGAGGTTAATGACACACCAAGAAAAACACTACAATGTGCAAAGCAAAATGGAAAAAAAATAGTTAAAATGCAAAGCGCAGCATTTTAAAGCAATTTCTTTAGTAATAACGAGTAGTGACCGCACACAAATCGGTTACATTTCTGCCGATGTCATGTAGCCTATTCAAAGTCACAAGAAAAACTTAATTTTAGAACTCCGTGGCATTATCTTGATAGAGTAATAAACCCATCATTTCTATAACTACAATGACCACAATTATTCATCTGACCCTAAACTCTATCTGCTTCATCACACGATTGTAATGAATGAATTATGTGATTGTGTGTGTGCAACAATTTCACACATCAAAGCATCACTCGTGGCACAAACTGCCTGTATTTCTTTATCGATTCAAAAAAACCAAAACAAAAAGACATGATTATGCACTAAAACAAACACAAAATCAAATAGCAAAAGCAAAAAGGCTACTATACATACCAATCTGGTGTGTGCTTATAATAAATGCATGTGACTAGGCAGCCGTTTCTTTTCCATTAATCATTCGGTATAGGGCTGAATTGCACATAGCCTATAAAATCCACAAATGGTGACTGTAGCAGCAGTGTACAAAGTTATTTCCCGTACTACATTTGTGATGCATTACATTTACACAGACTCTCCCCTATATCCTAGGTGAAACGAACATGGATGATGTTAGCCTATAGACTGTACTCAAAACCATCTGACTATTGTTAGGTTTCACAGTCTGACCAAGAAGTTAATAGAATAACTGTTTATAGTGTTCATAGACTTAACTAAATTACACACAAAAATGTTATGGGTAATAAAGCGTATCTGTAGTTATAGCTTCTAAACATCACTAAAAAGTATTTTCCTCTCCTTTCCCATTAAAATAAGAGCAGCGGTAATTTAACTGCAAGTCACTGTTCGAGTTAATTCCTGAGTACTGTCAGCGATGATTTTGAATGCTCACATTTGCCACTTGGTGGTGGTTGTATGAACAACAAGTAGTTCCTGTGGGAAATAAAATTAAAGCCCCAAGCGGCGTTAGGAGGGGTCCAAGCATTGGCACCATCGCGCCCCCTATGGAGCAATTTTAAAATGGCTTTTTCCTCATGATCATATGCCTTCACCCAACATATCTACTGAATATCATGATGATTGTATAAAATATTGATGACTTATGGCCAATGTTGTGCTAAGAGACGCTGTCGGAAGACTTAGTTGCGTCGCCACGGATGTGTCCTGGCCGCTTCCCGTAAAGGCCTTTACTATGTCGTAACACTTAGATGGAATGTGGTAACACTTAGATGGGATGTTGTAACACATATATGGCCCGGTGTGTATGTACAGCAGCAGCACTTCCATGCCGCAACTAAAAAGGTGTCACACTAGTGTGGTCACGATACCAGAATTTTGACTTTGATACCGATACCAGGTTTAGTATCACGATAATTGATACTGAAACGATACTGATTCAATACTCGGTACCTAACGATACTGAAATTATCTTAATAGATCAGAAACGTAATGTCCACAAGGGTTGATCTCATTTTCGAATTCACGGTTTATTAAAAACCTGGTTTATTAACAACCTTTAAGTTGAAGCCTGTTCAACATATCAATAAGCATAGGACTATAGTGTTACAACTTTAAATCATTGAAAACTATATTAAATATATTTAAAAAATTAAACAATTGTAAAGTAAATTATCTTTAAACAGGTCTTTCACTTTAAAATAGATCTAAAAACAGCATATGTCAATAACAATACAGCATCTTCCTATAATGAAATATTTACAAATTAGAACAGCTATTGCTACTGAAGTGAACTGAGTCTAAGCTTGCGCTGTATGAACGACGGAAAATGCACAAGCGCAGGTCACCTCACTTGCCAACCTTAGTTGCTAGTGCCATCTAGCGAAGATTCTGACAAATTACACTTTTCATCCTCTCAATCAGTAATGCGGGAGACACATTTCCCTGACTTTTACATTTGACACAAAACTACCGAACGTCGGAAAATTCTAATAGCGAACCGTTTCTTTTTTTATTTTATTTTTTTTAAGTACTGAAAAAGTGCTGAAGTTTCGGTATAGCGTGCAACAGTACGTCAGACACATATTCCAATCCATTGCTCAGGTTAGCAGAGAATGCACATTTCAGAGCGCCTCAGATACAGATAGAATAATAACACAAATACACATTTCAAATAATAAATACGACATTGAGAAAAAACGAAACAAAAGACGAGATATCAAGTCGCGACCTACGCGCAGAGCAGCCTACAGTTTTATTTATTTAGACATTGGCAGATGAGGAAATTTTCGGTTACGCTGACCTATAAAACGCTATTCCAAAAGCAAAATCAGACATGTTATACATCTTTAGAAAGCTTATACTCTCACCTACGGAATAAATGAATTGTCAATCAAGCCAAAGTGCACTAAAAAGGGCGACAACGCCGTAAGCAACAGGTGTGGTATTACGCACAGCTATTATTGAAGATAGCCGACCCAGGCGTCACAGATGCGCATATAACGGATTGTCCAAGACAATATATGACCACTCATTCGCAAAAGGGACATCTCTATGCGTAAAACCAATGGTAAGATTGTATATTTATTCAATGTTTAGTCCCAGATATTGACTGTAGAATGACATGGTATAATTTTTTTAAAAATTGTCTCGTTTATTTCGTTATTCAGTGAGCAGCGTTTTCACTGCTGTATTGGCATGTTTTAGGGCTAATGTCGGGTTTATCTTGTTGCTACGAAATATTACATTACATTACAGGCATTTGGCTGACGCTCTTGTCCAGAGCGACGTACAACAAAGTGTATAGCTAACCATAACCAGGAACAAGTGTGGGGAAAACCCTAGAGGGCAGTAGCCTACCGTTCCAAGTGCAGGGAACAACCGCATAGTTCAACTTGGACCCTGTAGGTTAAACTGATTAACACTAACACAAACAAGAACAGCAACAACGCAGTCTATGCAAAAATACAAGCAATAGTTAAGACGAGTTAAGTCACCTACGAAACAGCTAACTAGTTACAACCCAAAGCTTACAGTCAATGTAGAGATTAAATTGAGAATACGATTTCTCTCATCATAATGACGGATTTCAAAGACTAAACGAACTCACCCGATATTGTCTTCAAATGGGTCCATGCTCAAGAAAAGTAATTATACATCCTCTCAAAAAGCTTTTACTAACAAAATCTTGGTAGCCTAGCATGCACTCTGGCTGGCACTGTCTTCCATTGCTTCCGCGACGCTCAGACCCTCCCCTCACTGCTAAAAACTAGACCCTACGGTGTCGGATTACTTGCGTCGCCATGGATGTCGCTTGCCGTAAAGAAGTTTACTAGATGTCGTAGCACTTAGATTTGGAGCTCCAGCTCTTCCGCACCCCACCTAATGAAAAAGTCCAAATGGCAGGCAAACCATATGGCGGACATAGGTGGTCCCAATAGAAAAGTTGTACAGCACGTTCAGATGCATAGGTCCATGAAGTTTTGTGTTGATCTAACTTATGGTGTGGGAGTTATGGCCTTTTACGCATGACCCTTTGTTATAGCGCCACCATCTGGCCGACATAGGTGATTTGTAGTGCCTGAGTAGTGGGGGGCCATAGGAACCGACCTACCAAATTTGGTTGGACTAGGACTTACGGTTGCTGAGCCTCAGACACTTTTAGCGGAGAAAAATAAGAATAATAATAATAATAATAAAAATAATAATCCGAACAGATACAATAGGGTTCCACCAGCTTCGCTGCTTGGACCCCTAAATATAAATATATGCAAATTTGCACCAAATGAAACCCTAAACCACTGTATATACACACATGCGCACCCACGCACGCACACAGACAGAGTACAGGCCAAGAGTATTAGGCCATTCGTCTTTATTTTTAAAAAAAACCTTTAGTTTTTTAAAAATAACAAATAACAATACAAAGTATAAACATTTTCTTTCCAATTTCTACCTACAATAACACAAAAAGATTAATTTTACTGAAAAACTAAACAAGACGTTCCTCAAAACAGCCTCCTTTGCCTTTAATTACAATTAAACAAATTATTGGAGGTCTGTACAAGCATTTTGCGGTGGAAGGAGGAGGGGTAATTAGAGTGAAATCTTAGCCTTTTATAAAATAAGCACAAAAACTCATGACGTAAGATTTTTAAAGCAACTTCAGAAAAACAGTTCATTTATGAGATACATTTGTTTTAATACAACAAACTAATTTTGAATATTTTTCTTTAAAATAAGTGGATTTCTCTGGTCCAAGAGCATTTTTAATTCTCGTGAGGCTCTCTCATATATTTATTTTTGCATATTTTGAATATTTCTTTTATAACACTAGTTTGAGTTCATTTTATTTATTTTAAAGGAGGTGATTTCTAAAAGATTTGTTTTATATATTTGCCAGTTTGTATGCTGATGCTATTAATTTTTTTATATATTATATACAAATTTTAAACCCTTACAGTTTGGTGACCCCAACATGATAGGCAGGATATCAATTTTTCCTTAGTCATTTTCATTTTTAATAATTTAAATTCCTGTATTTATTTCTATTTTTAATTATTTATAGCTGTTCTTATACTGCTTTGTGGCCCTGTATTTCACTCTCTTTCTTACACCCGCCGGAAATGAGAAGAATGTTCAAGTTGCATTTATTGTCAATCTTTTCGTTTTAATTGAATTTAATTTTAATTGACAGTAGTTAAAATGATAGCAACATTACTGGCATAAATTATAGATAGGCTGCTTTTATAAACATCGTTTGATGATGAATAATTAGCATTAGGAGTGAAATGAGTAATAATAATGACAAACTCCGATATGTATTATTTCATACCAACAGAACTGACCAGTCTCACATATCTCACACGTTGTGTCTTAATGCACTTACGTTATCTATGTGGTCTGGTCAATAGGGAAAAGTAAAGCAATCTTTTTAGCCAATCTTGACTTTCTGTAAGCTGTATGTCATTTGTTGGCCAGTTACTAATCATGTGTTCGGTGGAAACCAGGTTTTACCACCTCTCTATACCCTTCTATATATATATATATATATATATATATATATATATATTTTTTTTTTTTTCTGTTTGCATTCTAAACATTGAAATGTGAATATGTGAAAATGGGGATAGACTTGCTGTTTTGTTTCCTAGCAATGTCTAAGTAATACAAGTCAAAGAAATGCCGATTTGAAACTAGGAGATAATTGAAATAAGTGTTTCAAAACATGATGAAATGAAACATTCAATATACCGAAGGAAAGCTTGTACTGTCCCGTACACAAGAAGAATTAACAATGAAATCAGGACAAACTGAAAGGAGTTAGAGCGGCATAAAATAGAAGTTTTGCACGTGGCTGTTGTAAATGCCTACCCTCGCTTTCTATTTGTGCGTTTATTTCACAGACGGATTCTTCAAGACAATAAATGACCACCGAATCTTGGAAGGGACATCTTCACGTGTAAAACCAATGGTAAGATTGTACACTTTTTCCATATTGAGTCGCAGATATTGATAATAGAATGACATGGTGTAATTCCACAAAAATTCCACGGACAACCTCTGTGACGGTCACACTTATAAACTCCGTATTTAGCATCATTGTAGTGTACTGTGTACTAACGAAGTTAAAACACAAATTTTGTTGTGTTTGGGTGCAGGAGCAAAGAATGTCTGAGTTGAGCAATCTAGGTACACTGACGTGCAGTCCACTAGGGGGATTGCACAAAGGGGTTAATAAAACTTTTAAAAAGATACTGCTGTCATTATTTCTTAGTTATAACACAGAGAATTTAAGCTATTTAGCCACAATTTTAATGGGAAATTAGAACTGACCATGTGTTCAGGTGTGCCACACATTTTGCGCAGTGCACTCCTCCCCTCCCAAAAATATCAACAATCACAAACCATGCCCAGTGCACCACACGCAGTGACACTGATTCTGGAAAATAGAGCTCTTATTCACATCTGCAGCTTGCCAGAAAGGACAATGCTATATTTGGTGCAAATCAAACAACCCAGGTAACACCACCCATACCATCAAGCATGGTGGTGCTTTTCAGCAGAAGAGACAGGTAGGCAATGTTACCATCAAGGGACAAGATGGACGGAGCCAAATACAAACACAACCTGTTTCAAGAAAACTACATTTAGGGTGAAGATTGAGGTTCTAACAGGGAACAATGACCCAAAGCAGATGGCAAAAACTACAATGAAGTGGCTAAAAAACAAGATTTTCAGTATTCTTTAATGTCACAGCCAAAGCCCAGACTTAAATCCCATTGAAAATATGTGCATGACCTCAAAATTGCAGTCCACCAACATTCTTTGTCTAAGTTGGCAGAACTGGAGCAAATCAACAAGGAGGAATGGGTACAAAAAAAATTTAAATCTAAATGTCCAAAGCCCATACAAAAATACCAAAGATGGCTCAGATCTGTAATGGCTGTCAAAGGCCTATCGGCAAATTATCGACTCACAACTTATAGATGACAGTAATTATCTAAAATATCTTTCATAGCACACAAACACACATTGTACACGAAAACTCTGGGCTGATCAAAAACTTACACTAAAACTAAAATAATACACTTCAGTGAATTAACTATCTCTTTAGGAATTCCTGCATCAATACAGAAATAGTATACAGTATTATCTTTGTCTATGTTTTTGAAACCCGTCTATCCTGAACGATTTTGCTGGTGTAAAGCAAAGGATTCTTGAAGGAAATTTACCTCTTAACATCAAAGTGTGTCCTTTGGTGATTTTTGAGGGCTAAAAGGTTGTAGAAGCGCTTCTGGCAGACAAAACAACGGAAGACCCCAGTTTTGTGTGATTTCTTGTGGTTGAGTAAGGAACCAGCATGTCTGTAGGCACGGCCACACTGTTCACATTTATGTGGCCGATTTTCCAAATCTGGGCTCTCCTCGTGGTCCCCCGAATGTATGCCTTCAATTTTCCCAGCAGCAATGTTTTCTTCATTCTTTTCCCCTTCCATTCTTCCTTGATCTGAACACAAGTGGGTCTCTAGTTGGAGATAATCTTTGCATGCTACACCACACATACCACAAATCATGCCCTCATCCCTCTGTCCATTAGCATAGTGACTGCTAGCTCCCTCGTTCAGTACAGTTTCATCTTCAATGGTCTGACTGTGCATATGTTGGTGCTCCTGCAGCTCCTGCTCCGCAGAGAAGCTCTCTCCACAGGTACTGCAGATTATCAGACTAACATTTTTTTTCTGACCCTCACTTAAGTCCTCCTCCTCATCCTCCTCAAGGGAGGACAGAGAAGAAGGACCAGTACTGGTGGCTATACTCTGGGATTGGGTATGGCTATGAAGATGGTTCCTTAATGTCTGCATATTAGTGTAATGGGTCCCGCACACTGAGCACTGATACACCTCTCCGTCATCATCTTCATTTTTGTCTGCCTCATCACCACTGTTCATAAAAGTATTTTCATGGAAGTCAGGGCCTCTACAGTGTCTCTGGTTTGGGTCATACATGTGTGCCCTGGACCCTATTTCAATTCCCCCATGTTCAAGCAGAGCCTTTGTCCCTGGATCTTGGATATCAACATCACCTACGAAACCATTGTTCAAAGCCTCCTGCTGCTGGTGTCGATGTGGGCACGTATGTGACTTGATCCCTGCAATATCTGCATATGTCTCCCCACAGTCTGCACACATGTGCCTCTCAGCATGGGGTTCACCTTGAGGTAGAGGTAACTGCTTAAGCCTGTGCGGAGGGAAAGCAGTGTCAAATGTCTCATGGATCTCAAATTCATCCAGCCCATTGCTATGGCTGCTTTCAAGATTAATATGTGCAGGCTCTCCCAAATTTTGACTAAGGTGGAGCATACCGGTTTCCTCATCCTCAAAGTCCTGAGTCTGCAAGTCTCCCAGATGGCCTTCAAGAGTGAGGGGTTCAGGAGAGAGCCAGTCACCCTCTGAACTGAGGGGCATTGTATGAGGCCGGGCCTTGTGGATACGCAGATGGCTACGCAGGGCTGCCAGGTGCGGGTAATGTTTACGGCAGATGGAGCACTGGTAAACGCCAGTCTGATGAGAATTCTTGTGGTTGATAAGGCTCCCAGCATGCCGGTAACTCTTGTTACAGACCTGACACTTGAACCGGCGCTCACCAGTATCTGCAGCTGAGGATTCGTGATCTTTAATTTCATTAGCCAATGCTGACTCTAACATGCGTAAATCATTGTCATGCTTCTGGAACTCTGTAGACTTTCCCTGAATGTTTGAGGGAGATGGAGACTGATGAGTGGCAGAATGAGCTTTGAGGCTGTCCAAGTCACTGTATCCTTGTCCACAATAGGCACAAGTGTACATCTGACCACTTTTGATGGGCTCCAGCATCTGGTCAAATGACTCTTGTTTGTCCAGCAGTGATGACAGAGGTGGAGTGTCACTAAGGGAAGGTTGACAACAGTTGGCATTGTCTGACTGGTTAATGTTAAAGTCACAGGACAAACCATCTGTTAAACCAGCTGAGAGCCCAAGACTAAGAGAGGACGTGTTATGTAACAGGATGTGATCCTGGAAATCATCATCATTGGGGAAAGATACTTCACACAAGTGACAGAAGTGCACAGCTACATCCCCATTTTTTGGCACAGGCTGGGACAGATCTGGTGATTTGCTTGGGTGAGGTAACCCAACGTGAAGCGCTCCAGACTTGGACTTGGACTTTGTGTGAATACGTTGATGGCTCTTGAGGGCAGCCAAGTTGCTGAATTGTTTGTAGCACACAGGACAGTCAAATACCCCAACTTGGTGAGATTTTTTGTGATTGATCAGACTGCCATGGTGTCGGTATGTCCTCTTGCACTGGTCGCACTTGAAAGGACGATTCATGGTGTCATTTGAGACCAGCGTTTCTTTCTCAATGCTCGAATCACGACTGAAGTCTGGCGTCAGTCTGTCATTCAGGCTACTCGAGGGAACAGTTTCAATCACTGATTCTGAAAGACCTGATAGTAAACTGATATCCTGTTCATTGAATGCAGTCTCATGTTCATCAGCATTTTCTCTGTTCTGTGGATACTCTGTAGTCTCCTGTAGAATCTCATTCTTCTCAGATGTTCCTTGGGATCCCCCAGCATGATGAACCTTCAAGTGTATGGCAAGCTGAGCAGCCAGCCTAAAAGTCTCCCCACACTGCAAGCAGGGGAACTTTTTGCCAGATGTATGAATGCGTAGATGGTTTTTCAATGCCAGGAGATTTGAGAGGTTCCTGGCACATATGTGGCACTGGAAAGAGCCCACTTTGTGAGTCTTCTTGTGGTTTGCCAGGCTGCCAGGGTGCCTGTAGCAACGGCCACATCGGTCACACCTGAACTTTCGCTCTTCTTCTTTCCGGTAATGAGTCTCCATATGCTCTAGAAGACTGGGCATACTGGGCAACACTGTGTCACACTGCTTACAGGGAAAGCCTTTGGTCCGACCTAGATCCTGAGAGGCCATGAGAAGGTACGGATTGTGGGCAGGGCGGGGGCGACAACTTTCCTGCAGTAATTTCAACCAAAAAGGGTGGAAGAAACACCTTTCCAAACAAAAATAAATATGAAATGAGTTCACATCTCAGCCTTCAAATGTCATTGAATTATCTTCATTTAAATGTGAATAAATGCAGAAGTGTGCAAGAATTAACATAAATTTTGGCCACTGACTTTCCTTGGGATATAACATAGGGGACTGGAGACGTGGAAATTACTGGTTGAAAACCTGTAAAAACACAAGGACAAAAATGATCAGAACATAGGAGGAGAAGCCCTACAAATAACATGCAACTTCCTCATACAATTTGTAATCTATAACTTGCAAGGGCACTGGTTTAAAGTAAGTAAAGCTCTCTAAATAAAATTTATAAATAACGCTGTAAAATAAACTTAGACAGCACTCTTCTTGGGAGACATTTATTAAATCAAGGAAAAAAGCAACTGTAAAGAAATAAGCAAATTGTTAAAAATCTGATATCACAGGCTAATTACAGACTAAAAAAAGGAATAAAGAGCAATAATTTAAACCCAAAGGTGTCAGAGTTTTCAGTAAAATTCCTAAAAAAAAGCGTAGAGTGTGTCCCACCATGGCGTAATGATCAGCGATCATACAGTCCAAGTTGTTACTGCGAATAGAAGCTTTGTGCTCCACAATACATATCTTGAGGACACATTTAATCTGCCCCACGCACATCATCCCACAAGGGCTCCACAGTATACTGATATGTAAAAGTAGCGTGGTACCAGAATTTTAAAACAGTCCAATAATACTGTTACAGCATTATAGCAGCATTTTGCAAAATTTGTACATTTATGAAACACACCTGATATTACTTTCTATGGCAGCAAAATGATTGCTATCCATTAGAAAATAAATACTGTGCTTTTAAGAATTGAAGGGACAATTGGTGTAGTGGGTGTGTCTAGTGGCCTGTAAGTGGGTTGTAGGAGATTTCAGGAAGTGGTGTCCGATCCTATAGGTTTTCCAAGATAGAAAAATGAAATTGCGCCTTACTCCGCCTTCCAGGGAGAGGGGTCTGGCTGCAGCACACTGGGCAACCTCCACCAGGAGGACCTGCACACTGAGGCTGGAAGCACGTGACCTGCACAAGGAATGGAATCACATAACCCAAACTACCTAGGAAACGAGTTCTCTCGGTTAAACAACACAACACTGTGAGCCGAATAGTCAATGAAGGTAGGTTTCTTGAACATATGTGCTAAAGCCAAAATACATTGACCTCTTAAAAAATTGTTTTCAATATAAGCTATGTTAGTATGCAAACTTCCGTATAATGCTTTGTTGAGAGGATAGCGTGTGGTAGCTAAACTTACGCTACTGCGTAATGCGTTGGTTAGCCTTGGCCATTGCAACTCAGTGTCACTTGAGCAAATGAGTAGTGTGTGCAGGTCAATATACAAACTGTTGAATACTACCATAAGGTTAGATGTACTGTATAGTGAACGACAGAACATTTTCCCCCCAAAACTATTGTTTTATTGCATTAATGTATGAAGGCATGACATGCACAAACATTTCGTAAGCCTTCCTTACTATGCTGAATATGCCAAAAAATAAATGAAGAGGTCTGACCTCTTCATCCAATGGTTAAATGGATCAAACATACACCATGTGACATACACATTGACAACCTGAGAAACATTGGCATTGTTAGGCTAACTGGATATCCATCACATCTTTCAATATTACAATGATCCACAATTATCTGTTTTTGTATTTATCCTTTATAATAGTCGTGAATAATTTGTGTGCAACATTACATAGAATACAGAGGAAAAATAAATAAATAAAACAAACCAGCCTTGCACAGGAAAACTACATTCCTATAAATTGCAGATAACTTCCACATAGTGTAAACATAATCAGACTGTACATCCCACCTGATACTGTGATGAAGATTAAATAGAAAGCAAAAATTAGAAAACTGAAAATCACTTGTAGTGGTGACACGATCTGGTCCATTTTGGCTTTGCGTTCAATATCCGATGGACAATGGTGTTTTAAATCTAAACTGGGATTTTCTTTGTCCACAAATGATACTGGTCATATGATTTTACTTTTATGCCAAAACAGCTAGCCTACAACCGTAGCTACTAGGTTTTAGAAATATAAACTACACACATGGTACTTGGAAAACGTAGGCTAGTTAAGCTAGTGTCTCTGCCGAACACTAGATATATAACTCTACTACACACACAAACGTTGGCTAGTGGTTGTACACAGTATTATTAAATACTCAAAAAAAAAAGTTTTACTAAATAAATAAAATTGTTGGATTTGTTTAATAAAATTATAGACAAGTTGCACGCAACAGATACTTTTACATCCATATTCCTAATGGAACACTGATGTTCACTAATTCTCATTTTCAACTCACATGTGGTCTTTCCCACATAACACAGACTATGTGAGTAAATATGCAACAAAAATAAGCTGTGCACGTAACTCTGCCTCGAACCTTCGATTTTTTACTCAAAAGGGCATGTGTGAACATTGCGGTCTTGATCATGGCATTGCAGTTGATGCAGTTATAACATATAAAATTACCATTAGGTATAAATGACAGGAAATGTTTCTGAGGTTTAGAAATATTAGTCTTAACCAAATGATCACTGAGGTTTTTAGATCTTTTATCCGCAAATCTAGGCCTGGTTTCGAAGGATTTAGAAATACTAGGATAAGAATTAAGAATATGCCAAGAGTGATTAACAATTGATTTCAATGACCAGTAAATAGGACTGAAGGTAGATACCAAGATGACAGGGATACAAGTGACATCTTTGGGTTTGGGAGAGAGTAAGAATTGTCATTCTGCTGAGTTTGCCTCGGCCAAACACGTATCCAATATCCTATAGTCATAGCCTTTTTGTAAAAAAAAAAAGAAGATTGTATAGCTCTTTAGAATGGAATGCAAAATCAACATCATTACTGCAGATACGTTTAATTCTTAAGAATTGGCTGTGTTTTTCATCGCAGGGAGGGCAAAAGGCAACTACTGTAGTGTAAGAAAGTGTTTCTATCAGTTTTCTTTTGATAAACTGTAATGTGAATATGCTCTCTGTCTTTTTTGATAAGAACATCCAAAAATGATGGACATTTTTTCTAATGCTAGAGAATTAAAAAATAGCATTCTAGTACTTAAAAAGATCTAGTACTTCTAGTACATAAACAACTGAAGATCACCCGCAGTACCAGACCTGTCGTAGGAAAAGAAAAGAAGAGGATGTCAGGTGCAGCACGACTGAAGAAGGAGCATTACTTTATAAGAATAGATATTGCTGATGCCTTAAATAGTTATTTTGTTGACAGTTTAACTAGAGAAGAGGTTACTATCAGATTACTTAAACTAAAGACAAACAAGGCAGCAGGTCCTGATGGCAAATACCGAAGAGTACTCAAAGAGTTAGCTGAGATCATTTTTAAACCACTCCCAGGTATTTTTAGGCAGTCCTTAGAAACTGGAGAAATACCTGAGGACTGGAAGCCAGGTAATATAATACCAATATATAAGAAAGGGGACCGTACTGATCCAGGAAACTACAGGGATGTAAGTTTAACTTGCATAATATGTAAAATACTGGAATCTATCATTAGAGACAAGTTGGAAGTATTTCTTGAAAAAAGCATTAAGGGATAGCCAGCACGGTTTTCATAAGGGAAGGTCATGGCTGACAAACCTGGTATTCTTTTAAGAAGCTACCAAGTGTTTTGATTACAGCAAGGCATATGGTATTATCTACTTAGATTTTCTAAAGGCATTTGATAAGGTACCACATGAGACTTGTTAGTAAAATGAAGACAGTAGGAATCAGAGGATGCATTTCAGACTGGATTCGGGACTGGCTACAGGGTGGAACACAAAGAGTAGCCTAGTAGTAGGAGGGAAATTATCTGAGCAGAGAGCTGTTAGAAGTGGAGTTCCACAAGGATCAGTGCTGGGACCACTGCTCTTTCTTATTTATATCAATGACTCTGACAGGGACATAGAAAGTACACTAGTCAAATATGCAGATGATACAAAACTGGGAGGCCCAGCTAACAGTCTGGAAGCTACTAAAGTAATCCAAGAAAATTTAAATAAAATCCAGAAGTGGGCGGAAAACTGTCAAATGAAATTTAATATAGCCGAATGTAAAGTTCTGCATGTGGGAAATAAAAATATTAGGCAGGATTACTTTATGGGAGGAACAAAATTGGTATGTGCTCAGTTTGAAAAAGACTTGGGAGTAACGGTTGATCAAAGCTTTTCTGGTTCTAGGCACTGCGCTGTTGCAGTAAAAAAAAGGCCAACAGGATGCTGGGATATATAGCCAAAAGGACTATATAGGTCCAAGGACGTTATACTTATCTTATACAATACATTTGTTAGACCACACTTGGAGTAGTGTGTGCAGTTCTGGGGACCATACTACAAAAAAGATATAGAGGCTCTGGAAAAAGTTGAGATTCTTCAGGTTGAGTTCTGTTAGTAGAACAAGGGGACATAAATGGAAATTAGCAAAAGGTAGATTCCATACAGACATTAGGCAGAATTTTTTCACACAGAGAGTAGTCAAATGTGTGGAATAGCCTGCCAGGTCATGTAGTAGAGGCAGGGATTTTCAAGACTAGGCTTGATACAGTGTTAGATACTGTCTAGTCTGTAGGTAAGCAGAGCTCTAATTTAGTTAGGAAAATGGCGAGCATCATTGGGCTGAATGACCTGTTGTCGTCATTATATTATGTTACCCCTCTCTCTAAAAAAAACTAATATTCCATGAAAGGAGTTTGTATGTATTCAGCCTTCATAATGTTAGTCTGTCCCCATAGACCAGTAAGTAGCTAGATTTGTGAGTAGTATGTAACCAGGCCTCTTCTTTTTCAGATCAAATGAAATTTTGCAGTGCAGGTTGTCCTCACAAACGAAGAAAGTAGACAGAAGTACAAGGAGATGCAGCTTAAGGCGAAGAGAGAGGTGGCAAAGGCTAAGGAAAAGGCGTATGGTGAGCTGTATGAGAGGTTGGACACTAAGGAAGGGGAAAAGGACCTGTACCGATTGGCTAGACAGAGGAACCAAGCTGGGAAGGATGTGCAGCACGTTAGGGTGACAAAGGATAAAGATGGAAATTTTTTATTTTTTATTTTTTTATTTAACCTTTATTTAACCAGGTTAGTCTCACTGCGATTAGAAATCTCTTTTTCAAGAGAGTCCTGGCCAAGAAAGCAGCATTCGATTACAGACACAACAAAATTTTAACATTTAACATACTATAAAAGCAGACAAACAGCAATGTACAAAGTTTCACAATCTAGTTAACATGAGTAATCTGTAGTGCAACTAAGGGTCAAAACAATTACAAGTTTCACTTTCCTCCATAACCTTAAGCCTTTTTTAAAAATCATTTAATGATAAAAGCTCCTGTAAATTAAGTTCTTTCTGGAGCTTATTCCACGCAGAAGGAGCTGAGAACTGGAATGCTTTCTTGCCAGCCTCAGTACGAACCATTGACACAGACAATAAAACACTGTTTTGTGAGCGAAGTCGGTATTTTCCATTAGTCTGCTGGACAATGTACATGCAGAGGTAAGATGGAAGCAATTTCAATATGGCCTTGTAAATGAAAATATACCAGTGACACAGTCTACGTAATGCCAAGGAGGGCCAGCCCACTCTTCTATAAAGAATACAGTGATGTGTCAAAAATTTGTAATTTGTGACAAACCTCAGTGCCCCATGATACATCATGTCCAACCGACGCAATGACGCTAAAGGTGCATGCATATATAAAATGTCTCCATAATCTATTACCGGTAAGAAAGTAGTTGAGACTAGCCTCTGTCTCACCTCAAGAGAAAAACAGGACTTGTTTCTAAAATAAAAACCCAACTTAAACCTAAGCTTTTTTACAGGGGAATCTATATGAAACTTAAAAGTGAGACCATCATCTATTAAAAACCCCAGGTACTTATAAGTTGTCACCCTTTCAATTGGTTTACTCTGTGTGGCAACGATACAAGGTAATGTCTGCGGCTCTATCTTTGACCTAGTGAAGAGCATCAACTTGGGTTTATCAACATTCAAAATAAGCTTCAGCTGATAAAGCCGAGCCTGTATGGTATTAAAAGCAGACTGTAGGTCTTCAAAAGCCTTTTTTACTGTTTCTGCATAAGAGTAGATGACTGTCATCTGCATAAAAATAAAAACTGGCATTTGCCACGTGTTTGCCAATATTGTTTAAATAAATCGTAAATAAAAGAGGTCCCAGAACTGAGCCCTGTGGCACCCCATTCTGTACAGTTAAAACACCAGATGTCTTTCCATCAAACTGGATGCACTGTGTTCTATCTAGGAGGTAGCTTCTGAACCAGGAAACTGCCTGGTCAGAAAATCCTATATTGACTAATCTTTGTAGCATGATGTCATGATCTACAGTGTCAAATGCCTTTGACAGGTCAATAAAAAGGGTGACACAGTGTTGCTTCTTATCCAGCGCACAGATAACATCATTAACCACTTTAATTGCTGCAGTAGTAGTGATATGCTGTTTTCTAAAACCTGATTGGCACTCAGCTAAAATATTGTCGTTGCTTAAAAATCCCTTGATCTGATCACCCACCAGTGTCTCCAAAACCTTAGCCAGAATTGAAAGCTTAGAAATAGGCCTGTAGTTATCTAGATTTGAGGGCTCCCCTCCTTTGAACAGGGGCAGAACAAAGGCAGATTTCCATACACTGGGGATAACATTCAATTCAAGAGTGAGATTAAAGAGATACATTAGGGGCTCAGAAATAATATCAGAAGAAAGTTTCAATAGATAAGGATCCAAGTTGTCAGGACCAGCTGTTTTTTTTTGAGTCTATACCTTTTAGCGCTTTGTGTACTTCTGGTAGAGAAAAAGGGGGAAAACAAAAACTTTGTCCCGTTCTCTTATTTACAACGGCATCAGTAAATGGCTGATTACCTGATGTAGCCTTAAACAGAAAACCAGAGGAAACAAAATGTTTGTTGAAACAGTTGAGCATTTCAGCTCTATCAGTGACCTTATCAACGCCCTTTATAATACATGACGTAAATGTGCTGACAAGCGAGGAGAGTGTTTTGAGAAGGTGGAAGGAGTACTTTGAGGGGCTGATGAATGAAGAAAATGAGAGAGAGAGAAGGTTGGATGAGGTGTGGATAGTGAATCAGGAAGTGCGGTTGATTAGCAAGGATGAAGTAAGGGTAGCTATGAAGAGGATGAAGAGTGGAAAGGCAGTTGGGCCAGATGACATACCTGTGGAGGCATGGAGATGTTTAGGAGAGCTGGCAGTGAAGTTTTTACCTAGATTGTTTAACACAACCTTGAGAAGTGAGAGGATGCCTGAGGAGTGGAGAAGAAGTATACCGGTATCAATTTTCAAGAATAAGGGGGATGTGCAGAGCTGTAGTAACTATAGAGGTATAAAGCTGATCAGCCACAGTATGAAGTTATGGGAAAGAGTAGTGGATGCATTGTTTGCTTTGAGAGTGTTGATGGAGAAGTATAGAGCAGGTCAGAAGGAGTTACATTGTGTCTTTGTGGATTTAGAGAAAGTATATGACAGGGTGCCGAGAGAGGAGGTGTGGTGTTGTATGAGGAAGTCGGGAGTGGCAGAGAAGTATGTAAGAGTGGTGCAGGATATATATGAGGGAAGTGTGACAGCGGTGAGGTGTGCGGTAGGAGTGACAGATGGGTTCAAGGTAGAGGTGGGATTACATCAAGGATCAGCTCTGAGCCCTTTCTTATTTGCAATGGTGATGGACAAGTTGACGGATGAGATCAGGCAGGAGTCTCCGTGGACAATGATGCTCGCGGATGACATTGTGATATGTGGTGAGAGTAGGGAGCAGGTTGAGGTGAGCCTGGAGAGGTGGAGGTATGCACTGGAGAGAAGGGGAATGAAAGTCAGTAGGAGCAAGATGGAATACATGTGCGTGAATGAGATGGAGGACAGCGGAATGGTGAGGATGCAAGGAGTAGAGGTGGCGAAGGTGGATGAGTTTAAATACTTGGGGTCAACTGTTCAAAGTAACGGGCAGTGCGTAAGACAGGTGAAGAAGAGAGTGCAGGCAGGGTGGAGCGGGTGGAGAATAGTGTCAGGAGTGATCTGCGACAGAAGGGTACCAGCAAGAGTGAAAGGGAAGTTTTACAAGAGGGTAGTGAGACCAGCTATGTTGTATGGTTTGGAGACGGTGGCACTGATGAAAAGACAGGAGACAGAGCTGGAGGTGGCAGAGTTGAAGATGCTGAGATTTTCGTTGGGAGTGACGAGGCTGGACAGGATTAGGAATGAGTATATTAGAGGGACAGGTTAGACGGTTTGGAGACAAAGTGAGAGAGGCGAGATTGAGATGGTTTGGACATGTGCGGAGGAGAGATGCTGGGTATATTGGGAGAAGGATGCCGGAGATGGAGCTGCCAGGCAGGAGGAAAAGAGGAAGGCCAAAGAGGAGGTTCATGGACATGGTGAGGGAGGACATGCAGGTGGTTGGTGCTAGAGCCCGACCGATGCCAGATTTTTGGGTCCGATGCCGATCCCGATTTTGGAGAGTCCTAGCCCACCGATTACCAATGTTTTGAGCGATATTTTGTCAAAAAGTGCAACATTTTCAAATCAATTTGAAAAGTGTATATTTTATTAAAGCTTCTATATTTAAGAACATTTAACTTATAAGCAAACAAATAAAAATATAAATAAACACACAAAGAACTTTAGATAAAAAAATGTAAAAGATGATATTAAATTAAATATATATATATTAACACCATCTTTAAGTGTGTGAAATCAAAATAACTCCACACCTTGCTTTTACTTCTTTCTTTTCCAGCCATCTATAAAAAATTAATTTAAAAAAATCAGTTTTCCAGTTTCAAACATGTATTGTTATAAATATTATTATTATTGTTGTTGTTATTAATTTGTTATTATTTCTTAGTACCTATTCTCAGTAAATTAATTATATTTTCTTATTTTATTCCTACTACATGATCTCAAAGAGTAAGACTTTATCTAGCGAGCTTCCCTGTCCATAAGAATTTGGTGGTGAAAATAACTACAATGCGCTCTGACGCGTGACTAGATGACACACACGCTCGCAATAACGCATTAGCTATTGACACAGCCTCATTATTTCTTATTATATATTCTCAGTAAGTTAAATTAATTATATTTTCTTATTTTATTTCTACTACATGATCTCAAAGAGTAAGACATTATCTAGCGGAGCTAATGAGTGAATCAAGTGTAACGTTAGATAAAATTAAATTGACTGGATGAAATACGCGAAAGAAACTACAATGCACTTTCGTGCAGGTTACCCGACGCTAACTGTTGGTTGATTCACTTCTCCAAAAGCAATCCTTCTCTCATGTTATCACGACAAAGCTAGATAACATGGCTTAAAATGATCCACGTTAGAAGTGTTTTATCAGCGTTTTTACTGTCTGGTTAGCTTGCTATGATGACGCGTGACTAGATGACACGTTTGCAATAACGCGTTGGCTATCGACACAGCATCATATAGTAGCTAATATCATCTCAGATAAAAAAACAAATGTGTGATGCATTCAATCACCATTTTATTTTGGCTGGTTATTTATTTGAGAATACAGCGATGTCCTCTGGAAATGTAGATCCTACGCTGCTTATGTGCTCACTGCCACTTCATAAAGGCTTGCTAGCCAGCTAGCTTGTTAAAGTGAACCAAATATGTTAGCTAGCTCGCTCGCTTGATAATGAGGATTGATAAACACAGTGGTCGTATAAACACATTTAATTAAAAACTTTCACTAAATATACATACCGTTATTGTGGCAATCGAATCTGTGCAGACAAGTCTTGCAGTGGAGAATATTGGATGAGGCACGAGTGACAAACGTCTCATTACAGAAGTAGCGCGTCAGCTGCTGCAGTTCACACTTGTATTGTATGTACTCTACTGGATAATTCTGGCAATTACAACGTTCGAACAGACAAGTACAGATAAATCAATGTTTTTTTTGTTTATTATACTTATTTAAAAATCAGGACACATCGGCTGCATAACTGCCGATCCCGATGTCATCAAAAAAGTCAAATAATGGCCGATATATCGGTCGGGCTCTAGTTGGTGCAACAGAGGAAGATGCAGAGGACAGGAAGAGATGGAAACGGATGATCCGCTGTGGCGACCCCTAACGGGAACAGCCAAAAGAAGAAGACGACACTATATGCCTGTAAGTGTGCGTGCTTGTGTGTGCTTTTTAACCCTATCACATACTTAAGCTACAGTATGCTTTACCAAATGGTCAATTGAATAATTCCAAAAATGCAAACCTCAGTTATTTAGCCCAATATTTTCAAGAAAATGATAACAGTATCTGAAATTCAAAATGTATCTATCCCTGGTCTGATGTAAATGTGTGTATGAGGGTTCATGTCATGGTTCAATATCTGTATGAGCTGTCTAGTGCAATTTAAAGTGGCAATCTCGTTCTCTTTGGCGGTACCAATGGCGAGAAGCAGTGTGTGTTTTTGGACCTCACTTCCCAACTTCCAAACAGTGTTGCCTGTGTGTGACGTCAGTCAGTTGGCACCTGGGCCACAGTAACTATAACACTTACTATTTACTGAATAAAAATGGTTGTTATAAAAGTAACGTTATGTACGTACTCATTCATTGTCTAACATTAGACTAACTTAAGCTGTCTTTACACTGCCGAGCCGTTAAAATACTGTAGCAGACCTGGGGTAGAATTAGTGATGATCAATTTCCACAGACGTTCTTTATCCACCTTTTGCCCAGTATGAACATCTTTACACTGCAGAGAAGAATCCGGCTCGTGCAATTATGTATCTCATGCACAATAAACATAGTCTTTCTCGTGAATGATTGTTGTGTGATATTTTTTAAACAACTGCCTTGCAAAATGTTATCCCTGGTGTTTCTGGTTTTGTTAGCTAAACTGTTCGAGAATAAAGCTGAGCTGGGTGTTAAATTAGCAATCAGAACAAGAAGAATAAAACAAAAACAAAGGAGATTTCATCAAAAAAGGGCATAAAGGCTGAAGGAATATATGAGAAAGCGTAATAAAATAATAACAACACTAATCCATACTGCCGTATTTTTAGGGGTCCAAGCAGCGAAGCTGGTGGAACCCTATTGTATCTGTTCGGATTATTATTATTATTAGGGGTCCAAGCAGCGAAGCTGGTGGAACCCTATTGTATCGGTTAGGATTATTATTATTCTTATTTTTTCGCCTAAAAGTGTCTGAGGCTCAGCAACCATAAGTCCTGGAGCAACCAAATTCGGCAGGTGGGTTCCTATGGCCCCCCACTACTCAGGCACTAAGAATCACCTATGTCGGCCAGATGGTGGCGCTATAACAAATGGTTTTGCGTAAAAGGCCATTACTCCCACACCATAAGTTAGATCAACACAAAACTTCATCGACCTATGCATCTGAACGTGCTCTACAACTTTGCCATTGGCACCACCTATGTCCGCCATATTGTTTGCCCGCCATTTAGACTTTTTAGTTGGGGCGTGGAAGTTTTTTCCGCTAAAATGTCTGTGGCTCAGCAACCATAAGTTGTAGACCAACCAAATTTGGTAGGTGGGCTCCTATGGCCCCCCCACTACTCAGGCACGAAAAA
The DNA here is from genome assembly GCF_018555375.3 of Anguilla rostrata. Classification (NCBI taxonomy): domain Eukaryota; kingdom Metazoa; phylum Chordata; class Actinopteri; order Anguilliformes; family Anguillidae; genus Anguilla; species Anguilla rostrata. The sequence goes on from NC_057934.1 coordinate 28,526,985, forward strand.
TTGCCTATGTCGACCAGATGGTGGCGCTATAACAAAGGGTCATACTTTAAAAGTCCATAACTGCCACACCGTAAGTCCGATCAACACAAAACTTCATCGACCGATGCATCTGAATGTGCTCTACAACTACTATTGGGACAACCTATGTCCGCCATATGGTTTGCCCGCCATTTGGCCGTTTTTATTAGGTGGGGTGTGGAAGAGCTGTGGCTCCAAATCTAAACGGTTACAACATCTAGTAAACTTCTTTACGGCAAGCGACATCCATGGCGAGGCAAGTAATCCGACACCGTAGGGTCTAGTTTTTATCAGTGAGGGGAGGGTCTGAACGTCAGGGAAGCAGTGGAAGACAGGGCCAGACATTATATGAAGACAGTACCGGGTGAGTTTGTTTAGTCTTTGAATCTGTCATTATGCTGAGAAATAGCTAAACCATTTTATTGATAGGTTCTGAGTTTCTGTGCAAACGCGCGAAAACACGCTGGTATAATGAAACAATGACGGTAGCCTAATACATATATAGTCCGCTTCATTCCGTTGCTACCATAACATAACGACCTACAGCTGCAGTTTCTCCTACAGGGTCCAAGTTGAACTATGCGGTTGTTCCCTGCACTTGGAACGGTAGGCTACTGCCCTCTAGGGTTTTCGACACACTTGTTCCTGCTTATGGTTAAACACTTTGTTGTACGTCGCTCTGGATAAGAGCGTCTGCCAAATGCCTGTAATGTAATGTAATGTGATATTCCGTAGCAACAAGATAAACCAGACATTATCCCTAAAATATGCTAATAGCAGTGAAAACGCTGCTCACTGAATAACGAAATAAACGAGACAACGTTTTTATTTAATTATACCATGTCATTATACAGTCAATGGGACTACGCATTTAATAAATATACAATCTTACCACTGGTTTCACGCGTAGAGATGTCCCTTTTGCGACTGAGTGGTCATATATCGTCTTGGACAATCCGTTTGTGATTCCTGTTGCTTACGGCGTTGTCGCCATTTTTAGTACAATTTGGCTTGATTGACAGTTCATTTATTCAGTAGGTGAGAGTATAAGCTTTCTAACGATGTATAACATGTCTGATTTTGCATTTGGAATAGCGTTTTATAGTTCAGCGTAACGGAATGTTTTCTTATCGCATTCACTTGCGCATTCACTGTGGCGTAGCATTAAAGACGATGCACTTAACGAAACGCTGTCAACGATTTTCATAATTTCTTGGAGTACTATTATTATTGAGGACTTCGGGGCATAGCTAAGCCATTTCTTTGCTGATAGACCTATCTGACATCGTTTTCTGATGCAAAACAGAAGCGGATAGGATAGGACAATATCTGGGACTAAACATTGAATAAATATACAATCTTACCATTGGTTTTACGCGTAGAGATGTCCCTTTTACGAATGAGTGGTCATATATCGTCTTGGACAATCCGTTATATGCGCATCTGTGACGCCTGGGTCGGCTATCTTCAATAACAGCTGTGCGTAATACCACACCTGTTGCTTACGGCGTTGTCGCCCTTTTTAGTGCACTTTGGCTTGATTGACAATTAATTCATTCCGTAGGTGAGAGTATAAGCTTTCTAAAGATGTATAACATGTCTGATTTTGCTTTTGGAATAGCGTTTTATAGGTCAGCGTAACCGAAAATTCTCTCATCTGCCAATGTCTAAATAAATAAAACGATTGGCTGCTCTGCGCGTAGGTCGCGACTTGATATTTCGTCTTTTGTTTCGTTTTTTCTCAATGTCGTATTTATTATTTGAAATGTGCATTTATGTGTTATTATTCTATCTGTCTCTGTGGCGCTCTGAAATGCATTCTCTGCTAACCTGAGCAATGGATTGGAATATGTGTCTGACGTACTGTTGCACGCTATGCTGAAACTTCAGCACTTTTTCAGTACTTAAAAAAATAAAATAAAAAAAGAAACAGTTAGGTATTAGAATTTTCCGACGTTCGGTAGTTTTGCGTCAAATGTAAAAGCCAGGGACATGTGTCTCCCGCATTACCGATTGAGAGGATGAAAAGTGTAATTTTGGACGGACGGACGACAACGTCGCTTTTTCATACGTCAGTGGGCTAATTTGCCTAATCTTCGCAGGACTTTAGACCGCGGTGGAAATGCAGACAACCATGGGCTGAAGGAACCTTTTAGTTCCTTGAAAAGTAGTTCCTGGGACTAAAAGTTCCGGGTAATTTTTGTGGAAACGCGGCTTAACCGTGCGCCGCTTATGATTTTTTCCCGGGAGTGTCGCCACAGACACCCAGTTCTTTAATCATAAATTATAATAATAACAATATAAATTAATATAATAATAGGCTCAATCACCATTGTGTTACATAATTCAGCGATATATAGTGACTTAACAGACATGTATTTTAATGAAAATCTTCGAGATTGCCACTAAGTAACAAACTATGACACTTGATATGATGGAATTTTAGCATGTTATTATCAGTTGATGTATTACAAAATTCATAAAAAAAGTAATCCCCAGTTAATCCCATCTGAAATCCAGGGCTTTTTTGTAAGAAAACCCACCTGTCTTAAATAAACCCCATTATCTTCTAAATTATATATAGTACAGGCATACTTCTTTCAAAGCTTGAAATAAATTTTGCAACAAAATGACCAAATCTCCTGATTATATGGGCATCTCACCCTGTAAACACATAGGACATATTTATTCTGAAAAACAACTAAGAAATCCAAAAATTGTTTATTTTCTTTATTCTGGAGTGATTATATATACTTCTGACACTGGGCAAAACCAGATTTCTTTTTTCAATCGTACCCAGTGGATTGAACAAACCAGTAAAATTTGACATGTGTTTCCCCAAAGGTGGGCCCAAATCTCCCAAAACCTCTCCAAATTGGATTCAATATCATCTGAATATTATTTCCCAGCCATATTCCACTTCCAGAAGCTAATTCCCATTTGGGTGGTACCCTCTGGAACCCCATAAAACAAATATCCTTTATTTACCCATTCTCTTTTTGACTAAGCCCTGTATTTCAGTAAAACGCTGTCCTTTTGTAGAGATTCTATGTTCAAAATTTGTTCATAATGGTTAGTTATCCCACAAACAAAATTCACTTGGAAACAATAAAGCCACGTGGTTTTACCTTTCTGTGTGCAAGACCTGCAATCAGCTGTAAATCAGGCTTGTCAGCAGTAAACCTCCAGATAACACACAGTTTTTTTCTCACTCTCCAGAGGAGAAAAATTACAAAAACATTTTAGATGCCTGCATCAAATTGGGGGTTAAAGAAATTAATAGAATTACCACCATAATAATGTGATGTAATAATGTAATTGGCAGTTAGTACATTGACCGGCAGTTATTATATTAACAGGCCAAAGTAATTACATTAACTGTTTTATTACATTAACTGTCATTACAAAGCCACTTAACATTAGCTAGCATCACATTAATAGTACCACTCACCTGATGAACATCTGCTGAATGTGCCACACAATAACTTTGTCCCTAAACCACATTTCAATCTTGTGCTGATCCCTGTTAATTCCTCTGGTCCTTGCTTGTTCCAAGTCAACTTTTTGAGTGCAGCTGAAATTATAAAGAAATAGCAGGTCAATATTTTTAATAGGCACTTGATAAATCCCACCTTAAGTCCCAAATTATTGATTAATAGATAAAAGTTTTTCTGAAGATTTACATTCCAGGTTTCCACCATATTCATGATGATGTGTGTGGAAAAAAAATACACAAAGTGGTCATTTTATGAGGTACACCCATTGAGCATATAAAGGAACTTAAAGGAGTAACATGGTGGTTGAACGTGACACTTCCCAGTTGTCTTTAGGCAACAACAAAACAAATGAGCATAATTTTTTTATTATTCAGTCATTTCAATGTACTTTAAAACATATTTTTCTAAGCCTAAATTTCCCACTATAAAAGTTCACCCGAACCGTCTGGGCGTGGTAATGAGAACTGTCAGTTAGCTATGATTGACAGACCGTGCCCCGTTACCATAGCTACCCCCATGATACGTGCTCTTTTTGGGAGACTTTTCACAAGCTAGCTAGCTTAGTAGTATATCAAGTATCGACAGATAGCTAAGGTAAGGTCGTTGACTTATATCCAATTATAATTTTTGCTATCTAGCTAGCCAAGTTAAGATAAAAGCACAACTATAACGTCCTCATAAAAGCAAACTAGCTAGCTAACGTTATCGATAACATTGCCTTATGAAAGCAAACTACCTAGCTAGCTAACGTTAGCTAGCTAGCTAAATGAATATAACCAGAAATAATCTAATAGTCCTTAAAAGGCACTCGAATTTAAGTGAACCTAACGTTAGTCAAATATTTGCATTGTCTTGCCTGTAAGCCAGCGACGCAAACTATGGGTCTCAAGTTATCCATGGGTTTACGGGGCGTGGAAAGGGGAGTGGTTACTGTGTTCGTGACGCACCAAGTTGACAACTTTCTCAACCGGTTGAAAATAGGACGATAAATTTAAAACACATATTTCTCCAAAAATACAGAACGGACATATTTAATACTTTACTCACTGTGTTTCTTCAATGCCTCTTGTGCAAATAGCACATAAAACCAAGAAAGTGTGAATATCACCATGGTACTCCTTTAAGAGCACGAGGAGTCAGAAGTTGTAGAAACCAATATGACGTCCAGCGCAGCACTGCTCAGGATTTCCCCACTGGCTATAACAGGGAGATTTCAGTGTGCATCTGATTGTGTCGTCGGCTACTACTCCATGTTTTCAGATAAGCTTATCTTTGCTTAATTTGTTCCAGCAGTTGTTAGTTAGAGAACATAGTCGTGCCTTAGTTCAGATAAGCATATTTCTCCTTAATTTGTTTCAGCTCTTAGTAAGAGAACATAGTTGTGCCTTAGTTAAACACAGTTGTATGTAGTCATGTGGTACTGTTTTAAATAGCCCTGTAATGTCTTGTTAATTTCTGTTTCACCTGGTGTGACTCCTCCCTAATGAGCTCAATGAAATTAGGTAATTTCCACCCTCAGGGTTCATACACTTTTTCACCAATGATTTTCAATGACTTTTCCATGACTTCTCCACAACCTTTAACTGAATTTCCATGACCAAAACAAATGACTTTATCTCAGCGGGATGATTTAAAATTATTTATTGTAACACTAAGTAAAATTAGGTCTGCATCTGAAACATATGGTGCCTCTCTAAAACAAATAAACACCAGACAGACACACTTAGATGCATTCTTTCATTTTTTAATTCGAATAGTCGAATAATGTCTCAAACAGGGCTCGAAATTGCGACCATTTTGGTCGCATATGCTCCCAAAATTTAATCTGTGCGACCTCGAAATATAATTGGGAGCATTTGTGCGAGTGCAAATAATTGTTCTGGTGCGACCTTTTTTTCTTTTTCCAGTCAAACGTCTTTCTCTGTACATTCGCTAGTTATTACACTCAGTATGTGCCTTGTGAGCTGATGGTGACCCTTCTAACCAATCGTGAGCTTGACATTCTTACCTTTAATGCTGATTTTAAATTGGTTAATATTAGCCTTCAATCACTCCCTTTCGCTGCACTCCACTGTCACGCGACACAGAGAGCTAATGCATTAACTTATGTTACCTGAAGTACAATTTATTAGCGTTATCGAAAGCTGAAAAGTTGAAGCAAACGATTACAGCATTTTTTTTTTTTAAACATTAACGTAGTGTTTTGTGTAGCGACCCGGTTGAAACAGCTAATTTCTCCGATGCAGTTTACTGGCGGTTGATTAGCAGTATTAACATGACGAGAAGCGCTTTGTCGTTTGAATGCATAACACGCAATTCCTTGAAGAGTGGACACATTTTAGGCGTAACAGTATAACTGTTAAATAATATTATTTTCCATAACTTTTACAGGGGCTGGAAATTGCATTTTAAGTTTCAATGACTTTTCCAGGTTTTTCATGACCGTACAAACCCTGCAGTAGGCTACATCTCACAATGACAAATGCCAGTTCAGTCGGTTCGCATAAAATCAAACCAGTTCAAGCTCGTATACCGGACCGGACCGGCAAAACCGGAAACCAACCCAACCCTAGCTATCAGCACGTCTAGGAATCTGTACATATTCACAGTTGTAAGCCAAGTCGCTTACAGATGCAGAATAGCCATTAGGAAACCATTTGGAAATTATGACGCAACGTCTGCGCCATTGGATTTAATGGGTCGCGATGAGATAATTCCGAGCGTGTTGCTTGTCTTAAAGTTGACATATTAATACAGCCTTATTTACCAACTAAATGTATATGTATAAAGTTGGTTTTTTACATTTAGACGTTTATGATGTGCATTTTTACAGGACTTACATTTTAATAGGGCAGAATGTCCAGTTCTCTCTGATAAATACAAAATAAATACACTAGCGGTTAAGGTGGTCGATACACGTCTCCCCCTCGGGTGCTCAAAAATAGGTGCTCTCACTCTACATGTATCAGCCAACATTATCTTTATAATATATTGAATAGAAAGTAGTAGCCTAATATAGACTAGCTACTAGGGGTGTGCAGAGAAGTGGGCATGGTTTATACCGGAAGTCAAGTTAAATCCCACCCCCTTTAACTGGGGGGACATTGAACAATCAGAAACTGAAATATATATATATATATATATATATATATATATATATAATTACATTACAGGCATTTGGCAGACGCTCTTATCCAGAGCGACGTACAACAAAGTGTATAACCATAACCAGGAACAAGTATGACGAAACCCCTAGAGAGAAGTACCGGTCCAAGTGCAGGGAAGAACTGCATAGCTCAACTTGGACCCTGAAGGTTAAACTGATTAACACTAAACAACGAGAACGGCAACAACGCAATCTATGGAAAAAATATAAGCAGTAGTTAAGACAGTTAATGCACCCAAGTCACCTACGAAACAGCTGCCTAGTTACAACCCTAAGCTTACAGTCATTTACAGGGGGGTAGGGAGGGATGGGGAGAGGTGCAGCCTGAAGAGGTGAGTCTTCAGTCGTCGTTTGAAATGGGTCAGTGTCTCAGCTGTTCTGACCTCCACAGGGAGGTCATTCCACCATTGTGGGGCCAGAACAGACAGGAGACGTGTTCTGGACGTGCAGGTGCGAAGAGGGGGAGGTGCTAGGCGTCCTGAGGTAGCAGAACGGAGGGATCTGGCTGGCATGTAGGGTTCAAATATCTTGTGGCGGTATGCTGGGGCTGATCCCTTGACTGCCTGGTATGCTAGGACCAATGTTTTAAATTTGATGCGAGCTATAACAGGCATGGATATATATAGCCTATATAAATGGAAAGATTCTGTTTTGCATTGGAAATAGAAACTATTTACAGTAAAGATAGAAAAATGTCCTTCAGTTGAAGGGAATAATCTTAAATTCCAATGATGCTGCGTTCGCGTTTCTTGATGTAACAGTTCGCTAGGGAAACGTGAATGACCACTTTACAACAGTAATTACATAACAGTAATACATGAACTTTTTTGCCTGTTTTATTTTTTTCCCTACTGAATTAAGTTTGGATAGACTGCAAACCATCTGATGTCCTCATATTTTCCCTTGGTGGCAACTGTTAGCCTACCATGAAAATCTGGACTGGATTTCGTGTTCAGTTGATAGCCAAGACCTATGGCTGATACATACAGCATGTTACATCTTAAATGGATGAATATTGACTGAAATACAAGGTAAAACGTTTCATAAAAAATATTTTTTTAAATGGAGGAAATTAACACATACAGCTAAAACTACAGGTTCTAAGCTTCATTTTGATGTAGGTTATAGGTTGCAGGGGTTTGAAAGAAATCCAGCTACCACACCAGGCTTTTGTCTCGCTAGCTCCCGCACCTGACGTCTCCTCCTCCTCGATGCAAGAGTTTCCCTGAGTGATAGCCGAGAATGGTCAGCTCTCAGCCCGCTGTGCACTGCCTCGGTGGGGGCGACTACAGAATATAGCGATCACTTTTAAATAATGTGTAGTAAATGAAACTAGTTAGTGAAATAAAATTCCTATGTTGCAAACAGAATGGGCATTTTTATCTTGTGGCCATTCACAATGATATTCGATTTGAAGAAACATAATGGCTGACGCACAGAACTTATTAATTAAACGGTTTGCAGCGCAGTGGCTCAAAGTTTGTTGGTGTGTGTGCCGGAGTTCCAGATACAGCTAGCAGCCATGCGTAACACTCTCTCTCTCTCTCATTTTTTTCGAATCCGGATAATAACGAGCAGTATTCAGATACATCCCTACTAGCTACCATGCCGCCGAAAAAAGGCCGCTGCTGCCGACGGGGTCTACAAGCCTGGCTAGTTTCGGTTTTTTCACAAAGAAACAAAAAACAGCTTTAGACAACTGGAATTCACCTGCTAGCATGACAGCTAGCACTAGCTTTGCTGCTACGGACTTCGTTGGGCTATTATTTATTTATCTCCGCCCCTAACGTTAGTTATTTCAGAGACCCCCACAAAGCTCAGATTATAACTCGAACCCTGCACGTCCCCCACCTCGGGTGGTCGATAATAGGTGCTCTCACTCTAGTAGGACAACGGACACTACAATTATAAACTAAAAGTGTCTGCTCCGTCCGGGTGCGCAGCAGAGTCGCAGCACAGAGTAGCGGAGTCAGATTCATGTTGGTTCTCCTGGCAAAGAACATGTAAAGCACTGTCGCCAATTGCCAATTTAGTTTTAATTTTTTTTTTTCATTTTGAAAAGCCTGTTGACTTTTGCCATTTATCTTACATTACGCTACAATGTGGAAGGCTTTGTTTTTTTTTTTATTGGTTTCTTATTTGGTTCCTTTTTGAATTAGTTTCTTATTTATTTGGTTCCACAGTGTTTGCTAATTGCACTTTTTTATTTAATATATTATTTAAAACTTTGTGCAATTTGTGTTATTTTATATTACAGCACGGGTATGCCTAGGCCAAGCCGTCATCCATCTTATTCGTTTTGTTAATAAAAGTTCTATTTCTATGTTTAATATAAGAGAGTTTGTCATTGCACTTTGTTTTGTTGTTGTTGTGTTTCTAATAAAAAAATAGTAATGAACCAACCTTCTAAGCATTCGTGTTGTTCAAAGTAAGGGGAAGATCTAAAGATCTAACGTTAAAGCTCAAAGTAAGCGCTCTACAGATATTGAGCGTCATCGGCGAATATCTTGTAAAATGTCCGGTGTTAGCGGTAACACCAGTGTTGTCATGAGTTTATTAATCGGTGGGAAAATTTCCTCACCGTGGCATCCCCACCTCAGACCCCACTGATGTAATGCATTATCAACCCATATCGCTTCTACCTTTTTTTGTCCAAAACCCTTGAGAAAGCAGTGCTTAAACAACTAACCTCTTTTCTCCATTAGAACAACCTGCTAGACCACCCCAGCCTGGCTTCCGAACCGGGCACTCAACAGAGACTGCCCTTCTGGCTGTGACAGAGGCACTAGCCACTGCAAGAGCCTCACGCCTCTCCTCTGTCTTATTCCTCCTTGACCTGTCTGCAGCAATTTGTCAGCTACAAACTACTCCTCTCCACCTTGGCTGAGATGGGCATTTCTTGGACCACCCAGTCTTGGTTCGCTTCCTGTCTTGCAGATAGGTCCTACGAAGTCACCTGGGGGTCTGCACACCTCATCCCCTTGTTACGGGAGTACCACAGGGATCTGTACTGGGTCCTCTGCTATTCTCCATATACACCCAATCTCTTGGTTCAGTTATTAATTCACACGGCTTTTCCTATCACAGTATCGCAACTCTTCTTCTCTCTTCCCCCCTCTGCCTCACAGGTTAATGATAAAATATCTTCCTGCCTGGCTGACATCTCAACCTGGATGGCCAGCCACCACCTGAAGCTCAACCTCAACAAAACTGAGCTGCTGTTCTTTTCATACAAGACCCCCCTACTATGTGAGCTCTCAATCACAGTTGATGGCACCACAGTGACTGCCTCTCACTTTGCAAAGAGCCTGGGGGTGGTCCTAGACCAGCTGGACCTCAAGGAGCACATCATGGCAACATCACGGTCCTGCAGATTCCTCCTGTACAACATCAGGGGGATTCGACCATATCTGACTACGCACTCTGACCAGCTGCTTGTCCAGGTTATAGTGACCTCCCACCTTGATTACTGCAACAGTCTTCTTGCAAGCCTGCCAGCTAGTGCCATACAGCCACTACAGATGATTCAAAATGCTGCTGCCCGACTTGCCTTCAACCTTCCCAAGTTCTTCCATTTCACTCCTCTGCTGAGGTCACTCCACTGGCTACTGATTGCTGCCATGATCATGTTCAAAGTCCTGACCCTCACCTACACTGCAGCCAACAGGACAGCCTGTCTACTTACAGGACATGATTCGACTCCACCTGCTCGATCACTCCGCTCTGCAACAGCAGGGTGCCTTGCACCCCCTCTCATCCAAGTAAAGGGATCACGGAGCTTCTCCACCCTAGCTCCCCAGTGGTGGAATGAACTCCCTGTCCCTCTTTGAACCTGTCCCTCACTACCCATCTTCCGCCGTGGTTCAAAGACGCATCTCTACAGACTATACCTGGACTAACTGCCACCACTCTGAATCATTTCACTTAAAATCTTTCATGACACTCATGTTACATGTACCCCCATTCCAGCACTTTTTATAATTTGTACTTTCATCCTAATATTGTAGCCTGTTCTTCCCTCTAGTTTGACTTGGCATAAGTTAGGTCAGAATAATGTTCACTGCCTGAACTGAACTGTGTTCTTGGCTATAAATAGTACGAATTGAGTACTTATCTTATCGCGCTGTCACTTTTAATTATCATGTACAGATATTAGCTTTATAACATAACTACACAGCTAGTTAGCTGAAATCAAAGGAATTCACGTATTGCTGCTAACATCAGCTAATTAGGCAAATTGTTAAAGTAATAATCTCGAAGATTTTCATTAAAATAAATGTCTGTTAAGTCACTATCTATCGCTGAATTAGGTAACACAATGGTGATTGAGCCTATTATTATATTAATTTATATTATTATTATTATAATAATTTATGATTAAAGAACTGGGTGTCTGTGGCGACATTCCCGGGAAAAAATCACAAGTGGCGCATAGATAGTGACGCGTTTTCCATCACCCATCAGTGGTTGGTCCGCCAGAGAGGGTAGGCGGAGCTAACGCAACAGGCTTGCTCTTCAACTCACTTGTGTGAGCGGAGTACTGTTTTTCCGGTGTCTGCTGGCGTTAAAAGTAGGGGGGGGGGGGTTATGGAACCCTAAAAAGTTTTTGTGTAACATGAGAGGTCATATTATTTGTTGATGTAGATTTTGTATTGCATTTGATGACAATGTAACGTTACTAAATTACATAGCTATTTGCACAGCTAACGCTAGCTACCGGACCATGTCAATAAAGGCAACATTAGTTTAGACAACGTTGCGCACAGTACCCATCTCTCATATCAGGTAACGTTGCGTTAGCTAGCTAGCTAATGTAATTAAAACAATCTAATGTCAGCTAACAATTAGAAAAAAAGGCTAGCTAATGCTACCAACCTTGCAAACCGTTTCTCGAATGCAATGCTACCTTGTTGCAGCATTGCAATGTAGCCAAAGGCCAGTCCAGATCAATAATTTGCAGCGAGACTGGATGCAACTTGCAAAATTCCAAGACGTCTGATTGTAAACATTCTAAAACTGCACTTGGCGATTTGATAAGGTGGGTCTTCTGAGACCCTAGGCAACGGCTTCAGAGGCTCTGCAACTAACCAGTTCACACCGCTGCAATTTTCTCTGCAACATCCTAAAACCGTTTCGTCTCGTTGCGAATCATTGATCTTAACTGGCCTTAACGTTACCGTTATTTACATTGCCATCAAGTTCATCAATATATAAGCCGGGATATAGGTGGAGCAGAGCCGGGTCTGATTTCTGTGTAAAGATGTCAAGCCGGAGAAAACTAAATAAAGAATACGGCAGTATGGATTAGTGTTGTTATTATTTTATTACGCTTTTTCATATATTCCTTCAGCCTTGATGCCCTTTTTTGATGAAATCTCCTTTGTTTTTGTTTTATTCTTCTTATTCTGATTGCTAATTTAACACCCAGCTCAGCTTTATTCTTGAACAGTTTAGCTAGCAAAACCAGAAACAAGGCAGTTGTTTCAAAAATATCACAACAATCATTCACGATGATGATGCATGAGATACATAATTGCACGAGCCACAGCAAATCCCGCAAATTCTTCTCTGCAGTGTAAAGATGTTCATACCGAGCAAAAGGTGGATAAAGAACATTTGTGGAAATTGATCATCACTAAAGCCGCGTTTCCACCAAAAGTACCCAGAACTTTTAATCCCAGGAACTACTTTTCAAGGAACTAAAAGGTTCCTTCAGCCCATTGTTGTCTGCGTTTCCACCGCGGTCTAAAGTCCCGCGAAGGTTAGGCAAATTAGCCCACTGACGTATGAAAAAGCGACGTTGTCGTCGGTCCATCTGTCCTATGATTTCTTCTGTAACCCCATACTACCACCGAAGTAGCCTACATTATTTTCTAATAACCGGGACAGCCCGGAGGGGTTTATTCCACTTATATACAACGGGTTACCAACAATGACTATATATGGTTACTTTTGTATTTATTGATTTTTATCGATTTAATCACCTGAAATTGAAATATTCTTCCGCAGCCGTTTGGGCATATTTTACCATTGTCAAGCAAAACTGTCGTTGGTAGTTGAACTTGGACCATTGTTATGCAACACATAGGATATAACAGGCCAAATAGTCAGATTGTAACTGTTTTATATATCCTCTCAAACACATTCATTATGTTTTTATGCGAACATTCACTTTCATGTCTTGACATCCGAGGCGACAGAATGCATTCACATTCCACAAATAACTGGCAACAACAGCAGAAAACATGCACACGTTGTAAACAATTTGCTGTTGAATTGATTACTTTCTCATCGTCAATTCCATATAAGCTAATCGCAAAATGACAAGAATAGAACGAAAACTCGGACTTAGCAGTGGTACAGCCACCGTTTGCTTTCCTTCGAAGTTACTGCTAGCCGAGCAGCGAAGTGTGCCCTCCAGATGCGAACCATGCACCATAAATTAGTCCATAGTCTTCCTGGTCTTTTTGTGGAATTGAAGAATGGCAGAGTAAAATTACGGCAGTCTGAAAAAGCTAAAGGGACGATTACTAGAATTAACCTGTTATTTTACCCTGACAAAAAGTGCGGAAGGTGATTTCCAGTTTGCTTTTACTGTATCACCAATGTAAATTACGCATAACTACCGCATACCTCACATAACTGTATCAAACGTTTTGAGTCAATTACAACGGGCTAACAAAGAAAATCCGGAAGAAAATATTCAGCATCCGAATTAAACCGTTTGAATGTTTTGGTACGTAATATGCTGTCCCAGCACGAATGCTTAGCATTTTATAAAACGAATACTAAAGCAAGAAAAGAACAGAAGAGCACACGTTATAATTCCAAGACGTTGGCATGCTATAACCAAAAGTAGGCTACTGCGCCGCATAACATACAAGTTTGATTTCAAGTTATTATGAAAATAAATCGGTTTGCGGCTGCAGATTTTTAAAAATGGCGGTTGAAATAAAACACTGCAAGTAGTCGACCAATCAGAAATTTTCAGCGCTTGCGCCCCACCCCAAAGGTTCCGGTACTTTTGGAAAGTACTACCCCCCGAGCAGGGACTTTTTTGGGGGTAAAATAAAGACCCCGGAACTTATTTTAGACCCTAGTTCCTGCGTTCGGAACGCAGTGAGTTCCTCAAAAGGTTCCTAGTTCAGGGGTAAAGTTCCTGTGGTGGAAACGCGGCTTAATTCTACCCCAGGTCTGCTGCAGCATTTTAACCCGGCTCGGCAGTGTAAGGACAGCGTAAGTTAGCCTAATGTTAGACAATGAATGAGTATGTACATAACGTTACTTTTATAACAACCATTTTTTATTCAGTAAATAATAAGTGTAGCCTAATAGTTATCATACAGACGCAACAAAAACATTGACAGAAACCTTAGAATCGCGACTTTCCAATGCGCCCATTGACAAATGACATGAATTGTTTTAAATGTTCCAAATTTGATTAATTAGATCATGTATGCTTCGTTAATCCTTACTCATTACTATGTGAATTTCGCTCATCAGGAAGTCCGCCCAAATCGCATTCACATGTTAACGACATTATAACTACTCTCCATAGAAGGAGAGTAGGGGAGGGGCGATGCGAGATCCATGTGAGAAATGCCAAGCCTGCGAAAGCAGGATAGAATGTCAAATTGTAGCCTAATTCACTTCTTTTGAGGTGAACATTTCGTTTAATTTTGGAAAATGGTCCGTCCGGAAGCCGACATTGATGAAGAGCGGTGTCATTTCGAACAGCGAACTGATCCAGCTGAGGATCAACTTCATGAGTAAGTATATTTCTTATGATCATATTGGTAAATGTGTGTACTGGATTGCAATCTCTGTGTTTGTACAAATATCCAGCAATATGCGCATTTGTAAATTCCCACACTACGAACGATTCAAACTATTGCATCTCAGAATTATAGGCTAGGCTCTCTGCGTCTGGTTGTGTGTTAGAAGTAGCAGGTAGACTGTATTTTTTTCGACCATATTGGTAATAAATAGCCCGTGGCGTGGCTAGGATTCTAAAACTGATGTCCTCGCACAATCGATATTAGCATACTGCAAGTAAATTCGAGAAATAGCAATATAATAACCACTTAGCTAAACAGACCTAGCCTACTTCAGATTGAGGCATTCTTATTGATGAGTTGCTTGTAGTTGAGCTGGAATATCAATGTTTATTTAGTTTAGCTAATGTTGTTTCGTTGATAGCTTGCATTATTTGTAAATGTGTGCTGCATTACATTCTCTGTGTGTTTGTAGGAATATTCACTAATATGCGTGCTTGTAAATTCCCACACTACGAACGATTCTAACCATTGCTTCTCAAAATTATAGGCTACCTCTCTGCGTCTGGTCGTGTTTGTTTGGTTCTTTGTTTGTATATGATGTAACCATGTCACATTTCCTAAGTTTTGTTTTCATTAGTTAGTGGTTTGCCCCTTTTTTGTAAAGCATTTAATTTTCACCTGTTGAAGGAAATGTGCTATATAAATAAAGTTTGATTTGATGTCACATTTCCTAACAATTTTGTTTTTATCATATTTACAGAGATGCTGATCAGATAACAGGGCCTAGTTCACCACTAGCCAAGAGCAAGCAAGCAAGCGTTGCAAGAGAACACCAGTCTCATCTCATCTTCCATGCGTATAGTTTGCTTCAATAGACGTTCTGAAAATCAAAAGATGTCTTTGTTTCTGTCTTCTAAATGGCTCACTGAGTCTTTGTCTTAGTGGTGGGGAGGCATGCGGCCAGGTGTGAATAGCCTACTTAGCTGGCAGGTATTCATTACATTACATTACATTACATTACAGGCATTTAGCAGACGCTCTTATCCAGAGCGACTTACACAACTTTTTTACATAGCATTTTACATTGTATCCATTTATACAGCTGGATATATACTGAAGCAATTTCGGTTAAGTACCTTGCTCAAGGGTACAACGGCAGTGTCCTTACCCGGGAATCGAACCTACGACCTTTCGGTTACAAGTCCAGTTCCTTACCCACTGTGCTACACTCCGTCCTATTCATGGGGTATTGGGGGGTATTCCTACCCAATGCATATTCATTACAGAAAGGCCAAGACCTTTATGAACACATTTCAGTGATCAAAAAAAGTCACAATTGTTTAGTGTGTTTTATTACAATATTCCTGTGCATGTTCAAAACTACTGTTTACAGTTTGTGTATTTTTAGAGCAATTTGCAATCCACATATGATTATGACCTACTTACTGTAGCTGAGTTTGTGCTGAAAACAGAGATATGAAACACTTTGGAATCACTGCATATAAAGTTGATGAAAGTTACACAAATGTCAGAGCATGGCACAATCACCAGTGTGCCTCATTTTACCCTTAGACCCCAGAGGGTTAAAAACAGAAACACATTTTTTTAGTTTCATTACTAGACGATACACGACAACTACGCCGAATACGGAGTTTCGCAGCACCACCATTGTCCCTCTGGTCATTCATTTAACACGCACCCCCTCCCTGCAATCTCATATACAACCACAACCCCCACCCATGACATTATGGACAATACTGTCGATCTTGGCATTCATAAAAATATTCTTTCACCACTAAAAAATCGTATTCCGTCACAGCAACAAGATAAACCCGACAATACAACATCATGAAACCTATGCACTTGTTGTACGTCGCTCTGGATAAGAGCGTCTGCTAAATGCCTATAATGTAATGTAATGTAATAACCCTAAAATATGCCAATACAGCAGTGAAAACGCTGCTCACTGAAAAACGAAATAAACGAGAAAATGTTTTAAAAAATGATACCATGTCATTCTACAGTCGATATCTGGGACTAAATATTGAATAAATATACAACCTTACCATTGGTTTTACGCGTTGAGATGTCCCTTTTGAGACTGAGTGGTCATATATTGTCTTGGACAATCCCTTTGTGAAATATACACGCATTTGTGATGCCTGGGTATTTTCCAAAATAGCTGTGCGTAATACCACACCTGTTGTTTATGGCGTTGTCGCTCTTTTTAGTACAGTCTGGCTTGATTGACAATTCATTCATTCAGTAGGTGACATTCTAACGATGTATAACATGTCTAATTCTGCTTTTGGAATAACGCTTTATAGGTCAGTGTAACCGAAAATTCTCTTATCATCGCATTCACTTACATATTCACTCGGTGGTAGCAGTAAAAGACACTGCACCTAACGAAACGTGGTCAACGAGTTTGCGTAATTTCTTGGAAAATACTATTATTATTGAGTACTTCTGGGCATAGCTAAGCCATATGTTTGCTGAGAGACCTAGCTGACATTGTTTTCTGGAGCAAAACAGAAGCGAATAGAACAGTATCATTGATACTGTCTCTGTCTCCATCTACTGAACATAGATAAGATTTCATCATTGCTATGTAAGTATTACTGCTCAAAATATTTCGGTTATATACGTTCAATGTTCAAAGCCACCCCCTGCCCAGTACCCTTTGAAGGCTATCCAGCGAGCCAGTTAGATTTGGATAGGCAGATACGGACCAGAGTTCCTAGTCGGTTTGCAATACATTACCCTTACCCATTCCTCACTGATTTCCCTTACCATTCATATTGTTCTGGCCTGACCCTAGACTTGATCGTAACAAATGTGAATGATATTTCGAACACCACACTGCCCTATAAATTGATGCAGTCTCAGAAAAAAAACATAGGCTACTGCATCAACTCGGTTCACTCCAATGGGCCAATTTTTTAGAACAATAAGCAGGGGTAGGGGAACATAGATATACCGCCTCAACCTCCTAAAAGCATGGAAATGACTCCTGTTTCTTTGGTTACCACAGTGATTGAGAAAGATGAGTTGGTTCCAGAGTTAACAAAACCGACTAATTCTACTCCGGCCCTTTGTGATGACTATCTCCCACTGTGTCAGAGACCCAGTAGCAGAAGCCTCTTGCGGATGTGTTCTCCCCCTGCCAGAGCGCACAAATCTCATCCACCACAATACTGAAACATCTCCAGGGGTGACTGTGTTCCGGTCTGCCCTATAGATTGCCTGAACACAAAAAGAAAACTGTTCAGGCTGAATTGACCGTTAGCTAAGTCCCACCCCCCTTGGTTACTGTTGCTACGCCTGGCAAGCTTTCAGACCCGCATATCATTGGAGTTATCAATTATACCAGCGAGAGATATTCCAAAGGAAATTACAGATTTCTGGAGTAATACATTTCAAATATCAGAGAGAAGTAGACAGAAAGGACTGCAATATGCTTTTGAAGACTACATTCATGATACCATTTGTCGGAAGAGTGACAGTAATGACATTAAAATAGAGGCTAAAGCGCACAGATAGCAATGCAAGAGTCAGGCACCTCACGTTTTGACAGTTCATGTGCACGACCACTATATAAAGGAGCAACAATGTTCTTGCGCTGCAGGGTAAGCCAATATATGGTTTTATTTAATTTTAGGATAACGTTTAAACCTGGCTCCTATTATTGCTATTATTAAATTTCTACCAGAAAATTTACATTACGCGCATAGTAGGCTATATTCCAGGATACTTCCAAGCTGATCCTTGGAGTGGATCCTTGCCCAAACGGAGCATCCACGTTAAAAAATAAAAAATTATTAGAAAGAAATATTTGAAGGAATACTGTCAGTCATTAATTTGCATGAGTTTATTTTTTATATATAATTAGCTATTCTTTAGCCAGCTGTGCTGTCTGCTAGCTAACGTTAGCATCCGCAGACGAAGGTGTTCTTGTTGATTTTGGATGGATTTAGCTGTGAATCAGGTCTCCCACACCGTTTAATCCACATCCGGCATCTCTCCTCTTGTGTTTTTGGCTTTGGTAACGCAAAAAAAAAAAAAACTGCCCCCTCTAAACATTTGGGATACCTACTGTCAGAGTTGCAGTTTCCGTAGGCACACTATTTCGGCATTTTGCTCTCGTCTGAAAAAAGTTTGCCAGGCCACCCGCGTCTAGTTACGGTTGCTAACCTAGGATTGGACAATGGCCGTTCTAGGGAGGGGCTTCGCAAAGGGTCAATAGAAGGTATGCACATGACGTCACAGTAAGTGGGAGTCACTGCAGTTACACCCACTGAGTGGCAGAAAAACTACTGAGTGGCAGCATTAGCGTTCAGCTTGAATGCCGCGAAAACACAAAAAACACATCTAAAATGGGAAAGAGCTGTTGTGCGATCGACTGTACAAACAGATTCAACAAGAAATCGGAGCTATCTTTTTACAGACTGCCGAAAGCTAAAGAAAAGAGAAGCAAATGGATCGCTCTAATTCGCAGAAACAACTGGAATCCAGGCACCGAAACGTGGATTTACGGTTGTAGTAGTAGTAGTAGTAGTAGTAGTATTTTTTATTCAGTCATCACACACAATACAATAAATATAAACAGTCTAGACAATATAAACAAGTCAACAATCTATGTAGGCATATTAGGTAGTGACTGAAAAAGCACAGGCAGAAGAATAATGCTTATGCCTATCCTATATTCTTATCAATTAAGCTACCTTCCAAAAATAAAACATAATAAAATAAAAATCATTCACAATTGTAACCCTCAAAAATAACTTTATAAACCATTCTTTTGAAAACCAAAAAGGAGTTACACATTCTTAAATTTATATTAGCATTATTCCATAATTTAACCCCAACATCTCCTTTTAATCCCTTTTTTAGCTTTTTGTACAGTAAACTTACAAACATCTCTCAAATCATATTTGCACTCCTGTACTGTACACAATCTGGGAGTTGCTTTGTTTTGTCATTTTGTGTCAGGTATGTTGGATTTTTGTGTAAAATCATACCTTAAGTTACGTACTGTATTGACTACTCATCAATTAAATATTTAGCATCTTTCATTTATATTCTGTGTAACTGTAAAGTTTTTGTCAGCATTTATTTAAAAACATCCATGATGATGAGCTTTGTGTTCTACAAACAAAGGGGGGATGGTTAGATAATTTATATGCTTGGCTAGCTAACACTAAGGTATGATTTTACCCAAAAATCCAACATACCTGACACATGCCTAGATTCCAGTTGTTTCTGCGAATTGCAGCGATCTATTTGCTTCTCTTTTCTTTAGCTTTTGGCAGTCTGTAAAAAGATAGCTCCAATTTCTTGTTGAATGTCCATGGACCACTGATTCTTTGGTAAGTTGTAAGGATCACTGTCGAGTCCAACTGCTTTTTATTTAAGCAGATAATCGTTTGTTTTACTCCCGGGTTTGCAGTTTCCTCTACTAAAGGCATCCATGTCGCAGCATGTTTTGCCACTCAGTCCGACTGAGGGAGCGTATTCCAGTGGGAAAGTGACGTCAATGCATACCCTCTATTGAAGGCTATGTTAGAGGATGGGAGTAACAGAATAATCAAACAGTGCATGGAGCAGCCCTATTGATTATTGTGTTATCACAAGGTGAATTATGTCTGACACTTTGATGCATATCCTACGCCAAGGGTCGACAACCTCCTGAACCGGCTGGGCACCGTACGTTTTTTTATGATGTTGGATTTAACCAAGGGCTACTGGCAGATTCCCTTGTCTCCAGAGTCTAAGGAAAAAGTGGCCTTCTTCGCTCCATTCAAGTTTTACCAATTTGTCACCCTTCCTTTTAGGCTGCTCACGACCCCTGCTACTTTTCAAAGCCTCATGGACCGGGTGCTGCAGGCCCACTCTCCATACACTATGGCCAATTTAGATGATGTAATAATTTATAGTGACACCTGGGAATAGCATATGGACCATGTGGGGGAAGCGCTTGGGTCTCTGAGGTGTGCAGGGCTTAAGGCTGACCCGAAGAAGTGCGCAGTTAGACAGAGGGAAGTACATTATCTGAGGTACCACTTGTGTAGTGGGCAAGTGTATCCCCAGGTTGATAAGCAGTGATTGCAGCCTGCCCATGGCCCAAGATAATAAAGAGTTTAGACTATTCTTGGGTCTGGCCGGCTACTACAGGAGATTCATTCCAGCTTTCTCAGAGCTGACTAGTCCCCTGACTGATCTGACCCGAAAGAGTGCCTCAGATCTGGGCCAATGGACAGAGACATTTGACAGGTTAAAGCAGGAGTGCTGTAGTGAACAACTACTTTATACACCTAACTTTGCTCTCCCTTTTTGTCTGCAAACAAACACATCAACAGTGGGCCAGGGACCGATTTGTCCCAGGAGGTTGAGGGGGGCCGGCTGCCCTGTGCTCTACATTAGGCAGAAGCTGTAACATTGGGAGGCGAAGTACAGCACAGTGGAGAAGAAGTATCTGGCCATCAAGTTGGCGGGCAGGGCTAAAACTAGCATTAGGTGAAACTGAGCTTTAGAACGCAGACAGCAGTGTGTGCACTTCAGCGTGACAACACATTTCTCACAAGAATCGCAGCCTGTTGTATACTTAATGTCACTGCAGCGGTGATCAGACCTACACAAAGCAAGGGCTAGCATGATGTTAGCCTTCATTAATCACAGTTCTATGAGACCGTATGATGTAGCTACCACAGCCAATAGCACTGACCCATAAAATAAATTTTTACTGTTACTTGTTCAATGGAACGTTCGAAGTAAAACTGATCGATTACAGTCTATCCACCTGACATCTTTATAGTAAAAGCCAGGTTCACAGTTAAACACAAGCAGGTCAAATCGCAGGGAGCAACCGGCAGATGCTGCCAAAATCGTTTGCGAACGACACAACAGTACACTTGCCCGAATCGTTCGGCGAACGACACAACACTAGTTCGTTCGTTCGACTTGCTGTAGCGAATGCAAGGAGCGAGGAGTCTCTGGGGAGGGGAGTGGGTACGGTAAGGAATAATGGATAATAATCAAACATCACTGTCAAGTGTGCTGTTTATTTTCAATAAAATAAGATTTTTTAAACATGTCTCAAAGTAGGCTAGTCAGGGCTACTATTTTATCAACTACATTTTATGAGAAAAGGTAGGCAACGTACATCAGCACTTCCTATGTGAAGCAGCCGTTAGAACAAGTCACGGTACAGAAATCCGCATCTAGGGCTAAAACAACCCATTTTGGGAAATGTAGTGAAATGAAATGGCTACATGAAACCGATTCTTTCAAACTAAATTGTGTAGAATAAAATTGAAACGAAAACTTATGAATATATATATCCCCCCCCCCCCCCCCCCCCCACTACCCCTATCGACTGACACCAACCCTACTGAGGCCACTGATTCGGTGAACAAATCTTTTTAGTGAACTGATTCTACTGATTCAGTACACTGAAAAGAACTGTTTTGCCCATCACTATTGGCCACTTGGTAGTGCTATAAAAGTCAGTTGAAATTGCAATTATTAACCAATCAAACAATCAGAACTACTACTATGTTCGACCTACAGACTTGAAAACAATGTCAGCAGACATTGTGGTGGTGCTACCGACGTCAAAAATCCACTGTTTTGTCAGACGGGTCCCTTAATTGATGGTATAGGCTAACATCTCAAAACCCTGATAGAATACTAGCAACATCAACAAATAATAGCCTATACTTCGGGACAACTGATTTCTTGTTGGGGCGGGAGCGTTATGGGACCTAAACATTGGATAGGGGGGCGCTGGTCTGAAAGGGCTTGAGAACCCCAGATCAATATCTTAATCAGGCATGAAGAGTTGAAATGATTACAAGTTTGTTAGCAGTTTGGAAAACCAGTAACTTAGTAATACCGTCGGACTGACATTAAAATTAAAATTGTGTGTAAAACAGCAACACGAATCGTAGCTACAGTGCGGGAGAACTTTTGGAATAAAACGTAAAACTCAGCTGATTCGTTTAATTAATAAGGAAAAGGGAGGTAGCTGGGCTTCCCGAAGAATAGCGAGCCTCGCCAGGTAAGTTAACAACGTCGGAAGTCACGTATCCAGAATAAACAAAACTGGCAAATTCGGTCATCCTATGACTGAAAAGCGCTTATACACATCCTGAGATCAGAATGTAATATTAGTCTATTGACCTGCTAACTATGTAATCTATGACTGACTCGCATTAGCTAGCTGTTACTGTAGTATATTGTCTTTCTCCGGTAGCACCGATTGCGATATACGTTAGCAATCTCATGAATTTAATGGGTTTGCTAATTTGGTAACATAAACGGTTAGCCAACTCTGACGTCTAACTTAGATAGCCTAGTAGCTAGATAGCGTTAACCGACCAGTTTGCTTTGCTGATGTGGAACAAAGTCTTATTTAGACAGCTAACGTGACATCCTAAATGCCACCAGCCATTCTGGTAAACCGTGTTTTAAAATTGATAGGCTCGCTGCCCTATATTAATTTTAACCATTTCCCATTCGCATGTGTTAGTTATTCTTCTGGCAATGTTTGGTGTTAACGTTAACGTTAAGTTTCTTAATGAGTTCACCGATTTGCCATTAACTTGATAGTCTAACTTACTCAGCACGCACAAGGTTATCTTCCATTCTAGCTGGCAGGCACGCTAACGTTAGCTAGCTAAATAAACATTAGCTACCAAGCTAGCTACATAGGTTGTATAATGGAAATCATTGGGTTAAAACGAAGCGCCGTAGCTAGCCAGCTACGTCGCCAAATGTCAGCTTACCTGGTCCATATACATAGTTCACGTGCGACTATGTTCTTCGGTGTGTGTCTGATCCAGGGTTGTGATTTAATTATTTTTTACTGACTTATTCATAAAGTCATTTTACTCTTTCGAGAAAGCGAACCGACTTAAGTGTCTGGTTGTCTTTCTCTCCGGCTCTCTCTTTTCAATACCACATACTTCCTGCTGTTGTTGCTAGGAAACAGGAAATGTGTATCACTGAAATGTGCCCCCAGCACCAACTCTGCAAGCATAAGACATGCATTCCTTTCATTTTACAATTCACCTATGTATAAACTGAATAAATCTGTTGTAAATTAGGCTACTAAAAGCAGAGGCGGAAAATCCAGGTTCAAAAACTAAACCTCCTTCCACTATTTTGTTCCAATCACCTGGGTATTCTCATGAGCAAGATTCTTCATCCGGGAAATAGAACTAATTAGTGAAATAAGATAGCTGAGTTCACAGGTGGAAGAAATACGTCAGGACTTTTACTTTCTGACCCCTGGACTTCCCACTTCTGCATTAAAGACAGGGAAAACACACCTTGACTTTATGAAACTTGTGTTTCTAAATTATACAATAATATTTCTGTGTTATGCTCCTCTCTTTAAAATGTGAACTTGGGCTAAATCCTAAATCCGTTTAAGCACAGCTATTGTGAGGTGTCCAATCTTATCTGAAAAGGGCCAATGTAGGTGCAGTTTTTGTTTTAGCCCAGTAGTAAGGTTGAAGGCCATATTTCAGTAGCTGAATAGGGTGTTGTTGCGCTGGGCTAAAACAAAAACATGCACTGCCCTTTTCAGATAAGATTGCATAGCCTGGTTAAAAGCATGGATACTCAAATTTGGCCCAAGAGGCCAGTGGTAGCCTGATTGGCCAGAGATTTAACTCACCTGGTGTTACAGGTTAAAATCAGTCCTGATTAGAGGGGGGAAATGAAAATACATCAGATTTGAGTTTCCCTGACTAAAGGATAAAGAGAGCAACACAAAAAGCACCAGGCATATTCAAATCTGGTCCAAGAGGCCAGTAGTATTTCTGGTTTTATTTTCTACCTTAATTGATTAATGCCACTGATTTGAGAGAGACTTAACTCACTAAGGATTAAATCAGTCCTAGTTATAAGGGAAGAATGAAAACCACACTGGCCTGGAGGGCCAGATTTGAGTATCCCTGAAATATACCACACTTTTAAAAAGTGCAAATGTCTCATGTTTAAATATTTAACTATTTGCAAATGTAAATATGCCGTTTAACTCGTAATGACCACATTTTTCATATTACGTAATCTACACAATTCTTTTTCATGTTTGCAGGTATGCAGTTACACCTGTGCAGTACTGGTGCTCTAATTTTATTCAGTGCGGACAACGGTATAAAAAGCTGACAATGCAGACATTTGATATAATTGTATTACATAAACTGGCATACATTATATAATAGAAAAGCTTTTTAAAAATGCATATAACTTGATCAGAATTGAATTCCGTTCATATCTTAAACTTTACTTTTAACAGTAGGAGTTAAATCGCAACCTACTCGTTTGAAGTTTGGTAGGCTAATAAATAACAACGTAAAGCTACACGGAGAAATATTACTAAATTAAAACAAACACATAAAACTACATGTAGACTAGTAGCTATAAGAAAATATTCAGAATAACAGCCTATGTTTAGTATTTAAGACCCGGGACATAGCAAGCAAGTTTATATGGCATTATATGGCAGCTATCAAGGCTTGATTCAGAAATTGAGATGACCGACAACGAATTTAAATGTAGCTGAGCTCGCTAATGATCAAGCGATCTAACGAGTCAGTAAGAATATGTTTAGAATACAGGTTAACTAAATAACGTTTAAAAAACCAACCGGCGTACATATAATATGTTTTAATTGTTTTCGACAATGTTTGCACTTCTCCTGAACAAGCTATCACAAACGTTTCGGAACAAAAACTTTCTCCTCCCCTTGCCCTCACCGTCATGGTCCTAAAGCCCTCCCAAGCACCTCACATTTGCTCACTGAAGTTCTTCCTCTGACTGTGTAAATACCAATGTAGTTAACCCTGAGTTAACCATTGTAGCCATTTCTGACGTACTACACCAATAAAATTGGATGTCTTTTAAGGTAAGAACGCGAACGCGATATAATATCACAAATAACATACCAAACTCCTTACTGTATTAGCTAGAAGAAATGTAGCTAGTTAGTCGTCTCCAACGGCGCCGGTCGTATGGAAGTGATTGTTTTGCGGTCCTAAAGCCAGCCATTTTGTGTGAGTATCTTGTCAGCCAAGCAAGGTCGCTCGCTTGTTGTCGTTTTAAAAGTTGATTATAATGTGTAGCAGAAACTAATATTTTATGTACCATGTGATTCTGGATACGTTTGCTTTAATAGCAAATCCGCAATAGGTAATCTATTTAGAATAAGAGACATCAATTGAGACTGAGATTATTTTAACTTCCTTCAGCCACCAGTGTGCATCTCGCCTAATTGTCCCTGAGGTCCTAACGCCGGCCATTTTGTGACTGTATACCGTACGTATGTAGCGGGCAGGGTATTACAAATTACTCATCAATGTAGTCTACCAAACAACTACCAGTCAATTAAAGTGGTAATGCCGCGCCTTTTAAAACGAGTAAAACAAAATGTATTTGCGCATGTAGTATTGATACATTGTTAGTGGGAGTCTGAGGTTTATTAACAGTATCATTGTTTGAGCATAATAATTTCACATGACAAAAGAATGCGGGTTTGAGAAAGCTTTAGGCCATATCAGTGGCGCTGTCACGCTAAATTCTGTCCCCCCGACAAATTTCATCCACTATATTCCCGTCCGGGGTTACTTTGTGCTGTTACATTGCTCTGATTGGTCAGATCTCTCAGTCAGAAGATTCAAATTCAAATATGCTTTATTGGCATGCCATATATATATACACATTGAAAAACATAAGTTCAACAATCAGTAAACATGAACAGAATACAACAGTAATTTCACCCCCTGCTGATATCTATGTTTTCACTCAAAAAGCAAGTTTTCCCATTGGGCTCCTTTCATTTTGACAGCAAAAATAAAACACTTCCACTCAAATATTGATGTTAACTCCGTACATTATATTAGAAAGAAAAATCACTTATTGTTTTTTCGAGGTAAAATATTTTTTTCCTACCACACCGACAAAGATATACATTTTCTTAATTATTATTTATTTTAGCCAATGTCTGCACTATCCTCATGTACACTTAATGTAGGCGCGTGACCAAGAACACAACTGAGCATGTCTGTTGAGCAAAAAAAATGGTACTTCCTGGTCCTGATGTGCTCCCCATAGGTTTCTGTTGGAGTCGCTGTCTCTACATTGGGATGGCAGGTATGCCATCCCGCCAAGTTACGCCTTGGCGGGGGCATGCCCCATACCTATACAGCACCGAGAGTTTGGCACTTTTCAGGGTTCCCCACAGAAATAACCACAACAGCCACAGACACTCAGCCCTTAAAAAACATTAAATTCTGTACATTCTCACCCCATTTCAACAGACAGAATTCATAAACAACTTCACATGTCCACACAATAAAGCCCCAAACTAATGGGATTTCGCGTTTTCTCCTTCTTCTTCTTCTTCTTCTTCTTCTTCTTTTTCCTGCCACCAATCCCACTAACAACATGTCTCCCCATTGGACATTTTACTGACACCAGCCAAATCTTCACCTACACGACTCAATCAAAAACTCGCATACACACGCAAAATACCCATACCTTTTTACTCTGAAACATTTCCAGTTTAAACAACTAGTCTGCCTGTGGCCTAGTGGGCAAGGTTACAGTCTTGGGAACATGGGGTCCTAGGTTCAAGCCCAGCTAGGAACACGTTTCTTTAACCTGCTTTTACCCTCACTAATAATTGTCTACTACTTCTCAATTATTGCTTTTGCACCATATCTACCAGCCGTTCCCCGAACGTATACACTATTATGACGTACCGTCTGCACGTTTAATTGTTAACCGGCTACAATATTGCAAAGCCATATGGATTCAACGGGAGCTCTTCTGCGCTTACTCGCCTGTGTTCTTCTTTAAAACCACGGACAGGTTTGCTAATGATATTTCACGCATTGCATAGCTATGTCATGGTGCTGCCCCTAACAAAGTGAACGATTGAATCCCGCCTCGTCCTCAGACAGATCATTTCCTCTTTTACACTAACGTTCTCTTACGCTTATATTTGCTTTACCAAAACTCACTCATGGCCACCCATATGCATTTCATGACGGCAAATGTATTCCTTTTATTAAAAAGTTACACCAGTTCACCGCTGTGCCATTTCTACTAACTACATTTCTTCACTTGGCTACCGTACAAAACCTTCTTATCAGCAAACGCCACGTTTCTACATTCATGTTACCTCGCCCTGTTCTCTATCTAGCCACATACAAACAATTACTACGTATGTACGTTCTGCAACTCCCCATTAAAACATTACATTTAAAATCATGATTCACTCATAATTATAACTACTAGTACTGAACATGAAAAAAACACAGCAGTGCAATACATTTCACACGTTACTTAACCCTCCACTTTAACGGTTAACACTATATAGCGACTGTTATATATACCGTTCAATAAGGAATATAAGCTCGCTCATGGTCACTCCATTTACTTCGCACTATACTCCGTGATCATGTCAACCTTCACCTACATGCCCATTCTGCTAAAAACATATAGTTTCAACTACGGAATTTCGTAATTTCATCCTAATTTCTCTCACACTGTTGTTATTTTCTCATATGCAAAGCCTGCTGGGACATATGCGTCTGCTCCTATTCTCCACTATCATGTTTTCCGGTTCTAGTTTAGCAAAACAGCGAAGAGGATTCCTACCTGCAGATAAGCCTATCAAAATGCCTTATAAACCTTACAAACACTAAAAGTGCATCTCCACGAAATAACAGACAACAGAGCAGGACAGAAGGATAAACCTTACAAACACTAAAAGTGCATCTCCACGAAAAAAACAGACAACGGAGCAGGACAGAAGGCTACACAAGTTGCGACCTAGGGAGTTATAATTCTACGGGCTTGCTGATTCTTTTGTCAGTCAAGGCCAAGCGACCAAAACCAGACTTCGTTTTTGAAGCTCATTTCCTGGTGTTGTAGTTCCTGGTTGCTCACTAGCGCCACTACGGATGGCTCCAGTATAGGTGTTTTCATATCCGGTTTCCATGTAAGTCTACGGTACAAATGCGATCAAAATACAAAGTCAATAATTTTTTCTTAGAAGAACAAATAGTCATAATATGTGTATTTTATTGGTCTTATGACTGTCCATGGGTCGATTTCATGATTTATTGCGTCATTTGGGCACAGTGCCAATATTTGTTCTGGACCAATGAGGTACAGCTTGCGTCACTTCCGGATTATTGCGGAGGACTATGCTACAGTAGGGGCTACAGCCTATAGTCACTGGGGTGGGCGGTGGCGCTTCTTGGCCTTGCCATTGCGGCTCCGGCTACGGTCCGCCTGTGCTAAGTCTGAAAATGCAGGCATCCCATTTCGTGGTGATTTCATTATGGCGTGTGCTATTTACAGCTGCACTAGACGACCATAAAATAATCCTCCTCTTAAGTTTTTCGGTAGCCGAGTCATTTTTACTATTTCCTTTAGCCTACTTAACCAAATAATTACTTGGCAGAAAGCGTAATCAGCTTGCTATATTTGGTAGTCCAGTAGTAGCCTGTGCTAAAACAGTTCGCAACTTCGGCTACCAAGCCATTTGACTAGCTAGCTAACCTTAACCGCAAACATTCAATCTGTCAAACGTGTTTGGCGGCTTGTCAGTCGTGTACATTCCGTAAATGTCTACCTGGGCCATGCTTCACGCATGTGACAAAGCTACTATAATCCCGATTTTGGGATAAACACTTTTTCAGTTTCACGAAGCGAATTAAGAGTTTCAAGGTTCATTTGCTGAATATACAACACACGATGAAATCACACACACAGAATTTAACGAAATTAACCATCTTGGCATTTAGAAAGGAACGTGTTTTTAGCATTTAAGAGACCGACAAGCTAGGCATTTAAGACAGTGGTTCTCAGAATCGGTTCTGGGGGCTCCTTGCGTATATTGGCTTTTCTCCATTGGTTTTGATGATTTACAAGAAAAAAAATAATAGCCTAATAATAATTAGAAATTCAACGTAGGCTTATTTTTGTCTTCATGCACCAGGTGGAAAACTTGCCGTACAAAGTGCGTTGTCATATTTACACGCCTGCAGATCAGTTATTAAAATACTTGGTAGATTTGTTAATCACCGCTGAGTTAATTTTTATTCGGTAGAAAGTGATTTGCGAACGATCGGTCAGCTAGCGTCACCCAGCAAGTGAACACCACAAACGGCGATGGAGTAGCTAGTAGTAGCATGCTCATTAACTGACTGGCGAAAACCTACGACGATAACTTGCTCGCTTAACAGCAGATCTACCAGACAGTTATACGAAAATTTGCCTAGTCAAATCACCAGTAGCCTACACATCTCCGATTGATTGACCATCGGTGTAGTCAATGTTCTTCCCCTGTGGTTCATATTGCTAACGCGTGAGCTAACCACGGATAGCCTACCTAGCTCACTGGCAAGCTGATATGCTAGCTAAGCATATTCGTTTTGCTGAGAAACATAAATTGAAGATAACTGAACATAGCCTAATTGTATTTTTAATGTCATACATATAACGTGATTACATGACACAGTACAGTCACGGATGGAAATTAAACTCCGTAAACATCTGATAATATATTTTAAAACATAACGGCAGACAGTCAGCTAGCCTCGTTCAGGTTGAGGGGCTTTTCCGCACCGGACTGTCAATCAAATTGTAAAAATCACAAGACCGCTTAACTCTATGGTTTTGGCTCCAAATCGAGAAAATGGCCGCGCCCGCCATTGAGCTTCAAAACGTGTTTTAGAGACCCACGGAGAGTCAATGGGTGACGTCACAGTAGCTTTGTCCATATTTTTTACAGTCTCTGGTCAAGGCTCATTGGATGGACGTCAAATCCGTGAGTACATACACTGGCCATATTTCATCTGCGTTTCTGATGCGTTTACGCTTACGCCACTGCATCCTTTCTCACAGCCACTGTTTTACATATATAGCAAACCGAAACTGCTGAACGGTACACGCTCATCAGACTGTACAAATTCACACAACGATAGCCATAATCCACAACCGTTTCTTACAGGGTCGCATTTCTCACTCTCATAATAAAACGCTTTGCAAAAAGAAATGATATCTCATAAAAAACACGTTTTCAACGTACAAAAATGCCAAGTTACTCAAAAGTATTGATATCAAAATGACGCCAAGTTACGGTACTACAAACAATATAGGCTATCTTGCCTCACCGAAATGACATAAGATGTATTTCAAAGCAATGCTACCCAATATTTCCTCAGTTCTTTCAAGTCACTTGGCCCTGTGTTTTGTAATCTTACCATTTTACAATGTCATGCAAACTTTGTGTCAGATCAAAGAGTCAAATATTTCGAATTGCCTCATGGAACACATTGAAATTAATGTACAAAACTTCTGCTGAGTAACTACAGGAAGCATATTTCTCCAGAAAACATGTTTATACTTGCTTCTGAACTGAATTTGAGTAAATGTACAAGTGATTGTATATTTGCAACGTACAATAAATACTTGTAAAATACATATTGTACATACATACATAGAGAACTTCTTTATCCCCATGGGGACATTTCCCTCGCAGCATGTTACATTCACATTTACGAACACACACTTATACCAAGAAACATACTATCATTCACGCAACAGAAAGGCTGGGCAGCGAAATACATACATACCAATACAAATTTGACATATACACGCCTATTCAATCAATCTTGACTGTGAGAGAGCCATCCACACATATGTTTGGCCTGTCCATGTAGTGCATGCTTATACACAGGGCCAAGTGACTTGAAAGAACTGAGGAAATATTGGGTAGCATTGCTTTGAAATACATCTTATGTCATTTCGGTGAGGCAAGATAGCCTATATTGTTTGTAGTACCGTAACTTGGCGTCATTTTGATATCAATACTTTTGAGTAACTTGGCATTTTTGTACGTTGAAAATGTGTTTTTTATGAGACATTATATACTCTAAGGGGGGAACCAGTTTTAAGTGGGGGGCTAGAAAACGAGTAGGTTGCAATGACGTCATGATTGACAACAACGTCCCGCACTTAAGTGCTGATAAAATTGTAAGTAAGCCAATTTTATACACGAAAGGTTCACTGTTATCGTTGTTTTTGTGAGGTCAAATCCACACTGGCTTAGCACTGAGATGCAATCACACTTGAGTGACTAGCTTTGTACTTTGTTCACACATTTTACAGTAATGCTGTCTGTAACCCAGTGGCATCGCCAGAAATCAGTATTTGGGTGGGCTATGGAAAAAATGATAATCCCCATGGGCATGGATTTGAACCATAATCAACAAAATGTTCATGTAACTCAAAATATATAATTCTGCTAGAAATTTAAATAAATGGCAATATGAAGCCGAGCCTACTGTCAGATAACTATTGAACTCTGAGTTTAGCAAGCTAATTCGCTTAAATCTCCACAATGTGCCGATATCATAACAGAGATAGCTAGTGATGTCCTCGTTTCGCAGGCTAATCTAAGCAAACACATTTTTTTGGGAATCTGTCTTGTAAATTCAAGAATTCCAATTCAAGACTACAGATTGATGATAATTTAGGCTAGGGGTTTGTTACGGAATATATTGGCTGAAGTTTCGGATCAGTCCCAGCCAAGTTGTTGAAAATCATGGAAAATGAAAAAAGTTAAAGCAATCACAGTTTTTTCCACATTAATTTATTAAATTAATTAATAGATCTCATGCGCAGCAGGGGAAATAATTGAAATAATATGCATAACTGTTGCAACAGTAACAAATGCTTGAAGAAAAAAATCAACAGGTATTGTGGGATGTAAAACTTTTCTGTAATTTTACCTTTAAACTGATAATTTGCCTGTAGTGACAATTATTCCGCACCTCTGTTACAATTGTACCGACTAGCCCAGTGGTGTCAAACTCGTTGCCATGGAGGGTCGTGTGTATGCAGGTTTTCATTCCAGCCTCAGATCTTGATTATATAATTAGTTAAATTATTTGCTGAATTAGGGATGCAGGTTTGTGGCTTAGGAGGTCAAACCTGGTTTGGAGATTTTTCATAAAACATATTTTGACAGTTTATTTTTCATGTATAATGTTATAAATGCTACAGTGAAATCAAATAACATATAAATTGCTAACTTGCCAGAAAATAACGGTTGTTTGCTTTAATATGATTTAAAAAATTAGCCACTTTCCTCTTCTGTGTAGGCCTAATCACTAATTGGAGGGACACGCATCATTATTTGTGCAAATTTTAGGGTGGGGTTGTCCTTTTTTTCCTTCAACAACACAAACCAATATTTAGTGGTATTTGTACAATAAAAGCAATATAGTGTATGCAAATTTACTGGTATATATTGTTACGCGATGCGACATTAGCCTAATGAAATACAAACTACCAAAACGCTATAGGCTACTTGACAAAACGTCTCCAGTTCAAACCCAACGGCCCAGCAGCGTAAAAAATTCATTGCAGTTGGGGACTCGGTATCTACAAGGTGCATGTTCCCTTTTTCACCATAATAAAAAAAACACACATTCATAAAATTGTAATTCTTTATACCACACTGTCGGAAAGATCTTAATGAAGATTTACATGTAAAATTCTCATTGCTCAAACTAGGTTTACCGGTCTAGCTATGTCAGTAAACATTTAGCCTCTTTGCCGGCATAAATTAGGCCTATCAAAATTGAAGATGGGGGTGAGACCGCAATTTGTATGATGTTTCATTTCAGCAATATAAAATCCCTTCTGGGTAAATAAAATGGTGGGCGCCAATTTTTTTGGGTGCCATTTTATATCTGAAATGGCTGTTGAATTTGAAGCCTGTCAGGATGCTGGCGGATGTAATGTTTTTAGGACCCCTAAATAAAAGAGTATGAAACAAAAGCTGATTAACATCTAAAATCAAATCAATATGTATTTATATAGCTCATTTTACAAACAATTGTCACAATAAGCTTCACAGACAGGCCTGTCCTAAACCCTCACAGGAGCAAGCCTAAAGCAACAGTGGCAAGGAAAAACTCCCTGGTAACGGATGGGAAGAAACCTTGGAAGGAACCAGACTCAAGGGGGGTACCCATCCTCCTCTGGTCGGCTCAGGGTGTATGTTTAAATGACCAACACGGTCAGTCAGTCAATGTTCAGATTAATAATAATAATCAAAACATTTTGCAGTAAGTCTTCCTTGTAATAAAATGTGTAATTATGCCTTCAATGTGGTTAGATTTATTTGTATAATGCCACCATTGCTTTTGTAAACACGCTTGTAAACAGAGCCAAATTTATAAATTTTAAATAAAAAAGTAACATTGTTGAACTGTCAGTATACTTTTAAAATTAATTAATTAATAGCTTCATCTACTATAAGTTTGTATATGTCCTTGTTAAATACCTGTCAAAATTAGCCCAGATACCAAATTTGTTGTATGTTTGCGTGTGGAACGCCCATTGTAATTGCACTGCCGGCAAAACATTCAACCTCCCTACCCTGGCTCAATGAACTAACTGGCTGTATACACTAGCACTCATATATTAGATCAGATTAAAGCATTTCATATAAGGACTGAATGATCTTTGCCTGTCATTGTGTGCTTATCAATAAATGTAGCTAAAATTTCAGATGGCATAAATGATAATTCATTAAAACCAGAAGTTGGCATGAAAGCTAGAAACAGATATGGCCCTCGTTGCTCATCTGTGACCTATATTTATTAGGATATTTACCATTTTACATTAGGACATTTTACTCATGAATGTTGTGTATGTAACCTAGAACAGAACAAAGCGTTGCACTGAAATGAACATTTATTGACTATTGCCACTTTAACATTTTCATCCATACCAGAGACCTGCTCAGTGAAAATGGCCTCCTCCCAGTCAGGCAGTTCACCAGTGGCAGAACTAAACACCTCGTCATCTGCAGAGCATGAGGGAAAAAAGGAAATAAAGAAGGAGAAAGAAGAGGTCAAGGAGCAACCTAGAAGAAGCAGAGGTAAAGGGAAGCAACTAAAGACTATACGCCCTAACAAATGCTCCTCCTGCCATGAGGATTCTCCAAGTCCTTCGGGTCTTCACAGTCGTAAAATATCTGCACATGACAAGGACTGGCAACCCCTCACCTGTAATCAGTGTGAAAAGACATTTTCCAGTCGATCTCAGCTGTCCAAGCACCAGCGCTCACACTCCGCCCTGCGTCCCTTCCAGTGTCCACAGTGTCACAAGGCTTACAAGACACCCACTGAATTACGCAATCATGCCCGTTCCCACACAGGGGAAAAACCATTTGTCTGTTCTGAGTGTGGCAAAGCCTTTATGCAGGCTATCTGTCTGCGCATTCACATGACACAGCACAGTGGTGAGCGACCTCACTCCTGTCCCCATTGCTCCAAGAGCTACCCAACACTGTCAAAGCTTAAGGTGCACCAGCGCTCACACACAGGAGAGAAGCCCTATTTTTGTGTGGAATGTGGGAAGAGCTTTGCCGACCCCTCTGTATACCGCAAGCACAGACGCAACCACCAAGGCCACCGACCCTACTCTTGTGGCTTGTGTGGCAAGACTTACACTGAGCTAAAAGATCTGAAGAACCATGAGCGTTCGCATACAGGAGAGAAGCCTTACCTCTGCTCGGACTGTGGAAAGGCTTTCTCCCGCTCATCCTCTCTGGCTTGTCACTTGCGTATCCACTCTCAGAGTAAGCCCTACCAATGTGAGCAGTGTGGGAAGGGGTTCACACAGTTGTCTTCCTACCAATCACATCTGCGCACACACTCTGGGGAGAAACCCTTTCTCTGCCCGCAGTGCGGGAAGATGTTTTCCGATCCTTCCAGTTTCCGTCGCCACCAGAGGGCACATTCTGGTTTCAAGCCCTACCCCTGTGATAAGTGTGCTAAGCGTTTCCGACAGCCAGCAGATTTGGCAGTTCATCTACGGGTGCATTCAGGCCAGCGGCCATACAAATGTCAGAGCTGTGACAAGGCATTTGTGGCATCGTGGGACCTGCGGCGCCACATGCTGGTGCACACTGGGCTTCGACCCTTCTCTTGTTCTGAATGCGGGAAGTCCTTTGCTGAGCGCTCAAGTCTCAACAAGCACTGCAGGGTACACTCTGGGGAGCGTCCTTTTAAATGTAGTTTGTGCTTCAAGGCTTTTGTTGTCTCTTCAAGTCTTCGAAAGCATGAGCGTACACATCTGGCTGAGAGACCACCGCAACAGCAGGCATCGTCTGCATCTGAGTCTGCGCAGCCTTTTTCAATGTCCCTCTCCACTCCCACCACCCTTCCCCAGTTTTCATGCAGCCATTGTGATGCTACATTTGGCACATGGGAAGAGGTTCAAGCCCATGAAAGTCTCCACAGCATCCCTCCTCCACCTACCACCGTTGCTCTACCACTAGGTCCACACACATGCACTTTGTGCCAAGCAGAGTTTGTCCAACTATCTGATCTGCATGCCCATGAGAAAACCCATCCCAAGCCCCGGCCCCACATTTGTGAAAGCTGTGGAAAGGGCTTTTTGAACCAGGCTGGTTTGCGTAAACACCAGCGCATCCATTCACCCACCCGACCCCATGCCTGCCCATATTGTGGGAAGGCATTTTTGTTTGCGGCCTATCTTCGTAAGCACATGCGCATCCACCGTGACCATCTACCCTCTTCCCCACCATCTCAACCTGCTCAAATTACAAACACCCAACTCCTTCCTTCTCAGTCATCTGTAAATGCTGTTTCTTCATCCACTACGGATCCTAGTGCTATCTCTTTGACTGTTCCAGTGTCTGTGTCTCTGTCTGCATTCCAGACCCTGCCAGCCACTGTGTACATTGACAAAGCAGAGGGTCTCTAATGCGGACTGTATTTCATACATTTGTCATTGGCCTGCATAATATTCGGAAGATCAACTAGCCCTGGTCTTGAAGAACTGCTTTTCTTATGGCTTTTTACAGAATCATTTATCACCAGCATAATGACCACATTGAGAAAAGTGGAATGAAATTAAAATATGTTGGAAATGATCTACTATGGTGGCCACCTCTAACCTCTACACTGAAATTTAGTATTTTTTTATAAGAATGTGTATTTATGCCTTCAGTTCTCCACTGCTTCAAATAGATGTTGGGAGGGGTATTGTGAGATGAATGTTTACATTACTTTTTTCTAGTTGGCAAACTCTGGAGGATTTCTTTTCCATGCTCATTTAGCTTCTCTGTTGTCAACTTTCATGTGTGGGTCCTCACTTGTGTTGAATTATAGCGTAAAATATACAAAACCTCTGAAATCATGATGATCAAATGAGGATTGTTATTATTTCTGTCCTACTTTGCTACATTATGTAATAATACATTTTGAATTTTTGAAATAGTAGATGTCTTTCTGGAAAGTATACTGAAACTGATATTTCATAGTTCTTTTTTAATCCCGATCAACTGCAACAGGGCTGATATTATACAAAAATGACAAGATACTGCAGAACAATTAGTTATGAGGGATTATTCAGATCTGCTAACTGTGGATTACTACCTTAATTTAACCTGGGATCACCAAAGCAACGAAGAGAGTGACTTACTGTGGTAGAAAATTCATAATTATAAGAACACTGTATACCATCTTAGTGTGATTATGTTCCACGTATGAACTGGAGACCTATTAAAACCACGTCAGAATTAAAATGCTTTTGAAATAAGTGAGCGTGTTTGCTTTTTTTACATAATTGTACTTACTGAATAAATAACTATATTGTTTGATTCCCAGATGACACAGCAGCATGTTACTGATGAACAAATTCCAATCAAAAGGTAGATAGTATCTCACTTATTTGTTTTAGGATGATCTCATGTACTTTATTTTAAGACACCCCCCTACCAGAAACTTATGTGGCAGAATGTTGTATTGTTATTCAGTTGGAACAGTTTTTCATGTATTCAAAGAGTATATTTTAGATTTTTGACTTTCATTTTCAATGAGAAATATATGTATCCCACATCCCATAATACATTGAATGACATGAAGATTTAATTAGAGCCTGTCCTTTACTCACTTTTGTTGGCATAAACCTGTCTATTGCAAAAGATGTAAGCAGTATACTGCCAGTCCTCTGTTACATAATATTGGATCCACCTATATCTTCCAGTGAGTTACCACATCTCATTCATATTCTGTATAAAATTATTTTTATCCAACCTTGTAACTGGTATGATGTTCTAGCAGGCTATAATTTTTTTTTTTAGGTCTTTAAAAAAAATCTTTTTAATGCTTTTTTCAAAAGTGACGTGCAGGAAAGCGGCCCATGTAAATACACAACGCTATAGTATCATCATTCAACAACTTGTCAAGCAGTATCAGATATAAGTGTATGTATTCAGGTTAATTTGCATCAGCTGATTTCCTTGTAATTTGACTGATTTGACTGCATGAAGGGTGTGTTTACTATTTTTGTATATATGAGTTTGTCAAAACCACAGTGAGAAAACATTGCTCAGATGTAAGTGTTGCCTAATGTATGTTGACATTTGTATTTTTGCCTCTGGATTTAAAATTCTTTTGGCTCAGACTGTAGAGCTGATGGTGTAATCAGTTAATACAGGCATTTCTCATCTTAAAATGACTAGTCAGGTCACCCAGTTTCCTTTTAAT
The DNA here is from genome assembly GCF_018555375.3 of Anguilla rostrata. Classification (NCBI taxonomy): domain Eukaryota; kingdom Metazoa; phylum Chordata; class Actinopteri; order Anguilliformes; family Anguillidae; genus Anguilla; species Anguilla rostrata. The sequence continues at coordinate 28,565,062 of NC_057934.1, forward strand.
CATCATGTATTACCATTTCATACAACAGGATATTTTCTGAAGTAATTCAGGTTCAAGCTTAAATAAATCCTTGTATAATGTTGAATATATTGAGTTAATAATATTGTGTCATTTTCAGGTATTCTGTCTGTAATATAGGAACCACAGACATGCAATATCATGTTTTCAGTATTGCTCAGGCTATGCTCTCACTCATGAAAAAGTAATTGCCCCCTGAAAGTTAATAACTGGTTGCATTAGCAGCAATAACTGCAACCAAACACTTCCTATAATTTCATATCAGTCTTTTACATCGCTGCGGTGGAATTTTAGCCCACTCATCTTTGCAGAACTGCTTTAATTCAGACAAATTGGGAGTTTTTTTAACATGAACTGCTCGTTTCAGGTCCTGCCACAGTATCCTGTTGGGTACAAGTTAAGACATTGACGAAGCCACTCCAAAACTTTAATTTTGTTTCTTTTCAGCCATTCAGATGTGGACTTGCTTTGGATCATTGATCTGCTGCATAATCCAATTGCACTTCAGCTTCAGCCCACGGAAACTGGAAGGATTTTTGCCCAGTCTCTTTCTTATTCTTGACTCATGAACAAAGCACTTAGCTGAGGCTAGAGAGGTCTGCAGTTCCTCTGGGATATTTTGTGACTTCATGGGTGAGTCAGAGACATTTTGGCCAATTCTGGTAAGATTTACCACTTTTCCAAATGTTCTCCATTGTGGTTCAGTGGAGTCCTAGTGCCTTAGAAATGGCATTGTTACCATTTCCAGACTGATGTACTTAAACAACTCGAACAGTTTATATATTCAAACACTTCCTCTTCTGGAATTTCTTTGGATTGTGGCATTGTGTGCTTGCAGGAACTTTGTGGTGATTACTCCGATGGTAAGGTTCAATATGAGTGAGGTTTAGATTCAACAGGCCTGGCTGCAATCAAGCCTGTGTTCAGTCAGCTGAATCTAATTATCAATTGAATTTGGTTAATTAGTTGATTGCATAACTAAGGGAGAAATCACTTTTTCACAAGGGTGATATGGGTGTTCGATAACTTTTTTATTAAATAAATGAAATAATGTAAAGGTGTTTTATGTTTACTCAGTTCCCTTTGTCTAATATTACATTTTGTCTAAAGAGTGTGATAAATATGCAATAATAGAATAAATCAGGAGGGGGCAAATACTTTTTCACTGTATTGTATACAGATTAGTTAAGCAGGTAAATTATGCAGGTAGGTAGATGAGTAGGTTAGGAAAGTAAGCATGCAGGCAATCCACATATGGGAAATTCCATTGAGTCATTGAGGCACTTGATGGTAAGTTATTTGGTATATTTTTGTGCATTTAATATAATTTATGACAGGACTACAATAAAAGTATGCAGTGTTCTAATAATAATTATATTTTATTGAGCTCAGATGTGAAAATGAACACAATTTTAGACCCAGATAACAGGAGATATATTGTGTGGCTTCTCAAAAACTGTTTACAAATTCGGTTTTTTTTTATTTTTTACATAAAGTAATGATATTTGCTATGATATGCTGGTTGTTGCACTAACTGTGACATCAGGACTCCAGCCTGAAAATATTACCTGAAAAAAAAAGCAGTGACATTTAAAAATTTAAATCACTGTCCTTTTTCAGATATTTTCAAATTGTTGCAGTGACCGATAACCAGCAGAAACAAAAATATCTATGCTTTGGGTCAATTGTTTCCTGCTGAACCATTTGCTATATCAAAGTGAAATTTGACGAGCATATCTATAAATTGGGGAAGAAAGTTTGAGAAGAATGGCCACCACAAGCCAATAGATTTCCATCCATTTTCTATGCCCACTTATTCCTGGTCAGGGTCATGCTGGAGCCTGTCCCAGCATGCATTGGGCAAGAGGCAGGAATACACCCTGGACAGTTTGCCAGTCCATCACAGAACACACACCATTCACTCACATTCACACCTATTGGCAATTTAGACTCCAATTAACCTGCATGTCTTTGGACTGTGGGAGGAAGCCCACGCGGACACGGGGAGAACATGCAAACTCCACACAGAAAGGCCCCAAGCCGAGATTCAAACCCACAAACTTCTTGCTGCGAGGCAACTGTGCTAAAATGGAAATTTGGATACAATGTTATGAAATGGCAATATCTATAAGTTTGTGGTTGGTAAGTGGATGGTATGACAAAAATATAATTATTGAGGCTAAATGCAAGTTCTTCACAGTAGTGATGCTGTGTAAGTTAAATATTTTCAGATTTCAGTTCAGCTGTTGGTATGTGTTCGAGAGGACTTTTCAGAGTGTTGGAATTTTAGTGTAAATACTCAGTGTCCATGTATCTGACGTCGGGTTTAGTATAAGAATTTACAGCAAAAGGCCACAAGGTGCCAGCATAAGAGCTAAAGTGAAATGATCATCAAGCCATCAAGCATGACGTTGCATCAAGAGCATATTATGATCAGTGAAAGACTTTGTTGCGATAATGTGTTTCATTTTATCAGAATTATACAGTGCCTAAAGACTTAAATGCAGTTGTGAATCTGAAATATTTCAACTTTTGTATGATTTATATTTTTAGGTGATTACTGTAGTACTTAAACTATAGCAATGCTAAAAACAGTCAACGATTACTGAGTACATCTTTCATAAAGACATGAAAATTAAGATGAAAAAGAAGATGCAGGGATTGGGCTGGGAAAGTGTCAGAAATTAGAAAATTTGCACAATATGTTATATATATATATGTATATATAAAGTTTTACTCGTATTTGAAGTATAATTATAAATGTAAGGTTGTCAGCGTGACAGAGTGTCTGAATGTAAAAGTTGATAATATGTTTGAGAATGGGATTGTACATGTTGTTTATATCACAAGTTTAACAATGTTGTAGAAGAGTTGTCTTTTCATTGACATATATTGAACAAGATAATATAGTTTACATTTTTCATGACAGCGAACTGCGGGTAATTGCAGAACGTTTTCACATAGACTAGAAACAACCAATTATTGATTCAATGAAGACTTTACATAAAAGAACATAATGACAGAATTGAGGAGCAAGAAAAGTTTGTGTACTTGATGTGTATGCACATATGTGTCGAAGGCATCACAAGACATAAGCACATAGAAATGTGTGCTTTTATGTGTGACCACAAACTAACATGAAGGATACAGACATACAGATTCTTCTTATGGACATAGTGTATGTGAAGATGCAAGTACATTTGGACTGTGAAGAAGCATGATTGTGCAAAAGTACATTTAGACTGAGAAGAAATAAAGAGATTTTTTTGGTCCTAGGCCTTCTGCAGACACCTTCAAGCAGGTTCAGATGTCTAGATGAAAACTATACTGAACAAAAATATAAACGCAACACTTTTATTGTTGCAGCCATTTAATGTGTTTAAATAATACCTCAAAGATGTGTTCTATGTGCACAAAGATCTTATTTCTCTAAAATTTTGCCCACAAATTTGTTTATATCACTGTTAACTAGCATTTCTCCTTTGTCAAGATAATCCATCTCCTGCACAAGTGTGGCATATCAAGATGCTGATTAAAAGCCATGATCACTACACAGGTGTTCCTTATGATGGGGTCAATAAAAGGCCACCCTAAAATGTTGAGTTTTTTGCTGTTCAACACCATGTCACAGGTGCCTCAAGAGTTAAGAGATCATGAATTGGCATGCTGACTGCCGGAATGTCCTGTAGAGCTGTTGCCAGAGTAATGGGTGTTCATTTCTCCACCATAAGCCGCCAGCATCGTTTCAGAGATTTTGGAAGCTCGGCCAACAGGCCTCACAACAGCAGACCACATGTAACCATGCCAGCCCAGGGCCGCCACATCTGACTTTTTCACCTGCGGGATCATCTGAGGCCAGCCACACGGACAGCTGATGAAACAGTTGGTTTACGCAACCTTAGAATTTCTGCACAAACTGTCAGAAATCGCCTCAGGGAAGCTCATCTGCGTGCTCGACGCCCTCAACGGGGTCTTGATTTGTCTGCAGTTCGGCGTCACAATCGATGTGAGTGGGCAAGAGCTAACCTTCGATGGCAATTGGCATGCTGAAGAACAGTCCTCAACAGTCTTCACTGAGGAATCACGGTTTTAGCTGTACAGGGCAGATGGCAGGCAGCATGTGTGGCATTGAGTGGGTGAGCAGTTTGCTGATGTCAACGTTGTGAACAGTGGCCCATGGTGGGGTTGGGGTGGTGGTATAGGTAGGCATATCCTATGGGCAGAGAACGCAAGTGCATTTTATCCATGGCAATTTGAATGCACAGAGATATCGTGATGAGATCCTGAGGCCCATTGCTGTGCCATTCATCCACCACCATCACCTCATGTTTCAGCATGACAATGTACGGCCCCATATTGCAAGGATCTGTACACAATTCCTCGAAGCTGCAAATGTCCCAGTTCTTCCATGGCCTGCATACTCACCAGACATGTCACCCATTGAGCATGTTTGGGATGCTCTGGACCGGCGCATACGACAGCGTGTTCCAGTTCCTACCAATATCCAACAACTTTGTACAGCTATTGAAGAGGAGTAGGTCAATATTCCACAGGCTACAATCAACAATTTGATCAATTCAATGCGAAGCAGATGTGTTGCGTTGCATGAGGCAAATGGTGGTCACACAAGATACTGATCGGTACTCTGTTCATTTCATGGTATCTTCTTTTTTGGGGAATCTGTGACTAACAAATGCATATCTGTATCCCTAATCACATGAAATCAATAGATAAGTGATTAATGAATCTATTTCAGTTGACTTGGTCAGGTAGGGTCATAATAAGGCCACCCTTGTAAACATTCCATGCATCCAGTATCCAGTTGTGCCGTTGCACTTCCAGCTACCTGCAAAGTGGGAAGTGTGTGCACCAGGTGATGGCCATGAATGGTCTGTGATGTAGTGATGTTAGAGGACCAAGGATTGCCATTCTCCATTAAGCTCATAAACTCCAGTGGTTACTCGAGATATTGCAGTTTAGTAAGTCTCTGGTGCCAAAAAAGAACATTTCCCCATTGAAGTCCATTCAAAACTACGAATTTACGCTGGCCAAATTAAATTTTTGGACAGGAGTTTTTAGCTCTAAAATTTCTTCACACTGAATGAATTACTCTCCAGGCACAAATTTAGTCCTATGGAAGAAGATATAAGATTTAGATGAGGCTGTTATTGACTCATCGATGTAGAACAGGGTTGAATTCAGAGTTGCTTGCACAGAACCAATGTATCAGAATAGTATTAAACCATGACGTAGGATTACATGAATCCACCGCCATTATTGTTTTCATTATATTGCTATTTTAATATATTGTTACAAATAATTATTTTACCTGCCATAATTTTCTTGTGCCCATTGTTCATGGGGAGGACTCGTGACAAATAAATAAGTGATTAGTAATAAAGCTGGAACATGTGGCTCTTAAATTAAGATTCTAATATGCTGATTCCACCATATAATTTTGACTACATTCTCATTGCTTAATATCATTAAATTGTTATTAGTTGTAGTATTTCTGTCTTTGCATGATGATGGTGCTGATGATGACTAATCACATATGAAAAATAAATAGGCCAAGATAAATTTAAAAATGAGAATATCTATATTTAATTTGCTCTTAAATTATGTTTATGCTATGGTGCTGAATGGTGCTATGGTGCTGATTAAGGTGAAGTGGTGATGATGAAGATGATAAACGTCATTTACAAAGATGACGATTGTATGAATATAAAATAATACATAAGCCTAATTTATCAAGATTTTACATAATCTTTGCATTTTGACATTTATTTATTATTTCTTGGCTAACTCATAGTTCAATGGGCTCAGTAACTGAAAATTTGTCTGCGTGCTATGATAGACCGACCGTCACGTCAGTGGCTACCGCTTTGCGGTTCCCTTTTAATTGTAGGCTACTACTCACCGCTTTTCTAAGGAAACAAATGTTCATTTTTCAGTGGATTTGTCATTTCTTAGCATGCATTTCATGATTTAAAAAACACAGACATAAAGCACAATGACATCTTTAATCATTTTCACCTTGTACTGCTTGGATTATTATCAAAGCAAGCAGATAAATTCAGTGAATTATATTATCTAGCTGCAATCACCTTTCAGAACAGTGCATTTTGCTTGAGATCAGGTCATGCTGGCTAGGAATAGCTAGGAACCGTAGGGAGGTCATTTATGGATTTAGAAAGCTTAGACTACAATCAATTGAGAGCATTGAGACACTGAGGACAGCTGAGTCTGAAACAAGTTTGTTGCCCAGATATTTATGATATATTAAAGTTTTTTAAAAATTTTTGTTATGAGTATGGGCTCCGGTTTTTCTTTTCTTAGAAGGATATGGTCAAAAGTGATGAACATCACTGCTTATATGTATATGAAATGTGTAAAATTGCTCCTGTTAAGAGCAATGCCACACATTTCATAAATACAGCAGGAAGTAGTGTACAGACCATGTTCTAAGTGTGTGAACCATTTATACACAGTTGAGGCCAAAAGTTCATATACACCTAGGCTAAAGATATTCAAACTCAGTTTTTCACAACTCCGCACATTTCATGTTACCATACATTTCTTTTGGCAAGTCAATTTGGGCATCTACTTTGTTCACATCAGAGGTCATTTTAAAACAATCAATTAGAGACAGATTTATTTCAGCTTTAATACACTATATCAGAATTCCAGTGCGTCAAAAGTTTACATACACCATGTCTCTTTAAAAAGTCTGAAAGATTCCATAAATAGATGTGATGACTTTTTAGAAGCTTTTGATGGACCAATTGTCATAGTTCACTAGCACCTGTGGCTGTATTTACGGGTCGACCTTTAGAGCCACTGCCTTTTTGCCCTTGATACAATGGGAAAATCCAAGAACTCAGAAAAAAAAATGTGGAACTCCACAAGTCAGGTTCCTCCTTAGAAGCAATTTCCGAACAACTGAAGGTACCACGAGAATTTGTACAAACAATTGTATGTAAATATAAAAATCTTGGGACCACACAGACACTGCATTGTTCACAAAGGAGACGCAATTGAACTCCCAGGGCTGAATGAACTTTAGTCCAAAAGGTTCAACTGAACCCCAAGACAACAAAAAAGGAAATTGTAAAGGAGTTGGAGGCATCAGGTACCAAACTATCTACATCCATCATTAAGAGAATCCTACATCGCCATGGCCTGAACGGTGGTCATGCAAGGAAGAAGCCCCTACTCCAAGACCAGGACGAAGACCTAGCCATTTGGAGGAGTGTTCTCTGGTCAGATGAAACACAAATTAAACTATTTGGCCATAATGATCAGTGCTATGTATGGAGGAAAACGGATGAGAATTTTAATCTAAAGAACACCATCTCAACTGTGAAATATGGGGGTGGCAGCATCAGGTTGTGGGGGTGTTTTGCTGGAAAAGGGACTGGTGTACTTCCCTTTTCTATTTTTCAGAAAATAGATGGTATCATGAGGAAGGAGGATTATCTAGAAATACTGAAGCAACACCTCAAGACATCAGCTAGAAAGTTAAAACTGGGCCACAACTGGGTCTTCCAGCAGGACAATGATCCTAAGCATACCTCCAAATTTGTAACAAAATGGCTTAAAGACAATAAAGTGAAAGTATTGGAGTGGCCATCACAAAGCCCTGACCTGAATCCCATAGAATATTTGTGGACTGAACTGAAAAAGCATGTCCAAGCAAAGAGGCATCCAAACCTGACTGAGTTACACCAGTTCTGTCCAGAGGAATAGGCAAAAACTTCGGCAAAGTATTGTGAGAAGCTTGTAGGAGGGTACCCCAGGCGTTTGGTTCAAGTTAAGCAATTAAAAGGCAATGCCACCAAATACTAACAAAGTGTATGTAAACTTCTGACCCACTGAAAATCTGATATAGTACATAAAAGCTGAAATAAATCTGTCTCTTAGCTATTATTTACATATTAATTAGATTTAATTAATTTAGCTATTAATTAGATACCCTAATTGACTAAACATAGGAAATGTATGGTAACATGAAATCTGTGGATTTGTGAAAAATTGAGTTGGAATGTCTTTAACCTAGGTGTATGTAAACTTTTGGCCTCAAATGTACATGGCATCTAAAAAATAACAGATTTGTTACATTACTTCCTTAAATGGTATTACCTACAGCACAAAATACTAAAAAGTTTTTAACCCTTGGCTCATTCTTATCTACAATACTCGTCTGTATGCATGCATACACACATACAGCTAACTGCTTTAACAGAAACTGCATGTGTGACTTGTTCAAAATATAGTTTTCATTTAAAACCATATTTACAGTGTAGAATCATAAGGACAATGCAAAATTGTATATTCAGTTTGCACAAATGTACATAGCTAGCTGCACTCATTCACATTCCCTAAATCGGCACCCACAACTTCTCCTTGCATAACTACAGCTTCCGCATCTTCATCAGTCATCACTTCATCAGAGTGCTTTGTGTCCCTGAAATTGCTAAATGGACGCACCCTTCAATTTCCCAAGGTCCAACTTTGTTCCCATACTGTCAAGTTTATCCATCCAGAACTGTCTGTACACTGTCTTCGGCAGGCATGTCCCCTCCTTGTTACATGATGTCCCTTACTGTAGAATGCCAAGACCTTCAAAGTGATGATGATCTACAGTTGGAAACAAAATGCCAAAGATGCACATCAGCATTGCTTCAGAAAGTGCATAACAATTCAGTATAATACATACATTTTTAATTTATTGTCTAAAACTATATTTTTACTAATGTGCAGTACAATTATAATAATACTATAGCTAACACTATTAATACTATTACTACTACTACTACCTCTAATAATAATAATAATAATAATAATAATAATAATAAGGATAAAAATAATTTAAAAATTACAATTTATATGCATAAAACACAATTTCAAGCACAATTTCTATGCATGTACTTACAAATAGGTACATACATCAATAAACTCTGATACAATTCTTCACATTCCAACACCTCTGTGCCACATTCATCATCTTCATGACCCTTTCAAACTATCTATTAAAATTATACAACAAATTGCGCACACAGGACAGCTTTGACTTGTACACAAAAAGTACATCATGTCTTCCCCTTATGTTGCAAAGACGGCTTCATTATAACATCGTCCAGCTTCACAGGTGTCCTATTAAAAAATGACTACATATTTTAAAATGTTCTCCATTTCCAAAACCTTCTATACATTTTACATTGACAACTGTATCCTAAAAAATGCTAACATTCTCTAATTATAAGCACAACATCACCGGTTTTCAATTCACCCAGCTTACATATACAAGCAAACATATAACATACATATATTTCTATAATACATGCAAATCTTTACTATTTCCAACAAATCAAACATACAAAAACTCTAGCTTAACCTTTACTCTTCACCAAGATATTCTTCTCAATAAGTACATCCTTAACACCTACACTATAACAACTACACTAGGTCATTACAGCACTACCTTGGGCACATTTCTGAATAGTTGAACTTCATGAATTCTCTTCTTCACTACAATACATTTCATAGCATTTAATAGCCATTGCATCTGCAGACTGCACACACCTACTGCTTAGTCATACCAACTGATTTTGCATTCAATTAATGATTCTGCTCTGCAGTGCTGAACATCGGATGCTGTTCTGGACGAAAAACCACAACATCTGAAAATTTGCTCTGCTGCAAAACAGCCCTAAAATACAGACTTTTTGATCCCTACAACCGTGGACAGACGTTGTGAATGTACCCAGTATCATTTGCTTTTCCAGTTGGACTTGATGCTCCTGCTCCATTGTAAACAACCTGTAAAATAACACAGTATGAAAAACTGTCTATCTGCTTCCTCCTTCCACATTTCTTACACGTTATATTTTTATTATAGTTTGCATTACAAACATTGCTTTCAGTAATCATACATTTATTTAGTCGTATCTGCAACCATTACGTCACAAGACATGCCTAAATACAATCAGGCACCCCTGTATATACAAATCTACCCAGCAAATAAACACTTTCTCTGAAATAACAACATATTCATCTGTAATATTTCAATTCACATGAATTACCTTTTTATCACTACTTTCCCACATTGACAGCACATTAACATTGCACAGCATAAACAATATCTGCTTTGCACTTGTACAACATAAAGAGAAAATAGGTCTACATTTTTCTCCTCACTATTGTAAGGACTGGGCATTATTTTGGTGCAATGACATCACTTCACAATCACAGGATCACAGACCTTGATGACAGGGACTGGATACTTCCTGTCGCTGCCTGTAAAATGTGCATTCCTGTCTCTCCTAGCCCCTTCTGCTGTTTGCTGCTGAACTGAAGAGAGGTGCACAAGGCACTATCTAAGGACACAGGCCTAAGACCTGCCTGTAAAGGAACATGTGGAGAGATGCACTAGCTCTCTCGGGTGACAGGTACGACCAGCATTTGTAACTAAAAGTAAACGTTTTAGCTATACTGCATGTAAGCTAAGGAAACTGATCCATCAAGGGATCAATTTGTTTACCAACTTTACACTTGCTATCATTCTGCAACATAGCAACAAGTTGAACGCGTATAGTCTATGTACTTTCCAGCAACGGAAAGCAAAAGTAACTTCCAGCTCCAGGATGAATGCCACTTTTCCACCGCATGGTACCGGCTCAACTCGACTCGACTCAACTCGCTTTTGGTACCAGGTACTTCGTTTTCCACTGCAGATAGTATCCCCGTCAATGTAGATGGTCAATGTAGCTGGTCATCATAGCGACGCCGCGTGAAACGGCCGTGACGTCATCTTCAACGCGACGCACACAGGAACAATGGAGGATATCAAAGGGATGATGTTCTTCATTCTCAGTATGTGGCTGTTTCTCACAGTAAGGAGACAAATTTTGTTTCAGAAGAGGCTGAAGGCAGTAAGACAGAAGACTGCTGAAAAAAACAGGAGAGTTTGGGAAATCCTACATCAGAGCTCAGACGACAAGGCGACTCTGGTTGCTGGATGCAGTGATGATTCTAGTGACGATTCTCTCTGACCAATCAGTTGTCTGCAGTTTTTTCACGTCACCTTTCGGTATCGTCTCAGCTCGCTTGGAACCTCGACAGAGGTGGTACCAAAAAAAGTACCAGGTACTATCCACAACTTTTGCCCGATGGAAAACCAAAAAAGTTGAGTAGAGTCGAGTCAAGTCGAGTTGAGCCGGTACCTTGCAGTGGAAAAGCGACTAAAGAGAACCAAGATGAGGGCCGGCTTTTCTACAGCGTAACCGATTCACAGCAGGTGCCTAAGACAAGAGTTTCCTTGGACAACCCTGCACCATACGGAAGCATCTGCACTCATGCAGTAAGACTGACAAACATCCAGGCATCAACTAGCATAGGAAACTTCTGTTTGTTCTTTGTTTTTAAGGAATTGTGTCATTGATTGTATGTATTGTCGTATTTAAATTATATTGTGTGTCTTTGACCCTATTTACACTCGGTTTTAAAATGTGTCTTGGGCGATCGGATCACAGGTGGACAGCGCTAAATACAAGTGTAAACAAGGAAGTAACAGGAAAATACGTTGTCAATGCAGGACGTGGTGGTTGTTTTGGTGACAGCGTGCCAACACTCAAAAAAATGGAGAGAAGCACTGATGTACGTGGTTTGAGTGCAAGTGAAACCAGATGCCTAATCTCCATTTGGGCAGAAGATACAGTCCAGAGAAATCTAGACGACTCCTATCGTAACTGGGCTGTTTACGAGGGTATTGCTAGGAAGATGGATGACGTAATAACTGTGCGCAGGGCCCTTTGGCCTTCTAGCGGAAGTGACGTAGGCAGTAACGAAATCTGAACACAAGTGGTCAGCTGGACACCTTGGAGACACATGATAGACACAGGTGTGAACGGTGATGTGTCTCGGCTGTCCACTTGTGTTCGGATCACCGAAACGCATTTTAAAACCAAGTGTAAACAGGGTCTTTGTTAATTAGCTACAGCCGCTTAGCCCGCATAGCTAACGTATATCTATTACTAACATTAGCTTACAGTCTGCCGTCCTTTTAACTGAGATACGTGCATGTGATCTCTCATGCACTGATATACTCATTCGATATATGGTCTCATACATGTAGACTTCAAAGGTATGCTGAAATTAGCTAGACGTAGCTAACATCAGTAGCCTTTTGCCCACGCTGTTGCTCTGTATTCCAGGCCAGCTTTTAGCAGCACATGCTAAAAACTGATTCATAAGTACACTCCAACAGAGGAGCTTTTGTTCCCTGTCCCACGTGTGCTGGTGAGCACACATATGACTAGAATGCAGAACAGTCTAGTTCCACTTTAATTTCATTTTCTATTTAACCTTTAATGATTTTAGTTTGTTTGTTTTTTGTTTATTAAATTCTATTTCATTGAACCATCGGTCTGATTATTATTCGGATAAATGCTTGAGCCTACCACCTCAAAGAACTTACGCAAGTTATATCATTGGTTATTTAAAAATTTTATATTGAAATTCATAATCATGATTTAATTAATTTTATGAGACTGATTGTACTTTTGTGAGGATTAATAAAATGGACACGTTTAAATTATTTATCCTTACTGTTCTATAATTCGTGGAGGTGTTTTTCCCTACACTATTAATCGAGAGAACCATTGCCGATGCAGTCTTTATGGCATTATACCGATTGCAAACACTGAACAAAAAAGACAAATTCTCACATCAGCTACAAACTGAAACAAATGCACATTTCACTGACCCGACAAGCACACTTTCATCTCAAACCAATAACATAACATCTATTTGTATTTATTCAGTGCTTTTCTTACACGCCACTCAAAGCACTCTTCCAGTCCTTGCCTACATCATTTAATCAGATTTTTTTCCATGTGAACTCGAACATTACATCACCTTGCCCTCTTGAATTGAATGCAAAGAAACCAAAATCCCATTATGCCCTACTTTCATAACTTACAACTCACTGCCCAGAGAAATGTATGCCACATATCACACCAATTCAGGCAACAGAAATGAGTTGACATTTAAACTGTACATTACATTACTGTGATATGTCTGTTGTTGTTGTTGTTGTTGTTGTTGTAACTGTTGCTGTCGTGGTAGCGTGCTGTCTCTGGTAACCGTGCGCATCTGTCAAACCCCGGTCTCACTGCAGGCAGTGCAGATAAAGGTTTATAATTAATCACGTAACTGCCCATAGCTGCTGTTGCCAGCTGGCTAAACCACCCCCCCATCTCTCTGCCTGCAGCCGGCACCACAACCATGCTGCCCCCTCACAATTACATTTATTTGGCAGATGCTTTAATTCAAAGCGACGTACAAAGTGCATACCAAAGGTCATTGGAACAACTACAAAACACAGGTTCGATAAGGTACAATGCTTATTATGTAAGTTATTCATAGCCATGAACACATTAAGTCCAGTTCACACAATAAACATTACTCTCTGACCTGCCCTATGCTAAGTCAAACTTGGAGGCATGACAAGCTACAACATCAAGATAATGCTACAAAGTACAATATAAGTGCCTCGCAACGTGGTGATAGTTAGTTAATCCAGGTATAGTCTGAAGAGATGAGTCTTCAGACCATGGTGGAAGATAGGCAATGACTGAGTGGTTTGTAGAGGAACAGGGAGTTTGTTCCACCACTGGGGAGCTAGGGTGGAGAAGCTCTGTGGTAGGGACGAGCAAGAACCATTCACCTGGATGGCAAGGGGTGCAAGTCGCCCTTCTACTGCAGAGCGGAGTGGTCAAGCTAGCGTGTAGGATTAAATCATATCCCGTAAGTAGGCGGGGGCTGTCCTGTTGGCTGCAGTGTAGGCGAGGGTCAGGACATAGAACTTGATCCTGGCAGCGACCATTTGCCAGTGGAGTGACCTCAGCACTAGAGTGTTGTGAGAGAACTTAGGAAGGTTGAAGACAAGTTGGGCAGCAGCATTCTGAATCATCTCTAGTGGCTGTATGGCACAAGCTGGCAGGCTTGCAAGGAAGGAGTTTCAGTAGAAAACACATTGCAGAACTACATTTTTGCATCTGTCTTTGACTTTTATGACACAATATCCACATAAATATTGAACACACTCACTTGAAATTGAATTTTGAACAGCTTGTATATTCTTTCACAAACCTAATAAGCCCATTCTTTCACCAATCCATTCACAAACACTGTCATTCAGGGCTATACAACTATTCTGTAAAACAAATCCATGAAACAAACATTAAATTTACATTCAACTCAAAATATGCCACAACAACAAGTGTCAAATTGCATTAACTACTCTGTGATATTTGCTGTTTCTATCGGATTACCTAAACGAAGTGTCAATAAATTTAACCACATTAACCCTACTGCACACTCATTTTGCTTACACAAACATAATCCATGATAATTCATACACATTAGTGTATAGCACTTCGTATCACCACATTTTCAAAATTGAAAGGAACGCACTACATCAACCACCTCAAGCTATTTTATACATTCCATTTATGCTCACATTAACCTATTATGACAACTTCTAATCAGCTCCGTTCCCAAACAATTATCAAAATCACCCTTCCACTCTCTCATTATAAAATGTCCCTTTTTAATTGTAACACAACTTTCACCTCCCAAAACAAAAGCATACACTTCTTAATTATATAATAATGTACACAACAGCACTGAATATTCTCAGTTATACAAACTTCTCTTGTAATTCACATATGCACATTACAACACTAATCTAATTCCCACAGCCAGACAACAATTTCCAATTATCACAATACAGAAGCCTCCACATCTAAAACTCTCTTATAAACTGAAATGTTTATACTACACACAAAATGAAACTTACAGTGCAAAACATCAACATAAAAGACCAAAGACAAACTCACCTTCAGTGTTCTCAAAGAAGCACTTTAGCAACTTCAGCTCACACAACGGAATCATACAATCAAACATGACCCACATATACACTGCCTGGCCAAAAAAAAGTCGCACACTCTAATATTTCATTGGACCGCCTTTAGCTTTGATTACGGTGCGCATTCGTCGTGGCATTGTTTTTGACAACCTTATGCAACGTCACAACATTTCCGTCCAGAATTTTTGGCCGAGATCTTGTATTGACGACGGGAGAGGCGAACCACTCCGTAAAGTCTTCTCCAGCACATCCCAAAGACCTTCAATGGGGTTAAGGTCAGGACTCCGGTGGCCAATTCATGTGTGAAAAAGATTCCTCATGCTCCCAGCACCACTCTTTCACAATTTGAGCCCGATGAATCTTGGCATTGTCATCCTGGAATATGCATGAGCCGTCAGGGAAGAAAAAATCCATTGATGGGATAACCTGGTCATTCAGTGCATTCAGGTACTCAGCTGACTTCATTTTAGACCTGACCAATTGAAGCAACCCCAGATCATAACACTGCCTCCAGAGGCTTGTACAGTGGGCACTGTCCAAAAAAATCCAAACGGCGACTTTTTTTTTGGCAGGCAGTGTATATACTGGCTGTGAGAACTACTGCCATAACATCCCACCCCCTTAACCCCCCACCTCTTCACCATATCTCGATTCACTCGTGTCTCACACGTCAGTACCCCCTGCAGTTTCAAACCTACAGCTCCATTCCTCATAATGACAATACTCAAATGCAAAACCTGCATTTCATTACATAACCTCAACGAAGATCGTAAAGTTACAATAAAAAACCATTGCGGCATTCGGTCCACTGGAGAGGCGGATTGGTCTCAGTTTCGCCGGCTGGTGGAGAGAGAATACGCACACTGCATTAGCTAATCAGCCCGGGTGCTTAAAGGTGTGCTGCTTCCACAGTTCGGGGCCGAGACCAGGAGCTCACACCAAGAGCATGTTTCTTTATTTGAGTTGCATTTAATTTTAGTTTTGTTTCTTTTAATAAGACAGAGAAAAGTAATCTGCCACTGAAAAGTGGGAGGAGCTGATCTGCTGGAAAGCAGTCCAGCTACAAAGGGGGAACTGAAAAGTTTTACTTTCTTTTGTCTTAGTTATTTTAGTTTGTTGTTTTAGTTCATTGTTTTTGCCTGGAACCCATGAGGGGGATGGGTGAAGATGGTGTTTATTTTATTTCATGTTTATGTGGGTGCGCTCTCTCTCTCTCTCCATGCAGCAACCAATGATGCTTCCCGGTACTGCCGCATCTCCCTCCCAGGGGTGTCACACTGGCGTGTTACAACCATGAACTACCAAACACTCTCTGAGATAAACATCACACCTCTCTCCATCACTCCACCATAAAGCACCTGTCCACAGCCACACTATTTCTCTCTCATACAATCCTCTTCACACACCTACTAACACCAACATACAGCCAAGAACCATACACCAACTCCTACCACCACAGATGCAAGTCACAACAGCATCTTACTTTTGCAAAAACACCATCGCTGAACATTTGATTATACTATAGATAAGTGGTTCCCATATTCAGTCCTGGGCCACCACTACATATGATGGTTTTCATTCCCAGAATTTTAACATAATTATTTTCATAATTAGGCCTTTTTATGTTTAGAAGGATTATTTACCCTCATTATGCCAGAAATAACTTTACATGCCATGAAGAATAAAATTCCCATGTTCATATTGTGCTCATTGTGCCACATTACTCACAGTGACATAAAACATGTAACAAATGAAAGACTGAAGTTAATCAATTGGCTCCTAATTATGTTATTGTTGTTATATTTTGTATTTTCTTTCATAATTTTTCCCTGTCACGAATGCTACCACCTGGTCTAGGGTCAGATCATAACAAGATGAATGATAAGGGAAATGAGTGGGGAATGGGTAAGGCAAATGTACTGCAAACCAACCAGTAACTCTGGCCCCTATCTGCCTATCCAAATGTAACTGAAATCTGGCTAGTCTTCGAAGGGTACTAGGCATGGGGTAGCTTTGAACGCTGAGCTATGCACAATTAGTTGGTAGTCTAAAACCACAAGTCTGAATAGCATACCCCCAATGGAGAGATAAAACTCCACTCAGGGTTCCTTCAAAACGAATAAAGGAAAAATAACAAAGTTTTGTCCCAATGGAAGGATTTGTAGTCTCGCTGTGAACACACTAACTAACCAGAGCACTACACGGCGAGCAGAGGGCAAAACGAGAGTCGAGGTCAAGCAAATGGTTAAACACGAAATCCAATCAGCAAACTAAGCAGGGGGCTAGCAAATGAATTGGAATTGAATATGAGAGGAAATGGTCAGGCACACAAAATCACAGAACAAACTAGAAGGGCTAAGGCAAAAATTGAAGGAAACAAGTCAGTGGTCATACACAAAATCTAATCAGCAAACAAACCAGAAGGGCTAGATGGGAATCAGAATCAAACAAAAATAGGATCAAAAATCAAAGTCAAACGAAGCAATATACTGTTCACAACACACCAAGCACAAGTTCAAAGAGCTAGTCTCCACATGGAAAACATTGGCTTTTTGAAGCCAAATAACCAGACACGAAAACGGCACATGACGGAAGAATGAAACTCACACGAGACAAAGGTAAACAAAACGTATGACAGGGGTCGTAACACTCATTAACACAATGCAAATTTCGCTGGTTATCATTTTCTTTGTCTTTGAATTCTTCATTATCTCCCAGATTGTTCCTTGTAATGCTGACATGTCCATATTTTCACCAGTTATGACCCTATTGACTCTGCTACAATACACTTGTTCTGATACAATACACTTACATACTAATTGTAAAAATTCATATTGATACACATAATATACCATCCTTCATCTTCAAATGTACACATATCAACTATATAATACCATACCACACTCTCTGTAACTCAACAAAACATATCAATAATATGCCTCTACCTCATTTTCTTTGACTATAATGGAAATTTTCACAGACTACATCTAATCCCCTCTTCCTAACTCACCACCTTGAGAAAACTCTTCTCAAAGAAAACAAATATCTAAAATCCTTCATTATACTATAGCTATAATGTCACCCATTCTTTAAAGAATACACACATGGCATACAGTAAAACAAACACAAAAATATTGTGAACACTAACAAAAAAGCTCTTTCAACACATCAAACTCATAACACCTTTCCATTGCTGCCTTCCCATTTCACTCACATATAAATATCATAACAAACTCACTAATACAATGACTATTACAATACGCAAATACTGTCAATTCTTTCCAAAAAAAAGTATTTATTAATCCACGCAGACATACATTTCAATGAAAATGAAACCAAACAAACACACAATCAAACTACACATAAAATTAACAAACTCACATGTTCACAATTAAATCATAGCAGACATTACACCCATACATTATCATCTTTCTGTAAACAAAATCACTCTTCATGTCTTTCAGTCATCCACCTGTTTCTTATATTTAAAAAAAACACCCAGAGATCCACAACACAGTTTACACCTCCATAAATGTTTCATACTTTATATTTCTCATGAACACAGTCTCATCCCAACTCAAATGTTGCAGCTTGGGCAAGGGTTGTTCTCGTCACTATTCGATGCGTTGGATAGAATTGGGCGTTAGGTAGCCCATTGACTTGAATGACCACTTCGGCGGATTTCGATGCTATGAACAGACAGTAGCCAGATCCACAGCGCAATTTTGGAGCTCGTATTTGTAGATAATCAATTGTGACCTATTTGAATGTAATTACTTAAAATCACATACACATATACAGAAATATACCAGAAATTATGTCATTTTAATACTGTAGGCTACACAGGAAATTATTTAAAAACATCAACATAAACCTAGGCTAATGCATGCTGGATGACGTAGTTTATTTCAGTAGCCTAGTAGTCAATGGGCTACCAAACTCGTCAACTGAAGACGCCCAAGTCTATCTAAAGCGTCGAATAATGATGAGAAGAGCCCTTGCCCAAGCTGCAATATTTGAGGAGTTGGGATGAGAATGTGTTGTTCTCATATTGCACAACTTCAGCAATTCATTTTGAAGTACAAAAGACAATCAAATAGTTCACAGCTATCCACCTTATCCCAGTAAAATACCCTACCATACACTCTCTGTCTCTCAGACAGTTCTTCTGAATCTCCTTCAAATTCCCAAACACTGCGTGACACCAACAAGTTCTTCATACCCCCCACTCACAAAAAACATCAAACACTTAAATTTAACTTTCATTGAACATCAAAACAACTGACTCCAAATCCAACTTAATTCAATGCTAAATCAAAAAGCAAATGAATACTTACAATAGAACACGTGCAAACCAAATAATATAACAACCTTCTTGTTACACATTTCCAATCCCATTTTCACTATAAAAATAGAAATTGAATTCACTTTCTTAAAGCAATGATTTCTTTCAGTTTTACAACTACTATCTAACTGATGAGGATAACACTATCATGAAAGCAATATCCAAAAAAAGACACATAGGACACCCAACCTCTTTACATACATTCTGGATCTACAAATCCCCTTCTTTATCCCACAACATTTAAACAATATCTTCATTGTACAACAAACCCAAACATCTTACAAAATTATTAAAAGTATTGCCAGTTCATACAGCTGTGACAACTAAGGATGGTGCCAAATACAAATACCATATTCAGCTACACTCAAATAATGCGTTCCCTCTGAATGTTTTCTCCTCCCGAATTTGGCTAATATTATTCGGATTCGGATCAGAATTTTTTCCTACCTTTGATGCAATTCACTCAGAAGTCAGCACCAAAGTTTCTCAATTAGACACACACACACACCTGCAGAGAGACAGCAAGTGAGAGTCCTTAACTGTAGGTAGGCCAGAGCGACACCATCAGACTCTCAGTGCTTTCAAATTTAAATTACCCTATGTCCTGCTATATCCTCCTCCTTCCAAAACTTTCCTAAATATTTTGGCTTAAATTTTTTTAAAAAATAGACTCAGTATAGAAATACAGGCAGTTTGTGCCATTTTCCTCACAAACCCCCCCCCCCCCCCGCCAGATGATCGACAACAGGTTGTGAACATGTCTCTATCTACTCCATCATGCTATCAACATGCTCAGCTCGGCGCTTTCATAAGAATTTCTCAATCAAACACTATCAAAACTCATTTTTCACACCTAATCACATGAAATTCACTGCAACCGTCTAATGAAGTTGATAAAGACTAACTCAGTGGAGAAAACGCCACTGACATATTTTCTGGTTTTCTCTGAAACTGAGATTTTAAATGAACTGAATGGAGCAACTACATGACAACTGCAGAAAATGTATCTTATTTGTGCACACGCGGTGCCAGAAACCAGCAAAGCTGCTTGTTCTTTGTGGAATTGATAAGAGGAGAGTGATGGCCAAGGAGAAGGGAGGGAGTGCTGAATGAATTTTGACTGAAGAAATTACTTTAACTACTTTTTCCATTTTGTGTTTTGACATGCACATTTTAGCACTTTTCTCAGGGTTCCAGTAATATGCCTCGATGCATTCTGCCTAAGCCTATTTAACAAAAACTGCTATAAGTTAGAAATAGAAACACTGATATTGATTCAATTATGTCCTTTCATTTTTCAAGAAAATAGTTTTGCAAAATATGGTTGCGTAATCTTTATGATATTAGGTTGTTGCTGGTGCAGAAATCAATGCTGTAATGCTGGATACGTCTGACGCTGCTGGACATCAGCGTGGTGGTAGTAGGTAGTAAAAATATTAACAATCAAAAAACAACAAAATATGTTAGCCTTACATTCTGTAGGTTTTATTTCATTAGGAGTTCATAGCATACAGCAGTTCATAATGAAGATGTGGAACTGTTTTTTAAATTCAACAAAGAGGGGAGAAAAAGTATTAACAAACAAAAACAACAAAGCATGTTAGTGTAACACCTATGGAAAGCATGTACCTCAGGTGTAATGCAGTTCCCCTCCTCAATTGATACTGTAATACCACCAGCCAGAACTACAAAAAGGTAACAGCTTTATTAACAAAGGCTTAGTATAGACATATATGTTCAGACATAGCAGCTTTATTATCAAATGACTAGTATAGATATATAAATTCAAATATAGTAGGAGCTTTATTATTAAATGCCTAGTATAGATAAATAGATTCAAATATTAAAAGCTTAGGTGTTTTCATAAAAGCAGTAATGCAGAACCTTTTAAGTTGTAGCAGCAGGTTGGTACCAATAAATAGATCATTAGATTAAAGTGCTGAGTGCAGTCCATTATATAAAAAGAGACATCAGTCTTAAAGCTTGTGAAAATTCAGCAAAGTGAACAACCAAACCAAAACAGTGGCACTTGGTTCCGTGACTCCTGGACAAACAACTTCAATCAATAAAGAAATAGCTGCCATGACACATCATCCTGCATGCCCCAGTCGGGCTCCAGTGTGACAAACCTGGAACTTGGTTATGCTCAGTGCTTCACACTCTAGGTACCTACCTACCTACCTAATAATGAAGATAAAGGTATGATAGGCTAGAGCTAGCTGTTTACAGCAACTCCTTCCATATTCGCTTGACTAGACATTGTGCAGAGTCGGATATATGACTGAGCTAAATAGTTAACTTTAGTAACTTAACCAGCAATCCATCACTTGGTGCTTCATTATCCACAATAACAAGTCTAATGGCTAGCTAAATACCTGAGAAGGATGTCGTTGCTCCGCCATGTTCCGGTGTAAATGATGATGTGCATGCCTTCAGTCAGGGGAGGTAAACACAGCGCATACCAATGACGCATTTGTCCGAGTGACCAATAAAGTCGCCCCCTTCCCTTCACCTGGCCTAAAAAATCCCAAAAAAAAAAAAAACCCAAAATCCCAAGCGCGCAGAAAACAAAATCGTAATCGTAAAAAAGGAAATCGTACTCGTAAAAAATTAAATTGTAAACATGAGTGAGAAAAAACAATTGCAATTTTATTTTTTACATTTGTGAACATTACTTTTTTGTGTACAATTCAGAAAAATGCATTTTATTTAATTTTTTTTGATCACGAGAAACATTTCCACATCTAGGCTACGCCTACGTTTTTTTTTTTTTTACGCATGCAATTGTTTTTCCTACGTGGACGATACTTTTGGCACAAAATTGACTCCATACTTCTGAGCAACTGTGAACATTTGCATAAACAAATAAATGCTCAAATTGAAGACATGAAAACCAGCATTGTAGAGAGTTTATGTGGTGCAGTTTTTTTTGGAAAATAAGTGTGTTCAGTCCTAGAAAGGACGAACTTCAACTCAAATGCTTATTGTTGCGTCATTCGTAAATAGACATTCTAATCATGTGTTCTAATCACACCTGTGTGACCGTACCGTCAAAAGGTTGACTTAGCATTATTGGATCGAAGATATCACTATACCCCCTTTTACCAACACAAAACACATGAAAACTTCCTTACAACTTTGTAACATACATATATAAATTTCATTTAACATCTCACTTCCCATTCAAGAGAAATTGCTACATGAATAACTACCATCATTCCCCTTCCCAGTCTTGCCTTTCATATCAATGTATCCTCTATGTACACACTCCTGTTTTTTGATCACATTGCATTAGCATGTACACAGGTATTCTGCCTGTGACCACCTCAACAGGACTCTGACATTAAGTGAACATTCCCACTAGCATTTCTCCCCAAAACATCCACAGTACACCTCTTTATATTACTACTTCTCACATCTATGTTAGAACTGTTTTTGACTACTGCCAAATATTTTTTCCTGCCACTTAGTACTGCTTGGACCCCACAACTGCTGCTTGCAGCTATATTTATTATCTTCATTAGGGGTTAGTAAAGCTGCAGGAACCCTGTTGTTTTTGTTCTGATTATTAGGGGGATCAAGCACCAAGGGTGCATAGGACCATAATTGTTTTTGCTAGAATTATTAGGGGGCCAAGCACCAAGGGTGCATAGGACCCCTATTGTTTTTGCAAGGTTTACAATTAGGGGGCCAGGAACCAAGGGTGCATAGGACCCTTATTGTTTTTGCTAGGATTCTTCTTATTATTATTGTTATCCCTACATTTTCTCACATTTCCCATGCTCAAAAACTCTGTAACTCTGTATGGCAGGCATGTTTATTATTACTCCAAATTAATATGCACGACACACATACAACTGGCACTCTAGGTGGCGCTACAGTGCCACCTGCAAAATTGAACATTAAAAAAATTATTACAGCCGTGCCATTTGACGTATGTCCACCAAATGTTTTCCTCATGTATACCACCTCATTTCAAACTTTTAATACCATTGATGTCACGGCTGTGACGCCCAGCTCTTCTACTAACCCTGTCTCCCTCTCTCCTCCCTAGTGTCTCTCCCTCTGGTGTTCTACCCAGGTGTATAATTGCTAAATTAATGCAATGATTGATTAATTGATTGTTTGATTGTTTCCCTCGTGTGTAGCCCTATATCTCTGTGTGTCACTGGCTGTCTGCAATCAGTCATTACCCCCTTTTTGTATTTAGGTCTGTTTCCCCCGTTCAGTCAGTGCTTAGTTGTCAGTCTGCCTAGTCTGTGTTATTCTGAGCCGCTACATGTCGTAGTTAAACTTCTGCCTGTCAGTTTTTGTTTTGAGTAAGCCAGAGATCTTTTTCTCAGTGCTCTTCTGCAACTGCCTGCCTTCTGCTGTTATACAATAAATACCCCTGAATTGGGTTTACGCTTCATCTGCATCCTGCCAGTTTTTTCTGCACTTGGATCCAGCAGTTATGGATCCAGCAGAAAGTGAACCACAGCAACAGCTACAGGCAGCCGTCCAGGCTCAAGGGGCGACCATCGGTCGTCATGACCAGATGCTTCGGGAGATTATGAACCAACTTCAACATATCTCCATGTTAATACAGCAGGGCCCCAGCCCCCCTGCTGCATCAGCTACCCCACCGCCCGCTGCTACGTTTTTGACCATTCCATCTCTGGGAGGGAGGCGTCTAAGAGACCATTCAATCTACGCCAGGGTCAGCGTAGCGTGGCTGATTATTCCATTGAGTTCTGCACCCTAGCAGCGAAGAGCGGCTGGAATTCCGAATCCCTGTTTGGTGCTTTCCAACACGGCCTGACCGACACCATTAAAGACAAACTGGTATCCAGGGAGTTGCCTGACAGTCTCGACGACCTTATTGCCCTAGCCATTTGAATTGACAGCCGCCTCCGTGAGCGCAGGAGAGAGCGAGGCTCTGGGTCCAGGTACAGCGCCACGCCCCCATCTGGGTCCCCTCTCGCCGTGTCACGTTCAGCTGCCCCCACCGCTGTCGGTCAGGCCGACTCCTTCCGACGGGAATCGAGGGGGTCCGAACTCCAGTCAGAGGAGGACCCCATGCAGTTGGGCAGGACTAGGCTGTCCCCTGCAGAACGCCAGCGGAGGATAACCCAGAGGTGCTGTCTCTATTGTGGCCAGGCCGGCCATTTCATTTCTTCATGCCCGGTAAAAGAGTCGGCTCTCCAGTAAAAGAGGGAATACTGTTGAGCCGATCCAAGACCTTATCCCTCCGCCCTCGTTCCTTCTACTCCGCCATTCTCAACTGGAAAACCCAGACCTGCCCCCTGCATGCTTTTGTGGATTCGGGAGCCGATGAAAGTTTCATTGATTCAGCCCTGGTGCGTCGGCTGGCTATTTCCACCATGCCCATGAAGTCCCCGCTTGAGGTCAATGCCCTGGATGGGAAGGTCATCGGGTCTGTCACTCACCTCACGGTTCCACTAAACCTCTGTGTCTCTGGTAACTATCACGAGTACATCCAGTTCTACCTGTTGGATTCCCCGTTCACTGCTGTCATTCTGGGTCGGCCCTAGTTAGAGAAGCACAACCCGCAGATCAACTGGACCACCGGCACAGTCACGAGTTGGAGTTCATTCTGCCATCAGCGTTGCCTCAGATCAGCCGTCACCACCCCTCCCCCCATCTGTCCCCCCTGCTCCTTCATGCCCTGGTGAGTTCCCAGACCTATCTTCTGTTCCCTCTGTTTATCTAGACATCAAGGAGGTGTTCAGTAAGCGGCGCGCCACATTACTGCCCCCTCACCCTGCCTACGACTGTGCCATTGACCTCCTCCCGGGTACCATGCCTCCTCGTGGTCGTCTGTATTCCCTCACTGCTCCAGAGAACGCAGCCATGGAGAAGTACATCAATGAGTCTCTGATAGCTGGTCTTATCAGTCCTTCTTCCTCCCCTGCTGGGGCTGGTTTTTTTCTTTGTGGAGAAGAAAGACAAGTCCCTCAGACCCTCCATCGATTACCGTGGTCTCAAAGACATCACTATCAAGAACCGGTATCCCCTTCCCCTCATCTCCTCTGCATTCGAACTTCTCCAGGGAGCCACCATCTTTACCAAGCTTGACCTGCGCAATGCTTACCACCTAGTGCACATCCAAGAAGGAGATGAGTGGAAGACGGCTTTCAACACCCCCAGTGGCCACTACGAGTACCTGGTCATGCCGTTTGGTCTCACCAACGCACCAGCAGTGTTTCAGGCCTTGTCAACGATGTTCTCCGTGACATGCTCAACCGGTTTGTGTTTGTCTACTTGGACGACATTCTGATCTTTTCCAAGTCCCAGCAAGAGCATGTGCAGCACGTTAAGCAAGTTCTCCGCCGGCTTCTGGAGAACCAGCTGATTGAGAAGGCAGAGAAATGTGAGTTCCATGTTTCCACCGTTTCATTCCTGGGATTTCCAAAGTCAAAGCAGTGGTGGATTGTCCCATCTTCTCTGAAACAGTTACAGCGTTTTCTGGGATTCGCCAATTTTTACCAACGCTTCATCCGCAACTACAGCTCCATAGCGGCCCCGCTGACTGCCCTCACCTCCCGTTCTCTCTCCTTCATCTGTACCCCTGAAGCTGAGAAGGTCTTTCTCGAGCTTAAACGACGGTTCACCTCTGCCCCCATTCGTCGCCTGTCTCCAGCGGAGAGGAACTACGACATCGGTAACAGAGAGTTACTCGCTGTCAAGTTAGCCTTGGAGGAGTGGAGACATTGGCTGGAGGGGGCTGAACAGCCATTCTTGGTTTGGACAGACCACAAAAACCTGGCCTACATCCAGACAGCGAAGCAGCTGAACTCCCGTCAAGCCAGATGGGCGCTATTCTAACCGTTTCAATTTCACATTGTCATACCGCCCTGGTTCAAAAAATGCCAAGCCTGTTGCACTCTCTCGCCAGGTCTGTGCAGCTGAGGACAACAATGTTCCAGAAACCATCCTGCCTGCCTCCTGTGTGGTGGCTGCCGTGTCCTGGGCTGTGGAGAACGTGGTCAGGGAGGCCCAGCGCTCTCAACCTGACCCCGGTAATGGACCTGTTGGTCGCCTGTTTGTGCCTGATTCCGCCCGTTCCCAAGTCCTCCAGTGGGGTCACTCATCCAACCTCACCTGTTATCCTGGTATCAGCCGCACCCTGTCATTTCTGCGCCAACGGTTCTGGTGGCCCACCATGGTAAAAGACACCCGGTCCTTTGTCTCTGCCTGTCCGGTCTGTGCTCTAAACAAGTCACCCCGCCATGCCCCCTCAGGATTCCTGCAGCCTCTACCGGTCCCTCATCGTCCCTGGTCCCATATTTCTCTGGACTTTGTCACTAGCCTGCCCCCCTCTGATGGTAACACCACCATCCTCACTGTTGTCGACCGGTTTTCAAAATCTGCTCACTTCATTCCCCTGCCTAAACTGCCGTCAGCCAAGGAAACAGCCCAGCTCATGGTTCTACATGTGTTCCGTCCCCATGGTCTCCCCACTGACATTGTCTCAGATCGAGGCCCTCAGTTCACCTCCCAGTTCTGGAGGGCCTTCTGTTCACTCCTCGGTGCCACAGTTAGTCTCTCATCCGGATTCCACTCCCAGACCAATGGCCAGTCCGAGCGGGTCAGCCAGGACCTGGAGACCACCCTGCGTTGCCAGTTTTTTCTGCACTTGGATCCACACCTGTTAGCCGGCTTACAATTGAACCCCTAGTGTCTGCCTAATTGATTTTCTGCCAGCTTTTTTAAAAACAAACTTTTTTGTGCTTCTCCTACAATGTTTGACAGATTTTCACCACATTTGGCATGTGTCATGTACAGCATGTCCCTGTGTTAATGTTCATAGTTAATCATAAATCTAGGCTATGACACACATGCATTCACATAAATGTATGCAAACACATAGCCTACATCCTGAAAGAAATACATAGGCAATGATGCAATCATTTTTCCTTTACTACGAATGAAAAAAGAAAGTTTATGTCCTATTTTTAAATGGAGGTCTTTTTAATGGGATATTGCACATGACAGACCTTTTATTTGTTTGTATGTTGGTAGAGAATTTTACCCGGGTCTGTCGCTTGTCCAAAAAGTTCCCCAGGCAAACATGCTACCCAGTGAGCTATGAGGGAAGTAGATGTGGGGGCAGCAAAATTTAGCTGTTTTATACGTGTGCACTTGTGTATATGTCCATTTTGTGTGTGTATCCAATGTTTTTTATTGGCTGATGTACCTAAATGTCCAATGGGGAGACGTATTCTTTGTGGGCCTGGGGCATTCGTGATGATGTATTCAGGCAGGAAAAAGCATGAAAAAATGCAAAATCCCCAAGTTTGGGGCTTTATTGAGTGGTCAAGTGAAGTTGTTTGTGTATTCTGTCTGCTGAAATGGGGACAGAAGGTACAGAAATGAATGTTTTTAAGTGTCTGTGGTCATTGAGATTATTTCTGTAGGGACCCCTGAAAAGTGCTGAACTCTCTGTGCTGTATAGGTATGGGGCATGCTGCCCCACCAAGCCGTAATTTGGCAGTATGGCATACCTGCCATCCCAATTTGCATAAACTTGGATAAATTAAATAAAACATTGAAGAGCTTCCCTGGGTGGTACACATCTTCAGCTATTATGCTCATTGTGAAGACAAGCTCCTGCACATTAGCTGGCAGCGGCATCTCATATCAATTCTTACAGCATCGATTTATGCGACATTAACAACCTGTCACAAGTTCTGCAGTCCTTCTCCCCACAAACAAAACAATCTGTCATTCTTGGACACACACAGGCTTTATTGTGCGCTCGTTACAAAAACACAGATCACAAACAAAACAAAACACACAGTAAGGAAGGGGATTAAATGGCATGTCGCTAACCGCGTGCATATCTCATTCCAGTGCCCTGGTTTCACTTCAGGCAGAGCATCAATTACCAATTAATCGCCATTGCAAATAGCTGTGGTTGTAACACTAACCACACCACCCCTCCACACAACCTAATTTGATATATTGTTAAATCATAAATAAAGGACACAACTCAATCAATTTGAGTTGCAAAACCTAAGCTATGGGCCTCTTTTTAGATTAGTCTAAAATAAAAAGTTTTTTAAAATTTCAACGGTTATTTCATAGCAGTTTTGTTATGTAAGTTAAAGGAAAATTTATCGAGGCATATTTCAGAAACACCGAGAAAAGTGCTAAAATGTGCATGACAAAACACAAAATGGAATGGAAAGTAGTTCAAGCAAGTTGTTGCTGCTCTGTTCAGTTTTTTCAAAGTCTCAGTTTCAGAGAAAACCTGAAAATATGTTGGTGGCTTTATCTTCACTTCAAATTATAAGCCTATCATTTCTATAACTACAGTGTCCACAATTATTCATACACACCCTAAAGGCTTTATCAGCTTCATCAGTGATTGCAGTGAATGAATTTCATGTGATTATATGTGCAAAGTAAGTTTGATCTCATAAAAAACACGTTTTCAACGTACAAAAATGCCAAGTTACTCACCCATACAAGACATACACCGTCAATAACTCATTCATTCAGACTGCCAAAATCCAGGCCTGCCATTAAAAGTATTGATATCAAAATGACGCCAAGTTACGGTACTACAAACAATATAGGCTATCTTGCCTCATCGAAATGTAATAACATGTATTCCAAAGCAATGCTACCAAATATTTCCTCAATTCTTTCAAGTCACTTGGCCCTGTGTGTGTATAAGCGTGCAGTACATGGACAGGCCAAACATATGTGTGGATGGCTTTCTCACAGTCAAGATTGATTGAATATGCATCTATATGTCCAATTTGTATTGGTATGTATGTGTTTTGGTGCCCAGCCTTTCTGTTGCGTGAATGATTGTATGTTTCTTGGTATAAATGTCTGTTCGTAAATGTGAATGTAACATGCTGCGAGGGAAATGTCCCCATGGGGATAAAGAAGTTCTCTATGTATGTATGTACAATATGTATTTTACAAGTATTTATTGTACGTTGCAAATATACAATCACTTGTACATTTACTCAAATTCAGTTCAGAAGCAAGTATAAACATATGTTTTCTGGAGAAATATGCTTTCTGTATTGACTGACCAGCAGTTTTCTACATGAATTTCAATGTGTTCCATGAGGCAATACGAAATATTTGACACTTTGTTCTGACACAAAGTTTGCATGACATTGTAATATGGTAAGATTACAAAACACAGGGCCAAGTGACTTGAAAGAATTGAGGAAATATTGGGTAGCATTGCTTTGGAATACATGTTATTTAACATTACATTCATTTGGCAGACGCTTTTATCCAAAGCGACGTACAAGAAGTGCATTTTCATGATCGTAGACAACTGCTGAACACGGGTTCATTTAATTTCGGTGAGGCAAGATAGCCTATATTGTTTGTAGTACCGTAACTTGGCGTCATTTTGATATCAATACTTTTAATGGCAGGCCTGGATTTTGGCAGTCTGAATGAATGAGTTATTGACGGTGTATGTCTTGTATGTGTGAGTAACTTGGCATTTTTGTACATTGAAAATGTGTTTTTTATGAGATATCATTTCTTTTTGCAAAGCGTTTTATTACGAGAGTGAGAAATATGAAGTGACCCTGTAAGAAACGGTTGTGGATTATGGCTATCCTTGTGTGAATTTGTACAGTCTGATGAGCGTGTACGTTTAGCAGTTTCGGTTTGCTATATATGTAAAACAGTGGCTGTGACAAATGGTGCGGTGGCGTAATTGTAAACGCATCAGAAAAGGTGAAATATGGCCAGTGTATGTAGGCTACTCACGGATTTGACGGGCATCCAACGAGCCTTGATTGACAAAAGAATCGGCAAGCCCGTAGAATTAGAGCTGCCTATGTCGCAACTTGTGTACCCTTCTGTCCTGCTCCGTTGTCTGTTATTTCGTGAAGATGCACTTTTAGTGTTTGTAAGGTTTATAAGGCATTTTGATAGGCTTATCTGCAGGTAGGAATCCTCTTTGCTGTTTTGTTAAGCTAGAACTGTTGATAGTGGAGAATAGGAGCAGACGCATATGTCCCAGCAGGCTTTGCATATGAGAAAATAACAACAGTGTGAGATAAATTAGGCGAAATGATGAAATTGCGTAGTTGAAACAATATGTTTTTAGCAGAATGGGCATGTAGGTGAAGGTTGACATGATCACAGACTATAGTGCGAAGTAAATGAAGTGACCATGAGCGAGCTTAGTTTCCTTATCAAACGGTATATATAACAGTCTGTATGAACTGTTAGTTGACGAAGTGGAGGGTTAAATAGTGTGTGCAATCTATTGCACGAATGTGTTTTTCTCATGTTCAGTGCTAGTAGTTATATTTATGAGTGAATCATGATTTTAAATGTAATGTTTTAATGCGGAGTTGCAGAACGTACATACGTAGTAATTGTTTGTATGTGGCTAGATAGAGAACAGGGCGAGGTAACATGAATGTAGAAACGTGGCGTTTGCTGATAAGAAGGTTTTGTACGGTAGCCAAGTGAAGAAATATAGTTAGTAGAAATGGCACAGTGGTGAACTGGTGTAACTTTTTAATAAAAGGAATACATTTGCAGTCATGAAATGCATATGGGTGGCCGTGAGTGAGTTTTGGTGAAGCAAATATAAGCGTAAGAAAACGTTAGTGTAAAAGAGGAAATGATCTGCCTGAGGGCGAGGCGGGATTCAACCCTTCAACCGGAGGTTTGCCAGTCTGTGACTTTGTTAGTGCAGCACCATGCCATAGCTATGCAATGCGTGAAATATCATTAGCAAACCTGCCGGTGGTTTTAAAGAAGAACACAGGCCAGTAAGCACAGAAGAGCTCCCGTTGAATCCATATGGCTTTGCAATTTTGCAAGGCTTTGCTTTTACCGTTCGTTCTCAACGGTAGTTCTTAACACTACGGATGTAATATATTTTCGGCCACACGTTGATTTCGCGGCGCTGTTTCGTCCCGGATGCAGGAACGACATTTTCGTCTCTGCCCTTAACTTTCCCCATTCATTCTCAACGGTAGTTCTTAACGTTGCGGGTGTAATATAGTTTTGGCCACACGCTGCCGTGGCGCTGTTCCGTGAATGAATGAATGACAGCGTATA
The DNA here is from genome assembly GCF_018555375.3 of Anguilla rostrata. NCBI lineage: Eukaryota > Metazoa > Chordata > Actinopteri > Anguilliformes > Anguillidae > Anguilla > Anguilla rostrata. The sequence continues at coordinate 28,596,423 of NC_057934.1, forward strand.
AACAAATAAATTCGAATATTAAATAAGGCGTTTTGCGGTTATTTTGTGGTACCTACGCTTCGGTAAGTCTTAATAATTTTATTACAAACAGGTTCCTGTTTTATATTGATGTCATCGATGTATTCTGTCATTATTTCAGATAATAGATCAGTCGTTTCATTTTTCCTATTTGACTTCATTATTGGTTTTCACGTCCCGTTTGTTGGCTTGTCCGTACATAATAACACTTTTAAGTGAGAATATTGCAGGTAAATGGGACATGTGTACATGTGCACGTTTGTGTCTCAGTACACCAGCTATTATTTCCATGGCCCTGCAATCATATTAGGGTTTAGTTTACAATATGTTTCATTTCCCCCTCACTATATTATTGCTGGTATCATCATCATTATTGGTATTGCCCCCTTTACATGTGCCTTGTGTAACACGTCACGGTCTAGACATACATTTTTAAAATTATTATTACTTATTACACTATTGCTGTCAAGGCAATAAGTAATGCCATCTCTAATTGTTCATTGTCAGTACTGTCATTCAGCCATCTTAACAAACGCTTTCCTATCTATATGTTTCTATACTTACCATTATTATTATTATTATCAGTCAGTTTTAACTATTCAATATAGAACAGGACACAGTACAAATATTGCTGCCTCCACCTTCAGACAATACAGAATTTGTGTAATGCAATTCATATTAACTACCCCTCCCACCCTATCCCCTGGATTGACAGCACACAAAAAAGGGAGATCGGTGGAAAATCATTGTAATAACAATAATAATTTTCATGTTGAGAATTTGATAATACTGGGTGATAGAGCTACACAAGGTTGTGTATCAAAATGACAAAACATAAGGTCAAGGGCATGAAGAACCTACCATTTATTCAGCGTCATGATGTACAGTTCCCATGAAAATATAAACCCTCCCCAAATTTTACTGTCCAGGTCTCTGTTTTAAGAGTTAATGTTATTTCATTATAGCGAGAATTCTTTGGTCATCAACTGTATAGGTCCACCTTGGCCTACCAGGCCCTTTGTGATTACTGAGCTCACCAGTGCTCTCGTTCTTAATGATGTTCCAAGCGGTTGACTTTGGTAAGCTTAAGGTTTGGCCAATGTCTCTGACTGTTTTTTCATATATCCCAGCCTCATAATGGCTTCTTTCCATTGGCATACCTTATAATTGTACAGAAGAAGCAATTGAACACACCTGACTAATCAGAAACACATGTGAAACCATTTGTCCTGAACATTATGGCACCCTGAAAATATGCATGTACATCCCCAATTCTAAAAAAACTGAGACGGTAAATTAAATGCAAATAAAACAGAAAGCAGTCAATTTGCTTTGACTTGAAAAATATTGCCCAAATTTAATAAGCGTTATTAAAAGAAATGGTGATGTTACAGCTTTTTTGGAGCGTGTTGCAGTCAACAGATTTGAAATGAGTGTATATTTTCAAAAAACAATTAAATTCACAAGGTAAAACATCAAATAATGTGCTGTTGTAGTGTTTTAAATATAGTACAAGGTAAATAAAATTTACAATATTTAACATTATCACTCCCTTTTGTTTTTATTAGCATTTTCCATACTGTCTCAGCTTTTTTGGAATTGGGGTTGTATGTATGTATAGAGAGTGCTGTTATTTCTACAGGGTGAAATCAAAATGTATTAAAATAATCTTTCATAAGAGCTGAGAGCTGATAGCTGCACTTTAACCACATGTGAATTGTTTGATTACAAATCTAAAATTATGAAGTACAGAACCAAGTAAAAAAAATACGGCTTTGTCCCTAACATTATGGAGCTCACTGTATATAAAAAAATTAATTTCTGCTTCAGAAGTGGCCCATAAAGTACTTGGCAAAAGCAGACCAATGCCAGTACTTCTCTTAACACCCAAGCTCCGAGGAGCTTCAGGAGACCCAGCAGCCGCGGCAGCATGTGACTGCAGGGAGTCCGACTGCATGTGTGCCAGTTGTCACCTTGCAGACTTGGTAAATCCACCTGCTCCAGTCCCAGCCCCAATCCCATTTCATGCTTGTGCATATCAACCCTGCTAATACTGTTGTGAACGAAAATACAAATATAGCTTTACATTTATACTTGGCTGTTGTTGTGTTTATATGTTTATTAAGAATTGTAATGTTGTAATCCTATTTGTACTGTTGCAATAATTGATCTGATGTAAATACTTTATATGTATTGATTTGGCAGAAAAGATTTCCTGATCCTCTCCATAATAAAATGGAGGTGGAGAACAAATATCATGTTAGTATCAAACCTAAAAAAGAAGAAGCGATATCTGAGACACTTCTGTGAAAAACAAATCAATTATGAACAATTATTTATTTGCCCATGGGTGGATTTGAACCATCGTTTCCATGTGAGCGCGTTACACCTATACACGGCTGGCCTCCGCGGGCCACATGCAAGTTAGCTGTTTGACCTGAAAATTTTTCAGAATAAAAAGGTATGGGTATTTTGTGTGTGTATGCGAGTTTTTGTTTGGGTTGTGAGGGTGAGGATTTGGCTGGTGTCTGTAAAATGTCCAATGGGGAGACATGTTGTTAGTGGGATAGGCGGCAGGAAAAATAAGAATGAGAAGAAGAAGAATGAGAAGAAGAAGAAGAAGAAGAAGAAGAAGAAGAAGAAGAAAGAGAAGAAGAAGAAGGAGAAAACGCAAAATCCCCTTAGTTTGGGGCTTTATTGTGTGGACATGTGAAGTTGTTTATGAAATCTGTCTGTTGAAATGGGGTCAGAATGTACAGAATTTAATGTTTTTAAGGGCTGAGTGTCTGTGGCTGTTGTGGTTATTTCTGTGGGGAACCCTGAAAAGTCCCAAACTCTCGGTGCTGTATAGGTATGCGGCATGCCCCCGCCAAGGCGTAACTTGGCGGGATGGCATACCTGCCATCCCAATAGCACTTGATTGGGAAACTCATTTCAAAGCGCTGGTTATACAGTTGCTGAACAACGTGCTGGTGTAGATGGGGACACGTTCGCACCTGGGTAAAAGCACCCGTTGTCTATTGTCAGGGGGTGTGAAGAAAATGGAATGAACTGCCTGTATTTCTTGACTGGGTAGATTTGTTTAAATTTTAAAAAGGCAGTTAGTTTAAGGCCAAATATTTAGGAAAGTCATGAAAGGGGGAGGATATAGCATTTACGGTGTTGGAGTAATTTTTATTATTAAATTTCTTTGTTATAAAGTCCCCAAAGAGTTATAAAGTCCTACCAACCAGAGTTTTGCTTGACAATGGTAAAATAATATGCCCAAACGGCCACGAAAGAATATTTCAATTTCAGGTGATTAAGTCGATAAAAATCAATAAATATTAAAGTAACCATACATAGTCATTGTTGGTAACCCGTTGTATGACCCCTCCGGGCTGTCCCGTTATTGGAAAATAATGTACTTCGCCCATTTGTCATGGTTCTCTTTTTCCTTTTTTGGGCCGCCAGATGGCGGTAGTTTTGTTCCTTTTCCCTGTTTAATTGTTTTATTGGTTCCAATTATTTTATTATTGTTTTTCAGTTGTGTCTAGTTATCCCTTCCCTCTGTGGTCTGATTGTGCATTGTGCCCTCCTGTGTCTCGTTAGGGTCTACTCTATTTAAGTCTTCTTTTTGCCTGACTTGGGTGCTGGTTCCTTGTGTTTTCGCTTGTGTTTCCATGTGTTTTGCCTGAGAGTTTGCCCGTGTTTCCCCGTGCCTGTTTTTGTCCACCTGTTTCTGCTCTGCCTGTTTAGCTTCTTGTGGTTTTTGGCTTTTCTGTTTTCTGTTTTTGAGTTTTTGTAATTAAAGTCTGTATTTTCCTTTTGGAGTTCTTGGGTTTTTTTAAACTCTGCATTTGGGTCCATTCCCTCGCCAATCCGTGACACCATTATTGGAAAATAATGTAGCTTAGTTAAAGGAAAGCTTCTTACAGCAAATGTATGAGCGAAATTGTAAGTACTTACATTTGAGGCCAAAGGTTTACATACATCTAGGCTAAAGACATTCAAACTCAATTTTTCACAACTCCACACATTTTATGCTATCATCTCCTGTGTTAAGTCAATTAGGGTATCTACTTTATTTCCAGAAGGTCGTTTCAAAATAATAGCTAAGAGACAAATTTATTTCAGCTTTTATGTACCATATCAGATTTTCAGTGGGTCAAATGCTTACATACACTTTGTTAGTATTTAGTGGCATTGTCTTTTAATTGCTTTACTTGAATCAAACACTTGGGGTAACCTTTCACAAGCTTCTCACAATACTTTGTTGGAATGTATGCCCATTCCTCCTGACAGAAATGGTGTAACTCAGTCAGGTTTGTGGACCTCCTTGCTCGGGCACGCTTTTTCAGTTCAGCCCACAAATTTTCAATGGGAATCAGGTCAGGGCTTTGTGATGGCCACTCTAATACTTTCACTTTGTTGTCTTTAAGCCATTTTGTTACATTTTGAGGTATGCTTAGGATCATTGTCCTGCTGGAAGACCCAGTTGAGATCAAGTATCAGCTAGAAAGTTAAAACTTGATTTTAAGTGCTGAAGCAACATTTAGATAATCCTCCTCCCTCATGATGCCATCTATTTTCTGAAGTTCACCAGTCCCTTTTCCAGCAAAACACCCTCACAACAGGATGCTGCCACCCACATGGTTGGGATGGTGTTCTTCGGATTAAAAGCCTCACCCTTTTTCCTCCATACAGAGCACTGATCATTATGGCCAAACAGTTTCATCTGACCAGGGAATACTCCACCAAAATGTTAGGCCTTCGCCCTGGTGCTCACCTGCAAACTTCATTCTGGCTCTTTTATGCCAGTCTTGGAGTAGGGGCTTTCAGGCCATGGCAATGTAGGATTCTCTTAATGGTGGATGTAGATACTTTGGAACCGGATGCCTCCAACTCCTTCACCAGTTCCTTTGTTGTTGTCTAGGGGTTCAGTTGAACCTTTCGGACAAAATTTCGTTCAGCCCTGGGAGTTAATTTGTGCCTTCCTGTGTGGTCCCAAAATTTTTTATTTTTGCATACAACTGTTTGTACAGATGCTTGTGGTACATTCAGTTGTTTGGAAATTGCTCCTAAGGAGGAACCGGACTTGTGGCAGTCCACAATTTGTTTTCTGAAATCTTGGTGAGTTGCTTGGATTTTCCTATGGTAGCAAGAGCAAGAATGCAGTGGCTCTAAAGTTAGGCCCTTAAATACAGCCACAATTAACTCACAATTAACTCCTAAGTATGACAATTGGCCAATCAGAAGCTTCTAAAAAGTCATTATGTCAATTTCTGGAATCTTTCAGACTGTTAAAAAAGACAGTCAACTTGGTGTATGTAAAATTTTGACCCACTGGAATTCTGATATAGTGAATTAAAGCTGAAATAAATCTGCTTCTAATAATTGTTTTAAAATTACCTCTGATTCGAACAAGGTAGATGCCCTAATTCACTTGCCAAAAGAAATGTATAGTCACATGAAATGTGAAAAGTTGAGTTGTGAAAAACTAAGTTTGAATATCTTTAGCCTAGGTGTATGTAAACATTTAGCCTCAACTGTATCTATCGGTGACAAAATGGGTAATTTACTACAAATACAGATTTGTAGCAAATTAGCTTTACTTAGAGCTAATTTACTTAGAGTTTTTGGACTTTCAGCTCAGGTTTAATGGCCTGAAATCACTTTTTTTTCCCTTATTGGTCCGGTGTGGTACATTCAGTTGTTTGGAAATTGCTCCTAAGGAGGAACCGGACTTGTGGCAGTCCACAATTTGTTTTCTGAAATCTTGGTGAGTTGCTTGGATTTTCCTATGGTAGCAAGAGCAAGAATGCAGTGGCTCTAAAGTTAGGCCCTTAAATACAGCCACAATTAACTCACAATTAACTCCTAAGTATGACAATTGGCCAATCAGAAGCTTCTAAAAAGTCATTATGTCAATTTCTGGAATCTTTCAGACTGTTAAAAAAGACAGTCAACTTGGTGTATGTAAAATTTTGACCCACTGGAATTCTGATATAGTGAATTAAAGCTGAAATAAATCTGCTTCTAATAATTGTTTTAAAATTACCTCTGATTCGAACAAGGTAGATGCCCTAATTCACTTGCCAAAAGAAATGTATAGTCACATGAAATGTGAAAAGTTGAGTTGTGAAAAACTAAGTTTGAATATCTTTAGCCTAGGTGTATGTAAACATTTAGCCTCAACTGTATCTATCGGTGACAAAATGGGTAATTTACTACAAATACAGATTTGTAGCAAATTAGCTTTACTTAGAGCTAATTTACTTAGAGTTTTTGGACTTTCAGCTCAGGTTTAATGGCCTGAAATCACTTTTTTTTCCCTTATTGGTCCGGTCTTTTTGCACGTGATGACATAAAACTTAAAATCAGGGTTCTTTGCTTTGTTATTTGTACAGCCCACCACACAACAATGTTTTAGCATTTTTATAATCTTTGTAATCCACTGACCAGCAATACATGGAGCAAGGGATTGTTTTTCCCCCATTGTGGAGGCGTGGCCTATTCTTGCACTGTTTCTACTGAATTCAATGCAGAAAACCAAGGTGTCAGGGTTCTGTGGTCTTCTGTTGTCTTCCCCCTTGTTGTTTCTCCGTTGGGCCGCCAGATGGCGGCACCTCGGTTTTGTGTTCAGTTAATTGTTTTATTGTTTTTGATTATCCAATTATTAGTTGCGTTTTGTCTCGTGTTCCCCTCCCTCTCTGTGGCTTGATTGTTCATCGTGCCCTCCTGTGTCTCGTCTGCGTCTCTCTATTTAAATCGCCCTCTCCCCAGACTCAGGCGCTGGAACCTTTGCTTTGCCTTGCTTTGTCTGGTTTGCTACCTGCTTGTTTGTTCCTGTTTCTGCCCGTTTTTTCCCGTTTACCTGTTGTTTGCCTGCCTGTGCCCTGCCTGCCCTGTTTTCCTTCGTTTTTGGGTTTTTGTATTTTTGTTTTTTGTAAATTGTTTGAAGATTTTCGTTGTTTGTTTGTTTCACCCTGCAAGTCCCTTTGTTCCCTGTTAGTTTATTAAAGTCTTGTTTTCCCCAGTTTTGGACTTTGTTTTACTCTGCGTTTGGGTCCATTCCCGCACCCACTCCTGACAGAAGGATCCAGCCAGATCTGGACCCAGCAGAGTTTTTTTTTTTCTCTCTCTTCCCCCCTTTTTTTTTCTCTCCTCTGGGTTTTTTTGTTGTTTGCTGATCATGCCACCGGGGTGGTGGAGTGACTTGGACGACTCACCACCCAGCGACTGGGAGGCCTTCGCCTTAGAGCTTCCCAGCGCCCGGGGCGGGTGGTCACAGAGGCGCCGTGGTCGGGCTGCCTCCCGGTCGGCCAGACCTCCAGCTACCCAGCCAGCGGTTCCCGGCCCTGCTTTCGAAGGGACTCGACTGGTCATCTTTCGAGGGCTTGGCCCGCGGGGGCCCCGCCGGTCCCGTCCGGCTGCCCAGCCGGGTTCCCTGCAGCTGGGGTCTGTGTCCCTGTCTCCTGCCCAGCCCAGACAGCCCAGCCCTGCTCGGCCCGCCGTCCCTCTGCAGGAGCTGCCTGCTCGGCCCCGCGTCCCAGAGAAGCCCCCTGCTCTGCCTGTCGTCTCGCAGGGGCCTTCGCCGCCTGCTCTGCCTGTCGTCTCGCAGGGGCCTTCGCCGCCTGCTCTGCCTGTCGTCTCGCAGGGGCCTTCGCCGCCTGCTCTGCCTGTCGTCTCGCAGGGCCTTCGCCGCCTGCTCTGCCTGTCGTCTCGCAGGGGCCTTCGCCGCCTGCTCTGCCTGTCGTCTCGCAGGGGCCTTCGCCGCCTGCTCTGCCTGTCGTCTCGCAGGGGCCTTCGCCGCCTGCTCTGCCTGTCGTCTCGCAGGGGCCTTCGCCGCCTGCTCTGCCTGTCGTCTCGCAGGGGCCTTCGCCGCCTGCTCTGCCTGTCGTCTCGCAGGGGCCTTCGCCGCCTGCTCTGCCTGTCCTCTCGCAGGGGCCTTCGCCGCCTGCTCTGCCTGTCCTCTCGCAGGGGCCTTCGCCGCCTGCTCTGCCTGTCGTCTCGCAGGGGCCTTCGCCGCCTGCTCTGCCTGTCGTCGCGCAGGGGCCTTCGCCGCCTGCTCTGCCTGTCGTCGCGCAGGGGCCTTCGCCGCCTGCTCTGCCTGTCGTCGCGCAGGGGCCTTCGCCGCCTGCTCTGCCTGTCGTCGCGCAGGGGCCTTCGCCGCCTGCTCTGCCTGTCGTCGCGCAGGGGCCTTCGCCGCCTGCTCTGCCTGTCGTCGCGCAGGGGCCTTCGCCGCCTGCTCTGCCTGTCGTCTCGCAGGGGCCTTCGCCGCCTGCTTGCCCGCCGCTCCCCGGGAGCAGTTTCCTGCTTCGTCCCGCGCCCAGGAGAGGCCTCATGCTTCATCCCACGCCCTGGAGAAGCCTCCCGCTTCGCCCCGCGCCCTGGAGAAGCCTCCCGCTTCGCCCCGCGCCCTGGAGAAGCCTCCCGCTTCGCCCCGCGCCCTGGAGAAGCCTCCCGCTTCGCCCCGCGAACCTGGAGAAGCCTCACGCTTCGTCCCGCGCCCTGGAGAAGCCTCACGCTTCGTCCCGCGTCCAGGAGAAGCCTCACGCTTCGTCCCGCGCCCAGGAGAGTTCTCCTGCCCAGCTGGGTTCCCTACAGCTGGGGTCTGTGTCCCTGTCTCCGGCCCAGCCAGGTTCCCTGCAGCTGGGGTCTGTGACCCTGTCTCCTGCCCTGCCCGGTTCTCTGGCGCCCCCTGTAGCTCTGGCGCCCCCGGTAGCTCTGGCGCCCCCGGTAGCTCTGGCGCCCCCGGTAGCTCTGGCGCCCCCGGTAGCTCTGGCGCCCCCGGTAGCTCTGGCGCCCCCGGGCTCCAGTGTTTCCCCCGTCCTCTAGTGTTCCCCCGTCCTCCAGGGTTCGTCCTTCCCCTGGTGTCTTCGCTCCCCCCTGTGGTCGCCTCTCCCCCGGTCTCGTCGCTCCCCCCTGTGGTCGCCCCTCCCCCGGTGTCCGTCGCTCCCCCCAGTGGTCGTCCCTCCCCCGGTCTCGTCGCTCCCCCCAGTGGTCGTCCCTCCCCCGGTCTCGTCGCTCCCCCTGGTGTCCATTCTCCCTTTGGTGTCTGTCCTCCCAACCGTGTGTCCGTGTGTTCCCCGGCCCCCCTGTCTAATTGTCTGCCCGCCTGTTTGTCTGTTAGTCTACCCGTATGTGTGTCAAACAGGCCAACAAACTGGCTGTCTGCCCCCCAGGCCGTCAGCCCATCGGCCAACGTGTTTGCCCGCCTGTCTGCCTGTCTGTCTGTGTGCCAGTCCGCGTGTGTTTTGTCTTGTTTGCCTGTGTGTCAGTCCCTATGTCAGTTGTTGGGCTCCCCCCTCGCCTTCCCTGTCTGCCTGTCCCTTTGTGTGTCCGTCGGTGTCGCCGTGTGCCTCCCCGCCTGCTTGTCCCTGTGTCTGTCTTTGTAGGTCTCCCTATTGTGCCGGTGTCTGTCAGTCCGTTGTTTCCCTCTCAGTCTTGCCCTACCCAGTCCAGTGTTGCCGTGCCCCGTCTCGTTGCTGTCCTTTGTCTACCTGGCCCCAGTCCAGTCCTGTGTCTACCTCGCCCCAGTCCAGTCCTGTATGTCTGCCTTGCCCCTGTCTGAGTCCCCCTGGTTTCCTGAGTCCCCGTGTCGCCCGAGTGCGGGCCCTGAATTTCCCCGTGTCGCCCGAGTGCGGGCCCTGAATTTCCCCGTGTCGCCCGAGTGCGGGCCCTGAATTTCCCCGTGTCGCCCGAGTGCGGGCCCTGAATTTCCCCGTGTCGCCCGAGTGCGGGCCCTGAGTTTCCCCGTGTCGCCCGATGTGCGGGCCCTGAGTTTCCCCCGAGTCGCCCGATGTGCGGGCCCTGAGTTTCCCCCGAGTCGCCCGATGTGCGGGCCCTGAGTTTCCCCCGAGTCGCCCGATGTGCGGGCCCTGAGTTTCCCCGAGTCGCCCGATGTGCGGGCCCTGAGTTTCCCCCGAGTCGCCCGATGTGCGGGCCCTGAGTTTCCCCCGAGTCGCCCGATGTGCGGGCCCTGAGTTTCCCCGAGTCGCCCGATGTGCGGGCCCTGAGTTTCCCCCGAGTCGCCCGATGTGCGGGCCCTGAGTTTCCCCCGAGTCGCCGATGTGCGGGCCCTGAGTTTCCCCGAGTCGCCCGATGTGCGGGCCCTGAGTTTCCCCGTGTCGCCCGAGTGCGGCCCTGATTTCCCTGTCGCCCGAGTGCGGGCCCTGAGTTTCCCCCAGTCGCCCGATGTGCGGGCCCTGATTTCCCCTGTCGAGTCGCCCGTGCGGCCCTGAGTTTCCCCCGAGTCGCCCGATGTGCGGGCCCTGAGTTTCCCCGAGTCGCCCGATGTGCGGGCCCTGAGTTTCCCCCGAGTCGCCCGATGTGCGGGCCCTGAGTTTCCCCGAGTCGCCCGATGTGCGGGCCCTGAGTTTCCCCGAGTCGCCCGATGTGCGGGCCCTGAGTTTCCCCCGAGTCGCCCGATGTGCGGGCCCTGAGTTTCCCCGAGTCGCCGTTGCGCATGTGCGCGGCCCTGAGTTTCCCCCGAGTCGCCCGATGTGCGGGCCCTGAGTTTCCCCCGAGTCGCCCGATGTGCGGGCCCTGAGTTTCCCCCGAGTCGCCCGATGTGCGGGCCCTGAGTTTCGCCCGGGTCCTGCCCAGCCCTGAGTCTCCGTGTCGCCCGGGTCCTGCCTAGCCCTGTGTCTCCTTTTCCTGAGTTTCGTCCCGAGTCTCCTGTGTTCTGTTTTCCCTGTCCCCACCCTCCAGTTCACCCCCTCCCAGGGTCGGCCTCCTGGGACGTCAGGAGCCGTCCCTTGGGGGGGGGGGGGGGTACTGTCAGGGTTCTGTGGTCTTCTGTTGTCTTCCCCCTTGTTGTTTCTCCGTTGGGCCGCCAGATGGCGGCACCTCGGTTTTGTGTTCAGTTAATTGTTTTATTGTTTTTGATTATCCAATTATTAGTTGCGTTTTGTCTCGTGTTCCCCTCCCTCTCTGTGGCTTGATCGTTCATCGTGCCCTCCTGTGTCTCGTCTGCGTCTCTCCATTTAAATCGCCCTCTCCCCAGACTCAGGCGCTGGAACCTTTGCTTTGCCTTGCTTTGTCTGGTTTGTACCTGGTTTGCTACCTGCTTGTTTGTCCCTGTTTCTGCCCGTTTTTTCCCGTTTACCTGTTGTTTGCCTGCCTGTGCCCTGCCTGCCCTGTTTTCCTTTGTTTTTGGGTTTTTGTATTTTTGTTTTGTAAATTGTTTGAAGATTTTCGTTGTTTGTTTCACCCTGCAAGTCCCTTTGTTCCCTGTTAGTTTATTAAAGTCTTGTTTTCCCCAGTTTTGGACTTTCTGTTTTACTCTGCGTTTGGGTCCATTCCTGCACCCACTCCTGACACAAGGTGCTTTAACAACCAAACAAAACCTCATTGGTCATGTATACATGCTGTGACTGGTCACAGTAATGTGAGCTTTAGCAAATGAATGTCTAAATCTGATTGGCTGGACTAAGCTCACTGCAAAAAAAAAAAACCTATTTGTGGATTTTTGTTAATTGTGTCACTCAAAAATCCACAAATAAATGCAAGCGACTGCCAATGCACAAATGTGATCCATTTATTTGTGGATCAGCTGCATTTATTTGTGGATCCACTTAATTTCTTTGTGGATCATTTACATTTATTAATTTATTTTTGAGACCGTGAAAGTGACCAATTTTAGGCCTATATGCTAATGGGGTTATGTGGCCTATCAGTGACAGAGACTGTATGCAGCTTTGCTCTATATAACTCCAGGTATGTGTATTCACGTAACAATGCAGTAGTTTGTTTTTCATGTTAATCTTAGCCTATGAGCGAACAGAAAAGTTCAATTTATTTAACCCAATAATGTCGGAGGTAAAATATCTGTTCATTGAAACCTGTAATGGTGAACGTGACATTTTCCATTAGGGGATAATACAGAGCGTAGCTAGATCATGATTACTACGGCATAAATATGAAGACTCCTTAATTATTTGATGTTATTTGAGAATTCTCTACATTAGCAATGAAACTATATATATTATGGCATAATACTATTATACATATTGATATCATATATTAATAATTAATATAATGTATTTGATTAAAAGTACATAAAGATGTATGTAAATGTATAAAGCAGATAAAATACATTTAATGAAGATTCAGTATTTAATGATGGTAATATGGGAAATGCTGTTAGAATCAGGATCCAATATTACACCATGTCACCTATCATAAATGCATTATTTTGTTATTGTAATGATCAGTTTGTTGTGAACTTGACTGGGAGAGGCATGCTACTGCGAAGATGTTGTGAAGATGACATGCTTTGCTCTGTATGACTCCAGGAATAAACCCATGTGGCTAAGATGATTTCCAGCGTCCAGTGTCCATTTCATGCACCAGAACACAATGCTGTGTTGTCAGGGCCTATCAGATCAAGGCCGGCTACACTTGGACCCCATGTATTGCTTGCGTCTGTATTTATTAATTTTTTCCAACCGGTTTCTGCTTAAAAGGTTACAGCATCTGGACTGGTCACTCATTCTGGTAGAACTGTTAAGGTCCCCAACAATCGCAATAAAAATTGCACCGATTGGCCTATTGTTGCACTATTGTGATCAAAATAATATTCAGTATTTAAACGGTGACATGACTTCTGAACCAATTATTGTAGAAGGATGGGACTAGTGCCACTAGACTGCTCTCCTCATGCCAGACAAAAAAACCTCTTGGAATTCTCAGAAAAACTCTTTATCGACAATACCTCTGAAGGCAACTGATCGATTTTCATGAAACTTGCACTAATAGTGTCAGCAGATACTTCCATTTAAAAGTTATATTCAGAAAGTTTCCATGTAAAAAATCTTGGCTGCCGTGTTAAATAAAATTTTCATTTTTATGCATAAATTAAGCAGATTTAGTTAATTCTCGACTCGATTGATAGGATTGCTACTTTTTAACTGTAGGGCACATCAATCTGAACAAAACAAAATTTGAAGTGTCAATCAGTTAAAAAAATACAGAAACTACAGCTAATTTTGTGTCCATGTTGGAAAGCTAGTTGAATCCTATTGTTGTGAATACACTTCATTGCTATTATACTGTGTCATGATGTTTTTCTCATTTTTTGGATTTTGGGCTGTTCAAATTCGATGATACTTGACACAGTGGGAGAGGGTTATTTAGAGTAGTGCCGGAGTAGTTTTGACATTGATTTGCCATTAGATGGTGGTATAATAGCCAGTTGAAATTGCAATTATTAAGCAGTCCTAAACCTACACTATTTGACTTGAAAAGAATGTCAGTAGTTGTCCCTCCTCAAAAGAAAAAAACTAATTTGCCTCAGGGAACCACTACAATAGTGTATGTTTTGCCATTTTGAATATCTTGAAAACAACTTAAAATGCTTCTCTGGCAAAAATTAACTGATTTCCTCAAAATTTCGAATTTTGCCTCATCTCACAAACCTTTAGGCAGTTATTACTTTTCCAGTGATTATGGCAAAATCTTGAAGAATTAAAGTTATGAAACTTAGTATGTGTACTGATATTTAGATTCCAGTCCAAAATCCAAGCAGTATTCAAAAATTCACTGTAAAATTCACTGTTGCATCAGACAGTTCCCTACATTTATGGCATGGTCATCATTTAAGTTTGAAAATATATATGTAAAGTTTGTGCCTGCTTTCATTGGATCTCTGTGCTTGCCAACTGCTGTTATGCTGCTTGGACCCTAGTAATTGCTGCTTGCAGCTATATTTATTGTTAGGGGTCTTAGCACCAAAGTTGCTGGAACAATATTTTTTTTGTTCTGATTATTATCTTTTTATTTATTTTTTCTTCTCCTGGGTTTTGGCTTAAAGACTTATAATGTCTGTTTGGACTGGTGAAAACTCAACTGCAGTTCTGCTGTTTTCAAATTCACTTCTGTTTTGTCAGGCAAAGTCAAAAGGCCTGTCAGTGAAAAGACGGGGCGTTACAGGAGCAGTTCAAAACCTACCAAGAAGTCCCCCTTATATGTTTTTTCTGTGTTTGCATGGGTTTTCCCAGGGTGCTCCAGTTTCCTCCCACAGTCAAAAGATATGCATGTTAGACTAATTGGAGACTCTAAATTGCCCATAGGTGTGAGTGAATATTGCATGTGTCCTGCAGTCAACTGGTGACCTGAGCAGGGTATATTCCTGCCCTTTCGCCCAGTGCATGCTGGGATAGGCACCCGCCCTGTGACCCTGACCAGGAATAAACGGGTTAGATAATGGACGGATATCATTAGGCCTGAGTAAAAAATATCATTTTAAATAATCATGTAGTTTCCAGCAAATTACTGTAAAAGCAATACTGTAATATTTACAGTAACTTGCTGGCAGGAATTAGCTTGTACGTTGCTTCTATACATTTCACAGCATGGTTACTGTAAATGCACTTACAGTACCCATCTAACCTCTGTAATTTTTATTAGAGTAATAATTTCAGTACTGCAATAACAATTGCAACGGGGGCGACATAGCTCAGGAGGTAAGTGCAGTTGTCTGGCAGTCGGAGGGTTGCCGGATCGATCCCCTGCCCTGGGCGTGTCGAAGTGTCCCTGAGCAAGACACCTAACCCTTAATTGCTCTGGTGAACGAGAGGCATCAATTGTAAAGCGCTTTGGATAAAAACGCTATATAAATGCAGTCCATTTACCATTTACTAATTGCAAATTACTGCATGCAAGTTGCTGTAAATTTTACAGTATTACAGTCAATGTTATTACTATTATTAACTATATCCTTAAAAACAAGACTCACCATATTTTGTCATTGAGTAATTTTACTATAAAATGATAGAAAAACAATATAATAATTGAACCCTTTCAACGAAGAACCGTATATATATATATATATATATATATATATATATATATATATATATATATATATATATATTATTTTTTTTTTTTTTTTTTTTTTTTTTTTTTAATCAAAATTGAGATACATGTGGCACATGTTGTTGTTTGACACCCTCTTTTCATAATAAAGTTCTCTCGCATGGGCAAAAATGCGGTATTTTATTTATTTTTTTTTTACTTTTAAAATTCCACTCGCCTGGAAGAACCGTTTATATCCAACACTGAAAATGGAGAACAGAGCAGCGCGTCTGTCCATGTCCGACGTTAACCGGCTTAATGTCGGCAAAAAAGAAAATAATTATTAACAACTGGAAGGACCGCCAGCGGAAGACTGCAAGGGACGCAGGGATACCCTACACGAACAGAAAAGGCGAAGATAAGCCTAGGAAAAAAGGCCATAAAGATGTACGTTGTGGTTTGTGGAAAAACAGTAGCCTATATAACGCAACGTTACATCAAGTACATAGTCAGACAGCTGCAGCTTACGTAACGTGAGGAAAATGAACTGTAATGTGAATCTGTACTGTGCCGTTTAGATGCCCACTTCACTGTTTTGAAGACTGATCAGCATACTAGCTAGCTAACGTTAACTAAAGTAGGGTATGCCTAAGCTAAAGCTTCGGTTGATAACAGCCTGTTGTATCGTGCCTGCTATTAGTGAACGCTAACATTGTTTTACGTTATCGATAACGTTAACGTCAGCTGTTATTAACTGTCTTGACATTAGCTACTTATGTTGTCACTACGTTAGCTCACAGGTCTGTTTCATTCTTTTGATGACAAGGGGAAAGTATGTGCCGGTTCATGCAAGAAAGATTGCAGCAACATAACGGAGGAGAGGAAACTGCAGTTCTTCACCGAGTTTTATGCGGTGTTCCATGGAGATGTACTGTTCTTCCACATTATAGAAATTAAAACATTGATAAAAATGTTTTAAAAATTAAATCAAAAGAAATAATCAATGTAATAACAAACATTAGGCAATACCTAAATATGTTTCAACTGTGGGTGTTTAAAAATAAACCCCAAAAAAGAAATGTTTCATTTTCTAAAAATGAAACAGTTGTCACATACATGGTTCTTCGTTGCAAGGGTTCAATTGTAATTTAACATAAATGTATATATAAGCACATTCAAATTGGCAGTGAAAGACTGGCTTCATATTTACTGGCTTCAAATTGGCAGTTAGTGCTTGGTTCTTGTTAATCACTATTTGCAGCTTGTTCGTACTGTCACACTTGATATGCACTGAAAAATCTCGTTTTAAAATGTAATTATCTATTTCAAATTCAAAAGAAATAAATGTTGATGTCTTCACTTGCAGTACTGCACTAGCTAGCAGCTAGCTAGTGACTACCACCGCCTGCTTTGGTCTAAACAGGAGTGGAGACAGTGCTTGACAAGCAGAGACCTTCGTTCCATGAATCTCATACTGTTTTTTTTTTTTTTTTTTTACTTGTGCAGAGGCCAAAGAAATACAACCTAATGGGATGTTCTTGAGTCCAGGGAATTGGATGAAAATCATTTTTTTTGGTCTAATCAAAAAGGATTCCGCTTTGTATCCAGGCAGAGTGAAAGAGCTTATATGTAATACTGTATCTCCTTCACAAATTTGACTTTGTATCCCCATTACAGGTTTTGAACTCTGACTTTACTGGATATTGTCTTATTCTGAGAAATTATGAAAATAGAATTACAGTCATGTTTAAATCTGACTGGTTGTAAAAATAAATGCTGATGGAATAATATCCCGATTATTCCTGTTGAATAATGAGGTAGAACCAGTTGTGCATCTCTGTGACCAACAGATCATTCAGAGAAAACAGGTTTCTATAAAGGGTGGTTTTCATTTAATTGTGCTGTATTCTGAGCCAGATACTGTGGTTGTTTACAGTAGTACAGACTGTCCCCATGTATATTTAATGGAGTCAAAGAATAAATATATCAATACACATATTTAGTAATGTTTAAGAGGCTAGTGACACCTTGAAGACAAAAACATTAAGATGTGGCCATAGTATAATCAGCTACAAAATAAGTCACAGAGAAATGTGCCATTACTCTGTGTGCAGTAATTTCAGATGATGGTACTGCATAGGCCATTTCAGATATTGATGTGGTGAGGCATAGATAATTACTTAGACCGTATAATTGCATATATCTATTGGACATCCTGGGTGAACTGCACAGTTACATCAGACAAGCTGATTAGGTTACTTATGTCATCATGTGAGACAATGTTTGCTTTTATCATGCAGCAGTGGTGCCAGAATGGTTTTCAAATGACAGCAATATATTGCAATTTACCAGACAGTCATCCCTGTTGATGAGTTCTGCTTCACCTTATAAGCAAGCCACCATTCTGGATTCATGAGTATGAATTAGCACAACCCAAAGACATGCCAGGTATAGATTCACTGTACATGATTTAAAACCTGTGGATAAATGCATCCAGATTACCTTGGTTATGATTTGTGTTTGCATTACATTATTGTTGTCTGAATTATCTTCAGTCTCCTGTATTACTACCATGACATCTCACAAATGTAAGTTTGCACTGGTTTTTTAATCAAATGATTTAACAATTATGTTAATTAATCTTATTTAATGTAAGTAATTCATGTTTTCATGACATTTAAATTTTTTTTTTTTTTTTTTTGATTGATGAATTGCCTATACAGAATGGAAAATTTAGGATTTTGCGTGTCTTTTGGCTTAAAGGGTAGTGCTTTTGATGTGTGCCATAGCAATTAGCTATTTTTAAAACATATAAATAACAACCTAATGCAAATAGACAAAAATAGCATGAGGTACACACACTTAAGAAATATTGAATAACAGGAATAAACTTTGAATTATTAGACAAAGAGAACAAGTACAGTCAAATGAGTACTAGAATTGTTCCAGGAGACACTGCATGCCACAAGAACATGTGGGTGTGAAATGAAAAGATATTCTATTTCTTTGAAATGTATGAAGAATTTGTTAAATACAGGCCCATTGCGTTACATTGCATTACAGTGACTTAACAGACACTGTTATCCAGAGTGACATACAGAAGTGGACATTGTTAGTCTCATAAATACAAACATGAGCAATTGCCGACAAGGCACATTTACAGCCAATAAGCAATGTTAACCTAACAACAAATTTGAATGCCAGAAATGTCCTTCATTTTCTCCAATAACAACTTTTTAAAAATATGTACATAAAAGCAGGACACTTGTGAGACCTATATTTTATCCATATAATTTGTGCTAATAGTTACAACTGTTGATGGCCATTTTGGGCTTCATTATAATTGTATCTACCACCTACCATTGCTGTGCTTAGTCCATTGCCAAAACATGGACTTTCCACTAAAATATTGCTTCCTTTGTTGGTAAATAGCAGTTAAGGCACTTCATTTTCATACCACTCCCATATCTCAGTTGTTGACTATTTGATCTTGACGTTTTGTCATTTAAACAGAATGACTGATGACTACTAAGAAGCACAGCAGTCAACTGGCAGTTCCAGTGTGTTATGAGTCATTTACACTCATCCTTATATTGCATACTGATGTGCAATATGTTAAATAACTATGCAACAGAGGAGAAAATACTCAGTTCTCGTGAGTTTTGATTGGAGTTCATCCAAAGTACAAGCAAATTATGAGCAATATTACTGGGAAAATGCAATGTTTGCGCTTATACTCCCTTAACATTCCCCTCAGTCTCATAATAGGTTGTCCTGTCAGTTTTTACAGGCAAAAATGTACGGCGGATATTCATCGTACAAGGTGTAGAAAATCAGTAAGAACAAAATGTCTGTGGAGTGTATGAGAAGAATCTTAAAGACTACAAAGACTATATCACTGTAATCCACTCTTCTTTTTTACCTCATGGCAGAAAATATAAATAAGGCGAGCTCAGTGAATAGCTGTTGATATTTTGTCTGTGCCAAGGGGCAACAACTTGCCTCTATTAGTGAAGCCTTTTACCCCAGTGGCTACTGCGTGAACTGCAACGCCTGGTTGCAAACAGAACTTGAAATCCTGCCCACCGAATGTTAAGTCAATGGGGAAAGCCTGAAAAGGGGCCAATTTTTTCAGAGGAAATATATCAATAAATTTTTTACACAAGAAATGATGGTTTAACTAGTTAATCCTATCCCTTGTAATGTCTCCCCTGTGTCTGATTTTTAAAAATAATTCCGCCAAAATTCAAATTTGTAAGCAGATTTGAAGCAGCTTTAAGAAGATAAGCTAGGGGGATTTACTTAGCTAGGGGGAGCAAGCTTACTGTCTTGCTATCGATCTATCTGTCTATCTAGCAAACTTGCTAGCTAGTTATCTCGTGATAAATCTGTCTAGCTATCTAGAGTTCTGTTATCTATCTGTCTGTATAACCAGGTGGCTAGTTAGCTAGTGATCTATTTAATCTATTTTTCTATGTAAATATCTTAACACTAAACGTATCTTGCACAATTAACTTTTTTGAAATGTTATGACAGTATAGTTCTGTGGTTGCAAGGCCAGACATGGGTGTGTCTAATTACCATTTAAGGTAGTCGGGGTGGATTTTCCTGTAGTTGTGGACTCCACTCTTTCGCTCCACTGTGCTTGCGGGCAATGTGGCTGCGCCCTAGTTTGGGTTTCATGCGCCAGTGAGCACTAACCATAGCAAATCAGTGGGTGATATCATGAAGCACTTTGTCCATATTTTTATACGGTCTATGGTCTGTGCACTCACAGTTGGTACCCCAAGAATACAGCGCTCATCAAATTGACCAAAGACTGAGATTAATCTCTTCACTATCCAAAGTTCCTCCAGGGATATTACAGTATCTGTGTTCACAAACTGCCTTGTTCCAAATATTGACTATTATGAAAATATGAAAATGTCAGGAATTATAATTTAATATAGTTTCAGAATAAATAATGTAAAATAATGTGAAACTGCCCTAAGTAAATCTCAGTGGTCCCCTCCTGGTAAGAAAAATAATTGAGTCCAAGATTGAGTTGACTGGTGTGACATTCCAGCTTTGGTCTCCATCTGTGCCAGTCCCAGTTCCCCAACTCAAAGCCTAGTGGGGAGAGATGGCCCAAATGAATGAGAAGCTAACTGTACACAAATTAACAGAAATTCTGGTAGTCCATGTCTTAGAGATCTTAATACTCTACATAATATCTACATGTTTTCAGGGAAGTCAGTAGGCTACTTCACATTTCTATGTTACCATGTCTACATCCATTTTCCTAGATTTCAGATTTTTTTAAATTTGCCATTATTTTCAGTATATGATGCAAGTGTATCACCTAGAAGTTTTTATTTCACATTGCACACATTTAAGCTATACTCACCAACTGTGGCACTCAACTTTATACAGTAGGTGGTTGTAGGTTTATGTACTTACTACTATTGTTGATACTACTAGTGACACTGATAGTATGCCATCAACTCTGCTCTTTTGCCTACATCTTTATGTACACACTCTTCTGAGTTGCTATAGAAAATGGAAATCTGCTAAAACCCCATATGTTTTATTTAATTATCAACTAAATAGACAGATAAACAGATTCATACTCACCTACTGAAATAGTTATACTTGATAAAGAGGTCCTGTAGTCTCCTCAATAGGCTCTAAAATGAGAATATATTTACAAGCATCACGTTTCATGACAAAGCTTGCTTTATTAATGGGAGGCATCTTTATTTATCGATTTTGCAGTATTAAATGGAGAATGTGAAATACAACAAAAAAATTACATTTTCATGATTAAACAAACCAAAAGAGTTCACCATTAAAAATACAATGGAAATAACAATAATAACATATAAATAATAATAATTATATTATTGTTATTATTATTATTATTATTATAGATTCTGTATTTTGGACATGCATTTAATTGAGTAGATATTTTCCAAGAATTATGGAAGTTTCTAGATAGTAACATCTCATATCTTAGTAATAACTATGTAATATACAGTGTGCTTCATAATGTTTGGGGAAAATACTTTTTTCTTGATTTGTCCCTGTTCTCCACAATTTTAGATTTGTAAGTGCAGATTCTCAGGGGGGGCAGCAATGGAGTAGGACATGTTTAGCCTGAGCTCCCACTGAACTATTGTTTTATTAAAAGTTTTTATACCACCTTTCATTCCATAAAATCGTAAAATTTGCTTCATACTTATTTTGGAAGTCAAACAGTGCTGGCTGTGTGCATAGATGGTGACAAACCTGCGGAAGGATTAATACAGTGGACCTCCAATACTAGGCCCAGCACCTCCTCGGACCAGAGTACTGCCAACAGCTAAAAGACCCCACGTCTGCCTGACCCCAGTGAGATGGACGTTATGGGTTTGAATGTAGAGATTCTTCTCTTGCTAAAATTGGACATTTCACCGGTGATAAACTCACTTGCTGAAAAATGTACTTGCTGAAGACTTTAACTTTCTTAAGCGTGAGTTGCAAACAGTGAAAATGGAAATAATAAGTAACACTGCGGTGATTAATTCTGAGATTGAAAGGCTAACAGAAAACAGATGGAGAGGGGCTATTAATGAGGTCAGATGAGGTGGCTGCTTTACAGAATATGATAACTGAGTTAAAACAAGAATGACACAGAGAATGTGAGAATATGGAGGGCAGAATCCAACATTAAAGGAGATGTTGGGGATCACTGATACAACTGGACCAAGCTCTCCTGCATTGGTCTCAACACTGCTGACAGAAGTACTACAAATAGATAAAGATGTGCTAATTCATTGCTCACACAGGTGCCTGCCGCCAAGAAACCAAGGTGGAGAACCACGCACCATTGTAGCCAAACTTAATTATTATCAAGACTGTGTTGAGTTGCTGCACCATGCCCATAGTCAATCTCTGCTCGGGGGAATCAACAGGGAGTTGATAGCCATCTTTTTATGGATTACACTGCAAACATCAGCAAGGCCCAGGCAACATTCATGGATGTCAGCAAGCTGCTCCAAGGACGACGGCATCCGACATGGCATACTGTTTCCTCCTCGACTCCGCATCGCGCATAATGTAGAGGACAAAGAATTCATAGAACCAAATAAAATAATGGCCTGTTAAGAAGAAGTCCTGGCAATCGAGGTTGAAGAGTGACTGTAAGACTGAGCATTAACAAGAATTTAGATTAGTAAGAAGAAAGAAGGTGAAAATGGCCGAACAAATAAACTCCTTTTTAAAACATTATTGCTTTCTTATCTTTGCTCTACTACACATTACCACTGTTTTTTTGTTGTTGTTGTTTTGTTTTTGGTTTGTTTACTTTTATCTACAGGGTAGGTCGTCTCAGGTATGTATTTATCTGATGAAAAACACGTTTTCAACATACAACAATGCCAACAAAGCACTGTCTATTAGTCATTCATTTAAATCTAGGCCTGCCATTAAAAGTATTGATAAAGTTTGAGAGACGTAAAAATTGTTTGTATGTGGGGAGATAGAGAACAGGGCTAGCTAACATTCATTTAGAAATGTGGCATTTGCATTACATTACATTACAGGCGTCTAGCAGATGTTCTTATCCAGAGCGACAGACACACTTCCATTGTAACTTTTTAAGTAAATCAAGAAATCTGCTGTCATGAAATGCATATGGCTCCCTGTTCGTGGCTTTTGATAAATGCATCCATTGAACATTCTGAAATGATTTGGACGTGAATAATGCATAAGGGAATGAAGTTATAAACATATGCTTAGTTAAATGGCCATGCAATACGATGACGTTCTTTAATGCTGCCATTTGCTCGTGCTTTTAAAATAGGTAGCCCAGTAAACACAAGCTCGAATATAGATGGAATGTAGACGTCTAGAGAAGTTGAAATCGAGGGTGCATGTTTTGACATAAAAGACTAGGCTAGCTCAATTCAACCTTAATTCAGCTCAAGTTGTACTTCCATATGGCCTGACTGTGTCCTAGCCGGCAACAAAACTTTCACATTGCAAGCAAATCTAGCCAGTTAACCGAACGTCTCAATGGAATGTCATAATACAGTCTGTTCTGTGAAATATTTCCATCCCTTCAGTCATTTAGATACTGTCTGTATTCGGTCTTGTAAGCACTGGGAGACAAAGGATACTCATCCTATTTTACATGTGAAATGATAGAGAATGGATTTCTGGAATATAAATGAGTTCCCACAATAATTATACAGTAGCAAAAGTAATAGTCTTAGAGTAAAAGACAATTATTAGTTAGCAAATAAACATGAGTAAAGAATTAGAGATTTGCCAGAGCTTCAGGTGGGGTTCAATCCCACGCCAGAAGGTCCCATAGACAGGTGAGTTACTAGCACACCACCAACTAGTTAGTTAAAGTTAGTTGTTAGTTAGTTAAAGGCGTTAGTGAAACTGTGTGGGGATTGGTGTTTAACTGCCCCGTATTGTTGAGCTAATTTCGAGTAGCTTCACCTGGTGCTATTTAAGTGGTGTTCATCTGTGGTTCAACAGTGTGCATCTGATTGTGTCGTCGCTTCTGCCGTCCCCCGCGATTCAGATAAGCGTATCATAACTTAATTTGTTTCTGCTGTTGCTAGTTAGAGAACATAGTTGTGTGTAATTTAGGTAGCCTAATCTTTTTTAAAACTTGTCTCAACTGTTGCTAGTCAGCAAGCTTAGTTGGGCGTTAGCTGAGAATATCTGTAGTTGACTTGCTGTTGTTAGTTAGTTAAAGGCGTTAGTGAAACTGTGTGGGGATTGGTGTTTAACTGCCCCGTATTGTTGAGCTAATTTCGAGTAGCTTCACCTGGTGCTTATCTGCCCTAATGAAGCTAATGCAAACACGTAATTGTCACCCGGTATTTATAGTTCCAGCGGAGCCTCGTCGTCAGTTTATCATGTTTTTAAACCCCATTCCCTTGTGCGCGCTGCCTCGCCCCAAATGGTCTGTTCACCACAGGTGTAATTTAACTAACTTGATCTACCCACCCTTATCCACACCTCAGGAATTCACTGTCACAGGTGGATTATGGAACTGCCAGTCAGCCGTCCAGAAAGCTGACTTCATTACTGCCTTTGCCAAGACGAAGTCTCTTGACTTCCTGGCTCTCACGGAAACCTGGATCACTCCCGATAACACCGCCACCCCAGCTGCACTGTCTGCGGGATACTCCTTCTCGCACACCCCCAGGGCCTCTGGCCGAGGCGGGGGTACCGGTCTACTCATTTCCTTGTCCTGGAAGTTCTGTGTCCTCCCCAGTCCTAACCCTACTTTCTCCTCCTTTGAATTTCACGCAATTACTGTAACTCATCCCTCTACATTTCACGTTATTGTTCTGTACCGCCCTCCAGGTCCACTCGGCTCATTTCTGGACGAGCTGGACACTCTCCTGAGCTCTCTCCCTGAGGATGGCACTCCTGCTATTCTACTGGGAGACTTCAACCTCCCACCAGAAACCTCCCAACTGTCCAGGGTTGCCTCACTCCTCCAGTCTTTCGCCCTATCCCTGTCCTCCTCCCCCCCCACACACAAGGCTGGTAACCAACTAGACCTTGTATTCACCAGAGGCTGCTCCATTCCCCAACTTGCAGTGACTCCCCTCCATGTCTCGGACCACTTCTTTCTTTCTTTCTCCCTCTCCTATTCACTCCCCCTCAATTCATCCAATAGCTCACCCACAGTAACTTTCAGGAGAAATCTCCCTACTCTGTCACAATCCTCCCTCGTCTCCACTGCTCTGTCTACACTTCCCCCTCCTGCGTCTTTCTCTAACCTGCCAGTTGACCTTGCCACCTCCACCCTCAACTCCTGCCTCTCTCAGTCCCTCGACTCACTTTGTCCTCTTGTCTCCAAACCAGCACGCTCCTCACCACCCTGCCCATGGCTGACCAAGTCACTACGCTCCAGCAGAACATCACTGCGGGCTGCAGAGAGAAAGTGGAGAAAATCCCGATCCTCTGATGACCTGACCGCATACCATACCCTGCTGGCGACTTTTACATCTGCCCTCACGTCTGCAAAAGCCTCTTTTTTCCAATCCAAGATCAGCGCATGTGTCTCTAATCCACGTAAACTATTCTCCACCTTCTCTTCCCTCCTCATTCCTCCTCCACCCCCACCTCCCTCTTCCCTCTCCGCAGATGACTTTCTGGCCGCCTTTGAAGGAAAGGTGGCTACAATCCGGAACTCCCTTA
Source organism: Anguilla rostrata (assembly GCF_018555375.3). Lineage (NCBI taxonomy): Eukaryota > Metazoa > Chordata > Actinopteri > Anguilliformes > Anguillidae > Anguilla > Anguilla rostrata. Next base: position 28,621,413 of record NC_057934.1, read on the forward strand.
CCCATCCAGTGAGCCCCCCAACCCCCCAGGACAACCCCACAGCCACACTGACCTCCTTTGAAATGCTGGAGGACTCCGATGTATTACAACTCATCGCCTCTCATTGCGCAACCACCTGTCCACTTGACCCCATCCCATCTAAAGTTCTCCAATCTATCTCCAGCGAGCTCCTTCCCTATCTGTCTTCCATTGTTAATTCCTCTCTCTCCTCTGGTCATGTTCCCTCTGTTTTTAAGACGGCTCGTGTTACCCCACTACTCAAAAAACCCACCTTAGACCCCTCCGATGTAACAAATTATCGACCCGTATCCCTTCTACCCTTTCTGTCCAAAACCCTCGAACGAGCAGTTCTTAAACAATTAACCTCTTTTCTCCATCAGAACAACCTGCTAGACCCTCACCAGTCTGGCTTCCGATCCGGGCACTCAACAGAGACTGCACTACTAGCTGTGACGGAGGCACTTGCCACTGCAAGAGCCTCACGCCTCTCCTCTGTCCTGATCCTTCTTGACCTGTCTGCAGCTTTTGACACGGTCAACCATAAAATACTCCTCTCCACCTTGGCTGGGATGGGAATTACCGGGACTGCCCTGTCTTGGTTCTCTTCCTATCTTGCAGATAGGACCTACCAGGTCACCTGGAAGGGGTCTGCTTCTGCCTCTCATCCACTTGTTACGGGAGTGCCGCAGGGATCTGTACTGGGTCCTCTGCTGTTCTCCTTATACACCAGATCTCTTGGTTCAGTCATTAATTCACATGGTTTTTCCTATCATTGTTATGCAGATGACACACAACTCTTCTTTTCTTTCCCCCCCTCGGCCACACAGATCAATGATAAGATCTCTTCCTGCCTGACATCTCCACTTGGATGGCCAGCCACCATCTGAAGCTCAACCTCAACAAAACTGAGCTGCTCTTCTTCCCGTACAAGACCTCCTTGCTTCGTGAACTCTCAATCACGGTTGATGGCACCACAGTGACTGCCTCTCACTCTGCAAAGAGCCTGGGGGTGGTCCTGGATGACCAGCTGGACCTCAAGGAGCACATCAAGGCAACATCACGGTCCTGCAGATTCCTCCTATACAACATCAGGAGGATTCGACCATACCTGACAACGCACTCCACCCAGCTGCTCGTCCAGGCTACGGTGACCTCTCGCCTTGATTACTGCAACTCTCTCCTTGCAAACCTGCCAGCTTGTGCCATACAGCCACTACAGATGATTCAGAATGCCGCTGCCCGACTCATCTACAACCTCCCCAAATTCTCCCACGTCACTCCTCTGCTGCGATCACTTCACTGGCTACCGGTCGCTGCCAGGATCCGATTCAAAGCCCTGACCCTTGCCTACACTGCCGCCAACAGGACAGCCCCCATCTACTTGCAGGACATGACTCAATTCTATGTGCCTGCTCGACCACTCCGCTCTGCGGCAGCAGGGCGTCTTGCAACCCCTCCCACCCGCCCAAAGGGATCACAGAGCTTCTCCACCCTAGCTCCCCAGTGGTGGAACGAACTCCCCGTCCCTCTCCGAACCTCCCCCTCACTATCCATCTTCCGCCGTGGCCTGAAGACTCATCTCTTCAGACTATACCTAGAATAACCACCACCACGCTGTGTATATATATATTAAAAAAAAAAAAAAAAACCCTTTTCCTGTCACTTGTTACATGTTGCCCCATCCCTGCACTTCTTGGTAAATTGTATTTGTCCTAATACTCTAGCTTATTCTTCTGCCTAGTTTGGCTTTGCAGATGTTAGACCAGGATAGTGTTCTCGGCTAGAAATAGCTTTACAAAATAAGTAATTGTACCTTACTGAACCCGTGTTCAGCAGTTGTCTACGATCATGAAAATGCACTTTTGTACGTCGCTTTGGATAAAAGCGTCTGCTAAATAAATGTCATGTAATGTAATGTAACTAAATACTTGAAGCAGCCGTAAATTTTCTTTGATGAAAAATATGTCAATTTTGCGTGTGTATGTGATATTTTGATTGGCTGGTGTAGCTTAAATGTCCAATGGGGAGATTAATTGCTTGTAGGCCTGGAGCATGTGTAATGTAATCAGGCAGAAAAAATAGGACTTTATTGTGTGGACATGTGAAGTTGTTTGTGAATTCCGTCTGTTGAAATGGGGTCAGAAGGTACAGCAATAATTTTTTTTAAAGGCTGAGATCTGTGATCATTATGGTCATTTCTGTAGGCAACCCTGAAAAGTGCCAAACTCTTGGTACTGTATAGGTATGGGGCATGCCGCCCCACCAAGCCATAACCCACCACATAAACAGTGGCCACCCCCAGCCCTGCCTCACAACTGATACATTTATGGCAACTCTCACGTACTCTAAAATGCTGATCTTGTGCTGAAGAGAAATTAAAACCCGCTTTTTGCAGATGTTAAAAAACAGACACAATTACCTTTGCCACAAAGGCCACCAGTCATGATAAATCAGCTCAAGAAGGTCATATGCATCATTTCAGATGCTTTTATCCAAAGGGACGTACAATAAGTGCATACCGAAGATCACTGGAACAACTACAAAACACAGGTCCGACAAGGGTACAATACACATTTTGTAACAGTTATTCATAGCCATGAACATGTTAAGTCCAGTTCACACAGTAAACATTACTCTCTGATCTAGCCTATCCTAAGACAAACTAGGAGGCATGGCAACATCAAGACAATGATACAAAGTACAATAAGTGCTGGATGGAGGTACATGTAACATGATAGTGGCACAAGAGATACATGTGTAGCATGAAAGAGGGGGATTTAAGTGATAAAAATTATCCCAGATTTGGAGTGCCCTGCAAAGTGGTGATAGTTTGTTAGTCCAGGTATAGTCTGAAGAGATTAGTCTTCAGACCATGGTGGAAGATGGGCAATGAGAGAGTGGTTCATAGAGGAATTTCTATTCTCTCCTCCTATATTTTTGCAGTCTAACATAAGAACACCCAAAAATACATACAGTGGTTTAGGGTTTCAGTTAACGTATTTGCTTCTGCGGTAGAGGTTCTGTCGGCCAGAGGGAAATCCTTGCAGTGTCTGACAGTAGGGGGCAGCAGAGTGTAATTTTCCCTCATGAGGACAGCTTTCATCATTCTGCATTGTACTTGACATCACACCACATTGCATTTCGGGGTGATTCACTACCTTAGGATGAATGCTTAGCTCTGTGATTTGAAGATAACATTAATATTTGTGAAAAATAAATATACTAATACCAGCTAATATTGGGCTGGTATCAGCATAGAAGCCATTCAAATATTTTTTTATGGATCCGGTAATTCTCTTGTCATGTCATAACAGCATAAAACTTGTGTAAGACCCTAATAAGGACGTCAACCATATTTTGTCGATTTTTCAGAAAACATATTTTGACAGTTTATTTTTCTTATTGTCAGAAATGCTACTCAAATAACAACATAAATACCTATCTTGTCAGAAACAGCTGTTTTCTTTAATATGCTTTATTATCATATTATCCACTTCCCTCTTCCTGTGTAAACATTTTAGTTGCAGAGGGAGATGACACATTCTGCCCGCAATGTAATCACGGCCATTCCATGAACAAACATTAAAACAAATTTGGCATCTGGGCTCACTTTAACAGGTCATTTGTCTTTGTTTATGAGCATTTGTGCTTGCACCTAATGCTGCACAGAAACCAATTGGGTCATTATAAAAAATCTAACCTCATTGAAGGTATTAACTACACATTTTTGTTACAAGAAAAACTCACTGTGAAAAGTTTTACATGTTATTTGGTTATCACCCTTATCGCCCAACATCAGTGCCCCACCTCACTAATGCTCTTGTGGCTGAATGGAAGCAAATCCCTGCAGCCATCTTCCAAAATCTAGTGGAAAGCCTTCCCTGAAGATTTTATCAAACACATGCAGTGGGTTTTTTTATTTACGGTTACATCCTATAACTAAAGGCAATCAACTAGCTAAGCTAAATTATAGTTCCATGTACGACTGCTGGCGCTGACTGACAAAAACTAAACTAGCGCTTTAAGTCATCAATATGGTGGCCAGTTATTTCAAGATGTCACATTAAATCCATGAATTAAACTCTACTACAAGTTTCAGTTTAAATGCCAACATTTAGTGTTTCTCATATCTAGTCAATGCCAAGCGTCCACTCCATACTGCAGATACTGTACAAATAAATCTCTGGCTAGTTTTAATAAATAGCCAAGATAACTCACTGGTGTCTTATCATCATAGTAGCTAGACATGATATCTAACTAACGTTAGCTTACTGTATTCCCATTTGAAACAGCTTTATCTGAGTCCAGATATTGGGGACTGGCCTTTGTATATGTATTGAAATGCACCTCGGCTATAATTAGAAACATAGTTTTTATTGTATTTCAAAAAATCATAGTTAATGTAGGCTTATCTACAGTATAAGCATGCATTCTATTTTAGTCAACAAAATTATGTCTTGTTTTTTTCTGTTTTGTTTTGTTGTCCCTGAATTCCCAAACTTTGGCCCCAGGCTTTTGGAGTTTAACAATCTAGTTGCTTTGAGTATTTGCCTAGTGTTATAATATTTATTTAATTGAATAATTAAATGGTGTGCTGTTGTTGATGTGAAAAGAACTGAAGCTGCAGAAGAGACAGACAGCTGTTGCAAGGTCATCCAGCAAGAGAAACATAATGGGTGCAGCAGTCCAAGTGAACACCATAGTTTACCAAGTGAACACCAAGTGAAATACGGCATTATTTGCAAATGCACAATATGTCAAGGAGTATTCATGTTTTCCTGATTGCATTAGTCTATATTTGTAAATTGAACAACTAGTATATTCTGAGTTATTTTCCAAATATAGCCCCTTTTCCACCGCAGGGCTGAACGGTTCTGAGCATGAAGAGGAACGGTTCCAATGGTGTTTCCACCTGGGAACGGTTTGGTGTGGAACACTTACAAACCGTGCCTAACACGATATTTTTGGCATGGGTAGACAACCGTGCTCAGTGCAGCAGAACCATTCGGGTGGGCGGCCTAATGACGTAGGTATTCACTGATTGGTTTCACATTTCATCAGTTTTGTGACTCCGCATACAGTCTCTTCACGTCCTCTTCTGTAAGCTAGGTCAGTAGAGAAGCTAATATAAATAAAAATGCCACTCAAAAATCATATTCTGTCATAGCAACAAGACAACCCTAAGATATGCCGATACAGCAGTGAAAAGGCTGCTCACTGAATAACGAAATAAACGAGACAAAGTTTTAAAAAATGATACCATGTCATTGTGCAGTCAATATCTGGGACTAAATATTGAATAAATACACAACCTTGCCATTGATTTTACGCGTACAGATGTCTCTTTTGAGCCTGAGTGGTCATATATTGTCTGGGACAATCCGTTTGTGAAATATACGCGCATTTGTGATGCCTGGGTACCTTCCAAAATATCTGTGCGTAATACCACACGTGTCGTTTACGGCATTGTCGCCCTTTTTAGTACAGTCTGGCTTGATTGACAATTAATTTATTCAGTAGGTGAGAGTATTAGCTTTCTAACAATGTATAACATGTCTAATTTTGCTTTTTGAATAGCGTATTATAGGTCAGCGTAACCGAAAATTTTCTTATCATTGCATTCACTTACGCATTCACTCTGTGGTAGCAGTAAAAGACGCTGCACCTAACGAAACGATGTTAACGATTTTTCGTAATTTCTTGGGAAATACTATTATTATTGAGGACTTCTGGGCATAGCTAAGCCATATATTTGCTGATAGACCTATCTGACATCGTTTTCTGGAGCAAAACAGAAGAGGATTGAACTGTATTGTTGATTTACTGTCCCTGTCTCCATCTATTGAACACAGATAAAATTTCATCATTGCTATGTAAGTATTACTGCTCAAAATATTTCAGTTATGCACGTTATTTTTGAAATTGAGTGCCTTTAAATAGGTTAGTGGTATTATATAATGTGGATATTTCACACTGTAATGTAAGCGTTAGTTAGTAGTGTAATAGTTTTTGTGATGCATGCAACAGTGATGGTCAGGGAAGGATACACTAAAAAGAAAAACCAAAAACAGACCAAAATACACAGAATCCTCGTCCATATCGTCAGCCAACGAAACATAACATAACACAAACCAAACAGAATGGGGAGCGACGACAACAACTGGCGCATATTTATTACATACACAACGGGATGCCGTCGCTGATCCACCGCGTAACTTGTTGTCTTCACTAGTTATTCTTAGATACTTCCTAGTCCTGGTTTTAGCAGTCCGACAGATACAGGAAACAGAAACGGTAACCGCTCCCACGAGTCCTGAGCAGCGTGGAACAGCACGGAGCGGCCCTGGTAACGATTCGGCCCTACGGTGGAAAAGCGCCTTATGATAGCATTTGTCAACAGTCCTAGTGATTGCTGTTGTTTTTTTATACACTTCAAATCAGGTTAAGCTGAGGCAGGGATAGACAAGGAGAGGATGAACTGTTTCAGGGTCCAGTATCGAAAACATAGTAGATGTGACTGCCACACAATGCCACTGAACACAACAGGGTTTAAAAGTAAACAGGATATTATCTGAAAATTGGTGTTATTGTATTATTAGGAATACAATTGAGGCAGACCACAGTCTACTTGAAGCTGATGTTTTGATTTCAGTGAGGCAGAACATATGGCAACACAACTATGTGCAGTAGACTGCTGTATGGAGTGGAACACAGACAGTATGGGACTGGCTATCACACCGGGGCTGTTTAATTTGTATTTTCTTTTGTTGATTGGGTGATCAGGTGGTCGACCTGCTATGACCAACTTATTATTTGGTGTGTTAATTTGGGCAAATATTGGGATCGCTCTAATGTAAATGTCAGGGCTGAGGTTCCCAGCCCCATGCTATCAGAGAGTCCACAAGGAAATTCTATGCTATTTGGCAGCCATTTCTATCCTTTGTTGAGGGTGTGGAAGCTGACAGCATAAAGACATAACCTATTGTTTCTGTTGCCTCCCCCTTTTTTCTCTTTTGGATGTCTGACTATGTATATTACAATTGTTTAGTATTCTGTATGGGAACTGGGGGTGGGAGCTGATAGGAACCTTGATCAAAGAAAGTGCAGATTCTCAGCTTTAATTAAAAGGGCATTTTGATTTCACCATGTAGAAATTACAGCACTATTTATACATAGTCCTCCATTTCAGGGCACCATAATGTTTGGGGATAAATGGCTTCACAGGTGTTTCTGATTAGTCAAGTCTGTTCAATTGCTTCCTTGGTGCAGGTATAAGAGAGCTTTCAGTATCTAGTCTTGATTCTAGGCTTTAGATGCCTTTAGAGTCTGTTGTTCGTATTTGGCAACATGAGAACCAGAGTTGTGCCCAAGAATGTCAAGGAAGTTATTATGAGTCTGAAAAATAAGAAAAAACTGTCAGAGACATTGACCATTAGGCTTACCAAACTTAACTGTTTGGAACATCATTAAGAAGAAAGAGAACACATGGAGCTCAGTAATCACAAAGGTTCTGGTAGACTAAAGAAGACCTTAGCAGCTGATAACTGAAGAATTCTCACCATGATGAAGAAAAAACCCAAAACACCTGTCCAACAGATCAGAAACATTCTTCAGTAGGCAGGCATGGATGTGTCAGTGACTACTGTCCACAGAAGACTTCATGAACACAACTACAGAGGTTACACTGCAAGATGAAAACCACTAGTTTTCATCAGGATGACAAGGTTAGAGTTTGCTAAGAGGTACTTAAAAGAGTCTACAGCCTACAGAGTTCTGGAAAAAGGTCTTGTGGACAGATGAGACCAAGGTTCACTTTTGTCAGAGTGATGGCAAAGTGTAGAGGCAAAAAAGGAACTACCAAAGATCCAAAGCAACCCCCCTCCCCCCTCAACTGTTAAAAATGGTGGCTGAGGTGTTATGGTTTGAGCCTGTATGGCTGGTACAGGTACTGGCTCACTTGTCTTCATTATAAAAAAAAGCTAAGCCAAATGAAGATATATATAAATGTCTTTGTCCCAAACATTATGGAGTTCACTGTATGTTCTATATTAATTTGTTGAATAAAATACAGAGAGGTTCTATGACTGCAATTAATTGATTACAATAGCCTGTAACAACTGGTTAGCAGTATTGATTAATTAAAATATATTGGACAGGTTTATCGTACTGCCACTAAAAAATGGACATGGCTCATTCAGAACATTACAACACTAAACAGAACGGTGGAAGTACAAAACATGTAATATTCAACCAGCTAATGTCTAAAGGAGAATTGCACAGAAGTGTTCTGTTTTTTTGTATGGTCAATTTGTTTTGTAAACAAATTAGTTATTGCATAAAATAATCTCACACAGATCATTCCGATTTAACTGAACAATGAATGCAAACAAAACAACTGAATTCTTATGAGAATTTGTATTATGGCTTTCTATTTCAGTTGTTCCTACATGAGTTCCTTAACTGGAGCTAAGAGCAGAGCTGAGCTTCCCTCTGTGTTGGCTAAAGAACTTTCCACTCTCCTCTGCGTATACATACCCCTGTGCTTCTGGGCGACCGCCCCTTAATATTATCAACAATGTGTGCAACTGAGGTGGGGGCAGGGAACTTGTTTATTTTGAGCTGTGGTCACCAAGGAGACAAGGGAAACAGAAATGGAAGGGGCTAGGCTGTCCAGAGAGAAGGGGAGGTCAGATTTTAGCATTGCTGTACATGAAAACCTGCGCCACTAAACTAGAGATTTTTGAGATGCAACTAATAAATTTTAAAAATACTCTTACCACGTAGGTTTCTTCTCATCCTAGACCGGTATTGATGCACCAGGACCCCTCCCAGCAACACTCCAGAAACAAGTACGACTGCCAGTGCAGACAAACTGGAAATGGCAGCGAGTTTCCATGTGTATGAGGCTTCATCGCTTACAGTGCCTGAAAAAACAAAACAGTGGTGGTACTAGAGGCTTTTCTTCACATTTTTTCCACATGCTGTTTCTTTTCTGCGTAGTGGACACGGGGAGAACATGCAAACTCCACACAGAAAGGCCCCAAGCCGAGATTCGAACCCACAACCTTCTTGCTGTGAGGCAACAGTGCTACCCACTGCACCACCATTCCACCCATTACCATTATTAGTGATTATTCTTATTAATTATTAATAAAATGTATTATTAGTAATTATTATTAATAATAGTAACTATTAATATTAATTATTACTAAGTATTATTATTAGGGGTCAAAACAGCAAAGCTGCTGGAGCATTATTATTATTATTATTATTATTATTATTATTATTATTATTATTATTATTATCATTATCTGGATCTCAGAAACCATAATGGGTCATCACATAGCAGTATATGGCAAAATCGCCAACAGTAGGACAAACTTGCTATTGGGATAATAATAAATACATATTCACTGTCTGTCCATGCGGTAGGGTCACATTTCGGTGGAACAGAAGTGGTACATTTTTAAATAGTTGATATTCGTGGTAGAGGTCAAGAGGTGGGAGGAAATTCGGAACTAAAAATGTAACATGTACCATGTTCTGAGGAGATTTTCTGTGTGTAATTTGTGGTGTCGCCAGCTAGAAGCTACCAACAACCAAACTAGTTGACATTATGATATAGCAATCTGCAGTTTTTAGAAATTTAGAAAATTATTAAGAAAATAATGGTTGGGTCTAGGTGCCTAACATGACGCCATCCTAACTGAATTGCTAGCTAGCCAGCTATAGTTAATTCGTAAGGTAAAGTTGTTGGTAGCTAGTGAAGCTTAGTTGAAGATTAGTGTTTGCAGCAGTGGCGTGCTAACGCTATTTCTGCTGCAGCTGTAGAGATCAAAGCAGCGCTGAACTTTTTTACTCAAGACATGGTGGTCAGTAATGTTAATCCAATGACACTGAAGCGGGGACTGATAAGGAACTATTGTAGTTGTTTGAGAAACATAAGGTCATAAAACTAAGCAGCTGTTACTTCGTGATAGTGAAGGGCGACAACACCATAAGCAACGTGTGGTATTAGGCCAGCTATTTTGGAAGATACCCAGACATCACAAATGACCGTATATTTCGCAAACAGAATATTCAAGACAATAAATGTCCACTGAATCTTGTAAGGAACATATTTACTTGTAAAACCAAAGGTAAGATTTAATGTTTATTCCATATTTAGTTACAGATATTGATAGTAGAATGCCATAATATAATTCTACTATCATTGCTCTTGTTCATTTCAGTGTTCAGTGAGCAGCATTTTTCACAGCTGTGTTGGCATACCTTTGGCTATTCTTGGCTTTATCTTGTTGGTATCACGGAATATGAATTTTTAGTGGTGAAAGAAGTTTTATGAATGCCCAGATAATCACTATGTGTCATGGGTGGCGTGTGTAGTTGCAGATGAGACTGCATGGAGGGGGTGCTTGGTAAATGGACGACCAGCGTGACAACAGTGGTGCTTAGAAACTCTGTGTTCAGCATTGATGTCCTGAATTGTCTACTAACTTATATAACACAGAGTTTGTGTTTTCAACTCATAGTTTGGTTGCAGGAGCACTGGTAGTCTGAGTTTAACAATCTCACTAGGGGATTGCACCAACAAGGTAAAAGCACTTTATGTACTCACTCGACAGGCATTCGAGGAGCCATCATTTACAAAATTATCAGCAATCTCCTTCAATTTCAACTCCCGAGCTGGCAACTTGTTTACCTTTCTCTCCTGGTATGTTTTCTCTTTTTGTCATGGTTCTGTGTTTCCGTCTCTGTCTTTCCTTGTTGGGCCGCCAGATGGCGGCACTTCTGTTTTGTGTCCTTCTCCCCCTGTTTAATTGTATTATTGCTTTCAATTATTCTATTATTGTTTTTGGGTTGTCTCGTTTTCCCTTCCCTCTCTGTGGCCTGATTGTTCATTGTGCCCTGCTGTGTCTCGTCAGTGTCTTGTCTATTTAAGTCTTCTTCTTCCCTGACTCGGGTGCTGGTTCCTTGTGTTTTCGCTTGTGTTTCCACGTGTGTCTTGCCTAAGAGTTTGCCTGTGTTTCCCCGCGCCTGTTTTTGTCTGCCTGTTTCTGCCCTGCCCGTTTGGCTTCTTTTTGGATTTTCTGTTTTCTGTTTTTGAGTTTTTGTTATTAAAATCTGTGAATTTCCGTTTTGGAGTTCTTGGGGTTTTTTTTACTCTGCATTTGGGTCCATTCCCTCGACAACCCGTGATACTTTTCTCTTCCAAGATCCACTTTTTGTGTTTACAAGGCAATTTGATGTGCTTAGTTGTAGTTAGGACTCCTCTTTGCTCCCTTCCTCAGCTAGCTAGCTAACCTTATAATTTGACTGGCAAAACTACAGCTGACAGTTGTGACAAATAGACACTTGACACTGGAAAAGAACAGTGTCAAGTGTCAGAAAAGAACAGTGGTACCAAAGACATGACTAGAAAATGTTTTATTGAATAGTTTAAATAATATGTTTTCTGCCAAATGGGCATATAGGTTAAGTTTGACATGATCACAGACTATTGAATGAATTAGTTTTGATATTGTTATTCTGATATTATTACTCTTAACACTAATACTAATAATAACCGTCTTGTACCAATTTTTCATTGTGATGAATCATGACGAATAAATAAATGATTAGTAATAATGCTGAAATACAAAGATTAAAGATTCTTAATAAATTAAGACGATAATATGCTGATTCCACCATATTCTTTTTTTCATTTTGATATTGCTACTAATAGCCTACTATCATTAAAAATGTTGTACTAGTTTTGTATTTGCATGATGATGGTGCTGGTGATGACAATGAGTAATTACTTATGAGAATAGATAGGCCAACATCAATAAAAACCCTGCTCAGGATAAGCGTGTATAGATAATGGATGGATGAATGGAGTTTGCATGTGAAATGATAAAGAATGGATTTCAGGAATATAAATGAGTTCCCACAAGTATTATACAGTTGCAAAAGCTATAGTTTTAAAGTAAAATTATTAGTTAGCCAATAGCTTGTGTAGCAAATTAGAGATGTCTTAGGTGGGATTAAATCCCAGACCTCGAAGGTCCCATAGGTGAGCACGTTACCAGCGAGCCACCAGCAAAGTAGTCGCAGCAGCCGCAAGTTTTTTTGGTTAGAAATATATATGTCCATTTTGTGCGTGTATGTGATGTTTTGATTGGCTGGTGTAGCTAAATGCCCAATGGAGAGATGTATTGTTTGTGGGCCTGGGGCATTTGTAATGATGTAATTGGCCAGAAAAAGTTTTTTTTTTTTTTTAAATGACTCTAAGTTTTGGGCTTTATCTTGTGGACGTGTGAAGTTGTTACCCTTTATCAGCCATCAAAAAAATTAAAAGAGGGGGGAAATGACCATGCATGTTTTCACTACATTATTCCAGCTAATCCAGACAAAATTTAGCTGACGACTAACCATACGAAATGTAACAAGTAACGACAGTTGTCAAAAGAAATATATTTGAGTAAAAAGTACATAATTTCTTTATAGATGTAGTGGAGTAGGAGGTGAAAGTTGCTAATATTAGTTATACTCAGAAAAAGTACAAAATCGTCAATATCCTACTTAAGTACAATAATGAAGTACATGTACTTTGTTATTTATCACCACTGCTTTAGGCTTACTCTGAAGAGCAAGTTTACTTGATCATTTGTCTCTCTGTGTTATTTGGCCAATTAGTAGGACTTCTGTTTTTCCTCGTTTAATTTAAGGAAGTTGTTGCTCATCCAGACCATGATGATTGACAGGCAGCTAATCAGAACATTTAGAGCATAAAAATTATCAGGCTCTACACAGATATATAATTGTGTGTCAACCGTATACCTATGAAAGTTCATATCATGATCACAGATTATTTTACCTAGTGGGAGCAAATATACAGTAATGAGAATCGAAGTGGGCCAACTATTGATCCTTGAGGAAAACCAGAGAAAATATCAGTTCTCCCAGAAAAATTAGCATCTAGAATGCCTCCCAGTTAAGTAGATACAAAACCAAATGCAGCTGTCAGATCCAGCGAAATAAGAATGGTCACACTTCCAGTGTCTATGCTCAGTCGAAGGTCAATCACTACTTTGACCAAAGCTGTTTCTGTCCTATGGTTAGCACAAAAGCCTGATTGAAACTTCTCCAATATGTGTTTGTGAGGAGGCAGTGTGGTTGTGGTGCCGGCTGCAGGCGGAGAGATGGGGGAGTGGTTTAGCCGGCCGGCAGTCGCAGCTGTGGGCAGTTACGTGATTGGTGCTAACCTTTATATGTGCTGCCTGCAGTGAGACCAGGAGACCTGACATGCACACAGGAAATACAGGAGCCACAACAACAGCAACCTCAACAACAACGACGACAACGGCAACAGTGATGGTGTTGTGGCTTGCAATAAATGTGTGCATCATTCCCGTCTGTGCCTGTGTGGTTCTGTGAACTGTTACAGTGTTATTTAAAAAATAATTTAATTCCTTAAAAACTACCATCTCCAAAATTTTGCTTAAGAAGGGGAGATTGGAGATAGGTCTAAAATTACTTAAAACAGACGAATCAGAATTGTTCTTTTATAGTTTCACTACAGCAGTCTTAAGAGTAGTAGGGAAGTATCCATTTGACAAAGAGCAGTTAATAATGCTTAGGAGACTGTCTGAAAGACAATGGAACTCATATAAAGCTAGTGGGGATAAGGTTAAGAGAGCAAGTACATGGTTTTAGTTTTGAGAAAATATTATTCAAGGACTCAGTTCCTACCAGTCTAAAAGAGGTCATGGCTACTTTCCCCAAAAACTTGACTTGTCCCCATTTGTGTAAAATTATACGTAATACTAGCTACTTTGCCTTGGAAATTATTCACAAACTCCTCATACTTAGACATAGAATCCTCAAAAGAGAGATGCATTAAAGAGGCAGTTAATTATAGAAAAAATAGTTCTTTGATTATCTTTATGATTTGTGATTACTTTGGTGAAAAAGGACTGGCATCCTTTAATACTCTGTTGTAGCCAGCAAGTTGCTCTTTACAAATCTCAAAGTATACATGTAGCTTTATCTTATGCCATTGAAGTTCAGCCTTGCGACAATTCATTTTCAGTTGCCTAATTGTTTCAAAATTTTTCAGTTGGGTTTTCTGTTTTGTGGATAGCTTTTTAACCTTAACTTGGGCACATCAAGGGCTTTCTTGTAGAATTAGGATCACTCATTAAATCATCATAGGAGAAGACAAAGAAGGTACTGATGAAGAAGATAAAAAATGTTCAAACTTTTCAGCAGCTTCAGAGTTTAGGTAACACCTTCAAATTATACATTCTGTGTTTACATGGTCTACAGTTAACATTAAGGAATACACAGTAATGATCCAAAATAGCTAAATCAAGGATAGCGGATAATAAGAATAGTGCTGTAACATAGATCACTATTGGACAATGACAGTGTTGACAAGATATGGTATGGGGAGAGGCATGTCATGAAACATTACATTCATTAAGTAGATATTCAGCAGATGTTCTTATCCAGACCAACGTACAGTGTAGGACAACATATATGCATTCACCTGATTAATATGAGTATTCACCTGAACAAAATAATATTAATATCATTGGCAATTGTTAAACTTTAAAATAGACAGGGCGGAAACATGCCTTGAAACTGCTCATTAGTCTCAACATGTTTTCAATCATTTTCCTTGATTAACAATGCTTTAATTGACAAAATACTCAATACCATTAGTCAGTTCTTGTCAGTTAGGCTGTTTATACAGTGTATGATGTTTAAAACATATGTTTGTTTATTTTTGTTTTTGTTTATTTATATATATGTTTAAATATTTTTATTATTATTATTGATTTGGCTTTGTACTCCAATTTTCAATTTGTGATCAAACAACTCACATCAGCTTAAAGTGCACATTCTCAGCTTTTACTCTATACATTTTGAGTTCACCATGTAGAAATTACAGCAGTTTTTATAAATAGTCCCCCCCCATTTCAGGGCATCATAGAGTTCCAGACAAATGTGTCGCAGGTTTTCTGATTAGTCAGGTGAGTTCAATTGCTTACTTAGTGCAGGTATAAGAGAGCTTTCAGTATTTAGATTTGATTCTAGCTTTTTGATTTCCCTTTCATTCTGTTGTTGGTGTTTGTCGACATGAGGATGAGAGGTTTGCTAATGAAAGTCAAGCAAGCCATTAAAAAAATGCAGAGAAATAAATTTTTAAAAGCTGAGAATTCATTTTTTAAAAATAGGCTGAAAAAGTCAGTTTAACTACATGGCCAAAAGTATGTGGATGCTCCTTCTAATTAGTGGGTTTGGCTATTTCAGCCACACCCATTGCTAACAGCTGCATAAAATTAAGCATACAGCCCTGCAATCTACATAGACAAACATTGGTAGTAGAATGGGTCATACTAAAGAGCACAGTGATATTCAATGTGGTACTATCATAGGATGCCACCTTTCCAACAAGTAAGTTTGTCAACTTTCTGCCCTGCAAGAACTGCCCCTGTCAATTGTAAGTGCTGTTCTTGTGAAGTGGAAATGTCTAGGAGTAACAACAGCTCAGCAGCGAAGTTGTAGACCACACAAGCTCACTGAACGGGATCGCCAAGTACTGAAGAGCATACAAATAGTGTGTACTCGGTTGCAACACTCACTACCGAGTTCCAGACTGCCTCTGAAAGAAATGTCAGCACAAGAAATGTTCGTTGGGAGCTTCAAGAAATGGATTTCCATGGCTAAGCAGCCTTAAACAAGCCAAAGATCACCATGCACAATGCCAAGCGTCAACTGGAATGATTGAAAACACATTGCCATTAGATTCTGGCACTGTAGAAACTGGTTCTCTGGAGTGATGAATCATGTTTCAGGCGAACCTGGGTTTGGCGAATGAGAGGAGAAGGCTACCTGCCCAAATGCATAGTGCCAGCTGTAAAGTTTGGTGGAGGAGGAATAATGGTTTGGGACTGTGTTTCATGGTTTGGGCTTGGCCCCTTAGTTCCAGTGAAGGGAAGTCTTAATGCTACAGCACACAATGATATTCTAGAGAATTGTGTGCTTCCAACTTTGTGGCAACAGTTTTGGGAAGGGCCTTTCTTGTTTCAGCATGACAATGCCCCCGGGCACAAAGCAAGTTCCATAAAGAAATGGTTTGCCAAGTTTGGTGTGGAAGAACTTGACTGGCCTGCACGAGCCCTGACCTGAAACACCTTTGGGATGAATTGTAACACGAACTGCAAGCCAGGCCTTATCACCAATCATCAGTGTCCGACCTGGCTAATGGTCTTGTGGATGAATGGAATCCCTGCAGCCATGTTCCAAAATCTAATGGAAAACCTTCCCAGAAGAGTGGAGGCTGTTATAGCAACAAAGGGGGGACCAACTCCATATTAATGTCTATGGTTTTGGAAAGAAATGTTCAACAAGCACATTTGGGTGTCCACATACTTTTGGCCATGTAGTGTTTTCCTTGTGAAGCTAAAAAAAGTTCCTTGGTTCAAAAACATGCCTGGTATTGTGCTAAACAGCGACACGCTAAGAATTTTAAAAGGAACTTCAATGAGGCAAGACTATTGTACATCAATGGATGACTTCATAAAATTTGATTGGACAGTTATGGGTTATGAAGCTTTTTTGAGCCTACCCGAGAAGCACTACATTATATTACATTACAGTCATTTAGCAGACGCTCTTATCCAGAGTGACGTACAAGTGCAGTGCTTCACTATTCTTTCTAATCATGCCCGCTCTTTTGCATGTTCTCGTTCTAATGGTTGACATAATATCTCAACTACTCTGAACAGGAGGTCAGCAGTCCAGCTATCATGATCAATCATGCTCCTTCTGTCCCCACTGCAGTGGCCTCACACATATTCTCCCCACAGCCAACACTGAATTTAGGAATGGTAATGATCTACCATATTTTAAGTTTCCTACTGCTGATATCTTCACTTATTTATTTATTTATTTATTTTACCATGACAACAAACTTAACTAGAATGTTTTATATTTTTATTTGGAATGGTTCTTTTCGGGTTTTTATTTTATTTTATTTATTTCCCCATATTCTCACATGTCATTCTCTCCCAGTTTGTAAAAGCTTGACCTGGTGGTACATGCAATGCTGCTGCAATGCCAAAACTTGAATTGGCTAAGAAGTCTGCTCAGTTTGTTGGAGCACACATGATTTAATTACATAGTTTAGTATTGAATGCAATTAATCTTTGGATCATATATTGATTCATTTATATATAATAATTGAAGCCATTGTGACATATTATGAAATGACTTTAGCTGCTGTCTTTTGTGTGATTGTATTTGTATGCCTTTTTACTCCTTACTCCTGTTTCCAGTCCACCTGGATTATTTTTCAACTGACAGTGCTTGTGTGTGTGTGTTCGTGCACGTATATGTGTGTGTCACAGTCTACATATGCCCTGTACTATCAGAGTGGATCTGCTGCAGCTGGTCTTGCACCTGCTCCCACCAGCACTGTAATCAGTCCCTGTGCTGTCCTGCCTGTGATCACTCCCTGTGCTGCCCTGCCTGTGTTCACTCCCTGCGCCATCCTGCCTGCTTCAGCTGATTCTCTGCATGTCAATCCCCGTAGAGACAAGGCAAGACATCCCACTGGCAGACCAGAAAACGATTGCAGCTTCACTGGGAGAATACCAGAGGCTGCGGAGTGACCTGAAGCTGTGGTACCAACCACCTGATCTACAACCGGGCTCCCACACCAGAGCACTTTCTCAACCACAGGCTCCTGGTGTGGATGCCCTACTACCAGCGGAATGTCAGCTTACGCGGTCCAGTGTGTGGCCAGCAGCTATCTGGGTGTGGTATTCACAAGAGGTGTGGCAGGTCCTGAACATCGGCCGATACTACCTTATGATTACCCTCCGGTGCACTGGCTGCAGAGTAACCCACCAGTTATTCAGTAAGACCACGACTGTAAATTCACACAGAAAATGTGAGCTATTCATAACTGATGGAACAGGGTACAGCCAGTACAAAGGCACACTATGCTGCCCAAACACAGAGACCATGCCAAAGTGGTTAGAGGACATTAAAAAGAAATGTAAAAAATATAACTTGTTTTTACCCTTTTGTAAATAATATTTGTACGTGGTTATTTAAAATTATATTTTATTAAATCTTTGCGATATATCATGGGGCGGCACGGTGGTTCGAATCTCGGCTTGGGGCCTTTCTGTGTGGAGTTTGCATATTCTCCCTGTGAGTTTTCTCCGGGTACTCCGGTTTCCTCCCACAATCCAAAGACATGCAGGGAGACTAATTGGAAACTCAAAATTGCCCATAGGTATGAGTGTGTGAGTGAATGGTGTGTGTGTCCTGCGATAGATTGGCAGCCTGTCCAGGGTGTATTCCTGCCTCTCGCCAAATGCACACTGGGATAGGCTCCAGCACCCCCCACGACCCTGCTCAGGATAAGCGAGTATAGATAATGGATGGATGGATATAACATGTTTTTTAATCACAAGTTAATCTTGTGAATAGTTTAAAATGAATCCTTCGTATGGATACTTTGTGACATTTTATAAGATCTGCTCATGCTATATATTTGTATAGTTATATATTTGTGGTTATAATTTGTTTAACAGCTATACTATGTTTTCTCATTTATTTTAAGTTATTTAAGTAAAAGTGTTTAACTTCTGATGTAGTTGATTGTTTGTTGATTGATATTAATTGTTTATTGAAAGAGCCTTCACTGTTTAATCAAAGGGAACACATTAGGGCTACTTTATTACACAATACACATAAAATTTGTCTGTTTACCATAGATAAAAATAATAAAGTATAAAATAACAAAAGAGAAAGAGTTTGTATGATCGATAAAATCAGATTTATATATGTCTCAGGTGGAGATCAAACTCATTACCTCTGCATTCCTACCCTAAAAAGAAAAAAGTAGTGATTTTCAATAATTCTCCATATTTTTTAGAAAATTGCTACATGAAAACACATGGAGAAGAATCCCAAACTTTTTCAATTTTTCTTTCATCTTCATTTTTCCTTGTCTTTTCCATTTTTTTGCTTCATTTTTTTTCTTCCCCCTTCTTCCCTCCATTTTTCCATCTTCCCACCCTGAAGTAAACTATTGTTCCCCAGCCCTAGCTCAAGAGGCAAGAGTGGTTGTCTGGCAGTCAGAGGGTTGCAGGTTCGATCCCTCGCCCTGGGCAAGTCAAAGTGTCCCTGAGCAAGACACCTAACCCCTAATTGCTCCCAACGAGCTGATTGGTACCTTGCATGGCAGCCTTTCACCGTTCGTGTGTGTGTGTGTGTGTGAATGGGTGAATGAGAGGCATCAATTGTAAAGTGCTTTGGATAAAAGCGCTATATAAATGCAGTCCATTTACTATCTATTAAATTTATATTAACATTTCTAACTGAATGCCAAAGACCCCAGTTTACTTTCTGTGAAGAAATTATTCTCACTTACATGTGTCACACGATGGGATTTTTGGAAATTGTTTGCATGTAGAGCAGGGCAAGCACTGGCCTGCATCAGAATTCCAGAATTCTTCTTTCTTACATTCAACTGTGTGAAGAAGAGTTGAAAAAACAAAATGTTTACAGTCAGGAAAAATCTCACATTGTACACTTTAAGCATCAAACATCCATGTCATTTTCATAGGGTAACTTGTTGACAAACATACAATGTATTTTTAAGCTATAGATGGAAGACTATAATAAAATGGTGGAATTAAACATTACAATACAAAAATAAAGTGAAAGCTACATTCGCTACTAAGACATTATCCTCTGAAACCACATCAAAATTGACTTGCATTAAAAAAATGTGGAGACAAACTGATTTGATTTTTTTTTACTGTAAAATGGCATGATGTTTTGCTAACACAGTGGAGAAGTAGTCCTATACCACTAGGTATGGTGGATACACTATGTAGACACATATTTTGTACACGACTGAAATTCATAAGCTTCCTTGGCCACAATCAGCATGATGTTAAGCACTTGGCTAGCAAACTAGCTGGTTAGCTAATTTGGCTACCTTCGTGGTGACGGGAGATTTTTTCATGGATTTCTGTCCTCCCAGCAGTAAAACAGAACTGTCGTTATATTCAGACGGGTGACAAGTTACAAAAAACCAACATATAGTGTCTTAGTAAGGTGTTGGGCCATCACAAGCTGCCAGAACAGCTTCAGTGCACATTGGCATAGATTCTACAAGTATCTGGAACTCTACTGGAAAGATGGAACACCATTCTCCCAAATGATTTTCCCTCATTTGGTGTTTAGATGATGGTGGTGGAGAGCGCTCCCAAACACGTCGGTCCAAAATCTCCCATTGGGTTGAGATCTGGTGGCTGCGAAGGTCACAGCATATGATTCACATAATTTTCATACTCATCAAACCATTCAGTGACCCCTCGTGCCCTGTGGATGGGGCATTGTCATCCTGGACGAGACTACTCCCATCAGAATAGGAATGTTTCACCACAGGATAAAGGTGATCACTCAGAATAACTTTGTATTGAATGGCAGTGACTGTTCACCCTAAGGGGACAAGTAGCCCCAAACCATGCCAGGAAAATGACCCCCCCGCCCCCCCATAGCATAACAGAGCCACCAAACCCCCTCACTGAATGCAGATGTCACTTAGTCACTGTTGCAATTGAAACAAGCCAGTTGAGCAGTCTTTGTGACTGGAGCTCCTGCCATCCGTGCCCCTTAATGAACCCTCTTTCAAAATCACTTAGATCTTTTCCTCTTGCCATCTTGATCCAAAATCAAGGTCAACTGGGTCTGCTCAGCATTTTTATACATAGCACAGAGCAAGGTAGGATGTTAATTGCATAATTGTCCCATGCAGTACATTTGTATGGAAACATCTGCATGTTATGTTTCTCCACTCATTTATTCAGGTTTTTCCTTTGTCACCCATCTGTAGTTTGCCTTTATAGTTTTGTGCTAACGTTAGCTGTAGTTTATTATAAGCTGATTCCAAATAAATTTTCATCTTGAGATGCAAATAAAATAGAACCTAGTCGAAGCGTTCCTTCCGTTACTGCTATTTAGTAAAAGGTAAGCTAGTTGATTATAACCGGAACGATTCCGCACCTGGTAGTTTTTTTTCATGGATTAATTAAAAGCTTAAAGTAATAATCTCGAAGATTTTCATTAAAATAAATGTATGTTAAGTCACTATCTATCGCTGAATTAGGTAACACAATGGTGATTGAGCCTACTATTATATTAATTTATTATTATTATTATTATTATTTATGATTAAAGAACTGGGTGTCTGTGGCGACATTCCTGGGAAAAAATCAGAAGCGGCGCATAGTTAGTGACGCGTTTTCCATCAGCCATCAGTGGTTGGTCCGCCAGAGAGGGTAGGCGGAGCTAACGCAACAGGCTCGCTCTTCAACTCACTTGCGTGTGAGCGGCGCACTGGGGGGGGGGGGGGGGTTATGGAACCCTAATAAGTTTTTGTGTAACATGAGAGGTCATATTATTTGTTGATGTAGATTTCCTATTACATTTGATGACAATGTAACGTTACTAAATTACATAGCTATTTGCACAGCTAACGCTAGCTACCGGACCATGTCAAGAAAGGCAACATTAGTTTAGACAACGTTGCGCACAGTATCCATCTCTCATATCAGGTAACGTTGCGTTAGCTAGCTAGCTAATGTAATTAAAACAATCTAATGTCAGCTAACAATTAGAAAAAACGCTAGCTAACGCTAGCTAACGGTACCGACCTCGCAAACCGTCTCTCGAATGCAATGCTACCTTGTTGCAACGTAGCAATGTAGCTAACTAAAAAGTCAGTTCAGATCAATGATTCGCAACAAGACTGGATGAAACTTGCAAAATTCCAAGAGGTCTGATTGTAAACGTTCTAAAACTGCACTTGGCGATTTGTCAAGGTGGGTCTTTTGAGACCCCAGGCAACGGCTTCAGACTCTCTGCAACGAACCAGTTCACACCGCTGTAATTTTCTCTGCAACATTCTAAAACCGTTTCGTCTCGTTGCGAATCATTGATCTGAACTGGCCACGTTACCGTTATTTACATTGCTATCAAGTTCATCAATATATTGATCAGAATAAAGCCGGGGTATAGGTAGAGCAGAGCCGGGTCTGATTTCTGTTTAAACATGTCAAGCCGGAGAAAACTAAATAAAAGAATACAGCAGTATGGATTAGCGTTGTTATTAGTTTATTACGCTTCCTCATATGTTCTTTCAGCCTTGATGCCCTTTTTTGATGAAATCTCCTTTGTTTTATTCTTTTTATTCTGATTGCTAATTTAACACCCAGCTCAGCTTTATTCTCGAACAGTTTAGCTAGCAAAACCAGAAACACCAGGGGTAACATTTTGCAAGGCAGTTGTTTCAAAAATATTACACAACAGTCATTCACGAAAAAGACTGTTTATTGTGCACGAGATACATAATTGCACGAGCCACAGAGAATCCCGCAAATTCTTCTCTGCAGTGTAAAGATGTTCATACCAGGCAAAAGGTAGATAAAGAACGTTTGTGGAAATCGATCATCACTAATTCTACCCTAGGTCTGCTACAGCATTTTAACCCGGCTCGGCAGTGTAAAGACAGTTTAAGTTAGCCTAATGTTAGACAATGAATGAGTATGTACATAACGTTACTTTTATAACAACCATTTTTTATTCAGTAAATAATAAGTGTTATTATAGTTGGCATGGCCGAGGTGCCAACTGACTGTCGTCACACAGGCGACACTGGTTGGATCCGGTTGGATCTATGGGAAGTGAGGTCCAAAAACACACCTGCAATTACCGCTTCTCGCCATTGGTACTGCCAAAGAGAACGAAACGGAAATCTTTGAGATTGTAACTTTAACGTTAGATAATTAAAAGTGCCTTATCTTTCCTCTCCAGTTTCTGCTGTTAGTTGTTCGGAGCCACCTCAAGCATTTTTTAGTTGTGGCCTTGGTGTCTCCATTTTAGCAGTAACTTACTCTAAACTTATGGAGAGATAGGGTGATAGGGGGTAAAAATGTGGCTAAAGCTGTCTGAGGGTTTCAGTCTGAGGGAGTTTGTCTGTCACCAGCTCGTTGAACACGAGCAAGATCCTTGATCTCAAGGGCCAGCCTGCTGGACTCCACATTTTGCAATCGGTAGAGTTCTAGGAACTGAGTATTGTGTCCTTTAAGGAACTGGTGTGCCACAGCTGGGAAGGGGGGAGACTGCAGAGCAGGCATGGAGAGAAAGTTGGGGCAGCCTCTCCAGATCATTAGAGGGGTAGACAGCATAGTCTGTTTGCATGAAAGGAATCTCGTATGGTGTGCTGCCTGCCTGGTGACCAGGTAGGAGATCTCCTGGAGCGTGCGGACAAGCAGGGGAGGGATCCAATGGTTATGGCTCACATAGGAACCAATGACATGGGTTCTGCAAGACAAATCTTGCTTAAATCTGTTTAAATGCTGGAAGTGAGTCAGCTATGAATAGGGTAGGCTAAGATGCTGTTGAGATTAGGGACATGACTTGGGGAGGAGGGGTACAAACACATTAGGAAGGATAGATCCAGACAGAGAGGTATGGGTGTAGCTCTCTGTGCAAAAAAAATCTTAATGTGCTGGAAATTCCAGAAAAAGACTAACTCAAGCCTAGTAAGGTTATTTGTATTAACACTAGAAAGACCAGAGCCGATGCCATCATTACATGAAGATGAATACAGAAGCAGCAGCCCTGCCCTGCTCACACAGAGAGACAGTATACACAGTATGCAAAGGCTCAATCAGCATAGCGGGAATAAGGGAAGGGAGAAGCGAGCGGAATTCATTATGACTGAAGAAATGACTTTTTTGAAATATTGCCATGTGTATTTCTTTAACTATTTTCTACATTTTGTGTTTTGCTCAATGTTCCTGTATTTACGTGCATTCTCCCATACCAGTATATAAATTAGAAATAAAATATTGAAATTGATACAGTTGTATTCTTTTTTTTTTTTTTAAATAGTTTTGCAACATAATATTTCATAATATCTATGAAATTAGGTCACTACAGGTGCTGAAATCGATGATGTAATGCTGTATGCTTGGTGGTTTAAGGTAGCAAAAAATCACAGCCTTTATAGTGTTGAGCTCATTGGGGGAAATGAAAAGGGCCTTACTATAAGCAAGCAGGGTACTGTAGGATGTGGAGTCCTTCAAGGATGGGTGCTGGGACCACTGCTCTTCCTCATTTATATCAATGACCGTGACAGGGAAATTGAAAGTACATAAGTTAAATTTTGCAGATAATAAACAACCAGGAGGCTCATCTAATAGTTTGGAATCTACTAAGGTAATCAGAATTTAAACAAAATCCAGAAGTGGGTGGACACCTTTATTAATTGAAGAGGGGATTGGCAAAATATTCTCATATCTGAAAATATTTTACAGCAGTATAGCTGCATAGCCACAAGGAAAAGTTTGTACACACAGCAGTGTTTTCATGTCAAGTTTTATAAATCTCACTTTGTGCATTGATTTTCATGCAGTATCAAATCTTTTGAATTTAGGAACAATTTTGTGTGCACTAAACATTTTATAAATGAGGCCCCCGGTGTCTGAAGACTGAGAAGTGACATGGTCATTATAATGTCAAATGATAAGATGATTATGAAGTGTAATATCAATGTAATGATTGCATTGATAATGAGTGCACCAAAACCATGCCAGAACCATCAGAAACCTTCACTGTCACACCGTTCACCATTTTTGTTTGGTATTTGTACAATGACAGTTGTAAGAGAGGTATGCTGGAGCTGTTACTTTTCAAATTTAGCTGGAAGCAAGTTTATAGGTATGCTTAAAAAAATTTTTTGTTGGGCTTTTCAGCTTTATTGGACAGAACAGTGTAGAGAGACAGGAAGAACAGGGGAAGAGAGATGGAGAGACATGCGACAAAGGTCGCGCGGTCGGACTCGAACCGCCAACGTCGCAGCTTGTAATGAGCATGTGGGCAGTGCTCTATAGGCTACGCCACAAGACACCCCGGTATGCTTCAAATTTAAGCTGTGGTTGGTTGTAATATCATTAGGGGATGCAGAGGAATCGATTCATGCTTTCGTCACATATAGGCTTCATTAATGCAAATACCCTAATACCTTGCTGAAAGATCTACAACTTGTTCAGAATACAGCCTGTGACATCTTGACTAGAACTAAGATCTAGCATTGCTTCACTGGCTACCCATTAAGCGTAGGAAAGATTATAAGAGTTTTGCTCCTTTTAAAGCTTGGCATGGATTTTGCGCCCGTGTATGTAACAAACCTGCTTCTACCGTGGAACCCCACAAGGTCACTTAGTTCTCAAAAGGCAGACTACTTAGTAGTCCCAAGAATATCTAACCCCGCGTTCACATGGCGAGCAATTCGGCTGACCAGTTGTTGGAAGTCCATTCATTCTCTATGTAGCTGAGTAACGTCCAGAAACCCGAGCAACTGGGCAACTGAGCAACCAAAGTTGCCCAAAAAATGTTGCCGACAGTTTAACCTTTCACGTGCATTGCCCGTCAACAGACAATCATAGTTTCAGGCTTCCTATTTGTTCAACCAATATGATACCATTTTGTGAATTATTTTTCCACTCAGTGAGGGAAAATGGACCCACAACTTATTATTATGGTACAATAACACCCGGTGTTATACGTTTTTAAAAAAGAGTACAGGGACAAGCGTCAAAAGACGATGCTTGGACAGCAGTTTCAACTTCCTTGCTAGCTAGCTAGTGAGAGAGATAGAGAGGTTGCTAGCTTGGCCACTAACTATTAAGAGAGAGTAATGGGGAGATCACTAGCTAGCTAGCTAGCTGGTGAGAAGGATAGAGATGTTGGTAGCTAGGTGGCTAACTAGTGAGAGAGATAGAGAGATATATGGCTAGTAAGATAGCAGTAACAAGTTATATTTATCAGTGTTCTGACATAATTATAGAAACTAAAGGAGATGTTATATGGCCAAATGGCATATACATATTTGATGATGCCGTTATTTCTCTTAAATAATATGTAGCTGCACGAGACCATTAAGAGAATACAACGGGGAGCTCCTGCCCCTCCCTCAGCCTAGAACACTTGAGCAACCCATCAACCGAGTTGCTCGCCGTGTGAACGCAGGGTAAGAACTTGACAAGTGGTAGAGCTTTCTCCTGGAGCCCCACGACTTTGGAACATCTTACCACAATTTCTAAGGGAGTCAGACACAGTCTCAATATTTAGGTAGGCAAAGCCTATAGCCATAGATTATTGTCGGGTGGCATCATTTCCTTACCATAACCTCTCAATCGTTGTGACCCCACTTTTCCTGGACTGGCTCTTGTAGTTATGCAGGCATAGAAAACTCCTAGCTGTGTCTCTGTTGCTATCTATTTCACTTCTCTAACTGCCTGCTCTCTGGTGGGGCAATTACCCCGAATCCCGAGAATACTGATGTCTGGCCTCCCTCATCATTGCTGCAAACAATGAATATGTAAATATGTACATGAATACTTAGAGAAATAATATAGAGGTACAAAGTTTATAACATGTATTAAACGCTTATTGACTTTTTCAAATCATTCACCCCAATACTGTGTATCCAGCAGGCCTCCTGGTTACCATGGCGGGTATTGGGTTTTCTGTTATAAGACTGTATAAATAAATAATCCCAGGAACCTTTATCTTTTCTATATAATGGGAAAGTATGTTTCCTGCTGCGGTTCCAATATCAGTCATGTCATACTATTCTGCTTACTAAGTGTTCTATATAACTCAAATGCTGTGTCATCAAGTTCTTATTCTTCAGATTGGTTTAGGGGTAATGATTCTTTTTGACTGTTCTTGTTTCTATGCATATGTTTGCTAGTGGTAAAAGAGGTGAGCAAGTATATGAATACGTGTTTTTTGCTTTTCATTATGAAACCACATCCCTTCCCTTATTGAACTCCTTCCACAGTCACTTCCTTTTTCAATTTAAAGTGAACCCATAAATGCATATACAAACAATTATGAAACAACCGATTTATTCATTGAATCATGTTTTAGATGTATTGTGTGTTCTGCATGTCCTTTCAATGTTATGGTAACATTGCCATTTTTTTTTTTCAAGGGAGAAAAGATTCTTTTTTGAAAGAAATGCATATAAATTCATTCAGTTTTAGTAAGTACTTGAACGGTTGCCTGCATTTTGATAAGTGCTCATGGAAAGGGTCCTGCACAATTGAATTTCATGTTATTTTTTTTACCAACAGAAGAGTGCTATGGACAAGACACATATCAATGCTATCCAACATCAATGTTTAAAAATTCTTTTAAGAAACAAAGAGAATTGAACTTTAAAAAATAGTAAAAATAACATAAAATAAACACACTGGACACTGGAATGCCAATGTATGAGCTTACATCGAAATATATTT
The DNA here is from genome assembly GCF_018555375.3 of Anguilla rostrata. Classification (NCBI taxonomy): domain Eukaryota; kingdom Metazoa; phylum Chordata; class Actinopteri; order Anguilliformes; family Anguillidae; genus Anguilla; species Anguilla rostrata. Next base: position 28,648,802 of record NC_057934.1, read on the forward strand.
TTTCAAAACTTCATATTGCCTGCATTTCATAACTTATTTCACAAACCGTGATGATTGGAGGGTGCTATGTGGGTTACTAGTTCTTCAGAAATGAGCTGGGGAAATTCCATTGAGGGCACAAACTGATATACTAGCTGACTCACTTCCTAAGGAGTAAATGAGATTAGCTCATTTGCTGTAAATCCTCAGGGGCCTGTGTACAAAAAGGTAGTTATATGTAAAAAAGTAAAAGTAAATATATGTGCACTCTGAAGCAGATGCTGATCGTGAGCTAGTGTTCACTGGGTATTAATGGAAAAACTGTTCATATACAGTATTTCAGTAGCTCACTATACACTAGGGGCAGGAAATTCCAGTGCTGGAGGGCCGGTGTGTATGCAGGTTTTTGTTTACACCAATCACCTTGGCTAAATGACCTAATTGGCTGTAGGGTTCACTTTTAGATGAGATCACAGTGAAACATTTCACAAATGGGCACAAGAATAGTCTTTGGCTCTCATTCATTGACTGTAGTTAAAATGTCAGGTGGCAATAATGTTGGTGTTAATTGAGTAATTAAGGCCAGAAGTTGGCATGAAGACCAGAAACAGACACAGCTCTTGTTGCCCACCTCTGCTATACACTATGGTACTTAGCCACAATCCCTCTAGGAAGTATGCAGTATCTTCATTGGTTTTCATAGGATAAATTATAGCCTGGTCTGAAAGAAAATGTTTGCCCCAGGAAAACTGGTGGGCTTTCAATTCATTTCCTTTTATACTATTGTTGGTAAAATAAAAACACCATAGAAAATAATCCCCCAAAACATATGGCTCGGGGTACTCATTTTAAATAAAATGAATGGTGCTGTGATCTGTAGCTGCTGACTTCACCTTCAACTCAGTTCACTTTACAAAAGCAGACAGAGCCAAAATAATGAACTCTAAAGAAAGACATTGACCCTATACTTACATGTGATGTAGTAGGATAACTAAACAATACTTGTTGAATGATGTTGTATTTTTTATCCTGATGGAATCGATAAAATATGGGTAAGGATCCACTTTTGTGGCCATTTGGGGGTCATGGTTGAAACTGGTTGTAAGGTGCATGTGAAATTACATACTGTACATTTAGCTATATGATGCAAATATATTATCATTTTATGAAATAGTATTGAATAATCATTTTACATATGAAAATTGATGCCATTTTTATATCAAAAAGATGTATTACTATAATTGAATTATGTTTCAGAAGGGTTGGGTCAGTCATAAGTGGATTGTAAACAGTAAAGGAAAATCTCAAAGTGGCAAACCTAGACAAATTGAGTTAGTTACAGTGAATTTCAGTGAAAACAAAACACAGTCTTTATTGTCAAGTCTGACGGAAAGACTGACTGAGAAATGAGTGTGCAGGAAACGCAAAGTAGTACTGTGACATCAACGCAATGATGTGACAGTGCTGTAAGCTTACAGGAAAGACAAGGTTAACATTCGTTTTGTTCTCACTGCTCCCTGGGAAAGGATATTGCATCAATGCTTCCAGGAATCTATTATTACCAATATAATGATATTGAAAAAGCTTGCTATATTTGCACAAGAAATCAAAAAATGTGATCTTTTTAAAATTACTCATGTTCTCTTCCTTTTCCATTTGTACCATAAATGACACATTTTCAAACAAATGGGTTCTGTTTGCAATGATATCATTGTGGCTAAAATAAAACTTTGGTATTACGTTTTACAAAGTCCATAACAATTTGAAAATGTTGTATTAAACTGATTTGTGGGACTGAATGCTGTACTGTTTTATATTACATAAATATCAATAACAGTGTAAACACATAATTTATTTTCTTGATGTGTATAAAGGCAGTGAAAATCTGCAGGAATGTTATTCCTGTACAACCTGTTCACAGTGGCCCATGGACCCACAGAATTAGCACTGAAGCCTAAGCCTATGCATTCTTTGAATGCATTTTCCCTCAATCCAGTAATTATTTTCCATATTACCGTTCACATAATACTACAAAGAAACCAGTGCTGATTGCAGAAGTGTATCACTTAGTGAAAACAACAGGTAGCCTGTGGTTAGAAATTGAGAACCTTGAATCTGTGTTACTGTACCTCTGTTGAAACAGCTGCGGACTCTTTGTCATAGTATACTAATGGATCAAAACATGTCAAAAGGGGCCCAGCCTGCCCTTGTGCTGTATCCATTTATCCACCTGCCATGAGTCTTGCTTCCTCTATGTTGGTTGGTCCTGTGCTTCTTAAACATTGGTAAATACTTTAAGTCTACTCATTTGTGCAGGACAGATAAAAACTGGAGTAACTAATCAATCACTTTGATCAGGTGGTATTATAAAGACTTCTCCACCTAAATTCCACAGTGTTAAGAAAAAAACAGGCTGCTGGGTGGCTGATCCTATTATAGTGCAGCCCACAGGTTAAAGTAAAATAGGCTGTAATATTGCCCAGGGATGGGAGAGTTCCATTTGACTGGGATGGTCACATCTCATCTTGCATCAGAAACCTCTTCAAGGAAACCGGGCTCTTGCAGGTTTGCCTGTTATGCTCCATTTATGCAGTGTCTGATATCAAGTTTTGATTATTGCTGGGGGACTGCCTGCCAATCGCATTTTGCATATGAAGCAGAGTTTACGGTAAATCTCAGTTAAAAAAACTCCTGTTTAAAGCTTTGAATATCTTCATTGGATGTGGGGAAATAGATGTGACTTTTGATGCACAATAAGCACTATGGACAGCACAGGACAAAATGCTGACTGTGATATTCCAGCTGAGCTGGCAATTGTTGTTTGAATTAATCCAGATGTTGCAAGGAGGTTTACTATTTCCGGTAGGGCCGGATTAAAGCCTGATTTATACTTTGTCGCATGATCCTTTCGACAAGTGACAAAAATGACGTTTTTAACAAAAAAAAAGTGTCTTTTTTGGGTCTTGCACCTCTGGAATTTTGTCATGTTGCAGAACTTCATATTCTGTCTCACAAAGTTGATTGGACAGCAAAAAGGAACACCGAAATTCACTGTCATGGCTGCATCAATATTGTCCATATATCTGAGTGACAGACCACCTTTTTTCCTTTTCTGTTTGCATCATTTTTTAAAACAAATGTAGATATATTATTTATTCCTCCCAACTTTCTCAGTAATTTCACTGGGCACCGCAATGTTCTCATGGACATAAATATCAGCAGTTTGGCGTCTAATTACCATAGACAACAGAACCCTCTCCACAGCCCTATGCCAAAGTATAAATGCAAAACATCCTGCAACACTTTCATTTTTGGCGCATGGCACTTGGTCGTGCAACAAAGTATAAATTTGACTTAAGACTCCATGTGCCCCAGGGCTATGACAGCCTTTTGCCAACACCCCCCACCCCCCCACCAAAAAAATGTGGTAGTACCAAAAGGCTTAGGTTTAGGCCTGCTGCCTAGGTTCAGGTCTGCTGCCAAAGTTACTTTCAAATAAAAATGTTGTGAAATGAACAACAGCTCACATCACTGAATTATTGCTGCTATCAGACTACTGTGCACGACAGACGAGCAATAGCCTACTGAACATGAACGCATAATCAATACTCTGCCCATATGCAAGCCTACTGTTACTCAGCAAACAGCTCACACATGAAGAATGCAGCAATTATAGCTTGCAGTTAGTTACAACTCAACAGTATAATCAGCAGCACAATAATTTTGCATATAATAAAAATCTGGAGTGAGTCAAATCCAAATAAAAATGGACAGCAGCAATAAGTGCAGGCCTACACAGTGGAGGAACCACCTGCTTATAGGACCAATGTAGTCTGACAGGCCAAATAATCTAAATAATAAAATGTTGCAATTGCATTCCAAGTAGGTCAGGGCTATGATGAAACAAGAGAGGGATAGCCTACCAATTTAGAGGCTGTTCTTTTTTGCTTTTCAAGCTGAGAAGTCTGTAATCACTGCAATCCAAGTCACTTTCTAAAAACTTGAATCAGAATTCTCAGCATTTCTTGTCCCATGGTGATCTCATTTTGTTTTTTTATTAATGACAGTTTAGAAAATGAACGGTCCCCTGATGCGTTAGTCACAGGAAAGGTTCAATAGATTCTCAAGGCAATGCCACCACCGGTAAAATGTGTGTAATGTTCCTTTTCCTTATGAGCAGTAAAGCCTGATTTATACTGCATTGCACAACCCTTTCAACAAGTGTGGTGCAACAAAACGAAAAGTGTCGCACAACATTTTGCATTTATACTTCAGCAAAGGCCTGTGGGGAGGGTCCTGGTTTCTCTGTGGTAATGTGAAAACATGGCAGTGCTAGGTGAAATTACTGAGAAATAGGGGAGGAATAAATTTTATATCTACTTTTGCTTAAATAAATTACATGAGAGGAAAAAGGAGGAGATAGTTCTGACATAGCCTGTAGGTATGTTCTGGGTCATTATCTTGCTGTAGGATGAACCCCTGACCAACTAGGCGTTGACCAGAGGATATTGCATGGGGCTGCAAATTGCTGTGGTAGCCCTTTTGGTTCAGGGTGCCAGCCACTCTGTGCAAGTCGCCAACTCTGGATCCAGCAAAAGAGCCCCAGACCATCACGCTTCCTCCTCCATGTTTGACAGTTGGTGTCACACACTGAGGAACCATGCTTTCACCTACTTGACGGCAAACAAAAACCGTGCGTGATGAACCGATCCATAAGACCTTCTTACAGTCTTCAGTAGTCCACTGCTGGTGCTTCATGGCCCAGGCAAGCCTCTTTTTCTTAATTAGCCATTTTAGCAAACCTGCAGCTCAAAGTCTTCTCTTCTTGTTGAAACTGAGACTTAGTTACTACGACCACTGTTAAGCTGTGCTTGAGGCTGTTGTCCTGTGATCTGCCTATCACGCAAGCCAGGGGCAGCCAGAGGCATAAGTGAACAAAGCGGCTGCTTAGGGCCCCCGTGGCCACCAGGGGGCCCCCACGCGGTATTCATGCCCTTGTTGTGGATTTGGGTCTGCCGGACCTCTTCCTGTTAAAGTTTCCTCAAATTTCCAAGTGCCTTTCGATGGAAACTGTACTCACTGATACTTTGACTTTCTTTGCAATTTCTCTAAAGAAAAACTTACACTTTTAAGGGTTATAATGGTCTGTCTGTCTTGCTTTGTTAATTGCCTTTTTCTCGCCATTATGATAGCAATATACTACTTCCCGCAGTGCAATATTGTCCAAACAATGCTTCAGAGGGTCTAGTAATACAGTCTGTTCCAACACTGATTTTATACAGACAAAGGGTTTGTAAGTAATCACCAAAAGTTGGGACACCTGTAAGAATTATTTGCATCAACTTTCAAGGCTTAATTTACTTCCATTGCTGCAGAAAAGCTGTAAGTTGTTAACAGATTACTTGCTTCCTGAAAAAGGCCTTTTTTATAACACTGAAATTTACATTATTTGGCAGTTTACGGTTACCAAATGTTTTATTTTTTAACCACTGGCAGTTTACCACTTACCTTTGTACCATTTCAGGTCATTCACTGGACTTGAACTGCTTAAATTTCAATTAAACAGGAAAAATGGGGGTGTTCTAAAACGTTTGACCGTGTATTGCAAAACTATAAAGGTAACAACTCAATCGATTTGAGATGCAAAACCGGCTATGGACCTCTTTTTAGATGTGTCTGAATAAAAAGATGAAAAAAATTTCAGCGTTTGTATTTATAAATTATAGCAGTTTTGTTATACAGACTAAGGGAAAATGTAAATGTAGAAAAGCATTAAAATGTGGATGACAAAACACAAAATGGGGCGATATAGCTCAGGAGGTAAGACCGATTGTCTGGCAGACGGGGGGTTGCCGGTTCAAACCCCGCCCTGGGCATGTCGAAGTGTCCTTGAGCAAGACACCTAACCCCTAACCTCTAACTGCTCTGGCGAATGAGAGGCATCAATTGTAAAGCGCTTTGGATAAAAGCGCTATATAAATGCAGTCCATTTACCATTTACAAAATGGAAATTGAATGGAAAGTGGTTAAAAAAATGCAAAAAGTAATTTCTTCGGAGTGCACTCTTACACAGCCCATGTACTGTCGTTCTCCTTGTATCAATTCCACAGACAACACGCAACTTTGGTGGTTTGCTGGGACTGCATGAACACAAATTGGGTACATTTCACGCAGTTGTCATATAGCTGCTCTATTCAGTTTATTCAAAGTCTCAGTTTCAGAGAAAATCTGAAAATATGTTGGTGGCGTTATCTCTGCGGAGTTCTTAGCCTATCATTTCTATAACTAAATCATCCACAATTATTCATCCCCACGCTAAAGGCTTTATCAGCTTCATCAAACAATTGCACAGAATGTATTTTGTGTGATTATGTGTGCAAAGTTTAGATGCGCTTGATTGGGAAACTCATATCAAAGCGTTGGTTATTCAGTCTATCTAGAGTTAAGGAAAACTCTCACTCGCAGTCTCTCTGCAGGTGTGTGTGTCTAACTGAGAAACTTCCAGTAACAACACGTACTAAATTTAACTTAAAATAAAAACAAACGCACAGTAACCCTATTTTAAAAATAATTTTAGTAATGCAATTTGACCATGCTCTGTTTCTAACAATGTTCCGTTAAAGGCAAAAAGGCATGCTCCTTCCATAATAGACAAAATCCATGAATGCACCAGCCTATCAGAGCATTTACTCACATTTTTTACTGTCACCAAATGCCCACTACATGTTATTTTGATCATTTCCCAGTTAGATGAGATCTAAAATGTAAAATGTGCAGTGTTCATTCAAAAAACCTGGAGCAGAGCATGACCATATGTACACTAAGTCCTGATTTAACACCAGACATTTTATTGTGTGTGACTTGCTGCAAAGATTCTTTCAGTGCATCTTCGAGACTTATACCTGTCTCCCCATCTTGCGGCTTTTTTCACACCTGCTCTTTGGATGTGAAGAAATTGCATGCAAAAATCAACCCTTGTTAACTGTGTGACCTTTTGTAACTACAATGGAATACATAATCAACCACACTTATAATATCTCTACCTGTTAGTTGTGCGATCCTCCCTTAAATGTATATGCATCAAGGAGAGAAAAGCACCTTGCGATAACATGTACAACAGGCATACTACACTTGATGTGCCTGTTTGATACATACGACACGTTTCATGGTTTTGATAGAATCCTCAAGGGCCAGAGGTAGAGTGATGGCTCATCAAGTTAGGATTAAGTCAGTCAGCGAATTCTTCTCTCAGTAGAATCCCAACTGCTGAAGACGTGTGTAACAGACATAAGGGCAGTATCTAGAATAGCACAAAAGCTCAACCCCAAAATACACAAGCGTGCACACCACAAAAGTTATCCTTGTTATCCTGTAAAAGGGTGTAATTTTGACAGTAGAACCCTCCAAACATAAGGGTGTGTTCTGCTCAGCACCGGTCCAAGATACAGGATACAACTCAATTCAACATACTTCCTTTGGGTTTTTCAGCTCCCAGTGTAGTAGCAGCACTGAGCGCACTAGAAGACATTGAGATCCTTCCATACTTTCATGAATAGTAATATGTAAACTGCTGTTGATGTGGCACAGCAGACACAGAGATAGATCATTCTTAACCAACCGTTACCCTTTCAAAGTGTTTTTATATGCAAAGGTCAGAAGACATTCAATGCCTCCAGCTTGTCAAATGGTAAAGGTATATTGATGGTAGTTATTATTCCTTGGGCTTGCAAGCCCATGCCCCACTCTCAGGCAACTGGCACTTCAACATACTGGAGCTGAAGACAGTACTCTTAGCCCTAAAGACGTTTTCATCAAACAATCAAGGCTGAAATGTCCTGGTGTCATCAGCAGTAGAAGACAGCCTCGGTGTTCTCAGACACCAGCAGACATGTTGCCAATATGCAAGGCACATCATTTAGCCTAATTCAAGTAACAGGATTATACTAGAATACTTAAAAGAAATGAATCGTGACCAGAATCTTCAAGTACGATTTGCAGTCTTTTCATTTCCCGCTTTTCAAGCTTATGAACTTCCACTAACTTATAAATTATGCTGTTGTGTCATGAGTGATGTTTCAGATGTTTCAAGTATTCAACAGAATGAGTAGTACAGTGATTGCAGTATAAAGTCATCTGTGAACCAAATCGGAAGTAGAAAAGCCTGCTTTCCCTTATGTAAATGATGACTTAGTTTTCCATTTCTATTACAAGGAGGTGCCCAGACATTACGCACATAAACCTGGCTGAAGCCCTGATTCTTTACACCTGCAAGGAGGGGTAAAGTGAACAGTATGACTCCTTAGCAGATTAGTTTTACACTAGGCTCCAAGTTAAAACATTCTCCACAAGTGTAGCACAGTGGGTAAGGAACTGGACTTGTAACCGAAAGATCGCAGGTTAGATTCCCAGGTAGGACACTGCCGTTGTACCCTTGAGCAAGGTACTTAACCGAAATTGCTTCAGTATATATCCAGCTGTATAAATGGATACAATGTAAAATGCTATGTAAAAAAGTTGTGGAAGTCGCTCTGGATAAGAGCGTCTGCTAAATGCCTGTAATGTAATGTAACAATAAATATGTTGTGCCAATGAAATAGACAGATTTTGCAGCGATTTTATGAGCTATGCAAGAGATGTGCGTTTTAAGCTTTGTCTTTTTTGCGTGAGACGCGTCCATGATGCGTGAGGTATGTAATAACTTCTATAACTGAGGAATAATGTAGGATAAAACCCATGTCAGTATTCAAGTATTCAACATCCTTAAAGGGTCTAAACTTAAAACTCAGCCCACAGTTACTAACCAAATACAAGTAATGATAGAGGTAACGCCTACTGGCCTGAATCAGTGGCAGGCCAATCCGCCTATCCAGCCATCCGCATGTGTCTAAGTGAAATAAAGCAATGGGAATCCGGAACCGGTTGAAGAGAACTGCTGGCTAACGGAACCAAATACAAATTATAGCCTAGTATCTCTTTTGTTAAAGACTTTATTTAACTATAAGAAGAGACTGTGTAACGGACTAGTTTTTTCTTTTTTAAGCGCATTATTTATAGGCCTAATAGCATGATCCATGGTGATGTCATTGATATATATCGCTAAAACGAACTGAAACCGAGAAAAGCAGTGTTTAAATTCTTACCTCCCTGCGCGTATGTCCTAGCGATATTCATTCCAGTCACAAGAATAATCCCATACAACAGAGAGACAATATTTGAATCCATCGTGTCCTGAAAACCACCCCAAAGTTTCCTGAGTTTCTCTGGGACAATAACAGGGCTGTTTTCACGTTTGCACTGCTTCCATATGAATGACTCACCCTGAATATCTGCCTTGTTTTAAAAGCGATCACACCCACGCGTACAGTTCACCGCCTATGAGTCATTTCCTAAGCACCCGAATTCTGTGTGCTTACGCAGAAGAAAGCCACACGTTTTAGAAGAAACTCGTCGATAATTATGTTGAAGTTAGGTTTCTAAGGATGCGAGTTTCATTTCCTGGTGTATCTATCTGATAGTAGCCTTATGAATATAATGAAGTTTTGTATTTTAAAGTAGCCGAAACATAATATGAATATTGGTATAACTTCCAAAGGTGGTGAGTTTAAGTCTGATAATGCTGCCTGAAACAGCTTCTTTTTTGTTACTGTATGCATAGACTAACTTCTTTGTAAAATTGATTTTAAAAGGCTTTGTAGTCATCCTTAAGGCCCCCCTGTCTTTTCTAAACTTGACACGTTATTTTTCTGTGAATGGTCTTTTACTTCATACAAAACACCCAGTTGACCAAGTTGAAAAAGCAGGACATTCATATAAGATTCCCAAGGCAGGATAATTGTTAAGAACGTGCGTTTCAGCGCACATTGCTTATGATAGTGTTGCTCTACAATACCACGATTTATTTGAAATAAAATGTTCTCCTCATTATGATTATTATGAATGTATTTCCTTGTCACTGCTCATTTTATTTATATAATTATTTTATTTTATTGCCATTTAATTTTCTTTGCAGTGAACAAGCGTGTTAAATGCAAAACAAACAAACAAAAAAAATTAGGCAACTGCATGAAAAGCACAATGTGTTTATTATCATGCGTCCAAGCAGCAATGCTGCTGGAACACTATCGTTATTGTAATTTTTATTTTGTCCTTTATTTAAGTGATATCATTTCTGAACGGTACCTTAAAAAATCTGAAGGCTAGTACCGACTGCTAGAAATTGCAAGCCAAATGAATATGCCTCAATGTGGATTTATGGTGGCACAGCCTACTTAATTTATGAACTTTATAAATTATTAAAAGTGACCCCCCATGTCCCATTTGACATACCCTGTGTCCCAATATCTACAGGTACCTTTGAGTCTTAGACAGCTAAAGTATAAGCATGTACACACTTTTGATTGTGTATTTCCAATCAAAGTTTTACCAAATGTGCTATGGAGTCCACAAAGCATTGTATTTGGACAGATTACATAATGGACGGGCACATGATAGAACCTGACCCAGTATTGGCAGTATTTGGGGTGCCAGGGGAGGATAGTCCTCTTAGAGGACTCAATTCCACGGTGGCAAGGTTCATAACCCTTCTGGCACGCAGATTAATTATTGAACTGGAAACAAGCACAGCCTCCCACTCCCACTGCGTTGATCAAAGATGCAACACCTTAAACTGGAAAAACTCAGATTCACCCTACGAGGTTCCATTGAGAAGTTCAATAAGACTTGGCAACCCTTTATTGATTATGTAGAGGCCAGGCAATAAACACCCTCTTAATTTCTTTACTACAATAACTAGGCTATATCTAATATAAGATGTCAATAATCACCACTTAAAGCAGCTTTGTACCTTGGTTGATATTTACACTGTATACTGTATATGTACTATGCTTGTCCTATGTGTATGAAAACTTTGCACTGTTTTTTTTCAATATTTTATATAATCTGTATACAGTGATTACTGTTTGTTTGTTTGTTTGTTAACTAATACCAATAAATCATTTTTTTTTTTTTTTTTAAAGATTACATGATGGACAATAGTGTAATTCCTTGAGTTGTTAGATGTGCAAGCAGTAGGCCTAATATAGTTATTTTTTTTACTACAGGTTAACTGTATTTTTAATGCATTCAACACTCTCTATTTCTGTCAACACAGCATGGACTAGGTACAACTTCTAGGCTGTGGAATAGCAAATGAGAAGTAGTGCACCTCTGAAGACATCTTTAATGTGCAGTGTAGATTCATTAAAACTACAGTGTAATAAAATTGGTAAAGAACTGGTCTTGTAACCTAAAGGTCACAGGTTCGATTGACCTGCATTGCTTTAGTAGCCTATATATCCAGGTGTATAAATGGATGTGACATTGTTGATATGGAAGCATTGGCTAGTCATTGAAAGTAGTGTTGTTGCATAAAATATTTTCTTACATTTCTGAAAAAAAATCTGTAGAATGCACTGACCATTTCATTTAAGTTATAAAAAAAACAGAAATGAAGTCCATCTCATAAAGGCTTTATACAGCATATATAATGCCTTCATAAACATGACAGAATGGCTTCTTAGATCATACATAAGCAAATGTCATGCTTCCTAAAGGGCGACAAAACACCTTTTGTAACATGTTATGTCAAATGTGACAACCAACATCACCTGACTCATGGCTAAACATTATAAAGGGTGACAAAACATGATTATATAGGATGTTAGGCTGACTGACATAACTCATGATGTCACTTGATCTCATGAAACAGTCAACCCAAGGGAAGTTAGTCCCCTTGACTTCTGTAACAATGGAACTAAATATCTTGTATTAAAATTGTGCCACAAATGATTTCAAAAGCAATATCTCAAAATCATGAATGTCATCGGTTTTACTTTAACCAGCAGGCTATTACAATAAGCAGCTATAAGAGATTATAAGGCAATACCCTGGCTTTAGGGATGCTGAAACTGGTTTTGCTGCAAAGTAGGTACAGCAGAATTCTCATTAAATTATTAAAGTATTCTTAACATTATAAATGTTGAAAAAGGTTTAACTTTAAAGAATATACTACATAAAGCATCTATGAATCATTTATATAAAATACTGTCAGGATGCGTGGGGGGTTTGGACCCAAACGCAGAGGGGGAAAAATACAAAACTCCAAATGATGAGAACAAAAGAATTTACTAAAACAAGGAAACAAAAGGGAACAAAAAGCCTCGCAGGGCAACTTTCAACAAACGGAGGAAAACTTTAAAACAACGCAGGAACAAAGAAAATCCAGAAAGTCCAAAACACAAGGAAACCAGAACATGGGCAGGAACACATGGAGCAGGTACATGGGTAGAGGCTTACGCACAAAACACAACCAGACATAACCACAGGATCCAGCACCTGAGTCGAGGAAGAGGGAAACTTAAATAGAACAGACACTGATGAGACACAGGAGGGCACCATGAACAATCAGGCCACAGAGAGGGCAGGGAAAACGAGACAACCAAGAACCAATAATAGGACAATTAAAAACAATCATACAATTACACAGGGCTAGCAGGACACAAAACAGAAGTGCCGCCATCTGGCGGCCCAACAGGGAAAACACAGACAGGAACACAGAACCATGACAAAATACCTCACCATTAGGAATACTGAGAAGGGTTTCACTTTGAAGGATGTACAGTATATACTACATAAAGCATCCTATGAATGATTTTGAAACCAATACCGCAAAATTGTGAATGTTAATTATTGTACAGCAGGTCACTACATTAAGCATCTTTGTACAGTTGAGGCCAAAAGTTTATATACACCTAGGCTAAAGACATTCAAACTCAATTTTTCACAACTCCACAAATTTCATGTTACCATACATTTTCTGTGTTAAGTCAATTAGGGTATGTACTTTATTTCCACAAGACGTCATTTCAAAATAATAGCTAAGAGACATATTTATTTCAGCTTTTATGTACTATATCAGATTTTCAGTTGGTCAAAGGTTTACATGCACTTTCTTAGTATTTGGTGGCATTGCCTTTTATTTGCTTAACTTGAATCAAATGCTTGGGGTAGCATTCCACAAGCTTCTGACAATACTTTGCCAGAATTTTTGTCCATTCCTCCTGACAAAACAGGAGCAACTCAGTCAGGTTTGTGGGCCTCCTTGCTCGAACAAGATTTTTCAGTTCAGTCCACAAATTTTCAATGGGATTCAGGTCAGGGCTTTGTGATGGCCACTCCAATACTTTCACTTTGTTGTCTTTAAGCCATTTTGTTACAACTTTGGAGGTATCCTTAAGATCATTGTCCTGCAGGAAGACCCAGTTGTAACCAAGTTTTAATTCTCTAGCTGATGTCTTGGTGTTGCTTCAGTATTTCTAGATAATCCTCTTCCTCATTATGCCATCTATTTTCTTAAGTACATCAGTCCCTTTTCCAGCAAAACACCCCCACAGCATGATGTTGCCACCTCCATGTTTCACAGTTGGGATGATGTTCTTCAGATTAAAAGCCTCACCATTTTCCCTCCATACATAATGCTGACCACTATGGCCAAAGAGTTCAATTTTTGTTTGACCAGAGAACACTTCTCCAAAAGGCTACGTCTTCGTCCTGGTGATCACATGCAAACTTCATTTTGGCTTTTTTATGCTGGTCTTGGAGTAGGGGCTTCTTCTTCGTGCGGCGGCATAAGTGGTCCAGTGGATGACCAAGCCTAAGACTGAAGGTTCATGTCACCTTGAGAGCCAAGAGTAGGTGAATACACACAGCTGCATGGCATACCTTTAATATGAAACATTTACTGCCACTGCAGCAGGAGTCAAGGAGACTAACTTCAAGTGTGACGTCATCCGTTACGTAGGATGCTAGGCGAACTGTGACAAGCTTGTTTTGTCACTTTATGTTTAGCCATTAGCCAAGTGACATTGTTAGTTGTCACACTTGGTATAACATGTTGCATTAGAAGTTATGTCACACTTTATGATCGTCAAATGTAATCAAATTTTATTTTTATAGCATATTTTACAGCAGTTGTCACAATACGCTTTCCAGACAACCCTGGCCTAAACCCCCACAGGAGCAAGCCTAAGGAAACAGTGGCAAGGAAAAACTCCCTGTGGCAGATGGGAAGAAACCTTGGAAAGAACCAGGCTCAAGGGGGAAACCCATCCTCCTCTGGTCGGCTCAGGGTGCCGACTGGTGACCAACATGTCAGTCAGTTTTATAAGGTTTATAATGTGGCTCAGATGATGGGTGGGGCCGGGTGGCGGTGATGGGGAACAGCAGGTGGCGACAGATGTGGGCAGGGTGGAGGCAATGACGAAAGAGGGGCTGGACCGCAGAGGTGGGGGAGACCAGACGACTCTCAAAGCACTCTCGAGGGTTGGGGCAAGAGCCCCGCTGGCAGCGTGGGGAACAGGGTAGAAACGGCAATTAGGAATTTAATATATAGCAGACAGTGGGTAAAGTGGCAGTAGTATGTATTGGGGGGACCCCGCCAGGAGTAATATATGGCTGCATAGCTACTAGGACAGGGATGGAGAGCCCATGCAGTCATGAGAGGTGGACAACCATACCCGCCTATCAAGAGCCAGCCCATGTAAAGTCGGGTCACAGCTGATTGACAAGTGACAGTAAGGAAAGGATTGCCACCTACAAAGCTCTATGACTATAGGCTTCTCGCACCCTGTCTCCAGACTATAACTGATTATAAGCCTGAGCATAGAGGTGCATTTTAATCTAGATTTAAATATTGAGACTGTGTCTGACTCCTTTATAAATTTTGGAAGCTGGTTCCACAGTAGTGGGGCCCTGTAGGAGAAAGCCCTACCACCTTTTAGGTTTTTGGAAATTCTTGGGACTACCAAGTAGCCTGCGTCTTGGGATCGAAGTGACCTTGTGGGCTTATAAGGTAGGAGCAGGTTAGATATGTACACAGGTGCATGTCCATGCAGAGCTTTAAAAGTCAGGAGCAAAACCTTGAAATCTATCCTATGCTTAATGGGTAGCCAGTGAGGCGACGCTAGTACTGGTGTAATGTGCTCATACTTCTTAGTTCTGGTCAAGATACGAGCAGCTGCATTCTGCACAAGCTGGAGACTCTTTAACGAGTTATTAGGGCAGCCAGAAAGCAGGACATTACAGTAATCTAACCTAGACGTAACAAAAGCATGGATCAATTTTTCAGCATCCCCAACTGACAGGAAATGTCTAATTTTAGCTATGTTGCGCAGCTGAAAGAAGGCAATTCTGGATATGTTTTATATATGGGTGTCAAAAAATAGATCAGGATCAATGGTGACACCAAGGTCTTTAACGACCATATTAGGTTCAGCCAAACAACCATCACAGTTTAAGGTGAGAGTAGACAATTTCTCCCTTAATATTTTGGGACATAAAACCAACATTTCGGTATTATCCGAATTTAGGAGCAGAAAATTTGAAAGCATCCAAACCTACAATCTACAATACAGGCCTCTAACCGTGAAAGCGGCAGTGCTTCGCCAGGTTTAATTGAAATATAAATCTGAGTATCGACCACATAACAGTGGAACTCTACGCCATGTGCCCGGAAAATATTGCCAAGTGGTAGCATATATAGCGAGAAGAGTACTGGTCCTAGTACTGATCCTTGTGGAATACCGTATTTCATTATTGAGGAGCTGGACTCTTCTTCTTTTAATTTGACAGACAGACAAATTTCCTGTCACATAGGTATGATCCAAACCAGGCGAGTGCCTGTCCATGAAGTCCAACACAGGCCTGGAGTCTGTCCAGTAGAATTCCATGATCAATTGTGTCAAAAGCTACACTCAGGTTGAGGAGTACAAGAACCGACACGACACGAGTTACGGTCGGCTGACAGTAGTAAATCATTTGTAACCTTCAAGTGCGGTTTCTGTGCTGTGGGGGGTCTAAACCCAGATTGGAATACTTAAAGGATACCGTTAGAGCTAAGGTATGCACTTAGTTGCTTAGCAACAGTTTTCTCCAATAATTTTGATAGAAATGGAAGGTTTGAAATAGGTCCATAATTTGCCAATTTATCAGGTTCTAGGTTTGGTTTCTTCAATAATGGCTTAATAACTGCCACTTTTAGTGACTCAGGTACGTATCCTGTGACTAGGGATGTGTTAATGATTTTTAGTATATGCTGGCCCAGTACCGGAAATTGTTCTTTAATCCAATTTGAAGGAATAGGATCGAGTAGACAGGTCGTCGGTTTTGAAGACATAACTAATTTGAATAACTCAACCATGCTCATGGGCGTAAAACAGTTTAGTACCGCTGTCTGTAAATATTCCTGTTGTAGCCAGGTGTGGGGCTGTTTATTAACATTAACAGGAATAGTGCGTGATGGGGACAGTTTGGAAATCTGGTCTCTAATAGCCTCAATTTTCTGATCGAAAAGGTTCATAAAGTCAATGCTGCTAAGATTGGAGGGATAAGTTGAAAACTCTGATGATTGTTTTTTAGTTAATTTATCCACAGTACTAAATAGAAATTTTGGGTTATGTCTGTTTTGTTCAATTAGTTTTGAGAAAAAGGTCTAGCAGAAGCAAGAGCTTGCTTACACTGAAGAAAGCTGTTTTTCCATGCAAGATGAAATACTTCTAGCTTTGTTGACCGCCATTTTCGCTCTAATTTTCTAGTAGACTGCTTCAGGGCCTGGGTGGTATCGTTGTACCATGAAGTGTGGCTTTTCCGACTAGGGTTTCTTCTTTTAAGGGGGGCAACAACATCAAGAGTGTTCCTGAGGGTAAGGGTTAGCTGGTTAGTCAATTGGTCCAGTGCAGCTTCATCAGCATTTTCATCAGCCTTTTCTTCTGTGGAGAGGAATGACTCCGGAAGCATATTTATAAACTTTGGAATAACCTCAGGGTTTACTGATCGCCTGTAGTAATGTCTAGGCTCTGATACAGGAGGATTGGATGCCTTAATATTAAACGTAATGAGGAAATGATCTGATAGTATAGGGTCATGAGGCGCGACTAATATTTACCACACTAATATCATGGGACAGTACGAAGTCTAAGGTATGGCCACGGTAGTGAGTAGGCTCACAAACATTCTGTACAAAACCAATGGAATCAATAATAGAGGCAAAAGCTGTTCCTAGGGGGAATCAGCAAATTCCCTTATGAAATCAGAATAAGGCCCAGGTGGCCTGTACACAGACACAAGAAAAAAGGACTGCCCGCTAGCACTTTTATTAGCTAGATCGGGCTGAACACAGTTAGTAATAAGAACTTCAAAAGAGGAGAACATATATCCATGCTTAGGTGCTAGACTCAAAAAGGACTGATAAATAACTGCAAGCCCCCCCCCCCCCCGCCTGATGGACGTGACACCTGAGTACCTATGAAACCCACAGGAGACGCTTCATTAATCGCAACATATTCATCAGGTCTTAGCCAAGTTTCAGTCAGACATAATACATTGAGATTATGGTCTATTATCAATTCGTTGACAAGATCTGCTTTTGGAGCGAGTGGTCTAACATTTAATAGTCCAATTTTTAAGGATGGTTCACTATGATTAGTAGCAACGTGCCGTGTTATGACGACAATTATGTTATCCACATCAATACCACGGTTAACTTTACGTTTGGCATAGATGCGTGGAACAGACACAGTCTCAATAAAACAGATATTAGATTCTAGTTTAAAAGTATTAGTTGAAGGGGCTTTTGAAATACTATTTCTATTGGCTAGCTCTGAAACGCACCTTGCAGACAGAGGCGCAGGGCCATATGTCTGGGACACAGGTATAAAGAAACGAGCAGGCAAACACGTAGGGTTAGAAGCCTGCGGCCTGGCCAGCGCCCTGATGGAGTGTCAGGATCTGGCCTTACTAAGACTAGCAGCTATGTTGTTCGATAGGACACGAGAACCTCTCCAGCTCGGGTGGAGTCCGTCTCTCTTCAGTAGGCCAGGCCTTCCCCAGAAATCAGGCCAATTATTAATAAAGCCTATGTCACTAGATGAGCACCACTCCGACAGCCAGAGATTTAGCAAAGATAGCCTACTGTAGACCTCTTCGCTCCTACGAGCTGGAAGCGGGCCAGAGCAAATTACTTCCTGACACATCTTTTTAGCCACTGCACACACCGATATAAAATTATTTTTGGTGACCTCCGATTGCCTCAATCGGATGTCGTTTGTGCCGACGTGGATAACGATCCTAGAGTATTTACGTTTACTTTGATCGCTTCGTTCGATTTACAATTTACTTTGGCGAGTAATCCAGAGAAAGTAGTAAATGATGCTTACTTGTAATGCTTACTTGGGTTAAACGCAAAAGCCCAAGATAGTGTCTATACACACTTGAAATCATGGTATTATAGCCTGTATTGCATTACATTTGCTTAGGTATGATTTATAAAGCCATTATGGTGTGTTTATGGAGGTATTATGATATGATGTAAAAAGCCTTTGTGAGACTGACTTTGTGTAAAGTGTGACAAAGATTTTGTGAAAATGACAAAGATGTTTAATGTTCCAAATATTCCACGTTGGAATGAATTAAATTAGATCATTTGCAACTTTCTGTTACCAAAGGCAATCTGTCATTTTAGTTAATGTAATTCATGCTATCTAACAGCTGTGATATTGGGTGTGGTGCTGATACACTAAGAAAAATATATTTGATACAAATAAAATGACCTTTATTTTAAAAGGACAAAAATCACATGCAGCCAACAAATTTGGCTTCACTAATGAGTAAGAAGCAATTAGAATGAAAATGGAAATTAAATGTGACTCATTTAAAACATGTAGCAACACAGATAAGTATTAAGTCCAACATACATTACTCTGATGCTTGTATGTTATAAAAAATATTAATAAAAAAAAATCACTGACCAGCCATGCAAAATGCTCAGTAATATTTCCTGTACTTAAACAAATATACATCTGCACTTCTAACATAGCCTTTGATAATTGGTGGTTCGCACTACTTTTCAGCCTACTCCTGGCAATTGTAAAGCCAGAACAGTGTCAAAAATGTCTGTACAGGCAAAAATTATTACACCACCTGCAGTTTAAAAAAAAAAAAAAAAAAAAAACCTTAGGCAGAGAAGAATTCAAGTAATATGTGGATTTATTGAATAACAAACCAAAGTATAAACACTTCTCCCCCCCCCCCCCAATTTCCACTTACAATAACACAAAAAGATGAGTATTACTTAAGGATCTTAGACAAGACTTTCTACAAAATAGAATTAATTACAAATCAATTACTGAAAGTCTACCCAATCATTTTGCAAATGGGGTGGGAGGGGTTGTTAAATTTACTGAAACTGCCAACCACCTGGAACCTTCTGAGTGTGTACTGAACACTGCACCTGGCAATCATAAGCTTCTTTGCAATTTCTCACTGGGTATAACCTTGTGCCACAATGTTTACTTGACCCCACACATCTAAGCCAAACTCTCTCTCCTTTGCCATATTTGTTGCACCTTTAGTGCACTACAGTCTAAAGGGATCAGCCTAAAAAAAAAATTTAAAAAACTTAAGGTAGATAAGATTTAACTCAATTTAATTACCCCTCCACCTCCCACTTTGCAAAATGATTGGACCGCCTTCCAATAAGTAATGGAATTGTAATTAAAGCCATAGAAGGCTATTTTGAGGATTCATATCTAAGATTAAGTAAAAGTCATATGTCATTGTGGGTAGAAAGACAAAACACATTTGTACTGTACTTCGGTTAACAAATTAAAGTATAAATCTTTTTTTCAATTTCTACTAATAACAACACAAAAAGATTACTTTACTTGAACATAATCTTAGACACATTTTAATAACAATTCGACAAATGTGCATATTAACTGAATTCTCTACCTAAAGTCCCCCCCCCCCCCCCCAAACTACAGGTGGCCTAATACTTTTGGCCAGTACTGTATCTAAAATATCCTTCGCACCAAAACTATCTGGGCCAATCAAAAGCATACTAAAACTTAAATATTACCAAATAAATACAGAAAGCATGTTCTTTTAAGTATGGAGAAGCATAGGCCTAATTCTATAACATGACTACAACTTCAGTCAGAAAAAAATATTTATTCTCCTCAGATGTGAACTTGGACAGGTTATATCAATATTTGTAATATGTGTTTTATGATGTCCGTTATCTGACCAAAATCAGCTCATTCTGTACACCATTTTTATTCTAACAGTTGGAGGACGAATTAATTATTTATTTATTTTAACTGGGTACAGTAACAAACATGGCAGTAGCACCTTCATTCTCTTTATTAAAAAAAAAAAAACAACCCAAAGAACTAGCAGATTCCACACAGCTGAAATTAGTAAAATAGAGAGAGGATACAATGCCCCTTAAAAGTCAATATCACCAATGTCTTGCTTCTATAAAAAAAAAAAAAAAAAAAAGAATTTTTAAAAAGCCGTTGTTTCAATTAATCGGCCACTTGCAGAACCATGGGCCTATTGAGGCACTGGTTCTCACTGGCTGCACTCCTCCCTTTCAGCACATTTACTGTCAGTTATGCAGAAACTGTATGTGGAGAAACGTATGCCCTCTCCCCCTATCCTAATCTTCTGCCACTTCTTCTCTATTCTATTGTATCCATTGATACTTCTTTGCTATTTGCATTAAGTGATGTAAATTCGGTGGAAATCATTGGCTCCAAAGGCAGCATTGCACTTGGGGCATTTTCTCTGCCGAGTGTCGTAGCGTGTCTTCAGACATTCGTAGCAGAAAACATGAAAGCACTTGGTCAGAACAGTCTCTTTGTCCCGTGTGTTACAACAGGGGCAGCGCAGCTTTGCCTGAGAAAGCAGCACCCAAGGAGTGCACACAGGGGGTAGGGTTAAGAAAGAGGGAATGGAAAGAAAGAAATCATATTAGATCAGAGATGACATTTCAGAATTGAAGTATATTCACATGAAATACTGTTCAGTTATTTATTTTTTTACTGACCTGGTGCCACATTTTTACATTTCCAACAGGAATAATAAAATGCTGACACAAATTTTTTGCAATGTTAAACCCTTTGCCAGAAGTGTGAACATCTAAATGTCTCCTTAATACTGTTCTACAATATTTAATTGTCTTCATCTGTGAAAGCCATGAATAATACCAAAGTTAACACACAATAAAGTCTGAGAGGGGTTAATTTATGAAAGTGAAATGCTCTTTAATTCAGCATGTTTAGAGGTAGCCCAAACGCAAGTGACTTTGCTAGTTTCAGATTGATGCAGTTATTGACTGTTCAGTGCCCACCATAGTGTTAGGCAGGCACCGATCAGACAGTCATTTTGAACGGCATTTTGAAAAAATGACAACTTCTATTTCCCTGCACCGTCCAAATTCACCAGTTGACAAGTCAAATGATGCAAATATTTTAACTGCGGTATGAATAATTAGCAGCTGGCCAAAGTTGATACAGTAGCCTGTTCTCTGAAGTAACTCTCATTCTCTCTACATATCTATATCAATATGAATGCAACGAAGTAGTTACAATCGTCTGTCAAGTTAAAACAACTAATGTTAAAGTAATAATCTCGAAGATTTTCATTAAAATAAATGTATGTTAAGTCACTATCTATCGCTGAATTAGGTAACACAATGGTGATTCAGCCTATTATTATATTTATATTATTATTATTTATGATTAAAGAACTGGGTGTCTGTGGCAACATTCCCGGGAAAAAATCAGAAGCGGCGCATAGTTAGTGACGCGTTTTCCATCACCGATTAGTGGTTGGTCCGCCAGAGAGGGTAGCCGGAGCTAACGCAACAGGCTCGCTCTTCAACTCACTTGTGTGTGAGCGGCGCACTGTTTTTTCTGGTGTCTGCTAGCCTTACAATAACAGAGGGGGGTGGGGGTTTATGGAACCCTAATAAGTTTTTGTGTAACATGAGAGGTCATTATTTGTTGATGTAGATTTCCTATTACATTTGATGACAATGTAACGTTACTAAATTACATAGCTATTTGCACAGCTAACGCTAATTACCAGACTATGTCAAGAAAGGCAACATTAGTTTAGACAACGTTGCGCACAGTATCCATCTCTCATATCAGGTAATGCTGCGTTGTAATTAACACAATCTAATGTCAGCTAACAATTAGAAAAAACGCTAGCTAACGCTACCAACCGGTACCGACCTCGCAAACAGTCTCTCGAATGCAATGCTACCTTGTTGCAATGTAGCTAACTAAAAAGTCAGTTCAGATCAATGATTTGCAACAAGACTGGATGAAACCTGCAAAATTCCTAGACGTCTGATTGTAAACGTTCTAAAACTGCACTTGGCGATTTGTCAAAGTGGGTCTTTTGAGACACCAGGCAACGGCTTCAGACACTCTGCAACGAACCAGTTCACACCGCTGCAATTTTCTCTGCAACATTCTAAAACCGTCTCGTTGCGAATCATTGATCTGAACTGGCCACGTTACCATTATTTACATTGCTATCAAGTTCATTAATATATTTATTCAGAATAAAGCCGGGGTATAGGTGGAGCAGAGCCGTCTGATTTCTGTGGAAACATGTCAAGCCGGAGAAAACGAAATAAAAGAATACAGCAGTATGGATTAGCGTTGTTATTATTTTATTACGCTTCCTCATATGTTCCTTCAGCCTTGATGCCCTTTTTTGATGAAATCTCCTTTGTTTTATTCTTTTTGTTCTGATTGCTAATTTAACACCCAGCTCAGCTTTATTCTCGAACAGTTTAGCTAGCAAAACCAGAAACACCAGGGGTAACATTTTGCAAGGCAGTTGTTTCAAAAATATTACACAACAGTCATTCACGAAAAAGACTGTTTATTGTGCACGAGATACATAATTGCAAGAGCCACAGAGAATCCCGCAAATTCTTCTCTGCAGTGTAAAGACGTTCATACCGGGCAAAAGGTAGATAAAGAACGTTTGTGGAAATCGATCATCACTAATTCTACCCTAGGTCTGCTACAGCATTTTAACCCGGCTCGGCAGTGTAAAGACAGTTTAAGTTAGCCTAATGTTAGACAATGAATGAGTATGTACATAACGTTACTTTTATAACAACCATTTTTTATTCAGTAAATAGTGTTATTATAGTTGGCGTGGCCGAGGTGCCAACTGACTGACGTCACACAGGCGACACTGGTTGGATCCGGTTGGATCTATGGGAAGTGAGGTCCAAAAACACACCTGCAATTACCGCTTCTCGCCATTGGTACCGCCATAGAGAACAAAACGGAAATCTTTGAGATTGTAACTTTAACTACACACTTACGTATATACTGTACTACAATACCACATTGTCTCCAGCATCAAGTTAGAAAAGCTATATCCCAACAGTGATATGTAACATTACATCGATTATAAAAATGTATTCAAAGCTGTTGAATGTTAAATCAGGTTCAGGTACTGTTTTATGATGTTTTTACATCAACACCAGATGTTAATGTAGTTGAAAAAGAGGTTTTCCTCAAGTTAACTTTCATTCACCTTCAAGATTTTAGTTGAATGCGATCTCTAGTAGCATGTGGTGCCATATTTTTATATATGCGAGGTCAATGTAAAATGTGATGCAGCTGCACAGGTTTATAATTGGATTGCTAACGAAGCACAAAATTATTCACAGATCTAACCTCTTAATTTTCCTATCAAAGAGCATCAGATTGACGCATTTAACTGTTAAAATGTACCAAATTTTTTCCAGAAGATGCTTGCCCCCTAATCCCCCTAGACAGTTCAGGGTCCCCATAATAGTTTTACAAAATCCTGTGGGAAACACTGGGTTATGTCTTCACATTTGTTACAAAGCTATGTTTTTGTAAACCTCAGTCTAATTAATTTGTATGAACAAACATACTGACTCAAGATTAAAACAACCCATTGACAGCTTTATGGAGAGAGCTGCAGTTCTTTATCATTTCTTTTATTTTTATTAATTTCTATTGTTATATTAAGTAAGCTGAAATTAGTTCGCTAACATTAAATAGCTAGTTATGTCAAGCACAATAGAAGACACCTTTGGGCAGTTAAACTTAAAAAAACAAACAAACAAACAAATAAATAAATAAAAGAAAAAGTCAAGCCTGTTTTTTTTCTGTTATAAATGTATTCAGGGTCTTCAATCACTTACACATTCTACTTTAAGGCTGGCAAAATGCAAAGGTTGGCTTGGTAAAAGTTTAATAAGGTAATGTTCTACTTTCAGAAATCAACAGAATGAACCATTTCAGAGTGATTTCTGAAAAAAGCTTCTCATAGGAGACCATGCCCCCAAACTCCCTAGAATTTATTTCCTTCCCACTGCCTGTCTTCTCTTCCCCTCAACAACTGGTCAATAATAACTTTGTTAATTTTATTTTTACATTTTTTTGTACTTGCTTTGACAATAGTAAAAATTACAAACTGTCACATGTTTTAGATGCTAGTCACTACGTTAAGTGTAATTGTAGTTGAAAACAGAAAATGAAGTTTCACAACATATGGTAGTCAATAATACACTGATATTATTTTAAAAGCTACCTAGTCAATTTAACTCTGTTCAAGAAAGGTTATGGACATAGATCTCATTTCCAAAAAACATAGGATTCACCAGTGTATTCTATTAACAGTCCGGATAAAAGTTCACTTTCAAAATATTTATTTCATATTTTCTCAAGCTGTTTTACATACTAGTCAATAGTGTATTTGGCATCTGAGTATCTGAAAATGTAAAAACTTGAAATAAAACTGCATGCTTTTATTATTTACATTATATTTTTCAACTAAGTCCTCATAAGTCTAAATACATGAATATATACCATACAGTATATAATTAAGGCAAAGTGTGTCCAGGAAATCCACCTTTTCCCTCAAAATCTCGGAGCCTGACTCCTGACCTTCTCATGACAGGCAGTTTCAAAGTCAAGCCTAACAGCCTGGTGCCCACCTTAGCAAATGAACTTGCACCCATGTGTCAGGTGGCTGGTCAACTTAAGACCAGGCCAACAAAAGACTTTTCTTAAGTCATTTCGCAGTGGTTTCTTTGTCATTTTAAGGGCACAATTTTAAGACAGTAACAAACATGCATACAAATATCAAGATTACAATGTGAAAGACTATTTACTGTGTTTACTAAAGAATACACTAATAATACATATCCCAATGGTTAGTCATAATATTGATCCGAATTAGGTAATCGCAGTAATGAATAAAATTGAAAACCCACAAAAACCTGCACTGTAAATGGACTGCATTTATATAGCGCTTTTATCCAAAGTGCTTTACAATTGATGCCTCTCATTCGCCAGAGCAGTTAGGGGTTAGGTGTCTTGCTCAAGGACACTTCGACACGCCCAGGGCAGGGTTTTGAACCGGCAACCCTCCGACTGCCAGACAATCGGTCTTACCTCCTGAGCTGTCGCCCTGTAATACAGAGGACATTTAGAGTCCTGAAAATGTGCTTCAAATGTCTGGATAAGTTATATGAAACATTACAATGCAGCCCTTTCTTACATAACATTTCCAAAAGTCATGGATGTCTCATTGACGTAAACGAGGACACATTATACGTGTTTTGAAGGCCTGACCCTGAACTGCACGTGCCGATGCTAAAGCATCCAGATACACCAGTGCACTGCAGGTGAAGAAGGATCAGCTGGCAGAAGCTGCTTCTTCTACAGCCCGGTAAGCAAACAGAACGGTTTATTTGATTGACAATTACCAAAAGTATTTGGACACCCCTTCACATTCACGATTCTGCAGTTTGGGGAAGGCCCTTTCTGCAAACAATGCCCCCATGCACACATCAACGTCCATATAGAAATGGTTCAATCGAGAACGGTGTAGAGGAACTTGACTGGTCTGTAAAAAAGTTGTGTACTATAAAGTTGTTCTGAATACCTGCCTGAATAGTGGCAACTGTAAAGCTTGGTGCAGGAGGAATAATGGTCTGGGGCTGTTCATGGTTTGGACTAGGCCCCTTAGCTCCAGTGAAGGGAAATTCTGATGGTACAGCCTACAATGACATTCTAGAGAACTGTGTGCTTCCAACTTTGTGGCGACAGTTTGGGAAAGAGCCTTTCCTGTTTCAGCATGCTAATGCTCCTGTGCACAATGCAAGGTCTATAAAGAAATGGTTTGCTCAGTTTGGTTTGGCCTGCATAGAACTCTGACCTCAACCCCATCGAACACCTTTGGAATTAATGGGAACATTGAGTGCAAGCCAGGCCTTATTGCTCAACATCAGCGCCTCCATGGAGATGTACTTTTTATGAATACTCCCCCCATTTCATGGCATCATTTGTGACAATTGGTGTGTCAGGTGTTTCTGATTAGTCAGGTATGCTCAATTGCTTCCTTAGTGCAGGTATGAGAGCGTTCACAGTACCTATTCTTGATTATAGCCTGTGGATTGTCTTTGGAGTCTGTTATTGCCATTTGCCGATATGCCAGTGAAAGTCAAGGAGGCCATTATAAGGCTGAGAAATTAGGTAAAAACTGACGATATGCCAAACGTCAGGCTGACCAAAATCAAACATTTTGAAGATCAAAAAGAAGAAAGAGAACACTGGTGAGCATAGAAAACAGAGCCTGGTAAGCCAAGGAAAACCTCTGCAGTTCATGACTGAAGAATTCTCACTATAATGAAGAAAAACCTCCAAACAGCCCAAAAGATTAGAAACACTGTTCACGATGCAGGCATGGATGTGTCTGCGACAATTGTCCACAGTAGACTTCACAAAGAGCTACAGAGGCTACACTGCAAGATGCCAACCACTAGTTAGCTGCAAACTAAAAACAGGACGTCCAGGTTAGTTTGCTAAGCAGTACCTAAAAGAGTATGCAGAGTTCTGGAAAAAAATCTTGTGGACAGATGAGATCACTATTCACTTTTATTAAGAGTGATGGCAAGAGCAAATGTGGAGGCCGAAAAGAACTGCCTAAGATTCAAAGTAACCCCTCTCATCTGTGAAACATAGTGGTGGAGAGCATTACAGTTTGAACATGTATGGCTGCCACAGATACTCACACACTTGTCTTCACTAATGATGTAACTGCTGATGGCAGCAACAGAATTTTGAAGTGTACAGAAGGTTCTTATCTGCTCAAGTTCAACGAAATGCCTCCAAAAGAATTGGATGGTGCTTCATCAGACAGCAAGACAATGATCCCAAACATATTGCAAAAGCAACAAAGGAGTTTTTCAAAGATAAAAACTGGAAAATTATTGAATGGCCAAGTTATTTAACCGATCTGAATCCAATTAAACAAGTGTTCAAATAACTTAACTCCTACGTGCAGTCCCCCTTAGTGCCCATGACGCCCATGATGTCCTGAGATTGTTGAATTCAGACTTTCACTGGTCCTGCAACCAAACTATGAAACCACAAATTCTGTCTTCTAGCTTTATTGGTAGACGATACACGACCACTATGCACAATTTCTAAGCCCCACCATTGTCGGCAGGTCGTCCATTTAACAAGCACCCTCTCCCTGCAGTCTCATCTGCAACTAAACCCCCCGCACATGACACAGTGGACAATAGTAACTAGATGGGCATTCATAAAAATATAATTTCACCACCAAAAATTTGTATTCCGTCATAAACCCTAAGATATGCCAATAAAATGGGGGAAAACACTGCTCACTGAATAACAAAATAAACCAGACAAATTTTTCTAAAATGATATTGTCATTCGACTGTCAATATCAGTGACTAAATACAGAATAAATATACAATCTTACCATTGGTTTTACGCGCAGAGATGTCTCTTTCAAGACTGAAGTGGTCATATTGTCTAGGAAAATCAGTTTGTCTAATATACACTCCTTTATAATGCCTGGGTATCTTTCAAAATAGCTGTCCACACATGCATAGCTGTCCACACATTACAGTGTTTTCAACCTTTTTAGTACAGTCTGACTTGATTGACAATTATTTTATCCAATAGGTGTCACTATAAGCTTTCTAACGATGTATAACATGTCTAATTTAACTTTTGGAATAGCGTTTTATAGCCCAGCGTAACCGAAAGTTTTGTCTAATCATCGCCGGCTTACATATTTACTCTGTGATAGCAGTAAAAGACACTGTACCAGGCGAAACGTAGGAGTTGATTTTCTTCATTTTTTGGAAAATATTATTCTTGAAAACTTCTGAGCATGGCTAAGGCAAATGTTTGCTGATAGACCTAGCTGATTGTAACAGGGCACTCAACCTGCCTACTCTTTCCAACAATATACCTCAGCGTATAGTTACGATCGTCCTACCCCTGCATGCACATGCTCGGGTTCTGTGCCATGTTGGGGTCCTATAATTCCAGGATCACTTTCATGGTTGTGTAGGCCCATTTTTCTTGGGGCCCATCCACACACAGAACAGAACCTCAATAGCTCTCTGATTATCTTTTTTCACTCCAAAAATATAGAGCATTTCACTACATACCCAGGTTTTGATTGTTTTCACTCCCTGGACAACATTAAGAGGGATGTATGATAAGCAAATCTATACTGTTTGAATCTATGATGGAAATAATTTTTTCTCTTCACAACAATTGCAGCCAAAGGTGAAATCTGTTTTTGCTAGGTGACCAAAAAAAAAAACATCTACTCTGTCATAGCCTTTTATAAGCTATTATTTTAATTGAAAAACTAACCTTGTACTGATTGATCTCTTCCTGCAGAATTTCATCAGCATCTGTGTACACCTCCACTTTCTTTTGTTTCTCCAGCTTTCGACGTAGCCTGGACAGGTCCTCCTGAAAGTGAGAGTGTGAGGGAGGCAATGCACTACCAGATCCAAACATTTAGCATACCCAATGGCAATTATACAATCAATTCATCATTAAAAATTCATGATTAATATAACGATTGATATAATGTTCTCTTAATGGCATTTTTGTAAAGATGGACAACTGCTGAAGTGCAAAATACAGTTTCAAACCTGCATATGAGCACTTGACGTTCAAAGAACCAAGTCAGCCCTCAACATTGCTAAGTGCCCACTGCCAATCGGCTACTATAGTAAACTAGGTTGCTATAATGTGTAACATTGGCATTGCCAATTGTATATAAAAATACCAAAGGTACAATTTTCATTATGGTCCATTAGTTTTACTGCATGCAGCTGATCATTCAACGCATTCTAAATTCCATCATTATGAACGTTATTATATTATTATAGTGTAACATTATTGTCATTAATATCCTAAGAGACTTGCCTAATAACCATAGCATGTGTATACCTTCCCAGGTATCGACAATGCAAGCGGTTTCTAATTTTATACTAGTTAGCTAATTTGATTACATTTAACTAAAAATGAGGCTTGAAGTATGCTTGATACCCTACAGGGATAGCTATCCATGGGCACTGACGATCACATACAGTACAACACAATTGATGGAATTCACATCATACTGTAAATGTTAGCAAGTTATAATTTTATGAAATCAAGGCTCTCCTGGTTATTGCATGAATGTGTGATAATTCAACTTGAACATGACAGGCTTTTTTGGGGGGGAATCGGAGTGCTTTGTTACAAGTTTCCCTGTTCTTTAGGGGGCCTGAGCTACCCATTATCTGTCTCTTCTTGGGACACACATCTGCGCTTGCAATGGGGACATATAATTTCTATAAGGTATACCTAACGGCTGCGTGAAAATCTGGATATGGCTCAAGCCTACCATATACAGTTATCAACATCATTTCCAGTAGCAAATTTCAGGCTGTCAAGTTGACACAGGGTTAAAAAAGGTTTGGGAATTGTTATCGCTGTACTGCAATCAAATAAGCCTGATGGATCATAAGCCTGTTGACGAGAATTCACTTTCTCAGAATTCAAGCTAATGTGGAAGCATTTTCACCGTTTTTCCTCAACATTCCAACTCTTTAATATACAGGCACCAGGCTGGTAATGCTATTGTGACTAATAATGGGAAAACTGGTTTGTGCATGCCACGTGAGCACATAGCTGTAATTTTGTTTTTATTACCGATTACAACTCCTGATCCCATCAGTGATCACTACTCATTGTCTTGTCCTTCAAAACATCAAATTAAAAAAAAGAAAGATATAAATTCAGTGAATGCCAGATAGTAACTGGTAAACAGAAATCATGATCTAGCTAGTTATAATTATATATGTAAACGTTATTCTTGAATGCATATACAACCCTATGAATTACGTTGAGTCCACCCAACCTCCCCCCTCCCAACCCAAGAAAAACAAAAACTACAAGAGGAAGGGTTAATAATGTATACACATGGATTTGGATATGTGCATGTACCTGTGCTTTCTTCAGGTTGAAGCTCTCCCTCTCACGGGCTATGCGGTTATCCAATACAGAAGCCTGGATCTCCCGAAGTTTAGCTTGGGTGTGCTCCAGCTGCACCTTCAGGTCCTCTGCCAGCTGTGCTGCCTCGACAGCCTGAGGACAGGTGAGGGGCAGGAAATGGGTGGAGACCAAGATCCTCAAACCAATTTTAAAAACAAAACTGCTGGACATAAAAGTTTGGACAACGCACAAATTTTGGCATCTCAACATGGGGAGAGTGAAAAGTGTGTGGCGCACCTGGAAACAGGGTTGGGTTATCCTGAATATATTTATCAGTGGAAGTGGTGCAGCTAGATCTATTAATAGCCAATCAAATGACTTTGTCTTTTCATTTCCTTTGAAAACCATGCGGGTTGCACAGGATGTACTGCCAATTTCAATAGTCTACGGCTGTAATGGAAGCCGTGGATGATACACTAATCAGATTTTTTTCTCAAGATGTTCTTTAGTTCAAATTTTCTCCCATCAGAATTAAAACATTGGCTAAAAGTTTATTACAGGTCCGTTTTAATTTCCCATTAAACCTGTATCCAATTACCTTAAACACGCTATGCTATAACTAAGAAATAATGACAAGAGCATTGAAGTTTCATTAAACAAAATAAAACTAGGGAATATCATATCATACAATGTCAATGATCCCATTCACGTAGTAAAATGATTCAGTGTTGCTCAGATGAAAGAAATGCACAAGTCTATCACTGATTCATAACAATGGCATGGCGTAACTGAACTGAGCAGGATTGGTTTCATCACGTTATAAATACACTCATTTTGATCATTCATCTCCTGGGTCCAAATCAGCATAGGTTCGACTAGCATTACTTACTCATAGACATTGCTAAGCAACGAAAGAGCAAGTTCCACACGCAGCGTGGATGTCACACCTACATAAATAAGTTAAATAGAACATGCACGTAGAAAGATATTGAAGGGGTGTCCACCTCACACATAATCGGTAAGTAACTACCCAACAAATGTCGAACACCCTACAGAAAATCAAGATTTCAAAATGCCATCTTTACTTTTCCCTACTGAAATGACTACATAGACAAAATAATTTATTAGGGGTCCAAGCAGCGAAGCTGGTGGAACCCTATTGTATCTGTTAGGATTATTATTATTATTCTTATTTTTCTCCGCTCAAATGTCTGAGGCTCAGCAACCATAAGTTGTAGACCAACCAAATTTGGTAGGTGGGTTCCTATGGCCCCCCACTACTCAAGCACTACAAATCACCTATGTCGGCCAGATGGTGGCGCTATAACAAAGGGTCATACTTCAAAAGGCCAGAACGCCCACACCATAAGTCAGATCAACACAAAACTTCATGGACCAATGCATCTGAATGTGCTCTACTTTGCTATTGGGACCACCTATGTCCGCCATATTGTTTGCCCGCCATTTGGACTTTTTTATTAGTTGGGGTGCGGAAGAGCTTTACCTCCAAATCTAAAGTGTTACGACATCTAGTAAACTTCATTACGGCAAGCGGCTAGAAGACATCCATGGCGACGCAAGTAATCCGACACCGTAGGGTCTAGTTTTTATCAGTGAGGGGAGGGTCTGAACGTCGGGGAAGCAACGGAAGACAGTGCCAGCCAGAGTGCATGCTAGGCTACTAAAAGTTTGTTCGTAAAAGCTTTTTGAGAGGATGAATCATTACTTATCTTTGGCATGGATCCATTTGAAGACAATATCGGGTGAGTTCGTTACGCTTTGAATCTGTCCTTATGCTGAGAAATAGCTAAACCATTTTATTGATAGGTTTTGAGTTTCTGTGCTAACGCACGAAAACACGCTGGTATAATAAAACAATGACGGTAATACATATATAGTCCGCTTCGTTCCGTTGCTACCATAACAAACTCTTGTATCTACAGCTGCAGTTTCTCACTGCAATTACTAATATTGAATATAAACAAAAGACGCAATTTATGCTGTAGTCTGCCAATGTCTACATAAATAATACGGTACTCTGAGCGTAGGAAGCAGGTAGCAGGGGTGGCGAGTTGATATTTCGTTTTTTGTTACTAAAAGTTTGTTAGTAAAAGCTTTTTGAGAGGATGAATCATTACTTTTCTTTGGCATGGATCCATTTGAAGACAATATCGGGCGAGTTCGTTTAGTCTTTGAATCCGTCATTATGCTGAGAGAAATTGTATTCTCAATTTAATCTCTAAATTGACTGTAAGCTTAGGGTTGTAACTAGGTAGTTGTTTCGTAGGTGACTTAGTTAATGCACTCGTCTTAACTATTGCTTGTATTTTAGCATAGACTGCGTTGTTGCTGTTCTTGTTTGTGTTAGTGTTAATCAGTTTAACCTCGCTCTGGATAAGAGCGTCTGCCAAATGCCTGTAATGTAATGTAATACTCCGTAGCAACAAGATAAACCCGACATTAGCCCTAAAATATGCCAATACAGCAGTGAAAACGCAGCTCACTGAATAACGAAATAAACGAGACAAAGTTTTTTAAAATTATACCATGTCATTCTACAGTCAATATCTGGGACTAAACATTGAATAAATATACAATCTTACCACTGGTTTTACATGTAGAGATGTCCCTTTTGAGCCTCAGCGGTCATATATTGTCTTGGACAATCCGTTTGTGAAATATACGTGCATTTGTGATACCTGGGTAGGCTACCTTCAAAAATAGCTGTGCTTAATACCCCACCTGTTGCTTACGGTGTTGTCGCCCTTTTTAGTACAATTTAGCTTGATTGACAATTCATTTATTCAGTAGGTGAGAGTAAAAGCTCTCACGATGTAGCTATAACATGTCTGATTTTGCTTTTGGAATAGCGTTTTATAGGTCAGCGTAACCGAAATTTTTCTTATTTGCCAATGTCTAAATAAATAATACGGTAGGCTACTCTGCGCTCAGCACGCAGGTCGCGCGTTGATATTTCGTCTTTTGTTTCGTTTTTTCTCAATGCCCTATTTATTATTTGAAATGTGAATTTATGTGTCATTATTCTATCTGTCTCTGGGGCACTCTGAAATGTGCATTCTCTGCTAAGATGAGCAATGGATTGGAATATGTGTCTGATGTAGTGTTGCACGGTATTCCGAAACCTCAGCACTTTTTCGGTACTTAAAAAAAGAGAAACGGTTCGGTATTAGAATTTTCCAACGTTCGCTAGTTTTGTGTCAAATGTAAAAGCCAGGGAAATGTGTCTTTTGCATTACTGATTTAGAGGATGGCAGTAGCAATTAAGGTTGCCAAGTGAGGTGACTTGCGCTTGTGCACTCAGCTCGTTGATACAGCACAAGCTTCGACTCAGTTCACTTCAGTAGCAATAGGTGTTCCAATTTGGAAATACTTTATTATAGATAGATGCTATATTGTTATTAAAATATGCAGTTTTTAAATCTATTTAAAGGTGAAAGACCTGTTTTAAAGATCATTTAGTTTACAACGGTTTAATTTTTGAAATAAATTTGATGTATTTTTCTATGTTTAGTGTTGTAACACTATAGGCCTATGCTTATTAGTATGTTGAAGAGGCTTCAACTTAAAGGTTGTTAATAAACCATGAATTCGAAAATGAGGTCAACCCTTGTGGACATTACGTTTCTGATCTATTAAGGTAATTTCAGTATTGTTAGGTACCGAGTATCGAATCAGCATCGTTTAAGTTTCAAGTATCATTTCAGTATCGAGTATCATGATACTAAACCTGGTATTAGTATCAAAGTCAAAATTTTGGTATCGTGACAACACTAGTGTGACGCCTTTAGTTGCGTCGCAGAAACACTGCAGCTGTACATACACGCCGGGCCATCTAAGTGTTACGACATGCCATCTAAGTGTTACAACATAGTAAAGGCCTTTAC
Organism: Anguilla rostrata; assembly: GCF_018555375.3. NCBI lineage: Eukaryota > Metazoa > Chordata > Actinopteri > Anguilliformes > Anguillidae > Anguilla > Anguilla rostrata. The sequence goes on from NC_057934.1 coordinate 28,682,889, forward strand.
GGGAAGCGGCCAGGACACATCCATGGTGACGCAACTAAGTCATCAGACTTTTGTCTTAGCACAAATTTGGCCATAAGACATCAATATTTCACTACGTCAGACACATATTCCAATCCATTGCTCATCATGATATTCAGTAGATATGTTGGGTGAAGGTATATGATCATGAAGCCAAAGCCATTTTAAAATCGCTCCATAGGCGGCGCGATAGTGCCAATGCTTGGACCCCTCCCAACGCCGCTTGGGGCTTTAATTATATATATATAATTGTATTTAAAACCACTACTCATTTAATCCCACATATGCACCATTTTTGGCAATAAACAAGCTTAACCTAGCATTTTAAATATTTAGTTCAATTTCTGCCTGAAAACTTATATCAGAAAGCTTGCATTTCCTTGTTAGAAAAACTTAAAAATTCCATTTTAAGTTTTTGTAGAAAAATTGAAGATCTGAACAAAACAACTATCGAATTTTAGTTGGCATAACAACTTCAAAATCTAAGTTAAACTCAAAATTAAAAACATTCAGTGAAGCAAGTTGTCTTGAAATAGAGTATTGCGTGTCTTTTTTTCTTGTGCAGCGCATGCACAGTATGTCATTTTGAACCAACGGTGTTTTGTCCTGTAAATACCGCAAATATTAACAATTTATGCAGTTATTTGTTGTTAAAATTGTACCACACCAGTATTAAAGCTGTCCTGCACATACACCGCAGTTGTGATTTCAGACTATGTTAGCATTTGTTTAAACTGTACACAAACAGTTTATGGTCACCTCAAACTTAATGTGACTTATTGTAACAGACAAGCGTACATTCTTAGTAGCAAAATTTCACATCTATTGATCGCATTACTTCTAAGTAATTCAGTAAACAATTCAATATATACTGTATGTATGCATGTATACATGAAAATTGAAAAACTGTGAGTTATCACAAGGTGCTAGTCAGGCAAGATATAAACAAGAGAACCGCACACACAAAAAGAACAAAAAAGAGACTATATGACATTAAAGATTTGTATTGCTTAATTGCAAGTTTTGCAATGCGTTTTGCTCTCCGCAAGTATTAGGCCTATACATACTAAGCTTTTAGATCAGACATCGAACCCATCATGTCACTGTGACCAAATGAGCAGGTGACTGCAGCAGCACAGCCACCGGTGCTTAAAGGGGCTGTCCAGTTTGTTAAATAATAGCCAAAATGAAATGGCAAGATTTTGTACCATGTTCACCATGTTCATTGGCCTTTCATTTTGCAAGTGGAAAAAAACTTGTTTGTTCTGCTGTTTAATTTAGATAACAATGTAAGACTTCCAATTGAATTAGCAAATGATTTCAATTACTAATTGAAATCAGGGGTGCACCGATCATGAATTTTTATGATCGATTCTGGTTGCCGACTTTGAAAGCCAAGTCAGCCAATTCCGATAGCAGACTTTAAAAGTAAAAAAAAAATATATATATAAAAGAAACAGATAAAAAAAACAAAAAAAAATGTTTATTTGCTCTATAGGTACATTCAGATACTTTCATTATTATTATTATTATTATTATTATTATTATTATTATTATTATTATTATTAATAAAAGCATTGTTATATTGTTGTCATAGCCATCAGGGAGCTCTGATTCAGTCTGACTGAATCTTTTCTCGACTGCTTCCAGAAGAGTGTGCTTTGACGGCTTCAACACCATGATCTGTGCCAGCACTTTATCTTAGGAGATGTTTCAATGCAATGATGGACGGAATGATATCTGCCGCAGTTTGCAGTGGAAGAGTCGATTTCTCTACTGAGCTCCTCAAAAGGTGCAAGTAGAGTCAATGTGTTTTACCTTTAACATGGATTACCTTTATAAGATAATGTTGAAAATCCAAATGCTGAACATGTTCCACTATCGAATTATTCATCCGACTTTTATCAAGGACAAACGAGTTTACGTTAAGACAGTGACAAATTCAATAGTTTTTTTCTTCTTCTAGCGGTAAGCTAGGTGTATTCATTTAATAAATGAACACTTTACAAGTAAATTCATGTGCAGAGCACTCCAATAAGTTGAATGTTTTTATTTAAAACTAAGCAGTATATTCCACATACAGTGCATGGGGACCAAACGTCTGAGGACACTGCCAACACTGATTGTTTCCATTAATTATCAAGGGCTAATACAATTATGATACTTTGTTTATACATTTTATAAAATAACACTTTTTTAAAAATACGACCACTAGAATGATCACCATTGTAGTGGTCGTACTTAGTGTTGTAAGTGATCACCTTTAAATTCAGCATTATTCACTTCGGGTGGGATTTATGTTACCGTGACGCTCTAAATCTTGCCATGGCACAGCATCATGGCTGATGATGAGCAAAAAACCTGAGGCCTATTTAATTATATCCTGAAAACAGAACATAATAAAAAAAGTCCTAATTTGAAAGATTAGGCTAGTCAATTATTTATTAAAACTGAAAACTGCAAAACTGGCCTGTTCATGAGAAACCAAACATGGACAATGATAGGTTTGAACAATTAAGTTGCTTTCTGTGTCTTAACTTCATGCTCAATACACACTCCCACACATACAACCACACACTCCGTAACATCTTCCCATTGTTAGAGACAGATGGCCACATATAGAGTTCATTCATGGTTTGTAAGGATACGCAATAGCCACAGATCAAAGTGGTGTCAGCGGCAGCAGACCAACTGGGTGTCCCTGGGACGTCTGCTGTAATGTATATTTCTACCTGGGAATGTTCACACTAGGCAATAACCACAACTGTCAACATAACACTTAAACCCTCACTTGTGGCTGTCTCATTGAGATTCGGACGGAATGCTTGCGTGGCACTCTGGCAAGTCTCCCTTTGTGCATCGTAATAAAGCCTTTTCAATTGGAAAGTGGTCCTTAGGGTGTTACTTCACTGATCCAAACATGGTTCCACAAGGGAGAAGATTCCCCAAGAACACGCAAACAACATTCTTCTCATTGAGAATAAACCGTGCATAACTCTAAAAAATTCCAATCAACATAAAACCATATATACCTCCGCCCCCCACAAAAATAAAATTAAAAATTCATTTAAAATCTTAAGAACAATAAGTGGCAGCTCATTTTACCTTCCTCTTGTTGAGTTCTAGTGCTTGTGTCCGGAGTCCAAGTTCTTTTTCCAATGCTGCCAGAGAGCTCTGGAGTACCCCCTCCTTCTCCTCCAGTTTTTGCACAACTAGCAGCTGGGCATCCACCTGAAATATGAACACGGCACAGGGGTAAAATCAGTTTCTTACACCTAATCTTAGTCGATCACAATATACGATTACATTTTTATCCATTTCATTCCTTTTCATCTGTTTTTTTTTTTTAGAAGAAACAATAACATTTTTATAAGATTTTAAAGGAGTAACATGGTGGTTGAATGTGACACTTGCTAGTTGTCTTTAGGCAACAACAAAACAAATGTGCATAATTTTTTTTATTATTCAGTCATTTAAATGCATTTTAAAACGTATTTTTCTTAGCCTAAATTCCCCACTATAAAAGTTCACCCAAACTGTCTGGGCGTGGTAATGAGAACTGTCAGTTAGCTACGATTGACAGACCGTGCCCCGTTACCATAGCTACCTCCATGACACGCGCTTATCTTGGGACACTGAATTTTCACAAGCTAGCTAACTTAGTATATAAAGTATCCAGAGCTAAGGATGTTGACTTATATCCAATAATAATTTTTGCCAAGTTAAGATAAAACCACAACTATAACGTCCTTATGAAAGCAAACTAGCTAGCTAACGTTATCGATAACATTACATTATGAAAGCAAACTACATAGCTAGCGAACATTAGCTAGCTAGCTATAAATGAATACGACCAACCAGAGATTGTCCAATAGTCCTTAAAAGGCGCTCTAATAAGTGAACCTAACGTTAGTCAAATATTTACATTATCTTGCCTGTAAGCCAGCGGCACAAACTATGGGTCACAAGTTATCCATTTAGAATGAGCTATCACAGCAATCTGACTGACTGTAGGGATGGCAAAATGTAGTTTTAGAATGTCGCCAGCAGTGTATGCGCGTGAGCTCGACAATACATTTCTCACAGAAAAGGTAGTTTGTCGCCTTTTTTTTTAGTTTATTACAGTGGTGATAGAAGTGACAATAATTAAGTGGTACTGTGCTGTTAGCCTTATTGATCGCAGTACAAGGTTAATGTGAAGTAGCTAGCACAATCGGACAGCACTAACCCATAAAAATGTACTTTGAATGATACTTGCTCAATCGAACGGTAAATCTGAAAAACATTCGATTATAGTCAGCTGCACCGAAATTCTCTTTCACACCCTCAATAAACGACACAAGTCCCAGTAGATGATTGAATTAAACATTTTAAAGTTATATATTTTCTGAAACGTTACCGATTCCGCTTGGCCACAGTGAAACTATGCGATCTGAGTGTATAGTTTCTAAGTAAATTACGTCAGAAGGATTCAGCCTTGTTGTTTGCTACGTAAACTTCACAGCACACTTGTAGCAGGACGGTGTGTCCAGTCAGATTTCTTTATGGGGCGCCGGAAAGGGGAGTGGTTACTGTACTCGTGACGCACTAAGTTGATAACATTCTCAACCGCCTGAAAATAGGACGATAAATTTAAAATGCATATTTCTCCAAAAATAAAGAACGGACATATTTAATACTTTACTCATCATGTTTCTTCAATGCCTCTTGTGCAAATAGCACATAAAACCGAGAAAGTGTGAAAACCACCATGTTACTCCTTTAAATACTTTTGGGATGGCAGGTATGCCATCCTGCCAAGTTACGCCTTGGCGGGGTGGCATGCCTCATACCTACGCAGCACCAAGAGTTTGCCACTTTTCAGGATTTCCTACAGAAATAACAACAATGACCACAGAACTTAAAAACATTAATTTCTGTACCTTCTGACCCAATTTCAAAAGACTGACCCCATTTCAAAAGACAGAATTCACAAACACTCCTGCACAATAAAGCCTCCAACTAAGGGGATTTTGCATTGTCTCCTTATTTTTCCTGCCAGATTACATCATCTTAATGCAAGGCCACAAACAATATGTCTTCCCATTGGACATTTACCTACACCAGCCAATCCTTCACTTACACGCAAAATGGACTTCTCTTTTTCCCCAAGAAAATTTCCAGTCTTTCAGCTAGTTAGTTTGTGGCTCTGTGGTAATGTCGCAGTCAATGGATCATTGAGTAATGGGGTCAAATCTTGCCTGAAGCAAATTTTTCATTTCTTATACATGCTTATTTGCTCATTAATAATTGTCTATTACTTCTCAACCATTGCTTTTGCACCACATTTACCCCATCTTTCACTGAACGTATAGACTGTATTATGACATACCATCTACACGTTCAGTTAATCGGCTACAATTTAGCAAGGCCATATGGATACAAATGGAGCTCTGCTGTGCATACTGGCCTGTCTTCCTTAAAACCACGGACACATTTGAAGAAAAGTCACACCTTGGACAGCTACTTGATGGTAGCTGACTGGTAATGTCATTGAATGGGTAGTACAAGGTCGGAAGATTGAATCCCACCTCGCCGACAGGCAAATCCTTAATTTTCTCATACTTATATTGCTAACTAATAATAGTCTATTGCTTTTGCACTTATCAAAATATGAGAATCGTCAATGCATGTGTTTACCAAGAGTCACTCATGGGCAATCATATGCATTTCATGACGACACATTTAGTGATTTTCTTGAAGTTACACCAGCTGACCACTGTGGCGTTTCTACTAACTATATTTCTTCACTTGGCTACTGTAGAAAACGTTCTTAACAGCAAACACCACATTTCTACATTCATGTTACCTCGCCCTGTTCTCTATCTACCCACATACAAACAATTAGAACGTATGGACTGTCTACAACATCCCATTAAAAACATTCCATTTAAAAACATGACTCAATCATAATTACAATTAAAGCCGCAAGCGGCGTTGGGAGGGGTCCAAGCATTGGCACTATCGCGCCCCCTATGGGGCGATTTTAAAATGGCTTTGTCCTCAGGGTCATATAGCTTCACCCAACATATCTACTGAATATCATGATGAGCAATGGATTGGAATATATGTCTGACGTAGTAAAATATTGATGACTTATGGCCAAATTTGTGCTAAGACATGCTGTCTGATGACTTACTTGCGTCACCATGGTTGTGTCCTGGCCGCTTCCTGTAAAGGCCTTTACTATGTTGTAACACTTAGATGGCATGTCGTAACACTTAGATGGCCGACGTGTATGTACAGCTGCAGTGTTTCTGCGCCGCAACTAAAAAAGGTGTCACACTAGTGTTGTCACGATACCAAAATTTTGACTTTGATACTGATACCAGGTTTAGTATCACAACACTCAATACTGAAATGATACTTGAAACTTAAACAATGCTGATTCGAAACTCGGTACCTAACGATATTGAAATTACCTTAATAGATCAGAAACGTAATGTCCACAAAGGTTGACCTCATTTTCGAATTCATGGTTTATTAACAACCTAAGTTGAAGCCTCTTCAACATACTAATAATAGAAAAATATTAAATATATTTCAAAAATGAAACCGTTGTAAACTAAATGATCTTCAAAACAGGTCATTCACCTTTAAATAGATTTAAAAACAGCATATTTTAATAACAATACAGCATCTATCTATAATAAAATATTTCCAAATTGGAACACCTATTGCTACTGAAGTGAACTGAGTCAAAGCTTGCGCTGTATCAACGAGCTGAGTGCACAAGCGCAAGTCACCTCACTTGGCAACCTTAGTTGCTACTGCCATCTAGCGAAGATTCTGACAGAATTTTTTCTGTCGCTCTGGATAAGAGCGTCTGCTAAATGCCTGTAATGTAATGTAATCATGTCAAACTTCACCTACATGCCCATTCTGATGAAAGCATATTGTTTCAACTACTCAATTTCACCATTTGTCTCTATTTCTCTTGTACTACTGTTATTTTCTGATGTGCAAAGATTGCTGGGAAATATGCCTCTGCATGTGTTTGCCTAAGGCAACCACACTAATAATTCTAACAGATACAATAGGGTTCCACCAGCTTCGCTGCTTGGACCCCTAACTACTAGTAGTCTACATGAGAAAAGCACAACAGTTTTCCTATGCAATTTAACGCGTTCCTTGAACAACTATATAAATTATTACCTTCCTCATACAGTCTGTTTTATATGCCGTTCAGTAAGTCTGTGATCATGGAGGACGGAGTGTGGCACAGTGGGTAAGGAACTGCGCTTGTAACCGAAAGGTCGCAGGTTCGAAAGCCGTTGTACACTTGAGCAAGGTACTTAACCTGCATTGCTTCGGTATATATCCAGCTGTATAAATGGATACAATGTAAAGTGCTAAGTAAAAAAGTTGTGCAAGTCGCTCTGGATAAGAGCGTCTGCTAAATGCCTGTAATGTAATGTAATCATGTCAAACTTCACCTACATGCCCATTCTGATGAAAGCATATTGTTTCAACTACTCAATTTCACCATTTGTCTCTATTTCTCTTGTACTACTGTTATTTTCTGATGTGCAAAGATTGCTGGGAAATATGCCTCTGCATGCTATTCTCCACTGTCAACTGTTCCAATATGTCACAACTGTTACCTAGTTCTCCTTCTCCAATTCTCACGAAAGGTCAGTGATCTAGCTATGGAAAACAGCAAAGAGAAGTCCTACCTACAGCTAAGCATATCAAAATGCCTTATAAACCTTATAGACACTAAAAGTGGATCTCAGACAAAATAACAAAAAACGGGGAAGGACAGAAGGGTACACAAGTCGCGACCTAGGGAGTTCTAATTCAACAAGCTTGCTGATAATTTTGTCAGTGAAGACTCGTTGGATGGGCATCAAATCAGTGAGTACATACACCTCACTTACCCAACATGTAAAATATATTTATTTGATTTAATTTGGTCATTATTATCAAAAATATAAATGATCAATTAAATCGCCAATTTTGTTGTAGGCAGAGCAAACTGTTGGATCAACCTTAATCAAAATATACAACTCACAACCAGATGAAAATTAAGAAATGTATTAAGTTACAATAAATATTCATGTCTAATATAAAGACGCGGTTCAACTACCTTAAAACGCTTAACAAAGGATACAGACATGGGCAGTCACACTGTATGAAAGAAGATATAGAACCATAGCTTATTTGTCCCAAAGCAATCAAAAATGCAAAAACCAAAGAGGGCAGAATAATCTAAAAACACCACCCCAATCGATGTAGATGCCCACTTCCAACCAAGAACTTCTGTCCAAGTTGCCCAAAACTGACTTAACTCAAAGAAAGCTGCATACTTTAACTAGTAAAAAAGAGGAGGGGTGGGGGCACGGACACCCCCTCTGACACACACGCATACATTCACACATCAGGGGCGACATAGCTCAGGAGGTAAGACCGATTGTCTGGCAGTCGGAGGGTTGCCGGTTCAAACCCCGCCCTGGGTGTGTCGAAGTGTCCTTGAGCAAGACACCTAACCCCTAACTGCTCTGGCGAATGAGAGGCATCAATTGTAAAGCGCTTTGGATAAAAGCGCTATATAAATGCAGTCCATTTACCAGATGGCTAAGCCCCCTCCAGTTCCTGCTCTCTCACCTCCAGGCTATGCTGGCCAAGCACTCCGAAGCTTCCTATGGCTGTAAAATCTTATATCTCACAAATTTATGAAATGTGAACATATTGGAGCTTTTCTTTTCTTCACAATTTACTGCTGGCCTACTTTTCTGACACGAGTCGTGAAATAAATTTTAATCTTTTTTTAAAAAAAGATTTCCGCTTAATGTCTAAAAGAAAGCAAAATACCATGCTGGTGTGACTGTCAAGAATCGACTAGCTGGTCTTCGTTAAGCTGGAAAGACTTACATCTACAAGATTCTAAAGGCTGATGAATTCCCTATGTATTTTATCAACAAATAAGAGCATAGGCCTGCGGCTTGAGAAATGTGGTTCCACAATAAGGAAAAAAGGCTCTGGAAGACCCAGAACGACAACAATTACAGAAAAACACAGACTCAAATTCTTAGTTCTTAAGGAAATGGTAGATGAATTTAGAACTGCTAACAAGACTGTTTCCAGAAGAACAATTACAAGAAGACTGGCTGATGTTGGTTTTGTTTCAAAAAGATGCACTAACAAGCCACTGCTCTTTCAGATAAACATTGGTGACAGAATGCTCTTTTAGCCAAATATGGGAAGTGTGATTCAGATTGGTTCCACAGAGTCCTATGGAGTGACAAGTCAAAATTTCAGCAATGTAGTGATGCCCCAGAGAGGTGCCCTTGTAGACAGTTAAGCATGGAGGAGGGGGAGTCATGGTGTGGAGGGAATTTTCATCTGGTGGTGTCAGTGAGCTGGTGCGATTGTTTTGTATCATCCACAAGTTATTTTCTCAACAGGAAAGATCGGAAGTCATTTTTTAGCAAGATAATGCTCCTGCCCATAAAGCCAAAGCAACCAAAAGTGGCTACAGATAAAGTCTCTGAAACTCATGTTTTGGCCAGGTCGGAGTCCCCCATTGAATTCCATTGAGAATATCTAGTCCCACATTGAGCATAAACTAATCGGACAAATGTTTTCTTGTTTTGATCAACTGTGGAAAGCTACTAAACATGAGTAGAACAATATCTCAGTGTGCATGAGAATTTCTGAAAGTTGGCCCAACAGAGTAAGTTGTCTGAGAAAATCTAAGGGAAAAGCTATCCCATACCAATTCATTATTCATTTTCCAGTGCATTTGTTGCCCTTGAATTTGATTAAATCATAGCAGGAAAAAAACATTCTTATTCGGCCAAAATTTGACTGAATTTTGAGAGAATCATGAGAAAAGAATCACAATACTCTTACTTGCTCTGGTGTTGTATCCTTGGGAAAAGGTTTATAATGACAGCACAGGTTGTCCTCAAACAATGTTTACTGGTAGATATCAATCATGTCAAGGTTGTGAACATACTAAATAATGACAGAATTGTCCCCCCCCCCCCCCCACGCTCAACCCCCCATTCCACTCACTTGGGTTTTGAGGGTCAGGACCTGGTCTGCCAGGTCCTCCTTCTCCTCCCTCAGCAACTTGTAGATCTGATTGGATTTGATCCTCTCACTCATCAGTTTGAAGTTGGCATCATCCTTCTCCCTCAGCTGTTGCATGAGCCGGCTGTTTTGCTCCTGCATATCTTCAAAGGCCTGGCCAGTAACATCCATTTCACTGAGCAGAGCTTCCTCTTCCTATAAGGGCAGGGGATAGTCAGTAGTTTAGGATACCTGCCAACCACCTGGCCAAATAGAAGTATTTCCTCATTGGAATTAAAATAATGTCTGGCTTCTTGATACAAATCTACCAGGATTTCAAGAAGTGTTCAGACTTCAGTATGGACTTATTGTACGTTGCTTTGGATAAGAGAGTCTGCCAAATTAAAGGAATGTTGTATGGGGTTTGTGACAGAGCAGGTTTTGTCACACAAGGAATGGGGTTTAAAAATGAGCAGCATAGAAAGACATGTTCCTAAAGTTGTGTATTTTATTATGCAAAATGTTTTTGTAGTAAATAAACAGCTGGTGATGTGATATTTTTCCATAAGCTAGGAATTACAGACTGTTGGCTTTTGTGTGGTAACGAAAACTGGCATACACACGGGGGATTCCAGGACTGAGGTTGGGAACCACTGTTCTATGCTCTGCAACCTTGACATTTTGAACCTTGCTCCCTAAAAGTTCTACACTGACACTGTCATTTTTGACAAAGAGTTGGTGTGTCCATTACACTCCGGTGTATCTTATCTACCAGGTTTCATGACACTATTTGAACCTGTGAAATCCTCCATTCTGGATTTTCTACTATTTAGAATTTTTATTTAGAATCTCATTAGACATTAGACATTTCTCAGAAAATCCCCATGATTTATAAACAAAATTATAAATTTTCTCAAGTTTCACAAGATTGACATCCAACATTAATCTAATAACTTTAAGACCGATTTGTCACTCTGTGCCACTACAGACAGGATGCATATTCCTTGGCTTAATTGTCCAGTGAGAGCATGGCCCCTGTAATCACAGTTAGGAGCCGTTTTTGAATCCCCCAACCCCCCAACCCCCCAATCCCCAAACCTGTTTTGTAGCTGCCAGTTTCTTCTGTAGGTGGTCAATGGTCTCCTCTGCCATACGGATTTTCCTGAGGGCATCTTCATCCGCCAACTTCTTGCTCTCCTTTCTCTCCCTCTCCTCCAGCTCTCGCACTCGTCCTCTCAACTCATCCACCTGATAGAAAGGGAGAGAAAGGCTTATGTAAAACTAACATTAAAATATCTCAATTACATTTACTCGGCCTGAATCCACAGGATCGCCCCAGTCCTGTCCTTCGCTCCATGGTCATGGACTGCTTCAGCCGTGTTCTTCCCCTGCCCATGCCTTGACACTGTCTGGAGCTCCAGATCCATCATCCGGCTCCTCTAAACTGCACTATTCCGAACTATACCATTTGGTCTTCTATTGTTCCCGTTAGCTTTCACCTCAGCTGTAAACTGCTTAACTTGTTTGTGCAATCCTCTAGTGGCCATGACGCTGACATACTGAGATTGGTCAGCTCATACTTTCAGTGCTCCTGCAACCAAACACTGTTTGTGTTGAAAACACAAACTCTGTGTTCCGGCTGTATAGGTAGACAATTCAGGACAACTACACCGAAGACGGAGTTTCTAAGCACAACCATTGTCGCGCTGGTCATCCCTTTACCAAGCACCCCCTCCCTGCAGTCTCATCTGTAACTACCCCCACCCACGCATGACACACTGGACAATAGTGTCTATCAGGGCATTCATAAAAGTATTCTTTCACCACTAAAAATTTGTATTCCGTCATAGCAACAAGATAAACCCAATAATAGCCCTAAGATATGCCAATAGAGCAGTGAAAACGCTGCTCACTGAATATGGAAATAAACAAGACAAATGTTTCTAATATTATACCACGTCATTCCACCCTCCATGTCTAGGACTAAATATGGTATAACTATACAACCTTACCATAGGTTTTACATGTAGAAAAATCCCTTTCAAGACTGAGTAGTAATGGATGCTGCTCTTGAAAAAAGTTAATTTAAGATCTCACCAATTCTAAGCAACAGGGCTGCCACTCATGTTAAATGAAGACACTGATTTTGTTGATATGGAAGCTCAGTCACATTTCTCAAAATTGTGTGCCTTAATTTTATGTAAACAAAATCATTATAAAACAGAGGCTGACTTAAGTAGTACACAAATAGGCTATGCATGCAAAACAACTAAAACACGCAGAAATTTTATTGTATCTATTTTTAGGTACGCTTTTTGTTAGGACCTAAAATTGCAGCACATTTTAATCTTTTTTCCATGCATGTGCACTTGCATATAATTTGTGTCAGCCTCTAATTATAAAAGTGTACTGTATGTAGCTCTTAAAAGCTATTGAGATTTCTTGTTTGTGCTGTAATTTCAATAAAGAAAAAACATTCATCTGCACCTTTATTCCTGTTTACAATCATTTACATAATGTGTTAAGAAATTACCAATGTGTATGGGAACTGACAAAAAAGGTAACGCTTAAAATGTATTATTGCGGCGCCGAAAGGCGCGGTGAAAAGTTTTGGGTGCACCAAAATTCAAAAGTTAGGCGCACCAGTGCAACCACTGTAAAAAGTTAGTCTGGAGCCCTGCAATGTGTTTTCTACTATTAAAAAAAGATGTAACAGTGATCCTACAGACCTCTGCTTTGGACTTCCGCTCAGCAGCCATGAGCTGCACTTTGTCCCTCTGCTCTTTGGGTGCTGATTTGTACATGTCCAGAAGCAGTTTCATCTCTTTCTGGGACTCCTGTGCTTTCCTGAAAAACAGAAGGAGTCAATGCCCTGCAACAGATCAATGCTGATTAATAAAAACCATTCGAGAAAAACACATGCTTACTTCAGTTCAGCCCTCAGTAACTTCAATGTGTCAGAGTCTTTCCTCTTCAGCTCCTCACTTCGCAGTCGCTCTCGCTCTCTCTCTCGCTCCCTCTCTCGTTCTCTCTCTGCCTCCCTCTCTCTTTCTCGAGCCCGTTGTCTCTCCAGTTCCCTCCTCCTTTCCTCCTCCTCTTCCTGTTCTTCATCTTCCTCCTTCTTCACATCCATGCCTCCATCACTCCCCATCTCTTCTGACATCGAAACCCCAATCTCCCCACTCTGGCAACGTAACTGAATAGGAAGAAATGGACAAGCACTGGTATGCTGATCAAACTGCCAACAACACAACAGAATAGAAACACTGCACTGTACAAACATTTGCTATTGGCTGACTAAATAGGACACCATTTAAACTTGTCCACACACTCATACATGCTAACAAGCAGGGTAAGCGTAGATTTGAAACCTTATTTATCTCCATCTGAGTCTCTCGTAGCTTTCTCTTGAAACGCTGCACATCTCCCTTCAGTTGGTGGTTGTGATTCTGTAGACTGCTGATCAAGTGACGCATCTCCCTGTTGATGGGGCCTTAGGCAACAAAATAAGTCAAAATATAAACTGATCATTTATCTGCATTGTGGCCCCTTATTATTCATGCTTAAAAGAATCCTACATTCAAGCACCATATTTACTTCCTAGTTGTTGGTACAGAAACCAATCCATCCGAAATGTGGTCTATCCCAAGAATATTTTCCAGTCCGACACAATTACAATCTTTAGTAGTTCTGCATATCCACCCTTAGATTTTACACACTTGTGGTCAAGGAGTTTTTGATTCAGCACATAGTATAGTTTAACCTGCTGTATATATGCAATATCTGAGTATTTCATTACAAACTGAAAAAGAGCTCATTTATTTTAGATTTTTTGCCTAGATTTGGCATAATTCTTTCTATTTTGAATGAATCTTATATTCCATCCCATGTTCATTGTCCAATTTCACAACTAACAGCAACGTTGAATCACAAGTTCTAGTTACTGTAGCTTATAACTTGATTTAGGTTTGCCAAGCAAAATACGGAATAGTCCCTTATTTGGACAGTAGAATAGGCATTCCGTATTTAACTCAGTGCTACGGGACGCATTTTCTTTCATATCTTTTTGCAGGATTGCGTTTATAGTTTAACTGTTGTTTTGAATATAAATCAATAGTTAAGCTAGACCAAGCTGGGATAACAAGCATGCCCTAAGACCATTTTGACCTAAAACCCAGCTGAATTTTAATATTGGCTAGGTAACACGTGACTGCAAACCTAGCAAAGCTAGCTTGCATTCTAACCCTGTTTCAGAGGGTCTAGAAAGTTGCTATGTCTACACTGCGTGAGCACACCATTTTAAAACGGCAACAACAAATGTATGGTTTCATGCCATTTTTTTCAACGATGTAATGACAAAAATAACCAAAATTTGTGCTAATTGGATGATATAAAATAATAGCTATCTTTTCCTGACAATCATCGTTTTCATAGAGTTAACAACCTGAGGTATGTGCAAATAGAACTACCAGAGTTTTGCATTACAATGGTCCAAATAGAACTATCAACCTTGGCCGCATCACCATCCATCAGCTGTCGTACATTATTTTCCAATAACGGGACAGCCCGTCATGGTTTATTCCTTACACAACAACCAGACAAGCCACAAAAAAAATCAAGAAAAAGGAAAGAAAACCTCTCATTCACACAGGAACAATGACCACGTTTACATGCACATGATTATTCCAACAACCTTGTTCTGAAAAGCAAAATCCAATTAACCCTTTATTCTGAATATGCAAAATCGGAAATAATACAGGTTGCGTACACCTGTAATAAAATGCAAATGAAAAGCATGTAAACACGTTATTTGTTTACAACTCAAACACGGCTTGTGCATGTACGGTTTCCAAAGGTGCCATGTAAAAATGTTGCGGCAAGCACAAAGCCGTCACTTCTGGACTAACAAGGAGACACGTCTTCATTTCTGTATTAAAAGAAATAAACATGTGCATGGATGGCATCAACCTAAAGGTCACAAGTTGGATTCCCGGGTAGGTCACAGTAAGGTACTTAACCTGCTTTGCTTCAGTATATATCCAGCTGTATAAATGGATGCAATGTAAATGCTATGCAAAATTTGGGTACGACGCTCTGGATAAGAGCGTCTGCTAAATGCCTGTACTGTAATGTAATGTAACAAAATAAAAGATGATGTGTTCAGTCGAACCAGCACAGGTAGAAGACCCAGAAAGAAATATGTTTTTGACAAGGCTGTCAACTGTAATGCATTAATTCGTGATTAAGACAAAGTAATAAAATTAGATTAAAATGCAATTTTTTGTTTTAAAAAGTTTCACTTGTCAAATAATTGCGTGAGTTAAAACAACGTTGACAGTCTGACTTTAAAAAAAACATTGCTTTCAGTGTTTTCCACCTGTTTCTAATTTGTTCTGTGGTTCAACAGGACACAGCATCTTTAAAATTTGAAGGCATAGAGACAAAATAATACCAGCGGTTCACACCCAGTGAATTTATTATTAATTATTGTGTATGGAAGAATTACTTGGACGCTATTCCTTTAGCACGGCCATGAACAGAATATTCAGCTAAATATGTATAAAAGAATAAGATTTGGTTATTCCTATAATGACGCATGTAAATGGCATAAATCGGAATATGACCCTAACAAGAACAAGGATCATTGGCCGGAGTGCATGTACAGTAAATGTGGTCACTGTAGGGGTGGGCGATATGACGATATTAGATTGTGAACGATGAAAATTTCTCCACGATCTGCCTTACCAGAGAGAGTATCGAAAGATCGGGAGTATTGAAACTGCACGTTTGATCAGTTGCATTGACAACGCTCATACATGGCATCCAAAGTTGTTTTCTCAGCCAAACCTAAAATCACACTATTCGCTAGTCCCTGTTGCGCCTCCACTAACAGACACACCAATAAACCAATAATAGCAAACAGTACGTAGCGCCTTGGATTTATTTTACTCCCCTTTTTTTATTTGACAACATAGTGGCATGGCTGACACCACAGAGGAGTTGGTCCCTAAAAATATTTGACGTATACGATATGGAACTGGTTTGGGTTTTCCAAAACCAACACGGCGCAAAACAACGTTATTTGTAAAGAAAATGTTCGCACATCGGATGGCAACACGATGAACCTTTTAAATCACCTCAAGAGAAAGCACCCCAAAGAGCAGACGGAAAGCCAAACAATCAGGGGATCTCACGTGAGTGGCTCAGGCACAGCCACGCAGCTAGAAGCTAGCGGTACAAACTTAATACTTTGCAGAATTGCACTTGATTAAAATCTGGTACTTTGGCCCAAATAGTCTCTGTTATTCTTTTCCTTTTAGGTTTTGTTTCCTAAAAAGAATATTTTCTTAAATAGGGATATTAGTTTGAAAATAGTCTTAAAAACCATGAAAAAGAATCGTGATCATATCTTGGATAGTGATCATGCCTGAAAAAAATCGCAATATGATATTTTTGCCATATCGCCCACCCCTAGGTCACTGTCAAGTCCAAATGTGTAAATATGACATACCCGCTTGCTCGTTGGCAGCCAAGTTCTGCTCAAATTCAATCCTTAGCATTTCATACTCCTTTCGGACCTGGGCCAGGGTGTCTTCTAGCTGGATAACTTCTGTGCGTAGCTTCTTCTGGAGGGAAAGTTCATCACTCTGGAAATAATCAGAATGGAAAGGGCCAAAAGTAAGATATTGACACATTCAAGGCAGTATACCAAAAACTATAAAGACACCATAGTAAAATTGAACAGAGTCAATGTTTAAGATGCCCACTCATGAGAACCGCATAGTGTCATGTCCTAGCTAAACCATAACATTCACATGAAACAGAATCAGCCAGCTGTGCCAACAGCACAGCAATATTACAGCCACGTGTTAACAAGCCTTTTGCTCTCTCCCCACCTCCATGTGTTCAATCTGTCTCAGATGAGCATTTTTTGCTGTAAGCAGCAGTGCTCGGGCCTCATCCAGCTGGGTCTTCACTCCAAGAGACTCGTTGTACAGTAGGGAGAACTGTGACTGAAGGCACTTGTACTCCGGAGTCTCCTTCACCACCTCCTCAGGGATGTTTCTTAAGTCCATCTGTTAGACACAACACAGAGTGGACTGAGGTGGTGAGGGCAATATTTATGTGATGAACATGCAACCCTTTTGCTGGAGGGGGAAAATACACACTGAATCATGAATAAAATGAATTCTATTACTGCAGCAGCATATTTAGTGGTCACAGGAATTCTGTAGTTCAGTAGGGAAACACCTCTTGATGGATAATGTAACAGGGATGGCATAACATATGGATAACACAAGAAAACATACAGTGAGCACCATAATTCATTGGACAGTGACACATTTTTTTTAATTTTGGTTCTGTACTCTGGCACTGTGAGTTTGAAAGGCTACAATGACAATGAGGTTGAAGTGCAGACCGTCAGCTTTAATTTGAGGGTATTTTCACACATATCGGATGAACCGTTTAGAAATTATAGAACCTTTTGTACATAGTCGTCCCCCCCATTTTCAGGCATCAAAAAATATTGTAGATAATGTAAACATAATGTAGAATACAGTAATCATTTTTAATATTTAGTCGCATATCCATTGCATGCAATGACTGCTTGAAGTCTGCGACACATAGACATCACCAGACGCTGGGTATCTTCCCTGGTGATGCTCTGCCAGGCCTGTACTGCAGCCATCTTCAGTTCCTGCTTGTTTCGGGGACTTTTTCTCTTCAGTCTCCTCTTCAGCATTTAAAATGCATGTTCAATTGGATTCAGATCCGGTGATTGACTCGGCCAGTCAAGGATTTTCCACTTTCTGGCCGTCAAAAACCCCTTCGTTGCTCTAGCATCTAGTATGTTTCGGGTCATTGTCTTGTTGCATGATGAAGTGCCGTCCAATGAGTTTGGAGGCGTTTGGTTTTATCCGAGCAGATAAAATATTTCTGTAGACTTCAGAATCAATGAAGACAAGTGAGCCCGTTCCACTGGCAGCCATACAGGCCCAAGCCATAACACCCCCTCGAGTAGTAGAATGACAGCATTACCTTCAGCTTCTCACTTTCCCTCACAGCCTCCTGAAGCTCCAGCTGAAGCTTCTCCAGTTCTGCCATTCGGCTATTGGCCAGTTCTTGGTTTTGCTCCAGCTCTGCATTCAAGAGCTCAAACTGAAAAGGAGTATAGACAGGTACACAAACACTGGGTAATGGACTGGTGTTTTATGACACGCTGTCCTTTAATGGATTTAAACTACTCCATTTACACCTTAAACAATCAGTGCTCTGGAAATAAATTTGCATACACAGCATTTGTTCACTCATGTTTGTCCCCAGCCATACTTTGGTGACTACCAAAATTGGTATTATCAATCAGGAATTATTGATCATGGGGTATTTTTTCAAGCATATGATCTTATCGTTGAAGTGTACGTAAGCTAGACTAGCAGGTGGCAACTAAACATCCAAAGGCTGCGTGAAAGCAATGTCGGCTCTGTAGCCCAAAAAGCAATCATTGGGAAACTACAAGCTTATACAATCAAAGTACAGTATACTGACAGAGTTACTGAAAAGGTGGATATGGTTTCAAGCACAGGCTCACAGTGAGCTATGGCCACAGATGCTATAGGATATTCCATAACTGGCACTAGCATCACCCGGTAAGTGAAGATTTCAGCAAGCATCAGTAAGTATTTATTCACGTGACCATTCAGTCTAAGAATGGCATGTGGTAGGTTATATTGTAAACTGAACACTGAATAAGTTGTCATTGGAAAGAGGGCCTTGCTCTGAATCAGAAAAATTTTAACCAACGCAACAAGACCGAATTTGTTTTAATGTCCTCAGACTGTTAAACCTCCTGGTGTAAGAAAGTGATTCAGGGCTGGAGGGAACCTCTGCATCACACAGTGGACAGACATACTCAGAAGGAGTAAGGCTTGTGGCCTTTCAAGTCGAAGAACCAAAAACACACCAAAATATCCAAACAGAAAATTAGGAAAAGCTATTTATTTTTTACTTTTCATGTTAACAATTGTTTATTTCAAGTTAATTATGGGTACATGGAAATACATGGTTGCCAAGAGAATATTGAATGTACATAAAGAATTCAGTACTTTTCATCTTTGATTCTTAACATA
This sequence comes from Anguilla rostrata, assembly GCF_018555375.3. Lineage (NCBI taxonomy): Eukaryota > Metazoa > Chordata > Actinopteri > Anguilliformes > Anguillidae > Anguilla > Anguilla rostrata. The sequence continues at coordinate 28,702,091 of NC_057934.1, forward strand.
AATGTGGCTGCAGCATGAGTAACTGTATAGCGAAAAGCAAAATTCATGAAATCGTTATCGGACTGCTGATTAATGTGAAAAGGTGACTATCCAGTTTAAATTCACCAATATCAAAAGGCAACTGCCATTGATTGGCAGTTAATGCTGTTCTCACCTTCTGTATGTTGAGTGTGATTTGTCCTCCAGGTAAACCCCCTGAACTGCCAGAGGTGTAGTACCCAGAATTCAACTGAAAGGTAAAATGAGAATATAAACCAATGAGTGACTGAAATCAGCTGAAATTCTCCAGAAAGTTACTGACACATTGGCAGAGACAAAGACAAATGTGAACTGACACACCACTAAAACTTCCAGACCTAAAAATATTGTGGGCAGTCAAGAAAAAAAAAGAGCTTCAAAGTACTGTCAGGTCCAATATTAAAATACTGCTGTCAGACATTAATCGCAACATCATAGCAATGTCAAAAGTATGGTAAGTGCTTCTGAGGAAAGACAGATACTGAGTTGAGGGCTATATATGCTACATGGCCAAAATTATGTGGACAATCCGTCTAATTAGTGGGTTTGGCTACTTCTGGCACACCCATTGCTAACAGGTGCATAAACTCAAGCATACTGCCATGCAATCTCCATAGACAAACACTGGAAGTAGAATGGGTTGTACTGAAGAACTCAGTAACTTTCAATGTGGCACTGTCATAGGATGCCACCTTTCCAACCACTCAGTTTGTCAAATTTCTGCCCTGCTAGAGCAGCCCTGGTTAAATGCAAGTGCTGTTACTGCGAAGTGGAAACATCTAGGAACAGTAGCAGTTCAGCCATGAAGCAGTGAGCCATGCAAACTCACAGAGCAGGACCGCTAAGAGCTGAAGCATGTAGCACCTAAAAATAGTCTTTGGTTGCAACACTCACTACAGAGTTCCAGACTGCCTCAGCAGCACAAGAACTGTTCGTCGAAAGCTTCATGAAATAGGTTTCCATGGCCGAGAAGCCACAACACAAGCCTAAGATCAGCATGCACAACGCCAAACGTCAGCTGTTGTGGTGTAAAACACACCGTCATTGGAATCTGGAGCAGTGGAAATGCATTCTCTGGAGAGAGGAATCACACTTCACTGTCTGGCAGTCGGGCTAATCTGGGTTTGGTAAATGCCAGGATTATGCTACCTGCCCGAATGCATAGTGCCACCAACTGTAAAGTATGGTGGAGGAGGAATAATGGTCTGGGGATGTTTTTCATGGTTTGGCCAAGGCCTCTTAGTTCCAGTGTAGGGAAATTGTACTACAGCATACAATGACGTTCTAGAAAATTGTGTGCTTACAACTTTGTGGCAGCGGTCTGGGGAAGGCCCTTTCCTGCTTCAGCATGACAACGCCCGCACGCACAAAGTGAGGGCCAAGAAAAAATGGTTTAAGTCAAGTCTGGTGTGGGAGAACTTGACTGGCCTGCACAGGGCCCTGACCTCAACCCCATCAAACACCTTTGGGATGAATTGGAACACTGACTGTGATCTAGGCCTTATTGCCCAACATTAGTGCCCAAACTCACAAATGCTGTTGAGGCTGAATTGAAGTGAATCCCTGAGCCACCTTCTAAAGTCTAGTGGAAAGCCTTCCAAGAAGAGCAGAGGCTGTTATAGCAGCAAAGAGGGGACCAACTAAATATTAAAGCCCATGGTTTTGGAATGAGATGTTCAACAAGCACATATGGGTGTTGTTCAGGTGTCCACATACTTTTGGCCGCATAGTGTGTGACTATTCACTTCAATCATCTGCCTGCAGAAGACAAGAATTCCCCCAGATGAATTTCGCTAGTGCACTGGCACATCAAGCCAAGCTTCGCCAGTCCTGTGCTGCTGGACTGGTTCTGGAGCTTCTGTACTTATTCAAAACCAATTCAAGCTGGCAAGATCAGATCCAGAAATGGCACAATTCAATTTCTGGTGGCAGCGGCACAATTGCAATCAAGCTCAGATTTGCAGTAATGTTAACAATGGTCACTTCAGAATTTTGCTACAAGGACATACTAGTAAACCACAGAACGGTTTATACCACAAATGCAGGCACTCAACAAATAAATTCTTAAAACATAACTGCTCAGCAAATGGTATTATGACAAAGAGATGACAATGACAACTAGACCCCTATTCAGTTATTAAAACTGGGCTTTTTAACAGTCCAACATCAATACTCCATTATGAAAATTAATTCTGCAAGATTAGACTACACTGACATGCTTTTAATTAAACCAATCCTATATTGCTATATTGCAAGGCATACATTTATAGTGGTAATCATTCAGCACCTATACCCATCAACCCTGCATGCTCAAGTCACAAAATATTCTTTTTGAAGAAAAAAACAAAACTGAATCAGAATTAAAATCAGCTTCTCCAAGCACATTATGTTCAAATCAAACTAAGTACGTTAAGGTACTCAAAATACACTGCAACACTGCAATGCTGATGACAGTATCTGGCATGCCCTGGGGTGCAAGAGCCCAACAGAGTACAAAGCAATAGCAATTCGGACTGTGCCCGCCATCTTGGATCTTAAGTTGAATATGGCTTGGCTCACAGATGCCAGTGCATAAAGGGACACAAGATACACACCCTGTTCACAAAAAGTAAAACACATGGACAGACAGGCAAAACACTGCCTGAAGATTTGGCAAAGATTACAGTGATAGAGTGAGCAGGAGAAGGGCACACCTGTTCCAAGGCTTCAGCCAAGTGCTTGTTGAGCTTCTGCTCCCTCTTACGAAGTTTTTCAATGTCCCATTGCAGATCCTCCACAGTCGTCTCCATTTCAGAAACTTTGGTCTCTGAACTCATTACCTTGTCCACCAGCTCATTATACTGACAGGAAGAGAGATGAGAACAAGAGACTAAGGTTTCATTTACACAACCACTCTGATGTGACCTGATTCCAAATTTTGTCCACATTCAAAGTGCAAACAAGAACAGCACATTGTATCCAATTATTTGTTTTGTTTTTTTTAGATCAAATACAGTCTCCTTCATAAGTGGTATCAAATTTCAATTCCAATCACCAACATCAGACCTTACATTAAAACTCCCACGAGAGACGTGTTGGCGTAATGTTAGTGTGCCGTGTGACACATCAAATACAGATTTGCCATTAGCTGGTTAATGAAATTAATTTTTTTCTGCCCTTTTTTATTTATTCATTTTTTATGTACCTTAAAAAAAAGAGAACGCATGTTTTATTGTATTCGGCAGTATATTATGACTGAAAAGCAGGAATTTTCAATTTTCAATCATTTCAATAAACAAAACAACCATCCCTAAGGCAATAACCATTTAAAATGGGAAATAGAACACATTCAACAAAACCAACATTGTCACAACTTCACTGCGCTTCATGTTAGCGCCTGTTTGTTGCCATGTCAACCTTACCAGCATTACACTGTGCACATGGCATGCATGCCACGCAAGCTGCACAAACGTAAAAACATACTGTAGGCCACATGCAGGTTGTGTGATGTAAGCACTTAACAATCAGACTTCTACATTTAAATTAAAAAAAAAAAAAAAAACATTCAGTCATGAACACAATAAAATACAGGGTACAGAGTCAGAAGTATCAGTGAAATAAAAACAAACACGATTAAGCCAGTCATTTCTCAAGCAGGTTTCGGTAGGGTATGGGAGAGGAGAGACGAGTATTGAAGCCAATGTATCCGAATGAACGTACCTCTAGGGACATTTTGTGATGTCGACCCTGCAGGGATGCAGACAGGTCCTGCAGCCTAACGTTCTCATCCAGGAGCATGCGATTCAGAGAAAGCATCTCGCTTTGACTGTCATCCTGAAAAACTATGACAAAACTTGCAATTACTTGCATAGAGTGCACAAATTGGGGTTATTCTGTACCAACTCTAGGGCCATTGGCTGAAAGTGACCCTGAGCCCAAGCGTGAGCCTGGCTAATTTTTCTGCCCACGGTACCTTTCTGACAAAAGGTTGACATTTTCCAGTTCTCAGGTAAAACATTTTTTGGTGAATAATGAATTAACCTGGGGCCTCCCTTATATTCATCCTAAATGCAAGTGCACAACGTTTTCCAGTTCTCAGGTAAAACATTTTTTGGTGAATAATGAATTAACCTGGGGCCTCACTTATATTCATCCTAAATGCAAGTGCACGACGTTTTCCAGTTCTCAGGTAAAACATTTTTTGGTGAATAATGAATTAACCTGGGGCCTCACTTATATTCATCCTAAATGCAAGTGCACGATTGAATCCAAAAAACATTCCTACATGTCCATAAACACAAATAAATGTTGACAAATCCTTTCTACACATGATCAGTTCATAAATAACAAATCATCCTAAAATTGGGCGCATGTGAATGAGTTTATGAATCACTCCCAGTGAGTAGACAGTTCACAGGCTTTCATTTCAACCCTAAATTGGCACAACTGATTCTACTAATTAGAAACTCAACGTGATCTCTAGCTGTTGAATGAGGTGCACTTTGATAGGGCTGGAGTGAAAACCATCCTGTACAATGTAGATCTCCAGGAACAGGGTTGGGCAGCCCTGGTTTGCAGCAATGTTAATGTCACACATATCAGTATTGTACTTAATATTTGTTACAATTATTTCAATGTAGTTTCAATTCAAGCGGCAGTGTAGCACAGTGGGTAAGGAACTGGGCTTGTAACCGAAAGGTCGCAGGTTCGATTCCCGGGTAGGACACTGCCGTTGTACCCTTGAGCAAGGTACTTAACCGAAATTGCTTCAGTATATATCCAGCTGTATAAATGGATGTAAAATGCTATGTAAAAGTTGTGTAAGTCGCTCTGGATAAGAGCGTCTGCTAAATGCCTGTAATGTAATGTAATGTAGTTGTCATTGACAGCTATTAATACAAACCTTCTGTGGCTTGCTCTCAATACAGCCCTCATTTATATAGTGTTTCTGTATATCAATCATTAAGACAAGATGTATATTGAAATTGCCCTTTGATTTTAAGTCTTAAATGACCTCAGATGTGAACAAATAAGATGCCCTAATTGACTTTCCAAAAGAAACGTTTGGTAACATGAAATGTGCAGAGTTGTGAAAAATTGAGTTTGAATATCTTTAGCCTGGGTGTATGTAAAATTTTGGCCTCAACTGCAGATTCAGTAGTTACCAATAGAATCAGTGCAATGTGCAGCGTCGCCTTTTTAACGCAGTGTACAAGTTTAGTCATCCGTGGTGTAACAGAAAGTGCTGCTCCAGGGCCCAATAATGGTAAGTGCAGTGCATGTTCAATATGTAGAATTTAGTAGTTACCAGTAGTCTGAATGCGGGCACAGAGGTCCTCAATTTTATGGTGCAACTGGTCGAAGACGCAGCTGACACGGGCCACAGCCACCTTGCTAAACTGCATTTTGTCCTGCAGTTGCAGACTAAGCTCCTCCTCACTGCTACTGCCCAGCGTACAGAGGAAGGACTTTGCACTGTCACTCAGTGGAGCAGGGGGAGCCATCAGGCCTGGGGAGGATGGAAAGGTTGTAGGTTAGAATATCTGAGCAAACAACAGAACTACAGTTACTGATGTAAATTATAAGAGCCAATGTACGTGCGTGTGTGTGCGTTGTGCGTGTGTGTGAGAAAACTTAAGGAACCAGTCTAGAATCATGAGATCCACTTGTTAATTATTAGTAACACAAAAATACTACTTCACCTAAGTTTACAATACCTGGTAAAAGTGTACAATTTTTTTGCTCTTGTGGCACAGATACACTACATGGCCAAAAATATGTGGACACCGCTTCTAATTAGTGGGTGCATAAAATTAAGCCACGCAATCACCATTGACAAACATTGGCAGTAAAATAAGTCATACTGAAGGACTGTGACTTTCAACCCAGCACTGTCATAGGATGCCACCTTTCCAAAAAATCAGTTTGTCAACTTTCTGCTCTGCTAGAGCTGCCCCTGTGAACAGCAGCAAGGGGGGGAGCAACTCCACATTAATGCCCATGGTTTTGGAATAAAATGTTAACCAAGCACATACGAGTGTGAGGTTCGGGTGTCCACGTACTTTTGGCCATGTAGCGTATGTACTGTGAATGTATAAACATATCTGTTTTGGGCTGCATTCATATGTAGAAATCAATCTGACAGAGAACTGACATCTGTCCATGCGACTCATCTGAACACGCAGATTGGAATTTCCATGTCATCACAATTTGCATGCCATTCAAAATGTGATACTCTTATACTTTCGCATTTGAATGACGTGAAACACACACAACCACTCCCCATCGGTAACATTAAATGTAAAAAAAAATAAAACGTTTAATGGCAGACGAAGGCTCAGGTCAGTGGACAAATACCAAGGTTACATGGGCCGAAAAAAGTCGATAGAGGACAAAATTCTGGGAATGACTGCTACAGAGCTCTAAAGATGCTTCGGAAAGCAATAGCTTGAATTATTACTTTTGCCAAATTTGCATCCACTGCAGGTGGCAATACGGATGTGCTCCCATGTTTTTTTACTTCTGTATCAGTAACCAAACCCTTGAGTACACGTGGGTTGTTCAAGTCAGGGTTTCCACCAGTGTACTGCAAGCCCGGTGGCCCGCCGGGCCTAAGTTGACCCCCGCCAGGCCTAAGCATCGGGGAATTTTATTTATTTTTTTAAAATGTATTTTTAATGTGTTTTTTAAACTACAGTTACAGTGGGGCGGCTCGGTTGGAAAGCTCCCCAGCGACATCTGTTGGTTAAAACGTGAACGCACTATAGGAAAACAGCAGGCCTGAGACATAGACGTATGTCTATGGTCTGAGATCAGTGTTCTTTACCCTCATTGTGCGTAGAATGACGTTCAACACTTGACGCTTCCAGCTATCACAAGCTAACGTTACCTAGCAAGCCACCATTTCTTATTTAGTAGGCTAACTAACCTCGTTACAAACGTTATCACTTCATCTCGTCAGCAAGTACATTCTTTTATATTAACATAAGCAGTGTGTAGGTAACATTACTAATAGCATGAATGTAACGTTCAATACATTGTAACATTACATGACTTATTGATCGCCATAGAAATAACGACTTCACTTGTTTATTAATAACGTTAGCTTGATGACATTGATGTGCACGACAATGTGGTCATTTAGCTAACTTAGCTAGCCAGCCAAACAGTCAGTAACACAGATATAGATATTTTGTTGTTGTTGAAATGTGCCCAGCATTCCAATGCTGTACACTGTTGTAAGATTCAGTAGCCAATAAGTAGGCAGTGTTGTGCATACACCGCTCTTACAGCTCGTTTCCAGCCCAAACCACTGCAAAGAGAGCAAACTTTTTCTTTTTTTTTTGTCAGTGACATTTTCTTCTGACATCTACGATGGCAATTGTAACCATTTATTTTGCCTTTTTTGTATAGCTATTTCCATGGATAAAATTGCATTTATTATTATTATTTATTGGTAAAACATTTACTTCATATCCAGGGAGGTAGCCAACTACTTACACGTTACATGACGTGTAGCCATTTAGTAATACGATCGCATTTCAGGCTAGAAAATAACCCGTTAATCCAGAGAAATTGCCGAGTTGTCTTAGAATCTTTATCGCAACAGAATGTATCAAGGCTGGCTTCCCGGATCAAATTTGTTATGACAGCTGCTGTCCAAAACAAACACCTGAGAGAGGCTGCCTGTGTGCGTGCCTCCCCCGAGGCGTTACGTCATTGTTTTGCAATGGGCAGCTGTCGTAAAAACATGCTGGCTTCGATGAGCGATATCGACAAACTCGGAGGCATACGATTTCAATGAATAGGACAGCTTGGAACCGGTTCTCGATTCCCATTCCTATTTAAATGTGCCCAGCATTCCAAAGCTGTAAGTATCAGTAGCCAATCAGGACTTTTTTCAAGTTTTTTGTAGAGTGATATTATTTATTTTATTTTAATTTAATTTAATTTAATTTTTTTTTTGTTGTTTTTGAAAACAGAGCATTCCAAGACTGTACATTGTTGTCAGATTCTTTGTAAGCTGTAAATATGCTATGCTGTAAATAGTTGTTGATTTTTTAAAAATGTGTGTTGAATAAATGATTTATTTATAACAACATTCACATTACGTAGTCATATTTTCAAATCTCCAGTCAGCTTTTAACACTGACTTAATGTAGGGCCCTATGGAATCTGTGATATAGCTTTTTCAAATTCTCAATTCCACGATTCCGTCCATGATTCTGTTATCACAGAAACTATAGGGCTCTACCTTAATGCTGCCACAGGGCCGCTGGCCCCCGCCGAAAGATACTTGCCACCAGGCCTAACAACTTTTCTGGGGGAAACCCTGCAAGTGTAAACAATGTTAATACAGGTATCGGATATGGGTCACTTTTAAAAGTAGATGTAAACAGGCTGTCAAAAAATTGGAATAAAAAACTTGATGCAGGGAATCAAGATCTGTGGTGGAAACGTGGCCTTGGGCATGCATTTCCAGTTTAAATACCTTTGGTACTAGAATTTCCTGGTTAAATTACCCACAAGATTGCAACCATGTTTTTGGTAAGGTCCAAATGCATGTGAAAATCAGTGCATGTTATGGCTATGTGCCAATTTCCCAAGCAAAGATTCCCACAAAGCCAACACCCTGGTTATTATGATGGTGCGTTTACTCAATATTACTGTTACCACTCAGGCAACACTCACATTACAATAAAATGACCAGTCATTAAGGAGAGAGAAGAGCGCAACTCACCAGAAGTGCCATCCTGCTGCAAGTCACCCCCTGCTCTCTCAGCATTACAGGCCTTCTCTTCCTCTGGTGGCTCAGGGTGGAGTTGTCCACTGTCATTTTCCTCAGGGCCAGGGGTAGGATCAGCAGGCAGAGTTTCCACAGGGTCAAATTGGTGGAGTAAGATCTGAACATTTTCATCCAACTGCAAAAAAGAGAAACAAAATATACAGTATACATGGTGTGTCTGACGGTTCTGTACTACAGACACTTTTTTGTACGTGTAACAGCTGGCTTCAAAAAAACGTTATCAAAATTAAAAACCTAAGCATACAAAATTATTTAACTAACCCTACAAATCTGCAACATACAAAAAAAATTATTTATAAATTAATGAATTCAGATTGACTCAAACTATCAAGAAATCAAATCCACTAATCAGCAAACAGCCCTGAGTATGGCACCTGGCTCCAGTAGCGATTGACAATAAGAAGTGTTGTATCATCTGTGGCCTGCCGCTTTTCCAGCTTCTCAATTCTCTCACGAAGCTCATCTTCCATGGCCTGCCTCTGCTCCAGACGCTCACATAGTTTTTTATTCTTAAACTGCAGAACTTTCATGTCCATCTCTTCCTGTGGACACAACAACAGAATAAGAATTCATTACAGCACTCAAGCTGCATCGTACCAGGGGACAGTCAGGAGCCACTGAAATCTATAACCAGTGGAAGTGGAATTAAACAAGAGAATAGACAAGACGTAGACTACACTGGAGGGATGTTTGCCAAGTTGAGCCAAGTGGTGATATAGAAGTCCATGATGGAAAAAAGTACAAGCAGGCACCAGTGTTGGTGCATCCTGTACATGGAAATCTTCCTCTGAGCTGGTAAAGGGGGTGGGGGCACTACCTTGGAAGATGCCATATTTCGTTTCTTTTGTTTGGTTTACACATACCTCTATGCCACACAGCTTGCAGTAGGTTAAGGTGCAAATCTTGAGGTATACACTCAGTACCAGTAGGATTATGGCTGATAAGACTGTATAAAACAGACATACATTTTTGTACAAGCTGCCATGGAACAAGCAACTCACCGTTGAGGACACTCCGCCAATCCTAATTGGTTCGATGAGTGTGGTAGTGGTTTTCTCCTCTTTTTTCCCTTTCTTTTCAGGAGGTCCAGGAGGACTGTCCCCCCCAAGCCCTGCTGCACGCTTCCCTCCCCCTGTTCCAGACATCATTCCCTCTGAAAAGAAAGGACACAAATAATCAGTGAACAGTACCTGTTATCAAAATGATTTTGATATAGAGAAAAAAGTTCATAAAAATGTTTTTTCAAAATCAAAAATGTATACTCTGTCATAGCAGCAAGATAAAGCCAACAATAGCTTGAAGGTATAACCATACAGCAGTGAGAACTGCTCACTAAATAGTGAAATGAGGAAATTATGTGGAATTATCCATTTCACTATTATCAATATCTGCAACTAAATATGGAATAACTATACAATCTTACCATTGGATTTACACAAAGATGTCCCTATCACGATTCATTTATTGTCTTTAACAATCTGTTTGAGAAAAAACACACAAATAGAAGGCGGCGATAGGTATTTACCTATGCCATTTACACCAATGTAACTCCTTTCAGTTCATTCTGATTTGATTGATAACTTATCGTGTAGAGGACAGTACAAACTTCCCAATGGTATATGGCATGCTTCATTAGAATTTTACCAGCATCTAATTTCATGGCCATTGGGCCATAAGGGATTAATGGTAAGTAATATTGTTTGGGGACTTGTACTACAGCTGAGAGAGAACTGGTCTCCAAAATGCAACAGTCTCTAAACGACAAACACCAAATCCTCCTGTAACAGTGTAAGGATTTTGCAGCGTTCACGAAAAATAAAAAGAATAAAACTGAATAAAACAGTTCAATATCATATTTGTTTCATTTGTTTCTTTGTGTATAATGACTACAGCTATTTAAAGTATTGTTTTAAATGCAATACTTTAATTGTCTTTAAAAGCAAGTAAGGCACTGACAGAAAAAATGAGGGATATTTGTCCATCAATTTGAGTTCAAACTTGCAATGTAACCATTTGGAAAATAAACCTGTCATGAACCCGCTCATGGAAATGACTGTAAAACACAATGGACCAGAACATAAGTTAACCAAACAAATAAATGTGATAGCACTCGCTGTTCCGTTGTCCTAAAATTTCTCCTTACCGTGAAGAGGGCCTGACCCGCAGGCTTAGAAATGTGTTAACACGACGGCACAATTATATCAACAAATACCACTGTTGAACGAAAATGCTATATGCTGTAGCTACATTTAGATCAATTCTACTCTCCATAAAAAATAAATGAGCCACTCATGCTCAATCTGTTTTTAATGGCATCATACCATGACGCGTTTAAAACAATACAGTGCTGCACCCCCTTAGAAAAAAAGAAAAGAAAGCTACACGTAAACTTCAAATATAGACTCAATAGTCTGACTTTGACAACTTTGGGACTAAACTGGCTCACTTTAGTAAAACTCAAGTCACTTAAACATCCAGTCAGAAATAGTGGCTTACTAGTAGTTCAATATTATAGTATCATTTTCTGGAGTACTTCAGTATATATGATGTGCTAAAAGTTGTAAAGAAGTTCAAGCATAAGCTATTTTCCTGTAGTGCATAACAGTTTCAAAAGTGAACCAAGTACACTTTCTTATTTTGGGAAAGTTTAATACATTGGTGTGCTTATAATTTGTAGGGTCCATCTTGTCAAAATTCCCTTAAAACTGTGTATTCAGGTAGTAGGCTTATCAGAAGATATCATGAAAGACATCCGAGTGCCACTCCATAGAAATCAGGGGAGTATCCGTAGTTATTATCTAAGAAAACTGAAGTGAGCCTAAGCAAAGTGGTCAGAGGCATATCCACTAAAGCAGTGGTGTCAAACTCGTTGCCATGGAGGGCCGTGTGTATGCAGGTTTTCATTCCAGCCTCAGATCTTGATTATATAATTAGTTAAATTATTTGCTGAATTAGGGATGCAGGTTTGTGCACAATGGTGACCCGACGTCTATGGTGACCCGCATTGTCTAAATAAAAATTTTCTTATATTCTGTGCTTCAATGCAGTTAAACGCATATGGCTGAATGAGTAATTGGACTCAATTAAGGCAGCATTAATTGGTTGGAATGAAAACCTGCATACACACGGCCCTCCATGGCAACGAGTTTGACACCACTGCACTAAAGCCTAAGCAAGCTGAGGATGTACAGCAGCACAATGCATTGTTGATTTTTTCTATAGGATTGGGGTTCCTAAAAGAATACTCACTGACCAAGGAGGGGGATTCAGGAATATGGTGCTGTCCTATTATCATTCATTTTCAATGGTTTCTCAACAATAATATCTTTGCCTGTGCAGTCAGTTTCATTAATCAAAAACATGGCTGAGGCTCACTTCAGTCGTTATTTAACTACAGATCCTCCCCTGAATTCTATGATGGAGTGGTGCAGGGATGTCTTTCATGATATCACATGAAAGGCCTACTATTTTAAACTAGTTTTAGACCTAAGAGATCCTGACAATAAAGTTTCAACTATAAAGTTTTGTAAGCACACTAATATAGCATACTTTCTTAAAATAATAATGTGTACTTGGTTCACTTTTGAACAATTATACACTTCAAGAAAATATACATAGGCTTATACTTACACTTCTTCACAACTTTTAATACACCAAGTAGGCTGCAGAAATGATATTAAAATACTTAACTAGTAGGAAGTCACTAGTGCTCACTGGATGTTTATGTTACCTTTGAGTTTTATTAACTAAAACGTGAGCCAGTTTAGTACCAACGTTAATGTCAGACTAGCTGGCCTATACTTAAAGTTCACGTGTAACCCACAGTTTTTATTTTATTTTTTTAGTAAGGGGTGGTTTTACGGTTTTAAGCACTCTGCACTATGATGGCATTATGGGCTACACAGATCGGGTGACTGACTAGAGTTTTTATGTATAGTAGGTTGAGCTAAATGCATTGCATCATGTACCGTTTTTTCCCCCCATTTATGGTATTTCTCGTTATTTGTGTCGCCGTGATAACACAATCTACGCTTTCGGGTCAGGCAGTCTTCTCGTTAAGGAGAAATTTTAGGCAAGCAGTACCGATATTGCTTGTGTCGACAGTGCTACGACGGAAACAGAGATATATTTACTTCGCCGCCACATCTGTCCAAAATGTTAACAAATCAGCCATTTTTCACGGTCTGGAGATATTTTATGACGACGTTCAGATAGTCTAACAACAATATGCAGCTTAGTAAGCGAACTTGGCATCGTTAGCAAGCTAAATGGGATATTAACATGTCAGCAAGATAAAGCGCAAACGCCGGCTAAGTAACCTGCCATACTACCAAACACGTCTGGACAGCTGGCTAAACTTAGTGATAAATTCAAATATAAAAACTGTAAGATGGGCACCAGCTAGCAAGCTAACATCAGGGGTAGACTAAAATTTGCTAGCTAACTCACAAGCTGACAAGCGAACTGAGGTCTATAGACTATGTATCTAGCTGTAGCAATCGGTGTACTTGGCTAGCTAGTTAGCAAACCGTTTAACTTAGAAACACAAAAGCTAGTTCGTGGGTAAAGCGGCTCGCGTCCATTATTCGGCATTATTAGGTCGACACCGAAATTGGGAGGTTCGCAAGTCTCATTAGATAGCTAATCTGGCTCACAACACACCAGCAAGGCATTAGACTACGGTAATGTAGCTAATCGGTAACGTTACCGCTTTTGAGCAAGCTGGGCATTATTACCTTATGGATTAGCTTTAGCGTTCAGTAAAAGCGTGGATAAAAATTAAAGAAATTACACAAAAATAACACAAATCTTTACCTGAACCAACAGACTTTCGTTCGTGTCATACAGAAGGACCCCTGCTGCCGGGAGAAATGGTGGCTACCGTGGCTTGGTTAGCGGTTGGCACATAGACATATATATATATGTCTATGGGTTGGCAGCTGTGTTCGTCTTCTTCTTCCTCGTCTTCTCCTTCTTCTGAGGTTTAATGGTGGTAAAACCAGATTTCGGTGCATTACCGCCACCAACTGGACTGGAGTGTGGAGCAGTAGATTTGTAGCAGTAGTAGTGCTCAATGCGTCCTGGCACCTTTGGGACTCCCCCTTTCTGCACTGAGATGTTGATGAAAGAGTTTTTCAGGAGGTACTCTGTCAGGCGTCGGACAACGATACTGAAGAATATTTTGCTTTCAACGCTGAGGAGTGAGATAGTTCTGAACTGCTCAATGTTACTTGAGTTCTCCTCCTTTGGAATCCAGACACCCTCTGCAAATCTCCACTGCTGGGCTAACTTCCCTTTCCTTCAGATCACTGTGAGGATCCTCCATAGCCAGTGTAAGGGACACCTCTTGTAGACCTTGTATGGCACTCCACTTGGGCCAGGGGCAGAGCTTGTTCTGGCAGCTCTGAGGACTGCCTGAACTTCCTTCAGGGTAGGCTACTTGATGTTGCACTCATAGGTGGGGTCTGGTGGTATTATCAAGGCTCTGTAGTTCCCCAGGTCTTGCTCCCAAGCCCTGTCACTGTAGAAGCTGTTGAGGTGCTGGTCAACCTCCTCTTTAGAGCATGTGAGGTGGCTGCTTTGCTTTTGCCCAAGCAATTGCCTGGTGAAGCCAAAAGGGTTCACGATGAAGGCTGCACGTGTAACTGGTGTGATCTTGCGTTGTGTTGTGTAAAAGCACCACAAACCAGGATTCCCAGTTGAGTTGGTTTATTCTGATAATAGACAAACAGTGCTGTCACTGGGCTGTTCTCAAACATGTATCTTCAGCAATGATGGTACACTTGCATGGGCAAGTTAAACTGGGCAGTATATAACCAACAATATCCATTACAGTATAAATATGTACCTGATAATAGACAAACAGTGCGATCACTGGACTGTTCTCAAACATGTATCTTCAGCAATGATGATACTAGAAATATAGAAACACTCACGTTACCACACACACACACGCGGCCTGGTAAGTGGCTAACTTAGCTAGCAACATAGCCTACATGCCGTTCGTCGCAGTTCGTAGAACAGATATAGTGAATATACAAATCTACAAATGCACAAAAGTCTTTGTCCATGTGTAAACTCTTCTAGGTACATATGCATTGATATAGCGATAAAATTGTGAACAAATATGAACAATCTCTTAAAATAATTGGCACAATGTTATAACGTGACCCACCGCTTGCATGGGCAAGTTAAACTGGGAAGAACGTAACGTGCGTCATTCCCTTAAAGGCAACTACACAAGTATTTTAAAGTGATAGAACACTAGACCAAAATACACATATACACCTCTGGTACAATGGCAAGTGTAATCATTATTAACCATGTTACGCCCTCTCTCTGCCCCGTCTTCTGTGCCACTCTGCTCTGTGAAGAATGATAAGCTTCCTCCTGATGATGTTGCGGAGCTCTGCTAATGCAACCCTGTCTTCTTACCCCGCCTCCTTGTACGGCCGCCTTAGATCTCAGTTCCTGCCTAAGCTGGCTGATCCTCATCTCCCATCAGTTTGGCCCACCAGGGTTGGCCCACGTTGCTCCTTAGTACCAAACCTTTCGGCTGCAATGCAGATGATGATTGATGCCATAGACTTGAGCCATCAGTCTGCATCACCCTTAGCGGTAGCTTCAAGGATCTCATCTACATCCTCATCATTACATTACATTACATTACAGGCATTTGGCAGATGCTCTTATCCAGAGCGACGTACAACAAAGTGTATAACCATAACCAGGAACAAGTATGACGAAACCCCTAGAGAGAAGTACCGGTCCAAGTACAGGGAACAACCGCATAGTTCAACTTGGACCCTGATGGTTAAACTGATTAACACTAACAACGAGAACGGCAACAACGCAATCTATGGAAAAATAAAAATACATAAAAAATACAAGTAGTCGTTAAGACAGGCGCATCAACTAAGTAACCTATGAAACAGCTGCCTAGTTACAACCCTAAGTTTAGTCATTTACAGGGGGGAAGGGAGGGATGGAGAGAGGTGCAGCCTGAAGAGGTGGGTCTTCAGTCGTCGTTTGAAATTGTTCACAGTCTCAGCTGTTCTGACCTCCACAGGAGGTCATTCCACCATTGGGGCCAGAACAGACAGGAGACGTGTTCTGGAAGTGCAGGTGCGAAGAGGGAGAGGTGCTAGGCTCCTGAGGTAGCAGAACGGAGGGATCTGGCTGGCATGTAGGGTTTGAATATCTTGTGACGGTATGCTGGGGCTGATCCCTTGACTGCCTGGTATGCTAGGACCAATGTTTTGAATTTGATGCGAGCTATAACAGGCAGCCAGTGGAGGGTAGTGAGCAGGGGAGTTACGTGGGAGTGTCTGGGGAGGTTGAAGACCAGACGAGCCGCAGCATTCTGAATGAGCTGCAGGGTCTGGTGGCAGATGCTGGTAGTCCAGCCAGAAGAGAGTTGCAGTAGTCCAGGCGGGATAGAACCATTGCTTGGACCAGGAGCTGGGTTGAGTAGGTGGTGAGAAATGGGCGGATTCTGCGGATGTTGTATAGTCTGCATGCCCGGGTTACTGCTGCAATGTTGTTGGAGAGGGACAGCCTGTTGTCCATCATCACTCCGAGATTCTTGGCGCAGGGTGATGATGTCACTACGATGTCCCCTAAGAAATGGAAAAGTCGAGGAGGGGAGAGGATAGAGCAGGAATAAAGATTAGCTCCGTCTTTCCTGGGTTGAGCTTCAGGTGGTGATTGTCCATCCAGCTCTGTATGTCCCTCAGGCAAGCGGAGATGCGGGCAGGGACCTGTGTGTCCGATGGGGAGAAGGAGAGAAAGAGTTGCGTGTCGTCGGCATAGGAGTGATAGGACAAGCCATGGGCAGATATTACAGGGCCAAGGGATCTGGTGTACATGGAGAAGAGAAGGGGACCAAGGACTGAGCCCTGGGGAACTCCGGTGGTGAGGGGACGGGGTGGTGATACCTTACCCGCCCAGGCAACCTGGAAGGAGCGGTCAGAGAGGTAGGACTCAATCCAGTCAAGGACTGTGCCGCGGATCCCTGTTGCTGCCAGGGAGGACAGGAGGGTAGAGTGGTCCACCGTGTCAAATGCAGCGGAGAGGTCTAGAAGAATCAGGACAGAGGAGAGGGAGGCTGCTCGTGCGGCATGGAGTGACTCACTGACCGAGAGGATTGCAGTTTCAGTCGAGTGGCCAGGCCTGAAGCCAGACTGGTGGGGATCAAGCAGGTTGTTCTCAGAGAAGAAAGCAGAGAGCTGGTTAGATGCAGCACGTTCCAGTGTTTTGGATAGGAAAGGGAGGAGAGATACCGGGCGGTAGTTCTGAATGACTGAAGGATCTAGTGTGGGTTTCTTCAGCAGCGGGGTGATGTGGGCCTTCTTGAAGGATGAGGGGAAACATCCAGAAGATAGGGATGAGTTCACGAGGGAGGCGACAAAAGGGAGGATGTCTGGTGTGATTGCTTGAAGGAGAGATGAGGGGATAGGGTCGAGGGCGCAGGTGGTAGGGCGGTGGGTGAGCAGAAGCTGGGAGACTTCAGTGTCTGAGAGGAGAGAAAATGTGGAGAAACAGGGGGCGGAGGACGCGGAGGGGGCGGAGGACGCGGAGGGGGCGGAGGACGCAGAGGGGGCAAAGGAGCTGCGGATGTCTGCAATCTTTTCGTCAAAGAATGCTGCAAAGTCATCTGCAGTGAAGGAAGACTGGGGTGGAGGAGGTGGCACGCTGAGGAGAGAAGAGAAAATAGAGAAAAGTTGACGAGGGTTAGAAATGGAGTTATGAATTTTGGTTTGGTAGAATTTTGCCTTAGCGGCAGTGACAGAAGAAGAGAACTCTGTCAGGAGAGATTGATAGGCTGAGAGGTCAGATGGGTCCCTGGATTTGGCCCACTTCCTCTCAGCAGCGCGGAGGGTGGCCCTGGAGGTGCGTAGGATGTCAGACATCCATGGACTGGGAGGGGATGAACGTGCTGGCCTAGGGACGAAGGGGCATAGGGAGTCGAGTGCTGAGGAGAGAGATGACGTCAGGGTGGAGGATGCAGAGTTAGTGGGGAGCTTGGAAAATGATTGAAGAGGGGGGAGGGAAGCAGTCACTCTGGGAGCAAGAGAAGAGGGTGACAGGGAGCGGAGGTTACGGCGGACAGTGACAGTGGGGATGGGAGGGGGAGAGGGAGGGTGTGGAGAGAGGGGGAGGAGAAGGAGATGAAATGATGGTCAGACGTATGCAGGGGGTAACCGTAAGATTGGAGCTGGAGCAGGTCCTCAGGAAGATCAGGTCTAGGAGGTTGCCTGCCTTGTGGGTTGGAGGAGAGTGTTGTAGGGAGAGGTCAAAGGAGTGAAGTAGTGGTAGGAAGGCAGCAGACTGGGAGGCTTCTAGGTGGATGTTAAAATCTCCAAGGAGGATCAGCGGGGTCCCATCCTCAGGGAAGGAGCTGAGCAGGGTGTCTAGCTCATCCAGGAAGCTTCCCAGGGGCCCCGGGGGGCGATAAATAACAATAATATAAAGGTTAGCAGGGTAGGTGATAGAGACAGGATGGAATTCAAAAGTGGATATGGACAGGTCAGGGAGGGGGAGAACAGAGAATTTCCAGGTGGGGGAGATCAGTAGACCAGTACCCCCACCACGGCCAGATCGCCGGGGGGTGTGGGAGAAGGAGTAGGAGGATGAGAGGGCAGCAGGAGTGGCAGAGTTGTCTGGTGTGATCCAGGTCTCTGTGGAGCTACTCTCTCTCCTTGTTGGCTGCAGTCCACTTGACCTGACGATGTTCTGACTCTGGGCTTGGGGGTGGAGCCCATGGCACTTGGAGGTTCCGAGCACTGTGGGGTGACTCCGGGCCTGGTTCCTCCTGAATCTCACCAAGTATTGCTCCTGTGCGTTGCACCACTTGCTCTCCCCTCAAGCATCTCATCTTAGCCTGCTGGATCTTCAGGCCATGTGGGTTTTTGCAGACCTTACCACATATACATACTGCACTCATAGTCGATACTCCATTAGCTTGGGTCGTTGCCTGAGTGTCTGTCCGGTTGGGGTGCTCATCCTCCCCCCCCCCCTCTCAGGCAACCTTGGGGGTATTTTTCTGTAAGGGTTTTCGTTGCTTGTTTTGGGTTGTCCTTCTCAGGACCTGCAGTTTGGGGTGCTAACCCTCCCTGCCCCAGTGTCCATCTCTCCGAGCTGTCCATATATATATATATATACATGGCAGATGTTGAGCAAAATATCCTGTCTGCAGAGCTAGGGTTATTCCCAATAGCGCTGCCATATATACAGCCAGATGTTCTGACACCCTCTTCTATATGACTAAATTCAATTTGGAAATAAACACAGCAGCGCCTGCATGACCAGAAATAGGATACTTAGATCCATCTGTGGATACAATTAACATATCTGCAAAGTGTTGTTCAATGTGTCCTTGAACTATATCACAAATAGGTAGAAAACTGTATTTTCCTTTCAGTTTTATGAAGTCTACGCTTGGCATTGGGAATAACCAGGGAGGAATTGAGGACTGTAGGGCTAGATAGTGCAATCCTATCATTCCCGCTTTAGCATCCCCTACCCATCAAAAACTTCTGAACTTGGACTTGTGTTCCTAGTATTCTGTTAAAACAGCCTTACTGCGGTTCTAATGTCTTTGCCCCTACAGATTCTTCCAATATGCAAGCATTAATTTGCTTCTCCTGATTCATCGAGGCATTTCTCCCATTTCAACCTGCATTGCAGATACTGTGGATGTTTTAAATGAACCAATACATATTCTAAGCACTTGAGCTTGTAAAGCATCTAATTTCTTGAGGTTAATTTCTGCTGCTGACATACACTATACATCGTAGTCTAAAACCAATCTACAGAGTGCCCAGTATATATTTGTCAGAGATGTTCTATTTGCTCCCGTTCCTGTTCTGATAAGCACTGCAGTATATTAATAACTTTCTTACATTTATTTCAGATTTTATTTATATGTTCATTCCAGGTGAGCTTCTCATCAAACCACACTCCAAGGAATCTTACCACTTTCCCTTACTCTAATGTTGCCTATGCATTTTTAAGGAGATAGGTCTGTGGCATCTCGAAAAACATAGCAGTTGTGTTTTGATCTAAATACCCAATTGTGTGCCCATTTCTCTACCTTTCTTAACAGATAAGGGACATTTGTCCTCTTATCCAGAGAGCCCTATCATTAGCATACAGAGATTTTCCTATATCTTGTTTTATGTGAGAGAAGATATCATTAATCATTATATTGAATAATAGTGGACTGCACACACTGCCCTGTGGTGTTCCATTCTCCACTATATACACATTTGAATAGTCTTCACCCGCCCTTACTTGTATTTTCCTTTCAAAGAAGTCCAATACACAATTATACTGTATATTTTGCCACCAATGTTTAATGATTTTAGTTTAATAAGGAGTCCGTCTTTCCAAAGCATATTGTATGCTTTTTCCACATCAAAAAAGACTGCTACCACTACTTCTCTGTTGGTCTGACATTTCTTAATATCTGATTCTAAACACAAAACAGAATCTATAGTGCTTTGCCCCTTACAGATTCCACTCTGATATTGGGAAAATAAATCTCTGCTTTCAAGGAAGTATCTTAGTCTTTCAGTTATCATTTGTTTCATAATTTTACCTAAGTGGGATGTTAAAGCAATAGGTCTATAACTAGCAGGGTCTGATGGGTCTTTACCAGGTTTGAAGATTGGCACAATTACTGCCTGTTTCCATACTGATGGAAGTTGGCCCAGACTGTATTAAAAAGCTTCAAAACTACTGCAAGTGTTTTGTCATTCATGTACTCTATCATGCTATAGCAAACCCCATCTTTCCCAGGTGAAGTCATACGTGCATTACTGATGGCTCTTTTTAACTCCTATAATTTAAACAATGACACAAATGAATTTCCTGATGGTGCCCTTTTCTCAAATATTCCTGGATTTCCTTCCATGATTTTTCTTCTGCACTGTCTGGCTTCCAAGGTAAGATTTTCAGAACTATTTCCTGAATGTTTCTGCAGCAGTTCAGCCTTTTCCCTGTTACCGACTGCAGTTTTGTCCACACCACTCAGTACAGGTAGCTCATAATTTCTCCTTATGCCCCCCATTTTCTAATCATGCCCCATACATCAGACAGCCGAGTCTCTCTCCCGATACTGTTACAAAATGTCCACCAGTATGTGCACTTTGCTGTTCTTATAGTTTTCCTAACTACTGCTTGAGCGTTTTAGTACTGGACTAATGTCCAAAATAAATGATGAACTTTAATTTGTCTAAAAGCCCTATGCCTTGTTTTTATTGCTTCCTTACAGCTATCATTCCACCATGGCACACTTTTTACCCGACAACCTCCTTTACTCTAGCTGTGATGTTGGTGGTGCTGCTGGTTCTCATACAGTTCATTGATTGAGTGGTATGGATGCTAAGCACCTCATGTTATCATTTCCGGCTCAGTTAACACAGCACCATAGACATGCATAATTAACTAGGCTAGCACGCCTTCAGCTAACCAAAAAGCATAAACACAAGAAACAAGGTGCAGCTAAAATGAAGAAGAGAGGCGATTGCAGCATCCAAAATCGCATAGCACATATTTAATTTATTTATTTAATGTTTATTTGATAGGGACAGATACATTTCAACATAGATTATTGTCAAACAATATCCAATGCAATGTATCATACCATTTATAGCATATGCTAATTTCCGATGCTTGTCCCTAGATGGGCTGATAAATATACTATCATTCAGCGCATTTAGTATGTGAGTAAAAAGTGTATTGCCTTTTCGGATATACTATGTCGTCATAGAAGAACCTCTTCTTCTTCTTCTTTGCAGATTTTGGCAGTTTTAAAACTAATGTTCGTCCATTCCCACCACCTAGTGGGCTGGAGTGTGACCAAGGACAGCTGTGACTACTTCCCCTCCCTAAAAATTTTATTATAATAATAATAATAATAATAATAATAATAATAATAAATGATCCCCAAAAAAAACCAACACTCAACACTAAGAAAAGATAAATAGAATAAATACACCCAAACTCTACTAAACTAGCAATCAGTAATCTTAACAGAAATGCAACTACACTATAACATAAATAACTAATCCTAAACCCTCCTAACATTTCCTGATGGCATCTTCAACAGTCCTCCCAGTTTTAAACCCTGAATGCTATGTTCCTGCAGGACATTACATAGCCTCTCCCTCTCCCTCACATATTTACCACACTCCTCCAAAACATGGGACACTGACTCCCACTCCTGGCAGTAATCAAACAGCCCTGTCAGATGTTTATCCATACATTTCAATTTCCCATTCAGTCCCGTATGCACCAACCTCATCCTGGATATCTTGGGTTCCTCCTTCCTATCGCTTTCAGACAACCTCCCCTTCCCCACCTTTCTTTGTATTGCATAAAGGTGTCAACCCCTGCTCTCTTTCCCCCACTCTTCCTGCCACCTCGTCTTTACTGCAGCTTTAATTATGCATTTTGCTTCCTCCCTACCCAATGGGACCTCCAGATCCAGCACCTCCCTCACTATTTCCCATTTAGTTAGTCCAGCCCCCTCATTCCCCTCAATGCCTACATGAGCTTTAGCTAAACTTTACCCATACCCTACCCTGCTGAACTCAGAGAGTTTGCAGAGACATCAACGCTGAACTGGAATCTGAGCATATACCTGGCCTATCTGGGCACACATCCTCCATCCATTGGTGTTGCCAACAACTCCACTGTAAACACTGTCACATGGTCCATCACTAAACCGTCACAAATATCCAGAATGTAAAAATAAATTTTATGCCAATGTAACATTATAATTAGTCTAGTGTAATGCCATTTAAATGGGTTGATAACCAGCCAGTTAGCAAGACCACATGGGAATAAATTTGTA